>NC_037331.1:43450000-44700000 GCF_002263795.3 Bos taurus
GGCTTTGCTTAGACTGACTTTCCTGCTAGCCCGTAGCAGTCAAGAGGCGGGCCCAGTGGCTTCTTTTATAGCCGTCATTTTGACAAACCGGATTGTACGAAAAAGTCGGTTGGTTCGCACTGGCGGCTGAATGGCCCAATTAATTCAGGGGAGGGAGCTTCTGAGCTCTCCGATTGGCGTTCTCTCTACCTATAGGAGAGGCCCAGGCGGTTAGACCCTGCCCCGGATGTGGGCGCGGCTCTGAGGTACACCCGAGAGAGCCTGTACTGTGGTCGTTTGAGGAGGAGGAATTTAAGTCCCTTTTTCTTGACTATCATGTGATGGCTTCTGGATTTAATGGGGGGAGAAGTGTGGAAAAGGCCAAGGATCCAAACTGGCGAATTTCCTGATCTTCGATCCCCTCTCCGCTCTCCAGACAGCGGAACTGCCGGGTGAGTCCAGGGCTCCGACGAGCCGGCATACCCCGAAGTGCACTGGCCCCCCGGCCCCTACCCTGTGTCTGCCTCCCTCGTCGCCGCGCCCATCCCCTCACCCTCCAGCCCCAAATACACCGAAGTGGCACCAGGCTTCTGTTTGCGTTGTGGATCATATCGTACAAGAACTGCGTTCAACTCCAAAATGCACTGGGCCCGCAGTGCAGAATGGGGGGAGTTAGGATAGGGCGCCGCTGTCGGACCGTCGGCGTTTGAAGTTGAACGGTAAGGATAGTTTAGGAACCCCCTTAGGAATGCCCTGAAGTTCTAGAGACAAGTAGGCCCGAAATCAGGTAAATGTAAGCAGAACGCTGTTCCTTTGAAGGATGGTCAGGTTGGCCAAGGTTGTTGAAGTAGGTACCTTTCGAAAGTGACTCATTATCTGGAGGAATTCTTTGTTGTGGGCTCATTAAGCAAAACTGTCTTTGGGATAGGACGAGTTCATATGGAAGTGTACTGGCAGTCGCGAGAAGGGAAATGCAAATAGTGTGGCAAGCACCACGGACAAGTTATCGGGTCCACCCACACCTGATACCGAGATGCTGGACCTGTGTGGGGGCAGGGCCCTTTAGATTTCCATTTAGGGGCAGCGCAGGTGTTAGGCGGATAGGCGGTATATACTTAACTGTATTCAGGTGCAAAACATAATCACGAATGAAAAATACTTTAAAAATTTTTGGAGTATGCAGCTTCCCCACCCTCCTTAAAAGAGAAAGAAGAGAAGTAGTAGGAAACAAATATAATAAATTAATGGAGATTTATTAATAAATCGGAGTTTTTTGTCATAATTGTACCCCAGCACCCATGATCCTTCAAGCATCATTTAAATATCAATAGAGTGCTTTTAGTGAAAGTGCACACAAAACTTTGTTGCATCCCACATAAAAAAAACTTGCAGCCACAAGGTTGTGTTTTTTTGCAGTCTTTTGACCTCCAATCTTAAAGCACCTGTTTTGAATGCAGTTACCCTTATTGAGTTACTACTCAGACCTATGTTGAGGGGGGAGGCGGAAAGCTTGACTCATTTAATGGCTGGCTGATAGAAGTTATGTTTAAGCAAATGTATTATCATAAACTTTTTTAAAAGTTAACAAAAACGGCCAGAGGGATTGGAAACTGGAATTGAGCAAATTCAATTTACAGTATGAAACCCATTTGTAGTTAATAATCAGTACACACCTCTCCACCTCTTCTTCCAAATTTGGTTCCACATCCCATTATAGCAGCCTCTGGCCAGGAAAGGACCAGCACAGAAAATGCCTTCCTGGGAGCAAAAGCATCTGTTTTTCATACTGCAGTATGAAGTATCTTCAAGCTAAGTAAACAAATTGAGTGCAAGCAGATGGGTTGTATAGAGGAAAGAAGGGAGCTCGGAGACTCAGATCATATATATATACTCTTGCACCATGATAGCTACCCACTGTTTAAAGTAGTAAAGATGTAACAATCAAAGTTAGTCCTAAAATATAACTACTTAAAGATGATAGGCTAGGACATTTGATTTATCTAGCTGGTTTCCTCCCTTTTTCCTTATTTCTTATCTTCCTGCATTTTTACTCCTGTCACCCATGCTTCTGTTACCATCCCCATTACCTGCTTATCTTTTCCTCTTGCCATCTCCTATGCTGTCTCATCCTCAATCTATCATTCCCCAGTGGCTTATTTCCTTTTGTTTATAATTTCTCTCCTTTACTGAAAATCTCTTCTTGATCCTTCATCATCATCATTGTAAGTCTTACCTTTCATTTTCTCTTCTCCCAGTGTTTCAGAGGAATTTATTCACCTGTTTGCATTTCATTATCTTCTGTTAGCTCCTCACCCAACTTCATGCAACCTTGCTTCTGACTTGCCATTCTGTTTACCCTTTTTCCAGATGGTCACAAGACTGATATAAAAATTGGAATAAATATGGAACATACTGTAAACCTGTATGTGAAGATTAAATGTGTTTATACTTAAGTATTACAGATTGATGGATTCCTATCAAAATTCCGAGTTTTTTAAATTTAGTGATTTTAGCATTGAAAACCTGGAAGGGCCAAATAAGAGAAAATATTTTGGAGAAGAAAATAGTAAGTAGATACTAGGCCTCCCAGATATTAGAATGTATCTAGTAACAGTGATACAGTACTAGTGCAAAACAGACATTGATCAGTAAGACAGATAGGAAGGTAAGAAATAGCTCCAATTATTAAACAATTTAGCATCTAATAATCACAAGTTTTTTAAGTGGTTTTGATTATTGAGTAGCAAGTAGTAAAAAAGCTATATACCACAAGCCAAAAAATGGGTATTACTAAAAAGTTTTAGACTAAGAAAATAGGTATTTATAACAACTTTGAGAAAATTTGATTAAAAAATGTAAGACCCATGGATTAAGCTATGCAAAAATCCAGTGTTACCAATGTGTTCTATGTTACTTAGCCCAGTGAACTCTGTACAATCATAGTTCTACTTAATGTTGTAATTTTTTTTAACTGTTCCCTCCTTACTAAAACTCCTCTCCTGGCTTTATACCACCCTTTCTTTGATTTTGAATGCTTTTTCTTAGTATTCCTTGATAATGAAAATTAATAGGTGTGCAAATGTACAAAGAAAGGTTAATTAAGAACATCCCTGAGGTACAGGAAAAAGATCCTGAGTGCCTGCATTTGTGTGAAAAACAAGAAAAGCAGGCTGTTTTTAAAACATCTTGAATAGAACTTATACCCAGTGGATATACTAAAAATTGTATTTTGTCACAGCTGTATGGAATGATGGATGTGATGTTGTCAAAGATGGCTACAAATTTGATGGATTATGAAAGGGAGATGATAAAGTGTTTTCAAAATTAGGAAATCTATGAGAGAAAAAGAGCCAGCTTTGTAAACCAGGAATAGAAATATTTTTTTTTTTTATGGTACCAAAATTTAAGATCTTGACTTTTTTTTTTTTTCCTTCTCTTAGGGTATATTTTCCTTTTTTCGACCCTGCAACAGCTTCTTTAAATTGTTTAAATGAGAATGTCCTTGGCTCAGAGAGTACTACTCACCTGGCTTTTCACATTACTCTTCTTGATCATGTTGGTGTTGAAACTGGATGAGAAGGCACCTTGGAACTGGTTCCTCATATTTATTCCAGTCTGGATATTTGATACTATCCTTCTTGTCATGCTGATTGTGAAAATGGCTGGGCGATGTAAGTCTGGCTTTGACCCTCGACATGGATCACACAATATTAAAAAAAAAGCCTGGTACCTCATTGCAATGTTACTTAAATTAGCCTTCTGTCTTGCACTCTGTGCTAAACTGGAACAGTTTACTACCATGAATCTGTCCTATGTCTTCATTCCTTTATGGGCCTTACTGGCTGGGGCTTTGATAGAGCTTGGATATAACGTCTTTTTTGTGAGAGACTGACTTCTAAGGACATCAGCTCATTTTATTGCTGTTCAGCAAGCTATTATTAAAGTGTACTGAATCTTTGCAAGCTTGAAGAATGCCAGAGAACTGAGAAAAATACCAAATGTAATTTTATACTGCTCCCATTAAAATAGTCTTGGTGACTTCTACTTGACCCCAAACTTAATCATTCAATATTTGAGTTATTAATACCCTTATTGTTCTATATGAATAAAGTTTGTTTTGGATCTTATGTTTCTACTTGACTCTTGAATAATCTGTTTTAAGTATGTGGTCAATATTAAAAGTACATAAACTAAGTAAAAGCCTTTAGTAAGTAAAGTAAAAGTAAGCAAAAGCCTTTAAAGTAAGTAAAAAGCCTTTAGTCTACACATTTGAATAGACATTTAATATATCATGGCCCCATTATGACCATGTAAATAGTCATTTGTGCTTCTCAATTATGAAGAAAACCTAGTTACTGAAATAACTGGGATGCCACTTAAGGTTTATATTCAGAAAGAATCTAAAAGTTTTGAGTTTTTTCATTTTTTTTATCTAGGCTACCTTCATTGTTATCTTCGCCTTCCATCTGGAACAAATAAATTAGAGATAGAATATTAAAAACTGAGCAGAAGCTTGCCTCTTCCTCATGTTAGGGGAACCATCCATCCCATTTATGTCAGGACAGTCCAGGTTATGCCTATTGGTCTGGGGTCTCAGGGACATAGTTCCCCTTTAATTCTTACAAGTGTCTTGGTTTGAAAAATTACAGATGCCCCTACATAGTACTTAAACAATTCCAGTGAAACATAGGTGGCAGTAGGGCTTCCCCAGTGGCTCAGAATCTGCCTGCAGTGCAAGAGCTGCAAGAGATGCAGGGTTGGATCCCTGGGTCAGGGAATATCCCCTGGAGAAGGAAATGGCAATTCACTCCAGTATTCTTGCCTGGAGAATCCCATGGAAGCAACTTAGCAGGCACATAGGTGGCAGTACTTAAAAGAATTCCGGAGTCCACAACCCTAAAGCAGGGTCAGGGTGATTATTTTTGCCTTATACAGCCCTCTTAGCTTTGGGAGTCTCTAAAGTAGTATTATGTTCATTTTAAAAATATCTAACAAGAAAATGATTTCTGGCTGCTAGTACTTGAGGGTGTTACTAGCTCAGTCGTGCCCAACTCTTTGTGACCCCATGGACAGTAGCCTGCAAGTCTACTCTGTCCATGGAATTGTCCATGCAAGAATACTGGATTGGGCTGCCATTCCCTTCTCCAGGGGATCTTCCTGACCCAGGGATCAAGCCCAGGTCTCCGCATTGCAGGCAGATTGTGTACCATCTGAGCCACCAAGGAAGCTTGAGAAGATTGCTTAGAGAATTTTGATCTAGTTCTCCCTGGTGGTTTAGAGGGTAAAGCGTCAGCCTGCAATGCAGAAGACCCAGGTTCGATCTCTGAGTCACGAAGATTCCCTGGAGAAGGCAATGGCAACCCACTCCAGTACTCTTGCCTGGAAAATCCCCTGGACGGAATAGCCTGGGAGGCTGCAGTCCATGGGGGTCGCAAAGAGTCAGACACGACTGAGGGAGTTCACTTTCCTTTCCTTTCTTCTTTGTGGACCGATAACGTGACAAAGTTTCAGACACAACACTACAAATTAATACTGCTTAACTCTTCATTTGAAACTACAGAGCTAGGTTAAATTAAAAAAAAACTGATTACAAATGTTTTCCTATCTTATAATTGGTATATATTAATATTTTGGATATGTAAAAATAGGATTAAGAAGGATAGTTAATATGGGGAACATAATGTTCCAAGACTTAACTAGGTATTCCTAATTCAGTTGAGAGATCTAAACTATTTGTCCCTGGAATCTATTAATTGGGTACATTCGAAGTAGAAGAAAGCTTTTGTGTATGAGAAACCAGATAAGATTTTGTAGTTTAGGAAAACCTGTATTTGTGAAAGCATCACAAAGTATAATCTCTCATAGAGAAAAGGAGAAGAAACAGCATCACATGCAAAGAATCAGCTAGGCCAGGAGTCAGTAAGGTTATTTTGTAAAGGGCTGTATAGTAAATACTTAAACCTTTTGTAGGCCATATAGGTTTGTCACACCTATTCAGCTTAGTTCATGTGGTAAGAAAGCAGCCAGACCCTAGCTCTGTTCCAATAAAACAGTTTATGGACAATGAAATTTAACATTCTATGATTGCCACATATCAAAATATTCTTTTGATTTTTGTTTCAACTATTTAAAACTGCAAAAACCATTCTTACCTTACAGGCTATACCAAAAGCAGGTAGTGCTCTAGATGTGACCCATGGGCAAAGTAGTTTGCTAACCTCTGAGCTATAGGCCATAAAATAAGCAAAAGTAGAAATTTTTATGACACTACTAAGAGGAGAGGTGGGGCTGGTCTCCAAGGAAAGGAAAAGAGGTTTAGGTAAGATTTGTATGTAAAAGGCAGCACAATAAGCAACTTGTTTACACTTAAGTATCAACCAATCTTAAAGTGTCTGAAAGAATCCCAGAAAGTAGAACTCCTCTTTCTTAATTTGCTCAGTCATGTCTAACTCTTTGCAACTCCATGGAGTGGAGGCTGCCAGGCTCCTCTGTCCATGGAATTCTCCAGGCAAGAATATTGGAGTGGGTTGCCATTTCCTTCTCCATAATTTGGTGTACTGCCACACTAAATAAGCAACTTGACATAGCAGTATTATTGATGTGTGCCTCCCTGATCTGGACACCAGATATTTTTGTTTTTTCCCCATACCACCAAGGAATTAACTCAGTTCTGACACTATGTGGAGATAGAAGATAGAATCATATCCCATAAGCTAAGGTTCAGTCTCAGAAGACTGCACATTTTCCTTCCCCTCCCAACTTCAGATGCCAATCACATTCAGGTTGTCACCTTGCTTCTGACCTACTTGCTCTAAATTGCAGGTTCCCATGACCCTCTCAAGTTTAATTAATTTACCAGAACAGCTCACGTAACTCAGAAAAACATTTTACTTACTAGAACACCAGTTTATTATAGGATATTAACTCAGGAACAGCCAGATGGAAGAGATTCACCGGGCAAGGTATGGAGAAGGGGTGCAGAGTTTCCATGCTCTCTGTGCAGACTACTCTTCCCCCATCTCTTCATGTTCACCAACCTAGAAGCATTCTGAACCCTGTACTTTTGGGATGTTATGGAAGCTTGATTACATAGGCATGATTAATTAAATCATTAGCCACTGGTGATTGAAATCATCTCCAGCCCTGGGGGAGAGAAGGGGACTGAAAGTTTCAACTCTAATCACTAGGTTGGTTCCCCTGGCAACTGGCCTCAAACCTAGGACCTTTCCAAAAGTCTTCTCATTAACATCAATTCAAAAGACACATTATTTACAGTTATCACTTAGGAAATTACAAGGGTGTCCAATTCCTGTGCAAGGAACAGGGATGAAAACTAGATATATATTACTTCTTAAAAGTCGTATCACCACAGTCTCAGTAATTGGGATATACTTTAAAACATTAATGAAAGACACAGACATGAAATTATACTTAAAGGAAAAGCAAAACTAATGTAGTAATACAGTAAGTATTGCAGAAAGCTATCTTCTAGATTTTAGCTACAGGATACTTTATAGTAGAGATGTTTACTGATGGTATTTATAAAAAGAACACACTTTGCTTTGAGAAAGAAGCTTGAAATAGTGAAGCCATTAATTACCAGGTGGTGACATAACAGGTTTGGAGAAGGCAATGGCACACCACTCCAGTACTGTTGCCTGGAGAATCCCATGGATGGAGGAGCCTGGTGGGCTACAGTCCATGGGGTTGTGAAGAGTCGGACACGACTGAGCGACTTCGCTTTCACTTTTCACTTTAATGCATTGGAGAAGAAAATGGCAACCCACTCCAGTGTTCTTGCCTGGAGAATCCCAGGGATGGAGGAGCCTGGTGGGCTGCCATCTATGGGGTCGCACAGAGTCGGACACGACTGAAGTGACTTAGCAGCAACCTAACAGGTTGGAATAGGGGTAGAGGCAGAGGACTGCAGGCAGCCTAGAACAGTTTATGCTATTTTAAGAATCTAGATGAGATGAAGATCTGTGACTGTGAACATCTACTATAACAAAGAGCAGACAAATTATAAACAGTTCTGGGGTCAACACAAGAAAATATTTAAGGATACATTGTAGAGCTGATCCTTGAACAATGTGGGGTTTGGAGCACTGACCTCCATGCTGGCAAATCCACCTATAATTTACAGTTGGCTCTCTGGCCCTCCACATCCAAGATTCCACATTCTTGGATACAATAACAGGTTGTGTAGGAATATGGTACAGGTTGAAAAATGTGTATTAGTGGACCCTCACAGTTCAAACCTGTATTGTCCAAGAATCAACTGTACACAGAGAAAAAAATATAGAAATCAGATTACCATGAGATGACTGTGTAGAGTGATACAACAGCAAAACTAGGAGGGAATGAAACAGCTAATTCTTGGGGACAAGGGTAAAGAGAATTTAGATTTGATAGCATGGATCATTAGGTAGCTCAGATGGTAAAGCGTCTGCCTGCAATTCGGGAGACCCAGGTTCAATCCCCGAGTCGGGAAGATCCTCTGGAGAAGGAAATGGCAAATCACTCCAGTATTATTGCCTGGAAAAATCTCATGGTTGGAGCCTGGTAGGCTACAGCCTACGGGGTTGCAAAGAGTCAAACACGACTGAGCGACTTCACTTCAAGAAACCAAGGCTGACTGAAGTCACGGTGTCATGAAGATAGTTCAAGGACATAACCTAAAGACCTAAAGGGAAGAATCACAGAGACCCCCTTAAATGGTGGTGGTGGTTTAGTTGCTCAGTCATGTCTGACTCTTGCAAACCCATGGACTGTAGCCCACCAGGCTCCTCTGTCCATGGGGTTCTCCAGGCAAGAATACTGGGGAGGGTTGCCATTTCCTTCTCTAGGGGCTTTAAATAGTAGTGGATAGGTAAAAGACGCCATCCAAAAAAACCAATGAAAAACCCCACAACGGGTCATGAAGAGTTTTACTGAGTAAATGATCAATAACAAGTGTTACAGGGGTTAAATGGAAGTATTAAGACATGGAGCCACTGGATTTGATAGTCAACAGTTGGGAGAATCACTTCGGTTGAACAATTAAGAGAATTAAAATGAAATTGTAGTGAGATGAGGAAGTGAAGCAGAAGATTTCCAAAAACGTTGTTAGGAAGACAGAGGGAACAAGAGCATAAAGTCAGACTCAAAGTTTTTTTTGTTTAAGACAGACTTGAGATTTTTCACATAAGAATCTAATACAGTTAAAAACCAAAATTTCGGGATTTCCCTGTCATTCCAGTGGTTGAGAATCTGCCTTGCAATGCAGAGGACGCAGGTTCGGTCCCTGATCAGGTAACTAAGATCCCACATGCCTTGAGGCAACTAAGCCTGTGCACCACAACTACTGAACCCAAGCACCACAACAAAGACCAATGTAGTCAAATAAATAAATGTTTTTTTTTTTAAAATTCAACCAAAGAAGAAACTGGGCAGAGTGGAGTGGGGATCGAACTGTCTAAAAATTTTAAAACACTGTTAACATAAAATATTAGCAAGTATATTGACTTGCCTCTGAGTCTGCACACTTAGTAGTATTCAGCAGTACAGTAGCAATGAACTTTATAGGGAAGTGTAAAGATTTAACATTTTAGGGACTCCCATGGTGGTCCAGTGACTAAGACCCCACATTCCCAATGCAGGGGCCCCAGCTTTGATCCCTGGTCAGGGAACTAGATCCAACATGCTACAACTAAGGTTCACAGTCTGCAACTAAAAAGAAAACAAACAAAAAAAAAAATCGTACATGCCACAGCTTAAAGATCCTGCATGCCCTGCAATGAAGACTGATGGCAACTAAAAGCTGGGGGAGCCAAATAAACATAAAAATATTTTTTAATTAACATTTAAAAACACAAATGCGTAAAATCTAAATCTCAAAATGTGTTGAAGATCCAGTTTCATATTTTAACAGTACAGTTCTTAGAAGGTAGAAAATAGTAATAGAGCATACAAGGTGTACAATTTCTACTTTTAATTTCTAGTTAACATAATTCAGTTTCCTACATTTTGTTCTCAGGTCATTCACATTCCCTGTTTGGGTCTGAAGTCCTGAAGGGAAGATATATGTAAAATTTTTAGCAAGATGTATTCCCCTTTCTTTCCCTGTTCTCCCAGTAGAGATGATACACATCTGTAAACTTAAAGGAGACATCACTGCTTTTAGGTTCCTTGTGCTTAACATTCTAAAAAACTCATTCCCATCTGCAGTATGCAGTGGGTTACAGGAAGAGCTGAACAGAAAAGCCAGGACAGAGATAGGATTTTATAGCTCTCCTGAGTTGTCCTCCTCGGAGAGGGCAATGGCACTCCACTCCAGTACTCTCGCCTGGAAAATCCCATGGACAGAGGAGCCTGGTAGGCTGCAGTCCATGGGTTCCCTAAGAGTCGGACACGACTGAGTGACTTCACTTTCACTTTTCACTTTCATGCATTGGAGAAGGAAATGGCAACCCACTCCAGTGTTCTTGCCTGGAGAATCCCAGGGACGGGGGAGCCTGGTGGGCTGCCATCTATGGGGTCGCACAGAGTCGGACATGACTGAAGGGACTTAGCAGCAGCAGAGTTGTCCTCCTTTCTTATTTGAGGTATACTGTCAGAGCCAAATCTTACCAAACGTAACTCTTTCTTATGCACATTCTAATATAACTCTTTCATAGGACATTCTAAAACCAGTAAAATTTTGTTTACATACCAACAGAAGTTAAACAAGAGGAAAGAAGATTAAGAATGAGCTACATATAAAACCCATCAAGTAACACTTTACCAGGCTAAAAGTATTTTGAAAACAATGGCACTTTTGTCCTTTCTGCCTGAAGATAAAAACAATCATGTCTACAGGAAAGAGAGGCAATTTACCATTACACCCCAGCACCCATACCTTCCTAGTTTAGCAACCTTTTTTAAAGTGAGCTTTACTATTCTTTTCTCTGTTGACAGAAGTCAACTTTTCATAGTTTTTAAGAGAAAAAACAGTTTTCAGATTTGAATCACTTTCAAGATCTTACGGTTTCTGTTGAAGATAAACAAGAACTTTCAAATATGGTAAGATGAAAATGAAATGTCAAATATAAGAATAATTACAAAACAAATTTAAAATATTACAATTATCAATTTTAGTATTTATTAAAAGATGGAAGACAAGGAAAATTCCTCTCCAACTTCAAAAATAAATCCTGCACCTTTGCTAAATGCAAAATAAACTGATATTTGCTTTACATGACAATGAAATTACCCCAAAAAATAACCCAAGTATACCAGAAGAGTGCTAATCTATTATTTACAAAGACGATCTTACCTGCTCTAAGTATTCAAGAAAAACCTGTTTACATTCAGGAACACTAATGAAATAACCTTGAATACTTAACCCAAGAAATAAAATATTTCCTACCTTCCATGACCAACCCTCCCCACAGTTACAGAATGGATAAAAAAATGAATATATGTGGAAGCATAACAGTATTTCCAATAACTTTATAACACATGCACGCACACACACAACCACACACACACAGTGCTGTGCTAGATCAACCTAATCTTTAAGGTCAATAGCTGTAGCGACAAAGAAGATAATAAATATGGCTTTAGTAAAAGTTTTCAACCAAAGATCACAAATGCTTAATTCTTTTGATAGCTAACCTGAGTATGGAATATATATTACTTACCAAAAAGGATATGACCAAAAATAATTAAAAAGAAAAAAAAAAATCTCTGTAGCAGACACCATTGAGGTACCTTAGTTTTGCTTTTTTTTTTTGTAAAGGTCTGTATAGCAATTTAATAATTTACATAATAACATTTATTCCATATAGTGTAGTTCATATAGAAACTATCTTATGTGCTTTATTGTTCTGGTCCAAGAAACTGGAAATAATAGCAGAAAAGTTTTGTTCCGATAAAGAACTGGAGTGGACTAGCTAGGAACACTTTAATACAATATTGAAATAAGAATTATTTGTGTGTAGCAAATGGAGCCAGTAAACTCTCAGGTTGCGTCTGGAGAGAATTTTAAAATTATAATCTGTAAGACAGGAAGATAAGCATGACTCAACGTAACAAGGCTGAATCTTGAAAATCTGGGTTCACTGACTTGTATTTCACCTCTACGGGGATGTATGCATTTTACAAAACAATTAAATTTTCAAAATATGGAGAAGTTTGACAATAGGTTAAATAGGAAACTACACTTAAAAAGTAACCACTCTGGTTGTTTTACATATGTCTTTAAAAGTTTAAGGCTCATATATTTTGGAGGGATATCCTAAAGACATTTTCTTACAGTATGGTCTCATGCATCTATGCATGTGACACTGGAAAAGTGGAGCTAAAACAAACCTTGTTAAATATGCCACCCTTCACTTAAAGAAAAACCTAAACATTTTAATCACATTCTCTCTCAATTTTCAATACTGGTTTATTATAAATTTCTCTCTCTCCCCAAAGTAGGTGTAAATACATAAATTTAGCTTAAAACTGAAGATAAAGGTAGCGAGAAGCAAGATAAGAAAGTTATAAAACAAAAACCCTATTTACATTTTGATGATTTACATTTGATGATTACATTTGATGATGATTCCTTCCTCCATGAAAATTCATATGCTGCAAATAGATTGATTTCTTACAAACCACTGATACTTCTGTATAATATTTGCCTGCCCTTTTAAATTGGAGGTCAGAAATGACACCATTGCTACAGTTTATGATTTCTAGCGAAATGCCTTTAAGTGGCTTCTCCCTAATCAGAGAGATAAGCAGCTTTATGGGCCAGAGTAGAAGCCACTGAATGGGAATAGCTACACAAGCTCAAAAGGCAGCAGCACAAAGAACTCCAGCTGAAAGTAATCAACCAAAGCATGTGCCCAGAAAAATACCAAATTCAAATAGAAGAAAATAAATTGCAAATGCAGAGTTCTTAACATCAAAGCAAACAATAGAGACATTTGCTTGACTTTTATTACAATAATGAAAGCAATTTGAAACAGTGCTAAAGTCCATCATTGAAGAGATTTGTTTTAATCATCTTTGGCGAGGCACTGGCAATCTTGTTTCCTATGCCAGTTTTACTTTCCAGAGCTTCTTTTCAAAGAAAAAAAATCTAAGTTGTTTACTTTAGTAAGGTAGGGAGAGGGATGCTTAGAAAGATCAGGTAACAAATTTTATTTTGTTAATTATACTTCTGTATATGGTAGTTAAGTCACTGCTCTTGTTTTAATATGCTCTATTTGCCATCTTTTTCTCCTGTTCCTCAAGAAATATGTAATAAAATATTTTAACTGCACACAATTAAACTTTCTGTAACTCAACATTTTTTCCCAGCTACTATTAGATACAGTATAGGTGCTGATTAATAAGAAAATTTTCTCAACTTCTTATTCCACACACTACAAAGAAAATTCACGTTAATAGGGCTATATAATCTGGCCACATAACTTCATTAGTTAGAAGGGTTAGATACCACTAAAATACCTTTTTTCTCCCAACTTATAACATTTTTCTATTACCTAAACTGCTTTCTTAACATTGAAATATTTTAAAATATATTCCAGAGAGTATAGGAAGTTTCACATACTCATTCAGCAATTTAAGAAGTTATGCAAAATATGGTAACATATATATATATTCCCATACATACACACACACACATAAATATACTTTCATAACTGAATCTTGGTTTTAAAAATGCTTGCACAGTGTGGGAAACTTAAATATTAACTAGATTTGAATACATACACTTGCATTCCATTAGCACTTGATATACCAGCAAAAACGTAACAGGTGAAATAAATGATTTAAATGAATGGGTTTTTTTTTTTGGCAGACTCAACAGAAAACATATTTATTGTTATGAACCTTTATTAAGTGGCTCACATTTCAGTATAAATCACACTAAAAAGATTTTTTAAAAGCTATTTACACTACAGTGCTGACACATTTAAAGTGAAAAAAAAAAAAAAACTGGTATAAATAAACTCTATGGAAAAGGCTTAATTGTCAAAAAAGAATTCTGGCTCATATTACAAAATATATATATATATATGGTAATGTCAGCTCTATTCTAAAACCTACAACTCCACTCAAATGATTTTTCAAAGACTGCTTTTGTTTAAACCTGCAGTGTTTTCAGTGCATCTGGCCCTAAGTGCTTTGCTACTTCACAGTTATGGACAGGCACTGAGGAATGTTACAAAGCTACTTAAACTATATTTTGTAACAGACTTGGGAGCAAGTCCTTGGCTTGCTTTCAGAATTCATGAATCTTTATTACACCATTCAGTTTAAGAAAAAAATTTTAAATGGTATGTACAAATTTAACACAAAATGTCATCGTCTTTTCTCTCTTGATTTGAACGTGTTGAACTATGTTGCCTTGTATCAACCAGACTTATGAGACTTCCAGGACACAATTCTTCCTTTAAATCTTTGTTGCTATTTTCAAATTTAGAGTCCACTTCAACCTTAAATTCTGTAAATTGAACATGATCCAATTTTGCTTTAACGTTCTTGCTATCCATATTATTCGGTGCTCCAGTCTTTTCAGGAATATAAACATTCACAGGTTCTTCCTTGATTCTTACAGATGCAACAGGTTCATGTTTAACCTGCTGTAATTCATATTTAGAATGAAGTTTGTCTGAAAAAATAGAATCCAAGGAGGTTTTGCTTACAGCACAAATCGTGCTGTCAGTGTGAGGTCCAAGAACTGATGATGTAGAATCTGGTGATGTGCCTGTTTCATGAGTAACTGTATTCTGAGCAGGGTCCTCCTCTGAATGATACAACTTGAGCCGAACATGCCATGCTAAACTGCATACGGCTGAAACTGTCTTGAACTGATGAACAACATTTCTTGGAATAAAATAAATGTCATTATCATACAGCTGAATCCTGGCATAGCGAATGCCTTCCCTCCTCAGTTGATTAAGTTTTGCATCATCAACCCATTGGACACACTAAAACAAAACACAAAATACCAATAAGTCTTTTCCACAATAAAAATTAAATTGAGGATAATAATAGTTTTAAATATACCTGGGACAGTGGAGGTTCATGTAAATCTAACTGCATTCGTTGAACTACTTCTAAGAAATCTTCAGCATGAAAACAGATTACATCTTTGGTTATTCGGGGTTGATCAGGCCTAAAAAAGAACAAGAGATAATGAAGAGTCTGCCATTAATGTTTCACTCGGCTAAGTCCTTATTAAATTCAAAGCAAAAGGGACTTCCGTGGTGGTCCACTGCTTAAGAAGAATCCACCTGGCAATGCAGGAGACGTGAGTTCCATTCATAGTCAGGATCCCACATGCCATGGAGCAACTAAGCCCGCATACCACAACTACTGAGCCCACACACTCCGGAGCCTATGTGCCACAACTCCTGAGCCCGTGCACCACAACTAGAGAGTCTATGTGCGGAGATGAAGGATCCTGCATGATCCAAAAGATCCTGCTTGCTGCAACTCAATGCAGCCATATATATATATACACATACATGTGTATATATATGTGTGTGTGTGTGTGTGTCCATATATATAGAGACACACACATTTATATATTAATTCAAAGCAAAACTAGTTTAGGTCAAAAATCAAAGTATTATCTTAGAAATAAATTGTAATTAGAAGACCACTTTACATATTTAAACAAAGGATAACACTATGAGATTTAACCTAAATATGGATAAAAACAACTCATTTTATTATTTCTATAATATACAGGCATAACAGAGCAGAAACTTTATTCATTGATCAAGGAAAGGAGAAGAACAAAGGAAATTTTAAGGGGTAGAAGGAAGACATGTCATCAGGACTCTTGGAAAGAGGTGGGGATTTCCAGGAGCAGCCTCATCTCATTTTATTATGGCTATATGTAACGATGTTTTGAAAAATTAAATTGACTTGACTTGGTTAAATTATGCAAATCAAAAACCTAAGTGTTTATAGTTAAGGTCAGTACTTCAACAAATTAAGTATGAAATTAAAAACACAACACAGAAGTCAGAGGTAAATATGGAGAGGAAGGGAATACATTCTTTCAATCTAGACGTATAACTGCAATGATACAGTAAATCCCTAAACTCTTTTTAGTGCTTATAAAATAAACTGTTACCATTCTACTTGCGGAGGTTAATAGTATCTTTAATTATACTTCTAAAAACCCCCAAACTCTTCAATTAATTAAGAATATACACATACATGTTTATAAAAGATGCTCAAAATGGATTCTGGAATAAAATTCCAAGCAAAATAAATACCACCCCCCCAATCATACTGAGGCAAATCATAACCAATTTATTTTAATAAACTAGTGATAAAGAGAATATCTAAAACTTATGTGTCATATTAATATACAGGGAAAGAGCGTAAGAATGATTGCAGGCTACGTCAGAGACAATGCAAACCAGAAGAAAGCTGACTATCTTTAAAGTATTTGAAATAAAAGGTAAATCTAGAATTCTATACCCCAAAAAATATCCTTAAGAAAGTCTGAGATAAAATCATTTTCAGATAAGGACAAAGAATCTGTCACCAGAAGACTGCACAACAAAGAATGTTAAAGAACTTCTTCAGGCTGAAGGAAAATGATATTTCAATGAAAATGTAGATCTATTCAAAGGAATGTAGAATGCAAGTGACAGTAAATATAAAGTTATTTTATTCTTTTTTAAAAATATTTTCAGAAATATATCCTTAATGCCAAAGTAAGCAACATATGGGGGGGGTGGTGATGTTATAGAATATAGAAAGCAAAATGTATAATAATAATTAGCACAGAGACCATAATTGGGGGCATGGAAAGATGGCAGTACACTGTTGAAAATTCTTACACATTACATAGAAAGGTATAATATTATTTAAAGATACACTATGATAACTTTAGGGCAACCACTACTAAACAAATAGTGGAAGTATAACAGTGCATGCTCAGTTGTGTCCAACTGTTTGCAGCTCCATGGACTGAAGCCCACAAGGTTCCTCTGTCCATGGAATTTTCCAGGCAAGAATACTGGAGCAGGTTGCCATTTCCTACTCCATGGGATCTTCTCAACCCAGAGATGGAACCCACGGCTCTTGTGTCTCCTGCCTTGGCAGGTGGATTCTTTACCACTGTACCACCTGCAAAGTCAGTGGAGGTATAATGAAAACACTAAAAAAGGTAAGAAAGAAAAGTGGGGAAAAAGAATGAACTGACATATAATATGGAGTCTTTCAATCCATAAACAAGGTATATCTTTAACATTTCTATAAATCTTATTTTTCTCATTGGTTCTTTGTAGTTTTTAGTGTAAGTCACTTATTTAAAAAAATTAATCTAAGTATTTTATAATTTTTATTTTACTATAAGCTGGCATTTTTTCTTTTCATTTTCAAAATGTTTCCAAGTATTTACTGCTAAAATATAGTTATATACAACTAACTTTTCAATATTGTCTTATTTTATGACTTAGATAAATTCTAGTACTTCTTTTGTAGACTTAGTATTATCTCTACACACAATTATTTTACCTTATTCTAAGACCCTGTAATTCCATGTCTATGTATTTACTGAAATGAAGTTATATGTGCACACAAAGTCTTGTAAGGAAATGTTCATAAGAACTTTATTCATAAAAACCCCAAACTGGAAACAATTCAAATGTGTATCATCAGGTGACTGGATAAATCAATTGTGATATATCCATACAATGATATACCACTCAGCAATAAGAAGGAATGAACTACTAAGACACCTAACACTAAATTTTAGATTTTAGATAAATCTAAAAACCATCATGATGAGTGAAAGAAGTCAGACAATATATGATTCTATTTACATGAGATTCTAGACTAGGCAATGCTAACCTACAAAGACAAAAAATAGGTTAATAAATGTCTCAAGTTCGAGTAAGAATGGGGAGAGATTAACTGTCAAGGGATACAAGAAAAACAAAATGGTCTATATTTCAGTTCTGAAAGTGGTTAACATGGCTGTATATATTAGTGAAAACACATCTAACTGTATATTTATAACAAGTTTTGTATTATTGAATATAAATTATATTCCAGTAGTTAATTTTTCAAAAAACTGAATTCAAAGAGGCAACCTTAAATTTATAAATCTATGTGAATTCTGTCTTCCTAATACTAAAAAGTGATATAAAATTGACCAACACTTCACAAGTCTATCTAGTTTAAGATCTCTTTATGCAAGTGAAAGTGAAGTCGCTAAGTCGTGTCAGACTCTTTGCGACCCCATGGACTGTAGCCTACCAGGCTTCTCCATCCATGGGATTTTCCAAGCAAGAATACTGGAGTGGGTTACCATTTCCTTCTCCAAAGATCTCTTTATAGTCTAAATCAATTGAAGTCTTTTATCTCAAATTCGTGTTAAGCCAGGCTCTAAGATAAAATCAAGAATCTAATACCTAATGTCTCCTTGAGAAAAAAAGAACTCAGAATGCTAAGTTAAGAACACTAAGACAGTGCTCCAATTTCCTTAGTATAGCTTAAGTTAACAGCAAGAATCAATAATAAAGCGATCATAAACCGTGTTTGCATCAGAGCCATGAAACCATCTTAAAAGTATCAACCAAATTATTTTCTTACCATCTTTAGTATAATACTAAGAGATCAAAGCAGCACTGGTAGATAAAGTAAACTGTATTTTACAAAAGTGAGAAAATTCATAACTAGCAACATCTCATTCCAAAATCTATCTCAAGAATATTCTTAAATCTGGTCCCTAATATATTTATAATTTGACAATAGGCTTTTTCACTGTGAAATTGCTAGATTCAAGTACTTTTTAGTTCAGTCACTATAGTGAACTATGATGGACCTATGAAGGACAGGAAACAATCTCCAACATCAAATCACATATAAAGTGGAGAAAAAGCAAACACGAACAATAATTAAACTTGAAAGAGATTTAAATAAAGTTAAGGCCAAGAAGCAAGAACATTTATCTCTGAGGAAAAATATAAATATGTGGCTAACTTTATTGAGTACTATCTATAAATCAGATTTCACTCTAATAAATTTTGATGCCACTCTTAAATCTTTTTACCAAACATTCAAGAAAAATCCCGTTAATTTGAAATGGGTTTGTTGTAATGATTTCCACAAACAAATTTGCCTTTACTCTTTGACAAAATTAGCATTTTAAACCAGATTATAGTAAGAGCTTTGAAACTGTATGGGAATCACCATAGATATTACCATTTAACTTAAACACAATTATAAATTATTATTATTATTGAATCATAAACTAATAAATTATTAACATCATTTTCCTAAAGAACTCATAGTGTTAGCTTGGTACTAGCTACTTTGCATATCTGAAATTGATAAAGCTTCCTTCATTTATGTTAAGGAAAAAAGTCAGTTTACACTGGCTTCCCCATTCAGTATTAATTTATAACACATTACTTTAAATTTTCTCTTTTGAACATAGGGTCAATTTTGTATTCACAACTCCTGAAAATACAATTTCCTCATGTAGAAAATACAGGCCATATTATTCAAAACATCTTAGAAATCTATGCAACAATATTGACACTTTATATTTTCAGAATTAGTTTCTTTTTACTTAGAAAACTTTCTTACATTCTAATTATTTAATTCAACTGCTTTAATAAGCAAAATAGCATATTTCAACTTAAGTTTCATACCCAAACAATACCCAATTTGAAAATAAAACCTAATTGACCAAAGTTACCTTACAGTATAAATATAGCTTTGCTCTACAGGTTTGATCAATTTAGTAAATGGAAATTCTCTTAATGTATGAGACAACCACCTTAAGTATATTACCCATTTTCCTTAAGAAAATTATCCATTTTTTCTAATCTATCAAAAGATTTAGTGACATTTGCAAGCAAAGCTGGAAAAATATTAATATACTAAGGTAAACAAACACTTAATAGATACCAAACCTGAAAAAGACAGCAAGTTAAAACAGTATAAAGAAAAAACACAAGAAGCTGGAGTCAGTTCTGAAATCAGACTGAGCTCTACCACTTATGAGCTATATGACTATGATACTACTTGATAGTCCTGAGTCCTTAGTCTCTTTGTGTAAAAACTATGAGCCAAAAAGCAGAGAAAATTAACTGAACATTTGTAAATGGACATATAGTAAGCACCAAGTGAACCTTGGGTTTTCCATTACTGTAAGACAACTGTTTTCAACTCCAGTCACGTAGAAAATCAAACTATTTCAGTCAAATCCAAAAGACAGAATCTAGATTCTATCAGCTGAAAATCTTTAGTGCAATTACACAAAAACAATATCCAAATACAGGAAAATTAAATCTTTTTCCCCACATTAGGAAGAATTACTGAAAAACTTCTCAAGAAAAAGTTTCGAAGCCATTAAATAGCAGTAGTTAACATATACCACTCTCCGCAGTGCACAGCCTTCAACACTCCAACAGCAGCTGTAGTCTGTCGTTCAAAACCTTGTCCTATATGATCTGCATGAGCTCTTGTTCTGTCTTCAAAGAGCATTTCACGGGGCTCACTAGTTCGAGGTAGGTACTGCAGGTTTTTTATTTCATTGGTAGTTCTGTTTAAAAAAAAATTACATATATATATGTAGATAAAGAGACAGAGGTAGGCTTAAATATTAAGGCTTAACTGCCTTCAAACGTTTGTATTAAGGCATTCACAGGTTTAACTTTTTAAAATGCATTAATATTTACCTACTGTAAGTCAGGTACTACCTGGGCACTAGACCTAGTCAACAAAACAGCAGTGAATAAGACAAATTCCTTACTCTTGAGGGAGTTTATATTCTTATGGGAGAAATACCAAAATATAAACAGCAAGAAAACACTTGGCAATAAGTGCTTCCATAAAACACACATAGTTTACCAGAAGTAGGAGGGAACAGAAAACACTTTAGCTCCACTGTGGAGAACAGACATCTTCCACTGGCCCTCTCCTCCACCACGCACCTTCTAGAATCCATACGTATACAGAAACTGTTTACCACCTAGCCTCACGCACTGCAGAAACCCTCTCAAATTTTGCTGCAGAAGGGGAACAGGGTGAGAAGAATTTACTTTGGGAGTCATCATCTTATTTATCAGCCTGTATGATTTTTCTTTTGCTTACACAGACAAATCAGGATTGCCCCCATTATTTTCTTATCTCATCCTAGTCTATCCCCTAGAGTCACTCTTCCTTTTGTTTCTCTTTATTTCCCACCCTCAATCTCTACTACTTCACTGCTCTTTGCGCACTCTTGTCTTAAAAGTTTTATACAAACATTCACAGAGACACACAGACACATACGCAATGCTTTAATATCCTTTTTTCCTGTTTGTGATTAATGTTTTACAGATATCAGAAAGCTAGACGATGATGTTGCTTTCTGTGAAAAGCTAACAGGTTTTCAAACAAGCAAGTCTGCTCTCATTATACCACATTCTAATGAATTGAGACTTATTAAAAGCATTTGCAAAAAACAAAAGCATTTGGCACAGTGCCTAAGGCAATGTTCTCATTAGTTGGTAAGACTATAATGTGATGGGAAATGACCATATATACCATGGATTTTAATCCTTGAGTTCCTCAAGGGGCTGGTGAACTCCCTTAAATTACATGTAACAGTCTATGTACATCTGCATTGTTCTGGGGAGAGGCCTTTGGATTCTCTAAATGATTGATAAATTTAAATTAACCATTGAAATACATACCAAGTTTACCATTTACTCCCAACTTAAAAATGAACTTGTAAAAATTTGATTCAACAAAAATTTATTTATTAACCACCAGGCATTTTGTTTTGGTGCTAGAGACATTAGTAACAAGCACAACATTGTCCATGCTCTCACGTAACCTACATTTCACTCTATCACCATTTTTCCCTATTTTTTTTTAAATAATAAAGAGAGATCATCTTTACATATGTAAAAAAAAAAAAAGATATTACTTCCCCCAGGATCACCTACTCCATTCCCAACAATGTTAACCTAATGTACATTTTTCTACACTTTTCTCTGTGCTTACATATATATACTCTTATACACGTTTTTTATTTCTTTTCATAACAATAGACTCATACTTAACATATACTCTACATTTAGCTCTTTTCATCAGATATTCTTTCAGCGCAAAAGACAAAATTCATACTATGAAATTAACTATTTCATTGCGTTCTTCTATAAGTGAAAGTGAAAGTTACTCAGTTGTGTCCGACTCTTTGCAACCCCATGACTATATACAGTCCATGGAATTCTCCAGGCCAGAATACCAGAGTGGGTAGCTGTTCCCTTCTCCACGGGAATCTTCCCAACCCAGGAATCAAACCCAGGTCTCCCGCATTGCAGGCAGATTCTTTACCAGCTGAACCACCAGGGAAGCCCCATTCTTTCATAGGAATATACCAAAATGAATTCAACCATTCTAATAATGGACAATGAGATCATTTTATACTCAATCTCACTATAATAAATGGTGCAACTAACATTCTTATATATTTACCTTTAGTGCATTTATTTTTGGGGACAGAGTCCCAAAAGTACGGATCGTAGTTCAAAGAGAAAGAGAGAGAGAGTGTGTGTGTGTGTGTGTTAAGCTTTATGAGCTATTTTACTTTTAAAAAATGATTTAAAAAAATTATTACAGAAGCTCACCCATTGACCAATAATATATATGACCCTGTTTCCTCACATACCTACCACCCTGTAATATAATCTCTATTAATAGTTTCTGCCAATGTAATGGGTAAAAACAATATCCCATAATTCTCTTAACATACACTTAATATACAATTGAAGAAGTAACTCCACACTTGATCTTAGCCAAAAGGCCGAGAAGCGATGAGAAATAACTCCAGAAAGAATGAAGGGATGGAGCCAAAGCAAAAACAATAGCCAGCTGTGGATGTGACTGGTGATAGAAGCAAGGTCCAATGCTCTAAAGAGCAATATTGCATAGGAACCTGGAATGTCAGGTCCATGAATCAAGGCAAATTGGAAGTGGTCAAACAGGAGATGCCAAGAGTGAACGTTGACATTCTAGGATCAGCACACTAAAATGGACTGGAATCGGTCATTTTAACTCAGATGACCATTATATCTACTACTGTGGGCAGGAATCCCTTAGAAGAAATGGAGTAGCCATCATGGTCAACAAAAGAGTCTGAAATGCAGTACTTTAATGCAATCTCAAAAATGACTGAATCATCTGTTCATTTCCAAGGCAAACCATTCAATATCACAGTAATCCAAGCCTATGCCCCAACTAGTACACTGAAGAAGCTGAAGTTGAAAACCTACCTACAAGACCTTTTAGAACGAACGCCCAAAAAACTGTCCTTTTCATTATAGGGGACTGGAATGCAAAAGTAGGAAGTCAAGAAACACCTGGAATAAAAGGCAATTTTGGCCTTGGAGTACGGAATGAAGCAGGGCAAAGGCTAATAGAGTTTTGCCAAGAGAATGCACTGGTCATAGCAAACACACTCTTTCAACAACACAAGAGAAGACTCTACACATGGACATCACCAGATGGTCAACACCAAAATCAGCTTGATTATATTCTTTGCAGCCAAAGATGGAAAAGCTCTATACCGTCAGCAAACACAAGACCGGGAGTTGACTGTGGCTCAGATCATGAACTCCTTATTGCCAAATTCAGACTTAAAAAAGTGGGGAAAACCACTAGACCATTCAGGTATGACCTAAATCAAATCCCTTATGATCATACAGTGGAAGTGAGAAATAGATTTAAGGGACTGGATCTGATAGATAGAGTGCCAGATGAACCATAGACAGAGGTTTGTGACATTGTACAGGAGACAGGGATCAAGACCATCCCCATGGAAAAGAAATGCAAAAAAGAAAAATGGCTGTCTGGGAAGGCCTTACAAATAGCTGTGAAAATAAGGGAAGCGAAAAGCAAAGGAGAAAAGGAAAGACATACCCATTTGAATGCAGAGTTCCAAAGAATAGCAAGGAGAGATAAGAAAGCCTTCCTCAGCGATCAATGCAAAGAAATAGAGGAAAACAACAGAATGGGAAAGACTAAAGGTCTCTTCAAGAAAATTAGAGATACCAAGGGAACATTTCATGCAAAGATGGGCTTGATAAGGACAGAAATGGTATGGCCTAACAGAAGCAGAAGATATTAAGAAGAGGTAGCAAGAATACACAAAAGAACTGTACAAAAAAGAGCTTCATGACCCAGATAATCACAATGGTATGATCACTCACCTAGAGCCAGACATCCTGGAATGTGAAGTCAAGTGGGCCTTAGAAAGCATCACTACGAACAAAGCTAGTGGAGGTGATGGAATTCCAGTTGAGCTATTTCAAATCCTGAAAGATGATGCTGTGAAAATAAGGGAAGCGAAAAGCAAAGCAATATGCCAGCAAATCTGGAAAACTCAGCAGTGGCCACAGGACTGGAAAAGGTCAGTTTTCATTCCAATCCCAAAGAAAGGCAATGCTAAAGAATGCTTAAACTACTGCACAATTGCATTCATCTCACACTCTAGTAAAGTAATGCTCAAAATTCTCCAAGCCAGGCTTCAGCAATACGTGAACCATGAACTTCCAGATGTTCAAGCTGGTTTTAGAAAAGGCAGAGGAACCAGAGATCAAATTGCCAACATCTGCTGGATCATCGAAAAAGCAAGACAGTTCCAGAAAAACATCTATTTCTGCTTTATTGACTATGCCAAAGCCTTTGACTGTGTGGATGGATCACAATAAACTGTGGAAAATTCTGAAAGAGATGGGAATACCAGACCACCTGATCTGCCTCTTGAGAAACCTATATGTAGGTCAGGAAGCAACAGTTAGAACTTGACATGGAACAACACACTGGTTCCAAATAGGAAAAGGAGTATATCAAGGCTGTATATTGTCACCCTGCTTATTTAACTTATATGTGGAGTACATCATGAGAAACACTGGACTGGAAGAAGCACAAGCTGGAATCAAGATTGCTGGGAGAAATATCAATAAGCTCAGATATGCAGATGACACCACCCTTATGGCAGAGAGTCAAGAGGAACTAAAAAGCCTCTTGATGAAAGTGAAAGAGGAGAGTGATAAAGCTCAACATTCAGAAAACTAAGATCATAGCATCTGGTCCCATGACTTCATGGGAAATAGATGGGGAAACAGTGGAAACAGTGTCAGACTTTATCTTTGGGGGCTCCAAAATCACTGCAGACGGTGACTGCAGCCATGAAATTAAAAGACGCTTACTGCTTGGAAGGAAACTTATGACCAACCTAGATAGCATATTCAAAAGCAGAGACATTACTTTGCCAACAAAGGTCCATCTAGTCAAGGCTATGGTTTTTCCTGTGGTCATGTATGGATGTGAGAGTTGGACTGCGAAGAAAGCTGAGCGCTGAAGAATTGATGGTTTTGAACTGTGGTGTTGGAGAAGACTCTTAAAAGTCCCCTGGACTGCAAGGAGATCCAAACAGTCCATCCTAAAGGAGACTAGTCCTGGGTGTTCAATGGAAAGACTGATGCTAAAGCTGAAACTCCAATATTTTGGCCACCTCATGCAAAAAGCTGACTCATTGGAAAAGACCCTGATGCTCTGAGGGATTGGGGGCAGGAGGAGAAGGGGACGACAGAGGATGAGATGGCTGGATGGCATCACTGACTCGATGGACGTGAGTCTGAGTGAACTCCGGGAGCTGGTGATGGACAGGGAGGCCTGGCATGCTGCGATTCATGGGGTCGCAAAGAGTCTGACACGACTGAGCGACTGAACTGAAGTGAATATACGACTGACTACCTAGGGCCTATTTATCTATTGGGTTTTTTTTTTTCCCCCACATTTTTCTTCTCATTTAGAAATGCTCTTTGTATATTATCTTTAGTCTGTCACGTTACAAATATCCAGTTTTGAGCTTTGTTGTGTTGATGTCTTTTTTCTCACAATAGTATCACCATTACATTCTTGCATCTTTGTTTAGGAAGGTCTCTCTTAAGCTTTTTATTCTGATATTTTTATTCTTTTTTTACTTATTATGTTCAAGTCCCTTACTTGCTATATAACACTGGGGTTATGGCTTGGTTTCCCTTCAAATGGACTTCCAATTATGCCAGCATTATTCATTAAATAAACTTTTTTTTCCCATTTATCTTTTTTTAAGTTCCCATTATACTTTGATCTATTTGTGTACTCTATCCTATTCCAGTGATCTTTTTGACCTTTATGGTAATTTTTAATGTTGAGTAAGATAAGGTCCCCCCTCACATGTATCTTCTCTTTCACAGCTTTCTAGACTATTTGCTGACTTTGTTATTCCATATGAATTTTAAAATTATTTTATCCAGTGCTGGAAGTGTGAGTCCAAATGAATCCTAAAATTCTAAAGGACTACCATTTGTATTCAATTCAGAGTACAGATCTAAACATCTGCTTAGATCTTTTTTTATATTCTCCATAGATGTTTTATTTTCTTAAAATATTATTTAAATTTGTTTCTGAATATTTATTCAATTTATTCCAATACAGGTTATAATGTCCCTGTTGTGAATGACATTTTTTCCCATCTCTGGTTACAATTTGTCATTTACCTGTATTTTTCATGTTTTATTTATATTTGATATTTATAAGAAATTATATCAGCATGGATAACCATTTTTGAATTTACATTTCAATTATGCTCTAAACTTTCCCTATCTTCTTCCTCCAACTTTAAACAAATGCATACATAACAATGTATAACCACTCATTCCCAGCAATAAACATTTGTATCCAACATACCTTTTCCTTTTGAAAGGTGACTTTGGCATGTCAGCCACAGGGATCATCTGTTCTCCCGGGCGCACCCACATGATGGGACCATCATCACTATCTTTCCGACTCTCTAATTTTAAACTAGATAGTGTCCCCCAGGGCAGTGTACACTAGAGGCAAATAATGACATAGAAATCGATTATTTTTTAAAACAAATCTTCAAATATACATTAAAGACTACTGTGTCCTTCACAAAATTTCATATATACATTTGAATTAGGTACCTGTTTTAAATATATTTCTATATATTCATAAGTTTGCCTTCAAAATATTCTATTTCAGATACATCAAGAGAGTAATTATTCTTGGATGGTTTCCCCCACTTCTCCAATTCTGCAAGAGGTATGATTCACTGTATTCATCATTTGTTACTCTTTTTACCAAATATATGGGTCATATTGTTAAGCAGGAAGTTAAGCATGAGCACAAGGGGTGGCCTGGCTGAAAGGGATACAAGCTGATCTCTAAAACCCATACTCTTGCCTGGAAAATCCCACGGATGGAGGAGCCTGGTAGGCAGCAGTCCATGGGGTCGCTAAGAGTCGGACATGACTGAGCGACTTCGCTTTCACTTTTCACTTTCACGTACTGGAGAAGGAAATGGCAACCCACTCCAGTGTTCTTGCCTGGAGAATCCCAGGGACGGGGGAGCCTGGTGGCTGCCGTCTATGGGGTCGCACAGAGTCGGACACAACTGAAGTGACTTAGCATAGCATAGCATAGCATAGACACACATAGGCGAGTGTACAGATATGCTACAAAATTAACAAGAGACTTTTCCAACTCCTGCACATGGGCACTAGGCCCACAGTGGATACAAAATAACCACAGGGTCTTCCCCAAGTAATCTTAGGCAGTTAGGAGCTCATTAAGGGTTCATAAAAATACTATATCTGATTTTAAGGGACTGAATTTTGGAAAGATATCAACAACACAGCCCACTGTTATATGACTTGCAATTGTCAATCGGCCTTGCGTTGTGTTGTATGCCCATTTGCATTCCCTTTCATTGATTGGTGGTGAGTACAAGCCCTATTTTGCAGAGGGCATAACCCAAAGGAAGAAACTGGAAGTATAAAAAGGGGGAACCCAGATGGAAAAGGAAGACTCCTTTGGGGTGGGCCTGCTCTCATGTTTTGGGGGTGTCTGTCTAATAAAAGATCTGCCTGCTTGAGCTGAACTGAGCTGTAACTTGTCAGTTGTCTTAAACCCTTTACTCAGTCGTTACAAATTTTTGTTGCAACGAGGCAAGAACCAAGGAAGAAAAATAAACCAACCTGACAATATAATGTTAACAAATTGGCAAAATAAGCAAGTTATCTTCCATGACAATCTATAAAAATGACCAACTGAGTTTTAAAAAATGGATACCTCAGATAAAAGAGGGCTACCTCTTTGAGTAGTTAAAACCTAACAGAACAAAGAGGAAAACTAAACCAAAATTAAAATTTATTTCTATGTAGTAGTTTCTTGAAGAGGTTGCTGGTCTAAAACCAGGGATTAAAATCTTTGAAAACAGGAGCAACCGAGAAATGACCAAGAGTCACTGTCCATTGAATGGTGAAAAAATGGGTATTTATAAACTTTACCCCCCTTTTCAAAAAGGGGAGGTTGTCAAATTACATCTCTCCAGAAAGAATGCATTTATTTAGCTCATTTACTTTTAAAATTAAAATCTGAAATATAAATATTTAAATGATTTTTTTCTTCTTTATTTCTTAAATTATGAAAGTATGATAACATTTACAGGAGACTTGGAAAATACAGAACAAAGTTACATATAGTTCTAGTATATATTATAGTTTTTTAAGTAAACAAAGATTTTTAGTTGTAGTTTCAATATCAAACTCTCAAAAATTAATAAAATTAATAGAAAAGTAGAAGAATACAGGAGACCTGAAAAGCACCATGAACCAATTCAAAATAATTAAGATTTATTGAATTTTCACACAACGAGATACAAATCCTATTCAAGTTCCCATAGACTATATAAACCAGGAGAAACTGGAACATATCCCAAGACATAAAACAGTGCAAAAATTTCATCATCTGAAAGTATTGAAATCATACATAATCTGTTCTCTTATCACTGTGGAATTATGTTAGAAATCAATATCAAAAGATATCTGAAAATAACTCACATATTTTCAAGTACAATGTGATATTTACCAAGAGAAATCTTTGACTTACCATTGGAAAAGCCTCAATAAAGTTAAAAGATGGTGATTATAGGAAAAAAAGCATTTAAGTGAGAAATTAACATCAAACATACTTTTAAAAACCCATCTATTTGGAAATTAAGCATCCACTTTTAAATGACAGGTGTATCTAAGAAGCCATAACAAGGAAAATTAGAAAACATCTGTAACAAAATAAAAATGAAAAAAAGAATTTATCAGAATTTGCTGCATGCAGCGGTAGCTGCTCAATGCAATTAAATATGATGTGGACTCTTAAAAATAACGCATGAAAACAAATAATGGACACTAGCTTAAAATGTTCTGAAATTAGAACAAAATCTGTACTTTAGTTAAAAAAAACTGTATCGCATGTTAATTTCCTGTTTTCCAGATGCACAACTGAATTATCTTGTAATTTTTTTGTCAAATATAAATGCCCAGGCATTTTTTTCCCCCTTCTCCAAAGTTCCAAATGTGATTCTAATGAAGCAGCCATATTTAAAAACAATAGTATGATGATCTTTAATTTTTATTTAGCTTGTTTCACTTTTTCTATTTCACATTTGGTGCTCCCATTTCAGTTTATGTTTCTAAACTATGTATATATATATTTTAGAAAACTTATGAATTTTTGCTTAACTAAAAGTTTCATGGCATTTTGGTTCCACTTGTTTGACTAAGTATGAATAGAATGCTAGGTCTAATTTATAGTCACTCAAAACTCTGATATAGTTCCATTTATTCTAGCATCTTGCATTGCAGCTACAAGTCTAGAAAGCTTATTATCTTAAGAAATTTTTAAAAATAAATTTGAACGAGGCTTGAAACTTCTAATTCAATTCTGAGAATATAAAGGAAATGCTATGTTGTAAAAGAAATGATGGTATTTTTAAAATACCACTCAAATGCAACCAAATTCCATGTCCCTAGCTGGGAGAAACAGACAAGGAACCAATGGTTTAAAAGGAACAAAAAAGGAAATAAAAGGAAAATGGAGTAGGATGAAAAAGGAAAAGATATATATACACACATAGGCTAGAAAATTGAGTGAGAAGTTAAAAAGACAGAGAGAGAGAGAGAAATGTTCTACAGAATATGTAGCAAGTATTAGAGATAAACTAATCTTGTCACACTTTGACCTCTGAATTACTGATTAAATAACTGACCTAACTACATAGTTCAGAGATTTTTCTCTCAATAGGACAGTGCTAGCAGCCCATAAGAAGAAATATTTTCTGGAATGTAGGAACTGCTGGGAAAAGAAAGAAAAAGGAAGAAAGGGAGGAAAAAATAAAGGAGGAAGGGAAAAAAGGAAGGGAGGAAAGGAAGAAAGAAAACAGAATCCAGCTCAAAATCATTTAAAGAATTTAAAGCGGTCTTAAAGCTGCATTGTTTAAATACCTTATTTTATTGATGAGGACACTGAAGCCCAGAAAGTTTAACTGGTTTGCCCAACCCAGCTAGGATCTCCAAAGCTGAAATACAGTTATACAACTTGCCAGGCCAGTTTTCCACACACCCAAACTGTCACTCCCCAGTTGCAAACACTGTGGGAAGCATCTATCCTGTACTTTTAAATCCTCTGGCACTCAAGTTTATAAAAAGGTGATAAACCAATGGAACTTATTTTCCTAAAGTGGCAGCTACAGGCAAGTATTATTTTCTGATCTACCACTCAGCTTTGCTATTAGAATTAGTACCTGAGAGTTACACACACACACACACAAGAATTACTTTTAGTTTCTCACCTCTTCTTCCCTTCCTGCCAAATCAACTGAAATCAAAAATTTTATAATTCTGAAGAAGCCATGATTTGAATCACTTGTAGCATGAAAGTTAACACCCATGACTTAGACTGCTTCACACTGTTTTCTCTTACTTTTAAAAATGGTGAATCTTCCAACATGTCAAGGAACTCAGGGAAGTAATCTCCCACTTCTTCATCAACTGCTCCCACCAAGCTGATTTGTCTCATTGGGCCAGCTCTATAAGTACCGTGAGAATATGTTCTTTTTACCTGAAGGATATGGATTTAATTACATTAAACATAAGACAATTCCTGTTACCACTGCATAATCCTAAATTATGTATGCTATCTCAGATTTTTAAAACAAAATGTGAGGCAAGCAAAATAAAACAAAAAAGCCTGTTACAAACAGTAAAACAAACAACAAAAAAAAATCTGCACAAAATTGAGGCATTTTACCTTCTCTAGTTATTACTACACACTGCTTATGAAAACAGAGTTGAGATAAACAGCATACTTCCCGACAATATAGTTCCTCCTTTCAACAGTTTATTATTTGATCTATAATGCTACTGAAATTATATTCAAAAGTTCCTATACCTATATTTTCCTAAATGGTTCATACCTTTTTGTTAGAATTTTCAAAAACAGACCCTCTGAAAACAGTGCATCATCAGTACTTTGAATGTCAAAAAGGAATTATGTTCCTTTCTAGATCTCAGCATATTAATCTAAGATTCAGTTTATACTTCTCTGATGAAAACCTACTAGAGCTGGAGAACCAAAAGTCCTAGGCTCCAAATCTACATTTGCTATCTACCAGTTATGCTGGTAGAAATCAGTTAAATTCCTTCAGTTTTAGTTTCTTTAACTGGAAAGACTGATCTCAGATTTCCAAAGAAAACAGTAATTATGTAAAGCCACCTGTACAGTGTAAGCAAATGGTTATCATTCAAATTTAAACCAAAATAAAAGAGGCTATACCTCAAGAATCATTGGTCCTAAATTTCAAAAGTACATCCAGACCTTACAGAGAACCCTCACATGCTAACGCTAGTAAACACAAGTATCTTTAAAGCAAAACAAATTCCTTTCATAAATAAACATCTTTTTCTCTGGATTAGCCTTTATGGCCACTAACTTTAGGGAAATAACACTGTCTCAGTTTACCTGGGTCTATTCCAGTTTTAAAATGTGAAGTCCCATACACCAGGTAAATCTAGATGAGTAAATTTTCATCACATCAGGGACACAGACTCTAAAATATGTTCAGATCACAAGATGAATCTCTACACCCGCAGTTGGTAAACACATTATGTATCAAAATATCTAAGCCCCCACCTACATCAAAAACGGGACAATTAAAGTTCTATCTTAACAAAATATTTGACTAAAACACTAGATAATTTTATTTTTTAGAATAATAAGCAAACCGGTGTTATCAATGATACATTATTTCCTTAATAAGTTCATTTACCAGAATTTCAAAGTTAAGTTTTCATGAAGTGCCATAAATTCACTTCTCAGAAATATAAAACGTTAGCCAAATTCTTCAAGTTACAAAAAAAAAAAAAAAAAAAAGCTGGGGTCTGTGTGCCCATTTTGTACTCATGGTCTGATCTTTCTCCTGCCTCCCAAAAGTTCCTAGCATCTCCAATACTGACAGAACTGAAAGTGAGTATCTGACGTTACAACAATATTTAGGTTCTAGATGTTTAGATATACTAACATACCACAAAAGTAAAATTAATCACTGTTATGCATTTCTGTAATGCAGTCTAACAAAGCTAAAAATATCAACTTAAAATTTAGCAAAATTATCAGGATTGGTATCAATTTTGTTAGCTGATTCTGAGATCGTGGCTTCAGTACTGGATCTGCAAATGAGCATGATTTTCTGAGAGACTGATTAAAATTAAAAGACTTGTATTAAAATTCATAAATACCTCACTGAAATCAAACACCTTCTGTTGTTAAACACAAGTTTTCAAGTGCTTTGAAATGTATCATTTGATTTACAAGACATATTTGAGAGGCAGGATTTACACTTCACACAATTAAGTTAATTTTCTGTGATTCAAACATCTTCGTCTTGTGTAAATTTCGATTACTGTCTAAACTGTTAACCAGTTCTAGAAAACCCAGAATCCAGTCTTTGCCATCCATCTGGGTCATTCTACTGTATCACAGTATCAACAATGATCAACTTAATGATTTGCGCAGTGACTCAATTATCAACGAATTAACTTGAAGAAGGAGGAATTTCCAGTGAGAGAATCCTTCTGCAACACAACTGAATATAAGACCTCTTACAAGGAAACGGGTACTTTTAACATACTCTTAAAACAAAAGTCAAATGAATGGATGGCCTGCTGGACTCTTTTCTTTCCAAGAGAGTATATGTAAGAATACACACATTCAGACCTGGAATACACACACTAGACCATTCAGGTATGACCTAAATAAAATCCCTTCTGTTTCTACGGTGAAAGTGAGAAATAGATTTAAGGGACTAGATCTGACAGACAGAGTGCCTGATGAATTATGGACAGATGTTCATGACATTGTACAGGAGACAGGGATCAAGACCATTCCCATGGAAAAGAAATGCAAAAGAGCAAAATGGCTGTCTGAGAAGGCCTTGCAAATAGCTGTGAAGAGAAGAGAAGCAAAAGGCAAAGGAGAAAACTAAAGATATACCCATTTGAACGCAGAGTTCCAAAGAATAGCAAGGAGAGATAAGAAAGCCTTCCTCAGTGATCAGTGCATAGAAACAGAGGAAAACAATAGAATGGGAAAGATTAAAGATCTCTTCAAGAAAATTAGAGATACCAAGGGAACATTTCATGCAAAGATGGGCTCGATAAAGGACAGAAATGGTATGGACCTAACAGAAGCAGAAGATATTAAGAAGAGGTGGCAAGAATACACAGAAGAACTGTACAAAAAAGATCTTCACGACCCAGATAATCACCATGGTGTGATCACTGACCTAGAGCCAGACATCCTGGAATGTGAAGTCAAGTGGACCTTAGGAAGCATCACTACGAACAAAGATAGTGGAGGAGATAGAATTCCAGTTGAGCTATTTCAAATCCTAAAAGACAATGCTGTCAAAGTGCTGCACTCCATATGCCAGCAAATTTGGAAAACTCAGCAGTGGCCACAGGACTGGAAAAGGTCCGTTTTCATTCCAATCCCTAAGAAAGGCAATGCCAAAGAATGCTCAAACTACTGCACAATTGCACTCATCTCACATGCTGGTAAAGTAATGCTCAAAATTCTCCAAGCCAGGCCTCAACAATACATGAGCCAAGAACTTCTAGATGTTCAAGATGGTTTTAGAAAAGGCAGAGGAACCAGAGATCAAACTGCCAACATTCGGTGAATCATCAAAAAAGCAAGAGAGTTCTAGGAAAACTTCTATTTCTGCTTTATTGACTATGCCAAAGCCTTCACTGTGACAATCACAATAAACTGTGGAAAATTCTGAAAGAGATGGGAATACCAGACCACCTGACCTTCCTCTTGAGAAATCTGTATGGAGGTCAGGAAGCAACAGTTAGAAGTGGACATGGAACAACAGACTGGTTCCAAATAGGAAAAGGAGTACGTCAAGGCTGGATATTGTCACCCTGCTTATTTAACTTATATGCAGAATACATCATGAGAAACGCTGGGCTGGAAGAAGCACAAGCTGGAATCAAGATTGCCAGGAGAAATATCAATAAGCTCAGATATGCAGATAACACCACCCTTATGGCAGAAAGTGAAGAACTAAAGAGCCTCTTGATGAAAGAGTGAAAAAGTTGGCTTAAAACTCAACATTCAGAAAACGAAGATCATGGCATCCGGTCCCATCACTTCATAGTAAATGATGGGGAAACAGTGGAACAGTGACAGACTTTATTTTTGGGCTCCAAAATCACTGCAGATGGTGGAAGAAAAGTTACAACCGGTTTAACCTAGACAGCACATTAAAAAGCAGAGATATTACTTTGCCAACAAAGGTCCGTCTACTCAAGGCGATGGTTTTTCCAGTAGTCATGTATGGATGTGAGAGTTGGACTATAAAGAAAGCTGAGTGCCAAAGAATTGATGTTTTTGAACTGTGGTGTTGGAGAAGATTCTTGAGAGTCCCTTGGACTGCAAGGAGATCCAACCAGTCCATCCTAAAGAGATCAGTCCTGACTGTTCATTAGAAGGACTGATGTTGAAGCTGCAACTCCAATACTTTGGCCACCTGATGAGAAGAACTGACTCATTTGAAAAGACCCTGATGCTGGGAAAGACTGAAGGCAGGAGGAGAAGGGGACGACAGAGGAAGAGATAGTTGGATGGCATCACCAACTCAATGGACATGAGTTTGAGTAAACTCCTGAAGCTGGTGATGGACAGGGAGGCCTGGGATGGTCATAGAGAGTCGGACACGACTCAGCGACTGAACTGAACTGACACACATTCAAAAGACAGACTAATAAGGAAAGGATGCTCTTTAGTGCTTGGAGAGATTTAGGAGTCAGAGACAATCTTCTCTGAGGAAATATTAATCTGAAATATTACAGTTTATTTAATAGGTAAAAACAGGCCAAACTATACATGAAATAATTTATTTCTCTAACTGAAATAGACTTTGGAGTCTACCAAGTGGTTTCCATGCAATTCAAATTACTTCCATTCTAAAACATTAAAAAAAGAACCTACTATAACATTACTTAACTGTAGAGGAGGATAAATACTGTTAATAATTAGAAAAACAGAGCTACTATTAACAAGTTTAACATTCAGCCCTCTTTGAATAAAATTTCTGTGTTTAAATGTTAAGTAAAAACATGCAACATTTAGTAACAGCAAGAATGGGTAAAGCTTCTTTGGTGGTAATATTAAAGATATATTTTATAACTTAAGTACTTTACTTTGATTTATCCAGATGTTGCTATTTTAGATTGGAATGATTATTTCACTGACTGAAGAGAACATTACTGACCTAGCCATCTCATTTCATTCAAATTTCCACTTTTACATTAATTTCCAAGTTTACATACGTTGTTCTTTGTTTGAAAGTAAAATAAAAGGAAACACATGTCTAAATTAGTACAGATCTAAATGTTAAAAACTTTAACACAATAGATTAAAACAAATTTGATTTTTCCTCCTCTCCTATGTTTGACACCCCTAAAACAACACTATATTTGTTGATGATTTTTTGAAGTCTGTCCTATTAAAATTCATAAATATTTCAAAGGATATATGGAAAAAACTAAATTTTAAAGAATAAAATAAATACAGACTCTACATGTTGGATTATAATGTTAAATATGGTACTTGAATCTTCATATTTCTTGTCATCTCATGGAAAAATACATATATATGTAAAATTCATTTACACATATAATTTGCTATAATAAAAGCACAAGTCCCTTCCCTTTTCACCAAAATGTGCTAAAACTGTAAAGTACTTTTGTTTGTCCACTACTAAAACCACAGATAAGTAATTCTCTGGTGGTCCAGTGGTTAGACTCCATGATCTCTCATTGCCAAGGGTCCAGGTTCAGTCCCTGATAGGGGAACCAAGACCCCTCACGTGAAACAGTTCACAGCAAAACCAAACAAACAAAAAGCAATCCACACATACATTCCACTAGAAAGTATGGTCTCTATATAAATTGCACATACTTAGCTATCGGGTTTAAAACAAAAAAGAATTTTCTTCTAAACATTGATTCTCCAAATATTAAAGACAATAATCTGATGCCTCAATAGAATGGATATAAATATATTTAAATTTAAAACTAAATTTTAAAAATTAAATTCATCACAATCTTAGCTTGAGAAAGTAATCTGCATTTTAAAATACAGTGTAACTCAATTAAAAAATGCCCAGACCTGAACTTACAAAAAAGATATATAGATGGCCAACAGGCACAAGAAAAGATGTTCAACATCACTAATCATCAGGAAAAAGCAAATCAAAACTCCAGTGAAACATCACTTCACACCTGTCAAAAGGGCTATCATCAAAAAGATCAAAAATAACAAATGTTGGAGAGGATGTGAAGAAAAAGGAACCTTTGTACACTATTAATGTGAATGTAAATTGGTGTAGCCACTGTGGAAAACAGCAGAGGTTCCTCAAAAAACTAGCAATTTCATTCATGGGTATATATTAAAAAAAAATGAAAACGCTAATTCAAAAAAATAAATGCATCCCAAGGTTGAAAGCAGCTTTATTTACAACAGCCAAGATATGAATGCAACCCAAGTGTCCAACAACAGATGAATGGGTAACAAAGACATGGTGTGTGTGTGTATATATATACACATTCAAAGACACACACACTGAATGCTATTCAGCTATAAAAAGAATACATTTTTTTCTATTTGCAACAACATGGATAGACTTGAGTGATATTACTAAGTAAAATAAGTCAGAGAAAGATAAATACTATGTATGTTATTAGTTATATAAGGAATCTAAAAAATTAATGAATATAACAAAAAAGAAAGACTCATAGATACAGAAAACTAGTGGTTACCTATGGAAAGAGGGGTGGGGGGGGAGGGGGACGAGCAAGACTGAGGCAGGGAGTTAAGTACAAACTACTATGTATAAAATAAATAAGCTACAAGGAAATAATGTACACCATGTGCAATACAGACAATACTTTATAAGAGCTTTAAAATGGAGTATAATCTAAAGAAACTGAAGCACTATTTTGTCACTTGAAACTAATAATAATATAAATCAACTATACCCCAATTAGGGGCTTCCTAGGTGGCACTAGTGGTAAAGAAACCACCTGCCAATGCAGGAGACATTAAAAGATGCGAGTTCAATCCCTGGGTCAAGAAGATCCCTTGGAGGAGGGCATGGCAACTTACTCCAGTATTCTTGCCTGGAGAATCCCATGTCAGAGAAGCCTGACAGGCTACAGTCCACAGGGTCAAAAACAGTCAGACACGACTGAAGTGACTTAGCATTCATGCATGCACACCGCCAATTAAAATAAAACACAGTGTGATGTAACTTTTAATTACATACCATTTAATACACACCATTTAATTCCTTCCTGGAGAAGGAAATGGCAACCCACTCCAATACTCTTGCCTAGAAAATGCTATGGACAGAGGAGCCTGATACGCTCAGTCCATGGGTTCAGAACACAAAGAGTTGCACAAGACTGAGCAACTTCATATTAATACAACTTTTAATACTAATTGGGTAAAGAATCTACCTACAGAGCAGGAAATACAGGTTCAATCCCTGGGTTGGGAAGATCCCCTGGAAGGGGAAATAGCAACTCACTCTAATATTCTTGTGGCTTCCCTGGTGGCTCAGAATAATAAAGAACCATTATATCTATTACTGCGGGCAGGAATCCCTCAGAATGGAGTAGCCATCATGGTCAACAAAAGAGTCCGAAATGCAGTACTTGGATGCAATCTCAAAAACGACAGAATGATCTCTGTTCATTTCCAAGGCAAACCATTCAATATGACAGTAATCCAAGTCTGTGTCCCAACCAGTAACGCTGAAGAAGCTGAACGGTTCTATGAAGACCTACAAGACCTTTTAGAACTAACACCCAAAAAAGATGTCCTTTTCATTATAAGGGACTGGAATGCAAAAGTAGGAAGTCAAGAAACACCTGGAGTAACAGGCAAATTTGACCTTGGAATACGAAATGAAGCAGGGCAAACTCTAATAGAGTTTTGCCAAGAAAATGCACTGGTCATAACAAACACCCTCTTCCAAAAACACAAGAGAAGACGCTATACATGGACATCACCAGATGGTCAACACCGAAATCAGACTGATTATATTCTTTGCAGCCAAAGATGGAGAAGCTCTATACAATCAGCAAAAACAAGACCAGGAGCTGACTGTGGCTCAGACCATGAACTCCTTATTGCCAAATTCAGACTTAAATTGAAGAAAGTAGGGAAAACCACTAGACCATTCAGGTATGACCTAAACCAAATCCCTTATGATTATACAGTGGAAGTAAGAAATAGATTTAAGGGCCTAGATCTGATAGATAGAGTGCCTGATGAACTATGGACTGAGGTTCGTGACACTGTACAGGAGACAGGGATCAAGACCATCCCCATGGAAAAGAAATGCAAAAAAGAAAAATGACAGTCTGGGGAGGCCTTACAAATAGCTGTGAAAAGAAGAGAAGCGAAAAGCAAAGGAGAAAAGGAAAGATAAAACATCTGAATGCAGAGTTCCAAAGAATAGCAAGGAGAGATAAGAAAGCCTTCTTCAGTGATCAATGCAAAGAAATAGAGGAAAACAACAGAATGGGAAAGACTAGAGATCTCTTCAAGAAAATTAGAGATACCAAAGGCACATTTCATTCAAAGATGGGCTCGATAAAGGACAGAAATGGTATGGACCTAACAGAAGCAGAAGATATTAAGAAGAGGTGGCAAGAATACACAGAAGAACTGTACAAAAAAGAGCTTCATGACCCAGATAATCACTTTGGTGTGATCACTGACCTAGAGCCAGACATCCTGGAATGTGAAGTCAAGTGGGCCTTAGAAAGCATCATTACAAACAAAGCTAGTGGAGGTGATGGAATTCCAGTTGAGCTATTCCAAATCCTGAAAGATGATGCTGTGAAAGTGTTGCACTCCATATGCCAGCAAATGTGGAAAACGCAGCAGTGGCCACAGGACTGGAAAAGGTCAGTTTTCATTCCAATCCCAAAGAAAGGCAATGCCAAAGAATGCTCAAACTACCGCACAATTGCACTCATCTCACACGCTAGTAAAGTAATGCTCAAAATTCTCCAAGAGCAATATGTGAACCGTGAACTTCCTGATGCTCAAGCTGGTTTTAGAAAAGGCAGAGGAACCAGAGATCAAATTGCCAACATCTGCTGGATCATCGAAAAAGCAAGAGAGTTCCAGAAAAACATCTATTTCTGCTTGACTGACTATGCCAAAGCCTTTGACTGTGTGGATCACAATAAACTGTGGAAAATTCTGAAAGAGATGGGAATACCAGACCACCTGACCTGCCTCTTGAAAAATTTGTATGGAGGTCAGGAAGCAACAGATAGAACTGGACGTGGAACAACAGACTGGTTCCAAATAGGAAAAGGACTACGTCAAGGCTGTATATTGTCACCCTCTTTATTTAACTTATATGCAGAGTACATCATGAGAAACGCTGGACTGGAAGAAACACAAGCTGGAATCAAGATTGCCGGGAGAAATATCAATAAACTCAGATATGCAGATGATACCACCCTTATGGCAGAAAGTGAAGAGGAACTAAAACGCCTCTTGATGAAAGTGAAAGTGGAGAGTGAAAAAGTTGGCTTAAAGCTCAACATTCAGAAAACGAAGATCATGGCATCCGGTCCCATCACTTCATGGGAAATAGATGGGGAAACAGTGGAAACGGTGTCAGACTTTATTTTTTGGGGCTCCAAAATCACTGCAGATGGTGACTGCAGCCATGAAATTAAAAGATGCTTACTCCTTGGAAGGAAAGTTATGACCAACCTAGATAGCGTACTGAAAAGCAGAGACATTACTTTGCCAACAAAGGTCCATTTAGTCAAGGCTATGGTTTTTCCTGTGGTCATGTACGGATGTGAGAGTTGGACCATAAAGAAGGCTGAATGCCAAAGAATGGACGCTTTTGGACTGTGGTGCTGGAGAGGACTCTTGAGAGTCCCTTGGACTGCAAGGAGATCCAACCAGTCCATTCTAAAGGAGATCAGCCCTGGGATTTCTTTGGAAGGAATGATGCTAAAGCTGAAACTCCAGTACTTCGGCCACCTCATGCGAAGAGTTGACTCATTGGAAAAGACTCTGATGCTGGGAGGGATTGGGGGCAGAAGGAGAAGGGGACGACAGAGGATGAGATGGCTGGTTGGCATCACTGACTCGATGGACGTCAGTCTGAGTGAACTCCAGGAGTTGGTGATGGACAGGGAGGCCTGGCGTGCTGCGATTCATGGGGTCGCAAAGAGTCGGACACGACTGAGCAACTGATCTGATCTGATATGATTACTGGTAAAGAATTTATAATTTGCAATTGGTAAATAATTACCAATTATTAATCGTAAAAAACTTGCACTGCAGGAGACCCGGGGTTTGATTCCTGGGTGGGGAAGATCCCCTGGAGAAGGGCATGGCAACTCACTCCAGTATTCTTGCCTGGAGAATTCCATAGACAGAGGGGCCTGGCGGGCTACAGTCCATAGGGTCAAGGAGTGGGACATGACTGAGCAACTAACACTTACACTTTCTAGATTAATAACCCAATAATTCAAACATACACTAAATTTATTTGAACAATTAATTTTCAAACATGGAAATCTACACATATTCAAACTCAAACATATATACTTCTTGATGAAACTTGAGATATAAGAATATAATCACACACTTCTCACAAAAAAAATAGTATGCTTTGATTTACATGACATCTGTAATAATGAAATATTATACAGCAAATAATTAAGTTTCCTCTGTAGCATGGAACAAAAAGAAATCTACAATAATCATTAGGAAAAAAGTCTCAATTATCCAAAAATAATTTATCCAACAGTTACAATTCAAGAGCAGTGGGATGGGAAAAGGAAAAAGGTAAGAGCTGAAAGAATATCTAAATAGTTAAAATAAATGTCACAAAGGCCATGATTCATATGAGGATACTCTTCTTACATATATGTTTCTACACTTGGCATAATTCCAGTTAATATCAAAAATCATAAAGGATAAGAAACCACAATTACAAGGGAAAGGAGTGGCAAGAGGTATACACAACTGCAGCTGCCCTAGCTCATCGAAATTACAATACCATAAGGACAAATCTAAATGGAAACAAAAACATAAATTATGTTGAATATGCTCAGTCATGAAATTAAAAGACACTTGCTCCTTGGAAGAAAATGACAAGCCTAGACAGCGTATTAAAAAGCAGCGACATCACTTTGCTGACAAAGGTCCCCACAGTCAAAGGTATGGTTTTTCCAGTAGTCATGTATGGATGTGGGAGTTGGACCATAAAGAAGGCTGAATGCCAAAGAATGGACGCTTTTGGACTGTGGTGCTGGAGAAGAGTCCCTTGGACTGCAAGGAGATCAAACCAGTCAATCCTAAAGGAAATCAACCCTGAATATTCACTGGAAGGACTGATGCTGATGCTGAAGCTGAAGCTCCAATACTTTGGCCACCTAATGTGTAGAGCTGACTCATTGGAAAAGACCCTGATGCTGGAAAAGACTGAAGGCAGGAGGAGAAGAGGGCGACAGAGGATGAGATGGTTGGATGACATCACTGACTCAGAGAGTCTGAGCAAGCTCCGGCAGACAGTGAAGCACAGAGAAGCCTAGCATGCTGCAGTCCTTAGGGTCTCAAAGAGTCAGACTCAACTTAGTAACTGAACAACAATCCTCAGTCAAAAGGGTATCTTCAATAAAATCTTGGTCCTTAAAACTGTATGCTTCCATTATTCAAAAAATCCACTTATCTGGAAATACTCACATCCTGATGACACTTTGCATAAGATCACTGTATTTGCTTCAGTAAACATTAATCAAATTATTAGTTTTCTGATGCAGTTAAAAAATTGAAAATATGAACATACACCACTGCATTAAAACATATCCTATATGCTTCCTTAAAAGGTATACCTTAAAAGGTATATATATATTCCTTAAAAGGTATACCTCTCAGAAGACAACATAATAAAAGGCAGAAAGGATACTTATTTTTATATTTGTAAAAGCTATCAACAGATGTAACATTTTTAACCTAAACCTCCCCTAGAGTCCTCCACTCCACAAAAAACCTACCACCATCATGACTACACTTTCATACTTCCCTTTATTTACTCCATTTATTCTCTATAAATGTTATGAAGGGAAGTAAAGGGAATGGGAGAGGAGGAAATAGTAGACTTTTCTTACCCACTGTCAGTAACTGTCAATAACATAATCTCAGTTTTGGTTAATGGGAAAGGGACTGTTCAATTAGATTATGTTTAAAAGCCTATTCATTATTCCTCACATAATCTTTAAAAACAAAAACAAAAAACACATTTCGCTTGCTACAAAAGAAAAAAGTAGCCTTTATGACAGGAAATACATTGCCAAAAATATACTGCTTTCTCTTATTTTAGTTATAAAAATTGCTGCAACAAGGGAAGCAAATTGGACGTATGTAATTAAAAAAACCACTAGGAATGACTCACTTGAAATAATGCTGTTTCCCAAAATGTGCTCCCTGATATGCCAGTTCCTGAAGAGAAGGCTCTATAGTCCAGTAAGTTTGGAAAGCTCTTCTGGTTGGGAGGTTCACCACACACTATTAAATGCTATAAAGGCTGTGAGAAGACTCAAAATAAACAAACTTATTTCGCCCAGCATTAGACAAACTGTTTTAATTTCAAAATCTGTTTCTCTTATTTACCTGTTTTCTTTTAGTGTGCCTATCAACATCCCAAGATATTAAAAATTCCACAGAATACTTTACAGTATGTGCTTAGTCGCTCAATTGTGTATGACTCTTTGCAACCTTTTGGACTGGAGCCCGCGAGGTTACCTGTCCATGGAATTCTCCAGGCAAGAACACTGGAGTGCACTGTCATTTCCTTCTCCAGGGTACAGTATATATTATAGTTAACTCATGCTAAATAGAGAAGATATAATAGATGCTTCTAGCAAGTATCATCATCAATCCAAAACAAACAAACAAACAAACGAGGATAGTTACTATAGTAAAAAAAAAAAATGTGGGAGTGAGAGCAGAAGAAGCTACTGGTTCAATTCTGGTGAATTTTTATTAAAAAAAAAAACAAAAAGTCGAGCTCACCATGGCAATCTAAGCATCTAACAAAAATAAATGTGCCACAAGAGGGAGCTATTCCCCATCACATCTAGTATATATCCTTCCAAAGTAAAACATGTAACAGGTAATAACATTTAATCAATATTTTATTTCAAAAATATCCTTATAACTAAAATAAGAATAAAAGTGTTATTATTTATTATTTAAATTAGTACAATAAAGGAAAAAGTCTCCGTTCTCAATTAGAGCATCTGATACCTGCCACCTGCCATAACAGATCAGGTCAAACATTTAAGTTGTATATGTCAAGCACAATTGGTCAAAATGAAAATTCAGTACAAAGGAAGGCAATGGTCAAAGATGCCATGATGAATCATTTTCATCGGCCTAGCACGATAAATGAATGACCCCAGATGAATTCAATAATTGTTAGTTTTCTCCCCTCATTTTGAAGAGCCAAGGCTAAGATTCAAATTAGATTTAATAACTTGACTTTCAGATGTTGAAGCTGGTTTTAGAAAAGGAAGAGGAACCAGAGATCAAATTGCCAGTATCTGCTGGATCATCGAAAAAGCAAGAGAGTTCCAGAAAAACATCTATTTCTGCTTTATTGACTATGCCAAAGCCTTTGACTGTGTGGATCACAATAAACTGTGGAAAATTCTGAAAGAGATGGGAATACCAGACCACCTGACCTGCCTCTTGAGAAACCTGTATGCAGGTGAGGAACCAACAGTCAGTCAGAACTGGACATGGTTCCAAATAGGAAAAGGAGTACATCAAGGCTGGATATTGTCACCCTGCTTATTTAACTTACATGCAGAGTACATCATGAGAAACGCTGGGCTGGAAGAAGCACAAGCTGGAATCAAGATTGCCGGGAGAAATATCAATAACCTCAGATATGCAGATGACACCACCCTTATGGCAGAAAGTGAAGAAGAACTAAAGAGCCACTTGATGAAAGTGAAAGAGGAGAGTGAAAAAGTTGGCTTAACACTCAACATTCTGAAAACTAAGATCATGTTATCCGGTCCCATCACTTCATGGCAAATAGATGGGGAAACACTGGAAACAGTGACTGACTGACTTTATTTTGGGGACTCAAAAATCACTGCAGATGGTGACTGCAGACATGAAATTAAAAGATGCTTGCTCCTTGGAAGGCAAGTTATGACCAACCTAGACAGCATATTAAAAAGCAGAGACATTACTTTGCCAACAAAGGTCCATCTACTCAAGGCTATGGTTTTTCCAATAGTCATGTATGGATGTGAGAGTTGGACTATAAAGAAAGCTGAGCGCCAAAGAATTGATGCTTTTGACTGTGGTGTTGGAGAGGACTCTTGAGAGTCCCTTGGACTGCAAAGAGATCCAACCAGCCCATCCTAAAGGAAATCGGTCATGAGTGTTCACTGGAAGGACTGATGCTGAAGCTGAAACTCCAATATGTTGGCCACCTGATGAGAAGAGCTGACTCATTTGAAAAGACCCTGATGCTGGGAAAGACTGAAGGCGGGAGAAGGGGATGACATGAGATGGTTGGATGGCATCACTGACTCAATGGACATGAGTCTGAGTAAACTCTGGGAGCTGGTGATGGACAGGGAGGCCTGGCGTGCTACAGTCCATGGGGTTGCAAAGAGTTGGACACAACTGACCAACTGAACTGAACTCGCTATTAAAATATTGGTAGATTTAATCATGAGTTAACAGCTGATGTAAGTTATTTGCCTTCAGTAACTCAGAACCAGGTTTGAGGGAGGGAAAAAGGTGACTGGAAGATAACTGCCCCAGTTTTCATATTCTTACAGTAGTAAGTTCTTACTACAGGGTTTGGAGTGCACACTGATTAAATACTGTGTGTCAAGACAGAAATCTCAATTATTCCTTGACAGATAAAAATCCTGTCTTACTTGCCTTTCTGTTCCCCTACCATGAAAAACAGGAGAATGATAAATGTCCAAATGACTATTTGAACAAAATAGAGATGGTAGACTAAGACAGATGTGAAAAAGTGAAAGTGTTAGCCACTCAGTCGTGTCTTACTCTTTGTGACCCCACAGACTGTAGCCCTCCAGGGTCCTCACCGTTCAATCCTCCAGTCAAGAACCCTGGAGTAGGTAGCCATTCCCTTCTTTAGGGGATCTTTTTGACCCAGGCATCAAACCCGGGTCCTCCTGCCTTGCAGGCAGATTCTTTACTGTCTGAGACACAAGGGAAGCCCGAGAGAGATGTGGGTGATTGCACATGGCCAAAATCCCTTCCCAAGCATGTAACTCACTTCTGAGCAACATGACTCTGCCACTCCCACTATCAAGAAGTGAATCTGGGTGTGGCTTCATGACTTCCTTTGGCCAATGGGACATTAGCAAACACAAAACAAGCAGAGGCTCACTCTTTCTGCTCTATAAATCCTACAACTACCACCATGGATACAAGCCCAAGTTAACTTGCAAAAACGTGATCATCACCCCAACTGACACTGCCTCACAACACCAGACATATAAGCAAGGTCTCCTAAGAACAACTGATCTGAAAACCGCAAGACATGAATGAAGCTATCCAGTCACCAATAGAGCTGACAAAGACTTTCCAGAGAGGCCAATGAATTGTGAGAAATACCTTTAAGCCACTTAGTTCTGAGGCTTTTTGATCTGATCTGTGGCAAAATATCTGATATAGATAGGTTACAAGCTTTCCATAAAAATCCATTTTTATTCTCAAACAGAATTCTATCATACAGTTTGACTGATATTATATCACTAACCTCAGAGTCACATCAGAAAAATGACATAACCTATAAGACAATACGTAATTCCACCATATTTTCAAATTTTTCAGGCAATCTGCAGGGATATAGATGAAGATGAGAAACAGAATTATACAAGTAAAAAGAATTCCAAAACCAATGAGCAAAGAACAGGATGTCTTGTGCCTTGATCCGTTTTGGCAGTGCCATGTGTCTGTGTGTGTCTGTGTGTGTACACAGATATACACCGATACATACACCAAAAAATCTTTAAATTAACATGATTCAAGAATAAAGGCTAAACAGATATAAAAATGAAGTTTTGTGAAAACTACAGAGTAATATTACAAAGATAAACCTTATCACTATAAAGATCATAGAAATAGCTACATCTTACTTACATTGTCATCGTTTAGTGTCTACAGATATAGGGCAAATGATTTTGGCTGCTCTGATTTTAATTAAATATTCAGAAAACTAGTCTGCAGAAAACAACTTCCTCAGTCTTCTAAGCTCTTAAAAAAACAAAGAATCTGGTTTGGCGAAACATCAAATGAGCAGCTCAGGGAAGCTTTTTGCTAAATATTCTTTCTCACACCACGGGAATGGCTGGATCTGGAGGACCATGGGGTAAAGGCACATGGACCTTGCACAGGCAATTTCCTGCCACCCATCTAAAGTTAAAGAGGTAAAAGCAGTCCCTGTAGCTGGCGAATCACACAGATACAGGGCCAGAGGCACAACTGGTAACAAAGGCTGCAACTGTATGTGGTATCCAAGAGCTCTAACAGGTAATGGCAATCAGGGTAGGTGGCTCTACAAGGACTTGAGACTCACTACATAGTCACACACCGGCCTGATTAACAAGTCCCAGCAAAATATTGCATTAGCAACAGAAGTATGGTTTCGTGTTGTATGTATTACACAAGTTAGGATGAAAATGCTTATCATTTAATAAATAACAAGGAATAAAAAATTAATACTTCCTAACCTTAAAAGCTATCTGAAAAGCAAATATATGTATTGTGACATTTAAAAGATGATTGAAATAACTTGCATTGTATGGCAAAAGAAAGTTTATGATACAGTGGAAATAAATTACATTGGAAGCTAAGAGGTCTATCATAAAACCTAGCACTTAGCAGACATAAAATAAATGAAAAACAAATCAATGATCTAATACCAAAGGTTTCTGGGTAGTTATTTCTTCTCTGTCCTCATTGCTAAAATTAAATGGTAATGGAGATTAAATGGGTTATTACATATAAAGTACTTAAAACAGTTCCTGGTAGTCAATAGGCAGTACTCAATAAATAGTAGACACTATTACTAGATGCCAGTCTACTAACCATTATGAAATTTATAAAATGACAGAGCAAGTGACAAATGCTCTACAGCTCCCTTTCAGCTCTAAAAAATATTTAAATTCTAATTCTCCAACAGTAAGTAGCCCCCCCCCCCCAACACACACATATTAAAATGTTAAATACAAGCACATTATCCAGACTTCAGTATATTATAGAATACACATCAAACATACTGTGGGGTGGGGAGGTTGGTATGTGAGGGTGTGACTGAATGTCCAGACTATCATTTAAAGTGGAAACTATAACTTGAACAGATATTAAACAAACACACAAAAAAGATACACACTCAAAATAAGGAAAAGGGTCTTGGGTGAAGATAAAGGAGACTGTTCTACTTCTGGCACTGCTGCCAACCTTAAAATCTTAAATGGCTCCTATCTGTGTTTGTTTAAGTTGAGAAAGATTAGGACAGATGATCACTAAGATCTCTCTGAAACTTTCTTCACTTTTTTTCCTTTTTTCAAACCAGAATATCAATTATTACTTAGAATACTGGAAACTTTAGCACAGATAAACATGAAAATTGCTGATCTTCGGCCTAAGCAGTCTCTGATCTGAGAATGAATAATGATGCACCAGCCTTTAGATGGGCCTACATTCACTTCTAAAAGCCAGTGGACTGGATTCTGCCTCTGCTTTCTAAAATAATGTATATTCAGGAATTCTCTGGCGGTCCAATGGTTAGCATTCCAGTCTTTCACTGTTCAATCCTAGTCAGGGAACTAAGACCCCACAAGTTGCATGATGCAGCCAAAATTAATTAATTAATTAATTTAAAATAATGTATATTCTACAATGAGAAGGGTAGGAAATAGAAATTAGCTCAATATATGCACTGATATGCTAATATTCTCACATAATCACATATTTAACTAATGATTCCTTTGGACCACAATATATTGAATACCCAACATTTATTCAGCACCTTCCATATGATGAATCCAATGCTATGCACTTTTAAAGCACTATTTCATAAAGCAAGAAGACAATTTTAAGTGATGTTCAGGCAGGAGAACTAGTATATGGACTGGAATAATAAATAGGCAAATTCATTTCACTCGCAAAATAAATCCAAGGAAAAAAGGACAACAGAATCTTAATTATTTCACTATCTTTAAGAAAATACAGACAAATAGAAGCTGAAATTTAAACTCTAGTGTTCACATCCAGAGAGTAATTTATTCTTAATATCTCCAAGAGGTTTCATTATATCCTTACCTTTTTTTATTGCAAACCTGTAAGAAAATGAGGATCAAAGAACATAATAAACTTGTCTAAAACATATAATTAAAAGTTAAATTAAACTTTAACAACTAAAACCTCTTACCTGAGCATGAAAATTGGACATAGTCGTTGTCTCTATATCCTTCTTTCCCAATATCTCCATTTTCACTGGTGAATTGGGAAAATTAAATGAAAAGTAGTCTAAAAAATCAGGTAAATAAGTAGCTGCCCCATGAACAATACCCATTACATAGAAAGCTGCAGAGTTCTCATTTTCACTGAACACCAGATCCACAAACTCTTCTGCAAACCTCTCCATCTCCACAGGAGACAGATGGGAGAGTTCATTGCTGTAGGCATGGATAACTGATGCACCTCCGTTAGGCTGGTGCTCAATATGAATGAGCTGTTTGAACCGCAAAGTGTCCAGCCTTCTGAGGTTGTTCTGAACCCGTGGCTCCTTTAATGAGACAAATGGAAACTCACTGTTTTCTGGAATTTTGGAATCATAATTCTTGGTATCCAAACTCTTTCCACTGTAATCCTTTATGGTATCATTTAGGATACCTCTGGCTTCTTGATCTTCAACATCAGACAGCAATCCTGAGCAGATAGTTTGAATAGATTTGCTATACATTTTTGGACGCTTCCGTTTTTCATTCTCTTTGTGTTTCTTTTTCTTTTTCTTCTTTACCTTCTTAATTTGTAAGTCTTCTACACTTGTTTTTGGTTTCTCCTTCCCACCTGTTGGGAAAAATTTTTTTTGAAACTACGCATTTTAGTTTCTTTTAATATCATGCTTCAGGAACTGTTTTATAACAAATAAGCAAAGTTTACACAAAATGAAGTTTATATTTGGGACTTGTTTTACACAGTATTGATAATCGTAATTTAGTCAGGCTCTTTCCCTCTCTCCACACACATAGGCACACATACACACAGAGGAAGACTTAAGACAGTTATGCTTACAGTGAGTAGTACCATTCTAACATGAAGTAGATGCTCAATCAGTATTTAATGAAGTAATGAAATTAGTGTTTTAGAAATCATAGTCTTCAAATTTTAAATACAGAAAATCAGAAATGGAAAGCTGAACAAAAGTCAATGTGAACAATGAATGCCCTGCAGATATTTCCCATTGATATGTATCTTTTTTACTTTAAGTTCTTACACATTATATACAGGTGTCAAGATTTACAAATCAGCAAAGGAGAAAAACACTTGCATAGTATATAAGCAACAAACACAGAAATTCTCCTTAGCTCTTTACATACTTCCTTTTCCATAAACTACTCTTTAATCTAAAATGGGCTATTCTAGATCTACTAGAGTCTACAAAATTCCCAGTGAAAACTCAGCAACGTATCATAAGAGATGACAAAATCAGAATAATTTCTCATGTCCTAAGTACAAATGATATCCATGTACTGGTAAAGAGAGAAATTAAAGAAAAGAAAAAGAAATGGGTCAATAATAAGTTTATATATTAATGAACCTCTGTAACCAAAGGTAAGTAGACACTAGGCTCAGAAATTTAGAAATTCAAAGAATTAAAGATTAATCTACAGTGGCTATACAGCTATAGAATTTAAGTGTACATATTAAATACAATATTATCACAGTATATTTATTTCTAGACAATAAAAAACACAGAAAAGAACAAACATCCTCACAAGAAAATACTGTGGTTCCTAAGACAAAATAAAAAAAGTTATTAAAATGACAATTGAGAAAAACAAGCATTCACTGTTTCCGTCTGTTATTTCACCTTTACAGATAACCAGTCATGAATTAAATCTTCGCAACCTGCTTCTTTATCTAAATTTTTCCATCTTCACATATCTCTAGTATTCTTTTCTGTCTCTGGTGAATGAGATGCCCTGCCTACTTTCCAAAAACAAGTCACTCCCACCAACTCCAAAACCCTTGCTTAAAGTTCTCTCCTCTTCTTTTGACCATCAAACTTCTCATAAAGAACCACTATACCCACCAGTGTCTTATCTTTATTACATGACTATTTCTATCCTTTAAATTCTGGGTCTGTTTCCAGTCTACTCTATCCCAGATTGTTCAAATATCAAATCCAATGATATTCTCTCAAATCATTTTTCCTGATCTCTCCAAGGTTCTATGTAATCACCCACATCATCCTTGATTATTTTTAACTTCCATGATACTACTACTGCCTTAGCTTCTGATCTAAGCTTCTGTTCATCCCTTGATTCAACTGTTTTCAAGGGTTCTCAATGACTACCAAGTAAAATACAGTCTCTTCAGTCTGGAATCCAAACTCAGTGTCCTCAAGTACCCCCATGCTCTGGTCAACTACACTACTTACAATTTCTTATGAAACATACCTAATCCTACTTTATTTTTCTACTACTAGTAAAGTTATTTCCTTTCCCCAAAACATCTTTGCCTTGCCCCAGTACTCACTACTGGACTTTCTTACCCATCCTATAAAGACAACTCTTAGGTTATTTTCATTTTTCTTTGGAACTGAAATATCTTCACTCTAAATTAATAAACTGTTATTATATATTCTATATATATGAATACATATGATATAGTCATACAAAGTTATTATTTTTTTCATTCACAGGATGTCTGTATAACATATATCCTTCAGGATAATGTATGAGTGAAACAAATAACTTTAATGAATTCATAGTGAAACCCTTTTTTCCACCAATTATTGAATCCCTCCTGGCATTTCTGGCATCTAGTACATTGCTATATATGAACATTTAACAAATACAAAGATTTCTCTCACCAACAGACTACCTGACGTTTACAGGCTTATCCCCTGTTTGCAGTTCAGTCAGTTTTTCACCACATCCTAACCTTGAAACAAAAAGCATAAAAATTCTCTCAAGTTCACAGCAATTCTTAAAAATGGAAAGTTTAATGTTAATAATTAACCATCTCTTCTGAAAATTCATAAGTATGAAATGAAGGCCAAACTGGTGTCACTGTGAAAAGCAAAACTAAAAATCTGCTAACATTATTGATTGCACAAGTTTGCAAATTCATAAAATGCAAAGTGTTAATTTTCTCAAGAGTCTATATGTAAGTTAAAAATATATTAACAAATTCATACTTGCTACCCAAGTATAAATGATCAAAACATCAGATTCAGTTAATAGCAACAAAATTAGTAATAAAAAAGTTAAAACAGGGAGTTAATCAAAATGAAAGATAAAAATAAGTTTATATATGTAAGTGAAATCCAAATGAGTCAAGGAAAAAAGACAGTAGTGAATTAGAAGAGAACTTAAAAAAAATAAAATCAATAATGAAAAAAAAAACCTAGAACTTAAAACAGTTTAATTGTTCTAGGTATAATTAATAACTAAACTAGAAACAAATGTAAAATTGCACAAATTAAATAGCTTGCCAATACAAGCAAAATTTCATTTGAATGAAAATATAACCTTAATACCCTATTACATTTACAGCTAATACATTTTTTAAAAGTTAAAATAGAAAATATTCAAATACATGTTACATTAAAATAAAACAGGTACAATAGTTCATTTCTTAGTCATAAAGATGGATGAAAATAGTTGTAGTATAATAGTCAGAAACTGAGAAAGGCTAGCTAATAACAAATTAGTCAAAAGATTATTATATTGAAAATCAAATAATTAAACTTATATGAAAAATTATAATTAAATACTAAAGTGAGCACCATGAGCAGAAGAGAATTAACATAAAATGCCCAAGAGTGCTATCCTTAGAAAGGCCTGCTTGCAAGGTTGGCCCTTGGTTGGCACCTGAGAACTTGTATTTTGGGAAGGTTATTACTATTCTCTGATAAAAGTGGCTCATTGTGCCTAAACTGTTTCTGCAAATAATATGGTTTACGTTGAGCACCTGTTTTCCTTCTGGGAGCCTTGGATTTTGCTACAACTAGACAGGGGGTGGGAGAAGGCAATGGCACCCCACTCCAGTACTTTTGCCTGGAAAATCCTATGGACGGAGGAGCCTAGTAGGCTGCAGCCCATGGGATCGCCAAGAGTCGATTACGACTGAGCGACTTCACTTTCACTTTTCACTTTCATGCATTGGAGAAAGAACTGGCAACCCACTCCAGTGTTCTTGCCTGGAGAATCCCAGGGATGGTGGAGCCTGGTGGGCTGCCGTCTATGGGGTCACACAGAGTCGGACACGACTGAAGTGACTTAGCAGACAGGGGGTGCCTACGTGACCAGTTCCCAACAGAAACCTTAATTATTGAGTTTCTAATGAGCTTCCCTGGTAGACAACATTTCATATATGTTGTCACAATTCACTGCTGGAAGAACTAAGTGCATCCTGTGTGACTCCACTACGAGAGGACTCTTAGAAGCTTGTGCCTAGCTTCCTCCAGAAATTGCCACATGTGCCTTTTGTCCTTACTGATTGTACTTTGTATCCTCTACCATAATAAGTCATAGCCATGAGTACAAATTTATGCCGAGTTCTATGAGTCCTCCTAGCAAATCATCAAATCTGGGGGCAGTCTTTGGGACCCCTCCCCTCCAATGGATACAGATAAAATGCATTCTTTACATTTAAAACAAATCAAACACTAGCCTTCACTAGATAGATTTTTAAGTTTTATATAATCATGCATTTCCTGTCTTGGAATGATGCATGAAATGCAATAGATACATATGTAGGAAATTTTTAAATACTTAAGGTGGTAAGACTATTTTGAATATCAATGTTCTTCTCTTATACTAAAAGGTATTTAAAGTACATATTTACTCTAAATTCATAATTCTTCGAACAGAGCCTAATACATCAGAACTGTAGTGTTTTACTAGAGGATCCTGGTAAATACCCGCAACAGAAAGAATTGCTAAGTAATTTGGACCCTCAAAAAGTATAGAAATGTAGTTGATGGGAGACCCTCCCCTTGAAGATCTAACAGTAGATCTCAAACACACATTCCCCGCCCCCTCCCCACATGCACAGATAGCCAAAGGGAGAATCGGACATAAAGAGAAATGGAGATACACACACAGCCAGAAGAGACACTCTGATAGAGACAGGAAAAAAATCACAAACACAGATAAAAAAGAAAAACCAGTATGTGTTACTAATGGCAAGTTATTTTTTAAAAATCTTTAAAAATTACAAAATCACTAGAATTCCCATTCCTAACCTTAGTATATTTTTAGTGTTAATAAAGGTTGCCAGAAACATTGGATCTGATTTCATATTTAATATGTGAAGTAATAGGGGCTTCCCTGGTGGCTCAGAGGTTAAAGCGTCTGCCTCCAATGCAGGAGACCCGGGTTCAATCCCTGGGTTGGGAAGATCCCCTGGAGAAGGAAATGGTAACCCACTCCAGTATTCTTGCCTGGAAAATCCCATGGATGGAGAAGCCTGGTAGGCTACAGTCCACAGGGTTGCAAAGAGTCAGACGCGACTATGGGAAGTAATACACATAATTTCATTATCATACACAGAAACAAAGTAGTAATTAGCTTAGCTATTTTCAGCCTGTGGTCTCTGGGAATGACTTTCCTTTTATGCACAGCAATATTTTCACTCTTCCTTTCAAGAATTACCTACCCGTGACCTTTAGTACACTAACAATAACCTTGAACATTGGCTTCTTTTAATGCCCTTTTCACCTGCTCACCATCAAGCTCCTTGATATGCTATAATGACAAAATTTACTCTCAAAAATACTATACTGGTAACATCCATGTTCTTATACCTTTATCAATAAAGAACATAAAAATGACTAGAACATATAAGTATATTCAGAAAAAGTAATTGGTAGACATTAGAAATTTTAAAAAATGAGCTAAATAAGCTTATGTTTCACATTTATTTGTTCCTTTAAACTGTTTCTAATAAAGCAAACTCCTTTTTATCAGTGAAAAACACTTATAAGATTTCTCCATTAATAATACCTTTCTGCTATGTATATAATCATGTATGTAACTCTAGTCATACTCGATGCAGTTTTAATGAAAATCTGGAGGAAATAAGATTGGTGTGGAGAAACAGTTAGCATCTATTTCAGATATTCAAGGGTCATTACCCACTCCATGCCTGCGTCTGCCATAAGTTGCAATGTTAGCATCATCAGAAGGAGAAACTTATAAAGAGAAGAAAAGTTAAAAACCATAAAACGGGGCACAAGGCAGTAAAGAACAGCATACTTACTCCCCAACCTAACTGATTTTCCTGTTGCTTCAGGTCACCAATGACAAAGGATGCCTTTCCCTGGTCATAACGCTCACTTGGCAAATGGCTGGCCACACATGCAGGACAAACTGTGCTGATAATAACAACAGCTAATACTCACTCACTGCTTACCATGGGACAGGCACAATCTCACAAGTTAATCATGTTTTTATTCCAGCTGGTAAAGAATCCGCCTGCAGTGCAGGAAACCTGGGTTCGATCCCTGGGTTGGGAAGATCCCCTGGAGAAGGGAACGGCTACCCACTCCAGCATTCTGGCCTGGAGAATTCCATGGATTGTATAGACCGTGGGGTCCCAGAGTCAGACACAACTGAGCGACTTTCACTTTCACTTTTTTTTACCCTCCGAGGAGAGATAAGTTTTCTCATTGTTTTTAAGCACAAGAGTTCATCTTTCGTACAAGTTAACAAGAAAGATTCCTATCTGTTTACTGAATATCTGTGGACTAGACACTGTACTTGGTACTTCCCCTATACTTAACGTCATTTAATCTCCACAACCCTGAAAGGCAGTAATTATTATTTACCTCCATTTCACAGGAAGTATATTTTCCTACGTCATCCCAGAGATCAATTTATTTCCAAATGTCTTTTATTCCCCTCTATCATCACTAGGTTTCAGTTTAGCTTAATTATCTCTTAAGCTTTTCATTTATTTCAAAATCAAGGTTACCATTGTATATTACTAGAAAAATCTCCACTTCTTAGGTTATTTAAAATTCTGCTTGCATATGTAATTTCCAGGTTCACATATTTCACATTAATGGTATGCAAGCAATTTAACATTCAACCCAGTCATAGGAATTTACAACACTGTACACTCAAACGAATAATAAAATGACTATGTGACTAAAGCAATTTAAAAAATGAGTAAACCAACATGGTAAAGAAAAGAAAACTTTTCAAGTGTTAATCATAAGCTGCTGTACAGCACTAGTGTGATTATATTCAATTCCTGCCTCAGAGGCTTACAATCTATTTGGACAACACACATCAAACACACTGGCAAAGAAACAAGACGAAGGCCCGTGAGCGTTAACCAAGTAGTCACCAATCTTAGCTCTGTCGTGTTTCTTCAGGGTCTAAAGAATTTTTTAGAAAATAAAGTTCTGACAAGTAGAAAATAAGAGCTTAGCCAAAGTGCACCAAAGAACATGTGGAAACAGGACAAAGAGTTAAATGAAATCACAGAATCTAAAAGTCTATGTACCTTAAATTATGTAATTAATTTCATTGCACCTACAGTGCTACGGACTTCTCTCCCATATGTAGACAGAAAGGCTTATGCACATGTAAACTCAATATGAAATTAATAAAAGTCAACGTGTTATGATCAACAAATTGTTGACTTGATGAGGCAGTTAATGAATTTGCTAGCTATCAAGCAAGCAAATGCCATTAATTCTTCTTACCTCCTATCTGAGTGAATTTAAAACTATCTATCACAAATTCTCCCTCGAAGAGTTCATATTTATTGATAGGATCTATATTATTACCTAACCATCCACCCCCACATAATAACTAACTAAAACAGTTATTTTAGTTATTTAGTTATTTTTCTCATTTTTTTATGAGAAAAAAATAGGAAACAAAAAGAGGATATTCTTCAGCTTGCAAAAACATACAGTAAAACAGAACATCTTGTTATTTAGCTCAGAGTAAAATACTCCCTGTAAACTATGCATAGCGATTATCATCAAACACTGGTAAGATCACTGCCTCTGCCATACCTCTCTATCATGGTTAAAATTGCTTTAGTCTCTTCTTTTAGATTATCCAAATACCCATAAACTAGTAATGTAAACACAGAATTACATAACCTATTTTTAAATGATTCAAGGAACCTAATAATTACCTTTACTACTTCCAATAACTCACTAAATAAATATACTAAAGACATATTACTAAACAGATTAGAAAAGTCCACTATTAACTTTTCATATCTTGACCACAAATGTTTATTCTCAGTAAAATTCAGCACCAAGTAACATTTCTTATTTTAATCACTAAGCCAATAAGTACACTGAACAATATCGTACAACTGAAATCACTGAATATATACTTACTTTTCAGTAAAATCTTTACTTCTCCATTTTCTTTCTTGATCTCATTCATTACTTTATGCTTCTTTTTTTCTCTCTCCTTTTCTTTATCTCTCTCTTTAATTTTGTCTTTGATTTTATCTAAAAGACAAAATAAATACTTCAAAACATTATACAATTTTCTTTCATGAACTACAGTCCAATTTCTCAAATTACAATACACCAAGGAAATCAGAAAGAAAAAAAGATGTAATTGTTCTTTCTCTAAGTTTTTAGGAAGTATTTTTAAATTTCCTTTCATACATTAAACACTGGAATATATACATCATAAGCTGTCAAAATGTAGCATTACAAATTTTATTCTACAGATTATTCTTCACCTACTTCATTTCCAACACAACATCAGCCTAACTTCAAATCACTTAAAATAACTGGCTAACTTTAATCAGGAGAGTAAACTACAGTGGAAAAAGGGCTAGTTTTGAAGTTGGGCATATTTGTTACAACACTGGAAAAAATACTCATTCTCAATGGCCTAATGTATAAAATAATGAAATTGATGATAAATTTTCATAGGTTACACCAGGGCTAAATGAAGGAAGATATAAAAAGACTACCCAGAGTTTGATATATCTATATAATATATACATATATATGTATCTATATACATATATATGTGTGTACATATACATGTACACATATATATATGTGTGTATATATATATATATAAAAGACTAGATATTAAGTTGCCTTACCCTTGTATCTTTTAAAAAAGACATGACTGACTTGGCTAACTAGTGATACTATGATATTAAAATAAAGCATATAGGAACGCAAAGAATCATTGGTTCACATTCTAAAATTCAAACTTTGTATCTGCAAAATTATTTGATGTCCTTTTAATTCTTGTTTGTTCAACCAAGCTCCTATGCACTCAGCAACAACAATGTAGAGGAGAATTTTAAAATAGTGATGAAGTCCTTGTCCTCAAAAAGCTCACTACAATTACAAAGTTATGACACAAAACTTCACACAAAACTGCAAAATATCCTGTAACAGCCAAGATTATACACCACATATGCCAATAGCATAATTCCTTCAAATCCCTTCATACTTCTCTTTCTATAAGTACTACTCTAAATTCAGGTATTAATCATCTAATGTCTATTTAGATTACTGTCTAGATCAGTTTTGTCAAATAGAAATATAAGGGTTACCACATAAGTAAATTTACATTTTTAGCAGTCACACTAGAAACAAAAGGAAACTAGTGAAATTAATTTTAATAATATATTTTTCAACAGGGAACCAATACTAAAAAACTGTTATTGAGATATTTCACATTCTTTTATTCATAATAAGATTAAAAATTCAGTCTACAGTTTAAACTTATGGCACATCTCAATACAAAGTAGCTCAACTTTAACTGTTCAATAGCTATGTGAGACTAGGAGCTACCATACCGAACCACTCTCTGGACTACTAAAACAGATAATTCCTAAAAAACATCAAATCTATGTACTTAACAAATATTTTGAAACGTATTAATTTTAAAAATACCAATTTGAGGACTTCCCTGGTAGCTCATTGGTAAAGAATCCACTTGTAAATCCAGGAAATACAAGTTTGATCCCTCATCTGGGAAGATCCCACACGCCACGGAGCAACTAAGCTCAAGTGCCACAACTATCGAGCCTCTGCTCTAGAGTCTGGGAGTGCAACTACTGAACCCTGTGCACCCTGGAGCCCGTGCTCTGCAGCAAGAGAAGCCATGGCAATTAGAAGCCTGTGTGCTGCAACTACAGAAAGCCCGTGCACAGCAACAAAGACCCAACACGGCCAAAAATAAATAAATAAAACTACTTTTTAAAAAGAATCAATGTCTTTTCCAAGGAGTCGGCTCTTTGAATCAGGTGGCCGAAGTATTGGAGCTTCACCTTCAGCATGAGTCCTTCCAGTGAATATTCTGGGTTGATTTCCTTTAGGATTGATTGGTCTGATCTCCTTGCAGTCCAAGGGACTTTGATGAGTCTTCTCCAGCATCACAGTTTGCAAGCATCAATTCTTTAGCACTTAGCCTTCTTTATGGACCAACTCTCACATCCATTAAACGACTACTGGGAAGACCACAGCTTTGACTATACAGACATGTGTGGGCAAAGTGATGTCTTTACTTTTTAATACACTAAGTCTGTCATAGTTTTTTTTTTTTCCTAAGGAGCAAGCGTCTTTTAATTTCATGGCTGCAGTCACCATCGGCTTTATTTTGCAGCCCAAGAAAATAAAGTCTGTCACTGTTTCCATTATTTCCCCATTTACTTGCCATGAAGTGACAGGACCAGATGCCGTGATCTTCATTTTTTGAATGCTGAATTTTAAGCCAACTTTTTCAGTCTCCTCTTTCACCTTCATCAAGAGGCTCCTTAGTTTCTCTTTGCTTTCTGCCATTAGGGTGGTTTCATTTGTGTATCTGAGGTTGTTGACATTTCTCCCTAAAATCTTCATTCCAGCTTGTGATTTACCCAGCCCGGTATATCACATGATACATTCTGCACATAAGTTAAATAAACAGGTTGACAATGTACAGCCTTAACATACTCCTTTCCCAATTTTCAACCAGTCCATTGTTGCACGTCCGGTCCTAACAGTTTTCTCAGGAGACAGGTAAGTTGGTCTCGTATTCCTATCTCTTGAAGAATTTTCCAGTTTGTTGTGATCTACAGTCAAAGGCTCTAGCATACCCAATGAAACGCATGTTTTTTCTGGAATTCCCTTGCTTTTTCCATTTGATCAATGGCTATTGGAATTTGATCTCTGATTCCCGTGCCTTGTCTAAATCCAGCTTGAAGGATCTTGAGTATTGCCTTGCTAGCATGTGAAATGAGGACAATTATGCGGTAGTTCGAATATTCTATGTCACTGCCCTTCCTTAGGTTTGGAATGAAAACTAACCTTTTCTAGTTCTGATATATGCTCATATACAACTTATTCTAAAGTTCTAGAATTGATTAAACTGTTCTCATACTTCAGATTAGCTCACTACTCTTACTTTTTGATGTTTTAAAATCCTTGAAATCATATCACAGGCTGTCATTCAGCCATAAAATGTCAGCACAAATAGCTGGAGCCTAGAAACATATATAAGTTAATATTGCGTAAGTAATCACACTTTTTTTAAATGAACTAGTTACATATCACTTAAAATCACAACTGAAGAAAACACTTATCTGTAATGTCTCCACATTTCTTTTCCCAATTACCCCTAAATATTTATTAACCTAAAAGTATTTTTCAATAACTATTAAACTTTTAAAAGCTTATTAAAGTATAATATACATACAGGAAAAAAAGCATGTAAGTACCATAAACTGCTCAATTTTCACAAAAATAAACAGCACCCAGTACCCCTGTGTTCCCTTCAGTCTTTATGCAGTACTGCAAAGGGTAACCATGATCCTGACTTCTAACACCAAAGATTAAAACAACTATAGAATTTTAATGGCAAAAAAAGAATATGAAAAAAAAAAAAAAAAAAAGAATATGAGCTATAAACCTACAACAGAATATATTTTTGCAAAGTAAAATTAAACTAGTTTGCAGGAAATAAAACTGTAATATAGCATGATCCAATTTTTATAGACTTTATAAATATATTTTCTTACTGATTTTTTAAGTAGTTTTCTGTTCAAAGAAAAATGGAACAGAAGGCAAAGAGATTTCTCTATGTACCTCCTGCCTCTAAACATCACAATTTTTAAGAATTTATAATTAATATACATACATTCAAAAAACAGACTGAAAGATAATAATGCAAATCATTAAAAGCCATTACTTTAAAGTGGCAAAAAGTTTCTAAGCTTCTGCAGTAGGAGTATATCAGTTGTGTAATACAGGAAATGGCAAGAGTGAACATTGACATTTTAGGAATCAGTGAACTAAAATGGACTGGAATGGGCAAATTTAATTCAAATGACCATTATCTCTACTACTGTGGGCAAGAATACCTTATCAGAAATGGAGTAGCCCTCACTGTCAACAAAAGAGTCCAAAATGCAGTACTTGGGTGCAATTTCAAAAATGACAGAATGATCTCTGTTCGTTTCCAAGGCAAACCATTCAATATCACAGTAATCCAAGTCTATGCGCCAACTAGTAATGCTGAAGAAGCTGAAGTTGAAAGGTTCTATGAAGACCTACAAGACCTTCTAGGACTAACACCCAAAAAAGATGTCCTTTTCATTATAGGGGACTGGAATGCAGAAGTAGGAAGTCAAGTGATACCTGGAGTAACAGGCAAATTTGGCCTTGGAGTACAAAATGAAGCAGGGCAAAGGCAAACAGTGTTTGCCAAGAGAACTCACTGGTCATAGCAAACACCCTCTTCCAACAACACAAGAGAAGACTCACATGTGGACATCACCAGATGGTCAACACCGAAATCAGACTGATTATATTCTTTGCAGCTAAAGATGGAGAAGCTCTATACAGTCAGCAAAAACAAGACCAGGAGCTGACTGTGGCTCAAATCATGAACTCCTTATTGTCAAATTCAGACTTAAATTGAAGAAAGTAGGCAAAACCACTAGACCATTCAGGTATGACCTAAATCAAAATCCTTATGATTATATAGTGGAAGTGACAAATAGATTCAAGGTATTAGATCTGACAGACACAGTGCCTGAAGAACTATGGATGGAAGTTCATGACACTGTACAGGAGACAATGATCAAGACCATCCCCAAGAAAAAGAAATGCAAAAAGATAATATGGTTGTCTGAAGAGGCCTTACAAATAGCTGAGAAAAGAAGAGAAGCAAAAGGCAAAGGAGAAAAGGAAAGACATACCCATTTGAATGCAGAGTTCCAAAGAATAGCAAGGAAAGATAAGAAAGCCTTCCTCAGTGATCAATGCAAAGAATAGAGGAAAACAATAGAATGGGAAGGACTAGAGATCTCTTCAAGAAAATTAGAGATACCAAGGGAATATTTCATGCAAAGATGGGCACAATAAAGGACAGAAATGGTATGGATCTAACAGAAGTAGAAGATATTAAGAAGAGGTGGCATGAATACACAGAAGAACTATACAAAAAATATCTGCATGACCCAGATAACCATGATGATGTGATCACTAACCTGGAGCCAGACATCCTGGAGTGCAAAGTCAAGTGGGCCTTAGGAAGCATCACTACGAACAAAGCTAGGGGAGGTGACAGAATTCCAGTTGAGCTATTTCAAATCCTAAAAGATGCTGCTGTGCTGCACTCAATATGCCAGCAAATTTGGAAAACTCAGCAGTGGCCACAGGTCTGGAAGAGGTCAGTTTTCATTCCAAACCTAAAGAAGAGCAATGCCAAAGAATGTTCAAACTACCGGACAATTGCACTCATCTCACATGCTAGCAAAGTAATGCTCAAAATTCTCTAAGCCAGGCTTCAACAGTACATGAAACATGAACTTCCAGATGTTCAAGCTGGATTTAGAAAAGACAGAGGAACCAGAGACCAAATTGTTAACATCTGCTGGATCATTGAAAAAGCAAGAGAGTTCCAGAAAAAGCCTTTGATTGTGCAGATCACAATAAAATGTGGAAAATTCTGAAAGAGATGGGAATACCAGACCACCTGACCTGCCTCTTGAGAAATCTGTATACAGGTTAAGAAGCAACAGTTAGAACCAGACATGGAACAACAGCCTGTTCTCAAATTAAGGAAGGAGAACGTCAAGGCTGCATATTGTCACCCTGCTTATTTAACTTACATGCACAAGCTGGAATCAAGACTGCTGGAGAAATATCAGTAACTTCAGATACGCAGATGACACCACCCTTATGGCAGAAAGTGAAGAGGAACTAAAGAGTTTCTTGATGAAAGTGAAAGAGAGTGAAAAAACTTGCTTAAAACTCAACATTGAAAAAACTAAGATCATGGCATCTGGTCCCATCACTTCATGGCAAATAGATGGGGAAACAATGGAAACAGTGAGAGACTATTTTTGGGGGCTCCAATATCACTGCAGATGGGGACTGCAGCCATGAAATTAGAAGATGTTTGCTTCCTGGAAGAAAAGCTATGACCACCCTAGACAGCATGTTTAAAAGCAGACATTACTTTGCTAACCACGGTCCATCCAGTCAAAGCTATGATTTTTCCAGTAGTCATGTATGGATGCGAGAGTTGGACTATAAAGAAAGCTGAGCGCCAAAGAACTGATGAACTGTGGGGTTGGAGAAGATTCTTGAGAGTCCCTTGGACTGCAAGGAGGTCCAACCAGTCAATGCTCAAGGAAATCAGTCCTGAATATTCAGTGGAAGGACTGATGCTGAAGCTGAAGTTCTAATACTTTGGCTACCTGATGCAAAGAACTGACTCATCAGAAAAGACCCTGATTCTGGGAAAGACTGAAGGCAGGAGAAGGGGGCAAGAGGATGAGATGGCTGGATGGTACCACCGACTTGATGGACACGAGTTTGAGCAAGCTCCAGGAGTTGGTGATGTACAGGGAAGCCTGGCATGCTGCAGTCCATGGGGTTGCAAAAAGTTGTACATGACTGAGCGACTGAACTGAACTGAATACACAAAAAGGGGTCTTGAAATATGCCCTCAAGTACAGTATTAAATAGTTCAAGTAAAAGTAAGGTAAGTGTGAAGTCATTATATGAAAGACACCTATGGAAACAAAACAATGACATAGCCAAGAGAGCAAGAGTGACTGACAACCTAACTGCATTTACCACCTATCCTATACCCTCAAAACAAAGGAAACAAAAAAACAAATAAGCCTATATATACACAGTAGAAAAGCATTTTTGTGGCATAACTGTTGTCCCAACATACACATCTATCTCAGTCTCGACCTCACTCACTCTTCCAGGAATTTTTTGCTTCCTGTCAGAGCACATCCTTTTTTCAAAATCCAACTTAAAGTACATTCATTAAATTTTCTGTAGTCATATTACAGACAGTATAAAGATGCTATGTTAGGTATTTACTTGTTACAGGCAAACATGTAACAGCTATGAGAAAGTGGGAAACCCACAAGCTAAGAAGACCCAGGTTCAAATTTAAGCTCTATGCTGCTGCTGCTGCTGCTGCTGCTGCTAAGTCGCTTCAGTCGTGTCCGACTCTGTGCGACCCCATAGACGGCAGCCCACCAGGCTCCCCCGTCCCTGGGATTCTCCAGGCAAGAATACTGGAGTGGGTTGCCATTTCCTTCTCCAATGCATGAAAGTGAAAAGTGAAAGTGAAGTCGCTCAGTCATGTCTGACTCTCAGCGACCCCATGGACTGCAGAGCACCAGGCTCCTCCATCCATGGGATTTTCCAGGCAAGAGTACTGGAGTGGGTTGCCATTGCCTTCTCCGTAAGCTCTGTAACCCTGATAACTAACATACTTTCAGATCTCCAGTTTCAGCTGTAAAATGGAGTTTAGGTAAGATTAAATAGAAGTATATACAAAAACATTTTATAAAATAAATATGCCTTATAAATATAGACTACTATTATCTATCTACCCATACTACTGAGGTATAATAAACATTTCGGACCATAACAATTGAGAACTCCACTGTCTATACAACCTCAAGTCTGCTGCTACTACACAGTAATGCATTTTTATTTATAAAGGCCACTTCTAGGTCTTTTCACACACACACAAAAAAGACTCCCTGGCATCTAGTTTACTGAATAGGTTGTTCTTTAACGATCATCATTCTTAAGTTTTTATTTCTTTCCATGACCAAGAATTTGTACAGTTTTAACCTTCAGGGTTTAATCTAAGGCTTGGAAAGAATTTCTAGCTCACCTTCCCATCACAATTCTTAGAATAAAAGTAAGAATTATTCCATCATAAGAACAACAAAAGTATTTGTTTAGCAAAGTCCAATTTAACATAAGGACAAGTTTTATTTTAAAATAAAAAGGGGGAATACAGGACAGATGGAACACAGATGCTAAGAGACCCACAAAAACAATTTAAACCTAAAGAGGCCAAAGGAATAGAAGAATGAAGGAAAAAAGAAGGAATAAGTAAGTCATTATCAACTCACAACATACTATAAATTATGTATGTGGGAAAACACACATGGGCTAAAGACATTTCTCATATGGAAAAGTTAAGACATAAAAAGGAAAGCTAATGAAAATAGTTTCAAACAAAATATAAATGGGATTCGTCAAACATATGGTCAACTTATGGTTTATTCACATAAACCATATATGCGCAATGTATAACAACATACATTTCATTCACCCAATACATTTCTATTGAGCACTTATGTTTAAGAGGCAAAAACGAATTCTAGTGCTTGACTAAAGAACCTTAAAACTGATAAGGTATCAGTTGATTCTTACGTTAAGCACCAGTTTGGAAATGCGTCTTTTTTTTTTAAAGCTTTTACTGAATTTGCCACAATACTGTTTCTGTTCTACATTTTTTGGCCACAAGACATATGGGAAGCCAGCTCCCCAAACAGGAATCGAACCCACACCCCCTGCATTGGAAGGTGAAGTCTCAACCACTGGACCTCTAGGGAAGTCCCCTGGAAACCAGCTCTTAAATAATAAAATGACTGTTTTCACCTGGTTATAATCAAATTCAGTAGTCTCCACAAGTATTGATGTTATTATAATAATGTAAGGATGAAAACACACACACACACACACACACAAATATTACATGAACTGCTCCAGTAAGAAAGCAAAACTTAGAAAAAGCACTGTGAATACCTTTAAGAAACTGATCAAATATATCAATAAGCTATTCACCTGGAATCTTCAAATTAATTCACAGATTTCCAGATAACACACAATTGCCACCTATGTTTTAACAGTTCTAATTACATTTCTACATACATCACTGCTTTCAAAAATACAATTCATTTTAACTTTCACTGTCATATTCATACTGACTTCAAAAACAGAAGAAAAAACAGCAATCGAGAATCATTTTTATTGTTTCACCTGTCATTTATCACCCAGGGAAAAGAGGTGGCAGCTCTAACTTCGGGCAGTCACTGATGGGCTCATTCTCATTTGTTCTGTGCTAAGAAACTAGACCAGGTCCACTAACACTATACTGAATAATACCGCAAGCAGGTTCTCGATCTCATGCTGTATTCTAGTTAGCTACAAGCATATCTTTCTTCTCAGCATCATTCCTGCTCCCACCAGTGTACATTCCTTGAGGCAGAGATGGTTCTCCCTCAATAAATGCTTGTTTGATGCTGAAAGAAGTCCTGTAATAAAGTGAGATATTACTGTTATTTTCTATGGTTTACCACGACTTTCTCTCCAGTAAGGTACTCTAGGTTGATCTTTGTTAACTCTTCCTTCTCTTCTACGGCAAGAAAGGGAATTCTTAGTCCTGAAAACCTTTCAGGATTAGTTCTTCAAATGTATATATATCCCTTTTCTAAGTGACCTGGTCATTTTTGACAAACAGTTTTAAGATTTAATGAAGCTATTCTTCAACAACAGCAGGAATCCAAAACTTTTCTGGATTAGCCTCAATAAAGACAAATAATTTTTCCCAAAAGACAATGGGGTTATTTCTTTTTTACAAAAAGCTGCTTTTACACAAAGAACTCTTACACTTTAACACCAAGAAAAGAAAATATTATAAACAGAAAAATAAAAATCTTAAAAAGAAAATAGTAAACAGAAAAAGGTACAAAGCACATAAAACAAGCACATTTCAAACAATGTTAATGTCCCATAAACATGAAGAAAAACTCAATTAAAATAATGTAAAATCATTTTTTTCACCTATCAAACTGACCGGTTTTATTGGGATATTCATATATCACTGAATAGTAAGTTTAAGGTGTATACAGCATAATGATTTGATTTACATGTATCACAAACTGTCCATCATCTTATATAAACACAAAATTTTTTCTTAACTAGTGCTGCTTGGCAAAGGTGAAGTAAATAGGTACTTCTGCACAATGATAATGAGCATAAACTGACAGCCTTCAGTTCAGTTCAGTCACTCAGTCGTGTCCGACTCTTTGCGACCCCATGAATCGCAGCACGCCAGGCCTCCCTGTCCATCACCAACTCCCGGAGTTCACTGAGACTCACGTCCATCGAGTCGGTGATGCCATCCAGCCATCTCATCCTCTGTCGTCCCCTTCTCCTCCTGCCCGCAATCCCTCCCAGCATCAGAGTCTTTTCAATGAGTCAACTGGAGGGCAATTTAACAACACACTGAACAAATATTAAAACCCATCATTCCTTTTATCCCACAATTCCACAACTAGGATTTAATAAAAAGAAAGCCAAGTTTGCACAAAAATGCTCATGCAAGGGCCTTCACCCCATATTATTCTTTTCCTATATTATTTTTAATAGTAAAAACCTATAAATAACATGTTTAATAATGAAAATTAGTTAAATTTGGGTATATTAAGAAATGGAAGATTATGAAGTCATTAAAAATTATGTTTGTGTGCATACATGCTAAGTCACTTTAGTCATGTGCGACTCTGCAACTCCACGGACTGTAGCCCACCAGGCTCCTCTGTCCATGGGATTCTCCAGGTAAAAACAATGGAGTGGGTTGCCATGCCCTCCTCCAGAGAGTCTTGCCAAGCCAAGGACTGAACTCATGTCTCTTATATCTGCTGCATTGGCAAGTGGGTTCTTTACGACCAGCGCCACCTGGGAAGCCCCCCCAAAATCATATTTAAATAATAGTTAACTTCACAGGCAAAATTTTCAAGATACGTTAGAGGAAAACTGCAAGTTGATATATATGTGTAAACCTATAAAAGAATCCCAAGTTTGACATATAATATACTGTGTGTATATATATATGTAAACACACACATTTATGTGTATATATCTGTATATGTATGTATGTATTCACACAAATACAAACATAAAGGATCTTAAAACAAGAGAAATTGTTTATAAGTTTATATAAGAAAGAGTTTGATTTCCCAGTTCTCTTACCCTCACCCCAAACATTCAACTGATCATTTCAATCTCACCCCTTAAGGCAAACACAGAACATTCATTTTCTGAAGAAAGTGAACAGGCCTAAGACTCGGAGATCCTGCTGCTGCTGCTGCTGCTGCTGCTGCTAAGTCGCTCAGTCGTGTCCGACTTTTTGTGACCCCATGGACTGCAGCCTACCAGGCTCCTCTGCCCATGAGATTTTCTAGGCAAGAGTACTGGAGTGGGGTGCCATTGCCTTCTCCCAGGTACCCTAGGCAAGGTAAATATAAGCTGATTGTACTTACCTAAAATACTTTCTGAACTGCATCAGAAATTTTTTAAAAAGAGAACTTTTGAAAATTAAAAATACAACAGCAAAACTGATAGGCTTAATTAAAAGGCTAAAAGAGATCAAGTTTAGATATTCTTCCAGAAAGCAGAGCAACAGCAAAAGAAGTAAAAAATAGCAAAAAATAAAGCAACCCAAAGGATCTATTCAGGAGCTCCAATATCAAAAGAACTGAAATTGCACAAAAAAGAAACAACTGTATAAGGAAGAAAAATATCAATCAATCAATAAATCCTCCCCCCCAAAAAATCAGTCTCCAAAATGCAGATTCTTTAACGGATGAGTACAAAGAATGGCATTCAGCACTGTAGCCCCCTTACCCTCACACCCTACCCCCCTTGCAGCAGCACACCCTCATGAAATTTCAGTACACTGGGGATAAAGAAAGATTCTAAAAGCCTCCAGAGTAGGAGAAAAGAAAAAAAAAAAAAAAAATATATATATATATATATATATCAGGTAACAATGTGTAACTGGACTCCAACGTAACACTAGACGCTAGAAAGCAGTACTGCAGCAGTGCCTTCACAATTCAGAATGAAAATGTTTTCTAACCTAGAACTTTTGAATCTGCAAAACTATGAATCAAGTATGTAGGAAGACATTTTCAGACAAGCAAAAGTTCAAAATTTTTATCATGTGTGCATCCTTTCTTAGGAAGTTACTTGAGGGTATACTGAAGTAAACGAGTACACAAAGAAGGAAGAAGACTTGAGACATAGGAAACAGGACCCAGAGCACAGAAGAGCAACACGAGAAAGTATCAGTATGAAAGCTGTGCAGTAAGCTCCAAGGGTAACAGGATGGGTCAGAAATAAGAATGGAGAACTGTAGAAAAACTATTCCCAGGAATAAAGGAGAATCACCAGATTACCTCATCACAGAACAGAGAAGACAGAAAATGAAGTAATAAGTATGTGTGTAAATGAAAAAGAGGCAATTTTTAGCTTTCTGAAAACCAAGAAAGAACTTCTGATCTGCACTGAACAGTATTTGCAAAGTCAATAAGGCCTGATTATTGCTTAATAATCTTAATAACCTTAGATAGGTTTATGAAATTATTAGAGATAAGAAGGAAGCTAAATTATAGAAGTGATCAATTCGTATTTATCCTAACAAGAATAACCTCAGATATGCAGATGACACCACACTTGATGAAAGTGAAAGAGGAGAGTGAAAAAGTTGGCTTAAAGGTCAACATTCAGAAAAGGAAGATCATGACATCCGGTCCCATCAATGCATGGCAAATAGATGGGGAAAGAGTGGAAACAGTGGCTGACTTTGTTTTCCTGGGCTCCAAAATCACTGTGGATGGTGACTGCAGCCATGAAATTAAAAGACGCTTACTCCTTGGAAGCAAAGTTATGACCAACCTAGATAGCATATTGAAAAGAAGAGACATTACTTTGTCAACAAAGGTCCGTCTACTCAAGGCTATGGTTTTTCCAGTAGTCATGTATGGATGTGAGAGTTGGACTATAAAGAAAGCTGAGCACCGAAGAATTCATGCTTTTGAACTGTGGTGTTGGAGAGGACTCCTGAGAGCCCCTTGGACTGCAAGGAGATCCAACCAGTCCCTCCTAAAGGAGATCAGTCCCGGGTGTTCATTGGAGGGACTGATGCTGAAGCTGAAACTCCAATACTTTGGCCACTTCATGCAAAGAGCTGACTCATTTGAAAAGACCCTGATGCTGGGAAAGATTGAGGGCAGGAGGAGAAGGGGACGACAGAGGATGAGAAGGTTGGATGGCATCACCGACACAATGGACATGGGTTTGGGTGAACTCCGGGAGATGGTAATGGACAGGGAGGCCTGGCATACTGAAGTTCATGGGGTCACAAAGAGTTGGACACGACTGAGCAACTGAACTGAACTGAATGCAATGTATGTCTAAAACTGATCAATTAAAAAATAAAAGGTAATGAACATTTTATTCAGAAGTTTGAAATTAAAAGGAGATGAGAATTAAGAATTACACCTGTGGGAGAGATGAATCAGGAGTTTGGATTAGTACATGCAGATTATTATGGATAGAATGGATAAACAACAAAGTCCCACCATATAACACAGGGAACTATATTCAACATCTTATAATAAGCATTAATAGACAGAATATGAAAAAATATATATATCTATATCTGAATCATACATCTGTATAGCAGAAATTAACACAACATTGTAAATGAGCTATATGGCAATAAAAAAATTTTTTTAAAGAGTTACAGCTGGACAGGGACAATGGAGAGAGCCTTGGCCATTTTTTATTATAAACTTTTCAGTACTGTGTTTTTTTAAACTGGAGGATGGTTCTTTTATAAAATACTGTGCTGGTTTCTTCCATATATCAACATTATTTGATTTTTTTAATTAAACTTCATTTTTAAAACTTACAAAGTCATGATCTTCCTCCCATACCCATTGTTGTTGTTCATTCGCTAAGTTGCGTCCAACTCTTTGTGACCCCGTGGACTGCAGAGCGCCAGGCTTCCCTGTCCTTCACTATCTCTTAAGAGTTTGCGCACACTCATGTCCATTGAGTCAGTGATGCTATTCAAGCTCATCCTCTGTCGTCCCCTTCTCCTCCTGCCCTCAATCTTTCCAGCATCAGGGTCTTTTCCAATGAGTCAGGTAATTACCTTAGTCTAACTATGAGGAAGACATCAGACAAATCCCACATGAGGGACATTTTACAAAATACCTAACCAATATTCCTCGAACTGTCAAGGTCATCAAAAGCAATAAAAGCCTAAGAAACTATCATAGCCAAGAGCAACCCAAATAGACATGACAACTAAATATAATGTGGTATCTTCAAGCACTCCAACGTTCACTGCAGTGCTGTTTACCATAGCCAAGACATGGAAGCAACCTAAATATCAACAGAAGAATGGATAAAGATGTGGTACAGATTTACAATGGAATATTAGCCATAAAAAGAGGTAAAACTGTGCCATTTGCAGAAATTTGGATGGACCTAGAGAATTTCACACAGAGTGAAATCAGAAAGAGAAAAACAAATACCATATATTAACTTATATATGTGGAATCTAGAGAAAACCAGAAATAGACACAGCTGTATGAATACCAAAGCGGAAGAGGGGGGTTGGATGAATTAGGACAGTGGGGTTCACATAAATACACTATTGATATTATGTATGAAATAAATAACTAAGGAGAACCTACTATACAGCACAGGAACTCTACTCAACGCTCTACGATGACCTACCTGGGAAGGAAATCTAAAAAAGAGGAGATATACGTAAAAATAGAGAATACTGGCAAAAAAAGAATGAAGTAATGCCATCTGCAGCAACATGGATGAATCTGGAGATTATTAAATGAAGTAAGTCAGACAAAGACAAACATCATGATACTGCTTATATGAGGAATCTAAAAGACAAAATGATACAAAAAAAAAAAACTTATTTACAAACTGAAACAGACACAGGCTTAGAGAAGGAATTTATGGTTATGGTGGGGGGCAGAGAGGGAGCGAGGATTAGATTGGGAGTTTAGGATTGACATAAACACACTGCTATATTTAAAATAAATAATCAAAAAGGACCTGCTGTATAGCACAGAGAACCTGCTCAATAAATTATATGGGAAAAGAATTTGGGAAAAAAAGATATATGTATAACTAGAAAAAAAAACAGAGTAAAATTTTAAAAATAAACATCTCTAGATAGCAAATATTAATTTTTAAAATGTAATATCCTAAATAGGATCCTTGAACAGAAAAAGGAAATCAGGTAAAAAATAAGCATCTGGGACTTCCCTGGTAGTCAAGTGGTTAAGATTCTGCACTTCAAATGCAGGCGGCCCAGGTGTGATTCCTGGTCAAGGAACTAGATTCCACACATTGCAGCGAAGATTCTTTGTGCCACAACTAACACCAGATGCAGCCAAGTAAACAAATATTTAAAAAAAAAACCTAAGGAAATCCGAATAAAATATGGACTTTAGTTAATGTATCGATAATGGTTCATTAATTATGACAAATATACTATACAAGTTTAAGATTTTAATAATACAAGAAAGTGATACAGTGTATATGGGAACTCGTCCCCAACATGCCTGTGCATTTAAAACTGCTCTAAAATTAAAAGCTTATTGAAATTTAGACTTCATATAAGTATATAACAACAAAACCTAGTTAATTAAAAGAAAAACACACAGTCACACACAAGTTGTGTACATGTGTACATAAACTGAACACTATGTAATGGACAGAGCTCCAAGACACACTATTAAGTTAAAAAGTACAAGTTACAGAAAAATGTAGATAGAATGTTTAGGCTTTTAAAAATAAACTACATATTCTTTTCTGTGAGTGTGTATGTATGTAAAAATGCATATATGTAAATGCATAGAAAAAGGTCTGGAAGGACAGACACAAACACCCAAGGAACAAAGGGAGCTCCTGGTTTTTATTTCATGCATTTTGAAATTATTTAACATTCCTGCAACAGGAACAGATTCATATTTATGCATTACATGTGTAAGTTGTTAAGCCTAAACCATGTCTCCCTGAAAGAACAACTGATAATTATTTTCAAACAAATTATTTCTTAAGAAAAACTTAGAATCATTCCAGCATATTAGAAGGAAAGAGAAAAGAACACTTCAAAGTAAAACAATGAATTAATATGTGATGAAGTAATAAACATACATACAAATAATCTTACTTTTTTCAAAGTCCTCCCTTCATTATAACTATTCAAATGCATTTCTGTCTTACTTTACACACATTACCTCAAGATAACGTTATACTTCAAAAAGAGAATAAAAGGTGAAAACACAATACAATTATATTTATATATATATATTCTGAATATGTAAACATATATACACAATTTGTTAAATTTAAGGTTTTAACCAAAAAGAAATGCCATTCATTATGACTCATTAAAAGACACGGTTTGTGGTATAAAGAAGGATCTTCATACAGGCTCATTAGTTTTGTTTTTTTCTTTTAATAGAAAAGTCATAAAAATACACCAGAGTAGTTCTTATGAAATGCTGGGAGAAATTCATACTAAAGCTATCAGCCACAATACATTCTTGTAGCACAAACCTCAAACAAGCTTCATGTAATGTTTTATTTGCTTTTAATATGTGCCATAATTCACAGCGCAATAATGCAGTCCACGAGATTGACTGGTCTGAGCAGTAACTGTCATCTCCTCCCCTATGACCATTCCCCACCCAGGGATAAGTATAGCTGGAAATAAGATCTGAGAAGCAGGAAGCAGAAGAGAAATGATACAGAATTGAAGGGGGGAAGCAGAAGGGAAAGTAAATTACAAAAATTATAAGAACATAAATGGAAAGAAAAAGGATACAATAAAGAGAAAATACTGTACATACAGTGGGATGGGAAAGAAGACATTTATCACACCCTCTCCCCAACAAAGTCAATCAAGACCACAGAATCCAGTGTCTTCTCAGCCCTTTTTCCTTAGCCCTTACTGCAACAGACATTATTAACCTCTTCCTCAAAAATTCTACTGAAGTTTCAGTGAAACTGAACTATCCTAATTCACTAACTCACGAATTCACAATTCACCATCCCAAATCAAATCTGCACATTCCCCTAGGGTCTATCCTAGGCATGCTTCCTCTCTTGGTTCTCTGTGTTTCCTCTAAAATGTAATCCTATAATTTAAACTATAACTTTAGGTAAAGAAACTCCAAATTAATGTCAATCCAACTCTTCTACCAAGCCCCTGGCGCCTTCATCTCTATAAAAAGTACTTAACAACAAAATTATCATCTTTCTCATATAAGTAAAGCTTAACCTCTTTTAATTCTCTCTTTATACTAATGGCACAACATCCTCCAACACTCAAATTCAAAAAATTCTCAGAAACCTTTGTAACGTGTCCTTCTTCCATTTCCCCTTAACATTATGTCACCTGCTCAGTTCAGTCTATTTTTCTATTAAAATATGTCTATCTTTCTTCCCTTTCCATAGCTACCACAAACCCTGATTCATTACCTTCTGAAAACAGTGATCTTCCTACCTAGAGTTTCTTTTCACTCCACCAATCCACTTAGCACAGAGTGGCCAAATATTCTTTGAAATTAGTTTTTCACTAATTTCACTTGTCACTCTCTTCTGCTTTAAACAAACAAATCCTACCAAAAAAAGAAAATTTCCAATCTATGGCATTCCAGAACCTTAGTCAAAGCTCATTTTATCTTTTAATAACTTATTCTACTACTCAACCACATGCAAGATTCCAGAATGTCTGATTCATTATTATTCAAATGTCTTACTCTAATATTTTTGCTAATACCATTTAGCTGGAATGTCTTCGCCCATTCCATCTCTGCCTAAAAATCCTATATGTCCTGTAAGATCTAGGTGAAATTCAGCTTCTTTGATTAAGCCCTCCTAGATCCCCACAACTATTAATAAAAATTATCACTGCCTCTCTGTCTTATGATTCAAATTCTGACTATGTAGCTACTCCATCTGCCCTGCTGGATTATAAACTTTTTTGTAGTTATCACATGTTACTCATCTTTGTTATCTTCTACAGAACCTAGAAATGTTTTGCATACAAACAATGTTCAATATGAATGAAGTTTCCAGTGGGCAAAAGAAGAAAACGGTTCAATAGAAACAAGTTACTAGTGATAAGCATCTAAACGATCAGCAGTCACAGAAGACCAAAAAAAAAAGGTCAATATGCAGAAAAAGAAATAAACAAGATGAATAACAAATGCAGAGTGTCATTTACATTACAGCTAATCATCTCTCCAATTAAATTATAAATATTCTAATAAAAACAAGTAATATATACAGTTTTCCTCTTTGCATCCCCCGCCACTGGACCAAGGGTACAGCAAGCAGTAAATGCTTGTTGAATCCACGTAAGAAAGCAGTAGAGGATAAATTAGAGAAACAATGATGTAATATAAGAATGTACATACACTATTTTATAAAAAGCAATAAATATAAACAGAATTATTTACCACAAATGTTTTTTTGGTACTTAAACCTGCACATATAAAAGCACTGGTTCTAGCTCTTCTGCATCGTCTTCCCCAGTAGATAGAGTTGTAAGATAAGGCAAGAAATGTATAAATAGGCTTCAGAAACTTGGAAGGAAAAGAAGAAAACTTTTCCTTCCTGATTAAGGGATGACTGAGATCTGACAGACATGAGGCAGATGGTATTTAAACACCTGACTCCTCTAGAGTTGTTGACCCATCCACACTGAGGGAAATTCCTGAAATCAGGGTGAACTGTCCTTATGGGTGTAACTGTAAACACTGATATGTTAAAAATCCTGAGATTTGAAAGAAACACGAAGATCCAGTCAACTAAGAACACAGGGACTTGTGAACTGCTGAACTGAGGGAGAGCTGTGGAGCTTCTGCTGCTTCTTACATAATCAGGGGCAATAAAAACTGATCTCTGAAGACTCCTCCTTTTCTGGTATTCCTTAATTCTATGTTTCTTTTTTTTTTCCATAAAGGGAAAATATTTAGTACAATGACTTATACAGTAACAACATCCTATGTTTTGTACAATAATGCAAAAAATGTTTCTACATGAAGATACTAAGAGGAAGTTCAAACTACAATTCTTACGTCTCCTTCAGGAGGGGATTAAGAAACTTCAAAGAGATTATCATACGGTAGTCTCCCCATATCCTGGGGGCTGTGGTACAAAACCAGTTGGATACCTGAAATCACAGATAGTACTGAACTCTATATATACGATGTTTTTCCTATATGTACATACATATCTACAATGAAGTTTAATTTATAAATTAGCGAGAGAGCATGTGAATTGCCAGCTCACTACTCTTATACTTTGGGGCCATTGTTAAGTAAAATAAGGGCTACTTGAACACAAGTACCGTGATACCACGAGAGTAGATCTGATAAATGAGATGGCTGCTAAGTGACTAACAGGTGGGTAGTGAGTGTGGTGTGTGGATATGCTGGACAAAAGCATGATTCACCATCTAGGAGGGATGCAGCAGGATGCTGCAAGATTTCATCACACTACTCAGAACAGCACACAATTAAAACTTATCAATTGTTTATTTCTGGAATTTTCCATTTAACATTTTCAGACGGTGGTTGACCACAAGTAACTGAAACTGCAGAAACTGAAACCTCAAACAGAGTGGTCTGCTATACAGTCAAAACGGCTCAGGCTTTGCCGTTAGACATATTAAGTTCAAATGCCAGCTCTACCACCAACTGACCAAGGCATATAAAACAAACTACTGAATTGTGTTGTCACAGCATTCTCATCTGTCAAAGGTAACAGCACTTATCTTTTAGACTGCTTTTGGAAGAATTAAAGGCAACATGTGCTTATTTTCAACACTATGCCCAGTATATTAAAGGCACTTGATAAATTTAGCCATTATTATTAAAGGCAAATAGTGGAATTTTATTAGGGAAGCATCTAGTAACATGCGTGTGTGTGTGTGTTAAGTCACTTCAGTTGTGTCTGACTCTTTGCGACCCTAGGATTATAGCCCGCCAAGCTCCTCTGTCCATGGGATTCCCCAGGCACCGGAGAATTCTGGTATTCTTTAGAATACCAGAGTGGTTGCCATGCCTTCCTCTAGGGGATCTTCCCAACCCAGGGATCAAACCCGTCCCTCTTCTGTCTCTGCACTGGCAGACGGGTTCTTTACCACAGAATGTATGCTACATTCTGTGTAGCATACACAGAATGACAAATTAGTATAGCAACAGGAGTCCCAAGAACACCAAAAGAAAAATAACAGGAAAGAAAAATAAATACTTATATACCTACATGAAAGCCAAGCCAGGCATACCATGGAAAAGAAATTTGGGCCTCCTTTTCTTCCATTAAAAGAAAAAAAATTCAGGTCAAGGTTTCTTCAATGACCTAGCAGGAAAAATTTGCTTCTAAAGCAGTATAGTCACTTCTTTTTTCCAATATATTGTAAAACAAAGATATGAAGTAGTGAGATATTATAATTGGTACCTAGGTGACAGAATTAAATCACTCTAGTCACTGAATCTTATACTACAGCTGTCATATAAAATGTGACACACAGAACCTGGGACATTCTAGACCTCTTAAGTCAACATTATACAATCATTTAATAAAAATTATACTCCATAATGCAAATAGTAAATTCTATAGTTCTTTCTGGTTAATGTAATAACATGTGGGAACAACTGCTCTAATTATATTTTTTCATACAATCAACCAATTAAGGTTCTAAATTTTTTAAGTTATACAGTTAGCTAATACCACTAAATACTGTCCTATAGGTATTTTATGTATTTCAGTTCAATGTAGGATATCCTCTAAATAAAATTTTACAAAACAAATTTATCTATTAAGGTCCTTATAAGTACACAGGGTGGAACTGTTTCAGACTTTCAAAGCTATGTTAGAAAAGCTTGCTGTTTCTACCCAGGTGTCTTGGTCTCTTTCTGCCATGTAAAAATCCTACTATCCTGATGCAGAGAAGATCATGTAAAATGGCTCTGAGAGGACAAGAGAGGGGGCCCAGCTCAGCATCTCATTATCCCTCACAAAGCAACAGGTACATTACTAAATCATCTTGGATTCACCAGATGAATAACTACCAAATAAACACAACTAAACAACCCCAGTCAGCCCTGAAGGTAATAAAAGTAGGCAATCCTGCTGAATTCCTAACCCACAACATCATTAGACTCACTAAAACAACTGTTCTTTTAAGTCTGCAAGTTTTAGGTTTGTTACACAGCAATAGCTACTGCAGCCTTCACAAAATCTTATGGTCAAGAGAGTTCAGTAAATTACGAATATACAAGACATGCACTGGCTTCACAGAAATGCTGAGGCAGAATATCATACAAACACACTGATATTTTAAAATCCAAGATGAAGGGCTAGGATATAAAGACGCTTAGCAGTATACAATGTCAAAGCTATGAAGAGAACCAAACATCTAGAAATTATCTCCTGCTTCAGTATCTGTGACACTGCATAGTTCAGTTTGCCTACAGAGCTCCATAAACATTATACTTCATATAATGCTCTACCTAGAGCTTCTTTTTCTCTTTATTGAAATCCTACCACTTTGTCTTTCGAAGTTTCTCTCAAACATCCCTCCCTCCCTCCTGCATCTTCTCTCCCTTTCTTAATATCTGCCTGCCCCCACTCCCACTAGGTACCACCATTACTTTTCATATGTCTTGTGGTATTTAACTTATTGTACTAAATTCTATAATTACTTTTTCTAGTACCCTGATAGAGAGTTTAAGCTACTTGAAGGCAGAGATTATGTGTTACTGATTTAGTCATTTTTCTTAACACCTGCCATAGCATATAAATACTAAAAATGTTTAAGCTGAAGAGTTATAATCTATTACTAGAGATCTCAGATTTAAAGACAAACACAATGCTTGATGTACCACAATGAAATCATTCTGAACATTACAAAGCAGTCCTATTGTAATTCAATCTGTTCCTAATTATAAATAGTTGATAACCTTTCACTGCTACAAAACTATATACCCAGTTATCAAGTACATGTAGGAAAATCAAGTTTTCTATATATACCAGTAATAATCTGGAAAAAACTCCCCCAAATAAAGCAAAATACAAGAAAACTCATAGACTGTATTAACTATCAAAAAATTTTACAGAGACAGAAAAGAATATAATAGGTAAAAATACACATATATCTTTAAAAAAAAATTACTTGGCTGCTCTGGGTCTTAGTTGCAACAGCATGTGGGATCTACCTAGTTCCCTAAGCAGGGATTGAACCTGAGACCTCTGCATTGGCAGTGCAGACTCAGCCACTGGACACCAGGGAAGTTCCCACATGTAGCTTTTAAGTATAAAGGTAGTTCTGTAATAATTACAATTTGCCCTTATTTGATTAAAATCTCTATGAGATTAGGGTGGGAGGGAGAAGGATTCTTAACAAAATAATTCTCTAGTTATTCAAAAAGGAAAGATAAGAGTAAACGAACCGTGATCCGATCCAAACCTCACATACAAAAATTTTTCAATTGCATCACAGACCCAAATGTAAAACCTAAAATTATAAAGTATCTAAAAGAAAACACAGGAGAAAACCTGGATGACCTTGGGTTAGGCAAAGCTCCCTTAGTTAAGACACAAAAAGCACAAAATATAAAAGAAATAAATTATAAAGTGAACCTCATCAAAACTATCATGTTTTGCTGTGAAAAAGTGTAAAGGACAGTGTTAAGAGAATGAAAAGCCACAGAACTGGAGAACACATTTGCAAAAATACATATCTCATAAAGAACTTGTTCACAGAATACATAGAGAACTTTCACAATTCAGTAAGAAGAGAACACCCAATAACAGACAATTTGAACAGACAGTGCACCAAAAAGAGATAGGGATGGAAAATAAGCACATGAAAAGATGTTCAACATCACGAGTCATCAGGAATTGCAAATTAAAACCACAATGAAACACTACCACATGTCCACCAGGATGACTAAAATTTAGTAAACTGACAATAGCAACGGGCTGTGGGAATGAAAAATGAATGGTACAACCACTTTACAAAAGTCTGACAGTTCCTTATGAAGTCAAACATACACCGAGCCATGTGTGTGTATGCTCAGTCGTGTCTGACTCTTTGAGATCCCATGGACTGTCACCCACCAGGCTCTTCTGTCCATGGGATTTCCCAGGTAAGAATACTGGAGTGGGTTTCCCTTTCCTTTTCCAGGGGATTTTCTTGACCTGAGGATCCAACTTGTGTCTCTTGTGTTTCCTGCACTGACAGGTGGATTCTTCAGCACTGTACCACCTGGGACACCTGCACTTAGCCACACAACCAGAAAGTCTACTTCTAGGTATTTACTGAAGAGAAAGGAAACATATGCCCATTCCAAGATTTGTATGTGAATGTTTACAGTAGGCTTATTCATAATTATCAAAAACCAGGAATAATCCAAATGTCCATCAACTGGCAAATGGAAAAACAAAGTGCAGTGTATCCATTCAATGGACTGCTAGAAACAGAAAAAGATTGAATAGATTAATGGAACACCTCAAAAGGAATATACTAAGTGAAAAAAGCCAAATATGAAAAAATTAGATAGTTCAATTTAAATGACATTCTGGAAAAGGCAAAATCATTGGAACATAAAACAGATCAGTCCCAGACTGGAAGAAGTGGGAGAGTACTGAGTGGCAACAAGGAACTTTTTTTCTTAACTGAAGTGGAGTTGCTCTACAGTGTTGTGTTAATTTCACAACTGTTGTTGCTGTACTTTGTGTACAGCAAAGAGACTCAATTTTATATATATGTATATATATTTTCATATTCTTTCCCATTATGGTCTAATCACAGAATACTGAATATAGTTAGTTTCCTGTGCTATACAGCAGGACCTTGTTTATCCATCTCGCACAGAACAGTCTGTTTCTGCTAATCCCAAACTCATCCCTTCCCCCTGGCAACCACAAGTCTGTTCTCCGTCTATTAAGTCTGTTTCTCTTTGAGAGATATTCATTTGTGTCATATGTTAGATTCCACATATAAATGACATCATATGCTATTTGTCTTTCAGATTAACTTCACTTAGTATAATCCTTACATCCACCCATGTTGCTGCAAATGGCATTATTTCGTTCTTTCTAATGGCTGAGTAATATTCCATTGTAGTTACATACCATATCTTCTTTATCTAATCATCTGCTGATGGACATTTAGGTTGTTTCCAATCCTTAGCTATTGTAAATAGTGCTTCTATGAACATAAGGGTGCATTTATCTTTTCTAATTACAATTTTGTTATAATATGGTAATTGTGATCATTCAAGGTTAGTCCAACATTAAATCAGTATCACCCACACAGTTCATCTTTTCTGTTTCTCACGCCACCAATACCTGTCTCTTGTGCTCATCTGACAACCTACCCATTGTTGGCGAGCTGCTCGTCAACTTCTCATCTCATTATCACTTTTCTGCTGTTTTCACATTTGAAATAACCTGCCAAAACTTTCCTAAACTACAATCAGACATCTCTTCTGAGCAGGCAAAAACCGCTGAAATGTAGTGCAACTCATTCATTTCCCAAATTACAGAGTACCCAGAGGTTGAAGGTCTGACCTGAAACAAGATAATCACAGCCCCAGATTCCAGAGAGCTTACAGTCCAGTGAAGAAGACAATTAAACAAGAAACTGAAAACACAACCCTCAGATTGGGAAAAAAAAATATTTGCAAATGAAGTAACTGACAAGGGGATTAATCTCCAAATCACACAAACATCCCAGGCAGCTCAGTATCACGAAAAGAAACAATCCAATCAAAAAAAAAATGGACGAAAGGTCCAAACAGACATTTCTCCAGAGAAGACATACAGATGATTAAAAAGCATATGAAAAGATGCTCAACGTCACTATTACAGAAATGCAAATCAAAACTGCAATGAAGTATTAATATTACCTCACATTGGTCAGAATATCCATCACTAAAAAATCTAAAAACAATAAACACTGGAGAGGGTCTGGAGAAAAGGGAACCCTCCTACACTGTTGGTGGGAATGTAGAGCGATACAAGCAGTACGGAGGATAGTATGGAGGTTCCTCAAAAAGCGAAAAATAGGGCTACCACAGGATCCAGCAATCCCACTCCTGGGCATATATTGGGAGAAAACCGTAATTTGCAAATCTGAAAAGATGCAAGCACCACAGTGTTCACAGTAGCCAGGACATGGAAGCAACATTTAAATGTGCATCAAAAGAGGAATGGATAAAGAAGACATGGTACATATATACAATGGAGTATTATTCATCCCTTAAAAAAAATGAAAGAATGCCATTTGCAGCATCATGGATAGATCTAGAGATTATCACAGTAAGTGAAGTCAGACAGAGAAAAACAAATACATGATATTGCTTAATGTAGAATCTAAAGGCTACAAATGAACTTACCTACAAAACAGAAACAGAAATACAATTACAGAAAACAAACTTATGGTTATTAGGAGGTAAGTGGGGTAGGGGGAGGAATACATTGGAAAATGGACTGACAGGCACACACTGCTATATGTAAAACAGAAAACTAATGAGGACCGACTGTAGAGCACAGGGCACTCTATTCAATACCTCTCTTAATGGTCTATATGGGAAAAAAAATCTAAAAAAGTGGATATACGTAAAACAGATTCACATATACCTGAAATTAACACCAAACTGTAAACCAACTATACTCCAATAAAAATTAAAAAAAAAAAAATAAAGTGAAGAAACTCAGGACAGGATGCAAAGAGACATGAGAAGCGACAACAAGGAAACCTAATGTGGTTTAGAGTAGCAAAGGCATCTCTTTCAAGTTGAGTCTGAAAAGATGAGTATGTGGAGTAGAAGTGTGGAACTAGGGATGGAAGGATAATGGATGGAGAAAGTTCTAGGCAGCAAGGAGCACAGAGCAGAAGCTAAAGATTAAATGAGAATATAAATTATCCAGAACCTTAGAAGACATTTTAAAGAATTTTAACATTATCTTATAAACAAGAAAGTGACATGATCAAACACGCATTTAGATCCCTAGTTATAACTTAGGCTGTAGAATGAAGAATGAATTCAAATATCATAGATGTGAGGTACAGAACCCAATGAGGAAGGAGTTATACAATAATTTAGGTTAGAGCTAATTAGGTTTGAGATTAATTAGCCTTCAACTAATTCTAATAGAAAGGAAGGAGTAAAAGTAGATAGATGTGAAAGAGTGGCTAGAAGTGAAAAGACTTATCTTTAAGTCTGATAAAGGAGAAGTGCAGAATCAAGTTTTCAAACTTGAGCATTAAGATAAGGTGCATACACAGAAAGACAAATGTGGGTAAGGAAAAAAACTGAGGTGTGAACATATTACTCTTACAGTTAGTTCTATGGAACATCTAATCGTGGTGATGTGAAGGAGACAACTGAATACACATATCTAAAACTCTGGACTAAGCTAAAATTTGAGGAGTGCCAACAAGAGACACTAGAAAACTAACAGGGTCATGAACAAAGCCAGAGAGATTACTGTAAAACGGTTTTACATTAAGTAAAAAAGATAACTGTAAAAACTAAAGCAAATGTTAAAACGGCTACAGCAGAGATAAGGAAAATGGCAGGGGAGGCTAAAACGGGAAGGACAAATGGAACGTAAATGGTTAAACTGAGGACCAGAGTAAAGGTAAAGGGACCATGTCTAATCTTGGGGTCTTCAGAAGCCTTTTCAAAACTGGACAGCTGGTTACCTGAGATCTAATGATCTTAGATTATTTACTCCTCACAGAAAAAGCCCTCCACGTACATATACAAAAGCACACACATGCTAACTGGACAAACTCTCCAATCTGCATAACAACATTTTTAAACCTTATTCATGGACTCACTACTAATTTGAGATGCATCTGATAACAGAACTCTAACAGGGTACTTGCCTGCATCTTAAACTCACATCCATCTTTGTGGACCAGTTCTGTTACAGGGGTACCCAACATTTTTCAATAAATGCTCATTCTCTTCATCTGAAACCATATAACAACATGTAAATCCTCCTTTCTTGCTATATATTTGAAAACCATGATGTCCTATCACACATTCCCTCTTAAACTTTTTTTTGCCTTTTCATGTCCAGGAGTACCAATCATTTTACCACTAAAGTCACTTCAATTCTCTACTACAATTGTCTCAAATATTCCTGACTCTAATTTTCCCAGCTGACCCATCCTATACAATGCTACCAAATTAATGTCCCTAAAATACCAATTTGAATATATTATCCTCCTACTTAAACAATTTTTCATCAAAACCCAGTTCATTTACTTGGCAAACTATCTCAACAATGCAAAGTACAATTCTGGATCAAGGAGATATTGAAAACATAAACACAGTTTACACAGTAGTTTAGAGCTACATCTTTGAAGTCCAACTATCTAAAGACCTATTTTATATTCCTCAGCAAGTTACTTACTCTGAGCTTCCATAAAGCACTTTCAAAAGGTTACTATCTAACTAAACTCTAAAAATGTAAAATTTAAATCTATGTAAAGTATAGTATGGAGAAGGCAATGGCATCCCACTCCAGTGCTCTTGCCTGGAGAGTACAGTATAGTTCTAAGTTGCTAAGCATAGTTCTATAAATGGTAACTCTTGTCCTTATTACTGTTGTTTCTGTACTCAAGAAGTTTATATTCTAGCTCAAATTGCACCTAAGTACTCATTGCAGCAGCTTGCAGCCTGTCTCAAAAAAGGCAGACAGAATTTATTAATTCTGATATTTTCATTATCCTCAAAAGAGAACACTGAAAAATGCTATTTATTCCCTTAAGATATAAAGTTCATCAGCAAATTATGCCAGAAAATAAATCAAGGACATGCACTTTCCAGAATATTACTTCACATGTCAAAGCAGACAAAGTGGCTCTGAATTAAATAATATGTAAAGAAAATATATATATCTGTTCTTTAAAAAAGCTGACAAGAGCAGCTACTGAAATTTACACTGCGAAGAGGACAGATAAAATCAATTTCTTAATGAAAAAGTACTATTTACTTTCTTTAATCAGATACAAGGCAAAGATCATAAAATGGCTAAAACAATAGCTGTTGTGAAGGAACTAACATAATCCAATTAATAAACAGGAACTCATATAGGCATATACTCAATTCATATTAACCCAAAGAGGACATAATGGAATAGAGATTATAATTTTGAAATATATGTATTTAACCCTATTAATGTTACAGTTATTATGTTTAAAAAAACAGGGCTTTTCTACTATACTTGATAAAGGCTTGAAAAGAACAAAAAAGACAGAGAAATTGGAAAACATAAACTAAATGAAATGCAAGCACTAAATATAAAAAGGAAAAAGGCAAACAAACTACACTCATCATAGTCTAATTGCCTTTAAGTAGGGTTGTTCATTAGAAATCACATCTGGAGCTTCAGAGAAAAAAACACCACCACCACCGGGGCATTTGTTATTTTTCAGAAAATTCCAAGATAACTCGAATGTGCATCTGGAAAATAGGAAACTAAGATGTATATAGTATTACTGACTAAACTCCAGATTTTGTTCAAATTTCACAACTTTTTATGCTACTGTCCATTATTTTGTTCTCATAACTTGACCAAGTTTCCACATTTTATTTAGTTGCATTGAGCAGCTTCAGCTGCATGCAACAAATGCTGATAAAACTCGTTTCATTTTTATCCTGTTAACAAACATTTTCTGATTTTCTTTGTTATGGCTTCTTAGATACAGACATCATTTAAAGGTGGACATTTAATTTCCAAACACATGGGTTTTTTAAGCATCTTTGGTGTTAATTTCACATTTAAATGCTTTCATTTTTATAATCACCCTCTGTGGTTTTTGGTCTTTTAACTTTACTGAGGTTTTTTTCAATAGCTAAGTCAAAGATCTCTCTGGGTAAATGTCACATTGCTGGAAAAATGTGGGTTTATTTCAAATATCTTTTGATACTGATTTCTAACATAATTCCACAGTGATATGAGAAGCAGGCTCTGTATGATATCAATACCTTTAGACCATGAAATATTTGCACCTTGCTTTATGTCCCTGGATATGTTTCAGTGTCTCCTGGTTTACAGTCAATAGGAACTTGAATAGAATTTGTATCCTGCTGTTGTGTGAAAATTCTATACATCTTAATTATGTTGAATTGGGTCCTAGTGCTTTTACTATATCCTTCTACTTTTCTATTCATATCTATTACCTTTGGAGAGTCTGATATTGAAACTCCGACTAAAAATCTTTATTTGTCTACTTAAAAATATTGTAATATATACTGGAACTATATGTAACTTTGTTCTGTATGTTCCAAGTTTCCTGTAAATGTGTTATCAAACTTTCATAATTTAAAAAATAATTTTTATAAAGTCAATAGGGGCTGTTTATTTTTGGTTCATTTACCAATACTGTAACAGATTATCAATTACAGTAACCAGATGATAACAATCAATATTTAAATAAAAGCATTCTGAAAGCAGTTTTCCAAAATTTAAACTATTATGAATTAAGAATTCAAGAAAGGTATTTACCATAAGATTCTATTCATATCGACGGATTTACAGTATTTACCTTGGCACACAAAGCACCCAAAGTATATAAAAATAGACAGCCAAATTTTAACCTAAATATAAGAGTAGCAATTTACTCTGAATTTACCACCCCCAAAACTAATTTATTTTTTATTTAGAAATAGTTTGGCATCATTTTAACCCCCAATGAAATGGCTAAAAAATAGAGGAAAACAATAGAATGGGAAAGACTACAGATCTCTTCAAGAAAATAAGACATACCAAGGGAACTTTTCATGCAAAGATGGGCTCAATAAAGGACAGAAATGGTATGGACCGCACAGAAGCAGAAGATATTAAGAAGAGGTGACAAGAATACACAGAAGAACTGTACAAAAAAGATCTCACAACCCAGATATTCACAATGGTGTGATCACTCACCTAGAGCCAGACATCCTGGAATGTGAAATCAAGTGGGCCTTAGAAAGCATCACTACGAACAAAGCTAGTGGAGGTGATGGAATTCCAGTTGAGCTATTTCAAATCCTAAAAGATGATGCTGTCAAAGTGCTGTACTCAATATGCCAGCAAATTTGGAAAACTCAACAGTGGCCACAGGACTGGAAAAAGTCAGTTTTCATTCCAATCCCAAAGAAAGGCAATGCCAAAGAATGCTCAAACTACCGCACAATTCCACTCATCTCACATGCTAGTAAAGTAATGCCCAAAATTCTCCAAGCCAGGCTTCAGCAATACGTGAACCGTGAACTTCCAGATGTTCAAGATGGTTTTAGAAAAGGCAGAGGAACCAGAGATCAAATTGCCAACATCCACTGGATCACTGAAAAAGCAAAAGAGTTCCAGAAAAACATCTATTTCTGCTTTATTGACTATGCCAAAGCCTTTGACTGTGTGGATCACCACAAACTGTGGAAAATTCTGAAAGAGATGGGAATACCAGACCACCTGGCCTGCCTCTTGAGAAACCTGTATGCAGGTCAGGAAGCAACAGTTAGAACTGGACATGGAACAACAGACTGGTTCCAAATAGGAAAAGGGGTATGTCAAGGCTGTATATTGTCACACTGCTTATTTAACTTATATGCAGAGTACATCATGAGAAACACTGGGCTGGATGAAGCACAAGCTGGAATCAAATTGCCAGGAGAAATATCAATAACCTCAGATATGCAGATGACACCACCCTTATGGCAGAAAGTAAAGAGGAACTAAAGAGCCTCTTGATGAAAGTGAAAGAGGAGAGTGAAAAAGTTGGCTTAAAGCTCAACATTCAGAAAACTAGGAAAATGGCATCCAGTCCCATCACTTCATGGCAAATAGATGGGGAAACAGTGGAAACAGTGGCTGACTTTATTTTTTAGGGCTCCAAAATCACTGCAGATGGTGACTTGAGCCATGAAATTAAAAGACGCTTGCTCCTTGGAAGGAAAGTTATGACCAACCTAGATAGCATATTGAAAAGCAGAGACATTACTTTGTCAACAAAGGTCCATCTAGTCAAGGCTATGGTTTTTCCAATAGTCGTGTATGGATGTGAGAGTTGGACTATAAAGAAAGCTGAGTGCCAAAGAATTGATGCTTTTCAACTGTGGTATTGGAGAAGACTCTTGAGAGTCCCCTGGACTGCAAGGAGATCCGACCAGTCCATCTAAAGGAGATCAGTCCTGGGTGTTCATTGGAAGCTGAGGTTGAAGCTGAAAACTCCAATATTTTAGCCACCTGATGTGAAGAGCTGACTCCTTTGAAAAGACCCTGATGCTGGGAAAGACTGAGGGCAGGAGGAGAAGGGGACAACAGAGGATGAGATGGTTGGATGGCATCACCGACTCAATGGACATCAGTTTGGGTAAACTCCGGGAGATGGTGATGGACAGGGAGGCCTGGCGTGTTGCAGTTCATGGGATCACAAAGAATTGGACACGACTGAGAGACTGAACTGAACTGAAATGGCTAATTCAAGCAGGGATCATGAAGTAATACTAAAGTCATTAGGTAAAAGACAATTGGCAAAGTAAGTATTTGCAAAGTTTCACCCCACAGATTATAAACTAAATACAAGGTGAAAAATAAACGATTAAAATGGTGACACTGGTCATCTCAACCAAGTGATTAAATGTAACATGATTACTTACAGCAAAATCTGAATATTGCAGGCCTCCTGATGGGCTACAATACGAAGCACATCTGTGAAATATGCTTACCAAATCTATTTAATCTGAAATCAATCATGCCTTTAAACCTCACTTTCAGTTTATAAGAAATACAAAGGAACAAATTCAATACTACCACAATAAAGCAACTCTTTAAAAATCATAAAAATAGAAAAATCTATAACAAATATCTTAAACTAGTATTTTCAAAAAGTCAACTTATCATATAAAAAAGTAACCAGAATAATTTTAGATTAAAAAAAGAAAACAGAAAATGTTTCAGTACAATGAGGGGTTTGAGGGAAATTGGAAGAATTTATAAATGGACTGGCTATATTAAGTTTCTTAACTGTTCTATTATTATGGTTATGTAGTTAATTGTAGGACATGAGGGCTGGAATATTTAAGAATGTAGTGTCATGATGTCTACAATTCAGTTTCAAATGATTCAGTGAAAATATATGATAAAATATTAACAGAAGGAACGCAGTAAGGAAAATCTATACAATATCATCATGTTGTTCTTTCAACTTCTCTGAATTCTAAATTTTTTCATAATAAAAAGTTAGGGGAAAAATAATTTGTAAAAATAAAGTTCATCTTTACTCTCTTCCTGTTATCACAGTCTAAAAGGAAAAAAAATCAAGTTAACTGTGTAAAAAAGTAGGCTCAGATCTTAGCAGAGACAGGGTTGATTCAAATTCTTCACACATTAGCTATGCAATTCTGAAAAAGATAAACAAATCTCCAAGTATTAATGGAAAAATATTAAGCTAACACCATGGTACCCGATATGCACTCAGTAAAAGCCTTTTCTTTCTCCCACCAAACCCCTCATTTTTTTTCCCCCTATACTGATGTGGTTGAATGCACACTGACTTTGCAGGTATCTACATCAATTAGCTGTTATTGGAGTTTGTTTTCTTACTTATTTAGTTTTCAGATACTACAGAGTTAACCTTAAAAATAACAACAATAAAACAACAAACCTAACCTAACATCTGGGGACTGCTGATGAAAATGTAAAATGGTGCGACTGATATAAAAAATACTTATGGGCAAATATAAATGTAACAATAATAATAATAAAATTATTATAGCATTCAACAATTCTACTTCTGAGGTATACACCCAAAAGAATTGAAAGCAGAGATTCAATTGGGTATCTGTACACCCTGCTCATAGCAGCATTATTCATTATAGCCAAAAAAACAGAAGAACTCAGGCATCTATCAAAGAATGAATGCATAAACCAAATGTGGTATATACATATAATGGAATATTACTCAGCCTTCAGAAAGGAAATTCTGACACATGCTGCAACATGGATGAACTCTGAAGACATTATGCTAAATGAAGTAAGTCTGTCACAAAAGGACAAATACTTCGATTCCACTCATACGAGGTACTTAAGAGTTATCACATTCAGACAGACACAAAGTAGAATGGTGGTGGGCTGGGGCTGGGGTGAGCAGTGGGGAAGAGAAAGAGGAGTAATTCTTTAAAGGGTATGGAGTTTCAATTTGGCAAGAAGAAAAAAGTTCTGAAAATGGCTGGTGCAGTGGTGGTAGTTGTATAACAATTTGAGTGTACTTAATGCAGTAAACTATACACTTAAGTATGACTAAAACTCTTGTATGCAAGACAGCAAATGAGACACAGATGTATAGAACAGTCTTCTGGACTCCGTGGGAGAGGGCGAGGGCGGGATGGTTTGGGAGAACGGCACTGAAACATGTAGAATATCATATGTGAAACAAATCGCCAGTCCAGGTTCGATGCAGGATACAGGATGCTCGGGGCTGATGCACTGGGATGACTCAGAGGGATGGTATGGGGAGGGACGTGGGAGGGGGATTCAGGATGGGGAACACGTGTACACCCGTGGCAGATTCATGTCAACGTATGGCAAAACCAATACAATATTGTAAAGTAATTAGCCTCCAAAAATTAAATTATTAATTTAGAAAAAAGAATGTTAATTTCATGTTCTGTGTATTTTACTAGAATTTTTAAAAATAATTTTTGAAAAAGAATCTAAAAAATACATAAGCTTATTTATTTCAGGAGATACTGAAATACTGTTTCTGATAGTTTAGGAGTGGAAGAAAACTGCAGTCTTTAAAGTATTTGTTAAGTCACTCAGTCATGTCCAACTCTTTGCAGCCCCAGGGACTGTAATCCGCCAGGCTCCTGTGCCTATGGAATTTTCCAGGCAAGAATACTGGAGTGGCTTGCCATTTCCTACTCCAGAGTATCTTCCTGACCCAGAGATCCAATCCACATCTCTTAGGACTCCTGCATTGGCAGGCAGATTCTTTACCACTAGCACCACCTAGGAAGCCCCTCTTTAAAGTACCAATATATATACTGAATTGTTGAAATTTTACAAGCATTATTCTATAATGAAAAGAAAATTCAATGCTAATTATCTGGGGGTCAATGATATATATTCAGCATATGCTTTAAAATACTTGAGCAAAAAACAAACAGAAGTAGAGGAGAAGTAACAAAGCATGAATTGTAAATTGTTGGTAATTGTTGAAAACAGGATGATGGATAGACCCAGAAGACATATGGCTCTGGTTTCCTTAGTATTAAATTTTTTCATGATAAAAAGTTAAATATTTTCAACCTACAATTCAAAAAAATAATATGTATAAAGTTTAAAGTATTTAAAATAATGTTTAAAGAAATAAAAAATTACTTTTGTTGGTAAGAATGTACTTTTATTATTAATTCTCCTTAATGACACACACACAAAAATTTTACAGAAGCCACAATTATTTCATCAGAATTCTTTTTACTGTAGCTCAGTCGCTCATTCATGTCTGACTCTTTGCAACTCCATGGACTGCAGCAAGCCAGGCCTCCCTGTCTATCACCAACTCCCAGAGCTTACTCAAACTCATGTCCATTGAGTCGGTGACACCATCCAACCATCTCATCCTCTGTCATCCCCTTCTCTTCCTGCCTTCAATCTTTCCCAGCATCAGGGTCTTTTCCAACAAATCCGTTCTTCACATCAAGGGGCCAAAGTATTGGAGTTTCAGCTTCAGCATCAGTCCTTCCAATGAATATTCAGGACTGATCTCCTTTAGGATGGACTGGTTGGATCTCCTTGCAGTCCAAGGGACTCTCAAGAGTCTTCTCCAACACCACAGTTCAAAAGGATCAATTCTTCGGTGCTCAGCTTTCTTTATAGTCCAACTCTCACATCCATACATGACTACTGGAAAAACCATAGCTTTGACTAGACAGACCTTTGTTGGCAAAGTAATGTCTCTGCTTTTTAATATACCAAGTTGGTCATAGCTTTTCTTCCAAGGAGTAAACGTCTTTAATTTCATGGCTGCAGTCACCATCTGCAATGATTTTGGAGCCCCCAAAAATAGTCTCTCATTGTTTCCATTGTTTCCCCATCTATTTGCCATGAAGTGATGGGACCAGATGCCATGATCTTAGTTCTCTGAATGTTGAGTTTTAAACCAACTTTTTCACTCCCCTCTTTCACTTTTATCAAGAGGCTCTTTAGTTCTTCTTTGCTTTCTGCCATAAGGGTGGTGTCATCTGCATATCTGAGATTATTGATATTTCTCCTGGCAATCTTGATTTACTCTAAAACCAAGTACTATTTTTTCAATATCCTATTTATATAGTTTATCTGTAATTTGAATTTTTTTTTTGATAGAAATGTGTTTATTTGAAATTTAAATTACACTGGTGAACCTGTATTTAATCTAGCTATCTTGCTGCTGTTGCTGCTAAGTCGCTTCAGTCATGTCCGACTCTGTGCAGCCCCATAGATCGCAGCCCACCAGGCTCCCCCATCCCTGGGATTCTCCAGGCAAAAACACTGGAGTGGGTTACCATTTCCTTCTCTAATGCATGAAAGTGAAAAGTGAAAGTGAAGTCGCTCAGTCGTGTCTGACTCTTAGCGACCCCATGGACTGTAGCCCACCAGGCCGCTCCATCCATGGGATTTTCCAGGTAAGAGTACTGGAGTGGAGTGCCATTGCCTTCTCCATAATTTGAAATTTTTAATTCATTTGAGGATGGTGAAAAATGAATGAGTTACTGTTAACTGTAATATAAACTTCTGAAATATAAACTTCTTTGAACAAGTTAGTACGGCTCATACTAATACCAAAAATTCTCAGAAACCTGGATACCAATGGGAAAACTATATAGGTTATACCTACCCATGAATTAAGTGAAACTAAATGTCTCCAATGTCTTCTATAGGAAAGAATAGTTAGGGACTAACATCCCTATAAATGCCTACAATATGCCAGGTTCATGTAATTTCACACTGAAAAGGAATATCTATAGTAACAGAAGAGTATGAGCTCAAAAAGATTAAGTCATTTCACTAGTGTCCCACAAATAGGCACAAATCAAAATTAAGGCTAAAATTTAAGATCTTTTCTTGAAAAACAGACCCTAACGATAAAGGGAAGAAAAAAAAATTCGAAAATATAAATTCCATTTTTAATATAACTATGTGAAATTATAATTGTAACCTGAAATACAACTTACAAAGATAGAAAGCCGATGGTGGAATAAATGACCTGGCATAATGAAAGAAGGTTAATACAAATCCCTATAGAAAGAAATAATAAGAAACAACTCTGTCTACACCCCAGTACCTCAGAAAGGCTTAGAAATTTGAGGTGCTGGGAGAGGCAAGATGACAGAACCATACTGCCTCACCCTCCCACCTCTCCACACGCCCCCCTCCCCCTCACACACACACTCCTAAGGGAATGAGAGGCATTCCGCAAAACTGAATCAAGAGTGTGGCTCCAGTCTCAGGGATGCCACACACAGAAAAAGGGAAAAATGACATGCTGGTATGAAAACAAGCAGATAAACTGAAAATTTATAAATCAGTGAGATTTGTAGCTTTCTTCTCATATCCAGCATTAGAACCCTAACATCAAAACTCATTACTTCTGCCAATCCTCTCCTCTCTCCATTATCCCATTTATATAGATGAACAGAAAAATGAAGGAAGAAACTGAAAAAGCCTTCTTACCCACCACCTAGAGGAAAACAGACAAAGAAAAGATAAAAAACAAGGGAGTTCATTAGTCACTAAGCTATGAGAGGGCTTCCCAGGTGGCTCAACAGTAAAAAAAATTCTGCCTGCGAATGCTAGAGACACAGATTCAATCCCTGGATCGGGAAGAACCCCTGTAGGAGCAAATGGCAACTCACTCCAGTATTCTTGCCTGGAAAATCCCATGGACAGAGAAGCCTGGGGGGCTACACAGTCTATGGGTTGCAAAGAGTCAGACAGGACTTAGTGACTGGGCACTCACACATGCTCATGCGTGCCCAGTGAGCTTTCAATCATTCTCCTGATTATAAAGGAACTGCTAAGGATCATACAGATCTGAAGAAAGCTCTGAGCAAAAAGAAAGAGACCAAAACAAACAGAAAAAAAAGTTAGAGGAAGCAGACACAATGCAAGGCATGGAAGAACATGCCAAAGAAACTGTAATTAATATCCTTCAAGAGGTAACAGAAGATGCTGTACCTGTGAAAAAGAAATAAAATGCTATAATACGGACAGAGAAGAGTTCATAAAACATTTTTTTAAAAAAAGACATCTGAAATTTTAAAACTTGGTTAAAGGATTGAAATCTCCCAAATAGAACAGATGACAGCTGTTTGGAGATCAAAGTTCTCAACGTCAATACTGGAAGCCAGGCAATAAGGTAACACTTCCAAACTTTTAAGGGAAAATAATTTCCAATACAGAAATCTCTCAACAGTCCAACAGTCAAGTGTGAGGGTAGAAATAAACCTTCCCAAGCCAAAATGAAGGAACAAACCAAAAGGAAGGCATGGGATCCAGGAAAAAAGGACTCAACAAAAGTGAAACAAACTCCCAGAATGTCCCAAGATGACAGCTTTGAGGCAGGCTTAAACACAGAACAAACCAGAATAAAGCGGGAAGAAAGACAGCTATAGAAGGGATGACTACAGGAATAAATGGAACTGCTAAGTTTATCTGACAGATTTGACCATGTGGAAAATTGTACTGAGAAGCATTTTATAGAGCTGCTAGAGGGCAGAGAGAGACAAAACTTAGCAAATGAAAAAACAAAGTATGGAAAACAAAAGGTTACACGATAAAATAAAAATCACAGTAAACTACTATCTCACCCGTGACAAATATTTGGTCAGAATAATTCAGGTTAAGAGTATATAAGAATACTCTTAACCTGAATTTAATCTAAAATTGCAGAATAAGAGTATTAGAAAGATAAAGAAAAAGCCTAGTTTGAAAAATCTTTGAACATCTATCCCTTTAAAATCACTGATATTTACATATATCAAATTATTCAATTCTAAGGAAAGCCTCTATTTTCATTAAATTCTGTAACTACACTTTCAAGGCAAAAAATTAGTGAAATGCCCTGATTTTGTCTTGGGATCCTTTGCAAGGTCATTCTTAAGGAAGTAAGTTAATAAAGGCAAAGCAAAAATGCTAACAAAAATCAGAAAATTAATACAAGTTTTATTGGTTACCAGATTCAGTTAAAGCAGCTTACTATCTAGTAATATGCCTGTTCTATTTTTTGCTATAAGTTAAATGGCGGACACCAGCAAATATTCACTTTTATCTTCTACGCTTATCAGTTAATAATTTATTCAGTCTTACAGGAAAATGGGCTGTGACCTCTTTAGTAGATTACATCTTTATACAGCAAAACTTGGTTATTCATAGTTTTAAAAATCTAAGATGTTTTCCACTTTTTCTTTTTATAAGAAAGAAATTTAACTTTTACTTGATGACTCAGGCTATCATGCAAGTCAGCTCCAGCACTATGACAAGATGGCCTCAGAGTTTTTAGGTGTGTGAGGCATCAGTCCTTATACTTAATGGACCTAGACTGGTAAATTTTTATAATCCCCCTGTCCATCACTTTTAACTTTCAGATATGCTGTCAACGGATATGTCCTCAATCTGGACTGACCCATCTTTTATAAAGGGTTTAAAAAAAAATCATGCTTCTGACTCAAGTAACATTAAAATGCCCTACTTTTCACACACACACATACACACCCTTTCATTTAATCCAAATAACTTCTGCTGGAATGGTAGCCAATGTGAAAATGCAGCAGTTCTGACTGAAAACTTATAAAAAAAAAAATTCTACTAATAAATACAGGAGCTTAATTGTTTAATGGAGTTTGGGGGCTCGATCAGATTTTCATCATGAAATTTACCATCAAGACACTAAAAGCAATCCTCCTCACTGACTTAGTTTTTTCTCTATAAAAACAGCATTTCCATCCAAGAAAGAGAAGAAAATTTTACCATAGTGTTACTATCTAGTCACTACTCAAAAAACCTATAAATCATGAAAAAACATCTTAATGTAAAAGCTATCATTGCTTATATTCAGGCTTAACAATGTAAGCTATAGCCTTCAACAGAGGATTCTAAATGCAATTTAAGATTAGAAAACATTTTCTTTAACAGCCATTTCTCTTTAAAAGTGATTTATGTGCTCCATTTTTTGAATCAGAATTATTAAAGAATGCTTATTTATTTTCAGCCATTCCATGTTATATCCATATTCACTTCCTCAAAAAACTTAGAAGTGCAATTACACTGCTGACACATTACAAGTAAGACTAATATTGAGCTGTAAACGCGGACTTCCAGGCACTTTCAACTTTTAAACATAATTATTCAAACAAAATTGCTTTAAAACAAAAATCACCTAAAATCTCAGACTAAAAGTAGTATAAATCCCATCCTCAAAACCACTTTTCTAGAAACAAAACTCTCCAAAGCTGTGAGATCCTTTATCTTGTGCCAGAGTACCTGATGGCTATGCTGAGATATCAAAAATTTACTACAGGCAGACCATCGACGTAACTGTTGTTACATACTCATGTGCAGCATTTTGTAAAACTGTGAAAAAATACAGAGAACTTTTCATGATCTAAGGTACCATTAGATTAGTAATGTTAAAAGTGCTTGACATTTCATTTTTTTCCTAAAACATACTTTGACAATACCGTGTATCAATGTACATTTATAATAAAGATCATTACATGCTTTCAGCTTTTGATCACATAAAAACCTAATTTTCAACCAGTCTCCACGTGTACCACTCTCAAAACATTGTGCATGAAATGGCTAAACGGGACTATCTATTTTACAAAAATACTTTCTGAAAATTATATATGTTTAGCCTACATTTTAAAAGAAGACAGTGTAGTCCTGTCTGCAAAGACTGCTTAAGAATGTGCCTTTCTCACAAGAGCGTAAAGCAATTATCCTCCATTTAAAAATAAATTAAAAAAAAAAATAAAGAGTAAAGAATCTGCCATTCTCTGATGCTAAAACATTCTGCAGCCAAGAATATGGTCTGGCCAAAAAAAAGTCAATGTTCCTGATTTTATCACTTGCTGCAAGAAAGGGGAAAAAAAAAGAATATGGCTGAAAATTCTTTTTGAAGGGTGGTATTTCAAACAGGACCACTCAAAATACTCAAGGGAGAGGAGTGTGGAGGGAGGGTATCTTATGAAACAGCACACTCCAGGCCCTGCACACTACCTCATTTCCCTAATAGGGATGAAAAGCTCAGGCCTCTGGTAGCTTCCAGCTGACGCCAATGCTCTCCACACCCCTTTTCTTGATAGGATTTTCTGGCGTTGGGAGCCAGTGTCACAAATATAAATTCGTGACCATGTCTAAACGGTCTAATAATCAAGCACATCTTTTACAAAACTAAACCTTTCCCGATCCCGTTCCCTCAAATCTCCCTCCATAGCCAAACACACCCAGGCGGGTCCTCTAAATCGAGTTCTACAAACCCTGCCGCGCATTAACTAGGAGGCAAAAACGATACAGAAAATGAGTTTCGGCCATTCCCCACTCTGCGACCGAAATTACAGGCTCCATTTCCTGTCCCCACGGGGACCGCAAAACAGCCTGCAGTGAACGGGAAGCCCCCCGCCCGCTCCCGGCTGGCGCACGCGACCCCCGCACGCCCCCAGCCCGCGCCCCGCGGGCGCGAGCTCGTGCCTGGGACCCCGGGCGCCCTCCCCTCCCCCCTGCCGGCTTCGGCACCCACCTCGCGGCAGCGCCTTCATCTCCCCGTTCTCCTCGCGGGAGGCCCCGCCAGCTTCGCCCGCCCCGCCGAGACCGTGCCTCCTTCTTTCCTTCTCTCGCTTCTCCTTGGGTCTGCGCGGCTTGGCGCTGGCCGAGGCGGCGGCGGCGGGCACCAGGAGATGGTGAGGCTGAGCGTGTAGCAGCGTAGGAGGCACCAGCAGTTTGCGCGGCACCGGCTGAGAGGAGGAAGCAGAGACAGAGGAGGGGACGGCCGTGCCAGCGGAGAAGGAGAAATTGCTCCGAGCAGACGACGGGGAGGGGGCAGCGGACAGAGCGGCAAAGCTCCAAGACCCAGGGCTGCCATAGCTCTGAGGCGAAGGTGCGGCGGGAGACTGCAGCTGCCTGCTGTTACCGCTGCTCGCTCCTTCTCCGTTCAGTCTACGCGGCGCCTTCTTCTCCTCAGTCCGGATCTTCTTGGCGGACAGAGGACCCGGCGGGTCCCGGGATGGGGCTTGCAGTTTGCCAAACGATTCTTTCTCCGAGACGGCGGCGGGGGTGCCTTGCATTAGGCTCGGCGGTTCCGCCATTTTGCGCTCCTGTTGTATTTACTCTCCTCCGCTCCCGGGCGCGGGGCAGGGGCGGGCTCTCCTTGGGGGGCGGGGAAGGGGCGGAGCGGTCTGGCCCTCCATTGGGCGAGCCACGCTGAGGGATATCTCCACGAACCAATCAAAAGCTCGAATTTCTAGCCGAAGTTGTGTGGGGAATCGCCTAGCATACCCGTTTTGGAGGTCACAGGTCCTTCGGGCGTAGTTAGTGGCGGAGCAAGCTGTGAGGGGAGGGTCTTCGAGTTGTCGCCCGCGTGAACTCGGGGGCCCAGTGAATGTCTGAGAGGAACCTTCACTCCAGACACCGAGTCAGTCCGAACCCAGGTCTCGCTCGTCTCTGCCTCGACGACTCTGTCTTGTACCGCTTTCCCCTCCTTTTCCCCTGGGGTCCTTTTGGTCCCTCCCCTCTTTTTTCCCCCTCTAAAAGCCGAATTTCGCAGATTCTCAGCTGTGAGGAGAAAATTTTGCCGGAAATTAAAACCCTTCCTTCTATTAGGCAGTAGTCGGTTGATGGGAGGGGCTAAAGATCGCTTGGTGTCCTGACAAGATGCGTTACTGTTTTGCTATGATCATCTTTAATGCTTTGAGGGAAATAACTTGCAAGCCTAGAAGTTTCGGATTACTATCCAGCTTGAAGGTAAGACTCTCCTAGAGAAATTTCTTTTTTAACTATTATAATTCAGATACCCTTAAAACTTCAATAGCGATGTTTGAAAAGAAAGAGGATTTTGTGTGTATTTTAGCGTTTAGTTAGCATTCTGAGTGTTTGATGTTTTGTAAGTGTGTGCTTTGATTTGTAGCTTAGAAGATAAAGAATTTGAGGAGATGAGTTACAGTAATTGCAACCAAAGTGAATAGCACGATTATGAGACCCAAAAGTCAAAGAAATATATATATATATATATATATATAAAAGTAGTCAAATGAGTAGATGACCAGAGAATATATTGAATCCCAAAAGGTGCCCTAAGTTGCCTGTAACTTTGTAGAAAACAAAAGTAACTTTCCAGAATTCCCACTTCTTGTGAGTTCATGAAGTTGGAATTCTTAATTTTGTGTTCACTTTTGAGGGATAAAGGGGGTTGGTTTTAAGAATATTTTGGAGTCAAAACTTAATATTGCTTTATAGACTTTTTTGAGGTACCTCGAATTTTTAAAGTAATGAAAAGTATTTACTGTACTTTTTAAAAATGCAAAACAATAAAAGCAAGTGTAAACTTTTGGAGTTGACTGGCAGTAGATATCTACCTGAAAACTGACATTGGTGCAAGAGTGGACAAAGAGTATGGGACTGGAAATGATGTGGTATTGACTAGCTTTGTGATTTCTGTCAGGGTGCTCGTTTTCTGTCAGAACTTCTGGTTTATTTATTAAGTGAGAAAATTTTATTGGACCACCAAGATCCCTTCTGCACTCTAAACTTCTGCGATATTTAAGAAGCTTTTCAAAATCACATTGAAATCACTACAATTAAAATAACTGTTGGCCCTCCAGAAATAGGAAAGGGTCTCTTATATACATTAATATAGCACCTAGAAATTTATACCCATGCAAAAGTCTGGAAAGTCTTATCTCTTAAAGGGTCCAGCTAAAGTGAACTGTCATCTGAATATGTTACTGCTTGCACTATACTCTTTTATACTGTTAAACTCTCTTATCAGTTCTACCCTAAATTTGTAGAGCCTGAGTATGGTTACAGAGGCCCAAAGACCGTGTGTCTAAATATTTAAGTTATGAATCATCAAACTATTGTTAAAAATATATTCTATTCTACTACCTTCACAAATCTCCATAAATAATAATCTGGAAGGCCAAGTTTACATTTAGAATTCTCAGACTTCTAGAGTCCTCAGACTGACACTATTCTTTTCCCATTCCAAGCTTCTTCACCCACCTCACTCAACATGTTCAAGCCATGTCCACATCCCTAAGTGAAGTCACTCAGTCGTGTCCAACTCTTTGCGACCCTGTGGACTGTAGCCCACCAGGCTCCTCCGTCCATGGGATTCTCCAGGCAAGAATACTGGAGTGGGTTGCCATTTCCTTCTCCAGGGGATCTTCCCGACCCAGGGATCGAACCTAGGTCTCCATCATTGCAGGCAGATGCTTTAACCTCTGAGCCACCAGGGAAGCCTGCCCCTCCCTAAACCCCCTGCAAATAGTGATGGGTAATCAGCTATTCCATCTGCCCTCAAATCTAGCCACTCTGAAAGAGGTGTGCAGACATGGCCCCTTGACCTCATGGACTCCCTGCCCTTTGTAGCAGGAGGAGGGTCCTTACCCAAGTCTAAGGGCAGTACTGTTACAAAACATGCTCAGTTATCTCTTCTCTCCCCTGGAATCAGTCATTCCCTCACAACTAGATAATTCCTAACAACATTGAACTAGGAGAGAATTCCTACTTAATTAACACCAAATCCTACTGGCTTAATCTCTACTGCTGCTGCTGCTGCTAAGTCACTTCAGTCATGTCTGACTCTGTGCAACCCCAGAGACAGCAGCCCACCAGGCTCCCCGGTCCCTGGGATTCTCCAGGCAAGAACACTGGAGTGGGTTGCCATTTCCTTCTCCAATGCATGAAAGTGAAAAGTGAAAGTGAAGTCACTCAGTCCTGTCTGACTCTTAGCAACACCATGTACTGCAGCCCACCAGGCTCCTCCATCCATGGGATTTTCCAGGCAAGAGTACTGGAGTGGGGTGCCATCACCTTCTCCTTAATCTCTACTAGCACTAAGTATTAAGTGTTAGTTGCTCAGTTGTGTCCAACTCTTTGTGACCCCATGGACCATAGCCTGCCAGACTCCCCTGTCCATGGAATCCTCTAGGCAAGAATACTGGAGTAGGTAGCCATTCCCTTCTCCAGGGTATCTTCCCGACCCAGGGATTGAACCCAGGTCTCCTGCATTGCAGCTGAATTCTTTATTGTCTGAGCCACCAGGTCTCAGCAACTAGCACTAGTTGCTAGCAACTAGCACTGAAACCATCCACTTCTCTCCATGTCCAGTGTTGGTACCCTGTTTCAAGTACCACCCCTCTCACCTGGATAATTGCACTAGCCTTTTATCTGGTCGTCTTCTTTTCTAAGTTTCTCAAATCTGCTGGCCATTCTACCCAGAATACACTTTTCAAAACATAAATCTGAACATGTCACTTTCCTGCTTCAGACCTGTGTATGGCTTCCATTGATCTTAAACAACAAAATCCTTAATTGACCTACAAAACCCATCATAATCTAGCCCCTTCCTCTTCTATTTCAAAGTAAATGGTCTTTAATTTCCAGAATGCACCATACTATCTTTCAATTTAGGAATATTGCATATGTTGTTTCCTCTACATAGAATGCTTTTCTCTTTGCCTGATGCTTATGTGATGATTTGGATAATGGATGTAATGGAGGCAGATATCACCAATACCTCCTATATTTCTAACCTGCATGACTTGACAGACAGTGGAACCATTCATTGAGCTAGGAAACACTGAAAATATGACAAGTGTGGGATGCTCTTTGATCTTGCAGCTGATGAAGATGAGATACCTGTAAGACATCACATCCTTTGGATCTCAGCTCAAGCTATGCTTCATTTACTTGGAAAAGCCTTCCCTCCCTGTCAGGACTAGATTAGTAACTTGTTTGTTCCTTTGCTTCTCATCCCCATTTCTTTCTGCCTGTTGTTTTTAACTCATATCTCTCCCATCTCTTTTACTCCTCTACAACAGCAGTTCTATGAAAACATACTCCCTTTATCCAATTTCTCCATCTTCTTGTCTGACACTTGGCTGTCATGTGTCAGACAAGAATACAGACTATATATATATATTTTTAATCTCTCCCATATTCTACTTTATTTTTTAATTATTAAAGACTTTGCTACATATTCATCCCCTTTATCCTCCAGCCATCATTTTAACTGAAGTCAGTGTCCATACTAATGAACCATGTACTGTTTCTCCTTGGACTTACAGTTCCATTCTGTTTCAGCCACAAATTCCAATGGACCCCTTCTTGATCCTTTTCATCACTCTTCCATCTCTGAAATTCTGAACTGCAGTGTTTTAATATTCTGCTTTCTCAGTCCTCTACAATATGCCCTTGCCTTGTAACCTCAGAGAACTCCCATCTCTACATGTTTCCTTTTCAATTAATTATGATTGCCAGATAAAATACAGGACACTCAGTTAAATTTTCAGATATCCAGCAAGCAGTTAATCCCCTGCCCCCAGTTAATTTTGAATTCAATTAAACAGTGAATAAATTTTTAGTATAAGTATGTATTATACAATATTTGGGATATGTATACTTGAAAAAGTATTCTTTGTTTATCTGAAATTCAAATCTAGCTGAATGTCTCTTTTTTAGTTTCCAGTAAATCTGGCAACCCTACACAAATTCATCCTTTCTATATTTTCTTCTCTATCCAGCCTAAAATCTAGGTATATAATCTGCACCACACCTTTGCCATCACCTCAATTCCTGGTACTCTGATTCTCTTCATCTTTATACTGCTACCCCTGCCCCACATCTACCTGCTTCTCTGCTAAGCATTGCTCCCTCTCTTCCATGTAAGTGTTGGGGATTCTTAGGAATATGTAGTTGCTCTTTATCTAACTCTACACACCCCTCTATGATAGTATGCATCTTGGTGTCTTCTGATTTATCATAAATGCTGACAGTTTCCTAGTCTTTGTCTCCTGCCTTGGCCTTCCACATGATTCCTGACTCTTATCCAGATGCCAAATGGGTATCGCCACATTTGTAGCCACTTACACCTCAGATTTTATACCACCCATTTTCATCCTCCCATGCATTAATTCTCCTGCATTTTTTTTTATACACCTCATCATTCAAGTACAAGCTTGCGAGTAGTCTTTATTGACATTTTCCCCCCTTCATCTTCCTCATTAGTCAGCCACTGTCTCTAGCCAGTTTCTCTTTTCCATTCCTATTGCTGCCTCTTGCCTTCAGGCCTCAAACCAGTTTGGATTTTGTCATTGATACCTTCCTAACTGGAAGTCTTCCATTAGAAACTGTCCTCCATGCTGCTTCCAAAATTATATTTCTGAAACATAAACCTGATTATGCCACAGTCTCTTCACTAATTCCTTTTGGCATATGGGATAAAAGTCACTCTTCCTAGTGTAAATACAAGCCATCCTTGATATAACCTTAGCACTCCTATCGCTCTCACCCTCCTGCATCTTTCCACTGACTGATCTATTCTGAACTATGCGTAATTGCCAAAAGAGTAGCATTCCTTGTTGCTCTGTCTATCTGCCTGGAATACCCCTCCAAGGTTGGGTCCAAGCATCTCCCTAGTACTGTGCTTCCTGACCTGCCGGAGTAGAGTTGATTGTTCCTTTGTGCTGTCATCATTCTGCCTAGGATCATTTAACGCATTGGTCTCAGCTTCTAGCCTGAGAGCTCCTCAAGGGCAGGGATGATGTGTTATTTGTATTTGTATGCATAGTATCTGGGACATGGTTAGAAAATAAATGTTGAAAAGAATTATATAAAGAACAGATTTATGATCTTTATGAAAAGATGAGGACCAGAGATTACAGACAAATGTTCTTGATAGGTTAAAAAAATAATAAGGCAGGCTGAATGTAATATAATAGGAAGTAGTGAAGACTGGAAACTGAGAATTATATGCCTTATCTATATCTACAAGGTACATTGCTGATTGTAGCAATATAGAAATGAAGCAAGCCTACTTGCTAAATATCTAGATTTTTTTCAAAATGTTTTAATGAATGGGAGTGTGCATTTATTTTTATTCATTTATATATATTTTTGGCCACACCATGCAGCATGTAGGATATTAGTTCCTCAACCAGGGATCAAACCTGCACTCCCTGTGTTGGGAGCACAGAATCTACCACTGGACCACCAGGAAAGTCCCTTAATTTTTTTTTTTTTATTATGAGGTATCCTAAGAAACTACCCAAGACAAGGTAAACATATCTGTGGGTCAGATAACTTCGTCTGACTTCTGACCTAAAAAAAAGTGAGTTGCTTTGGTTAAGGTAGCTTGGTTCCAAATAGGAAAAGGAGTATGTCAAGGCTGTATATTGTCACACTGCTTATTTAACTTCTATGCAGAGTACATCATGAGAAACACTGGGCTGGAAGAAGCACAAGCTGGAATCAAGATTGCCGGGAGAAATATCAATAACCTCAGATATGCAGATGACACCACCCTTATGCCAGAAAGTGAAGAGGAACTAAAAAGCCTCTTGATGAAAGTGAAAGAGGAGAGTGAAAAAGTTGGCTTAAAGCTCAACATTCAGAAAACGAAGATCATGGCCTCTGGTCCCAAAACTTCATGGGAAATAGATGGGGAAACAGTGGAAACAGTGTCAGACTTTATCTTTTTGGGCTCCAAAATCACTGCAGATGGTGATTGCAGCCATGAAATTAAAAGACACTTATTCCTTGGAAGGAAAGTTATGACCAACCTAGATAGCATATTAAAAAGCCGAGACATTACTTTGTCAACAAAGGTCCGTTTAGTCAAGGCTGTGGTTTTTCCAGTGGTCATGTATGGATGTGAGAGTTGGACTGTGAAGAAAGCTGAGCGCCGAAGAATTGATGCTTTTGAACTGTGGTGTTGGAGAAGACTCTTGAGAGTGCCTTGGACTGCAAGGAGATCAACCAGTCCATTCTAAAGCATATCAGCCCTTGGATTTCTTTGGATGGAATGAAGCTAAAGCTGAAACTCCAGTACTTTGGCCACCTCATGCGAAGAGTTGACTCATTGGAAAAGACTCTGATGCTGGGAGGGATTGGGGGCAGGAGGAAAAGGGGACAACAGAGGATCAGATGGCTGGATGGCATCACTGACTTGATGGACGTGAGTTTGAGTGAACTCCGGGAGTTGGTGATGAACAGGGAGGCCTGGCGTGCTGCTGTTCATGGGGTCACAAAGAGTCGGACATGACTGATCGACTGAACTGAAGAGTTTTATTCATTTTTTAACTCACAGCCCTACCTTTGTCAGTTGCTAAAAATGATAGATGCTAAGCAAATAAATGGGCTTCTCAGGTGGCTCGGTGGGTAAAGAATCTGCCTGTAATGAAGGAGATGCTGGAGCTGTGGGTTCGAGCCCGGGTCGGGACAATCCCATGGAGAAGAGCATGGCAGGCAACCTACTCCAGTATACTTGCCTGGAGAATCCCATGGACAGAGGAGCCTGGCGGGCTGTAGTTCAGGGAATCACAAAGAGGATACAACTGAAGTGACTGAGCACATATGCATGCAAAGAAATACATGCAAACTTCTAGCTGTAATAAATATATGTTAGCAGTGCTTAGTGTTTTCCTAGAATCTGATTTTTTCTTTATATAATGTCCTCCAGTACTCCTGAGCCTAACTGCATTTTTACTTTGCAGGTATACTATCCTCAGGCCTTGTCCAGGTTCTTGACCCGCTTGGATAAAAGGTCCTTGTGCTTTATGAAACCCTGTATTAATCTTAAAGACATCTCTTCTACCCTTCTGGAATGGAAATCTTAAAGCCCTACCTCTATAACATTAACCTGCTCATCTTTATGTGTTTTTCTTATGTGAATCAGCATATAAAGAGTGGTTCTATGCTTTAGGAAAGCCTGACTTTTTCAACTTTCATATTGTCAGTTGTAATTTACTCCACACTTAGTACAGGAGGCAGTAGACTTGTTCCATAAAGTGCCAGAGAGTAAATATTTCAGGCTTTGCATACTGCATGTCTCTGTAGCAACTACTGCTTGTTGCACAAAAGCACCATAGGCAATATATAAATGAATGGGCAGGGCAGTGTTCCAGTAAAACTATAAAAACAGGCAGGATAGATTTGACCTGCAATATATAGTTTGCTGACTCTTGGCTTTAGGATGTTGATTTGTACCTTTATACCATGTGAAAGGGTAAACGTCTCTTCCACACTCACCTTTGCTCCTGCTACATCAGTCACACGACTTTCTCTCTGATCCCTAATCATTCCCAGTCCTGCTTCAGTCCCTTGGCCCAGGCTGTTTCCTTGCCTGGAATGCTTCCTCCCTCCCACCCCTACTCTCTTCTTTCAGATGTCATGACAGGCCTTCCTCTGTTCATTATTTTCTGACATTGCATTCTCTTTCTTTCTATCACAGATTATAACATTTTACAGTTGTTACCTTTTTATCATCCGTCTCCTTCAGTAAACAGTAAGCTCTCTGGGGGCAAGGACCATGTCTTTCTTACTTACTTTTATTCACCAGTGTATCTCTGCCATTTAGCAATATCATGATCATATAGTGATTAGTACTCTGTGTTGTGGCTCTAGCAAAATGCCTTGTATGCATTAGACACTCACCAAATGTTTATTGAATGGATAAATCAATTAATGACTCAGCCTGAATTTTGATTAACCAACTTAGTTGTTCACCAGGAACTGATAGAATAGTTCTGTGATGATGCAATGGTATGTACACAAAGAAGTAAAAAATTTAGCTTTCTGATGAATCTGATTATACCTACATGTACATTTCAGTCATAGTAACTTTCTTAGTAAATGTTTCACTCTTTCTCAATGTGTTAGCACACTGATGCATTGCAAGTTTATACAACTCAGAATACCTTTCTATAACTCATTTCCAAAAGTGCAGAATAGCTCTAGCTGCAGATCTGAATAGGTCAAACAATGCCAAGTTTATACCGTGAGATTTTATGGATGTTTACCTCATATAAGGAAGGTCAGGACTCTAAGAAAAATACTGACATAGTTTTGTCTTTTAGGAGAAAAGGTCTATTTGGATAGTAGAGTAGTAAATAGGACTAAGAGGGTCAATTTTGATCCTTCCGTAACTATCTTCAGAATCTTGGCAGTTAAGCAACTCTGAATAAATTTCAAAAAGTTTTTTGTTTTTTTTGTTTTGTTTTTTTTTAGAAGTAAATCCCAATTTATAAGCATCAACAAATAATATAATAGATGAAATTATCTAGTTAAAAGATAAAGATTGTCAAATTCAAAAAGTTTTTTGAACTGGAACAAAACATTATATCTAAGACCAGTTTCTTTGTATTCATCTGAAAGCCTTCTGTTATACTACTGAAGTAAAAAAAAAAAAACTATTGACAAGCATTGCATCCATCCACACCTAACCTGTTAAAAGGACTATTGGAATTAATTACAGAACAGGAAACTTGTTAAGTTGTATAACATTACATTATTGCCTTTTCTGTTGACAAATAAGATTGTTATCAAGTTTGCATCCATATAAATATATGACAAGAGAACACATTGAACCACAGATTCACTATTAATTTCTCAGGCATGCATCAGCACTAGGCTTTGTGATGATTATGTAAATCCTTTCCCTTACCCTGATTATAATCTTTCTTAAATTTAAGAAGTAGAAAAGAACCTATTCGAGGTCCCAGGGTTGAGATATACCATATATTATAAGTAGAGTTGTTGCATATATAAATAATTAAAATAACTTTAAAAAATAAAAGACAATTATTATGAGATTGGATTACATGAAAAAGTTAAAATACCCTAACAGCATTTGTTTAGCTGTATAGTTTATAACACCCTTGTGGCTTAGATGGTAAAGAATTTTCCTGCACTGCAGGAGACCTGGGTTCAATCACTCGGTTGGGAAGATCCCCTTGAAAAGGGAATGGCTACCTACTCCAGTATTCTTGCCTAGAGAATTCCATGGACAGAGGAGCCTGGAGGGCTGTAGTCTTGTGGGGTCTCAGATATGATTGAGTGACTAACACTTTCACTACTTTTACTTTCATAGTATCCAAAATAAAATTTTTTAATAAATAGAAGATGGATATAGGCACATCAGGAGAGAATTATCATTCAAATTCAGTTCAGTAACTCAATCATGTCCAACTCTTTGCGACCCCAAGGACTGCAGCACACCAGGCCTCCCTATGACCAACTCCCAGAGTTTACTCAGACTCATGTCCATTGAGTCGGTGATGCCATCCAACCATCTCATCCTCTGTTTTCCCCTTGTCATCCCGCCTTCAGTCTTTCCCAGCATCAGGGTCTTTTTAAATGAATCAGTTCTTCGCATCAGGTGGCCAAAGTATTGGAGTTTCAGCTTCAACATCAGTCCTTCAGTGAACATTCAGGATTGATTTCCTTTAGGATGGACTGGTTGGATTTCCTTGCACTCTCAAGAGTCTTCTCCAACACCACAGTTCAAAAATATCAATTCTTCTGCACTCAACTTTCTTAATAGTCCAACTCTTACATCTATACATGACCACTGGAAAAACCGTAGCTTTGACTAGACGGACCTTTGTTAGCAAAGTAATGTCTCTGCTTTTTAATATGGTATCTAGGTTGGTCATATCTTTTCTTCCAAGGAGTAAGCGTCTTTTAATTTCATGGCTGCAGTCACCATCTGCAGTGATTTTGGAGCCCCCAAAAATAAAGTCTGTCACTGTTTCCACTGTTTCCCCATCTGTTTCCCATGAAGTGATGGGACCGGATGCCATGATCTTAGTTTCATTCGAATTGAACTGCCTCTATTCACTTGTGTATCTCAAGAACAGTTCAGGCTCATTATATCAGCTCCTTCTCATGATAGTTTATAGGTGCCTCCTCTAGAGACTCTCAAGTTTCAATTTAAGGGTCTTTTTTTCCCTCACATTATTCCTCTTCCTTATTGTTGTTTAGTCACTCAGTTGTGTCTGACTCTTTGAGACCCCATGAACTGGAGCATGCCAGGCTTCCCTGTCCTTCGCCATCTCCTGGAGCTTGCTCAAACTCAGGTCCATTGAGTCAGTGATGCTATCAAACCATCTCGTCCTCTGTCATCCCCTTCTCCTCCTGCCTTCAGTGTTTCCCAGCATCCTGGTCTTTTCTAATAAGTGAGCTCTTTGCATCAGGTGGCCAAAGTATTGGAGCTTCAGCTTCAGTATCAGTCCTTCCAATGACTATTCAGGGTTGATTTCCTTTAGGATTGACTGGTCTGATCTCCTTGCAGTCCAAGGGACAAAAATGGCCATAATGTCAATAAATTATTTTTATAGTAACAGCTCCCCAGTGTATATCTGTAAACCTCCTGGTCCTCTTGTGTTTGTGACCTAACCACTTTAGCATCTTCCACAGGTATGTCAAAAGCACCTCAAATTCAGTATGTCTGTAGTAGAGATGGCTAATATTTGTTCCCCTTTTTTCCTTACTACCCTAACTTTATTTCATTCAGGTGCAATGTGCCTAGTTTGAAAACAAAAAAAGCTTAGACTGCCCAACCTTCCTTATTCCTAGGGATACAGTGAGTATCCTGGGAAGTCTGGGCAAGGCTTTCAGGATAGCTATTTAAGAGGAGGAGAGGGCATTTAGCCTCTTTGCCCTTCCCCCTTTCTCTCCTGCCTGAAACTTGGATATGAGGAAAAAGAAAGACCCTCAACTATCAAAATGTAAAACTTTCAGCCCATATTTTACTTACTCTACATTGTAGGCGAGTTGAACTCTTAACCATTAATATCACTTTACAACAAATGTGGCTTAACTGCTTGCCCAATCATGGTCTTTCCAGTTTGAGTATGTTCTTAAGTTTGGGGGAAGCTGATAATTGTAGATGAGAGAGTGCCCTCTGTTTAAAGGCTTCGTTGGGAGAGCCAGCAGCAACCACCAAGCAGGGAGAATGTAGAATAAAATGTAGAATAAAAGGGGCCAAATAGAGTAACTGAAAACCATCCATAACGTCTCTTGGGAGATTAATTTTGCTGCCAGAATTCTTGTTGGAAAGACATCAGATCATTTTGATGCTTATTTTTAGGAAAAGGATGGGAAGCCTGTAAAATGTATGACAGGAGCCTTACTCAGTGTTGTAAATCTCTGAAAAGAAAAGCATAAGTTTTGTAGTACTAGTCAGTTTTCTGAAAAGAGGGAACTTTTTAGCTAAGAATTGGTGGGTAAAGCATAAGGTATATATTATAACCTTGAAACCTAAGTGTGGCAAAGAGGTGTAAAGGTGATAAACTCATAGAATTTCTAGATTGGAAATCCAACCCTGTATCCAATTCATGAGTCCTTTGCCACTTATCCTTTGCTTTGTTCTTGAACAGGGAAACTTTACCTCCAAAGTAAGTATGCTCTGCTTCATAAGTTTCAGCCACACTTTGAGACCATCACTGTAGGTAGGGGGATGATGTTTACTTAGTGTCTTGTGTAAGCCTCATGTTTGTACACGTTTCATGTCAGCCTGTGTTTTGAAAATCCTTACAAGGTGTTTTTCAAAACTGAACTGGATTCTATATTTATTCTGACACTGAACTAATTTTCTAATGTGTGCTATCTTGTAAGAGGAAACAGAAGTCTTAAAACATCTTTTAAAAAAGTCTTTTAAACCTAAACATTGATCATACCATTTTAGAAATTTCGGTTACTTATGTTTAGGAAATAACACATTCAGAAAAGATGCAGTGTTTCTTTGGTTGCTGGTAGACACAAGTGCTTTTATCTCATACGAGGCCAAGAATATTTTTAGGAGAAGGAGTGAGAGTGGGAGAGGGTGTGGACAAACAGATCTATAAAAACAGTGGCTTGAACTCTCAAGACACTTTATGATTCAGTAGCAAAGTCCGGGTAACCTGAACATCCTGAAGCAGGTCTAACAGATTCCCAGAAGAGATGACCCACGGAAGAGCAGTTTTGTGCGTATGTCAGTAGAGCTAGAAAATTGCAAAACTTTGACTGCCATAAAGTGATCTTACTTTTTAGTTTCACAGATTCTAATTTGAAAAGCTTTTCTGAATATTTAATGAACAGAGCCATGAAGCAACATGTATCTTGCCTCAGATGCCACCACTGCTGGCTTTTCTTGATTCCCGTCAGATGAACTCTTGCTTCTGTATACCATTAGATTGAAAAATAGATGCATAACTGAAACAGCTAAACTAAAAATTAAAAAAACCATAAAATGCCCACTTTAAAGTTAACTTTTAAATCCAACACAAGCTCTAATTAAGTCTATTATAATTGCTATTTTTGATCCTAGTCTTTCTCGTGTTTAATCCCTATATTTGATTCCAATGAGTAGAAAACACTAAGTTGTAAAATAATGTCACTGGGTGTTAGTGAAGGAGGACAGAAAAAGAAGGTACAAATCAGGTACCTGGAAACCTTGAATACCAAGGCATGAAACCTTGCCAGCATAGATGGACAAGTCCAAGTGCCAAGCAAAGAGGGTAAGCTCTCCTTGTATAATTCTTGTAACCTTGGGTTGAGTTCGTCCTGTAGTCTTTATCTTGCCATCTGAGTTTACAAACTACCAGCGTAGCTTGCCCATTACCTTGATATATGAAAAGTGTGAGTGATACAGACATTCAGTGATTTCTGTTTCTTCACAGTGGACTGTCAGTACATGGGGATCAATATTAGAGGTACACAGATCCTCTTAAATATTGTTTGATGATGATACTAAGTTAAGTGCTTCAGTATATCATAGGAAAGCAAGCCTAAAATAATGCAGCAGCAGTATAAAGTACAGGTATGCTGTCATGGGCTTCCCTGGTGGTTCAGATAGTAAAGAATCAGCCTGCAATGTGGGAAACCTGGATTCGATCCCTGGGTTGGGAAGATCCCCTGGAGAAGGGAATGGCTACCCATTTCAGTATTCATGCCTAGAGAATTCCATGGACAGAGGAGCCTGGCAGGCTGCAGTCCCTGGGATCGCAAAGGGTTGGACACGAGTGGTATGGTATGCTTGTAAATGAACAACTAACTCCATTTGGAGATTAAGTGCCATTTTGATGCCCAAAATAGAGGCATTAAGCAGGAAAACATAAATACATTAGTGGCAAAAGATACAGAATTTTTTGCAGATGTAAAGAACTGTTATTTATGTGGGCATGCTAATGTCTTTGACCACTCTAATTGAAAACATAAATCATATTTACATGAACTTATATTGACTCTTCCCCCAGTTCCTGTGTATATTTAGTAACTTTTTTGTGAAAATTTTGCTAATCAATGATCTATCTTATTATTTTTTACAGCTTTTTTTTTTTTTACAGCTTCTTTATTCCTTGATATAACTACCTCTTAAACTAGAGATACTTCTCTTACTACTTGTTTATAGATGCCCTTCTTCAGTTTATCTTCCATTATTAGATAGTCTGCTCTTTCTTATTTTCCATGTGTTTTAAGTATTTAGTTAGTGAATACTTACAGGCTCTGAAGGCAATCTGGCTGCAACATCTGTCACTCCTTTAATTGCCGAGGTTGTTTCAGCTGATCTGACTAGCTCGGCAAGTGTCCACTTCCTACTTCACCTCTCCGTGTGTGTCCCTCCCAAAGCTGCACACTCAGTCAAAGAGGACCACCTTCCCTAGTCAGGAAGACCATTCTTTGGTCAGGGGTATATGAGTAGTTACACTCCCCTGCTAGAACCTCCAAAGCACCCACATGGTACCAAGCAGTAGACTTAAATGCTAGGAATATAGCAATAGACAAGGTGGACTTCACTCTGTAGTCACAATTTCTGTTTCCAAATAAGCTTTTCATCAGTGCCTTGTTATTCCAGACTCTCACTTCATTTCTTACTAATTTATTTGTGTAACAAATGGCAGTAAGTATCTAGTGTACCCAGAACTGTGTGATAATATAATTGAGAAGATAAATGTCAACATTTAAATTATCACACTGTGGTTAAAATAATGCAATGATGGCATGCACTGGATACAGTGAAAATGCAGAAGACAGATCATCAACTCTAGCTGGAGGAGTGAGGGAGAAAATCCCAGAGATGATGATATTTGAGCTGAATTTTTAAAAATTAGAAGGCAAAAAGATGGAAAAAGACTTGAGGCTGAGCAAAGAGCACTTAGAAGAAGACATGAAATAATGACATGTTTAATGTGGTTTTCTTTGCAACAAGTGTTTTGTAATTTGAGTATAAGAAACATGAAGTGCCATAAAAGGAGAAGAGTCTCTACAGTGGATGAGAGCCAGACTCTCTGAACTGTGTTGCCCTTGACTGCCTTGGCATGCTGAAGACTCACTGCATGCATTTTGTTAACTTAAGTGCTTAATGAGGAAGCATGGAAAATGTTTATCTCTGTCTCACTTCCTGCTAATTTCTCCCAGGCTTCACCACGTCTTGCTTCCTAACTCTAGCTGAACACTTCTCCATACCTTGCCTTTTAACTCTCCATGTAATACTTAAATGCTATTTCAGTTATCACAGCTTTTCTACAAACCAAATAATATGAAAATTTTGATATTCTGAAATTAGATTTATATTAGCTCTTACTAAAATATTGTTGGAATTTAAAATACCACACTTTATATAACTAATATCTTTATTTAGCTCTCCTGTTTATATTCCTTTTTTATGATTATGTTTTTTTCAAAAGCATAAAAGTATTTTGAAAGTAAAACAGTAAAGTTGTGAAATGTTTTTATATTGGCTTCAAACAAAACTTATATAGCTGCTTCTTTTTTTAAAAAAAAAGTGTTTCTCTTGAAGAGATTTCTGCATATACAGAGATACAAAAGCAAGGGAAAGTAACTGAAAATACTATTAACTAAATAAAGCCAATGAAACTCATATAGGATCAAGTCAATATCTACCCATTCTTGAATAGAAAAATCTGAAAATGGAAGGGGTGTGTAAGCCTTTCCTTAATTTCGAGAAGCATGTACTAAGGATATATATGCTTTTGTCAAACTCCATTATAGTCACTGGAAATATAAAAATGAAAAATACAGTCCATACTCTCAGTGGATTTGTTGTCAAGTATTAAGTTGAACCACATGAAATTGCATCTTTTTTAGGTCAAAATGTTCAAATATCAGTTCAATCTAAATATATGTGTGTGTTACATGTATATTAAATAGAAATTTACAATAATAGAGATATGAACAATGTGCCCTGAAAAAGTGCTTTGTGCTGTCCAGAACAGTCTGTGAAAGCTTTCCAGAGATGACATTTGAGCTGAATTTCAGAAAATGACTGGGAGTTCACTGTGTGTTCATGTGAAGTGAAGAGAATGAGCACATTTAACAATAGGAAAGCCTGTGCAGAGTTGTTGAACCTCTAGAGAAAGGGTCTAGCTCATGCAAATACTTCAGATTGGTTGGAATGCCAGGTATGTGGTAGGTGACAGAAGAGGCAGGCTAAGTAAGCAGAGGGAAGATGTTAGAAGGTAGGAGGTACCAAGCCAAAGAGATGATGCTGTCCTTGAAATTGGTGAACTGTGTATAATCCACAGAATGTGCAACACCACATATTAGGGTTCATAAAGGAAATACTATTTATATCTATATTTTACCTGTCTTGTCTTCTCAAATTTTCTAATTGTATAAGGACTACAGTGTATATAATTCTTACTGCAGTACTGAATGTAAATAATTTCTAAATAAATAAATATATATGTATTACGGTGTGTTAGAGGCTGAATTGTGTCCCCCTCCCCACACACATACAGAATTTATGTTGAAATCCTAACCTCTAGTATTTCAGAATGTGACCTCAATTGAAAATAGAGTCATTACTGATGTAACTGGTCAAGATGAGGTCATATTAGTGTCAGTCACTCAGTCGTGCGACTTTGCGACCCCATGGACTGTAGCCAGTCACACCTCTCTGTCCATGGAATTCTCCAGGCAAGAATACTAATGTGGATAGCTGTTGCCTTCTCCAGGGAATCTTCCCTACCCAGGGACTGAACCCGAGTCTCCTGCTTTGCCGGCAGATTCTTTACCACATGAGCTACCAAGGGAAGCCTCCATATTACAGTAGAGTGGGCCCCTAATTCACTTCGTTACAGCAACCCTAGAAAATGAGTACACGCTATGTGATCAGAAAGTTTAGAGGCTCTATACACTACTGCGTATAAAACAGGTAACTAATGATAACTTATTATATAGAGCTTTCTCAGTATTCTCCGTGGTACCCTAAATGGGAAGGAAATCCCAATAAGGGCAGATATACATGTAGCTGATTCACTTTCCTGTACAGCAGAAACTAACACTTTGTGAAACTATACTCCAATAAAAATTTATTTAAAAAAGGTTTAGAGGCCTTGATTAGATTATGAAAAGCAATAGAAGAGTTGGTTTATATTTTAAGATTTCAAATTATTTATGTCCTATAATTATTCAGTCTCAGGATTCAATAATTTACTTATGTTGAATTGATTTATTGACTTCCAGTACTTTACTTCTTTAAAACATTAAACTTTACAAATAACTTTTTTTCATTTGTGTTTGGTATGCTGCTGCTGCTGCTGCTAAGTCGCTTCAGTCGTGTCCGACTCTGGGCAACCCCAGAGACGGCAGCCCACCAGGCTCCCCTGTCCCTGGGATTGGTATAGTTTATGTTAAAGGCAGAAGGAATTAGGAAATACTTAACCTGTAGCTCAAAATAGATACGGTGATAATTTTGCAGCAGTTTTAGGGGAAAAAAATATATTTAAGGAAAGTATTTAATCCCATTAGGCAGAAGTAGAACTAAAATCAGAAACAGGATCCTACCAAAAGAAGTCATAGCTGTGAAGAGTTTAACACTATATCATAATTGCAAGGAGTAATGCAGGTAAAACATGCCTTATTATAGCTACATAATCTTCAAGTATTAAGGACAACCAGTCCTTTTTATATATGACATATGTTAGTCACTTGCCTGAGGTTCCAAAACAGTTTTTAAGGTCAGGAATGATACCCTAAATTCAAATTACGCATTTGAAGCCTGTTTATATGTCAGCAAGATCCAAAAGTCAGCAATACATTGATTAATGAATATGTCAGTACAAAGTAGATATGTATATTTTATTTTGGGCATTTTAGATCTTTATGGGACATGGAATATTTGATAATTTTTGGCCTTATTTATGCAAATCAATAGTAGCACTTTGAAATGCTACTTTTTAAAAAAAATCTGTATCATTGTAATAGTTTTTCTGTCCTTTAGACAAGTAGTTTTCAGACTTTCTAAAAGAATTCTTTCTTCAAATGAATTATTATGTGGAAGCCCATTATACAATAATTATGCAGTTCACTCCATCAAAGAATACTTTATAGACCTTTTTTTGGTTTTGTTTTAAGATTGGAGGGGTGTGGTGGATCTTTGTTGCTGCATAGTTTTATCGAGTTTTCTCTAGTCACTAGGAGCAGGGTCTACTCTTTTTGTGGTGTGCGAACTTACTGTGGTGACTTCTGTAGGGAAGCACGGGCTCTAAGCCACAGGCTTCAGTAGTTGCGGCTCAGGCTCTAGAACGCTGCTGGCTCAGTAGTTGTAACGCAGGGACTTAATTGCTTCCTGGCATGTGGGATCTTCCTGGGCCAGGGATTGAACCAATGTTCCTTGCATTGCAAAGTGAATGCTTAACCGCTGGACCACCAGGGTAGCGTGACTTTTGATGTTTTAAATCTTTGATTCTTATATCTAGCCTGGAAGTTCTGTATTTTGTGAATGTATGTTTTATATTCACTGTGTAATGTTAGAAGAATGAAAAGGAATTTACGTGATAGGAATAAAAAAATACGCTACTGACCTATCTATGATCATAGGGCCTATACCTGAAGTTGCTTTCCCACAGGGTAATTGGAATATAAGAATATATCTATTGTCTCTAATGTGGTCCCCTGGTTTGTGACCAGCACAGCAGTCTGCAACCTGTATCTACTTGGTCAAGGATATAATGTCCTCTGTTCTCATTAAGAGACTTCCCTTTCTCTGCGTTTACCCCAGTTCTTTTAACAGTTTTTGGTTTTGCTCTCTATTCATTTGACTACACCTTTGCTACCTTTGGACTCAAAAACCTGTTTGTCCAGTTGAGTATCTGGTTATTTTTTCCCTCACCCATGACTTATAATCATATTGCTGTAAGCTGGTAAATATTTGAAACTATGTATACTTTTTATATGCTTACCTTGTTATAAAAATTAGCACCGTATAGAAAGGGGATAGCATTGGAGACTCAGAATTACAGTTTTTACATTCATAGCATTAGACGACTAATGTTTTTAAGATCAAGATGTCAGGTGGTCAATCTGATAACACATAAATCACAATTTATTCTTTTAGCTAGTGCTTATTGAACCCCTATGATATGCTAACAGTCATTATGAAAAGTTTTAAGTGTATTTGTTATTTAGTCGCTAAGTCATGTCCGACTCTTTTGCTATCCCACGGACTGTACCCGCCAGGCTCTTCTGCCTGGTGAACTAAGTGAACATGATCCAGCTTTACAAAACAGATGTATTACACACAAAGAAACCTCTGTATGCACACACACACACACACACACACTCCCTGGTATAAGCTATGAAAGAAACAAATGGAGTTCCACTGCACAAGTAGAGAAACTACTTTAAATAGAACAGTCAGAAAAGGAACAGGAAGTGAAAAGAAAAGCATTCTAGGCAGGGAAGAGCTTGGGCAAAGGCCCTTGAGATGGGCTCAGGAGGGAGCTGGGCTTGTTCAAGCAACAAAAGACATTAAGTTCTATGAGGAAAAGATCTTTCTCTTTTGTCTAAAACTGTGTTTTAGGACTTCTCTGGTGTCGCAGTGGGTTAAGAATCTGCCTGCCAGTGCAGGGGACATGAATTCAGTCCCGGGTCTGAGAAGATTCCACATAGCACGAAGCAGCTAACCCCGAGCACCACAGCTACTGAGCCTGTGTGCCTCAGCTACGGAAGCCCACACACCCTAGAGCCCACACAGCACAGCTGCGGAGCCCACATGCCTACAGCCTGTGCTCTGCCACAAGAAGAGCCCCTGCAGTGAGAAGGCTGCACACTGCAACAGAGGAGCCTCCACTCACCACTAGAGAAAGCCCAAGTGCAGCAACAAAGACAATAAATTTTTAAAAAAATAATATAGAATAATGTGTTTAAAATTAAATAATAGGCACTGCAGAAATACTTGTGTGTGAATGAATAAATATCTGTATACCTATAAATAAATATCTGTATATAGGATGTAATGAGGACAGCTGAAGTTCAAAAAGTAGGTAAAGGACTAGACCTCACAAACCCTGTTTAAAAAAAAAAATGGGGGATCTGATTTCATAAAGCCTCACTCACAGCCATGTGAGGAATTGTTTGCTGGGGATTAAAAATGGAAGAAGGGAAACCCAGATTCATGAGTGCAGCAGAGGTGGAGAAAGTAGACCACAGAAATCACTAACTGTATGTTAGGGCCAGGCCAGTGGGCCAATCTTGTTTCTTCAGCATCTTAGCAAAGGAAATGTATCTGATTTCTCTTTTTATCCCTAGAACTACCATAGCCCCTCAACCCCCAGACCAAGCCTGGAAAGAAATTAACCTTTTGAGAATTTAATCAAGCCCTTGAGGAAAGTAATTTCAGAGTTTCTCCTAGGTCTTTGTATTATTGAGGAAGTGACTATCTTAAATGAAGTCACAAAGAAAATGAAAAATACAGATTATTCTACAAGATAGTAGACTTGGTCATATAAAAAAAGTCAATACCATGGAGAAAAAAGGCAGAGAAACATGCTGGTTATGTACTACAGTATAGCAACTGACTCCCAGTGAATATCCCTTTTGAAGACATTTTACCACATGTACAGAAGCACAAATGAGGGGAAAAATTTTTTTTAAATATGCTCAATAAAACCATTCAACTTAAACTAAAAAAAAAAACTTTTTTTTTAAGAAGGCTTGCCTCTCTCATACCTCCTCTGGCGTGATTGTGAGGGGATAGCTTCTATTGTGAGGACTCTACCTCCAGTTCTAGGGGGTGAGTTGAGTAGGTACTCACAGGGAAGTCTTTGGGAAGCTAAAGAGTGATTGCTTGGTAGAGAACTCAGAAGGACATTAAGACAAAACTCTCTCTTCCCCAGCGTATACTGAAAAGAACCTTGAGTGTAGCTATTAGTCTTAATGGTTGTTTTATATAACATTGATCAGCACATAGGTTCTCAATGAATGGAGATTTGTTACCTCCCAGAGGAGTCTGTTCTACTTTTGAATTCCCCCTAATTGTTAGGAAGTTATTTCTCTTAACCGAACCAAACATTTTCCCCATGTTATTCCCACCCTTGTATGTAGTTTTACCCTCTAGAATCTTGGCAAATAAAGCTGATTTCTTTTGTTGATTTTAATTTAATTTGGCATGGCTGCCTGGACCTCTTAATCTGTAAGAGAAAATGAAGCTGTAGCAAGAGTTAAATTTATTTGATGCAGCAGACCAAATTTTCCATGTGGAGGCAAATTTTGTCTTGGGATGTGCCAGTCACTAAAGCTTTTTTAATGAGGCAACTCAGTCTGTTCCTATAAACTGTCAATTTATTCTCCTGGATCTTAAAGGAACACTAGCTCCAGGTGGGCAGGCCTCTTCTGGAATAATAATAATAACCAAAATAATTAAAAACCAGATTACTGCCCTAGTCCCTTCCCGCTCCCCCATTCCTAAGCCATCTACATAGCTAGTAGAGGAGTATCGAGATCATCCTTCTGAGTTTTAGGGTACTCATCCTTTCACTGGGCTTCCCTGCTGGTTCAGTTGATAAAGAATCTGCCTGCAATGCAGGAGACAGAGGTTCAATCCCTGGGTTGGGAAGATCCCCCGGAGAAGGAAATGGCAACCCACTCCAGCATTCTTGCCTGAGAAATCCCGTGGACAGAGGAGCTTGGCAGGCTACAGTCCATGGGGTCACAGGAGCAGGACATGACTTAGTGACTAAACTACCACATACTGAGATACTTCCAGGTTCTGCAGAAAGTGTGGCTGTCCCCTCGACCACACTCTGCTTTTCTCTACTGTACTGTTCCCTGCCCTGTTGTTTCAGTAGCTAACGTCTCCACAAGTTTTCCTTCTCCTAGAAATGTACTTTCTCAGACATGTATGACCTCTAGCATTCTCTTCATACTGTGGTTTTACGAATTTTTATTATCATTGTGCTATGGCCTCTTGAGGGGAAAGAGATAAATATGCATTATCAGCTAATTTGAATCAGAATTGTGGTTGACGTATTTTAATATAAATCATACTCTATAGAGATTTTTGGCATATTAACAATTCAGTGATTTTTAGCATATTCACAAAGTTGTGTAACCATCCCAACAATCTAATTGCAGAACATTTTCATCACACCAGAGAAGTCACATACCATTAGCAGTCACCTCCTATTTCCTCTACTCTCCTGCCAGCCCTAATCAATCACTAATCTACTTTCTGTCCATAGATTTGTCATTATTGCTGTTTGTAGAGGGGACGATACCAACAGGGAGAAAGGTGAGCTCTGGTCTGAGGGGAGCTTCTACTTCTGATCTCTGCTTATCAGCCATCAGAAAATTTGAAGTTAAAAATCCCTGATTCTTTGAAGATTAATTTCTCCAAAGGTATTCACATACATTACCCATAAACATAGGTAGGTAGGTATGTAGGTAGATACCTAATCGTATTTCATAACTTTAATCTTATTTTGGGGGAATGAGTGACCCTAGTGTGCACACACATGCACACACACCCATCTTATCCTGAGTTGTGTTTCAAAGCCTTCCTGTTTGGACTGACAATGATGGACACCATGGCTCAAACACTTTCCTCCAATTCCCTAATTCCTAGGTTTTTCAGATCAGGCTGCCCTACCTGTATCTTGCTGGTTTTAGGTAAGATATCCAAATACTAGGTGATGATAAAGGGTGGGAGTCAGTAGAATGAACCATAGGGAATGACTTAGAGAAAACATCCCTCTCTGCCTTGTGTACAACCAGAACATGGAGAGAGAAAGAGGGGTAGCAGGTCAGTGAGGAATGGCTCTTTACTGGGTACTTTTTCTAGCCAGGGCATGTGGGCCTCCCAGCACCTCTACCCCTCAGGAGTGGTCCTTTATGATGTATCAGCTCCCCAGAGCCGCCATTGGCTGTCGGGAGTGTCCTGATGACCAAATAAAGCAGAACAGGTGTGACTCCTCATTGTCCTGGGGAGAGGTATATATACAGAGGGCAGGCCTGGCAGACAGGCAGACAACTGAGTGGCTTCAACATGGCAAAAGTGACTGATCAATCTTGGGAGCCAAAAACCACAAGCACCAAGCGGTGGAAGAAAAGGAAGACCCTCTCTCAGCCTGGATCAAGAGGCAAGGTGAGATGACCCTACCCAAGCTCCTCCTCTTCTTTCCCATTTACACCCTCTGCCCCCTTCCCTCACCTCGAGATAATCCTGCCCCAGCCTGGCACAAACTTCCTCCTTAGTCCCTCACCCTTTCCCCCCACCCTTCTCCCAACCAGTGACCTCTGGGCTCACCGTTGCCTTAACAGGTGGTGAAGATATATAAGAAGGTAAAAAGACCACTCCATGTGTGTTCAAGAAAAAAATACTCCCCAAAAGTTATAACTACAAGAAGACAAAGGAGAACAAGAAGGGCCAAGCTTCAGCCAGTTCCATAGACTGAGCCAAAAGCAGCCAGGCCAGGCCTAACAGCCCCTGTAGAACGACACCACTCTGAGATAAGACCTAAGCAAATAGCGCCTGCAGAGCAAGCTTCAGAGACCTGAGAACAATCTGCTATATCGAGAGTCCTGGCTGCGGAGAAATGGCCAACCGCGTAGACACTGGCTCAGACACTGATGTGAAACATGGGACACAAATGCTGGTTATTAAAATCAGCAAAGTGTGAGAAGCCCCTCAAAAACAAAAACAAAAAACAATAAAATTTGGCGCTCTGCACAGAAATGAATCGTGTCACTTTGGTGTTGTCTGAGATTATTTCTTAAAGTGAGAGAGTGATGATAGAGAAGCTTAGCATCTTTGGTTCCCCCGTATCTACCTGAGGAGAAAATGTACATGCAGCTCTCCAAGAGTGGAAAATACCCTTTCTGCCAGGTTCTCCAGCTCTGGCAGACCAGTTTTTTTTTACCATTTCTGTACTTGGTGGTCAACACTCATTTTCAAGTGTGAGTGAAGTCAGCAGAACACAGCAGTGCCAAATTCACTCTAGTAGGTTAAAGGCAATGGAAAGGGAACGGGGGAGAAACAACAAGGAGAAGGCTCTGACTTTCTCAGTCATAACACAGAACTGAACTGCGCTGGTTGCCTGGGATAATTCGGTTGTGAGTTGAAGGCCCCTGATCCTCACAGCTCCCTCATCCTTTGCTGGCCTCGTGGTGAGTTTTGTAACAAAGGACAGGATGGCAGCAGTTCCAGCCACTAGGATGGGTAGTCACAAGGCCACACTGAGCAGGGCCTTCAGCAGATACTCGTTGCTGGCCTAGTTCTGCCTACCTTCCTTCGTCTCACCGTCCCACCAGTCTCTCCCACCCCCACCTCCCGCTTTAAGCCCAGAATGGAGTGCTCAAAGTCGCCCACAGAGGTGGAGATGATTGAGAGTCCAGTATTTATTGATTAGAAAGTGATTCTCAGGCATGTGTGTGTCTCTAAAAGAATTTGAAAAACTATTCACCTCCTTAGGGCTTCCCTGGTGGCTCAGAGGATAAAGCGTCTGCCTGCAATGCAGGAGACCCGGCTTCGATCCCTGGGTTGGGAAGATCCCCTGGAGAAGGAAATGGCAACCCACTCCAGTATTCTTGCCTGGAGAATCCCATGGACAGAGGAGCCTGGCGGGCTACAGTCCATGGGGTCTCAAAGAGTCGGACACGACTGAGCGACTTCACTTATTCACCTCCTTACATAACTTTTAAGTTGAAATTCAAAATTTCTATTTCATAAGTTTAAATATTTATTAAGGATATAATTTGTAATTTGTTGTAAACATTGCTATTGAAAATAAAACTGTTACATCAGTCTTTTTTAAATTTTTGTCTTCATAAATTCCACCCCAGAATTTATGCTATAGAATTAGACTAGAGAAGTGTCACTAGACAGGGTTATTATTTGGCCTGTATTTTTGCTCTCAAAAGCTTTGAATCTGAACCAGCACATGGTTGAGACTCAGTTCTTTGCCATGCCATATGAATGAGATGATTTTTCTTCTGTACATTTTTAAAATACCATGTGATATTGGCCTGAACTGTAAGGACAAGTGCCTATCTGACCCCTCTTTACTCTGTAGCTGTGGAACACATTAGCTACAGGCTATACTCCAGCAGTGGAGAAGGTGATGGCACCCCACTCCAGTACCCTTGCCTGGAAAATCCCATGGACGGAGGAGCCTAGTAGGCTGCAGTCCATGGGGTTGCAAAGAGTCGGACATGACTGAGCGACTTCACTTTCACTTTTCACTTTCATGCACTGGAGAAGGAAATGGTAATCCACTCCAGTGTTCTTGCCTGGAGAATCCCAGGGATGGGGGGAGCCTAGTGGGCTGCCGTCTATGGGGTCACACAGAGTCAGACACGACTGAAGTGACTTAGCAGCAGCAGCAGCATACTCCAGCAGTGGAGCCAGTGAACTGATTGTAGGCGGTTGTTCAGGGGTGTTCACTTAAAAACCAGATGTCCAGCATTGCACAGCTTCTTTTGTAAACAGGAATGTCCTGACCACATTTTGGTAGTGAAAAATACAATGAAGGTGTATCTCTCTGGATCTGCTGAAATTTGACATGTTTACAGCATAACACTGAAAACAGTCCTAAATTATCTTTTGGCTCTTCCTATATCTTTTTATTAAATTTAAACAAGTACTTTTGTCCCCGGGAAGATGATCCAAAGAAAATGATAGCATTAACTGTCTCTGGGAGGAGGAACTGAATAGCCAGGACCAGCATGAAAGGGAAACTTCTATTGTATGTCCTCTTGTATCTGTGGAATGTTAAGCCATGTGAATGTACTGCATGTTCATATTTAAAGTCTTAATTTAAAAAATGAGTTAACTATTTGCTTGCCTGAATTGTTAAAAAGATGTATTTATTTTGATTTTCAGTCATTAAAACATTTCTCTGGTTCCTAAAGATTTATTTATCCAATAAGCATACATAGTAATAACATAATAGCAACAAGAAAATTACTGTCAGGAAGATATCAAAACAGTATAATGAAGCCAGATTAGGGAGGAAAGGGGGCCCAATAGGAAATTAAGATTCAATACCCCAACTTTTTCTTTTGAACAAAGGGAATTCCCTGGCTGTCCAGTGGTTAGGACTCCACACTTTGACTGACGGCTGCCCAGGTTCAATTCACGGTCGGGTAAGATCCTGCAAGCCATGCTGCTGCTGCTGCTGCTGCTAAGTCGCTTCAGTCGTGTCTGACTCTGTGCGACCCCACAGACGGCAGCTCACCAGGCTCCTCCGTCCCTGGGATTATCCAGGCAAGAACACTGGAGTGGGTTGCCATTTCCTTCTCCAATGCATGAAAGGGAAAAGGGAAAGTGACACGACTCTTAGCGACCCCATGGACTTCAGCCTACTAGACTCCTCCGTCCATGGGATTTTCCAGGCAAGAGTACTGGAGTGGGGTGCCAGTGCCTTCTCCATGGTCAAATAAAATAAAAAACTAAAAGATGAATACAATGAAATTTGTATGAACACTCTTAACTTCGATGTCATGAGTTAAATATGTTACAGATACCAGGTTTTCTTTTCACCACTGATCACACGCTCCAGTGCTGGTCTTCCACACTCCAGTGCTATCTGGAACCTTTTTGATCTTGTTAACAGCTTCATCAGACTGTCCTGTCAGGACTTTGCCCTGTGATACTGGATAGCATATTCTATCACAGAGTTGCTGGTCTTGTTTTTTCAAAGATACTGCAGACCTGAGGGTACTACCTAATTTTACAACTTGAATCTAGGCTCATTTATGTCTAAGAGAATCGTGGGAACGTGCACTAATTAATCATTAACTTTTGTCAGGTGTGTTGTAAGGGGGTGCTGTGGAACTGGCATAAGGCAAGGAAAGAATTGGCACTCTTTGAAAGAGTTAAATCCTTTCATGATAGACCAGAGACCTCATAGTAAAATGTTTCCGTGGGTACTAGGAACAAATTAATCAAACCCTGGGAAGGGGTTGTGGGAACCTTTTTTTTATAGCCAGTTAGTTAAAAGCACAGATAACCACTGGGATCTCTGATTTCTGTCTGCGGTAGAGGGTGTCCTGATGGGACTGAACCTTAACCAGTGGGATCGGATGCTATCTCCTGGTAGATAGTGTCAGAACTGAATTAAGTAGTAGGACACCCAGTTGGTAACTGAGAATTGATTGATGGGGGGGAGGGGGGGAAGAAAACCTACACACTGTAATTGGTATCAAAGTTGTAGTAAACAAACAAATAGGTGCAGGATTCAGGTGCCAAACCTAAAGAGGAAACAAGAACACTTCAATGAGATTACTGTTAGAATGTCTGCATCTAAGTTAAAAACTAAATTATGAGGCTGGTAAAACAACTTTAAAGTAAAAGAAAGTGGTTCAAATTTCCTGGTTTCATCTCCTTCTGTATTTAAGAAGTAAAGAGTACAATGGGGTTTATATGTGTCCTTTTGAATTATGATTTTCTCAGAGAATATGCCCAGTAGTGGGATTGCTATGTCATACAATAATTCTGTTTTTAGTTTTTTAAGGAACCTCCATGCTGTTCTCCACAGTCAGTTCAGTTCAGTCACTCGGTCGTGTCCGACTCTTTGCGGCCCCATGAACTGCAGCACACCAAGCTTCCCTGTCCATCACCAACTCTGGTAGCTGTATCAATTTACATTCCCAACAGTACAACACTGTTCCTTTTTCTCCATACCCTCTCCAGTATTTTTTATTTATAGATTTTTTTTGATGATGGCCATTCTGACCAGTGTAAAGTGATACCTCATTGTAGTTTTGATTTACATTTCTCTAATGATTAGTGATGTTGAGCATCTTTTCATGTGGCTCTTGGCCATTTATGTGTCTTCTTTGGACAGATGTCTATTTAGGTCTTCCATCCATTTTTTGATTGGTTTGTTTTCTTTGATTTTGAGCTCCATCAGTTCATTTCAGTCACTCAGTTGTGTCCAACACTCTGCGACCCCATGAACTGCAGCACACCAGGCCTCACTGTCCATCTCCAACTCCCAGAGTCTACCCAAACCCATGTCCATTGAGTCAGTGATGCCATCCAACCATCTCATCCTCTGTCATCCCCTTCTCCTCCTGCCTTCAATCTTTCCCACCATCAGGGTCTTTTCAAATGAGTCAGCTCTAAGCATCAGGTGGCCAAAGTATTGGAGTTTCAGCTTCAACATCAGTCCTACCAGTGAACACCCAGTACTGATCTTTAGGATGGACTAGTTGGATCTCCTTGCAGTCCAAGGGACTCTCAAGAGTCTTCTCCAACACCACAGTTCAAAAGCATCAATTCTTCTGTGCTCAGCTTTCTTTATAGTCCAACACTCACATCCATACATGACCACTGGAAAAACCATAGCCTTGACTAGATGGACCTTGTGGACAAAATAATGTCTCTGCTTTTCAATATGCTGTCTAGGTTGGTCATAACTTTCCTTCCAAGGAGTAAGTGTCATCTAATTTCATGGCTGCAGTCACGGTCTGCAGTGATTTTGGAGCCCAGAAAAATAAAGTCAGCCACTGTTTCCACTGTTTCCCCATCTATTTGCCATGAAGTGATGGGACTGCATGCCATGATCTTAGTTTTCTGAATGTTGAGCTTTAAGCCAACTTTTTCACTCTCCTCTTTCACTTTCATCAAGAGGCTCTTTAGTTCTTCACTTTCTGCCGTAAGGGTGGTGTCATCTGAGGTTATTGATATTTCTCCTGGCAATCTTGATTCCAGCTTGTACTTCCTCCAGCCCAGTGTTTCTCATGATGTACTCTGCGTATAAGTTAAATAAGCAAGGTGACAATATACAGCCTTGATTTACTCCTTTTCCTGGACTACGTACTCTGGTTCCTTTGGGAACCGGTGTGTTGTTCCATGTCCAGTTCTAACTATTGCTTCCTGTCCTGCATACAGGTTTCTCAAGAGGCAGGTCAGCTCAGTTGTTTGTATATTCTGGAGAATCCTTTGTCCATTGCTTCATTTGCAAATATTTTCTCCCATTCTGAAGGTTGTCTTTTTGGAGGGAAGTCCAAGAGGGAGGCAACATATGTAGACATATCACTGATCCACTTCATTGTACTGTAGAAACGAACACAATATTGTAAAGCAATTATATTCTAATTTTTTTTAAGAAGTAGAGGGTATAAACTGGAGAACAAATAGTTTTCTACTTGCTTTGCCCAACAAGACCTCCAAATAGCAGAAGTTACTTCAGAGAAGGAACTGTTTCTATTTGACAAAGAGAAAGGATAATTAACAGGGACCATCTGGAGAGAATCATGTATCTTGGTGGGCGTTTCTGGGAGTCTCTTTTTTTATCTTGTTCTTTTTTTTTAAGTACTTATTTACCTGCGTCGGGTCTTAGTTACAGCATGCAGGATGTGGTTCCCTGGCCAGGGACCAAACCCAGGCCTCCTGCATTGGGTGTGTGGAGTGGGAGAGCAGAATCTCGGCCACTGTACCCTCAGGGAAGTCCATGGGGAATCTTTAATGAGGGTTCCTCTAGACGCCAGACAAGCTGCTCACTACACTGCACCTGTTCCCAAAACCACACACATGAGGGAATTATCCTCATTCAGGAGCTGAGACACTTAGTATCAGGGCTTCTCTCTCTTCTGATAAACCTGGATCCCAAAGAAGGCTCCCAGGTAGACCATTTTTTTCTTAAAAAACGTTCTTCATATTTGATCTGAAAATTTTCCCTTTTTAAATGCAACCCATCAAAATATGTTTTCTCTCCATTTTCTAGATTATTTCTATTTAAGCCTAAAATTGAATTTGTTTTAATAGTGGTATGTGAAGAATTCTGACAAATACATCCATTCATCACTTTCTTTAAAGCTTTTTCGTTTGTTTTCACAATATTTACTCCACATTTAACATTGCTCTGTTTTATGTTCTTAATCCCATGATTTTCAACTGTCTGTTTAACCTAAACCTCAGACTTGGGAACCATCTTTTCATATACTTGTACTTAATTGTTCATCCTGCCTAAATGTTTTGCATTTGACTGAACATGCCCAGTTCTTTTGACAATTTCTCATAGGTCTAATTTAGCCAAACTTTAATCAGTTCTGTTCTCTGAACACTCTCCAAGTTGTTTTGTTTTGTTTTGTTCCTACAGCCTGGCATGTAAAATTGAATATAGCTTGATCCAGCTGAAGCCTGGCCAGTGCCAAATCAAACAAAAATAATTGCTTTTATCTTTTTTTCTCATATATGTCTTAATATAGTCCTATTAAGTATTTCTCTCTCATTTCAGTACAGAGTCTCATTCACTTGACACCCATCTTAATCATCAGATCTCACTTGACTTTGTTTCATCTGTAGCTGTCTTAGCTGGTATTTCTATGTTTGTTGCAACTTAGTAAAAGTTAGCATTAAAAGTTAAATGTTAAATCCACAGAAGGATTCCTTGTATTTTTATTTCCAAGATTGTTCCATGAACATTTGGTATAAATGTGAATTACTTATCATTCACTACACTAAGGCTTGTATAATTCTGAATCTTTCTGTTACACAAACTGGAAAGGATTCAGATGGCTAGGTACCAGGAAAGGTTACTGAAAACTGCAGAAAGAACAAGCTGCTTTTGCTTTCTCCTGTCAGAGTTCATCTGTAAGCATTATAAACCAGTTTCAGCCAACTTAAGCAAAGGGGAAAGATACCAGTATTTTGAGTAGGCTGGAGAATCATGCTTAGAAACTAGCAAACATCATGAGTGCTCCAAAAAGCAAGACTCTCAGCCACGCTCTGAAGAAGAGCATTAGCATCCCCTTGAGATTGCTGTTTGGTTCTTCCCTAGTCCTTCAACATTCTAAACCCTGTAGTTGCAGGAAAAATGGGGTGCGAGAGGGTAGTCACACCCCAGGTCTCAGGTGAATTGCTGGGATGGGCCACCAAGTGAGGATCCTTGGCTTTACTCAAGGAAGAATTCAAAAGACAGCCACAGTAAAGTGAAAGCAGTTTTATTTAGAGAGTACATATGCCATAGACAAAGTGCAGTCCATCTCAGAAGACAGAGTTACCCCAAAATATGGGGTGGTTGGTTAATCTCATAGGCTAAGACGTAAGAGTATATTCCACCTATTTGGGGGAAGAGATGGGGATTTCCAGGAACTGGCTCACCACCCACTTTTTTGACAGTCAGCCTCAGAACAGTCCTATGGCCGGTGAGTGTGTCTTTAGCCTGCTAAATGTATTATAGTGAGTCTCAAGGTCTACTGAAGTCAGCTTTTCTACCATCTTGGGCCTAATTGGTTCTAACTACCTTATGTCTTATCCTTAATGGATATATAGTTTAAAGATTATGTCCTACTCCCTGTTTTATTGGGCCCTGATCTTAGACACTGTGAGGATCCTAAAAGCAACAAGACTCAACCAGTGCCCTTTAGGACATTACAGACTAGAGAGGAGAGAAAGATACACAAATAGTGAAGTATAAAACCAAGTGTTTAACTTGATTTATGAAAAGTATAATGTGCTAAAATTGAAGTCTTGGAAGGTCCTGGACACAGCTTTCACACCCTCTACCCGCAGAATCAAGGCACGTCATCCTTCCAGAATATCAGTATGTTCACCACAGGAAACTCCACTGAGCCTTAGTTTCCAGAGTTTTTACTACATTTTCATTATTTAGGAACTAACATTGGTCATATGATTGAACTCTATCTCCAGCCTTCCTTCCTTTTCTGAAGGTCTAGGTGACTCAAAGCTCAACCCTCTTAACACTTGGTTGGTCTTTCTGGTAACTAAGCTCCATCCTGAGCCATGTCATTAGATAAAATCAGTGTGATCCAAGACGCTTATGAATAACACAGATACTCTTATCATTCAGAAAATTCCCCTAGAGGCCAAGTGACAGGAACTCAGAACAAAGACCAGAGAAATTCTTTATTATTACAACAGAGTAGAATGAGAAAACAGATATTTTTTTGTAATAGTGAGTTAGCCAGTGGCAAGTTAAATAGCATGATTGCAGGGTTTTACTTAACCCCTAAGAAGTTGTATAATGGTCAAGTTACTTTCCCCTTAACTTCATATGATCTCTGTAGCCCTTATGCTAGTAATTACATCCCTCACTTCTGTCTACAGAGATGAGAGAACTGAATGTGCCTTCATTTAGCTGATCATCACTTTTCACAGTGAAGTAGAGATGTGTGATATTCCTCATGCTAGTACTATTATTTTTAACATATTAGGACACCGCTTCATTCATCCTTTAACTCTTGCCATTCTTCAAAAAAAAATTTTTTTTTAATCTTTGGGTGATGATATACATTTGTTATTTGTTGAAGACATAATCTAAGACTCACTTTCTTCACATTTTTTCATCCTTCCTTTTTTCTTTTTCCCCTTTCCATGGACCTGTTTATCCAACTTTAGTACCAGCAATCAGTCTAGTGTTATAATTCTCTTTGGAAGTTAAGATTGATCTGTGCCAGTTATGATGCTTTCAGCTACAAGTGATCTGGTTAAACGCCAATTGGTCTAAACCATAAGAAATTTTATTGGCTAACATGAGTTTCCTGGAGCTGGGAGTTTGGCTAGCATCTATAAATCTCATGGGCTGTAAGGACAAGAGGTAGGTATTTGAACAAAGGAGCAGTTAGGAAGGAGAAGGAACAAAATGGACATTGGGTGGGCAGCTAATATTATTCGTTATACCTGAAATATTGAACTGACAAACTGATAGATAATAACAAAAACAGCATTTATATTGTATAGTATTTAAATTTATGTAGTACTTAAAAGGTGGATACTTTTATTGTTCTTCCTGGCAGGTTAAGACTCAGTGTTTTCACTGTGATAGCTGGGATTCAATCCCTGTTTGGGGAACTAAGAGCCTGCAAGCTGCAAGGCATGGCCAAAAACAAAACAACATAATTCACCATTTTTTTCACTTCCCACCCCCTACCTCTGGCAACCGCCAGTCTGTTCTCTGTGTCTATACACTTGGCTTCGTATACAATTCCACATTTAAGAGAGATCATACAGTATTTGTCTTTCTCTGACTTTTTCACTTAGCATGATACCCTTGAGCTTGTAAATGGTAAGATTTCATTCTTTTATGGCTGAATAATATTCCATTGTGTATGTGTGTATATGTATATATCACAGTTCTTAATCCATTCATCCATCAGTGGACACTTGGGTTGTTTCCACATCTCGGTTGCTGTAACAAAAGGCTGTCTTGATTGGGGTGCGTTCATCTTTTTCAATTAATGAATAAATAAATGGCAACCCACTCCAGTGTTCTTGCCTGGAGAATCCCAGGGACAGGGGCACCTGGTGGGCTGCCGTCTCTGGGGTCGCACAGAGTCGGACATGACTGAAGCGACTTAGCAGCAGCAGCAGCAGCAGCAGCAGAATTGTTAGAGGAAACACAATGATTAAAACTGCCCACCCTGTCCAGGCACCATAGTAACAATTTGTGTGAGTTATTTTACAACAGGAGGGCCTGGTAAGGAACACGGCACTAACAAGCCACCACCGACTGGAAGAAATTTGAGAAAGGTCAAAAGGAAATGCCATGTGGCCATGTGTCCTGAGTCCTACCACCTCCACAAATCCTTCTTGTTGGCACCCATCTTGGCTGAGCAGTGCATGCCCACCCCTTCACCACAGAACCCGAGATTGCAAGCCACCTGACAGAGCAGTCTCCCTGGGTTCCCTTACCCTCCTGCCCTCTGCCCAGGCGCCCCTTCCCAATAAAGCATCATGCTTTGTCAGCATGTGTGTCTCCTCAGACAGTTCATTTCTGAGTGTTAGACAAGTGCCCACTCGGGCCCTGGAAAGGGTCCCCCTGATTGCAACAGAATTTCTGGATCATATGGTAGTTTTATTCTCAATTTTTTAAGGAATCTAAGTACTGTTTCCCATAGTGATTGCACCAATTGACATTTCCACCAACAATGCAGAAGGGTTCCCTTGCTCTGCATCCTTTTCAACACTTACTTCTAGTCTTTTTGATAACAGCCACTCTAACAGATATGAGGCGATATCTCACTGTGATTTTGATTTGCATTTTCCTGAAGATTAATGACATAGAGCGTCTTTTCATGTACCTGCTAACCAGTTATCTGTATGTCTTTGGGGAAAAGCTTGTGCTATCTTCTGTGCTGTGCTGTGCTTAGTCACTCAGTCATGTCCAACTCTTGTGACCCCATGAACTGTAGCCCACCAGGCTCCTCTGTCCATGGGGGAATTCTCCAGACAAGAATACTGGAGTGAGTTGTCATGCCCTCCTCCAGGGGATCTTCCCAACCCAGGGATCGAACACAGGTCTCTGCATTGCAGGCAGACCCTTTACCATCTGAGCCACCAGGGAAGCCCAGGAATATTGGAGTGGGTAGCCTATCCCTTCTCCATGGGATTTTCCTGACCCAGGAATTGAACTGGGGTCTCCGGCATTGCAGACGAATTCTTTACCAGCTGAGCTTCCAGGGAAGCCTATTCAGGGAAAACTGTTCTATGCAGTTTTTAATCTGATTATTTGTTTTCTGATATTGAATTATATGAGTTCATTATATTTTTAGATATTAACCACTTATCAGGTATATGATTCACAAATATTTTCTCCCGTTTGAGTAGATTGCCTTTTCATTTTATTGATGGTTTCCTTTGCTGTGCAGAAGTTTTTTAATTTGATATAGCCCCACTTGTTTATTTTTGCTTTTGTTGCTTTTGATGTCTATTATTCTTATTCTACAGATGATGAAATTAAGAGAGCTTAAGTGACTTGCAATGATATTGCAGAAAGATGAATTACCTACTACATGTGTGTGCTTAGTCACGCAATCATGTCCAGGTCTCCCACATTGCAGGCAGGTTCTTTACCACCTGAGCCACCAGAGAAGCCCATCACAGTAATTTTATCAACACAGTCCAATTATTTGGTGGTGATGAGATATGAAACTCAGAGTAAATTGTTGTTTGATTTTGTGTCTTGCATATTAGATCCTCTCAAAAGTAGTAAGTTTTATTTTAAGGAATAATTCAAGTAATTTATTAAGGATATATAATATGACAATAGCCAAAAGGTGGAAACAACCTAAGTTTTTATTGATAAATGAACAAAATGTGGTATATCCATAGAGGTGAATATTTTAACCTTAAAAAGTTCTGATACATACTACAACATGAGTAAAGCTTGGAAACTTTATGCTAACTGAAGTAAGGCAGACACAGAAGGCAAATATTGTATGACTGCACTTATTTAAGGTGCCTGGATTAGTCAGATTCATAGAGATGAAAAGTAGAATGGTGTTTACCAAGCGGCTGGGGGATGGGGTTGTTGTTGTTTACTTGGTAAGTCGTGTCCAACTCTTTGCCATCTATGGACTGTAGCCCTCCAGGCTCTTCTATCCATGGGATTTTCCCAGCAAGAATACTGGAATGGATTGCCATTTCCTTAACCAGGGGATCTTTCTGACTCAGGGGTCGAGCCTGTGAACCCACATCTCCTGCATTGGCGGGTGGATTCTTTATCATTGAGCCATTAGGGAAGCCCAGGGAATGAGGTAATGGGTGCTGCTAAGCTGCTAAGTCGCTTCAGTCGTGTCCGACTCTGCACGACCCCGTAGACAGCAGCCCACAAGGCTCCCCCGTCCCTGGGATTCTCCAGGCAAGGACACTGGAGTGGGTTGCCCTTGCCTTCTCCAATGCAGGAAAGTGAAAAGTGAAAGTGAAGTCGCTGAGTCTTGTCCGACTCTTGGTGACCCCATGGACTGCGGCCCACCAGGCTCCTGCATCCATGGGATTTTCCAGGCAAGAGTACTGGAGTGGGGTGCCATTACCTTCTCCAGAGGTAATGGGTAGTTATTGTTTAATCGGTACAGAGTTTCAGTTTATGATGATAAAAAAGTGATGATGAAATCTTTTTTAAGTTCCCTGATTTAATATTCACAACAGCCCTGTGATGTAGACACTATTATTATCTTCATTCTATGCATAAAGAAATTAAGGCACAAACTGGGTTAAGTAGTTTGACCAAGATAATGCAATTGGTAAATGTCAGAGCTTAGGCAGTTGACTTCAGAAGCTATGTTGTATTAGTTAATTTTATTACATTCCTTGAGGGAATTTCAGATGCTTTACGGGGCTGAAAATGGAGGAACTCCTGCCCTAACAACCAATAGTTTTCTATTTATTCAGTTTCATGTCCAGTACCTGAATAGGGAAGATGAATTCATAGAGTTGTTGATTATTTGATTTTTGCATTACAGAATCTTAATTTGGAAGAGACTTTTTGACTTTTCCAGACATTGGACTTTTCATGTACAATTAAATTTTCAAGATAATTTTGGAGACTAACACGGAGTTTTTTACTTTCATTTTTACTCAGGTAAGTACAATGAAAACATGAAGCTATCATTCATTACCACTATTAACAAAAAGGATATCTTAACACCAAAATAAATAGGAAGGTCGTAAAGACACCGTAGGACTTCCTCGGTGGTTCAGATGGTAAAGCGTTTGTCTACAATGCGGGAGACCTGGGTTTGATCCCTGGGTCAGGAAGATTCCCTGGAGAAGGAAATGGCAACCCACTCCAGTACTCTTGCCTAGAAAATCCCATGGATGGAGGAGCCTGGTGCAGGCTACTGCCCATGAGGTCGCAAAGAATTGGACACGACTGAGCGACTTTACTAAAGACAGAAAAGGAATCCAATTCAGTTGGATGAATTTACCTTTATGAAAATGACGCTTGCTACTTGTTTCTTATTTCACTGAATGTACCTGTGGTTAGTGTAAACCTTGACATAGAGAAGCAACATTCTGAGAAAGAACAAATGAATATTTGGTCTCAGTCAACCACCTCCCACCAATATCCAATTGCTTGGATTCTATCACATTATACCAAGTGGCAGGGAGCCTCTGATGGCTCACTTGGAAGAATGTGGTTTTTCTAAAGTATGTTTTAATGACCGTCTTCATTGGGCTATTTGAAAATCTATAGGGGCCTGCAGATCTTACGTACCTTTAGTGCGAGGGTAGCACTTGCTGTAGCAGATTACTTTGGACATTTAACCTTTTATAGCTTATGCCATGAAATTTCTCTAAATACCTATTTTGAGTATAAAATACAAGGTGATTTTATGGATTTTAAATCTTGTTTGTCCTTGATTCCCATCTAGGTAGGCCACCAACTGTGATCTCTAACAGGAAAACGGATAGATCTGAAATTATTATTTATTTATGTTGCCCTCTATATAGACACATTAAGAAACAATTTGTCTCTCATTCTCTTAAAGAGACAAAAATATATGTTTGTTTGTTTGTTTTTAAAAACTGAGTGAGTGTGGCCAAGTAAACGTGGGGGTTGGGCTGGGGATCTCAGGGAGGGAGACGGTGCCTGTGGACCCTCCTTTTCTTGGCGGGGGCCGGGCGCGCAGTCCTGATCTGCATAAGGTACAGATGAGGGATGGGCTCTGGCCCCCTCGGAGTCATGTCTTCAGTAACAGAGGCCACAAGTCTACTGGTTCTATCCTCAAGCGCTGGGACACAGAGGGAAAAAAAGATGGGGGTGGGGGCGGAGAAAAAAAAAGAAAAAGAGAAAGGAAAAAAGAAAAAGGAAGAAAAAAAGAAAAAAAAATCACAGTAGCTGTTGAGATGTGTGCTAGCTTGATGAACTTGTGCTGAATATGGAAATACTCTTCCAGGCCAAGGAAATCTCAAAGAAAATGATCACCTTAACAAGGTAATTTTAAAGTTGCAGCACATTTGAATTTCCTCAGGTATCACCAGTCTAAAAGCCCAAAAGGAGAATAACATCAATAGCAATAATTCAGATTCCACTGACTCGTCCCCACTGGTTCACAAACAGACTTCATATTTGTTTCTAGGAAGTCCCAGGGTGTGTTTGAGAAGTGCCCTAACAATTCTGTGAAGCTTTCCTGTGGTCTCCATCAAAAGGCAGTGCGGCTTCTGCCCAGCCAGGGGCTTCGGCAAAACCTGCTCACCAGTCAGGTGAGCCTCAGTGGTGGATACACTATAGGCTTGCGCCGAAGTTCCCACTGCATATGGAAAACGTGTCATTTCTGTATAATTGCAGCTCTAGCTCTAGATAATCAACCTATGTGCTTATTTTTAATTTGAGGCTTATTTTTATTTTAGAAAAACCTCTTTGATTAGTAATGACAGGAAATATATGAATATTTTATTTTGAATTAAGCATTTGAATTCACCCACTCCTTCAGTGTATATTTATTGAGCACTAGTATGTGTTCTACATGCTAGGGATAAATGATAAACTAAGCTCCTGCCCTCATGGAAAGTTAGCATTGAGTTCATGATGCCAGCTCATTTCTGCAAATATAACATCTTGATTTCCATCAAGTTTTCTGAGATTCTGATTTAAAGAGTTTCTACCTTCAGTAGCACAAATCATTTGAGTGGGAGAGGGGCCAGTTATGTGTTTTCTCTTTTATAACTGAAGGAGCTGTAAAAAGAGGAGGAGAGGTATGAGGGTAAAAATAAAAAATGTTGCAGTTTTGCTGGATTTCAGATTGGGTCTCTCTGTTTGATTGATGCCCTTTACACTCCATGCAGCTTCTTGCCTAGACCTTCCCCAGGACGGGACAACTTAAACACTATAGACTAATTTGGACTTCCCTGATAGCTCAGTTGGTAAAGAGTCCGCCAGCAATGCAGGAGGACCCAGTTTGATTCTTGGGTCAAGAAGATACCCTGGAGAAGGGAAAGGTTACCCACTCCTGTATTCTGGCCAAGAGAATTCCAGGGACTGTATAGTCCATGGGGTTGCAGAATTGCACGACTGAGCGACTTTCACTTCCATAATTTACTTTCTAATGCATTTTATGGCATTTGGAAGCCCTCCAGTGGCCATATACTATACTTGAAAAAAAATTTTTTTGCTATTCTGAAGTATTTAGGTGTGAAGTGTACTCATGTTTCCAGCTTCCCAGGTGACACAGTTGGTAAAGAATCTGCCTGCCATGCAGGAGACTCAAGAGATGTAGGCTTGATCCCTGGGTTGGGAAGATCCCCTGGAGTAGGAAATGGCAACCCACTTTAGTATTCTTGCCTGGGAAATTCCATGGATAGAGGAGCCTGGCGGGCTATAGTCCATGGGGTCACAAAGAGTCAGACAGGGCATGACTGAGCATGCATGCACTGTACTCATGCTTACAACTTACTTTGAAATGTATCGAAAAATAAGATGGATTAATGTATGATAGAGAGATGTATAGATGGTTAGATGTGTGGTAAAACAAATACAACTGTTAATTTTAGAGTTCCAGTGACAGGTATAATTTGGTCACTGGATAGGTCATGGTATAGTTTCTTTCAACTTCTGTTTTACATTTATGTAATAAAATATTGAATAAAAATCTCTTTGCCAGACTCTGAAGATTTATACCTATTGCTTCATATTATAGAATTAAAATTTTGTAAAGATAATATTTAAATTCCTTTTCAATAAAATTGTCATTAATGTATGTGGATTAATTTTTCTTAACATGGATTAATTTTTAAATGTTTAAAAAACACTGGGAGGAGGGTAATTGGAGGAAGCTGGTCAAATGGTACAAGTTTTCAGTTATAAATATGTACAAGGATGTAATGTATAATATGGTGACTGTAGCTAACACTGCTGTGTGACATGGAAAAGTTATTGGGAGAGTAAATCCTAAGCTCTCGTCACAAGGGAAAAAACTTTTTTTTTCTTTTCTTTTTATCGCATCTACAAGATAATAGATGTTAACTGAACCTATCGTGGTAATCATTTCACAATATATGTAAATCAAGCCATCATACTGTATGCCTGAGCCTTGTACAGCAATTTGGTTATTTCTCAGTAAAACTGGCAGGGAAGGCACTTCTGTGTTTTTTTTAGAAAGTTTATACAATGTTAATGTGAAATTGCTATATGATTTTTTTCTTTTAAAAAGGCTTATCTTCCTAGGATATCTATTTTACATACTCAGGCAATTGTTAACAAGCTTAACTAAATTCACTCTTTTAAAAAAGTGAGCGGCAACTGCTTGACAATTGCTGAAAATATTTTTTCTTAGTGGAGCTATATTAGTCAGGATTCAAAGCAGAAAACAAAATCCACTCTGGTAATTTAAGCCAAAAGGGATGTATTACATGGTCTTATCACAGATGGTTGGCAGGGTTGAAGAAACAGCCAGTGGATTGAGCTTCAGGAGTAACTCACAAATCCACGCTAAAGAATTGAGGTGTCAAAGGACTGTTGATCAGGCCATGCTCAGGAGGTTACCTACTGAATGGAGAAGACACCCCTACAACCACTGTTTCAACAGCCACGTGTCTTTCACTATAACACACCCTGTCATGAAGGTGCCTCACAACCTGACCCTCCACAACTCAGTTCACTATACACAACTGCCTATAGTTGATGGAATTCAAATCACATCAGTAACTCTAGCTGCAAGGCAGTTTGAGAAATACATTTTTAGCTTTCTAGATACTAAAGCCCAGGAAGGCATATTAATAGGAGGAAGGCATATTCAGAGGAGGATGGTATTATATGAAACATTGAACATTTTTGATGAATAAATCAGCCTGACAGCACTCATTGATCAGTATTACCACTGAGACTACTAGACACTATGACTGGGTATAATGAGTAGATGACAGCGTGTACGAGGCATTCTTGCCCCAAACATCAAACCTGAATCTGAGAAGCTCACTAGATCCAGCTATCAAGTTCACAAGAATTAGAAGCATAGAGGCACATGTTCTGAAACACCACAGGGATGCAGTTAGCAAAATCGTGCAGGAAACTATATAGGAAAAGTGACACAATTCAACAAATAAATGGCAAGGGGAAAAAAAGGGAGGGGAACCTAAAATTAAGAAATTTAAAAGATGGATCAAATAAATGCAGTGTGTGAATATTGTATGTATCTTCATTCAAACAAAACAATTGTCAAAAACATTTTATGAGACTCTCAGGGAAATTTGAACATGTAAACTTGGAAAACTAATCATATTAATAATTATTTTTAATTTTTTAGATTTGATAATATTGTGGTTATGTCAACAGCCATTTTATTCACTTACACAGTAAGATCTTTGCTTTTTCATTTGATTATATGTTGTTTCTTTCATAATTTATGGCTTTGTGTTTTATACTAAGAAGAAACTATATTATGCTAGGCGTTTATGTATATTAAATAATTTAATCCTTGTAGCAGTCCTTTGGTAAAAGGAAATTATAGTGTTCATTAAGGGAAACACACCTATTATAGCCTTTCTGGATGTGGATGAAAACAAATGTCTATTTTAAAGTACACTTGTCAATAGTATGTTTAGGAAGGAACAAGGAGGCAGAGTCAGGGAAGGAACACTATTAGCATTTTAGCTAATTAATGGGTAAGGCACATTATCAGATGTCTCCATTCAAGAGAATGGATTTGTTAGATTCCATAAAATAAATATTAGATTCAGTGGTCAAAGTATTTTCAGATTGTTCCCTTGGCCCTGAAACTATAAGAGGGCATGAAACTACTGTCTCATTTTAAAGATGGAGACAAACCTGAAACATCATCCCAGCAGGGTGATAGAAGGGTGAGTAGCACATTGAGAGTCTTAATATTATCAGCCAAGGAGATTGACACCTGGACCACCAGTGACTCTAAAACTAGTTGGCTGCAATATTGAGTTTGCAGTTTTCTGTTAATGGGCTTATACCATGCATTCTGAAACTTTCTTAAAGGCAAAAAAACTCTTGGATCCCTTCAAACCTCAACTCTACCCAACAAAATCATATTCTTATCACTCTCACTAGGGAGAATTTAAATTTAATTTAAATATTCTCCTGTAGGGGTAGAACAATAATGGAAAAAAGTTTCAGAAACACTGGCTTAGACCAAAAGGCTTTATTTAGAATACAGTAATTTTTTTAAAGTATAGTTGATTTAAAAAGTTTCATGTACATAGCACAGTGATTCAGTTGTATATATATATATACACACACACATATATATAATGGAAAATAATATATATAGGAAAATACATATATAATGGGAAATAATCCAAAAAGTATACATCTATGTACAGGTACATGTATATTCTTTTTCAGATTATTTTCCATTATTGGTTATTACAAGACACTGAATATAGTTCTTTCTGCTGTATAGTAGATCCTTGTTGTTTATCTATTTATATATCATACTGTGTTTCAGTTCAGTTCAGTTCAGTCGCTCAGTTGTGTCTGACTCTTTGCGACCCCATGAATCATAGCACGCCAGGCCTCCCTGTCCATCACCAACTCCCGGAGATCACTCAAACTCATGTCCATCGAGTCGGTGATGCCATCCAGCCATCTCATCCTCTGTCGTCCCCTTCTCCTCCTGCCCCCAATCCCTCCCAGCATCAGAGTCTTTTCCAATGAGTCAACTCTTCGCATGAGGTGGCCAAAGTATTGGAGTTTCAGCTTTAGAATCAGTCCTTCCAAAGAACACCTAGGGCTGATCTCCTTTAGAATGGACTGGTTGGATCTCCTTGCAGACCAAGGGACTCTCAGGAGTCTTCCCCAACACCACAGTTCAACAGCATCAATTCTTCAGTGCTCAGCTTTCTTCACAGTCCAACTCTCACATCCATACATGACCACTGGAAAAACCATAGCCTTGGCTAGACAGACCTTTGTTGGCAAAGTAATGTCTCTGCTTTTGAATATGCTATCTAGGTTGGTCAATAACTTTTCTTCCAAGGAGTAAGCATCTTTTAATTTCATGGCTGCAGTCACTATCTGCAGTGATTTTGGAACCCCAAAAAATAAAGTCAGACACTGTTTCCACATCTATTTGCCATGAAGTGATGGGACCAGATGCCATGATCTTTGTTTTCTGAATATTGAGCTTTAAGCCAACTTTTTCACTCTCCTCTTTCACTTTCATTTAATCCCAAATTCCTAATTATCCATCCACCACTTTCCCTTTTGATAATTGTAAGTTTGTTTTCTATGTCTGAGTCCATTTCTGTTTTATAAATAACTTCATTTGCATCATTTTTTAGATTCTGCATGTAAGTGATGTCATATACATGTCTTTGTCTGACTTCATTTAGGAGGGTAATCTCTACATCTATCCATGTTGCTGCAAATGACATTATTTCATTCTTTTTTGTAGCTGAGTAATATTCCATCGCAGAATACAGTGATTTTTAAATCATGGTTTCATGTTCTTAGAAATGGATATCATTACATTTAATTAATTTTAAAAGCAAATACTCAAGCACATATAGGTGTTTTTTCCCTAGATTCCAAGTGACTTAGGAAATCAAAGTACTACCTTGTCTTCCTAAAAATGATTCACCAAAATTGTGGCTTCTCTGCCTAATGGAAAATTAGTATTAATTGATTAAAAGAATGACCGGATAGCTCCTTGAAGGAACTGCAGCCCCATTTGACTTGGGTTGTCTGTCAGTGAGCTTATCTATCAGTGAAACTAGTAGTAAATGCTAGTTTCCACTAAACTTTGTGCTTCATAAACAGTCTAAAATTTGTTGGTGGGTTGACTGTTTAGTGTCCTCTGCTTCTAGATTTTGTCCCCTGAAAGTGAAACTCACCCAGTCATGTCCAACTCTTTGTAACCCCATGGACTATTCAGTCCATGGAATTCTCCAGGCCAGAATACTGAGTGGTAACCTTTCCCTTCTCCAAGGGATCTTCCCAACCCAGGGATTGAACCCAGATCTCCTGCACAGTAGGCAGATTCTTTACCAGCTGAGCTACCAGGGAATCCCCGATTTTGACCGCTACTCTTGCTTATTTATATGAAATTGCTGTGGAATAGTCTAACTTGAACTGAAAATAAGAGATTGCTATTCTTTACCCTGAAACTGACAGTGCCTTGAGGCAATATCAGAAATGTCACCTCTACTTGTCTCTAAAGTTTATATTACAGTAACTGAGTCTGGAAAAGATGCCCTCTTCACCCTGACTGAATGCCACCTCTATTCAGATAATATCATTACAATGAATGTTTTCAGATATACACTGTAATCAGAAAAGTGGGTTAGGCACTCAAGAAAATTGCAAGTTACTATGGAAGATATATTTTATGAACAACTAAAGTGATGTAGGAGGAACTTCCCTGGTGGTGTGGTATTTAGGATTTGGTGCTTCTACTGCAGGGGGCATAGGTTTGATCCCTGGGCAGGAAACTAAGATCCCACATCCTGCAGAGTGTGGCCATAGAATTTAAAAAAAGAAATTTTTTTTAAAGTGATGTTAAAAAATTGCTTAGAATTCTAGAACTAAAGAAACATGATGGGAGGAGCAATTGATTCTGCTGGAAGTCTAGAGAGTAATATTAACATATTGAGAATTTGGAAGGCTTTGTGGGAAAAGTACTTACTGGTGGACTTTGAAAGGTACGTGATTCCACTTATACATTTGAAGAAGGTTCTGTGTAGTGTGTTGCTGTTGGATGGAGCCAAATGAGCAAAACACAGAGAAAAATTCCAAGGTATATTTAGGCACTGTTTTCTATAGCTATAGGGTGGAGGGGGCCATGGTGGTGGACAAAAGCTGGAAATACTGGAGACACATCATTGACCTCAAATGACATGCAACAGCCTCCTTGCTCTCATGGTTACTTCCCTGGGAAGAATTACTTACACGGAGCTGTTACTTGAATACATAATACCATCTAACTCCATTTCTGCTTTCTACCCTTCCCCCTTCATCCCTCAGAGAGCAAAATTTCCCTGCATTGTAACCTTGGACAACTTACATAACTTCTCTCTGTACCCTGATTTCCTCATTTATAAATGGATATAAAGATAGTGCCTTCTTATTGAGTGACAGCAATATATGGACATAGTAACACAGAGTGTTTGTTACATAAATAATGTATATAGTTTTACTTAGTAGAAAGTCTCAATTGTTCTGAAGCATATAAGGAAAGGGTTTCAGCTCTGTCTGGATCTCTGCTAACTTGCAACCTTGAACTTAAGACCTTTCACATTACAGATTATTTATGTGTATCATTATAGCCTTAAAGAATGTAATTGCTAAAAGAACTACTGGTGTGCCCTTTTATTTTAGAGCTCAGAGAAATGCTTTTCCAGCCCTTGGAGCTGCTTACAGTTTCATTATGGGTACATTTCTAATTATGTAAGGCATTATTTAAGATTTTGGAAAGTCCTTGGCTTTTAGCTGCAGCCTTTTGACATTTTCAGTTCATTACCAACTCTATATTATAAAAAGGAAAAGAACACATAGGGATATTTTATACCTTTATGAAAAGTGGAAAAGTGATAGTAATTAGGAAAAAAAGTAGAATCTACATTAAATATTTTGAGATTTAACTTATGCATTTTTTGTTCCCCATTTTTGTTTTGGTTACATACTACATAATAAACTTTATGGTAAAATATAATGTCTTTAAAACATCACTTTGTTTCTCACGGTCCTGGTGATTAGGAAGTCCTTCTAGATGCTCCTCCATATGGTGTCAGCTGTATTAGCTCTCCATATAGTTTCTCATCATTCTCTTATTGTTCAGTGTTTTAGCCTGAGTGTCTATACATGCCATCAGGACCCCAAGAGATTGAAGTAGCCTGCCCTCTCAAGGTCTAGATAAGGAGTCAGCCGAGAAAACACATCTGCTGCATTTTATAGGTCAAAGCAAAGCACAAGTCCAGCCCAGATACTCGGGGTGGGAAAACAAACTTCACCTTGATGGGAGGAGCTGGAAATATCGTGGCCGTGGTTTCCAACCTGCCACAGTATCTGACCAAGTTAACTATAAAGTTAAAATTGACCAAGTTGGTAAAACTCCAGATTCTGAATTCTATCCCATACTTTTGCCCTAGAATTACTCTACTGCAGGAAACGATATAAACAGAGACACCAAGAAAAAGCAGGCAAATGGACTTCTGGTTTTAATTTTTTTTCCCCCCTTTTTGGGATCTTAGCTCTGGGATGCCCCCTGCCATGGGAGCTCAAGTCTTAACCACTGGACCACGATCAGTTTTCAAGCCATGTATTTTAAAGTCTATTAGTGACGTTTGACTTAAGAAACTAATCCCTTTTCTAGTCAACTAACATATCCACGTTTCTTGCCTGCTAGAGCCTACACTCCTAGCTTCTCTGAAAACTAGGGCATATAGTAGTGTCAGTAGTTAAACGCAAGGGCTTTGTAATAGGAGCTAGGCTTAAATCCTGGCTTTGCTACTTTTTGTGACTTTGAGTCTGTGTTCCCCAGATTAACAGGAATGTCCATTCAGCAAGGTTTTTGTGAAGATTAAGAAAGGTAATGTATTCAGAGACTAGCAGGTCTGGCACTTGGTAAGCATTCTGCAAGGTTAATAATTTTTATTAATAGGCCTGAGTCTGCATGAACGTGTATTGATGCCTGAAGATTTGCTTATGGGGGGGTGGGCACTTGGCTTTAGGGACTTGACACTCTGAAACAGTGAAGCCACCCCAAGAAGCTTTGGGGTGTACCTTTCTGAATTTTGAGTGCCTTTCCTAAGTCTTTTTTTTTTCAGCGGGGGTGGGGCGGGGAAGTTTTCCTATAAATTTCCTTTGCTTGCTTTGCTTGCCCCCTTCTGGCAGAATGGGGAAGAGTTCAATGATGAACACCCCTGCAACCACTGAAACTGCTAAAAGCTATTAAGGTTAAAGAATCCAACTTTCAAAAACCTTTAGCCCTAAATTCAAGTGAATTCACATGAAAGCAAAGTCTAAATGTACAATCTCTACATATAGATTTTTGTTTTTATCTGTTACATGGATATTGATATTGATAGATGAAATAATATGAAAATGGACAACTCATTTTAAGTTGAAAAAATGTTGAGACTATTTTGTTCTTCTAAATAGTAATAGTAAATTTCCTATAAACTTCATTTTACATTTTTGACAACAAAATGTTTATCATATATAATTTTAATTAAAAAAAGTTTTCCTAGGGAATTCCCTGGCAGTCCACTAGTTATGCCTCAGTACTTTCACTGTGTGACCAGGGTTCAATGCCTGGTCAGGGAACTAACATCTTGGAAGCCAAATGGTGCAGTGCCAGTAAAAAAATTAAAAATAACAAAAAAAGATTTTCTAATGTTAACCTCAGCTAATCACTATATCCTTCAAACTACACAATATATGTAGTATCCTCAGGTTGGTGTTTAAAAGTGTTTGTATAGAAGCTGCATGAAAATGTTTTTGTGTACTTATTTCAAATACAAAGAGAAAAGTAAATACTTTGATTTTTATATTTAATACAGTAAATTCTTTCTCACATTTTATTTTAGAAATATTGAAAATGACAAGTTTACATACAAGTAGATAAAGACAAAATTTTAAAACCACAATATTTTAAAACATCACAGATATATTGCATGTTTGTATACTTAAATGTTTTGGCTGAAATGCTGGCAAGAGATTTAAGTCACAACTGCTATTACATTAAATCATGATTTTAGTACATAAGGCATTTTATCTCTAAAAAATGAAAAGTGGCTGGAATCTTTGGAATTCTCTTCCCCCACTAACTCAACAAAGCCCAGATTTGTTGTAGTTTAGAACACTGAGACACATCTTGAGCTACTCAAGCATAGCTGCTGTTTCACTGGTTAAATTGTTCATGATCTAATTGGTCATTTGCCTATCATATAAGACTTGTGCACCTTAAAGACAGATAGCAGGGAAAACAGACTGCAGCAAATCTGTTAAGAAAATAGTTTGTATTAAAAACTAGAGCTACTTTTAGCTATTGTTGAATGGATATATACAAAAACCTTTTTTCAATATCTAAAATAACATTACTGAAAGCAGGAAGGCTTCCCTGGTGGCTCAGTGGGTAAAGAAACCACCTGCAATGCATGAGATCCAGGTATGGTCCCTGGGTTGGGAAGATCCCCTGGAGAAGGGAATGGCAACCCGCTCCAGTATTCTTGCCTGGAGAATCCCATGGACAGAGGAGGGTGGTAGACTACAGTAGCCCATGGGCTCGCAGAGAGTTGAACACGAATAAGTGACTAACACATTTACTTTCACTTTCAAAACTGCAGGCAATTAGAGGAGGTATCTGTGTAAGAAAACAAAAACAGCAAAAATTTTTCCAAATCTAGCACAAGTGATTTAATTAAAATTGATTCTATATTTAAGATTAAACTAAAAGAGTGACTTCATGGATTGCAATCAAGACTACCAAATATGTACTTAAACAAAAATATCATAATCAGAACACATTTTAAGACTAAATATAGTCATTCTTCACTTGAATTTCTCTCAAACCTTCAGATTGCATTATTTTTATTGCTCCCCATCACGTTTAGCACAAAATTGTCTCTTTTTAGTTAACTAATTATGTGCCCATCAATAGACAAATGGATAAACATGTGGTGTATATATACAATGAAATATATGTTACCCAGCCCTGAAAAAGAATGAAATTTTGCCATTTGCAACCAAAAGAATGGAACTAGAGTGTATTATGCTAAATCAGACAAAGGAAGAGAGATACTGTACAATTTCACTTATATGTGGAACTTAAAAAACAGAACAAGTGAATCTAAAAAAAAAAAAACAGAAACAGATTCATAGATGATAAAACTGGTTGTTGCGAGGGAAAAGGTGGGGAAATGAGTGAAATAGGTGATAAAGATTAAGAGGTACAAACTTCGAGTAGGTATGTAATGTACAACATAGGAAATAGAGTCACTACTGTAATAACTCTGTCTAGTTACAGATAGTGACTACAGTTACTATGGCGATAATTTTGTAATGTATAAAAATACTGGATCACTATGTGGTACACCTGAAGCTAACACTATAAGTCAATTATACTTCAATTTTAAAAAATGACACAGGCCATAGCATTAAGAAATGTTTTAAACAACTAAAAAATAAAGAATTTCATAGATTCAGCTATTTTAAGTGACCACAGGGGTTTAGGATATACAGTTATATAAATTTGCTCAGGCAAAAACATAACCACATGTCCTACGAGGCTGTTACCTGTGAGGAAGTCACTTAACTATTGTCTGAGCCTAGCTCACCACTCACATACAACTATGGCTTTATTGCTCTGTTTATTAATATAAGGAAAAAATATCCATACAGTGAAAAATACTACAGTAAAAAATACTATTTGTGAAAAATTGCTTCCAAAAGAAAGGTAACTGATAGTGTTACAATGCAAAAGGGAAGATTAAAAGTCTTTGTAGTATGAGCTACAAGGTAGAGGTTTCAGATAAAGCGGCAGGATGAATTTGGCAATAATTTATCTCAGATACAAATAAAATTATTATATGCTTTATATAAGAAATAAAAATGAATAAGAATTTTATGGACTGTCTAGGCACTATAAAAATCACTGGGAGAAAGCTAAAGATGGAAAAAGGCAGAATTTAAAACATAAAGATAGGCAATGGAATAGAAAGAAAAAAATCCAGTAATTGACTAAGATCAATGAATATATAACTTATGCTGATAAGAGTATATATATTTAATGGAGAAAGGACATTAAATAGTGATTCATCAAGGAAAAAGAAATCTACCTCATACTCTATACAAAAATTAATTCTGCAGTTTTAGATAAAAACATAACATAAAATAAAAATATAAATAAAAAATTAAGCTTCTAGAAAACTGAAGAACATCTTCGTGATCTTGGGGTGGGCAAACATTTCTAAAAGAGAACAAAAAAGAATAATTATAAAATAAAACATTCATAAATTGGATTTAATTAAATTTAGGAACTCCTTTTATTAAAAATAAAAAAAAACCATTAATAGAGTGAAAAGGCAAAGCCCAAGCAAACCCACAAGGACTAAAATGTGGAATATATAAATAATTCCAACAAATGAATATGAAAGACAAATAACTATGAGAAAAACAGGTACAGAGTTGTCAGATGATAGAATATGTGTGTACTCAGCTTTAGTAGATATGCCAAACAGTATCTTTTTGAGACTTGAACAGGTCCTTCACAAAAGTGAACAGCCATATGGTCCTAAGCACCTAAGAATGTACTCAACCTCATTAGTCAGGAGAGAAATACGTAACAATCAGAACAACCAATTTTGAAAACTGGCCGTATCTACAGAGCTGAATATATATGCATACTCTATAAAAACTGCACTCCTGAATTATATACCCAATAGATGCATATATAGAAGTACACCAAAACACATTAAAAGTATTTGTAACAACAAAATTTTTATAATTTTCCGAAGCTGAAAACAACACAAATGTCTGTTAGTAGCAGAACCGACAAACTGTGCTATATTCACACAATACAAAACTCTAGCAAAGAAAAATGAATAAAGGAACTGCTGCACATAATGAACAAATCTTACACGGCCAGAGGGAAGCTTCTCAGTGACTAGTCTATTCTACTGCTTGAGGGTGGTCACACTCATAGGAGTGTGTACTTTGTGATGGTTAGCATACTTTCTGCACCCTCTGAATACATGTATACTTCAATGAAGGTGTTCCAAAGCAACTCCTTCCCAAAAGAAGTCCTTACAAACGATTTCAGTGCCATATTATACAAGTCATAAAGTGGAGACTTAAGTATTTTTTTCAGTTAAACTTTATTTCAGTTTAAATTTTATTAAGAAAATGACATGCTATAGAGGTGTGTGTTTCTTGTGAATATCAAAGGTCCACTGGATTCACAATTTTTTTTACCAAATATATGAGCAAAATGTGAAATTCTAAGACTATTGAACTTTGAAAAATTTTTGACATGAAATTATAGTAGTATTTTCTCTTCCACAATGATCCTTCTTCTATTCATACATGATTACTATCTCACCTTAGTCTTGTAATTTCTTCCCTCTTTTGTATGCAGAGGGAAAGTACAGATGTTTATCAACTTCAATCCACGATGTCAAAATTCAAACTTGGTACTTATGGACAGGACCTCTGCTGCAGTGCAGGATGGGAAGAAACCAGTTCCCTTTATCCAACCGCACCTTTGTTTGGAGCTTTCCTGGATCCCAGTAGGCAATAATGATAAGGCTGAGATAAATATTTAGAACTGCACAGCCATGTTGCTGCAGAAGGTGTTCCCTATTTTTTAATCAAGAGATTAAACCCCATTCACAACATGACTTAAAGATAAGATTGAGCTGGCAGGAAGGTGGATATAAAGTCTAATTTTCTAAAAATGAGGAATGAAAAACCAGAACAAATAGGCACTGTAAAATTGTTTTTGTTTTTTTAATGGCAGGTCAAATATCCTGAAACATACATATAGTTTGATAGTCTTCTAATCCCAGTTGAGTTCAAATATTAAAGTAACACACACAAGCTAAGAGAATTCAATATTGTTCCAAGGCACTTACTGAATCTCCATGACTAGATGAAAACAAAGACAATTAGGATGGACAATTAGACAGTATATAATATAAAAATAACTTTTTGCTTACAATTTACAAAATGTATTATTATTACAATCTTTGATCTCTGATAACCTGTAAAGCTGGCTGCATGAATCCAGCAATTTTAAAAATCAGAAACTATTTTCTAAAACTTCAGGGCAAATAATTTACAAATAAGGTACACAAAGATTTAGACCATGCAGAAATTTCTTACATCTTCTGTTAATAATATTTTATAACTGCAACTTTATCAAATTATATACCTACTTGCCCTGTACATATACAAAATAATGCATACATGATAAAACATTAGCAAAAAAGAGTAGTCCTTAAACTCAATTTATCATAAAAAGTATTACTATATTAACATGTCTACAAGCAGCGTGTAACAGGGTTAAGAGACATTAAGGCAATAATACTTGAAGTTACAAAATAAACCAAACGTAATACTTTTCCTAAGTGTTATATAAGGCAGGTAGATGGTCCCAGAAAAAAAAAAAAAGAAAAAAATCACTAAGGTAACAATCTACACTGCTGCTAGTCCCACATTTTTAAGATGGAATACTATAAATCTGGCTTTCAGTGGCACTTGAATTTTCCAGTATAATTTAAAGTGTCTTTTAGTTCCCTGAATCATGTCCATTCTGAAGGTGGATCTCTTGGTCCTTTGGGTTTTCCACAGCGATTACCAAAACCTATAATCAAAATACCACAATAGTTGGCTAGAGTTCAGAAATACTTTTACACTACTAAACTGTATCTGTAGACATTCTTCTTTTCTGGAACAAATAAATTTCCATATGGGAATTTAGCATTTAAACAAATATCTACAAACATAAACCAACTCTTAATTTCTTCTGTATAGTTGAGAAAATAACTGCTTCTTTTATAAAAATAAAATCAATTCTATAAAAATGTAAGAGAAACATTTAGGATATTTTAGTCTTTTCAACACAAAAGTAAAATTTGTTTACATGCTGCATTTTATATTTTAGTTTTTAATCTCAGTATGAAACAGGATAAATTTATTTTACAATTAATTCCAAGCAACTTTGATGGTATATGTTTTATCCTTACCAAGTATCGTTTAAAAACCTGAAGAAATCATAGCACAAAGTTTGATAAACTTTGCCTTAAGGAAATTCTGGAGATATGGCAAATAATTGTTTTTCATTCTTGCCAGCATTAACTACACAATTATAGTTTAAAAATTATTTTGTAAACAAATTACCAATCTCTGTGGCTTCTGTTGGACCTTCTGATAGTTGATCTTTCTTGTTACTAACAGTAGGTGGACATTCTGTACAGGTCTCTGTATGAATACCTTGTGCTGGATGATCTAAAATGCAAACCAAAGCCATGCAAACCAAAGCCATTATTAATCACAGTCATTTGTAGTATAATATGTAAAAAATTCCTCTAATTGCTTTTAATGTGGGCAAATCGTTAAAAGAGCAGTTTTCTCTTGAGCATCATAATTTTAGAGGCTCAGGCAAATGCAAGGGTAATGAACACAGGAAACCATGTTAGGTGTGCTTACAGGCACCTAGAAATCTGCAGCGAGTACTTCTGCTATGTGAGACTTCTTATACTCTTACTTTAACTTCAACTGAAATGCCTTACTGTGGAAATCAATAGCAAATAAGTTCATAGTTTATTAATGGAGTTAATATTTGCACCTAAAAAAGTAGTAATTCTTTTAAGGTTTAGCATTGTTTAAATTATGGTTTACTTATTTAACTGCCAGTGCATAAGACTAGTAACAAAAGAAATCAACCACTATGATTCATTCTTTCACCACTCACCACCTTCATCACATTCTCTGTACCCCTGTAAGGAGCTTTTCTAGAAACTTGGAATACAAGTCAAATGACAGACTATCCTTGTCATCAGGTACTCATAGTCTAGAAAGAGGCTGACAGACTTTTTCTATATATGGCTAGACTATAAATATTTTAGGCTTTGTAAGCCACATATGGTCTCTGTCCCATATTCTTCATTGATTTTTATTTTCTAAAGTTAATTTTGGTTTAAAAAATAATAAAATTTATTTTATTTTTTAATTTTACTGGAGTATAGGTGATTTACAATGTTGTGTTTCTTTGTTTTTATGTTTAAACAACTCTTTAAAATGTAAAAACCATTTATTCAGCTCAAGGGCAGAATAAGAAAACAAGCCAAGAGCAGAATTAGGCCTATGGGATACAGTTTGCCAACCCTTGGTGTAGTAGGAGAAAACAGACAAGAACATTAATTATTATAGCAGTGTGGTAAGTACAGGCACAGAGAAGAGAAGCATGTAGATGACACTAGTGGTGGTCATGTATTCATGGTTGCCGTCCCATGGGAAATGATGATTTAGATTAAAAGCCTCAATTTTCTGAATGAAGTAAAAGGTTAGATGAAGTAAAAGTTAGTGGGATTCATGATTTTAGAAAAAAATAAATGCTGAGGGCTCAATTGTGGATCAATTCCAGAATGGTATGCTCAATCTATAAAACTGAACAATGTCCCCCAGCAGTATTGAGTAATCTTGAGGGATAAAATAAAATGGCAAGGGAGTCAGGGACAAGAAAGTTAAGGATAACTATGTGTGTGATTAAAGTGATGGATGATAGTATCTAGACTGAGTAGAGGAGAAAGAGAAACCAGAAAGGAGTTAACAGATACAAAGAAAATAAAAGACCCAGGGATCTAGCAGTAGTAATATAATACAGATAATAATAACAGCACCGCTACCACTTCAATGCCCACCATGTGCTGGGCACTGTGTATATATGATTTAATTTAATTAAACCTTCATGACAATCATAACCTCCTCTAGAGTAGGTTACTATTATTATCTGCATTTCACAGAGAAGAAAATTGAGGCCTAGAAAGATTAGGTCACTTCCCAAAACCCCATCATAAGTAAAATGGCAAAAATAAGATTCCAGTCTCGGTAGGCTTGACCCTAAAACTTCTGCTCTTTTTCCTTATATGTTGCCTCAGAAAAGTAAATAGAGATTAATAAAGAGTTTATGTGATGGAATGAGCCCCATTAGGCACAGATTCAGGGTAACAGCAGCTGAGGCAGAAGAGAGGTTAGGGCAGAGATGATAGATAAATTGAGGGAATTGTACAGGCTAGGATGTTTGGTGAGCCGCTCACATGGTTACTCCTTTAAAGGAATGAACAATAACTTGACCTATTTTATTATGATAGTAAAAGTAATGCAATGCAAACATTTTCTAACTTGGCATTATAACACTGGGTTGAGCTAACATAATCTTACAGGCCTTCACAAATGTGAAAGTCCTAAAAAGAAAATTTCCAAAAAACAACCCAATTCAATCATCTAGGCTAATTTTGGGCATTTATTCAAATCACTGTCACATCTAGATTCTAGGTATTTTTATAAATAACAGAAATAAAATATAAGAAAATATTCTAAAAATGATTTCCTTCCTATCAGCCATTAATAACTGATAATAAATGCTGTTATGCTCCTGACCCATAATAATACCTGATACAATAATAAATTTAAAAGAATTACACTACATAATTCAGGTTTCAGAAAAGTCATCCTACATATTTTTTCACATGGAGAAATAACCAAATAATAACAACAAAAACACCAAAAACAAATAACTAAATGTGTATACCATGAGACATGCTATTTTATGTAACTTAATCTATATAATTTATAGCAGAAAAGAACACAATCCAACTTACCACATGTTTCACTTCCAGAGGTTATCAAGCCCTATAAGGAAGACATTCAAAAACTATTATAGTATATCCCTTTCATGCACAAAGTATAGAAAATGTGGTGTTATGAGTATATATACCAATAAATCAAGATCTATCAAGACTCTCAGTATCAAAGGAAAAGCAAACAATGGTGTTTTCAATTAAGAGTTAAAAAATTTTAACGTGGTGTTTTTATATTGGGAATAAAAAGACAAGGATATTCATTTTTCGTTCTGGATGAAAAGTGAACTTGCAGCATTTACTGATGAGATAATATCCATACAAGTGCATTTTGCCAAGCCTCTACTATATTCATCAAATTATATTACTGACTGTAAGACATATCTTTATTATTATGTTACCAATACTTTATGCACCAGTTGAAGTATATTACAATTTTTTTAACCAATTTTAAGATAAGCTCCAATTTTGGAGATATTCAAATATGAGGAAAATATGCAAAATATTAATGTTGACAAAAATAGCATTCCCGTTGCTAAAATATTGAGCTACCAAAACATTTCCTGAATGTGAAAGGAAAACTCCCATAACCAGAAGAAACAAAGGGAGAGACTATATACCTGATTTTATAATAGAAAGAACAAAATCTAGGATGTACTATGACCCTGAAAATAGTAACTCCTGTTCTGTTCATACCTCCAAAATGGTTTTAAACAAGGCATAATTTACAAATTTCAAAAGCAGCTTGGAAAATAATACTCTGAAATGATTATCATGTTCTTTAAAAAAATTTCTGATCTGGCATTTTATACAGGCTTTTTATCTGAAATCATAGCATAAGATACAGTTATCAAAAATTATATTTAATAGTCTTAAGGTAACAGTTATTATAATAAACTGTTAAGATCAATTAATAAAAGAACAAAAATACTGAGCTATAGCTGTTCTAATCCCCAAAAGACTCACTTCAGGGTTTTTTTGTTCAGATTGTTCCTGATTTTGAAGTTCACTCCACTCAGCTCTTACAGATGTATCTGAGAAAAACAAAATCTTACAATTAAAATTAACATCTTTAATTCTTGAAATTTCTTGCATTCAGGTAATATTTAAAAATAGATACTACAGATATTTAGCAATGATCACTTCCACTAAATTTTTTCCCAGTTTTTATTAACTGAAGAATATTCCTTCAATTTTTTCTTCCTTAAAATTTAAAAATTCCATTATCAGAGCTTATATAAGCACATTGTAATCTACAGGTTACAGGTATGACAGATTTATTTATTTAGTATTAGTGAAGTTTACAGCTTCACTATTTTTTAAAAATTCCTAAAATCAGTTAAAATTAAAAAATACTGGTAAAATGCAACAGATAAGATTGGTAGTGAGCACCTCCACTGAGCACAAGACACTGCAAATATAGTAAAGTTGTTTCTGTACTCTTTTTCAGGATGAGGAGGAGAAATATGTATGTGATCACTTCCTCCCACTTTTCATTGATATTCTTGTGGACTTAAGTGTCACTCAACATCACCTGAGTGACGCTGCCAACAACAGAATTTAAATGTATGTCTTTTAATATGTAAGTGCTATTTTTATTGAATGAAAGACAAATTATAGTTATAATTACATTTAACTGAATTATAGTATTTGACATAAATGCAACCATTTTATTAGCAGTCTTAGTAAATAAAAACACCATTTTAAGGTATTTTTCATATAAAGTATTAAAAACACTTATCAGTATAAATTCAAACCTGTTTTTGAATTTAATTATGCAGCTCAAGAGCAACAGATTATAATTAGCCATGTTTTTCAGGGCTTATTATTAGAGTATAAAATATGTAAAATCAGAAGATACACTCACTGTGTTCATTTGCTAGTACAAATGATTCAGGAGTTCTTTCAGGTAGGGGAGGAGGAGAATCTTCACTAACATCAACATCTATATTAAATACATAAAATTTAGACAAATTATGAACTTGTTAGAAATGTTAACTCATTTAAAAATGAACTTGTTATCTAAACAAAATGAGAACTTTTTTGACATTCTTAAAGATCACTGTCACTCGTATCTAAGAGAACCAGTCTTTAAAAGTGCAAAAAATAAACAAGATATCCTTATCACTAGACTCATTATCAAAAAGAATTAGGAGGCTTACTGAGCAAAAAAGCTCCATCATTGTTGCACAGAGGAAATGTCAATGATTCTCCTGACACCCTCTAGGCATCAACCACACTGTCCTCTGAGTTTGAAGGCATCTCCAACAGAGAAGCCAGCAAGCACGTGCCTTTTCTACTGGGCTTGCTGATGATCCTTTGAGTCCACAAAGGGAAGCTTTGTCATTTGAAGTCAGTGTTTCCCAAACTATAATCAACTGCTTAACTCCTTTTATGAGTTTTGCCATACGGTGTGGACCATGTAAATATGTATTTAAATCCCACTCATTTTCAACTTAATGATGTACTTCAGTCATGTTTTAAATAAATATTCATGACTAAAATAGATTGATAGTGCTAGTTATTTTTCTAATACACAAAATATAACCATTATAAATTTTAGAAAAAATAAATAAATAAATTTTAGGGCAAGAGAGGGGACTTATGTATACCTATGGCTGATCCATGTTGATGTAGAAACTAACATAATATTGATAAGCAATTATCCTCCAATTAAAAATAATTTTTAAAAAGGGTCCAGTAAAATGATTCACATGAAAAAAAAAATTTGAATGTTCATTTATTCAGTGCCTAAAATCTTGTGAACAGTGCATATGACCATACTTTGAAGATACATTTCTGTGTATCCCTAACCCTTAAAATATTAACAACTGTTCTATGATACTTTGCTGTTTTACATTTGACAGGACATGCATTAAAAAGACAGTGAAAATCAAGAAAAGCCTTTTCAATTCTCAACATGCATGAGGCCAGGTATGATTACTCTGGTCCTTCCTACCTTTATTTAACTGAAGCCAAAGAAAATACAGCCCCCTGGATTCTCCTGAGAAAAGTTCCAGTCCAGTATTTTATATATATATATAAAACATCAGTATTGTAAGTCTTTCTTGCATGTAAAGTTAAAGCAAGTAAAAGAATTATCCACCTTGCCTGGCAGTAATAGTCTGGAGTATTAATCCTATTTCCCCTTGCCCCTTTGTTACTAACAGCTCACAGTGAAGAGATAGGTACTGGAAGGAAGGAATGCACAATCTTGGCATTGTGGTGTCATTTCTTAATTAAGTGAACAAATGAGGAAGTAGTCTGGTTGTTTACATCAAGTATCAAGTATCTTTTGGAAACTCTATACCTCTTCTGTTGTAACAGTCCTCATTTTTAAGACTTTATTTTCTAACTGTATACTTGGCTTCTCAATTGCATGTTTCTCCCTGGATCTTTGAACTGCTTTTTCTGTGTAATAAAATTCTGTTTCAAATGTTAGCTAACCAGAGATGCACATTTTCATAGGCTTTTGTAAATAATACACTTTATGGGAGCCTAGTGTAGCCATGTTTGAGAAATCTTTCAGGAGGCCTGAGTCAATATTAAAATCAGAATTCATAGCCAGGAATTTGTCTTCAGGCAATAACTTAGGCAAAAGGTTGTTTCAGGCATCAAAATTATTCCATAACAAATTTTAAAACAAACAAGCTAACAATAATCTAATCCTGGTGCCAATGGTTCATCTACAAGGTAAAGAATGAGTAACATTAAGATTTAGGACTGCTTGAGGGACTTCCCCGGCAATCCAGTGGTTAAGAATCCACACTTCCACTGCAGGGTATATAAGTTCGAGCCCTGATTAGGGAACTACAATCCCAGTACAGTGTGGTCAAAACAAACAAAAAAAGAACTGCCTATAGTTATGTTGCAACACAGAATGTTCTACAGGAAACTCTTTAATGCCAAAGTCATTTAAGCATAGTTTTGGTCACACTGTACTGCCTGATAACTCTAAAACAAACAAAATGACAATTTCTTGTCTATGTATTTTCTTGTGTAGCTATAACCTAGCAGTTATTTTTCAAATCCTGAAGTTGAGGGAAAAAATATTGACAATTTTAAATTATGCCAAACTTTTATTTATTATGGCAACCAGTATCTTCTAAAGATCCCTCAAATAAAATGCAGGAGAATCAAGAACTAGCTTAGTTCTTTGTAAATTTAAGAAACTAGCTTAGACTCTCATCTACTCTATCATATACATCCCCCAAATAAAGAAAATGATAAAGAATGTTTGAGATGAGGAAAACAGGAACCACAGTATGGGTGAACTTATCAGGTCAGAATTAGAAAAAGTCATCTTTCATGTTCACAGTACTAATTTTGCCTGGACATAATAAACAGCAGTCTGTATGTGTCACTACCAAAGTTCATGGACAAGTAAAAGACCATTGATAATCTATCAGTAAATAGCTTTTGTGTTTATATATTTGCTCTCAACTTTATGGTCTGTTTAAGATAGCAATCATGGTAATTTTTATCAGATTAAAGAGGAGTTTCAAGACCCAATAATACATCGTGGAACTTAGGGCATATGTTATCTTGAGATGCTTAGATTGCTTAAAGAGTCATTAATTCAACAGTAGTAGCACTGATGACTAGATATGGAAGTATCCCATTTTTTACTGACTGAATTAAACTTCCCATATTCTGTTAAGCAGTTGCAATATTGCTCCTTGGTTAAACTCATTGTTGAAAGGAGTCTTTACTAAGAACAATTTTAAAAAGGTATGTTGTAGTTAAAAGTGGAGAAGGCAATGGCACCCCACTCCAGTACTCTTGCCTGGAAAATCCCATGGGTGGAGGAGCCTGGTAGGCTGCAGTCCATGGGGTCGCTAAGAGTCGGACACGACTGAGCGACTTCCCTTTCACTTTTCACTTTCATGCATTGGAGAAGGAAATGGCACCCCACTCCAGTGTTCTTGCCTGGAGAATCCCAGGGACGGGGGAGCCTGGTGGGCTGCCGTCTATGGGGTTGCACAGAGTCGGACACGACTGAAGTGACTTAGCAGTAGCAGTAGTTAAAAGATCATAAAAGATAATGAAATAGATATGTTATGTTTTTGTTGTTTAGTTACTAAGTCATGTCCAACTCTGCAGACTGTAGCCCACTCCTCTGTCGATGGAATTTTCCATGCAAGAATACTGGAGTGGGTTGCCACTTCTTTCTCCTGAGGATCTTCTCAACCCAGGGATAGAACCCTCATTTCCTGCACTGGTAGGCTGATTCTTTACCCCTGAGCCAACTGGGAACCCCTTACTCTCTGTACATACATGGGTGAAATTAAATAGCCAATATGTCAGTGTCACTTTAAGTAATTCTACCTTCTCTGAATTATTTCCCCAACTATTCAATCATAGAAACTTTGACCCATTTATACTAAGAATTGTAAGATGTAAGAAGAGAAAGTTTACAGTTACAACAATTTTGAAATATTTTGGAAACACAAAGTCTGGTAATGCAATGTGATCAAACTAAGGTAACAATAAAAACTGTTGTTTACTGTTCAGTTGCTAAGTCATGTTTGACTCTTTTGTGACCCCATGGACTGTAGCCCACCAGGTTCCTCTGTCCATGGGATTTCCCAGGCAAGAATACTAGAGTGGGATGCTATTTCCTTCTCCAAGAGATCTTCCTGACCCAAGGATTGAGCCCATGTCTCCTGAACTGACAGGCCGATTCTTTACCACTGAGCCACCAGGAAAGCCAACAGTAAAGGCTTACTTAAAAAAAAAAAAATTAGCATCAAAAAATAATTGAATTTTGCTGTATGTTCCGGAGTAATATGTGGAATAAAACATAATGAATTAATATAACAAAACTGCTTAGAACAGTGACTGACTGGCACAGAGTAAAATTTTTAAGTGTAGATACTATTATTATTACCTTTTTCAGCACCTGAATGTATTGTTCCCGCTATATCATGTCTAGCAATGGACATTGGTAATACTTTCCTTGTAGAAATGCTACTAGTGGCAGCAGAAACAGTGGCACTTGCTGTTGAAATACTGGTTTTATTCTTGGTCACAGAACCATCAGAGTTCCTTTCATCTGAGTCAGAGTCATCAGAGTGAAGAGGATTAGTAAAACTGAGGGGTGCTCTGAATAGAGGGGAACTGTCATGATGATCTGCAAGATCATGGGTTTCAACTTGTATTGTGGGGCTTGGTGTTGAACTCACAGTTTTCATTGTTTGACAGTGGATATCTGAGGATTTGCCTTCAGATGAATCAGGCATGGGTAGAGTGTTCTCAGGTCCATGAAATGACCACGTTAAATGTCCTTTTCCATCAAGAGGTAAGTGGTCTGGCCTTGGAGGTGTGTCTGAATTCTTCTGTGATGCTTCTGGTAGAATAATCGGATCTTTATTTGACTGTGTTGCATTGCAGTCCACACAAGAATTCTGGGAAATATCATCAACTTTTAGATCTCTTGAACTCAATTCCTGTGACTTCGAGATTTTATCAACTGTACACGGCGAAGCCGAAGCAGATTTAATTTTAATTGCATGTCCCCTATTTAAGAGTGTGTTCCCATCAAAACTTCTTGGTCCTTCTTGAAGAGGAACCTTCTTAATCTCAAAACTTAAATTTCGCTCCAATTTTTTATCTATCTGGTCAATAGTCGATTCATTTTTCCCTGTAAGTTCCATTGATTTACTATAGTTTCTGTTGAGGTCTGTTGAAGGTTGCTCTGATGAAACCATGTGCAACACTGGCTTTGGATGGTATCTGTCATTGTCCTGCCACACTGTAGTGACTGTTGGAAAAGCTGAAGGGGGAGAAGGTGTCAAGATGGGGGGCACTGGGTGAGGTTCTGGAGGCTGCAGTATTTCTTCCTTAGCATCCCCTTCTACAAGGCAACTGGAAGACATGAAAAAAAAGGTATTATAAGAATGTTCATCCTTTTAAAAAATAAGTTGATAGGTAAGTTATGTAGCTTAGCCTCTTATGTTAAAAGTCAGCAAATAAAGTCTGTGGTTATGAATAAAAAATTAAAATTTGCCCAATTAAGAAAATCAAATATTTAACAAGATAGTAATATATGAACATTGTTTCAAGAAGTCAAATAATATTAAGAATTTTAATAAAAAACCAGCGGTCCCCTCCCGGCCCTCCAGTTACCCTGAAACATCAAGTTTCAACTTTCTTTTTTTTTCAACTTAAAAAAAAAAAATTTAATTGAAGGATAACCACTTTACAATATTGTGTTAGTTTCTGCCATACATCAACATGAATCACCCATAGGTATACATATGTCCCCTCCCTCTTGAATTTCCCTCCCACCTCTCACTCCATGCCACCCCTCTAGGTTGTCACAGAGCCCCAGTTTAAGTTCCCTGAGTCATACAGCAAATCCCCACTGGTATCCAGTTTACATACGGTAGTGTATTACATGCTATTCTCTCCATTTCTCCCTCCCTAAAGTTTCAACTTTTTTAAAACTGCTCTTTATAAGATTTACATCCATATTTCAAAATATTTATAAAATGCACAAACTTATTCTGGATCTTTCTATTTCACACATACTTTACTGTCTTCCAGCTATGTAAATGTCTTCTCCATCTTCCTAAGACTACTAATGTTTGACTAGTTCAGTCTTATGACTAAAGCTATCATTCATAGCAATGACAGCATCATTTCCTATTTTTTCTTACATAACTCTTGTTTTCCCCTAATAATTGCCTTGGGTTTCCTATATATTATCAGTAATTCAGTCCTTCAAAATTTCCTGCAGATTTGAACACCTCCTCTCAACTGGTCAATAACCACCAAGAGAGGCCAGTAACTGGCCATATAACCATCAATACCACAGACATCCCTCTTAGAAACCTTGAGCTTCCCACTTCAGTTTGGACCACTGGCCCCTGAGGCCACCGCAGAGCAGACGATCCTGTTTCCCAGATCCCATCTTCCTTTTTCTAGGTACACACACTTGATTTAGTGGGTTATACCCTCCAATTGCTTCTTAAAAACTATAAACAGGAAACAAATTTCCCGAGGCCTACATAATTATTATATTTTCAAGGTTACTGACTTTTGGAAAAGGAATATAATTCTAGACTAGATATAACTTTCCTTTAGAATTTTATATCAGAATTATGATTCCTGTTCCTTTGAATGTGAGCTGTGTTTTCTCCCTCTTGGAGCTTTCAGGTTCTCTCTTTTTTTAAAAAAAACCTTTGATGTTCTATAATCTCATGCATGCTAAATTGCTCAGTTGTGTCTGACTCTGCAATCCAATGGACTGCAGGCCCCCAGGCTCCTCTGTCCATGCAGATTCCCCAGGCCTCCAGGGGATCTTCCCAACTCAGGGATCAAACCCAGGTCTCCTGTATTGCAGGTGGATTCTTTACCATCTGAGCCACCAGGGAAGCCCACAATCTCATGTGTTAACTTTTTAAAATCCAATATATTACAGTTTTTAATCCATTATATTGAGAACTTTCTGTATAAATATTTATGTTAATACTAGGGACTTACTTTGCTAATTTATTCTCTTCCAGTCTCCTTCCAGACTATGGCTAGGTTTAGTTATTGTTACTACTATTACTATGTGACATACTTCCTAGTTTGATTCTCTAATATCTTTTCTCCACATTTTCTCTTTTTGTTCATTTTCTTGGGAAATTTCCTTATCTTCGAGCCTTCCTTAATTAAAATTAAATTTTAAAAACTTATGCTATTATTTTTAATTTCCAAGAGTATCTTCTTTATTATGATCTGGCTCTCTGGTTCTGATTTCATGCTTGTAGTATTAAGCACTGAGAAAATAGACAGGCCCCTCCCCCCATTGTGTGTTATCTCTATTTCATCCATGTCCCCTTTTTCCCTGCTTATTGGATATGTCTTTCATGTTAGAATCTTTTATCAAATGTCTGATAATTCCTGGCTCTGTTCATTTTAAATCTACAATTTAAATATTTATAAACCAGAATCATATGACTGACTAAATCTAATACAACAAACAGGCCTTCTTCTCCAATAACTCCAATATAATCTACACAATAGATTAACTTGCTTACTGCAGCCATACTAAAAAACAAAATATACTGTTTTTTTTTAATCAGTCTTATGCTATTTGGATTTTATTTTCAGTTAACAAAGTATTCTTTGTGGAACACAATGGAATTCTGCCAATTTACTCTACTGCATGAATAAGAAAGAAGATGACCTAAGTGTGTTATACAAAATCACACACACACACATAAAAATTTGAGTATATATCCCCAAATAAAACCCTGACATAAGCTGAATGAACATTTTTCTGTTAACATTCATTTAGTACTTTTAAAAATTACCTTTTCATTTGTTGAAAAAAAAACAGGAGTCAAAGTTTTAAAAAAGGTATGTAAGAAGGGTTTAAAATTCAGAACACTCTACTCATTTTTTTCTCCTTCAAAATTAGGAAGAGGCTACCATTATTTGTTGTTGGAGGTAGATGACCATATAAATCACAAATATCAGTGCACACTTTGAGGACCTCTACCTTGGCTCAATCTCAAAATCCAAATGAAAAGATTTTACTGTAGCAAAACAATGTTTATTAATTTCCTTTAAGGTCATTATAGTGTCTTTAGGACTCTAAAGAACTGATATGGGAGACAAAAAAGTTAGAGAACTCACAATCTATATAGGTTTAAACTGGCTACTTTCCACAGCAAATACGAAAATGAAAATCAAACAAGAACTGCTGAGAAGTGCTAGTGGGCAGTTGACAGCCTGAGCATTTAAACACTGATGCCTAAAACCATCTGTATAGGCTTCCTGATCTTCCTTATAGAAGCATGCAAAGGAATTCTAGAGACTATAATATATAACTATTACATCTTTTCTTATTGTAAGCTTTTACTTTTGTAAAGAAGGATCTCATAAAGTACAGTAACTCAATGCCAAGACACAATCATAGTTGCCTCACCCAACTTTAGTCAACTACTATCAAAGTTTTAAGGGGAAAAAAATTGGTGAATCCTATACAAAGAAGTTCTACTTTGAGGAAGGTCTAGCTGTTTAGGCAGATCTATGCTTGGGATAAGACACAGTAAAGTCATCCCAACATTATTACAAATCTTCCACTGTGCCTCCTTTTAATTCAGTAACTCAATCTTAACTCCACACTGTAAAGAGAAAATCAACATTTGGTGAAAACCAAGTATGTTCCATGTCCTATACGTAGCATTTTCATATATTTCATTTCATTTACTCCTCAGGAAAATACGTAAAAAGAAACCAACGAACCAACCAAACAAACAGAAAACAAAAAATCAAATAAATTAAGTGACTTACAACTTCAAAGCTTGTAAGCATCTGAAAAGGATTTGTAACAAAATCATTTTGACTACCTATATTCTTTCCAAACTACCATCTACCTGACCTAGCACTAACCTGAAAGAAACAGGAGAGAAAAGGGGTAACAGGAATATATATTTTTATCTATTATAAATGAGCACTTGGTATGAAAGTAAGATCACATGCAAATAATTTGACAGTTTTATTGTTATTAGAAAACTGAAATAAATCTTTAGAATAGCTAAAATTTTAGTTGTACTGTATCAAAAGATGAAGTATAATCAATTCATGATTATGCTCACTGTTCTGGTATACTACTGAAAATTTATCTAAATTGAAAATAATTTTTTATATTATACCATTAGAAGATCAACTGCCATACATATGCTACATTCTAAACAAAAGAATGATAAGAGAAGTTATTAAAAAAAAAAAACTTAGTAATATTCAGATTTTTGTTGTTGTTTTAGTAACAGTAAGTAAAAGGTAAGTATCCTTTCAAACAAAACATGACATACAATACCTGCGGGTCCTTGGTGGTTTTGGAGGGGGAGAATCTTGTTTGTCATGATCTGTGGAGCTGATCATATTTTCAGTGTTAACTTCATTCTGCCAAGAGGAAAAAAAGCTTCATTAACTTTAAGGGAAAAATAATTTTCCTTCCTCATGTTTCAGATAAACTTTTTTATTGGGCTTTTGAATTTTTAAAACAATGCTAATTTTGCTAAATAATAAAATAGGTATTATATCTTCTATATTTAAGAAGGAAAAGCCACATTCAATGAGAAAATTATATATAAAAAAGTCCATCTCCAGTTACTAAAAAAGTCAGTCGTATACAGCAGCATTTCAACATAGTTCAAATGCTGCTGCAAAGAAACAGATGTTTCAAGAAAATGAAGATCAAATAAGATGTTTTTTTTTAAGGCATCACTACCACTAGATTTGTAATATGCAGATTTTGGGGGAGGGGAAACCACAAAGTAAGTCTTATGTCCTAAACTTCTTGGAGACATATATTGCTACCTACTATTTTTAAACAGGTCCTGAAACGAACTTTAATCATTCATTGCTCCACCATCCTCTGTCAACACAGAATGCCTACTCCATTAGGGTACACAACCCCTATATCACTGCCTAACCAAATGGACCCAAAAAAGGGCAGGCAGAGCCTCCAGGGATATACTCGGTTCTTGCTGGTGACATGGACCAGTGAAGTCATTAAAAGGGATGATCCAGAGTTAGCACAGCTTTAGGTTGTATTTGGGGGCTTCCCTTGTGGCTCAGAGGTTAAAGCGTCTGCCTGCATTGTGGGAGACCTGGGTTTGATCCCTGGGTCAGGAAGATCCCCTGGAGAAGGAAATGGCAACCCACTCCAGTATTCTTGCCTGGAGAATCCCATGGATGGAGGAGCCTAGTGGTCCATGGGATCGCAGAGTCGGACACGACTGAGCAACTTAACTAACTAACTAGGTTGTATTTAGTTATGATTGTGAATAGAGATATGCAATTATTATATAAAACATTGTCTTGAATTAGTTTATAGCTTCAGAAAGTACCTCATTTTTATATAGCTAGGCTGTGTTAATTCTGGGCCAGAAGACAAGAATGATTTTCACCCTTGCCTACATCTTAGATAATTTTAGAAAACAAATAACAAACAAACATCTTTCTAGATACTATAATCAACTAAAAAGTTAGTCACTCAGTTGTGTCTGTCTCTTTGTGACCCGATGAACTGTGTCAACTAAAAACTCTGAAACTGTAGTTTGCTTTTTTTTAAAATCAAATGAACCTCTTCCATGTCCATCATGGCATCTTCTTTATATAACAGTTTCTTGCCAATGTCCTTTTTTACTAAGTATTCCCAACAAAAGGAATCAGAGACTTTAACTCTACAGCAAATTTTAGTGTACCCGTCTCCTAATATCAGATGCATTTGAAGTGTCTTACACATCTTACTATGTATCTTGTTCTAATCAAAACAAGAGTTACATTATGAGATGAAAGTTTTCATCCTTCATGAGCCACCTCTCAAATTGGAGGCTTCTGTTTTAGGAATATCTGCTATAGATAGGGTGACCATACAATTTATTGTCCAAATTAGGACTTGTACACCTATACAACGAGTATAAACTGGTTTTGCTTCAAGTAAATCATGACTTTTCATTACCACACTTTTAGATCCTCGACTATCACCAGAATTTAGATTCTGCATCATAAAGATTCCTCTAATATGGTAGTGATTCATTTGCTTATTATTTCTATTAAACAGTCATACACCCACAATAATACTCTAATATTTTTGTACCAAAATCTATATAAATATTCTCACTAAGTAGGTTAAATAACTGTTTCTAACCTACAAAAACACGGCAATTTGTAATAATTAAAACATAAATAGCCTCATGTCGTGTCAAGTCAGGTTTTGCTGCCAAATACCAAACACACACACACACAAACACACCAACCGTACGTTCTCAGCGCATTTTCAATTTTAGAACAGCAAGCACTGGAAAGGATACAAGAATGCAAAGGACATGGCCCCTAACTTCAAGAATTGTATAACCATCCAAGAAAAAAGTGAAAGGGCAGTAAATCATGAAGTGGTAAAATCTGTACACTGAAGCTAGGAAATCAGAGAAAGGAAATGTTATAGATGAGAATATTAAGGATATAGTTGGGAAAATAATAAGAAGTTGAAAATATGAATGTACCACGCAGAATGGCATTAAAAGGTGGATAAGACATTGACAAGGAGAACAGAGGCACGAGGTATAGAACATGTGGGACTGGAACAGGAAGAGAAAGTAAGGGTATTTGCAGGCAAATGACTATATGTGACAAAGGAAAGAAGGTGTCATTAAAGACTCCTTATTCTGGGTGAAAAAGTGCCATTGAGAAAAACGCACAAAAGAGGAAAAGACCTTCTAGGGGAGGTCAGATTTTGAGCATGTTGAATTTCCAATAATTAAAGGAATCCATATGGCAATGCAGAAATGCAACTCAAGAGAGCCACTGCCCACACTGCAAGAACAAAACCTCCTACTCACTGGACTTAAGAATGGAACAATGTTCTTGGACTCCTAGTTTTTACCTACAATAATGTTTGCTGTACTTTTATATCTCCTGATCCTCTTATATATACACCTTTTGTCGCCACATTTGTCCTAATGTATACTGCTCTCTTTGGCTGCTTTTATTACCAGTTAAAACAATCACCAACTTTTGAAGTTGAAAGGTATTTTAGAAATTAAAGAATCTACCAGAGATTAGGTTCTAGTGTATTGTTTGTTTCAAACAGAGATTACTAAAATTACTTTTTAAAAAACTTCTGACCACCTTCACCCATTTCACTAGAGTTATTTTATGTATTAATATTTCCACATAGCAGAACTGTATCAAGGGCCACAAAAAAAAAAAAAAATTCAAACCTAATAAATACTTAAGGATGACACCACTCTTATGGCAGAAATAGAAAAACTAAAGAGCCTCTTGATGAAACTGAAAGAGGAGAGTGAAAAAGTTGGCTTAAAATTCAACATTCAGAAAACCAAGATCATGGCATTCAGTCCCATTGTTTCATGGCAAATAGATGGGGAGACAGTGGAAACAGTGAGACTTTATTTTTTTGGGCTCCAAAATCACTGCAGCCATGAAATTAAAAGACGCTTGCTCCTTGGAACAAAAGCTATGACCAACATAGACAGTGTATTAAAAAGCAAAGATATTACTTTGCCAACAAAGGTCTGTCTAGTCAAGGCTATGGTTTTTCCAGTAAGTCATGTATGGATGTGAGAGTTGGGTTATAAAGAAAGCTGAGTGCTAAACAATTGATGCTTTTGAACTGTAGTGTTGGAGAAGACTCTTGAGAGTCCCTTTGACTGAAGGAGATCCAACCAGTCCATCCTAAAGGAAATCAGTCTTGAATTAGAAGGACTGATGCTGAAGCTGAAACTCCAATACTTTGGCCACCTGATGAGAAGAACCGACTCACTGGAAAGACTCTGATGCTGGGAAAGATTGAAGGCAGGAGAAGGGGACAACATAGGATGAGATGGTTGGATGGCATCACCAACTTGATAGACATGAGTTTGAGCAAACTCCGGGAGCTAGTGATGGACAGGGAGGCCTGGCATGCTGCAGTCCATGGGGTCGCAAAGAGTTGGACATGACTGAGCGACTGAACTGAACTGAACTAAGGATGTATTGGAGAAGGAAATGGCAAACCACTTCAGTGTTCTTGCCTGGAGAATCCCAGGAAGGGGAAGCCTAATGGGCTGCCGTCTCTGGGGTCCCACAGAGTCGGACACGACTGAAGTGACTTAGCAGCAGCAGCAAGGATGTATTATCAGGTGCAGGACAAAATAAATACTAAAACAAGGTGCTTAAAAAAAATGTGAGGAAAAAATTCAGAATTCAATAATATCTCTCCTAAAATGTACAACATAAACATAACAAGGATCCTAACACAAATTAACAATAATTGTTAACAACACTGTTGTTACTCAATAATCCTAAAACCGAAAATTCTGGCATCAACTGATGGTAGTAGCTTTTACATACAAGAAAAAAGGCATGTGTGCACACCTTAGAGATACTTGCTTACTGAGGTATTTCTATATCCCAAGTCCATGCTACTGAATCTGAAAATAAACTTTCTCTTTAGATCTCCTACTCTTGGAAGTGATCTTAGTTGTAGTTTTAAGTATCTCTAACAAATACTATTTATTAAAGAGTCATATTGTTGACTAGCATTTCAAACTAAAATCTCTACAAAAATAATTCCAGAACATAGAGCTTTAAGTTTTTTTTTTAATTCCTCAACTTCCATATTAAGTAGTTAGAGAAATAATAAATGGAGATTTATGATTATTTCTCAGAGCATAGGTTCAAAAACATAAGTAATATATTTCAAATCATTTTACTCATCATACAATTCTAAGATAATTTCCCCCAATTTTTTAGATCCCACATTTCTCCGACTGGGATTTGTGGCTTCCAACCATATATAAACATGTTTAAAAAACAGGTCATTTATATTTTAAAGTACCTAGAAAACAAGATTTCTTAAGAGGAAAACATTAAAAAATTATCTAAAATGATAAGCTATCTTATCTTCTACCCACTTGTCTTTCCAGTTTTTTATCCATTCATCCACTGAAAAATATAGTTCCAGACATTATGGTATACAACCTTTGGCAAAGCTTTCTTAGAATGGATTCTATAGAAAATTATTTTTCCCTCTTGAAAAATAGGAAAACCCACCTGTTCAATGGCAAATTCAGCAGTCACCCTGTCAGCTTTAACAGACGTTAAAGTTGCAAGCATGTAGTATGTGTCTCCTATATAACCAGGCAATGAGATGAGAGACTAGGACTGAAATAACTACTATTTCTATTGTATGGTATTTCACCTAATCTCATATTATGTATGATTTTTCTTGTATTCCTTGGGGATTTGTAAACCTTTGAGCTACTAGGCAGAAACTATAACAAAATTATACTTGTAATGTGGAGTTCAGGATAGTAAAAAGGAAGTTTAATTTCAGGAATAAAATCTAAAGAAAAATCAGGTAATGAGAAAAACAAAGATGAAAATAAAGCAATATTTATCACATATTTTCTGGAGATAACTTAAATACAGTTAAAAGCTTGAAAAAATACAACACTGAACACTGTATTTTTTTTTCCTAGCAAAGGCAACAAAAGCAAAGTTAAGCAAGTGGGATTATATCAAACTAAAAAGCTTCTGGATAGCAAAGCAAACAATCAGGAAAATGAAAAGGCGACCTACCAAATGGGAAACAATATTTGCAAACCATGTATCTGATAAGGGGTTAATACCTTAAAAAATTTAAGGAACTCACATAACACTGTAGCAAAAAAAAAAAAAAAAAAAACCCCACAAACAAGTCAATTAAAAAATGGGGGAAGATTTGAAAAGATATTTTTTCCAAAGAAGACACGAGGATGGCCAACAGGTATGTGAAAAGGTGCTCAACATCACTAATCTTAAGGAAGATGAAAATCAAAACCATACTAAGACCTCATACCTGTCAAAATGGCAATTATCAAAAAGACAAGGAAAAAACAAAAGGGAACCTTTGTGTACTGTTGGTGGGAATGCAAACTGATGCAGCCATTATATAAAACAGCACAGAGGTTCCTCAAAAAATTAAGAATAGAACTACCATATGATCCAGCAATTGCACTTCCTTCCATATATTTATCTGAAGAAAACAAAACACTAAGTTGAAGATACACACATACACACACACACAAATGGAATATCATTTGGTCTTAAAAAAGAATGAAATCTTGCCATTTGCAACAACATGAATGGAACTTGAGGGCATTATACCAAGTGAATTAAGTCAGAGAAAAGACAAATAGCGTATGATCTCATATGTGGAAAAAGAAAACAAAAAACCAAACCCAAAGATACAGAAAACAGAGGTGGTGTCAGTGGTAGACCCAAAGTGAGTGAAACAGGGTCAAAGTTTGCAAATTTCCTCTTGTAAGTCAGTCACGGGATATAATATACAGTTTGGTGACTATAATTAATAATACTGTATTTTATATTTGAAGGTTCCTAAGAGTAAATGGGCTTCCCAGGTGGTGCCAGTAGTAAAGTATCTGCCTGCCAGTGCAGGAGACATAAGAGACATGGGTTCACCCTGGGACAGAAAGATCCTCTGGAGAAGGGCATGGCAAGCCACTCCAGTATTCTTGCCTGGAGAATCCCATGGATAGAGGAGCCTAGCAGGCTACAATCCAAAGGGTCACACAGAGTCAGACACCACTAAAATGACTTAGCACATAAGAGAATACATATTAACAGTTCTAACCACAAGAAAAAAATTCTGTTAACTATGTATGATGATGGATATTAACTAGACTTATTATAGTGATAATTTCACAATATATGCAAATGTTGAATCACAGTGGTGTACACCTGAAAGTAATGCTACATGTTAATTATATCTCAACAAAAATTAATGTAAATAATTTCTATACATTAAAAATATTTTTGTTTCTAGGAATAAGGAACTCTGAAATTCAAAAACTTTAACCTTGAAATTAATATTGCATTTACGGAAAAAAACAAAAATATTTTTCAAATAAAGTTTAAAGAAGAATGTAGCCTACTTAGTTTTTGTAAATTTAAAGGAGTCTCAAGTTAGGTAAAATTATACGCAGTAATATACAGACATTCTACTCTATATTATAAAATATTTGGCTATGTTGAGCACAGGCTATAACAGGCTTTAATTAAACTAAAGATAAAACAGATGTGATAATATATGAGGCATAGTTGCACAATGATTCCTTTGTTGATGAAGGAAATAATAATAAGGTCACATATATCAATCTTAAAAATCTGAAACTATCACATGTCTAATAAAGGAAATACACTATCCCCGAAATCCATGGGTCAATATTACTTCACACATTGAGGTAATATGCATTTGGTTAACTAATCTCTCATAACACCAAGATATTTCAAACAAATAGTCTCGGAAATTGCCAAAACCACATAAAAGGGGAAAAAAATTAAAACAAAGGTTATAAATGTTGCCAGTAATATCTTCATTTTATTTAAGTTATTGGAGCTAAATTAGTTTATCAAGTGACAGTTAACTTAGGTTCAATAATAAAGATGTAAAGAAATTTATCCAAAAACACTCCAAAAAATAGCCCAATACCTTCAAGGATAGAATAATTATAGAGAGGAAGTAAGAGGAGTACTTTTTTAAAAGGCAGAAAGAGAGCACTGTGAGAAAACAGTACTTTTGTCAATAAAATCTTTTAACACTAAAATGACAACTAAAGCCCCAAAGGGACATAATCGTGGTCTTATAATTCTACTTAATTAAAAAGCACATACAAAATAATGACAAAACTGTATATCATGATGACCAAAACCAAAATAAAATTCATGAAGAATCAACTTAGACTTACTTTGGTTGGATGGAAGGGGAGACAAAAATGCAGTTAATTTGTTAAAAGTAATCTATACTTGAAATGATATTGAATTATATAATTTTAAAGATCTAAATTCATAAATATATTTTATTTAGAATATTATTTAACTTTTATTAGAGTCATTAAATTATTCATCACAGGAGAGATTGAACTAGGGAGAAGAAAAGGAATTTAAAAATAACAAATAAAACTAATAACTAACAGATATTTATTATTAGATAAAACACAGGATGAAAATTAAAAAGCTAAATGTCACATCTTGGTAAAAAGTAAATTTTCTAAAATTAATATGCAAAGAACACCTACCACTCCATCAGTAATTTTCTGGGTGCCATGAATTTCATACAGTTGTAGCTGTTTTTCAAACAGTTGGGCGATAGCTCTATGAACAAGCTCATATTGCTCCTATTAAGGAGATGAAGTGATAAACAAGGGAAAAGACATTAAAAAGTGAAGGCAATTATAAAAATACACTTCATAAAGTGAAACAGAAAAACATACCTTAGTTTGTACTGCAGAATGCCTCTGTGTTCTCATTTCTTGTATTAAGTTAAAAACATTAAATTCTTCTGGTATTTTCTAAAACAAAGAATTTAATACATGAACTCTGGACAACCATTCAGAAAAACAGTGTAACAGTGCTCAACTTTTCATACAGACGTTATATATAGCTGGATAACTAAAAACATTTATTAAGCACTACCTATCATGTATCAGTGACTGTCTAGAGCCAAGAACTAATCTTGACTCTCAGCAGTCAAGTTAGTGAGCCAGATACGGAGACAGATAAATGTCCAGCCAACGTATGGTTGCAGTACAGTTGGAGTAAATATGCTGTGACCAACACTGATTGGTATGTGAGTGAAAAATTAAAGAAATATACACAAACATGGCAGATAGAATGTATAATCTATTTGGGGAATAGAGAAGTTTGATGTAGATAAAACCGACTAAAAGACTGAAAGAAGGAGAGCTGTTCAAAAGAGAAAAGATAAGGCTACTTGTCAGAATACAAACATGATAGAGTTTGAATTCATTCTATAGGCTAGTGTTTTCTTGGCTGTCTCTATAAGGACCAGTTAAGACAGCTACATCTCTGGAGACTGATTGTGAATCCTACAGAATTAGTTTCTACACCTGGTATTTTAACTACTACAATAGGCAATTGTAGACATGAGCAGAAATATAGACATGAGCAGATCTAATATCTGGGTAACTTTTGTAGCAGGGAAAATAAAAGAGTGAAAAGGGGAGAAACTGGTGGAGGTTTACTGAAGCATTCCAAAAAGAAAAACCAATGGATTTGAGACATATTGCTGAGGCAGAATTATTAGAACTTGGTCATCAGCAAGAATATTTTGGAGAGATAAAAGAGATAGAAAAGTTAAAATGTGATTTCTAGGTTCACTGCTTAGGAGTCTTGACATATATCAAAATATTTTTATATCAATTCCTAACCTAAGCCTTAAGAGTATAGTTGTTATGTTAAACTCAATCAAATGGGGACTATATTCAAGATACACAACCCTTCTGAAATGACAAGATGTTTGCCTGCTTGTATTCATCCAAATGCTTCCCGCCCGGATTTTAATCCCTGATTTTTATGTTAAAATGTGTTACAAAGCCACTTAAATTTTATTCATTTCATATGAGTATCAGGAAATGATTAGAATGGGGGAATACAAAAATAAAATTTAACAGCAGGCTTTTTGAAAAACTATTGAAAATTTAAATATTCCTTATGCAAAAGTACAAAATAGAAAGGCAGAGAAAAAAAAGGAAAATGAATAAAAGGAAGAAGGAAAAGAAAATAAATATTTTATTGTTCATATTTTATATAACAGATTGACATATTCATAGAAACTATAAAGCTATGAAGAATAAAACTTCCTAATTCATAGAAAATGAATGTACTATAGAACCAGCAAATAAACCAAATCTACATATAATAAGGAGACTTATGCTTTTTAAATCTGTAATGAAGGCTATTTCTTTATATCCTCCATGGTATCAAAACCAATTTTTTGGAAACAGAAGTAGTAGCAACAATAACAACAAGGATTATAATAAAAACTAACAGTAAATGGAACACTTGCTACCTGCCACATAGTAGTGATGAACTTTACAAGTTTCTTAAGAACTTACTTAATTCTTCAATTATTAATGTTATGATTCCCACTTCCAAATAAAGAAATTATGGTACAATGAGATCAAGTAATTCGACCAAGATCCCACAACTAGTAAATGACAGAGCCAAGAATTTTAACCTTGGAGGTCTAGCTCCAGTCAGCATTCTTAACCCTATACTATATAATGTTTCCAGTTAGACATAAATATTCACTGAATTGATTATATTTATACATAGATAAATATAAAAGGCAACAGAGGTGCAGTATTTGGAAAAGTCAATGCAGAGCGTACATGTCTAATGTAGGTATAAATTCATTCAGAACAAATGAGTGACAATATGTTTATTTTGCTGCCCAGTGTATTACCCTCAAGCTAATATGCATCATTTATACCTTTCACTGCCTTTATCTCTTACATAGCAAAGCTACTTCTAAAAAAGTAGTAACATGTATAACAAAACATATGGTATAATTTACTGCAATTAGTCATAAGTTTAAAAATCATAACAGATGAATTAGATATAACACTATATAAAAATTCTTACCCCAGCTTTTAGTAAATTCCACGTATAATCTATGGCACAAATGGCACCCGTTCTTCCACAGCCTGCACTATGGATATAAAATTTGAAAAAACAATTTGATTTTTGTAATAAAAGAACTATAAGATAAATGTGGATAAATATGTTAATACTCAGAAGCAAAAAATCATTTAAGAAAGCTGATAAAATTCTACTTACTTAGTAAGTAAACTACAACTTAAGATGTGTGCAGGGCAAAGATCCTTAACATTATGATTTATATATTGTTTTCCTTTAATTTAAGGAACTTGCAAGAGTAATACCTAGAAGCCTTCACTCTGAAAGTCTGTCTACCTTGTGAAACCTTGTCTAGCTAACAAAACACCTTGCAGAGATAAATTTATACTATGTTCTAGATAGCTCTGGTAGAGGAAGAAATCTATATCATTTCAATCTGCAAAAGGTACAGGAAAGGTGAAGATTAACAAGCCCCAGAAACTGGTTTGAACATGAGCAGTTACACTAAAGAAAGGCCACTAATGCTTTCTAATCTTCTGAAGAACAGAACCTAAAGAATGTAAAATAAAATATCAAAGTTAGTTATTTTAAAACATGACAAAAATACTTTGAAGTAACTAGTTTTCAGCTAGAGGGAGGCAAATGCACCCAAAGGCTGGAAATCACTATGAGTAAAAAGATGTTATTGACATCTTTAATAATTTTAGGCGGAAAAAAATTTGGGCAGCACTTTCATATGTATTTTGAAACTTTTAGAAATATCATGTAATCTAAGAATCCATGATACAGTACCTTATAAGCAATTTAGTATGGTTTTCTAAAAAGCTCTTAACAATAGACATCAATAATATTAATTTTAAATCACTGATTTATTTGTCAATTCCACACATCAAAACACTTATAAAATTTTAGTGTTAAGGGTTTACTAGAGCTAAATGATATATATGTAAAACTTGGTGGTTAAAAGTGTGATATTACAAAGACAGAGACTATATCAATGAAACATTACAGTTAACATAATATTTTGGTTGTTCAAAAACATTAAATGATCAACTTTATTTTATTAAAAGAAAATCTTCACATCAAATTGGGTTTATGACCTATATACATTGGCTGGACAATATGAATACAACAGGAAATAATTTCAGTTAACGTGTAAAGAAGTCAAGCCAAAGCAATTTATCTTATAATTCTACAATTAAACAGACCCTTCTCTTTTAAACCAGTTAACTACTTAGACTCAGCTAATCACAGACGAACTAAAGAAAAATCATTTTAATTAAGCAGGTTGCTAACTGATTCCCACGTCTATATCAGCAGGTCACCTTTCTGGTTCATAAAGAAAAAGTAGCCCTTTCACTTCACTAATACAGGCATTACAATCCAACCAACTGGCTAAGTAAACTATCTTTGGTGCTCCATCACCACTAATGTTTTTTTTTAACTTTTTATTTTTTATATTCGAGTCAATTAACAATGAGGTGACAGTTTCAGGTGGAAAGCAAAGAGACTCAGCCATCTGTTCTTCCCCAAACTCCCCTCCCATCCATGCTGCCACATAACATGGAGCAGAGTTCCCTGTGCTATAGAGTAGGCCCCTGTTGGCTATCCATTTTAAATATAACTCCACTAATATCTTTTAACTATTGAATTAACCTGAGTTAATTAACCTCTGAGTCCAAAAAATTTCATTTACTTTTTATAACAAATGTGAATACAGGTATAAGTCACTTAAAAAATAAATTGCTATTTTATGAAATAAGTACTATGATTTTAAGTCTTTTGGAAGGATCTAATGTAAAATAAAAAATTAAGAGAAGGAAAACTGCCTCAGGATTCAAGTCACTTTTACTATTTAGAAACCCATATAATGACCAATCTAATGAAATTCCAAACTTATGTTTCAAAATGCTATACATTACCCACATTATAATGCCATCTATACTGAAAAATATTTAATTAAATATTTAGAAAATTCTTTTGTACCTGCAATGAATACAAATAGGCACATCTTCATGTTCCTGGTATTTCCTCATTAAGCTTATCATGTCCAGAATAGAATCAAATGATGAAGGAACATCATGGTCTGGCCAGTTCACATAATGAAACTGATATAGCCTACGAGATTCCTTGAAGAATAACAGAAATTCAATCATATGAAAATACAGTTACAAATTTTAAACCACACAGAAAAGCTGCACATTTCACTTTGCTGCCATTTCTAAGATATGTATGTCATATTCAGCACTTTGTTAAAAAAAAAAAGATAGCCTACATTTATCACATACCTTTTCTTAATCCTGCATGTAATACGATGGGGAAGGTACTGTTAGTACTATCCTAATTTTATAGGTAAGGAAATTGAGACAGAAAGAATAACCTGCGTAATGTTTCATAGCAAATGACAGTATGGGGTCTGAAAGCAGGCAGTCTTACTTCCAAAACCTGCACTTTAACCAGAATACTATATAGTTAATCTACAGTAGTAAATGGATAAGCAATATACCATAAGCATTGTTTTAGAATCCATTACAGTTAGAAGGCTAGTAGACTATTTAAATGAAAAAGAAAATTAGAAATGAAAATTTCCGAACCCAAACCTACTCAAATTATGGTGCAGGCTGCCATCCATCTCCCTACCCTTTCAAGGGGTTTGTGAAATAGCTTTCACGTTATTTCACGCTATAATAATACTAAGGTGTTATTTGCCATTTCCACTCTCATTCTCTCATCAGTGTACAGCAGTCTTCTCAAGGCTACAAGACTTAAGATGATGTCATCACTTTGAGAGCTTGTGCAATGTCTGCTTGTGTATTAAAAAAAAAAAACTCAGTTTTCATTTCAAATATAGTAAATAATAAAAGATATAACCCACATAAACAAGAGCTCTTTGGAAACTTCTGTAATTTTTAAGAACCTGAAGAATGGCTATTCTAGGTGTTAAGCAGAAAAAGCACTGCTTGGCATTCAGGCAAAACTGTATTCAAATTCTACTTCTGTCATTTACTGAATAACTTTAGGTAAGTTACCTAATTTCTCAAAGACTCTATCTTCATCAGTGGGCAATGGAGAAAACAGTATCTACCACTATACAAGTTAGGAGGACTGAAATGCCTGATATACTACTGAAATTCCATAAAGTACCTATTATTAGTAGTACAGATTAAAAAATAGCAACCAAAGTGATAATAATTGAGTCAACTAAAGGGAAATGATTAGTCGGGAGAAGGGTTGCTACAACTACTGGAACCATGTCTACTTATCATCAGGAAGGAATTAAGTATGTTTATAAATGCACTGGTTGAAGAAGAAATGGTAAGCTTTATGGCCAAGCTTATTTACTTTATTTTTTACTTATTTATTTTGGTTATTTACTTTAAAGTGATTTAAATTTAAGACTGAGGAAGAACTGATAGGCCTTCTCTCATATCCATCAGATTTTTTATTCATTCCTGAAGAAACTTCATTTTATATAGTTCTGTTGAAGTCACAGGCCTCAAGTGAAAACAAGATATATCTAAATGAAGACTTAGCTTTTTTTTTTTTTTTTTTAAATTTTTGAATGCACTGTGTCTTCATTGCTGCACACAGGCTTTCTCTGCTGCTGCTAAGTCGCTTTAGTCGTGTCCGACTCTGTGCGATCCCATAGACGGCAGCCCACCAGGCTCCCCCGTCCCTGGGATTCTCCAGGCAAGAACACTGGAGTGGGGTGCCATTTCCTTCTCCAATGCATGAAAGTGAAAAGTGAAAGTGAAGTCGCTCAGTCGTGTCCGACTCTTAGCAACCCCATGGACTGCAGCCTACCAGGCTCCTCCGTCCATGGGATTTTCCAGGCAAGAGTACTGGAGTTGGGTGCCATAGTTGTGGTGAATGGGGGCTACTCTTCGTTGTTGTTCAACAGCTTCTCATTGTGGTAGCTTCTCTTGTTGCAGAGCACAGGCTCTAGACAAGTAGGCTCAGTAGTCGTGGCACATGGGCTTAGTTTCCTCAAGGCACATGGGATCTTCTGGGACCAGGGATCCCTTGCACTGGCAGACAAATTCTTAACCACTGGACCACCACAGAAGTCCGAAGACTAGCTTTAATGGTGGTTTGTCGCTGTCTAAAACATTGTAAACTAGTAAAAGTGGGTAATAATTATGTAAATAATAACCTAATCTGTTTATTGCAATAGAGGAAAAATATCTACAGCAAAGAAACCAGTTATTCCATAGTGTAAATTTAACTTAGGGAAAGATTCTAAGTGAGTTAAAGTTTATATTACTTTAAATATAAGGCTTAAGATAATAAAATATTACATCTGATTTTCTTCTTTGTTACACTACATAACAACAACAAAAAATACATCTCCTTAACTAATGTAAGATAAGATAGTATACTGTTTACACATATCGTCTCTTTAGGGTACATATTCTTAGAAACTATCTCTAAATGGAAAATACTTACATTTTGAAATTCAAGTAAGAGTGTCCTAATGAAGTAGTCTGTTCTTGCTTGTTCAGCTTCCTAAATAAAGAGAAACACTTGTGAGTCAGTGAGAACATTAAAACAAAAATATTTACATGCCAAAACAATAATTTCTTACAATATGAAATTACCTTTAAAATTCTAGGTATGTCTAATTATTATAAAAACAACCATTCCAAAAGTCATCAATTTGGTTATTTAAGTTTTATTTAGAAGTTTTTTAAACAGAAGTGTCTGTCAACCAATTACTAAGCTAGGAGTGGATCATCCAACAAAATACTTGCAAGGTGACAACCATCACCAGAATCATGTAACAGAAATAACACCTACAAACAAAACGTCACTCCTAAATACTACAAACTCCTTCAATCATTTTATCTATTAAGCTTGATTTTTCTCTACCTAACACTTAAACTCTGAGTTAAATGGATGCCAAATGGGTAAGGAAAAAGATGCATTCAGAAAATCCCAAATTATTATTTTGGTTGATGACAAAATAGTCACTTTAAAAGTCTCTTACTGTTATTTGTCAGTGTATTAGAATGAAGCCTCTTCATCAATTTGTCACTAAGTAAACTTATTTTTGCCTTTTTTAACTAAAACTACAGATAGGTGAGGACATCAATTGTCAAGAGCAACAGATATGCTGCTTTACTAATTAAAAAAAAATCAACATTATTCCGGCTTTAATGTTATAAACCATAATAATTTATTTTGAACTTTTTAAATAACATTAGGGGGAAAGTTATGTTTTTAAAACACAGAATAAATGAAAACACTGGTCCAAGATAATGTTTGCTCACCTATAAAAGGTGAGATAAATATTTTTGACTTTGTAGGCCGTGAAGTCTCTGTTGTGCTGTGATAGGCAAATATGTAAATTAGTGGGCAAGGCTGTACATCAATAAAACTTCACTCACAAAACAGGCAGTGGGCTAGACTGACCCATGGACAGTGCTGATCGAAGTGGCTGTAAGCAGCAACATGCTTCTGAGCTCCGGCTAGCCAGGCCCTCACTCCTCACCAACACTCTACCCTCTTTCCCATCCCCAAATCGAGAGAGCTTCTAATACTCTCAGTCTTAAACACTGTGATTGCCAAGTCGAGTCAAATCACTTACTATGGTTATTTTCACTACCTTGCTTTCTATTCATACATTTGATTTGTGTTTTACAACAGTGATAACAAATCCTGAGTTCTCTGAAACAATCACATGACATACAAATTACTTCCATTTTGAAATTTTGAAAAGAAAAATTCTGCTGCTTCAGCAATCCCATCACTGACAAATCAAACCAGCTCTTATTGATCAAATCAAACTTTTTATTAACAGGACTTTTAAAAATTACTCATTAGTGCAATTGAAAAACCAATCCTCAAATCAATTCATCTTTTCCCAAATTTCAAACTATTTCCTACTTTTCTCTATTGATTATGATAAATTGTTTACTATTCCTGATCCCTGCCTGTTAAAATTTTGTTTTGTTGTTGACCATTAATCACTATATGCTGTCACCTAAACTGTGACATTCATTACAGTTAGTACATTTAAATTTACAAATTTTCAACATAACCACATTGCATAGAACTAGATTTCCTGAACTGTCCAGGTATTTAATACTGTAGAATACTCTCTAAACTGGTGGTGGGGGTGGGGGTGGTAGGTAGGGGTGGGGTTAGGAAGTGTTCCATCACAGAAGTACAATATGGTTATATACTGTTTTTTACTCATTGCAAATAATATGAAATGCAGTAGGATTTTAATTTTTTAAATATTTAATCCACAGTTAATTCTAACCAGGACTTTAGAGAATTGACTATACATTAAATGCAGGCTGTTATAATTATGAGTTAAAGTTAAGATTCTAACAATCACACTGCATTATAAAGGAAGACTGTGGAACACAGTTTGAGTCCTTATCTTAATCAACCTAGAAAGCACTAAATTCCTGGTAGCATCAGAGGAATTCAGAAGTCCTAAATACAAATAAGTCATAAAATTAAGGACTTCTTGAATACAGCAATGACGAGTAAGATCACAGAAATTATATTTCATTTAACCATGGAAAACAAAATAAAAAACAGTTTTGAGATGGGTAATGCAATGGTCAATTTTATTTGTCAATTTGGCTTGGCCACGGTGTGCTCTGATTCTCAGTCATACGTTATTCTTCGTGTTCCTGTGAGGGAGTTTTGGGGTGAAATGAACATTTAAATCAGTAGATTTTGAGTAGAGTGGTTGGCCCTCATCCAATCAGTTAATCCATGAATAGAACGAAAGGATCAGACTCCTCCAAGTAAGAGAGAATTCTCCAGGAGACTGCTTTCAGCACTGGCTCTTCGTGGTTCTACAGCTGACTGTCTTTGGACTGGAGCTGAAATGTTAGTTTGTCTGGGTCTCAGCCTTCCCACCTTCAGACTAGAATTGCAGTATTGGCTCTCGGTCTCCAGGCTGTGGGTCTTCAGCCTGAAACCGAAGCATCAGCTCCTCCTGGATCTCCAGCTTGCCCACCCTGACTGCAGATTTTGGACTTGCCAGCTTCCATAGTCACGTGAGTCAATTCTGACAAATCTCTTTTCTGTATATACACATTCTACTGCTTCTGTTCTCTGGAAAACCCTGATTAATATGGGGAAATTATTTTAAGTGATTATAAAAAGACACCATCATATGTAATCCAAAGCAAAGTGTTGGTTCTATTCTAAAGCTCACTATTTCTTTTTCCCCTCACTGTTTTTATTTTTTAATTAATCTTCTCAGATTTATGCTTTGTTAGTTTTAGGACTTGAATTTAATTCGTTTCCAAAGCTCATCAAATAGGTATCTATTTTAAGTTTCATGTCAAGTTTTCTGCCATAAAGGGTCAATCTCTGCTATTAGGATGGAGGTTCTCAAACCTATCTTTGTATATAATTATAAGGGGAGAATAACATGGTTATGAAAGATTAACATCATAAACTATGCTTCAGCATCAAGGATCTTTCCCATTAGTTGAATAAGAGCATAGTTATTTGTTTATTCTTAGATATGTAACACTTACAATCAACTTACATGCAAAGACTAAGACAGAATTAACATAATAAGGAAATTATACATTTAAGAAAAGTCATTCTTAAAGTTCCTTAATTTATATACACTATGCAACACAATACTGTAAAACAATTATAGTCAAATTTTAAAAAGCATTGTAAAACAAGCATTATTAATATTTGTTTATTATAATTAAGTATAGATTCACATGAAAACACTGAGTGCTTGGCTTATATAACCCATAAGATTCAACACAATTATAAGTTAACTATTCATCAGTCTGACATACCCACTGCCTGATTAAATAATGTTTATGAATATAGGTACTTACACAAGAAATTTTAAATGGTGCAAATGTTATAGGGTCTTCTCCAAACAAAGGCCAATACCGTTCACATTTTTTCTGTTGTCCAAAAAGAGGTTAGTAAATAACTGATAATTTGTTTTATTTGAACTTTTACAAATATTTTGTGTTCCGCTTGTTCTTCATTCCCAGAAAACAAACTGCCATCAGTAGGCAGGGACTAAGAGTTTAGATTTATCCAACTCTTTAAAGGTGGGCTACTAATTGCTCTTCAAGATTAGTAATAGGAACTTTATTAACCTAAGTGTATAAGCTGTTCATTTCTACCTGCTTGTTATACAGACTCCAAAGATCCTCCTCTAGAAAAGAAAAATTGCTTTTTTTTTTTAAATGCCTAGCACAAGGAGGTAAATTTAGTGTAAGAAGTTGTTCAATTTAGTGTAAGAAATTTAGCATATGAGTTTTAATGGTTCTAAAATGACAATATCTATAATACCTAGTTGAATTCTCATTAAGTATAAAATCTGTGGCACAGTGGAAACAGCACTCCACTCAGTATAAGAAAATGGCACAGGTAGCAATTTTACCATTTGTTTACATTTAGTTCCTTTACCTATAAAAACAGGGATGGTAATACTTATCTTACATGATTGTTTCAAGGAATTTGAGTATATTTCAAATGTTCTACTGTTGGTAAAAAACACTATTCAAGAACTGGAGAAGGAAATGGCAACCCACTCCAGTATTCCTGCGTGGAGCATCCCATGGATGGAGGAGCCTGGTGGGCTACAGTCCACGGGGTGGCAAAGAGTCAGACACGACTGAGCGACTTCACTCACTCACTCACTATACAAGAATAATGTATTAAACTATTCACTTTTATTTGAGATTAGAGAAGGTATAATCAAACAGTATCCTTATTTTCCCATAATACATAGGTATAGAAATAGTGTAGAATATTCATTTACATTGGTTTCTAGTATCAAGCCTCATTATTTTAAAAATTTAGGTAAGTGAATAAAAGCCTAACTTCATAAAAGACCCAGTGATTCTGATACAAGAAATAATGTAATTTTGCCAGTAAGACCCAATAAAATTGAAGTCTTTATAACTGACAATCTAGCTTAAAATACACATTTTAGCAGTGGGAAATATATCAGTTCTTACTAAATCCTCATAGTTCTACATACAGTAAGTGGAACTGTTACCTATAGGCTGGAATTAACTGTAAGTTGACAATACTGCTCTCAGGGCAAAAAGTAGAACTGCCTAGTATGTCACTTTAACTTAGAGTAAATACTACTAAAATTTTAGAAGGCTTAAAGTCACAAACTTAATTTCCTAGTAGAAGTTTATAGAAAATGATAAATTATTTTGAAGGTTATTTGTTTTTCTTCTTGGTCTTTCACTTAGTAAACCTTTAATATCTTGAAACAGAAAACAAGTTTATAGGAGATTAGCAAGAACTGAAAGTTTGTGACTTAACATGCCTCTCTTCAGAGCAATGTTGAGTAAAGTTTATATTGGTATTTATATTTCAGGTATGAACTAATTACTGATACAATTGATACCAAAATGTATGTGTTAAACATAATACGTGAATTTTATTGTTGTTCAGTTGCTAAGTTGTGTCCAACTCTTTTGTGACCCTTTGGACCACAACAGACAGGCTTCCCTGCCCTTTGCTATCTCCTAAAGTTTGCTCAAACTCATATTCATTGAGTTGATGATGCCATCCAACCATCTCATCCTCTGTCACCCCCTTCTCCTCCTGCCCTCAATCTTTCCCAGCATCAGGGTCTTTAATCTATAGTAATTTGTCATTGGTTTCAGAGATGAGGAAGCTGAAGCTCAGAGAGGGCAGTTCACTGCACCATGTCCAAATGCCAGTAAGTGTAGGTTTGTTTGATTTCATTACCTGTGCTCTTTCCATTAGGTCACACTCTAAGTCAAAGTGGAGATTATCAAAAGAATTCATAGCCTTGACCGATAAAACAACAAAACCAACTAACAAAACACTATGAATCCAAAAAATCATTAGGTTCAAAAAGTTTTAGCATTCAATACAACTTTATCTTTTAAGCATTATTACTGATACACAATGTGAGCTTATTAACAGAAAGAAGAGAAACAAATCCCAAATCTTAAAAGTAACTTAAAAAAAGTTAGGAAGGTGAAATTTAAATTTCGTCATGGAATTCCAGGTGAGCTATTTCAAATCCTGAAAGATGATGCTGTGAAAATGCTGCACTCCATGTGCCAGCAAATTTGGAAAACTCAGCAGTGGCCACAGGACTGGAAAAGGTCAGTTTTCATTCCAATCCCAAAGAAAGGCAATGCCAAAGAATGTTCAAACTACTGCACAATTGCACTCATCTCAGCTAGTAAAGTAATACTCAAAATTCTCCAAGCCAGGACTCTGTGGGAGGGGGAGAGGGTGGGATGATTTGGGAGAATGGCATTGAAATATGTATAATATCATACATGAAATGAGTCGCCAGTCCAGATTCGATGCACAATACTGGATGCTTGGGGCTGGTGCACTGGGACGACCCAGAGGGATGGTATGGGGAGGGAGGAGGGAGGAGGGATCAGGATGGGGAACATATGTATGCCTGTGGCGGATTCATTTCGATATATGGCAGAACCAATGCAATATTGTAAAGTTTAAAAATAAAATAAAATTAAAAAAAAAAAAAATTCTCCAAGCCAGGCTTCAGTAATACGTGAACCGTGAACTACCAGATGTTCAAGCTGGTTTTAGAAAAGGCAGAGGAACTAGAGATCAAATTGCCAACATCCACTGCTGCTGCTGCTGCTGCTAAGTCGCTTCAGTCGTGTCCAACTCTGTGCGACCCCATGGACTGCAGCCTACCAGGCTTCTCCGTCCATGGGATTCTCCAGGCAAGAACACTGGAGTGGGTTGCCATTTCCTTCTCCAATGCATGAAAGTGGAAAGTGAAAGTGAAGTCGCTGAGTCGTGTCTGACTCTTAGTGACCACATGGACTGCAGCCCACCAGGCTCCTTCATCCATGGGATTTTCCAGGCAACAGTACTGGAGTGGGGTGCCATTGCCTTCTCCCCAACATCCACTGGATCATTGAAAAAGCAAGAGAGTTCCAGAAAAAGATCTATTTTTGCTATATTGACTATGCCAAAGCCCTTGACTGTGTGGATCACCACAAACTGTGGAAAATTCTGAAAGAGATGGGAATACCAGACCACCTGACCAGCCTCTTGAGAAACCTATATGCAGGTCAGGAAGCAACAGTTAGAACTGGACATGGAACAACAGACTGGTTCCAAATAGGAAAAGGAGTACGTCAAGGCTGTATACTGTCACCCTGCTTATTTAACTTACATGCAGAGTACATCATGAGAAACGCTGGGCTGAAAGAAGCACAAGCTGGAATCAAGACTGCCGGGAGAAATATCAATAACCTCAGATATGCAGATGATACCACCCTTATGGCAGAAAGTGAAGAGGAAGTAAAAAGCCTATTGATGAAAGTGAAAGTGGAGAGTGAAGAAGTTGGCTTAAAGCTCAACATTCAGAAAACAAAGATCATGGCATCTGGTCCCATCACTTCATGGCAAATAGATGGGGAAACAGTGTCAGACTTTATTTTTGGGGGCTCCAAAATCATTGCAGATGGTGACTGCAGCCATGAAATTAAAAGACTCCTTGGAAGGAAACTTATGACCAACCTAGATAGCATATTCAAAAGCAGAGACATTACTTTGCCAACAAAGGTCCGTCTAGTCAAGGCTATGGTTTTTCCTGTGGTCACGTATGGATGTGAGAGTTGGACTGTGAAGAAAGCTGAGCGAGGAAGAATTGATGCTTTTGAACTGTGGTGTTGGAGAAGACTCCTGAGAGTCCCTCGGACTGCAAGGAGATCCAACCAGTCCATTCTGAAGGAGATCAGCCCTGGGATTTCTTTGGAAGGAATGATGCTAAAGTTGAAACTCCAGGACTTTGGCCACCTCATGCGATGAGTTGACTCATTGGAAAAGACTCTGATGCTGGGAGGGATTGGGGGCAGGAGGAGAAGGGGACGACAGAGGATGAGATGGCTGGATGGCATCACCGACTCAATGCATGTGGGTCTGAGTGAACTCCGGGAGTTGGTGATGGACAGGGAGGCCTGGCGTGCTGCAATTCATGGGGTTGCAAAGAGTCGGACACGACTGGGCGACTGAACTGAACACAACTAATAATAATAATGGTACCGAAGTACATACTGACAATATTTAAACAGGTAATTACTTAACAGTATCTCAGTCTGTATATTAATCTTACACTGTTCATTTTCTGTCCAATATTGCTAATGTTTCCACTACTGGTAACTGATGTAGTTGGGAGGAATGACAAAATTACTAGTAAAAATAAGGCTTTCTAATGATTTATATATAATAATATTTCACATAACTGAAAGATGAGTATCTTGTTTTATGCAATGTATCCTTGACTGAAAATTTTAATAAGAAGTTTTACAACTTTTAAATCATTTCTTAGTTTAACTATAATGCAATTAATGAACTATACTTGCATGCTGCTGCTAAGTAGCTTCAGTCGTGTCCAACTCTGTGCGACCCCATGGACGGCAGCCCATCAGGCTCCCCTGTCCCCGGGATTCTCCAGGCAAGAACACTGGAGTGGGTTGGCATTTCCTTCTCCAATGCATGAAAGTGAAAAGTGAAAGTGAAGTCGCCCAGTCGTGTCTGACTCTTCGCGACCCCATGGACTGCAGCTTACCAGGCTCCTCCGTCCATGGGATTTTCCAGGCAAGAGTACTTGCATAAGGATACTTCAAATTATCAGATAATTTATTTGTCACATTTATAGATGCTCACGCTTAAACTGAAGATTTAGGAATCAGTTCTACAGGAGATCAGAATGGTTTTGATACTAATTTCATTTGTACATGTTTTTTACCTATGTTAAAAAATTTCAGATTAAGGAATTTTCCTCTCTTCATTTTGGAGATACCATTACAAAAATGTAGTGTAATTGGCAGACAGAAATTAGAAATTTCAAGCTGTAAATTAATCAGAATTATTTTAAATCATTTTTATTGTCCATAAGCAGTGTTCTACTTACAACACCATTAAATATTGGAAGACTACTAAGTAACAATACAGACTCTATTGCTTTAAACATATCATAAAATGTACCTATAAAATATAAAAGTATTTTATGTGTTTAGGGATGATTTGGCTCCTTTTGTTAAAATGAAAGCAATAGCAGAACACACAAAAAAGAGAAGAATTAACTATTTTAACAACTAAGGCTAAGAATATAATAAAAGACCAAGAATATATATCCCTAGAAATGAAGTAATAAAAAAAAAATTCTACAATTACTTTAAATGTTAACAGTTATACGTACCCTTCCCATCTCGAATTCACGACAGGCCATTACAATGATCTAAAAATAAGGGGGAAGGGGTGGGATAAGATTGATAATATATCAGTTAAATACAATTTTACTTTTCTAACAAAATGTACATTTCAAGAATTATTTTTATTCTGAGAAGAAGTATACCTGGCCTGTCAAAAAAAGTACGTTTAATATTAAAAGTATGAGTTAAACTGGCTTCAAATAACAAGATGTATTTGATTTTAACTGAATTTTTTGAATCTTACAGATATATCTTTTGTAATTAAAATAATGCATTCAGGATATTTACTGAATAGAATAGCACTATTAAATACTTTGCTTACTAAAGGTTGAATGTAACTGTCTTTAAACATGAAGGTTATTACATGTGCTTTCCCATCCCAACAGTTTTATAATGTAATGTTTCAAACATACAGCAAAGTTGAAATAATTTTACACTAAACACTGTATAGCTACCATCTATGTTCTACCATTAACATTTGACAATATTTGTTTTTAATCACATAGATGTCCTTCCACCCATCTATCAGTGTTTGGTAGTTGTCTTATACTACCAACTTAAACCAAGATTTAAAGTACTGCCATACTCTATTCTTGAAATATTTCAACAAATTTCTCAAAATTTAACAAGACAACCTAGCCATCAGTTTCTGTCTTTTTAATAAACTAACTATAGTTAACATAACATTATGGCTCAAAAGTCATATTGTAGGATATAGTTAACACATCATTATGGCTAGAAAATCATGCCATTTCATACAATACTTACTACAACATTGTACTCCCATATCATCCTCCAAAAATCTATTACCGTATTTGCTAAAGGTCCTTGGGTTGCCACATATGCTTTTGGCCCATAAACACCCTAAAAAAGTTAAAAGCATACAAATTATGATTACCAAAAATATTTTCTACCTAAATTTTAAGTTTTCAAATGTTATTAGCATTAATGCTGTTTTCAGCTAAACAATTTCCAAATAATTTTTCTTTAATAACGTATAAAAGCATGACAAAATATATTTCACTTCAGCTTCTGGTGAAACATGGTTCATAGAATTCAAAAGTAAACCTCCTTATGCTATTTTAAAAATTATTAGTTACCTAGGAATTGAAAGCCCTAGTCAACAAAACTAACTAGCAGAAACTTAAAAGCATGCATCAATTCTAAAAAATAAGACTAGAACTAGCTAATAGTTCTTTCTTAGCTAGATTCTTCCATAGCTGTCTTTGGTTTAAGCACCTACTAAATATACTTTTAATAGTAAACCCAAGAATATATCAAACAAACTAGCAGACTAAAATGTTAAACCAGTACATTCAGTGAGCCAGTGTTATTAGGTGCAATTAAAAACTAGAACTTTTAACAAATGTCCTTATAAAAGAACATAAGCCTCAATTATATCTGAAAGAATGAACTATGTATTAGTTTTTTTTTTTCCATATTTATTTGTTTATGTGGTTATGCCAGGTCTTAGTTGCAACACTCAAGATCTTTGTTACTGCATGTGGGAGCTTTCTGTTTGTTTTTTAGTTGCAGTATGTAGGATCTAGTTCCCTGACCAGGGAATGAACCCCTGCATTAGGAGTGGGAAGTCTTAGCCACTGGACCACCAGGGAAGTCCCTATGTATTAGTTTTTGTTTAACTATTAGTTTTGGGCTCTGCCATATTTGTAATAAAATTGACTTTTCAGGAAAAGCTTTTATTTAGAACCATAATTCTTCAATGTTGACATTAATTCTACCATATAACTCTTACCACCTTAATATTTTTCTCAACAAAATACTGTAAAATAGATTCAAAAGCACAGAGTAACAGAACAAAATAGTCTTATTTACTCAAGTAGCAGTCTGAATCTCTCTACTGATAAATACCCTATATGGTTCATTAACAGAAATGACTAAGTACATTTGTGTACATAACAAACGAGACAATTTAGCAATCAGTAAAGGCTTCCCAGGTGGCTTGGTGGTAAAGAACCTGCCTGCCAATGCAGGAGATGTGGATTCGATCCCTGGGTCTGGAAGATCCCCTGGAGAAGGAAACGGCAACCCACTCCAATATTCTTGCCTGGGGAAATCTCACGAACAGAAGAACCTGGCAGGCTACACAGTCCATGGGGGTCAACAAAAGTTGGACATGACTTAGCAACTAATCAGCAACAAAGGTGTTTATAATAAGCCTTCAATACAAAAGAAGAAACACACAAACAAAAAAACTTTATCTCCACTATCATAAAATTAAGCAAAAATCTTTAATAAGGATGCTAGACAGAAAACATAAAAATACGTCATGGCTGTGACTTTACTTCTTTCACCGTTGGCATCACATTAGGCAATTTAAAATTTTTTAATAAAACTAGTATTGTAGGAAGTCATTAAATATGGCAGAGAAACACCATTTAAAATTAATACATACCTTAATAAAATTTGCATTGATATAGTCTGAATCTTGAGAAGGAGTCTTTAAAGTCAACTTAACTCGGCTATGATCAACTACAGGGAAAAAAAGGGATTTTTAAAATAACGTCCTATAAGCAGACAAGTTTTTTTCCCTAATGAACCATAAATAAGATTAAATAACTAAAATTATTTACTTAAAATGAATGAAAACTGACTTTTAAGTATAAGCAGGGTAATTTCTAACATCATATTGATAGGAAGTGGGTCTCATTGTAAAGCTGTGTTTCAAAGTAGGAATCAGAATATTCAGGACCTCTTTTAAAAATATAAAGTCCTGAGCATCATCTTAGATTTACTATACAAGAGTTTAGGATTTACATGTCTACAGTTTTTAATAAGCACTAAAACTTAATACATTAGTTTGTCAAAATTCTTTTAAGGAACTCTAACTTTCATATTTTATAAGAAATTATGAAAATTAAGTTTAAAAAATTAGGTAAAAGTGACAAATAAATTAGATGATGTATGAAAAGTGCTGAATACTTCACTTGACAAATAATATTTATTATTGGGTAGTGTTCACTCAGCTAATTTGGTGTCAGCTGGTACCTCCACCATTAAATTACTATCTTTTCTTTTGTACTTAGTAAGTATCTGGGGCTAGACTTTGAGCCTGTGAAATCCTACTAAAGTAGTAGGATCACCTAATTTCATGGTCCTAATTAATAGATGCTTACTCCTTGGAAGGAAAGTTATGACCAACCTAGATAGCATATTGAAAGCAGAGACATTACTTTGCCAACAAAGGTCCGTCTAGTCAAGGCTATGGTTTTTCCTGTGGTCACGTATGGATGTGAGAGTTGGACTGTGAAGAAAGCTGAGCGCCGAAGAATTGATGCTTTTGAACTGTGGTGCTGGAAAAGACTCTTGAGAGTTCCTTGGACTGCAAGGAGATCCAACCAGTCCATTCCAAAGGAGACCAGTCCTAGGTGTTCTTTGGAAGGACTGATGCTGAAGCTGAAACTCCAGTACTTTGGCCACCTCATGTGAAGAGTTGACTCACTGGAAAAGACTCTGATGCTGGGAGGGATTGGGGGCGGAAGGAGAAGGGGACGACAGAGGATGAGATGGCTGGATGGCATCACCGACTCAATGGACTTGAGTTTGAGTGAACTCCGGAAGTTGGTGATGGACAGGGAGGCCTGGCGGGCTGCAATTCATGGGGTTGCAAAGAGTCAGACACGACTGAGCGACTGAACTGAACTGAACTAAACTGAATAACATGTAACATGCCACAATCATTTCAGTTGTTTCTAATCCAGGGACAATTATTAAAGGCAATTAAAATACAAAAAGACATACAGAAATGGTAACAAATACAAATAAACTTAAACTTTTTGTTTTTTGGCCTCGCTGCATGGCATGCAGGATCTTAATTCCTCAACTAGGAATTGAACCTGTGACCCTGCAGTGAAAGTGTGGAGTCCTAACCACTGGAATGTCAAAAAAGTCCCCTAGCAAACATTTTAAGAAGAATAATTAATTTATTAGTCAACAAACTGAATTTATACATTAATATAAAGGTCCAGTTCTGCTAATTTTATTTATTTATTTTTGGTGAAATCTTCTTTGGAAATATGTAGGAAGAGATATATAAGAAAGACATACTAGTTTCCAATTAAAATTATTTATCCCCTTCCCATGTTTCCAGGAAAGAGAATACATACATGTGTATCAATGCTTTGTTTCTTGTTTCATTACATCCTACATGTCTTTTTTAAAAAGCCATTTTAGATCAGAAATGTACATATAAAAAATGCTATGCTTTGGGTAAATGATAATAGAACAATTCTGAAGTTAGTACAATGGCAGTTAAATAACCATATGATGCTTCTTCTTACCATGTTGATACCATGTTGAACCAATAATGATAGGTTCCAATTAATACAAAGTATCTCAAAGACAAAGACTGTACAATAGTTGGCTGACCATTGAATCCTTAGTAAATGTTTCTGGGGACTGTGAATCCAGATGAGAACAGTGGCTCCCAAATGATAGCCAATACTGGTGCCAAGCTGCTTGCTACATACAAGTTGGGAAATTTTTTTAAAAAATTCTCTGGAAAATTTTATGTGTATATAAAAATAAAACAGTATAATGAACTTCATCTATCTACTACCCATCTTCAACATTTTGCCACTCTCATTTCATCTATTGCTGATCATACAGCAATGAGGGGCTGGGGAAAATAACTTAGAAAGCAAGAGTTCTGAGTCCCATATTCTGCAGTAAGTCTGATTCAGTCAGTTCAAGATGGGGCACAGAAATGTGATTTTTTTTTTTTTTTAATGAAATAACGCCATTAGAAACAACATGATGGACCTAGAGACTATCATACCAAGTGAAGTCAGAAAGAGAAAAATACTGTAGGACATCACTTATATTTGGAATATAAAACAGGACACAAATGAACATATCTATGATACAGAAACAGATTGACAGACATAGAAAACAGACTTCTGGTTGCCAAGGGGGAGAGTGGAAGGGGAAAGAAGGATTGGGAATTTGAGATCAGCAGATGCAGACTATTATATATAGGATGGATAAACAATAAGGACCTACTATATAGCACAGGAAACTATTCAATATCCTGTGATAAGCCATAATGAAAAGGATTATGAAAATGTATATGTATTACTAAATTACTCTATTGTACAGCAAAAACTAACACAACATTGTAAATCAACTATACTTGAATAAGAATTTTTTAATGGCTTTTTTTTTAAACACTCTAAGGCACAGGCAAATTTTCTAGTCACTACTAGATTGAGAATATAAAAATCAATATTATGCTGTGTATAACATAGTATGTGTATTTTAATACTCTTTATCAGTGGTTCTATTAAGCATAAACATGAAGAGAAATAACTTAAAGAATATGAAAGAAATTATTGTTTTCATTTCATGGTTTTGCTGCCTGCTTCTGCAGTCTCCCAGGAGCCATTTCCAAATAGATAAAACCAGTATTCGCTACACAGGAGGCTCTTTAAAGTAGTAGCTTTTTTCTTCTTCAACAAACATCTATTCCAACGACAAATAAACACACACACACCAAACAATATATAAATATATTGTTGCCTCCAAGAAAACACACACCTATTGATAAATCCTAGGTGTGAAAAATAAAAGAATCTTCATAATAACATTGGAATAGGCAGAATACCCTGATCCATCACTTCTAAAGGCTAGCCAGCTCAGTTTTAGCCCTTTCAACAAACAAAAGCAACAGGTCATCCTTGACACAGGAGTATCCAGAAATTTCTTAATTATAGGCCTGGTCTCAGTGGTCTAGCATAAAATAAACCAAATCTCCCAGATAGCCTGAGAAAAACCTAAGTGATCTTTGAATAGTGATGAAATTACTTTTAATGGATCAAACGCAATAATGTCTGCTCTTGCCACTTCAAGTCAACATTATACTAGAGGTTTTAGCCAGTGAAATAAGTCAAAACAGACACTCAGATTGGAAAGAAAGGAGTAAAACTATCATTATTTGTAAATGACATGATTCTGATATGTAAAAAATCCTAACATTTCCACAGAAAAATTACTAAGATAAATGAGTCCAGGAAGGTCGTGGTCGTTTAGTCACTAAGTCATGTCTGACTCTTGTGACCCCAGGGACTGTGGCCTGGAAGGCTTCTCTCTCCGAAGGTCAGTGGATTAAAAAAAAAAAAAAAATATATCGATGTGCAAATATGAACTATATTTCTATATACTAGTAACAAAAATCTTGAAAATAAAATTAAAATAATTCCATTCACAACAGCATAAAAACTTTTTACAAGAAGAAATACAAGATTTGTACACTGAAAACCATAAAACACTGCTGAGAGAAATTAAAGATTTAAATAAACAGAGTTGTCTTATATATATGGTTCCCTGGTGGTTTAGATGGTCAAGAATCCACCTACAGTGCAGGAGACCTGGGTTCGATCCCTGGGTTGGGAAGATCCCTTGGAGAAGGGCATGGCAACCCACTCTAGTATTCTTGCCTGGAGAATCCCCATGGACAGAGGAGCCTGATGGGGTTGCAAAGAGTCGGATACGACTGAGCGACTAAGCACAGCACATATATAGACATAAACACTTTCTTTATCCATTCATCTGTTGATGAACACTTAGATTCAAAGAGTCAATATGGTTTAAAATTGCAATTATCCTTATCCTTAAACTGATCCATAGATTCAACACAATCCTTATTAAAATTCCAGTAGGAATTTTTGCAGAAATTGACAAGCTTATCTCAGAATTTATATGGAAATGCAAAGGACTGAGAATAACCAAACCAATTTTTTAGGAGAACACTTCTTGCCTTTAAAACTTACTATAAAGCTACAACGATCAAGATACTGTGATCTGGTGTCAATGAAATAGAATTAAGGGTTCAGAAATAAACTCTTACATTTACAGTCAAATTATTTCCAACAGAAGAGCTAAGGCAATTCAGAGGAGAAAGGATAATTTTCAACAAATGGTGCTGGAACAATGCCACGTGCTGAAAGATTATTTTAGATCCTTACCTGACACCATATTAAAAATTAACTCAAAATAGACTATACACTTAAATGCAACAGCTAAGACTATAATATTTACAGGAATGAAATGAAAAATCACAGAAGAAAATCTTTGTCATTCTGGATTAGGCAAAGAGTTCTTGGACTGAACATGAAAAGCATGACCCATAAAACGGATAAACTGGACTTCATGAAAATTAAAAGTGTGCATTAAGACACCACTAAGAAAATGAAAAGACAAACCATAAACTGGAGAGGGGGCGGGGGCCGGGGGGGGGGGGGAGGTGCAAATCATAATATCTGAAAAAAGACTTGTATCTGGGGTATATAGAAAACTTTTATAACTAAATAGGATAAAAAATCAATTAAAAAAATACTGCGAACGCTTTGAAGAGACTGTTCACACCTTCTTTATCCATTAATCTGCTGATGGACACTTAGGTTGCTTGGCAACTGTGAATAATGCTGATATGAATACTGGGATGCATGTATCTCTTTAAATTAGTGTTTTTGTTTTTTTGTGTATATACAGCCAGGAGCAAAACTGTTGGATCATATGATAGTTCTATTTTTTTTTGTTTCTTGAGAAAACTCCATACTGTTTTCCACAGTGGCTGAATGAATTGACATTCCCATCAACAGTATAAAGAGTCCCCATCTTAAAAACGGGTCAACTTTATGATACGTAAATTATACCACAATAAGGCTGTTTAAAAAAACAAAAAAATAAACTGCAAGCACTGGTCATGCTAAATACTCGAAATTGTCCATTTGCACTATTCTTATGACAGAAGGAAAATATGTATCTCTAAAAACTATTACTATTAATTTAACTTTCCAAATTAAAATGATTAGAAATTTATTGGAAACTGACCTATCAAACCTTAAATAACTTAAAGTAAAAAGGTACTGCTACTCTGCCTATAGCACAATGTTTAAGAGCTCAGACGCTAGGGCAAGGTTCCTCAACCTCAGCGCTAATTTTTATTTGACCTTGGCTAATTCTCTGTTGTGAGGAGGCTGTGGCCTCCAGATTGTAGGATGCTGTAGCTTCCCTGTCCTCTACCCACTAGATGCCAGTAGCAGCCTGCTCACTCCACATCCTAGTTGTAATAACCAAACAACCAAACCACGTCTAGCATTGCTAAATGTCTGTCCCTTTAGGAGCAAAATCACTGTGGCTGAAAACCAATGCTTTGGATACAAACTGCCCGGGTTTAAATTCTCACCACACTATTAGCTGTGTGGCAAGCTATTTAAGTTGGTGATGGACAGGGAGGCCTGACGTGCTGCAGTCCACGTGGTCTCAGAGTCGGACACAACTAAGCGACTGAACTGAACTGAACTGAACTGAAGCTGTTTAACCTTTGTCTCAATTTTTTATCTGCAAAATGGCATACAATAGTACCTCCCTCAGTTTTGTTTTGATGATTATGGTAAATAATTCATTTCCTAAAGAAACTGGCAAACAATACAAAGCAAGGCTTTTATTTTTCAGAGGACCAGTGGAACAGCACTGAACTTCCCCATCTATCTCTAGTTAAAATTAATAAAGCTTCCTCCTATTCTCAGTTTTCTCTCTGTAACTCCTGCTACATTATTATCAATAGCACTAACCACTCTGAGAGACCACACATGTTATTTGACTTGTTCATTGCCTTGCCTACACTATAAGCTCTACAAGGGCAAGGTATTTGGTCAGGTTGTTTTCTGCAGCACATAGTATATGTTCAAAGCTTCTTGTAAAATGAATGAATGAAACAACATATGAAAACAGAAACCTGAAGCTGTTTGAGATTCATTTCCTCAGATGGTAAAAAAACAAGGTGGAAACACTGTTTCTTTAAGAGTGTGCACATTAATTCCCTCTCTTCATTCCAAAGCAAAAACCACAACCCAGTTGTGGATGTGACTAGTGACAGAAGCAAGGTCCGATGCTGTAAAGAGCAATATTGCATAGGAACCTGGAATGTTACGTCCACAAATCAATGCAAATTGGACATGGTCACAGTAGATGGCAGGAATGAATGTCACCATTTTAGGAATCAGAAAACTAAAATGAACTGCAATGGGTGAATATAACTCAGATGACCATTACATCTACTACTGTGGGCAGGAATCCCTTAGAAGAAATGGAGTAGCCTTCATAGTCAACAAGAGTCGGAAATGCAGTACTCGGATGCAATCTCAAAAACGACAGAATGATCTCTGTTCATTTCCAAGGCAAACCATTCAATATCATGGTAATTCAAGTCTATGCCCTGACCAGTAATGCTGAAGAAGCTGAAGTTGAATGGTTCTATGAAGACCTACAAGACCTTCTAGAACTTACATCCAAAAAAGATGTCCTTTTCATTATAGGGGACTGGAATGCAAAAGTAGGAACTCAAGAAACACCTGGAGTAACAGGCAAATTTGGCACTGGAGTACAGAATGAAGCGGGGCAAAGGCTAATAGAGTTTTGCCAAGAGAATGCATTGCTTATAGCAAACTCCCTCTTCCAACAACACAAGAGAAGACTCTACACATGGACATCATCAGATGGCCAACACTGAAATCAGACTGATTACATTTTTTGCAGCCAAAGATGGAGAAGCTCTACACAGTCAGCAAAAACAAGACCAGGAGCTGACTGGCTCAGATCAGGAACTCCTCATTGCCAAATTTAGACTTAAATTGAAGAAAGTAGGGAAAACCACTAGACCATTCAGGTATGACCTAAATCAAATCCCTTACGATTATACAGTGGAAGTGAAAAATAGATTTAAGGGACTAGATCTGATAGACAGAGTGCCTGATGAACTATGGATGGAGGTTCATGACATTGTACAGGAGACAGGGATCAAGACCATCCCTAAGAAAAAGAAATGCAAAAAAGGAAAACGGGTGTCTGAGGAGGCCTTACAAATAGCTGTGAAAAGAAGAGAAGCCAAAAGCAAAGAAGAAAAGGAAAGCTACCCATTTGAATGCAGAGTTCCAAAGAACAGCAAGGAGAGATAAGAAAGCCTTCCTCAGTGATCGACGCAAAGAAACCGAGGAAAACAACAGAATGGGAAAGACTAGAGATCTCTTCAAGAAAATTAGAGATACCAAGGGAATATTTCAGGCAAAGATGGGCTCAATAAAGGACAGAAATGGTATGGACCCAACAGAAGCAGAAGATATTAAGAAGACGTGGGAAGAATACACAGAGGAACTATACAAAAAAGATCTTCACAACACAAAATCACGATGGTGTGATCACTCACCTAGAGCCAGACATCCTAGAATGTGAAGTCAAGTGGGCCTTAGGAAGCATCACTACGAACAAAGTTAGTGGAGGTGATGGAATTCCATTTGAGCTATTTCAGCTATATATGCAGAGTACATCATGAGAAATGCTGGGCTGGATGAAGCACAAGCTGGAATCATGATTGCTGGGAGAAATATCAATAACCTCAGATATGCACATGGAGAAGGAAATGGCAACCCATTCCAGTATTCTTGCCTGGAGAATCCCAGGGACAGAGGAGCCTGGTGGGCTGCCATCTATGGGATCACACAGAGTCAGACATGACTGAAGCGACTGAGCAGCAGCAGCAGCAGCAGCAGATACACAGATGACACCACCCTTATCACAGAAAGTGAAGAAGAACTAAAGAGCCTATTGATGAAAGTGAAAGAGGTGAGTGAAAACATCAGCTTTAAACTCAACATTCAGAAAACTAAGATTATGGCATCCGGTCCCATCACTTCATGGCAAACAAATGGGGAAACAGTGGAAACAGTGTCAGACTTTATTTTTCTGGGCTCCAAAATCACTGCCAATGGTGACTGCAGCCATGAAATTAAAAGATGCATGCTCCTTAGAAGGAATGTTATGACCAACCTAGACAGCATATTAAAAGGCAGAGACATTACTTTGCCAACAGAGGTCTGTCTAGTCAAGGCTATGGTTTTCCAATAGTCATGTATGGATGTGAGAGTTGGACTATAAAGAAAGTTGAGGACTGAAGAACTGATGCTTTTGAACTGTGGTGTTTGAGAAGACTCTTGAGAGTCCCTTGGACTGCAAGGAGATCCAACCAGTCCATCCTAAAGGAGATCAGTCCTGAGTGTTCATTGGAAGAACTAATATTGAAGCTGAAACTCCAATACTTTGGCCACCTGATGTGAAGAGCTGACTGATTTGAAAAGACCCTGATAGTGGGAAAGACTGAAGGAAGGAGGAGGAGACAGACACAGAGGATGAGACGGTTGGATGGCATCACTGACTCGATGGACATGAGCTTGGGTCAACTCCAAGAACTGGTGTTGGACAGGGAGGCCTGGCGTGCTGTGGTCCATGGGGTTGCAAAGAGTTGGACACGACTGAACTGAACTGAACATTAATTCCAGAGCATAATAAGAGTACCTCAAAATTATATTGCTTAATTTAAAAGAACTGTTCAGAAACCCATACTATTCACTACTCTGAAGTGGTTTGGTAAGAAAAGTGAATTTATTTTCCAAAACCTTAATGAGTGGTTACTATGTGCTAGGGACAACTGTAAGCATTGTACATGCACAAAATAATCTTTTAAGGTAATTATTATTTTAATCTCCATTTTGAAGATGAAGAAACCAAAGCACAGAAAGGATACATCCAAAATTACATAGATAACAGTTGACAGAGGCAGGATTTGAACTTCCAGTCAGAGCTCTTTATTATGCTCTGTTGCCACTTTATAACTGTGCTGCTACCAGCCACCCACAGATCCCATATCTGAAAGTAAAGTTGAATAACAACAGAAAGATGAAGGATTAAATTTATGCAAAGAGGACAGTAAGAAAGAAGGAAGAAGACAAGTGCGGGATGAGGCAATTTGAAAAAGGGTTATTATAGAAGAAGGAAATTTAAAAAATAGTGACTGGTCAACAACATCAAAACAGTTAACAGAAAAGAATAAGCACTAATTAACAACAACAACAATAGTAATAAAAGACTACCGAATATGATAATTAAAGTCACTGGAAAATTTATCAAGGACATTTTAGAGAGAATAAACTTTAGGAATGAATGAAATTTTGTCAATTATACTTCAATAAAGCTAGAAAAAAAAGGATGAAAGGAGAGTTGAGAGAATGGTATCCTGGAATGTACAGATTTCTAGATAAGAAGGAAAAGAGAAAGACTATTGGCAGCTTTAAAAGACAGCAGGTATGATATAAATTTTTAACTTTTACAGTTAAAGGCATTCTGATAGAAAACTATACTGTTTAAGAATATAATTATATTATCATTATTAGAATATAATGCTATCAGTCTTAGGCATGCCCTCAGAGATACATACCATGCTCTTAGACTAGTAAGAACAGTAGACACACAAGCATGAATCATGGTTCATTTTTTTTTTCATGGTTCATTTTTAATGCTCAATTAATCAATTATAGTTCTTATGAATAGAAAATAGATGAGTTAATATTTTTAGCATTTTATAAAATGTATTATACTTATTGAATTATGTCTGTATTATTTTATTTTTTATAAAAAATTTCTCTGAACAGGGAGTCCACAAAAGATATTTTTACTTGGATTTTTCAGATTTGAAAGTGGGGCAGTATCAGAGTAATTATGACACTTAAAGGGAAAAAAATGAACAGTAAAATAACAACAACAAAATCTACTATCATAAGGAAAGGCAAGCACAACCACAAATTATTATCTTGTAGTGTAACTTGAAAGAAAAGCTCATCATTATTTTCTTAACAAATGAACTCATTAGGAAGAAGAAAGCTAGTTTAAGGTATAAAACTATTAATTAGCATATCCATTTGTTCCTTTAATGGCATTTTAAACTTACATGGCAGTATGTCCTTATATCTGTTCTTTTTAACATTTTCTTCTTTTTCTCCAGTGGCTGTGGGATAAATCTTTTCTGTTCTATATTTGGTTGACAATCTTCTTAGTCGCTTAAAATCAAAAGAAAAGAAGATTCAAATTCAGAAAAAATCAGTATTTCAAAATGTTAATGAAAATTTGAATGATAATAAGCTCTTCATTGAATTTTGCTAACCCCAATTTCTCACAACTCATTTTCTTATTTTTCTAAATTCACAGTATCTCCCTAACCCTTTGTAATTAAACCCTTAATAATTAACCCTAATTTTTTTTTCTTAGCATAAGAGCAAACATAAGATTAATATTCCAAGTAGCAATTTTAAAAGGAGGGCAGTAGAATAAAAGTGGTAAAGAATCCCCCTGACAATGCAGGACTCAAGAAACTGGGTTTGTTCTCTGGGTGAGGAAGATCCCCTGGAGTAGGAAATGGAAACCCGGTCCAGTATTCCTGCCTGGAAAGTTCCATGGACAGAGAAGCCTGGCGGGTTACAGTCCATGGAGTCACAAACAGTTGCACATGACTGAGCAACTGAGCACAACACGGCACCAGATATAAATAATTTTATTTAAAGAAACCATTAATAAGCTGAGTCAGAATATTTAACTCAGCATCCGAAAAACAAACTTTACAATCACACCTAAAAGATTATATAGAAGTTGTTATTTCTTCTCTCAATAAACCTTGAGCACCCATGATGTGCCAGGCTCCTTCCAAGGCATAAGCTAATAATTACTTATAAGACACTGCAAAACAAAGTTCTTTGATACTCAATTGGAAATGTTCAACAAAGACCAATTCTGCTTATTCAGTGTATTACAGAAGTGGCTTGTGAGTTGGTGAGAAATTCTTACCACATACGGCAGTAGGGATGTTCTTGGGCTGGAATATTTCTGCATGTCAGGAATACACTTCCTGCTTTCAGAAGCACTGAAAGTCAGCATTGTGAATTGTTTAAATTCACTACTCAACCACATTGCTGAAATCTAATTTCAAAGGAACCTACTTTCTTCCAGGCTTAAAAACATATCGAAGGCATTCTGGTTTTACTATTGAACAAAAGTATTAAATACAAATGAAAAAGATGCCTGGTAACATTTAATTTTTTCACCATTTTATTTTTGTTCCTTGTGATACTGATAATTAAGCAACTAAGAATAGTATGTCTATATTTTTACAGACAGAACTTTAATTGAAGATCTTTAACTTATTCTTGTATTGACATACTTAACATTTAACATTTGAAATAATCTTAAAGTAGACCCTCACATACAGAATGGTAAGCTTTTTTGTTCTTCTCTGAAAAACTCCTAAATTTTATCATCCCAATCTTAAAGACCTAAAGCAGGAATATATGTTTTTTAAAATGAAAAATCTTAACTAGAATTCTGTTTTGCACAGGCACAATGCCAAAGCAAAACTGTTCACTTTTATGATGTTATTTCCTGTAGTAATAAAGTTTTCAAAGTATGTAAGTGCATGGGGGGGGGGGGGCAGGGAATTGTAGTTATTTAGAAAGTAATGACCAACCTAGATAGCATACTGAAAGCAGAGACATTACTTTGCCAACAAAGGTCCGTCTAGTCAAGGCTATGGTTTTTCCTGTGGTCATGTATGGATGTGAGAGTTGGACTGTAAAGAAGGCTGAGCACCGAAGAATTGATGCTTTTGAACTGGTGTTGGAGAAGACTCTTGAGAGTCCCTTGGACTGCAAGGAGATCCAACCAGTCCATTCTGAAGGAGATCAGCCCTGGGATTTCTTCGGAAGGAATGATGCTAAAGCTGAAACTCCAGTACTTTGGCCACCTCATGCGAAGAGTTGACTCATTGGAAAAGACTCTGATGCTGGGAGAGATTGGGGGCAGGAGGAGAAGGGGACGACAGAGGATGAGATGGCTGGATGGCATCACTGACTCGATGGACTTGAGCTTGGGTGAACTCCGGGAGCTGGTGATGGACAGGGAGGCCTGGCGTGCTGCAATTCATGGGGTCGCAAAGAGTCGGATACGACTGAGCGACTGGAATGAACTGAACTGAGAAAGTAAATGGGCGGGTTGGTGAGGGTGTGGGAAAACCAGAACTTTGACACAACACTGTTAGAAAACAATATTAGCACAACCCCTAAGGAGGGTAATTTGGCAATTACAAATACACATAACCTCTTTACCTAGGAACTGCACTTCTACAAAGTTGTTCTCTAGATTAATGGCACACGCTCATGAAATGAAGTACACATAAAGTTATTTATGGCAGAATTATTTATAATAGGAAAAGAACACAAAATTGGAAAAGACAGTAGAGGCCTGGCTAAAAAGATTTGTTTCATTTACAGAAGCAGATATGATAGGGTTGAAAACAAATGACGAAGCTCTTAATATACAGTGATATGGAAAGATCTCAAAAATATATATGAAGTGTAAAAAAGCAGAACACAGTAGTGTATATATTAGTGTCAAAAATATTTATTTGTATATGCTTGTACATGTATAAAACATCTCTGAAACTATTTACAAAGGTTGTTGTCTATGGGGAAGAGAATGATATGGATGAGAAGGAAACATTACTACACATTCTTTCTTACATTCTGGATTATATGAATGCATTACCTATTCAAAAATAAAATTGTTTAAAAAAATAAAAGCAAAAAAGATTATTCACGATTTCTTTATTCTACATTAACAAAGATCTCCTAGTTACTTACATATTTATCTTGCATATTTAGTCAGAGTTTTCGTATTTTCTCTGCTCGAAGATTCTCAAATATAGTATCAATGTATTACAAAATAGAATGTGACTAACAGAAAGACAGCAATCCAAACATTAGCAGAAACACAGGGGTAAGAGAATATAACTTAGGTAACTATCATTGAAAAAAAAATAAGCACACACTAAAAAAACAAAACAAACAAACAAAAAAACTACAAGGAAAAGGAAAGAGGGGATGAATTTAATTGTAAAATGTAAATGTACTTCTGGAATACCTGCTCCAGTCACTCCAAGCATTTCTTTTTTTTATAAGATAAATTATGTTATTTAAATGTGCAAATTAAAATTTTTATAGGAAATTACTTTTCATTTCTCATATAATGAAACTTTAAGAACACTTTTGTGTACAAGTAAATATCTAATTTGAGTCTGAATTTTTATAGATCCAGTTTTCTTAAAGACTAACACAACATGGGATGTTTTTCTACAGTCATGCTTCCAACAAATCTATGTAAGTAGCATACTTAGAAATTTTCTTACCTCTTAGAGATACTAACCTATGTTCTAACCTCTTAGAGATACTAATCTATGATATAGTATAAATAAAACCATGGTGCTTCGTTAAACATAAAAAATTGACATAAAAAATTCTACCCAACTACATTAAAAAATATATCTTCAAATAGGAACTTATTTCCTAACAAAAAGTCAGCTTTATAGTTAGTTGGTTGAATTAAAATTCTTGATCTGAAATTCTAGCTATAAGACACTGAATATATTTAACCTGTGTCTCCTCCTCTGCAATCTGAGGACAATAACTACTCGCAGCAAAGAGCCTGGCACGAACAAAAGGGGCTCATTAATTGTTAACAAGTACTTGTTAACAAGTAGTTAACAACTACTTACATATTTCTGAAATTCTTTAAATGTTATTTGCTACTACAATTTTCTTTCTTTCTTTAAATAAAGCCTTTTCTAGATCAGAGATCAAAAGGCATCATCATATATTCTAGGCAATTTGTTTTCCTGGGAGTGTTGCATATTATAAAGCATGCTTCATTCATACTGTCAATTTCGAGCATGCTTCACAATCACCTGGAGGGCTTGTTAGACGAGAGACTGCAGGGACCCATCCTCTGAATTTGTATTTAATGAGTTCCCCAGTGATGCTGCTGCTGCTGTCTGGAGTCTGTGCTTAAGAACCCCTGGTGTAAAGTATGTTCATGAAGGAGTATAGTGACTGAACTACATGATACATACATAAAGAGAATGCATGCTATTTACTAAACTTTAAACTCTATGAGTATAAGATTACTGTCAGATTAAAAAATATAATGCCCTGTATTACTAGAGCATACTTAATGCTTATATGTTAAATAGGTTAATTTTAGAATAAGATCTGAATGCTGGGCTAAACAAAAGAAAATGGTTTCATTCTTTTAATACCACATAAAATGTAATGTCTCAGTAGTGCTTGGAGGAAACATAGCACCACCAAGGTTTATTTAACTATATGAAATGGAAAGTACTTACACATATAATGTAATTTTAACTTCCTGACCACCATTTCCATTATCTGTAGTGATGTTGTCACTATGAAATTGAGAAACAGGCCATAACGTACAAAGGAACGTTATTTTTAAGTACAGTGCTATGTGACAGTTGTATGAGAACAGCACTGAACCAAACATGAATAAAAATTATTTATTTATGAAGTTACACATAATTATACTAAAGCAAGAAAATCATTGTCCTAACTGAGCAAAAATATAGCTAAATGGTATATTTACATAAACTGTACTATTCACACCCTTTACAATGTGTGGCTTTTTAACTAAGCAAAGGAAAAAACCTTTAAGAAAGACATTTTCAGCTACCCTTAAGAGTCTTGAGAAAAATCACATAATAAACTCATATGATTCCACTCTCGAGTTTCTATTCTATGAAGCAAGTCTGGTCATTTTAAATCCCACACCTGAAAATTCTCCAATGCGTCTATCATGCCCTAGATAAATTACCAAATCCTTTAATTTTAACATATTTTGAAAGCTGCCTGTCTAATTTCCCATCTTCTTTTTATAACACTCTCTCACACAGAGTATGACACTTCAGACATATAGATTTACCACCACCGCCGCCGCCACCAGCAAACCGTCCACCCCTCATCACAGTTCTACAGGTTTTACTCTTTCTGGTGAGTTAACAGGAGGACTCTGGCTAGAGTGTTATTTCCTTTCTGAACCCTCTCTTAAACCTTCCCTTCCTCATTGCTCCCAATTCCCAGAACTAAGTAGTCAAGAATTCATTGCTGTATTACCACTTGTGAAAAGTATTTATAGTTTAATGTCTCACCCATTAGACTATAATACTGAAGACAGAGACGGGGTATTTTATTGTACTTTATAAACTAGTGCAGTGCAAATCACATTAAAACGAGTGATTTCAAGAACTGTTTAATTAGACTTCTCAGGCAAGTCACAGAGATGTCTTTGATATGTTAGAATTTGTGATGCAAACAAAAATAGGGTTTAACAATCACTGTGTTTTAACGTTTCAAACAAATCACTTTCTCTTTACTTTTTAAAAACACAAAAGGTTTACTCCCCAATCCTAAATCAGTAACTGATTCTCAGAGGCCTCTAAAGCCATATACAATATGACTAACCTCTTTAAGGTATCCAGTTGTGTGTCAAGACTTGGTTCTTTAAAAGGGTACTTTCCTTGTTTATCTAAGGACCAAAGCTAATGAGAATGTGTTTGTGACGCTTGTTGACTCCAGAACTGTCTACTCGATTGTCCACTGGGTGTCCTACAGGCATCACAAAATGTCCAAAGCACATGTCCAAACAGCACCACCATTCAACAGTTGCTCAAGCCTAAAACCTGGGAATCATCCTGACTCCTACATTTACCTCCTCTCACCTCAACATCCAATCAATCCATTGGCAAGCTGTGTTAGCTCCACCCCTCAAATTTATCTAATTCTCTTCATATTAACCAAACAGACTTAGAATTCAGAGTACATGTAGACAAGAACAAGTATTAAATTTGATTCTTACCTGGATTTTCAATCAGGACAATTAAGAAAACAAATTGACAGAAAAACAGTAGAGCTTAAATAAAATTAAGGTAATTCAAATTCTTACTGGTGTAAGATGGAAAATAGATAAATTAGGTATTGGAGATCAAGCTTTCTCATACTCTGTTATTGGGCCATACGCTACTGACTCCAATTCCTGCTGCTATGTTGCTTCAGTCGTGTCCGACTCTGTGCGACCCCATAGACAGCAGCCCACCAGGCTCCCCTGTCCCTGGGATTCTTCAGGCAAGAATACTGGAGTGGGTTGTCATTTCCTCCTCCAGTGCATGAAGGTGAAGTGAAAGTGAAGTCGCTCAGTTGTGTCTGACTCTTAGCAACCCCATGGACTGCAGCCTACCAGGCTCCTCCATCCGTGGGATTTTCCAGGCAAGAGTACTGGAGTGGGGTTGCCATTGCCTTCTCCCCAATTCCTAAATGTCCCCAACAATTGAAAAAAAACAGTATCAACTTCATAAGACATTAATTTTAGTAAATATGCACACAAGAATATGCAAATCATAATAATGTACCTTAAAGTTAAATAAAATGAAATTACTTACTTTAAGCTTTAGTTATACTGTAGCAAAATATAAGAATAACTAAACAGTACTGCTTTTGCCATTGCTCTGAAATATTTCTGAACCAATTATCAGGAAAATTCATCTGAAGTTTTAAAAATCAGAAAAGTTTTAAAATTCATCTATGTGTACTGTGGCACATAGTTGGCACACAGTAACAACAGTCAGATGAAAAATTCATCTGGTTTTATGCCTAAAATATTAATGTTTTCAGTCACAAAAAGCCACTGAATCATAATACTACTGAGTTAACCCAACAACAATAAGAGGAAGATTATTAAGAGAAAATTCAAAAATTTAAAACCTCAAATACAAAGTAACAGCAGCAAGTAGGAAAATAAGAGTATAATTTCCATAAAACATATATGATCTCTAACTGGCTATTCTTTATATATTTACAAATATGTTTATGTGAAAATATGTATGCTACTAATAATAACTGTTATAAGCAATTAAAATAACAGGTCTTTCAACTACACAACTGCAATGTTTACCTTTAGTTGCAAATTATGCAGCTCTGCCTTTCAAAATTCATATTCCTATCTTTGCTGACCCTTTTACCTACTGCTGCATGACAGACTAACTTATCTGTCATTCTTCTTCAGAACAGCATAGCTATGCCTTCTCATTAAAGCTAAGTCAGGCCCATACAGCTGATTCATTTTGCTGTACAGTAGAAACTAACATAACATTGTGAGGCCACTATACTCCAATGAAAATTTTTAAAAAAGAAAAAGTCTAAGTCAGGGCTGGTACTTAAAAGACATACTTTGAAGTAAATAGGGGCCAATCGTGGGCTTCCCAGGTAACACAGCAATATAAAAAAATTCACCTGCCCATGCAGGAGATGTAGGTTTGATCTGTAGGTCAGGAAGATCCCCTGGAGGAGGAAATAGCAACCCACTCCAGTATTCTTGCCTGGAGAATCCCATAGACAGATGAGCCTGGTGGGCTACAGTTCACAGGGTCACAAAGAATCAGACACAAATGAACACGCATGCATAAAAGGGGCCAATCTTACCAGTCTTTAGGTAATAAAACAATTTTACTCTTTGTTCACGTAAATTTCAATGCTTCAGTTATCTTCAATTGGCCAAGCAAACTCCTTGCTTCTTTACAGTTAAGTACAGAAATCATCTTGTTGAAACATTTCCTGAGAACAGTACTGGCACCCAACCCCATCTTCCACTTCCTCCCATATTGCTTCCTCATTTCTACTCACAGCACTTGATATTTATCTCTCATCTAGGACATATCCCAATTTGTAATAATTATTTATATGTGTACATATACCATCCCTGATAGAATACGAGTTCCCTGAAGATAGAGACCATGTCTTATTCTATTAATAACAGCTACTACCAGTGTAACCTGTGACAAACTCCATCAAGTCAGTAACGCTGTTTAGGTCTTCTCAGGTGGTAATATTCTGGGGGAAAGGATGCAAATCAGAATTGGCCAGCAAACTTAGGAAGTGATTTTCCTTCCCTCCTTAAACTTCATTATCACTTCATAATGAGACAGCTTTGAGTCGAAGAAGCTAGGGTTCAATTCCTAGTTCCATTAAACACTAGCAAAGGAGATCTCTTCAACATAGTAGTTGTATAATCCTCCATGAATGGATGAAGCAATAGATCTTCATTATGAGAATTAGTTTTTAAATAAAACTTTGTACTGCAGGCTTTATTTTAAAACAATAAATATGGCAAAGCACAAAAGCTAACAGAAAAAAAAGTAGTAAAAAACTTCACAAGCCTATAATCATTTTTTGCATACCCTAGACAACAAGCAAATGGCTTCCTTTTCTTAAAGGAAAGACTCCAGTTCTCTAGTTGGAAAAGAAAATATAGTACTTTCTCAAGATCAAAATATTAGAAGAATATAATTCAAGTTTATCCTTTGCCTACCTCTAGGCTATTTTTTTTTAATGGAATAAACTAGAATCCTATTTGAACTAAGAGGACAATACAATTGTTTTGTTAATACAGCAAATGGAGGGAGGTCCGTTGAGGTTCAGTGGTTAAGATTCTGCGGCTACTGCAAAGGTCATGGGTTCAATCCCTGGTGAGGGAACTAACATCCCACATGCCACGTGGTTTAGTCTAAAAATAAATGTAAAAAACAATTAATAATTTAAATACAGCAAATGGGAAAAAAATGGGTTCTCAAGTTTATTTTTGTTTCTGCTCACAAAGTCCTCACCTTCTCTTTCATCTGTTTTTCATCATCCTTTATCTCATGCCCCTCTAACCATTTAACTCATGCAATTATTGATTCCATATTTTCTATGTCAATCCCAACTTCAAATATTTTCTTCCACTGCCCCCACAGCAAACTGCTCAAAACTTTCCAAAATCTACGTATTAATACTCCAGCTTCTGACTATGCCTCCTTTCATCTGGTTATGTCTTGATTTAAGAAAACACAATCACTATAGTCCTCTTTACTCTGTAGTTTAAACTGAGAAATACTCTAAGCCCAGACTCTCAAAGTATTCCAAAGCAATTCGTTACTAATCTCATTATTCCAAAATATATAATATAAATATACAGTAAACTTGAAGATTTTTAGTCCCAGGGTCAACACATTAAGTTACAATAATTGTCCAGCTAAAAAATAAAGACCCTTCAAATTAATAGTGTGGATGCAAAATTCCTATTTTCATCTTTGCAGAAACAAATGTGGCACAGGAAGAGTCACCTGCTGTTTAAGAAAGCTCAATTCATATTTACCACTATATGGAAATGAAACGTATACTTCTGGTAAACCATTAACTCTTGAACTCCCTGAAAATTTCATTCTTCTCTTTACCACTTGTACTGAAAACTACTTCTATGAAGTCACCAATAATCTCCAAAAGGCATCAAAATTAATAGCCTCAATTCCTATAAAGTGTTTACCAAATGATCTACCTCTTTTTAAAACTCTTTTCTTTGATTCCATGAAACAACTGTCTCTTGACTTTCCTCTTACCCTTTCGGGTCCTTTAAGTATATTTTCTCTATTCAACTATTGTCTCCTCAAATTTTGTCTTTTAGCAAGTCTATCCCCTGCTCCTTACTACTCCTTTAACTATTACATTGGGCTTCATTGGTGGCTCAGTGGTAAAGAATCTGCCTGACAATGTACGATACCCAGGGTATCTTCCCTGGGTTGGGAAGATACCCTGAGGAAGGAAATGGCAACCCACTGCAGTATTCTTGCCTAGAATCCCAAGGACAAGAGGAGCCTGGCAGGCTATAGTCCATGGTGTCAAAAAACAGCAGGATACAACTTAATGACTAAACAACAAACAACTATTATATGACACAATCCCCAAATCTGTGTTTTCTGGAACATTCACAACAGCCTCTCAAATCTAACTAGATACAAAGAAATTGACTGATTTTTTCAAATGTTTCTATGTCCCTTTTGATTTTCATGGCACCTCTGCCCTCCTTAGCCATTAAATCTCCCAGTAGTTTTGGACTTTCCCCACTTATCTGTCCACTTGCTTCCTCTCACATCCAACCAGTTTCAAGTTCTAGTGTGAATACCTCAGTAAACAGCTACCAAACCTGGCCCTTAACTTTCTAGTCCCACTACCAATGAAGAAAGACAGTTGTTTTACGGACAGAATGATGGGTAACTTAATTTTCTTTCCTTTAATTATATTAAAGGAATTGTATTGTCTTTTCAATTAAAAATATTTAAGAAACCCTTTGAATGACTAATAAAAAATGGGAAATTTGGTGGCATAACAAAATAATAAATAACTGATAATTAATATATGCAAAGGAGTAGAGACAGAAAAATGCATTTGTGTTCATCATCATGCATGCAAAGCACCCTACCCAACATTTACCATAGAGCTTGCCTTTAAATATGTAAAGTCTGAGAAAAGCATATAAGATCAACAGATGAGGAATTTAAGGAACATTTTTAATTACCTGCCTCAGATTAGCGGACTTCTTAGGGTGGTGGTTTAGTCGCTAAGCCGTGTCTGATTCTTGCAACCCGATAGACTGTAGCTCGTCAGGCTCCTCTGTCCATGAGATTTTCCAGGCAAGAATACTGGAGTGGGTTGCCATTTCCTTCTCCAGGGGATCTTCCCAACCCAGGAATTGAACCTGGGTCTCCTGCACTGCAGGCAGATTCTTTCCCAACTGAGCTATAAGGGAAGCACCTGACTTCTTATAGAAACTAGTAAATACCAAAATATCTTTATTTGTATATTCAAATAGTGTCTTTTTTTTTCTTAAAGACACTAAGAGATTTTAATCTCTTTTTGTGTGTACCCTAAGATTTGATGCCATACCAGAATAGAATACGTGAGACCACATTGCTCAGTACCAGCTACAATTTCTATTTCAAATTCAGAAAGCAATTTCCAACTGTACATTATAAGTCTATTTAGGCAGCATCAGACAAAATAAATTACAGACAAAATTCCAGAATGGCTCAATGATATTCTCCCTAATCCTTCCATTATGGATCTATGCAGACACCACATATATCCTTTAATTTACCTAAAAGCTTGAAAATTACCTAGCAAACCAGGCTTAAGTTTACAAGTCATATTTTTGTGTCTTCTCACTCCATTCCCCAAGTCTAGTTACATATAAGGAACTAGACTATCCTCCTATTAAAGGCTATGCTCTGCCAATTTTCCCTATCAATACATAAAAATGCTTTGATTAATATGAAGTATTTATGTTTTTAAGATATTAAAAAATAAGTATAATAAAGGATCTACTTGCACACAATCATTTCATTTTTCAAAAAGGAGACCAAGTAGAGATAAAGTCAAGTTAGGTTGCCAAACTTCTGTTTGTAAATTTAAATTTTAAATTCTTATTAGAGACAGTTTGGTAATTCCTTGAAAGGTTAAATATAGAATTACCATGTAATCCAGTGATTCCACCCCTAGGTATATACTCATGAGAACTGAAAACATATGCCCACACAAAAAACTAAACACAAATGATCATAGTAGTATTACTCATAAGAGTCAAAAAGTGGCAACAACCCAAATGTCCATTGACTGATAAATATAAACAAAATGTAATCTAGTCAAACAATGGAATATTATTTGGCCATAGAAAAGGAATTAAGTATTGATACATCCTTAACTAATGAAAGTTGAAAACATTATGCTAAGTAAAAGAAGGCAGACAAAAAAGCCACATGTCATTCCATTTATATGAAATGTCCAGACTAGGCAAATTTATAATCAGAAAATAGATTAGTAATTTCTACGATGCTAGGATGAGGAGGAATGAGGTGTGACAGGTAATGGGCGTGAGGTTTCTTTTTGTAGTGATTTCTGATGTTAGATACCGATGATTTCTTGCAAAAAGTATTTCATTCCGGCATTATTTTAGACTTGGTCCAGAAAAGGCCACATTATACTACTGTGAAGGTACGTCCACCCAGAGTTACCAAGGGCATGATTTTGTCTTCACATATCTCTTTGTAATAAAGATAAATATTACTCCTCTTCAGACAAAAAGCCAGACTTCAATCATGAAAAACTAGGACCCACTTACATACAATTATCAAGATTTCTGCAATATTTTAAATAAAAACAAACTTGCAGTTACAGAGTAAATACACAACAAAAATAATTTACAAATAAAATCTAGAATGTGTTTCTTAGTTTTAGAATCCTTGAATCAAAATAACCCAAGATTTTAAATAAAAGATGTGACATTTGATGACTTTCAAAACCATGGTCAAAGTCACTGAACAGAATTTACTAATATTTCCTCTAGTAAAACCTTTACTAATACAGGCAGAAGATAATGTCAATCTGTATAGCAATCTTGGTAGAAAAAATTATAACTGAAACTTCAGCTGACTTTAAGAATTGTTAATTAAACTGAATTATGAGTCCATATTAACTGTTCTGAGAGAATTTTACTTTGAAAACGAATCACAAGTTTTATTTTATTATGACGTTAAATTTTCATAAACTGTCCTTTTTGTGCAAAAGATGAATATATAGAAACACTATAAAAGGACTCCTACAACTCAAAAAAAAAAAACCACACAATTTAAAAAGAGGCAAAGGACTTAAATACTTCTCAAAAATATATATAAAAAGCATATGAAAAGATGCTCAACATCACTAATCAGCACAGAAATACAAATCAAAATTACAATGAGATGCCACCTTACCAGTGCAATGGCTACTATCAAACAAACACCCCCTACAAACACACACAAAAACGAGTGTTGGTGAGGATGTGTAGAAACTGTATCCTCTGTGTACTGTTGGTGGGATTGTAAAATGGTGTAGCCACTGTGGAAAAGAGCACAGTAATTCAAAAAATTAAAATTTGAATCCAACAAGTCCACTTATGGATATGTACCCCAAGTAACTGAAAGCTGACTCTGAGACAGGTATACTCAGGTTCATAACAACAGGAGTCACAATAGCCAAAAGGTGAAAACAATCCAACTGTCCATGGATGGGCCAATGGATAAATAGAACATGGTATACAGACCAGTGAAATACTAATTGACCTTAAACAGAAAGGAAATTCTGACACATGTTGCAGCATGGATGAAACGTAAAAATATGTTAAGTGAAATAAACCAGCCACAAAAGAACAAATTCTTTTTGGGTATGAAGACTAGTTAAACTCATACAGATAGAAAGTAGAACGGTAGTTGCTAAGGGCAGACTGGGAGAAGGGCAATAGGAGTTAGTTGTTTAATGGGTGTAGAATTCTGGTTTTGCAAGATGAAGAGTTCCAGAGATTGGCCGCACAACAATGTGAATATACTTAGAACTACTAAACTGTACACTTACCACAATTAAAACTTCTTTTAAAAAAAGTAACAAAGACACTGAAAAAAAAAACTTTTAGTAACAAAGAAACCCTCTGTAGTTGTTTGAATAGAAATTAAATGCCCTAACCAAGGTAATGGCACCCCACTCCAGTACTCTTGCCTGGAAAATCCCTCGGACGGAGGAGCCTGGTGGGCTGCAGTCCATGGGGTCACTAAGAGTCGGACACGACTGAGAGACTTCACTTTCACTTTTCACTTTCATGCATTGGAGAAGGAAATGGCAACCCACTCCAGTGTTCTTGCCTGGAGGATCCCAGGGATGGGGGAGCCTGGTGGGCTGCCGTCTATGGGGTCGCACAGAGTCGGACACGACTGAAGCGACTTAGCAGCAGCAACCAATATAGGAAAGGGACCAGCTAGCTGTTGGGAAGTGACTTTAAAGTGTCTCACATTACCAAGTCATACAATATTCATGTAAGATTAGATAGCTCTGCTCTACTAATGACTTTTTGTCTTTTCATACTGCTCATGGAGTTCTCAAGGGAAGAATACTGAAGTGGTTTGCCATTCCCTTCTCCAGTGAACCACATTTTGTCAGAACTCTCCACCATGACCCGTCCCTCTTAGGTGGCCCTACACGGCATGGCTCAGTTTCATTGAGTTAGACAAGGCTGTGGTCCATGTGATTAGATTGGTTAGTTTTCTGTGACTGTGGTTTTCTGTCTGTCTGCCCTCTGATGGAGAAGGATAAGAGGCTTATGGAAGCTTCCTGATGGGAGAGACTGACTGAGGGGGAAATTGGGTCTTGAACCCACTCCAGTACTCTTGCCTGGAAAATCCCATGGATGGAGGAGCCTGGCAGACTACAGTCCATGTGGTCGCAAAAGTTGGACACGACTGAGCGACTTCACTTTCACTTTTCTGATGGGCGGGGCCGTGCTCAATAAATCTTTAATCCAATTTTCTGTTGATAGGCAGGGCTGTGTTCCTTCCCTGCTATTTACCTGGGGCCAAACTATGGTGGAGGTAATGAAGATAATGGGGACCTCCTTCAACAGATCCCATGAGTGTACTGCTACACTCAGTGCCCCCAACCCTGCACCGACCCATGCCTCTGCTGGAGACTCCTGGACACTCACAGGCAAGTCTGGGTCAGTCTCCTGTGGGGTCACTGCTCCTTATTCCTGGGTGCTGGTGCACACAAGGTTCTGTTTGTGCCCTCCAAGAGCCTATTTTCCAGTCCTGTGTAAGTTCTGGCAGCTCTATGGTGGGGTTAATGGTGACCTCCTCCAAGAAGGCTTATGCCATACCCAAGTCTGCTGCTCCCAGAGCCCGTGTCCCTGTGGCAGTCCACTGCTGACCCGTACCTCCACAGGAGGTACACAAACACAGTTCTGTCTCAAGTTCTGTCTATGGGGTCCCTGGGTCCCGGGGCACACAAGGTTTGTTTGAGCCCTCTTAGCATCCCTGGCAGGTGGTTTGATTCTAACCGTGAATTCGCCCCTCCTACTATAAAGGGCAATATCGCATAGGAACCTGGAATGTTAGGTCCATGATTCAATACAAATTGGAAGTGGTCAAACAGGAGATGCCAAGAGTGAACGTCAACATTTTAGGAATCAGCTAACTAAAATGGATGGAAATGGGTGAATTTAACTCAGATGACCATTATATCTACTATTGCGGGCAGGAATCCCTTAGAAGAAATAGAGTAGCCATCACAGTCAAGAGTCCAAAATGCAGTACTTGGATGCAATCTCAACAATGCCAGCATGATCTCTGTTCATTTCCAAGGCTAACCATTCAATAGCACGATAATCCAAGTCTATGCCCTGACCAGTAATGCTGAAGAAGCTGAAGTTGAATGGTTCTATGAAGATCTACAGGACCTTCTAGAACTAACAACCAAAAAAGAAGTCCTTTTCATTATAGGGGACTGGAATGCAAAAGTAGGAAGTCAAGAACAGGAGTAACAGGAGTTACTTTGCCAGGAGTAACAGGCAAATTTGGCCTTTGAATACGGAATGAAGCAGGTTTGCCAAGAGAACGCACTGGTCATAGCAAACACCCTCTTCCAGCAACACAAGAGAAGACTCTACCATGCACATCACCAGATAGATAGGCAACACTGAAATCAGACTGATTATATTCTTTGCAGCCAAAGATGGAGAAGCTCTATACAGTCAGCAAAAACTGACCAGGAGCTGATTGTGGCTCAGATCATGAACCCTCATTGCCAAATTCAGACTTAAATTGAAGAAAGTAGGGAAAACCACTAGACCATTCAGGTATGACCTAAATCAAATCCCTTACGATTGTACAATGGAAGTGAGAAATAGATTTAAGGGACTAGATTTCATAGACAAGAGTGCCTGCTGAACTATGGATGGAGGTTCGTGACATTGTAAAGGAGACAGGGATCCACCATCCCCAAGAAAAAGAAATGCAAAAAAGGAAAATGGCTGTCTGAGGAGGCCTTACAAATAGCTGTGAAAAGAAGAGAAGTGAAAAAGCAAGCAGAAAAGAAAAGCTACCCATTTGAATGCAGAGTTACAAAGAATAGCAAGGAGAGAAAAGAAAGCCTTTCTCAGTAATCAGTGCAAAGAAATCAAGGAAAACAATAGAATGGGAAAGACTATAGATCTCTTCAAGAAAATTAGAGAAACCAAGGGAACATTTCAGGCAAAGATGGGCTCAATAAAGGACAGAAACGGTATGGACCTAACAGAAGCAGAAGATATTAAGAAGAGGTGACGAGAATACACAGAAGAACTGTACAAAAAAGATCTTCAGGACCCAGATAATCACAATGGTGCGATCAGTCACCTAGAGCCGGACATCCTGGAATGTGAAGTCAAGTGGGCCTTAAGAAGCATCACTACACACAAAGCTAACGGAGGTGATGGAATTCCAGTTGAGCTATTTCAAGTCCTAAAAGACGATGCTGTGAAAGTGCTGTACTCAATATGCCAGCAAATTTGGAAAACTCAGCAGTGGCCACAGCACTGGTAAAGGTCAGTTTTCATTCCAATCCCAAACAAAGGCGATGCCAAAGAATGCTCAAACTACTGCACAATTGCTCATCTCACACGCAAGTAAAGTAATACTCAAAATTGTTCAAGCCAGGCTTCAGCAATCTGTGAACCAGGAACTTCCAGATGTTCAAGCTGGATTTAGAAAAGGCAGAGGAACCAGAGTTCAAATTGCCAACATCCATTGGATCATGGAAAAAGCAAGAGAGTTCCAGAAAAAACATCTATTTCTAATTTATTGACCATGCCAAAGCCTTTGAGTGTGTGGATGACAATAAACTGTAGGAAATTCTGAAAGAGATGGGAATACCAGACCTCCTGACCTGCCTCTTGAGAAATCTTGTATGTAGGTCAGGAAGCAACAGTTAGAACTGGTCAGGGAACAACAGACTGGTTCCAAACAGGAAAAGGAGGACGTCAAGGCTGTATATTGTCACCCTGCTTATTTAACTTATATGCAGAGTACATCAAGAGAAACGCTGGGCTGGAGGAAGCACAAGCTGGAATCAAGATTGCCGGGAGAAATATCAATAACCTCAGATGTGCAGGTGACACCACCTTTATGGCAGAAAGTGAAGAACTAAAGAACCTCTTGATGACAGTGAACAAAGAGAGTGAAAAAGTTGGCTTAAAGCTCAACATTCAGAAAAGATCATGGCATCCAGTCCCATCATTTCATGGCAAATAGATGGGGAAACAGTGGAAACCGTGGCAGACTTATTTTGGGGGGGGGTCCAAAATCACTGCAAATGGTGATTGCAGCCATGAAATTAAAAGACGCTTACTCCTTGGAAGAAAAGTTATGACCAAGCTAGACAGCATATTAAAAAGCAGCGACATTGCCAACAAAGGTCCGTCTAGTCAAGGCTATGGTTTTTCCAGTAGTCATGTATGGATGTGAGAGTTGGACTATAAAGAAAGCTGAGTGCTGAAGAACTGAACTGCTGTGTTGGAGAAGACTCCTGAGAGTCCCTTGGACTGCAAGGAGATCCAACCAGTCTATCCTAAAGGAAATCAGTCCAGAATATTCATTGGAAGGACTGATGTTGAAGCTGCAACTCCAATACTTTGGCCACCTGATGCAAAGAACTGACTCATTTGAAAAGACCCTGATGCTGGGAAAGATTGAAGTGGGGGAGGAGAAGGGGACGACAGAGGATGAGATGGTCGGATGGCATCACAGACTCCATGGATATGAGTCTGAGTAAACTCCGGGTGCTGATGATGGACAAGGAGCGCTGGCGTGCTGCAGTCCATGGGGTCACAAAGAGTAGGACATGACTGAGCAACTGAACTGACTAGTGAATTAACTTCTATACTTGGGAAAAAAAAAGAAAACCACTTTCTCAGTTTGTTGACATACTGTATCTGGACACTTATTATCAAAGGAAAAAGTAAGAATCAATTATCACCTCATGAGGATATGTCGTATATCATTTTTTTCCTAACCTACTCTCTGCGTCAGGTATTCTTTTAGGTGGTACAGATAAACCTGCCCTTATGTAGCATATATTCCAAAAGTAGATCCTAGTCATGTATTTCATTCCTTCTTCTATCCATCATTTGTTTATAAGTTTTATCTCATCACTACTACTACTGCTGCCACCCAAGATTTTAATTTTCTATCTGCCAAAGATAATCTGCTCTATTTATTTTAATTCCTCCACAATACGTAGGGTCTTCCATGTATCACATATACAATGAAATATGACAAGTCTTTTAAACAAAACTGGCACTGATAATCACATTCAGAGCATCACATAGTCAATGAATTGGCACCCTATTATCACACTTATAACTTACTCAGTTCAGTAAGTTGAGATAATATAGTCTGTATAACTGGAGAGTATACATTTAAAATGCTACTTGAGGGACTTCCCTGGTGGCTCAGTGGTAAAGAATTCCACCCTTGCACCACAACTACTGCACGTGTGCTCGAGAGCCCACGAGCCACAACTACTGAAGCCCGCACGCCTAGAGCCTGGGCTCAGCAACAAGAGAAGCCACTGTAATGAGATGCCACACACAACAACTAGAGAGGAGCCCCCGCTGGCCACAGCCGGAGAAAAGCCCATGTAGCAGTGAAGACCCAGCACAGTCATAAACAAAATGATACTTGAAATTTCATCTGTGTTGTTTACCATTATACTGATATATGAAACGGATAGAAAATGAAGTGTAATTTAAAGTAATTATTTAAATGGAATAAGATAGAAAGTCCAGAGATAAATCCACACACCTATGAGTAACTTATCTTTGACAAAGGCAGCAAAAATACACAATGGAGAAAAGACAGTCTCTTCAGTAAGTGGTGCTGGGGAAACTGAACAACTATGTGTAAAAGAATGAAATTAGAACACTTCCTAACGGCATACACAAAGATCAAGTCAAAATGGAGTAAAGATCTAAATGTAAGGCCAGAAGCTATAAAACTCTTAGAGGAAAACACAGGCAGAACATTCTATGACATAAATCAGAGCAAGATCCTCTATGACTCACCTCCTAGAGTAATGGAAGTAGAAACAAAACTAAGCAAGTAGGACCTAATTGAGTTTAAAGCTTTTTTGCACAGTAAAGGAAACTATAAAAAAGATGAAAAGACAGCCCTTAAAATCGGAGAAAAGACCAGCAAATGAAACAACTGATAAAAGTGTACGTGCGTGCGCGCTCAGTCGTGTCCGACTCTGCAACCCCGTGGGCTGTAGCCCGCCAGGCTCCTCTGTCCATGGGATTGCCCAGGCAAGAATGCTGGAGCGGGTTGCCATTTCCTTCTCCAGGGGATCTTCCCAACCCAGAGATTGAACCTGTGTCTCGAGTCTCCTGAACTGGCAGGCAGGTTGTTTACCACTAGTGCCACCTGAGCAGCCCAACTGACAAAGGATTAATTTCCAAAATATACAAGGAGCTCATGCAACTCGATATCAGAAAACAAAAAACCCAATCGAAAAAAGCAGGCACAAGTTCATTTAACAGACATTTCACCAAAGAAGACAGATGGCTAATAAACACATGAAAAGATGCTAATCATCACTCATTATTAGAGGAATGCAAATCAAAACTACAATGACAGATCACCTCACACGTGTCAGGATGGCCATCATCAAAACATCTGTAACAAGAAAGGCTGGAGAAGGTGTGGAAAAAAGGGAACCCTCTGGCACCGTTGGTGGGAATATAAATTGATACACCCACTATGGAGGACAGTATAGAGATACCTTAAAAAACTAGCAATAAAACTATCGTATGACCCAACGATCCCACTATTGGTCATCTATCCTGAGAAAATCAGGATGAAATGAAAATGACATATGTACCTCAATGTTCACTGCAGCTCTATTTACAATAGCCAGGACATGGAAGCAAACCTAGGTGTCCACTGACAGATGAATGGATAAAAAAGCTGTGGTACATACATATAATGGAGTATTATTTGGCCATAAAAAGGAATGCATTCAAGTCAGTGCTAACGAGGTGGATGAATATAGAGCCTTAATTACACAGAGTAAAGTCAGAAAGAAAACAACAAATGTCGTATATTAACACACATATATGGGATCTAGAAAGATGGTGCTGATGAACCTATTTGAAGGACAGCAACGGAGACACAGAAATAGAGAGCAGATATGTGGACACAGTGGGAGAAGGGTCATGGAAACATTCGCATTACCATATGTAAAGCAAATAGCTGTAGGAATTTGCTGTATGCCTCAGGGAGCTAAAACCAGGTGCTCTGTGACAACATAGAGGCGTAGGATGGGGTGAGAGATGTGGGGGAGCTTCAAGAGGAAGGGAACACATATATACCTATGGCTAATTCATTGATGTATGGCAGAAACCAACACAATATTGTAAAGCAATCATCATCCAGTTTAAATAAATGTAAAAATAAATCAAATAAAGTAATAAGTCCCTTGTCCTAAATAACATACCTGAAAACACTTTGTTTTTGATTTGTTTCTATATTTTATTACCTACAATGTCACCAAAGAAAGTTTTCAATCTTTCATCGCCAAGGGGGAAAATGTGTAAATGGGTGTTAATACATACATATAAAAACCTATCCACAGAGTCTTAGAAATGAATATATATGTGTGCCTGTGTATACACACAGTTTCCCAGATGACACAGTGGTAAAGAACTCGCTTGCTAATGCAGGGGATGTAAGAGGCTTGGGTTCAATCCCTGGGTAGCGAAGATCCTCTGGAGTAGAAAATGGCCACCTACTCCAGTATTCTTGCCTGGCAAATCCCATGGAGAGAGGACCTGGTGGGCTACAGTTTATGGGGTCGCAAAAGAGTCTGACACGACTTAGTGCTAAACAACAACAACATATTTGTACAGTAAGAGCAAAGGGAGCCATTCTCGTGGAATGATAGAAGCCTCTCAAAAGTCCAAGTTCCCAGATACCTACCAAGGGCAAATCTTGCAAACTGGCTTTTCTGAGGATAGCAGTCCCAAACTTGTTAACTTTTTCTGCACATAATTATAAATGAAAAAGGAATCACCTCTCCTCCATCTCTCTCCCCTTTGAAGTAATCAACCAAGTTAAGCTTCTTGCCTTCCAAAAAGAGTCTTACCTATCAACAGATCTAGAAAGCTAGTTTTTCTCTATCCTGGCTGACATTTGCTATTATCAATTTCTGAATTGCCATAATTACCAATTTTTGAATTTTACCAAGTTTGGTGGGATCTGATGAACCTGTCTCCAAAGTAACTGCTAAAATAATTTGTAATTCTCTGATTATTGAATAGGTTGGTGACTTTTTCCCCATGTTTAGTAATTATTTACATTTTCCTTCTGTTAATTTTCTTAGCATTTTTAAATTTTCCTACTGGAGTATTCTTTTTATTTATATAGAGAAGCTACTTATATTTTAGATAATAATCCTCCAACTATCAAATGTGTTAAAAGTGTTTTATCTTAATCCACTGCTTATCTCTGCATTACCTTTCATATTGCAGTTTTTTTGGTGAGGTCAAATTTGAGCTTTATTATTGTAATGTCTGTGCTTTAAATACAAGTCAGGAGAAAAAGCACTCTAATCAGATTGGCTTTGTCCCTAAATGTTTCACCAGTCTCTTTACATGGCATACTCACTCCTTTAGTGAACTATTTAAAAAGTTTGCCCAAATATGATGGATCTTTTTGAACTTACTTATTTGAAAATAAAATGAAAAACTCTTGTAATTCAGCTACTATTTTAGACTACAAAGGGAAATCTCATGAAAAGCAGTCTTCTCTTGCCTCACTTTGTAAAGTAACTATTCTTAGGTACTAGCTAATTTCTAATAGGATGAGGCCATCAGCATCTGGTCCCATCACTTCATGGCAAATAGATGGGGAAACAATGGAAAACAGTGACAGACCTGATTTTCTTGGGCTCTAAAATCACTGCAGAAAGTGTCTGTCACCATGAAATTAAAAGACATTTGCTCCTTGGAAGAAAAGTTATGACCAATCTAGACAGCATATTAAAAAGCAGAGATATTACTTCGCCAACAAATGTCCATGTAGTCAAAGCTTTGGTTTTTCCAGTAGTAATGTATGGATTGAGAGTTGGACTATAAAGAAAGGTGAGTGCCGAAGAACTGAACTGCTGTGTCAGAGAAGACTCTTGAGTCCCTTGGACAGCAAGGAGATCCAACCAGTCCATCCTAGAAGAAATCAGTACTGAATATTCACTGGAAGGACTGATGCTGAAACTCCAATACTCTGGCCACCTGATGCGAAGAACTGACTCATTTGAAAAGACCCTGATGCTGGGAATGATTGAAGGAAGGAGGAGAAAGGGACAACAGAGGATGAGATGGTTGGATGGCATCACCGACTCCACAGACATGAGTTTGGGTAAACTCCAGGAATTGGTGATAGACAGAGGAGCCTGGCATACTGCAATCCATGGGATCGCAAAGAGTTGGACACGACTGAGCAACTGAACTGAACTGAAGGGAGGCCATTAGGGTGATTTGGCACTTTACTGTCAGCTTCATTTCTCTGAGTCATACAAAACCTCCTGTCATAATACTTAATGTGTAGTGTAGTTACACTGACAATCTCTGGGAGTACATTATTTTAGAGCATATCCCCTATAATCAAACACTTATTGTTTAAATTATAAATATTCTGCTACCTAGAACACTTCCTCTAAATCTACTTTTACTACTTCTACTGTGGAAAACTGATTTAGTATTCATTCTAAAAATTCATAGTATTTTTAAGCAATTCCTTGATTATTATGTCTTAATACTTATGAATCACTAACAGCTCTACTATATTAGTTATTTCTATAAATGTTCTTTTTGACTGTGCTTGTTTAGTTAATAATTCTACAAATTGGTGTTCTCTGTGCTTGCTTAGTCACTCAGTGGTGTCCAACGCTTTGTGACCCCATCGACTGTAGCCCGCCAGGCTCCTCTGTCCATGGGACTTTCAGGTAAGAATACTGGAGTGGATAGCCATTTCCTTCTCCAGGGGAATCTTCCTGACTCAGGGATCAAACCTGTGTCTCCTGCATTGCACGCAGATTCTTTACCACTGACCTACAGTGGTAAAGCCCATCATACCCAAAAGTAAACTCATGTCATTTCGAGTAAAAACCCAAGTTCTAACAATGACCTACAAGAACCTGGATGGTTTGCCGTAACTCCCAACACTATACCAAATCTACTAAATCTACTACTACTCTCTTCCTCGTTCTGCTCAAGCACACTAGATTCCCTGATATCCCAACACACTCTTAACTCAGATACTTGGGCACTTAATGCTCTTTCTGTCTGGAATACTCTTCTCCCAGGTAAATGCATGGCTTACTCCTTATTTCAAGTCCCAGTTCTATGTCTTAACTACTTTATGTAATAATAATATCTCCTACACTTGTCATATGGTGAAGGTGAAAGTGAAAGTGAAGTCACTCAGTCATGTCCGACTCTTTTCGACCCTGTGAACTGTAGCCCACCAGGCTCCTCCGTCCATGGGATTCTCCAGGTAAGAATACTGGAGTGGGTTGCCATTTCCGTCTCCAGGGGATCTTCCTGACCGAGGGATCGAACCTAGGTCTCCTGCATTGCAGGAAGATGCTTTAACCTCTGAGCCACCAGGGAAGCTGTAGATTTATCATATTAAAAACCTGTTTTTCGGAGAAGGAAATGGCAATCCACTCCAGTATTCTTGCCTGGAGAATCCCACGGACAGAGAAGCCTGGTGGGCTACAGTCCATGGGGTCATAAAAGTCAGATACGACTTAGTGACTAAAGCACCACCACCACCAGTAACAGTTTGCAGACAAGCACGTCCAATAATACTGACTGATCTAAGGTCCTTCTGAATTTCAACGCTCCACACAGTCCTTCCTTTGAGAAGGAAAAAAAACTTACTCTTCTTAGTCCTCTCACTACATTATTACTATTATCAGCATATTTAAATGCTTTATTGAAATATGACTGAAATAAACTACACATATTTAAAGTGGACAGTCTGAGCAGTTTTGACATACACGTACCCAGGAAAGCTTCTGGAGTAGGAAATGGCAACCCACTCCAGTATTCTTGCCTGGGAAATACGACAGGTAGAGGAACCTGGTGGGCTACAGTCCACAGGGCTGCAAAGAGTCGGAGACGACAGATCACGTGAGCACAGGAAAGCATCATATCACTCAAGATGGTGAGCAACCAGTCATTCCTGAAAGTGTCATCCTATTTTGTTGTAATCCTTGCTTCTTGCCCACTTTGTTCCTAGACAACCACTAATCTACTTCCTGCCACTATAGATTAGTTCACATTTTCCAGAATTTAAATAGAATCATAGAGCATGTTCTTTTTTGTGTGTAATCTGGCTTCTTCCATTATGATTTTGAGTTCATCCATATTGCAACATTTATCAGTAGTTGATTTCCATTTTATTTTTGAGAACTATTCTGTTGTAGAATTCCACCATCATTTGTTTATCTGTTCACCTGTTAATGGATATTTTCGTTGTTTACAATCTTTGGCTATTAAAATACACAGAATGCTGTAAAAAAAAAAAAAAAAAAAACCCTGTTTTTCAGCTCTTCCTATATTAAAGTTGCACAAGACTTTGTAGTCCTTCCAACTTAAAGGGTATAATCTATTTCCTGAACCTTTGAGGTTGAGGTGGCATTATAACTTGCCTTGGCCAATAGAATGTAAGAGCACTTAGAACATATTTTAAAATATTAGATATGGCATAAACAATAAATATATGCACACAAAACATGGCTTATAAACAATATAAAAACTGGTATATAATAAAGCAACAATGGGAAAATTAAATGTGCTGGTTAAATATTCATCTATACTTCTGGTCTAGATTAAATTGCATTTTCCAGAAATACTTTAAAAAGAATCCACCGGCCATCGTAAGAAGGTAGAGTATGAAAAAATATCAATGTTTTATTATTGTCTGAGACTCTTAATATGCAGCATTAGAACTGATGACACTGGAGAAGGAAATGGCAACCCACTCCAGTGTTCTTGCCTGGAGAATCCCAGGGACAGGAGAGCCCGGTGGGCTGCCGTCTATGGGGTAGCACAGAGTCAGACACGACTGAAGCGACTTAGCAGCAGCCGTAGCAGCAAGGCCGTGATAAAAAATAGATTCCATTTGTGTTCTTTTGTTATTTAGCATCATCATCATATTTAAAAAATACTTTACGTATTAAAGTCGTAAAAATTCCAAATATAGTATTAAAAATAATACATGGAAGGCTGATTTATTCCCCCTTCCCTTAAAGCAGCAGAGAAGCAGTTTTCTAGGCGTTGAAGAAATGGCTGGCGATTTACCAAGTGTATAATTTGAAATAATTTTAATATAAGTTCTAGTGGAAATGGAAACTTGGTCAAAGTGCTACCACTCCATCCTCTAGCTAGAGTAATAATGCCATTTTTCAAAATGAAATAGAACAGCAAAAACTGTGTCTTGCTGTGTCTCTTAGAAAGCTAGCTTTGAGACTAGCATTGTATTATGAGAATAACTTTTAATATTGATGACCATGCAGTATCAATTTGTTAAATGCTTTGAACAAAATTCATACTTTATTTTTACATGTAAGAAAAAAATAAAAATAAATTTTATATATAAAAAAATAACTGATGTCACTGTAATATTTTATAAGATTTGTAAGATTATTTTCTATTTTTTAAATATTCAAGTATTCAATTATACTTCCCTTAAGACCTAAGAGCACAAAAAACAGGAAATATGCTGCATCTGAGCCAATAATAGAGGAGAGAGACTAAAGAGGTAGGTGAAAAACTAGGTATAATAATATTTCATCGTCTAGGAAAGAAGAGGCCAAGAAAGTAAAGTCAGCCAGTGCCTACTTAATTACCCATTCAAGAAAACTTAGTTTAAGCATATATCTTATAATTAATAATAACTTCTTTGAATGCTCTTTTTCACACAAAGTATTTCTGTTTCTAGCTTTTGAACTATTAAAATACCCATCCTCTTTACTTTTCCATAAAATGAAAAGATCAAAACATCTGGCATGTTAAACATTAAAACTGTATTTCTTACCTTAATGATTAATTTTCTACTACCTAAATTATACAGTTATGAAAAAATAAAATTTATTATTTTGTGCAACATCGACTAATGCCAGTGAATAGGTTTAGAGATAAACATTTAAACATATTCAATTTCTTCAAATAGTTGCAAAATCCTAATATTAGTATCTATCTGCACTATGTTCCTCCTTGGCATTTATAACCTATTTGCAGCACTAAAAGTAAAGAATTATTAACAACTAGGCATAAATTACAGGAAATTTCTAAATTATACAGTACATCCAAATCTACCTCTAATACCCATTAATGAATCTTTGGCACAGATAAGCCAATGGACAGAGTAGATAAAGATAAGAGGTACACAGTTAGGCAGACAGACTGCACAGAGACAGACACACTGACAACCAGGCAACACACAGTATTAAAGTACTTAAATTTTAGATGAATCTAACTATATTTAGATTTATTCATGCAAAATCTACTGGGGAGAAAATATATTAGTCTTTCAGACAGTGATAAATTTCAGATGTATATTTAGAGAGAGAATAAAAAATGACTAGATATAATACTCTGGTAAATCTGATCTTTAGAATTATACTTTCATCTAGAAGGTAATGTTCTGGTTTCATATTTTAACACTGAAAAATTATAGCTTAAATCTTAAGTACCATAAATAAGCAGCTTATAGATTATCTTACTTTTATAGTTTCTACACAGTTTAAGGTTTAGTATGTACTGTATATGTGAAATTATGCTCTGCCAGAGCCAAGAGAGTTCTCTCAAGTCACAAGGACTCCATGCTTCTTTGTCCCTTCTCTGAAAGAAGGTGGGTGGAGTTTACTTGGGACTGAAACCTTAAAATAGAAGCTCATTTTTCCCCTCCAGTTTTGCTTCAAAGGTTTTTGTATTAGATACATCTTGGGCTGCCAGTCTAGTTAAGCTAAGGAACTATAACTTTCTTTCCCTAAGAAAAGTCCCTACCAATCACATCTGAACAAACTTCCCATCCTGGTCAACTTCACACATTTATACTACACAGTACCTATCTCACTGGAAGCAGGTTGACTGATGGGATGTGAATTTCAGGAATGTGAACGTGAGACAGCAATTCTAACTATTCTGAGCTATTCATCTAAACAGAGATAAAGTGAGGAACATAAGTTAGCTCACTTAAGAGATGCCTTTATTCAACAGCACGTGTAGTGAAAGTCAAATGTGGAGAGCTAAGAGTAAAGCAGGTGCACAGAGAAGCAAAGACAAGTGTCCAAGCCGCTCTAGATGGAGAAACTGATAAATATGCAGAACCACAAAGAGCTGAAATAGTCACCCAGGTTATGGATGGCTGCCATTTCTTGGTTCCTGTCCTTAAAGCAGTAGAATACTCAAGGGCAGTATTCTACTGTGAGATATATATGCTGCTGCTGCTAAGTCGCTTCAGTCATGTCCGACTCTGTGCGACCCCATAGACGGCAGCCCACCAGGCTTCCCTGTCTCTGGGATTCTCCAGGCAAGAACACTGGAGTGAGTTGCCATTTCCTTCTCCAATGCATGAAAGTAAAAAGTGAAAGTGAAGTCACTCAGTCATGTCCAACTCTTAGCGACCCCATGGACTACAGCCTACCAGGCTCCTCCATCCATGGATTTTCCAGGCAAGAGTACTGGAGTGGGGTGCCATTGCCTTCTCCAGTGAGATATATATATACACATATATTCCCCCTGCCCAACTTAAACTGGTTTCTTGGAGAAGGAAATGGCAATCCACTCCAGTATTCTTGCCTGGAGAATCCTATGGACAGAGGAGTCTGCAGGCTACAATCCATGGGGTCGCAAATGGTCAGACACGACTAAAGCGACTTAGCACGCAAACTGGTTTGCAAGTAGGCTACAACCAAAAATCTATACCAACAAAGAATTTTTCTATAATTTGAAGGATATTTATGCCCCACTTTTTTCCTTTTATTAACTTTTCCCCTAAATAATAATAAGACAACCGTTGGTCTCAGCAACATCATGCTACAGAAAAAACATCTGCCATGATCTTGGGACAAACTTAGCTCTGGCAACTTCTAACTGTAAAACCTGTAACAAGCTCCTTAGTTTCTAAATACCGTTCATGTTTCCTTTAACATCAAAGGGTCTATGACTTATAACTCCAGTGTACAATGAGGGGAGAAGGTGTCCAAAAAAAGCCACTCTCTACATTTTCACAGAATGGGAGCTGACTTTTTTCCATTCTCACTATAGTTGTGGTCCCAAATGTATTGTCTCAAAATATCAGTCATCACCTGCCACTGCTGCTGCTAAGTTGCTTCAGTCGTGTCAGACTATGCGACCCCATAGACGGCAGCCCACCAGGCTCCCCCGTCCCTGGGATTCTCCAGGCAAGAACACTGGAGTGGGCTGCCATTTCCTTCTCCAATGCATGAAAGTGAAAAGTGAAAGTGAAGTTTCTCAGTCATGTCCGATTCTTAGCGACCCCATGGACTGCAGCCCACCAGGCTCCGCTGTCCATGGGATTTTCCAGGCAAGAGTACTAGAGTGGGGCGCCATTGCCTTCTCCCAGTCATCACCTAGAAAACTCAAATATACTGAGGAATCTAAACTAAACAGAGGCTTACCACTATAAATAACTTGCTGAGGTTCTATAGATTCTTTTTTACTGTAATTTTTTTACAGGGCATTTTTAACAGAAGCTAATGAAAACCACTTATCTGGCCAATTAAGAACTTTATAAACTGAGAGTACTACTTTATATATCTGGGATAAGGTAAAATTACCAGAGTAAAAAACACTGGCTTTGTGGAACTCCATTTTAAAAAGATCCTTCATAACAACCAAACCATATATTGTAACGAAGAGTAGTAAACAACTATGCCACAATTATGAGACATCAACACTCCTCACCAAAACATTCAGGAATGCTGAGTGAGGCCAATACTATATGCATCTCATACTCAGCATTTAGGCTGTTCTCCCTTTGGGAATCTCTTCCTGTTTATGTGGTTGTATCAGCTTTGCTCATTTTTTACACTGCCAGCCACCCTGTTCCTCTCATCTACAACCCACAGTTCTTATCTCTGTGTCTTTGCAAACGCTGTTTGTTTTCTCTCTCTGAAATGCCTTTTATCCTAGTCCACCTGACAAACTCTCCCTTCAAGAGCCAAGTCAAATGTGGCCTCTGTGCTAAAACCGTCCATGTTCTCTTCAGGCAGGTTTAGGTTCTCCCTCTATGGTTTTAATCTTGAATATACTTCCCTTAGAGTAATAACACATCTTAAACTACTATTGAGTACCTTCTATGTACTACACTAGAAGCTTTATTTTGGTCCTTAGGTAAGTATTATAGCCCCAATTTCCCTACTGCTACTGCTGCTGCTAAGTCACTTCAGTCGTGTCCAACTCTGTGCAACCCCATAGATGGCAGCCCACTAGGCTCCTCTGTCCCTGGGATTCTCCAGGCAAGAATACTGGAGTGGGTTGCCATTTCCTTCTCCAATGCATGAAAGTAAAAAGTGAAAGTGAAGTTGCTCAGTCGTGCCCTTAGCGACCCCATGGACTGCAGCCTACCAGGCTCCTCCGTCCATGGGATTTGCCAGGCAAGAGTACTGGAGTGGGTTGCCATTGCCTTCTCCGAATTTCCCTACATAACCTGCCTATATGCATAACAGGGCCAGGACAGAAATTACTGTATGATTCCAAAGCTGATTATCTTTCTACTAGTCTAGAGTTTCTAAGATTTTTTGGAACCCTTGAGAATCTAAGAACCTTCACCCCTCTCTCAACAGGTTTACACACAAAACATTAAGTATAATTTGAAAGGGTTTACAGACCCCCTGAAGCCCATCCACTGCTCCCAGGACAACTTCTTGCTGCTTCTCACAAGTCTATTCACAGCCAGTAAATTTCTTAAGCGAAACAACTGTCATATTTTCAGTTGCCAGTTCTAAACACAGTGCCTAGGGTGTAGTGAGTAGATGGGAGGAATCATGACAGACCTGCATTTTTGCATTTCTTCAGAGCCTACCAGCAGAACTACTCAAATGTTGTTAAAAAGCTTTTCAAATGTAGATTACAACTAAAAACACTTATTACAGGAACTGTAGGTATTAGCATGCATCCCAAAGCCTCTGAGATTAACATGATCCACATTCCACATTCTCTAGGAAAAGCTTTTAGGGAACAACTACTTATATCTCCCATAAGCCAGTTCACTGACACTCTAATCTTATACAAATGGAAACGATATCTGTGTTATTTCACAGGGAAGGAGGTAACTGTCAAGGTTTGAATGCATGAATCCAAAAAAATTAAATACTACAGGAAATATGAAATGCTGGGAGAGGGGTTCAATTCTTGTTTGGAAGACTAGTGATTTAGAACAAGTGCGTTTATCACCGAACTTGCCTTAACAAGTCTTCAACTCAAATCTAATGAAAGGCTTTTTCTCCACAGTATTAAAATTCAAATTTGCAAAGGAGAGCAAGTGCTTTAAGATAAACTGGACTAATAGATTTATCTCAGAAAGTGAGAGTTAATTACGATTCTCGCTTCTGAGTTCTGGGTGAATGTGGTTAAGTTATTCTAAATTTTTAGTGTCCTGATCTTCAAAGTACTGGACTATAAAATAGAAGGAAAGTTTTCTAAGAAAGCGGAAAAATATGTTCAGCAGTACAAACACAGATAAGCATTTTTCAAGGATGAGAAACAGCTCATTCCAGAGGAAAGAAAGGACACACACTGCAGAGTACACGAGTTTAACACTGGAAAGGTATGAGAGACTCTGTTAAAGGCTCTGGAAGGCCAGGTTAAGGAGCATAAACTTTATCCTATTGGCCTGTGATTCTAAACCAGGACAAAAACTACATAAAGGGGTAGGGAGAAGGAGGAAGGGAAATTTGTAAGAGGGACATATAATTACAATTTGAAGAAAAGCAGAGCTTGGGTTTAATGCTTTGAGTTGCCTTGCTGCTGCTGCTGAGTCGCTTCAGTAGTGTCCAACTCTGTGCAACCCCATAGACGGCAGCCCACCAGGCTCCCCCATCCCTAGGATTCTCCAGGCAAGCCTTAGGCATTTAAAATTCCAATACTTTTAATGATCATCAAAAGAAGCCTTGAGGGTTCCTGTGAAGTCACATTTTTCTGTGATAAAAATAAAACCAATAAAAGATAAAACCAACTTATGTTTCCAATACGGTTCTATATAAATATTAAATGAAACAAAAGTAGGCAGCAAACAGTGGGACTCAAACCCACATCTGATTTTTTTTTTTTTTTTTTTCACATCTGATTTTAAAACCAGTATGCCTTCCATTATCCTACAGATGCCAGCACTTGAAAGCGGTATTTTAGGAAAGTGAGCATGATATATGGAAGGAATTACTTAAGGCAAGAAACTACAGGCAAGGAGAGAACAACAGCTATTGCTGGAATCACTCCTAAGACACCCACAACTTACAAGATACCGCTACTGTTGAAGAGATGCCAGTGAACTGATATCTGGATTTTCTTAATGAAATCTAAAACCAAAAGTTAAAAATGGACATTTTATTAAAATTAATAGTCTATGATAATATACCCAGAGTATGATTCACTGAGTACAGGATACACAGGTAGTTACTTTAAGTGCTTCCCTCAGTCCTTATGACAACAACCAGTGTCCAGAGGAAAATATGTACCACACTATTTTCCACATTTATGTAGAAGATATTACAATCAATAAATACATACTTATTTAGGGCTTCTCTGGTGGCTCGGAGGTTAAAGCGTCTGCCTGCAATGTGGGAGACCTGAGTTCGTTCCCTGGGTTGGGAAGATCCCCTGGAGAAGGAAATGGCAACCCACTCCAGTATTCTTCCCTGGAGAATCCCATGGACAGAGGAGCCTGGTCAGCTACAGTCCACAGGGTCGCAAAGAGTTGGACACGACTGAGCGACTTCACTTACTTATTTAAAAGTTTTACTAAATTCACTCCAGTACTTAATCTTTTATTTTTTTCTTTTTTCTTGGGTACTGAAAATAAAAACATCTGTGCAAGCATGCCTGTAGGCAGATGGAGGAAAAAGCAACTCTCATGCTGGTCTAAGAGACAAGCCTCTTGGACCACTTGAAGAATCCACCTGAAGAATAAATCTGTCTTACAGCATTAAGCTCGCTACAATTTCTGCTCACGCGACAGCCATTAATGCCTAAATGCCAGGCACTACATTAAGCAGTGGGGATACAGAGATAATTAAGTCCCAGTCTCTAGCCTCAGAGGCTTTCAGTACAGGGCAGTCAGAAATGTAAATGTTTATGAATCTAATGAACTGAGTATTATAGAAACTCAGAAGTGTTTAACATATGAACAAAAAACTTTAATCTATTTAAATGTTAATATCTTACTTTCAGTTTCAATCTTTCAAAACCCTTTTCCAAATTAAATGTCAAATATTGACAGAAAAAAAGCTAACAATATTCTAAAAGTAAATATAGTAAAACAACCTTGAGAATTAACACTTCAGGTAAATTTTTAGTGTTCTAGCTCAGTGAGACATGTATGGAAAGTTACTTAAAAGTTCACTTCCAATTGTGAAGTTAGTTAAAAGATAAATACATTTGGCTGGACACTCATCAGAGTAAGAAAATCTTAACTAAACCAGTGGCAATGGAAAAGGACTAAGATTAGCTCAAATGCTAGGACTGCAAAATATTGCTAATCATTCTAGTTTTAAAGACATTTTAGACATACCACACCATGTTTATAAGCTTACTGAGATATACCTGCAAGCCAACCACAAAATAGAACTTTACACCCTCTTAGGTGTTATAACCACCTAAGACAGACAGACAGACAATAACAAGTATTGGTAAGGATGTAAAGAAAGTAATGGGAGTGGAAAACGTGCATTTTCCTGGTAGAACCATAAAATGTACAGCAGCTTTGGATAACAATCTGTCAGTTCCCTCAAAATGTTAAAGGTATTTACAGGTATATATCCAAGATGATCGAAAACAGATATCCTAACAAAAATTTATGTATAGATTCACAGTAGCAGCATTCATAAAATAATACAAAATGTGTTATATTTCATGTATTATTATTATACAATACAAAATATTCCAAAAAGTGGAAACAACTCAAATGTCTATCAAGAATTGAATGAGTGAACAAAATGTGATATATCCATACAACAGAAAATTATTCAGTCATAAAACAGGATGAAGTCTCTCTGACCACGCAACAGCACAGAGGAATCTTGAAAACATGTTAAGTCAATGGGGTCAGTCACAAAACACCACCTATTATGATTCCATTCATATGAAATGTCTAGATGAGGCAAATCTATGGAGACAGAAGGTAGATTAGTGGTTGCCGAGGTCTGGGAGGAGGAGAGAGGGTGGGAGGAATGACTACTAAGGGGTATGGGGTTTCTTTTTGGGCTAAGAAAAATTGACTGTGGTAACAACTACACATTTTTGTGAACATATTAAAAACTATTAAACTGCACAGCTTAAAATGAATGAATTTTATGCTAAATAAATTATATCTCAATAAAGCTGTTATTAATTTTTAAAACACTACAAGCCACAATATTGAACAGTTTAACAAACAATGAAATTTTTAATACTTTCTAGTGTGTGCAGCATAAGCTCTTGCCAGGCTTTCAATCTTTCCTCTCCCATTTTTTAGCAAATCAAATTCAAACCTTAAATTAAAACTTCAGAAGTCTTATTTGACAAGTTCTTGTTATCTGTATTTTTATGTGTGTGCTCATTCGCACCCAACTGTTTTGTTACTCTATGGGCTGTAGCCCACCAGGATCCTCTGTCCATGGGATTTCCCTGGTAAGAATACTGGAGTTGGTGGCCATTTCCTATTTCCGGGAATCCTGCCAACCCAGGGATCGAACCCACATCTCCTGCACTACTGGCAAGCAGAATCTTTATCACAGAGCCACCATTTGTCTTTTAAAATTATACTGAAATAGCAATCATTTTACCAAAAGATATACATACAGATAAGAAATACATGTATGAAAAATGCTGTCCCTATCTTATTTTTTTTTTTTTTTAAGCAGAAGGCAGGAGGGGATCTGTGTCTTCCTCTGGCTTCAGCCATCTACATTCAGAATGCTAAAGTAAATGGAAGGAATTTATACTACTTCAACTATTTCCTCTTCAGCCTATGACAATCTGGCTTTTTCCCATACTCCAACTCCAAACAGCTTTTTCTAGTCACCAAATCACTCCTACTTAGCAAACTCCTACTTTCTTAAGCTCACCTTACCGGTCCTCCAAGAATTATCTGACTTTGGTAATGTCTTCCCTGAAACTCTCCCAGGCCTTTCTGACATCCTCTAGGTTCCTTTCCATCCTCTTTGACCACACCTACCCAGGAGCAATCACCAATATTTTCATTTAGAGGCTGCTCTTTAAATGTTGTTGCTTTTCAACCTTAGGTTGGCCACACCATACACTTGTCTGAATGTGTTCATGACTCTCATGCTTTCAAATACCTCTTACATGCTTTAATTCTGTCCCAGTAGCTCTCTTGAGCTCTACATTTCTACAAGATGTCTCACAGGCACCTCAGCTGTAACATGTCCAAAACTAAACTCATTCTCTTTAATTCTGAAGTTTCCTCCAACCATCGTCTCCCTGGTCTCCTCTGCTTTTGTCCTTCCTTCCTCCTTACCTTACCAAATGGAACGTTCCAACTTGGGTGACAGTATACCAAGCTAGAAACTCTAGAGTCATACTACAATATTCCTCTCTCCTTCACTACTCACATGTAGTGAGTCATGAAGACTTCTTTCTTAATCCTTATCAGATCCTTTGTATATTCTCTGTCCCACTGTCTTAAGTTTGGCTCAGGCCATCATATCTCACTTCCTATTGTTCAACAACTTCAAAAATGCTCTCCTTCATCTGGTCATCCATTCATCCATCAGAATCAACTTTCTGCAACACAAATCTGTCAAATGACTGCTTACTTTCCCTGTAACGCTGAGACCTATAGTGTATAAACTGCTCAAAATTACTATTACTGATCTATAGAATAAAATATCGGAGAAGGCGATGGCACCCCACTCCAGTGTTCTTGCCTGGAGAATCCCAGGGATGGGTGAGCCTGGTGGGCTGCTGTCTGTGGGGTCACACAGAGTCAGACACAACTGAAGTGACTTAGCAGCAGAATAAAATACAGCACAGATTCAAGAACCTTCACAACCTGATCCCTAACTGGCTTTCTCAGCATCCCATTAACCTTTACCATGCTAATACCATTGTTTCACTGGTTCTCAAAATATGGTCCAGAGATGGCCCACACCTAGACCATTTTAAAGAATTCACGAGGTTAAAACTCTTTTCTAAGTTATGCTTCCTCACCTGCAAATATACAAATGCACAGACTTTAGTACAATATTTTTATCATATTCATTCTCTTTAGGAGTGTACACTGGGTTTTTCTAGAGGATACATGACACTTGATACTGTGAAATATGACACTGCATCAGTATGAATGCAACAGATATGAGAATCCAGATCTCTTCTATTAAGCTGCTGCTGCTGCTGCTAAGTCGCTTTAGTCGTGTCCAACTGTGTGTGACCCCAGAGACGGCAGCCCACCAGGCTCCCCTGTCCCTGGGATTCTCCAGGCAAGAACACTGGAGTGGGTTGCCATTTCCTTCTCCAATGCATGAAAGTGAAAAGTGAAAGTGAAGTCACTCAGTCGTGTCCGACTCCTAGCAACTCCATGGACTGCAGCCTTCCAGGCTTCTCCGTCCATGGGATTTGCCAGGCAAGAGTATTGGAGTGGGTTGCCATTGCTAGATGGTAAAAAAAATTTGCAAAAGTATAAAAATAATGCTTCTTTCCACCAGTAGTTTCTTTGAAAAATCACTTGTTATAAAATACAGTATATGAATGGAATGGTTTTATCACCATTATTTTAAAGTAAATTATTTTTTAAAATATTTTTTAATTTCTAATACAGTACAAACAAACAAACCTCTTTGGAGTCCTCAGTAATTTTGAGAATGTAAAAGACTCCTGAGATCAAAATGTGTGAGAACCGCTACATTAGTTATAGCAGATTATCTACTACTCTCTAAACATGCTCAGCTCTAAAACCCCTATCCTTCTGCATGGAAATGCACCCTCCGCTACCTGCCAAGTTCCAGCTAGGTCCAAAGAGACCTCGGATGCATTCTGGAGGATAGAAAGATAAGGTTTTGAAGTCAAGCAGGATACTTTACTTCTCAGAGTGCGTTTCCTTATCTCTAAAATTTAGGTTATAGCCACCTCATAAACGGCAGATATGTTAAATAAGACAGTGTAAAATGTATGGCACAGTGTTTAACAAATAGAAGAGATAAAAAATGTTAATCTTTTTTCTACTTAATTTATAACATCACAAACACTACTGTAGTAAGATAAAAACAGCATAACAATTATTTAATCATAACAAAGCAAGCAAATTGGTTGCTTTGCGCAGTTCTGTCAAAATTACTATTTGTAGAGCAGATGGTTTTATATAATAAACTCCTTGAATGCATAACTACTAAGGTACTTCTGCAGTTACCTGTGATTGATAAATTTAGATTAATTTAAAATATCAGTTAGTTTAAATGGCATTTTAACACAGGAATGCTTGCTATAATGCCTGTTTAGCCTTAAAAAAAAAATCCATAAATCTTCTCCTTCATGTTTCACAAAAGTACTGTAATTCACACCTCTGCTGCATCCTGTTTTTGAAATACTCCATTGACTCTACTTACTAAGGTATTGTTTTTATCGTAACGAGAATGGGTTTTTAAACTGAAACTGCCATATTTATATGCAGCTTTACTGTCATCTTTTACAATCTTTAAATATACAAATGTCTAGTGTATATCACATAAACTTTAGCCTAATTAGAATAAATTTACTTCTTGTTTCAATACTTTAATTATACATGACAAAGCTTTAAACAGCAAAAGAAAATTACTGGAACACCAAAGCCCAGACATCTCTTTTTCCTTCTATCTCATCTTTTTTTCCTTCTACCTCTAGTTATATGAGTCAGCCATTTGAGAATATTGAAGACAGCACGATCGTTTGTTAGATGAAGATCCTAAATATCAGTCCCATACTTCAGTCTTGTGAAGTAGGTAGCATTTATCTTCTTTTGAAGTTGAAAGAACTCGGTCAATTCATTTTCTTGCAAGTGGCCAAGGTCAGAAAACTAACCAGTGGCAGATATGTAGTAAAACCTACACATGTCAAACATAAATGGGCATCACCCTATGTACACATTTACTTCTCATGATCACTATCTGCAATTTCATAAAGATGACACGCTGAGATAGTTGTGATCAAGTTCTGGATCTGACACAGATTATCAGTTTAGCTATCAACTTGAAATCATTTTGGTGCTGTCGTTTACACCATCTCAATACCTTAGTATTCTCCTCTTTCACAGATGGGGCACACAAAAGGCCAATGCCAGGAATAGACAACTCACAGAATGACGACAGGCAGAAAAGTCTCTACCCTTACTAGTCATCGCGATATTAAAATTAAAACAACATACTATTCTTCAACCTCGAATTATCAAAGATCCAAGATTATTATATGAACACTCATACATTACTGTTAGTTGTAAAAAGTGATACAACTTCAAAAAGTTATGCATTTACATATATCAGACGTTTACATCCTTTTATCTAGTACTTCCAACACCACTGGAAGATATCTTATACAATAATTCAAAATAAAGAAATTTTATGCTTAAGTGTTCTCCACAGAATTATGACACATAATAGCAGAAAATCAGCAGCCTAAACTTTCAACTATAAGAAAATGGTTAAGCTATGACAGTGGCTAGGTGAAATATTATATAGCCACCTAAAATTATTTTTACAAAGGAAAAACACCTAAATATGAAGTTGGAAAAAACCCTAAGAATATTAAATGGTACATGCAGTATGGTCACAGAGAAGCATTAAAGACATTAACAACGACAGCCTTTGGGTGATGGGACTATAGGAAGACCGAACAGAATAATGGAAAAACCACAGTATGAATGCCTATTCCACGTTCCTAAAGGTAAGGCATTCTTAATTACTGTTCTATAATTTCCAAATTTGAAACAATGAACATTATCACTTCATAACTGAATAGGGTTATAATAGCTAGATTATCCCTAAGGCTCAGTTCTCAAATGCTAAAAATGCATTTTTAACCCATGTGAGAATTTAAGAATAACAGAAGAGTTTATTACTAGAAGAATCTATTAGCCAATATATTTTCTTTTAGTGGCAGAAGGGACAAAGTTTTCCTCCAGCTTTCTAGTCAAGAGAAAAAGAGGCATAACTGGCAGACTTAATTATACCTATTACTTATCAAGTCACAGAATAAAAAAAGCAAGCACTGTAAAAGAACAGCCTTAGTCATCAAATCTTAAATGCAGAATCACCTAGCTATCCCTAGGTATTAGGAAGAAAAAGAAAATTCATTTAGTCCTGGAGAAATGAAATCTCCAATAGGAATCCCTGACTCATCCCCAAAGCATGAACCCGAAGGCTACTTCCCCTGTACAGGAGTTCAGAGACTGGGCACTTGTCCTGATGGCCTGCATCAGCAAACAATGCCCTTTCCTGACAGGATATGCCCATAGAGAACAAGAGGACCAACATGCCAAGTGGACAGGGGTCACACACCTCTCCTTCCACAACCAAAGTAAGACTGTATAAGACTAGTTTTAAACATTTTAAATCTAAGTAAATATTTTCTTTTATGTCTGCTAGAGAGTAATAAAATGGGGACTCTGTCCAATTACTGTGATATCATTTCAAAGATACCTAACACATTCAAAATTCCCAATAGGAAGAAGGATATATCTTCTTTAACTTTTTCAGATAAAAGGGTAATGGGGTGGGGGTGGGGGAATACATGGGCTAAGTATCAAGAGGAAATGTTTAAAATAAACTATAAATGATTTAATCAACATTTTTTACACTTTCAAAAGATACTAAGAAAACCAAACTCCTCTCTTCTATTACTGGTTTAGGGAGGCGGGAATCACAAAGCTCAACTATACTGTTATGACACTGAGTAAAGTCAAGGGTTAAGAATTTTAACGCTAAAGTTTTACTAGACCGAAGTCTCTTTAAAATGTGAAAAGTATTTCTTATTTCAGTGCGAAAAGCCATTTCACCTGCACTTTGTAAACAATTAAACTGTACTTTGAAACAAAAACTAGCCAATGTTTGCGACTCATTTTTATACACATTAACTGTGTATCCTTTTCACAATCCAGAATTTCAGAGTTAGGTGACTACTCTTGGAGGTGAATCTTGCCCAGAAGCAAAATTTTCCCTAGCTTATTTCCCATTTCCAAACCCCGCCAAGACTAAGGAACAACCACTTCCCAAAGTCCCACTTCCTTTTCCATTCCCCAGACCTCCAGGGTTTCCAACGCCCCAGTCTTGCGCAATATCCGTAGGAGCAGCGCCGCAACCACCGCCTCCTAAGCCGAGAAACAACCCTAAAGGGAACATTGTCCAGCAGAAAAATAAAGGAGGGGGGGTGGCAATGGAGGAAGTCGACTTCTGGTCCCACGCCTTCGGATCTGACCCCCTTGTAGTGATGGCTCGAGAGCAATTCCACGACCAAGACTTTTAACCTCCTCTCCAGCCCGCCAGTACCAGCAAAGGGCGGAAGGGGGAGGGGGGATGTCGGAAGGGGGGTGGGGAGACTACGAAGGTTATCTCCCAGTTCAGGGCTTCAGCCCGTACAGTCGCCTCCGCCCCACCAGGACTATTGTTCCCAAGTTCCCCACCCCCACCCCGGATAGGAAGTGATAGTCACATCCCCTCCGCCTTCGGCAGTATCCCCTAGGGAGTCTGAAGTAGGCTTCCTTCGGGATAACCACGCACCCTCCACCCCCGCGTCCTGCCTCTACACACACTTTTCCCTCAACCTCAAATCACGTTGACCCCTACACCATCTAAAACCTGGGTCTCAAGAGACAAGAGACAGGACGGCAGTAAATGGAAATCGAACATTCCACAAGATTTTCTATGGACTATCCTTTCTCTTGCATTGGAGATAATACTGCGAACCCAGATTAAAGAGCAAAAAGTCCTACCGTGCCCTCTTTTGAGACCAGCTTGAGCAAAGGGACCCCACGAGTTAAATGCATCCGTAATAGCCCCGTTCCTCAGTCGGCGCTATCCGCTCTCCTTCCTGCCTCGACCCTCCCAGGAGGAGCAGACTGGATGGGGAGATGAGAAGAGCCCACCGGACTGCACCTCATTCGCCTCCCGCTCCCAGCCCGAGAAACAATAGGTGGTCGCGGGCGGCGGCGCTAAGTGCGGGCTTGGCCAGCGGCCTCTCTCTTTGCGTCCCGGACGCGGGCGGAAAGGGGCCGCGATCGCAGGACGAGAGGAAAGGAGGATGAGGGGCGATCTCACCTCCCAGCCTCCGAGTCCACCCCGGCCCTTGGGGTTGGCGCGCGCCCCCTCCGCCCCTCTCCTTACAGCCACACACAAAGCGCTGGCGGCCGGGCCGGGCGGGCGAAGCGGCAGTGGGCTTGGATGCCGGTGAGAGGAGGCAACAGCGAGGGGAGGGACTCACCATGAAGTCCCGGGCGAAGTTGTCCTCCCCATTATGGTCCGGACTCTTCATGGCCTGGACCCTCTGGATGAATTTCCTCAGGATCTCCACTTGCTCCATCCTCCCGCGTCCCCCCGGCTGCGGTCGCTGGCCCCCCCGCCGCCCGCCCGCCCGGCGCAGAGCCCGCTCAGTCTTCCCCAGCTCGCCCCCCCTACCCGTCCCGTCTTTCCCGACCCCTGACGCTCCCTGCTCCTCCCCACCGTCCAAGGCAGCGGCGGTACCGGCGGCACCAGCCCGGCTCCCGATCCTACAACTTCCAGGAGCAGCCACTCTCCCACAGTAGTAGCCGAGCTGCAGCGGCTAGCGCCAACCCCAACCCCCAGCTTGCTCCATCCTCCTTCCCCGCCCTGCTCCTGCTCCGTCGGAGACGCAGCCACCGCCTTAGGAACACGGCTCTCCGATCGCCCTGCCCCCCCACCCCCACCCCTTCCCGGTTCCTCCTTCCCTCCCTCCAGACTAGCAACCGCAGCCGCCACTCTCCACGGGCGCGCCCCCGCCGCCACTCAGACGCGCGGCCCCGCGCAGCGGCTAGATCCCCGGGGCTACGCCGAGCTGAGCCGCGCCCGCTTGCCACGCCCCCAAGCCCGCCCCGCCGGTCCTAGCCCGGCTAGGACTGGCTGGAGGGCGCTTCAGCCGTCAGCTGGGAGACTTGACCTCATTTCCGGGGCGTGGTTCCGCCCCAGCAGTTTGCCGGTCTGAAGAGAGCTGGTTGGAGGGAATTTGACTCCGCCGGGCAGACCCTAGTCAGTGGAAGTAGGACTTGAGTTGGAAACTGCGGTCTCACCGCCTTTTTGTGGGAAAAGCACATTTCTAGACTGCTTTCGCGCCGCCGCCAGCTGTGGGCTGGGACTGCCTAGTCCCGGCCGGCAAGAGTCCAGGAGTAGGGGCGGGAGAGGGCGGCGGTGGGAAGAGAGGCATGCTGGGAACTGTAGTGTCTTCACGTTCACAGCAGGTACGTCTTCATCTTAATGTTGACGGCAATTAGATCTTGGCGCTTTGGGCAATGGCTACGGCCAAGAGAAACGAAACGCTTCTTCAGTGAGAGGACTTTTTTGCAAATCAGTCTAAAACCTGGTGAATGAGCGCCTGAGATTCGCAGTGTGTCCTAATACATACCACACATGTTTGCTGAATTGGAGAGAATTTGTCTTCTTGCCTTTAGATTCGAAGCAACTCAGAACTGAATAATAGATTTTTCACCGTAGAATGCATCTTTGTAAGTCTTCTAGTAATCAAAGAAATCTTAGTTTAATTCACCATTTTACAGTCAAAGTGTTTGCTCATGGTCCCCCAGTATATTCTTATATATTCTTAGCAGAGCCCAAACTAGAACTCAGATCCTTTTTCTCTCACCGGCACCATGATACCTCTCACTAAGGAGCGTAAACGTGATAATGTGACTCAAGTGAAAGACCTGATCCATGAACTTCTCTAGGTCACTTTCTTTTGTTCACTATACCCACAAACAATGCTTTTTCCGGATAAGATTGGCTAGGCAATTTGGTTAAAATAAATATCAGTAGCAGGCCCCGTTTCCCAGATGAATGTGTAGAAGAACCGTGGAATTTAATAATAAACTTGAAGAAAACAGGTGTGAGTAGCAAGGTCCAATTTCCTATTTGTTTTAAAGAAAAATATTTCTTTTTAAAATAATACAACTGATACATACCAATCTACTCTTCTCAGAAAGAACCACTTCCAGATGTGTCCTTCCAGTTGTCTTCCTGTGCATTTGTATACAGGTATGTGCATATAAAAAGATACAATTTTGTCCAATATTTAAAAAAAGAGTCCCCTTAGAGGAATAGTTTAATTTCTGAGGTGAGCTTTTAAAACAAGGATCTGGAGTATTTTACTTTAATCAGATTATTGAGACTCACTGGATATGAGAAAAGATTAAGATCTGGATTCGCTCACCCACCAGTATCACTGTAGGGTACCCTTTTTCCCTAGAACTAGGTGAAAAACAGTATACCTGCCTATCAAAAGGGCACTGGTTAAAAAAAAAAAAATCGCATATTTAAGTTCTGTGAAGCCATTAAAAAATGAAAAAAATAGTCTATATGTGTTGAGGTCAAATAGGTTTCAGAATCTGCTTATTAAGTGAGAAAAGCTTGGCACACACTGTGTTCATGTTATTCTCCCATTTATGTAAAATGGAATGTGGATAAAATATGAATAAAATGCTTGAACATGCATAGAATTTTTCTGAAGTATACTTCAAAAACTGTTAGTTGTGATAGCCTCTAGGAGGACCTTGAGAATCTTGGTAGAAAGGATACAACTTCCAACGAGCATACTCTGTTATATTCTGAGTATTTTAGGATGTGTGTGCATTACTTTTCAAACAAAGTTAAATCTATTTCATTAAAAAATGTTTAGACTTTCAGTCTAGGCAGTAGGAAGAATGGGAATATCTTTAATAGAAACACACAAAAAAAGGAGAAAGCAAATCTTGTCTGGGTGATGTTTTAAAATGGCACAGGCTCTTTCAGAATTTCCACCTACTTATACCACAGTTCCCAAGGAATGTGACTGCTCTACCCATCCACAGCCAAGGATTTGGGTGCTTGACCCAGATTAACCAACCCCTGTTGACTGGCCAGCAGCCTTGACCTGATGTAGGAATGTGATCTGGGAGTGTCAGTTCTCACTGTTAAGAACTGGAATTTAAAACCTAGAGAGAGTAAGTCATTAAGCTCAAGGCCAGAAGCTGAATGCCCTGGGGTAGAATTAGGGATTTGACAAGGGAAGCCCTGTGAGAAGAGTAGGAAGTATGGAGAATCCGGTTAGTCAAGAAAGGAGCATCAAGTAAGCATACAGAAATAGGTAAAGATGTCACCTTATATGCGTGTGGCCATGGGAGAGATGGGGAGAATCTCTGGGGCAACTTAATTTCCTTGTAACTTTCTAAGATAGGTTCTGTTAACATTTATTCCAGGGGTCAATTCTGCTTTTCCTGAAATACATTAGGGCAGTAATAAAGATCATAGGCTCTGAAATGAGAGAGGTGAAGATTCAAAAACCCATTCCATTTCTTAACTCGGGGCAAATCACTTATCCTTGACTTTAAGCCTTAGTTTCATCTTCTAGAAATGCTAGCTGGTGCTGTCTTAACACGATGTGTTTCAGAATTAATGTACTACACCTTATACTTACTTATAGAAAACACAAAATAAGAACTGGTTAAACAAGGGAACAACAGGGTGAGGTGGTTGGGTGGCATCATCGACTGGATGGACATGAGTTTGAGTAAGCTCTGGGAGTTGGGGATGAACAGGGAAGCCTGGCATGCTGCAGTCCATGGGTCACAAAGAGTTTGGACAGAACTGATTGGACAGAACTGAACAACTGAACTAAACTGAAAGACAGAATTAATGATTTCCATATCTTTTACTTTTTTGCCCCAACCTCTCTTCTTTGGCTCTTTCCCTTCACTGTTGGTAAATATGTGAGGGGTGAGAAGAAAGCCAAATAATGTTTTAAAAGATCTCCCTTATTACTTCCTTACTACTTTTGTGAAGATTTTAGTGGGAGTTTAAAACTAATAATCTGAAAGAGAGTTCAGGATTATATATCTATTTCATATTCATAGTATTCCTTCCAAGCTCAGGTAGAAGTAATAATGCTTTATATCTATATAGAAATTTAAACTTTTGTAGTATTGTCACATCTATTCTCATAAAAACTGCCCTTATAGCTTTCATAGTTATAGCTCTATGTGAGTTCTGTTTTTTTTCTATTACCTGGAAAGTTATTTGGCATCTTTGATTCATTAATAGATGAAAAACTAAGTAAAACATGGGAGTGAACCTGAGTAGCTCATGTGAAAGACAAATGTCAGGTCCATGACCAGAAGCCACAGGTCCTGAGTTTCCAGCTTGTTGCATAAACCACTGAGTCACAGTGCTTTTATACCTGGTATAAGTGAAACTACAGATAAAGAATCAAACCCATTCCTAAGAGTCTCCTAAAGTAGCACTTCTAATATTAACCTTTCATTTCATGCTCCAGTCCTCAGTCTTCTCCCTACTCTCAAACTTAAGGACTGATAGCTGATAGCTTTCGGGAGCATGGATAAGAAAGGAGAGAGGGAAATTCTTCTCTACTTTATTTCTGGTATTCTTTACTCCCCTATTCCTAGACCTAGTTATAGCAACAAAGCTCTTTACCTCTTTTTTTTTGCTTTTTTGATTGAACTGGGTCTTCATTGCTACATGCAGTCTTTCTCTAGTTGTGGCAAGCAAGAGCCACTCTCTAGCTGAGGTGTGCGAATTTCTCACTGTGGTGGCTTCTCTTGTTGCAGCGCATGGGCTCTAGGTGCACTTCAGTCGTCGCGGCACACGGCTTAGTTGCTCTGCAGCGTGTAGGGTATTCCCAGACCAGGGGTCAAACCCGTGTTCCCTGCATCGGTGAGCAGATTCTCAGCCACTGGACCACCAGGGAAGTCCTGTGTGCACCATTTTTTAACATGTGAATTTATTACTGAAATAAGAAATCCAGTTTATAGGGAACTGGATGCAAAAGCAGCATATCTTCTTTAGTCTATAGTAGAATAAGACTTTTAGAAAAAAGAGATATAAAAATGGAAAGAAGTTTGGAAAGGATGAAATTTTTAAATAAAATACATTTCTAAAGTTATAAGTCAAAAGGTTTTGTTTGTTTTTTTTAATACTGTACTCCTTGTTTATTCTCATAACTCTGCCCTAAAGTAAGCAAGCTGGATAATATCATCTCCATCCCTATTTATACATTAGAATACTAGTAACAATATTAATGCCTAAGCTTAAAGAAATGAAATGATTTGCCCAAAATCATATAGATGGCAGAAATGAAATCAAAACCCAGATGATTCTCAACTCTCTTGAAGCTTCAGAGTTAGGCAACAAAGGTTGATTAGGATAACAATAAATGCTAACTACAGTAGAATACTGTAATTAAATCCACTCTCTTCTCTAAATTTTCTATCTCATATTTCTCATGCTATTTCATTTAACATTCAAAGAAAAATTAAAATTTTGTAAATAACTTCAAAGTCAAGTACTACCTGAGCATCTAGTTAGTGATCCTTTAATGTGGTGACTTTTAGTTCCTGTATTCAGGAATGGCTTGTTAACAAGGACTGTAACACATGACTGCACCATATATAAAATCCATCCAGTATATTGGTTGGACTCAGGTTCAACTGTCAGCAAAAAACAAGCAAAAACATCCCTTTTATTCAGTGACTGCTATTATTTTAAATTAAAGGTAAATTGTGGACAGAAACACAGAAATACTGTATTATTTCACTTATATATGGAATCTAAAACAAACTCATAGAAAAAGAGATCATACTTGTGGTTACCAGAGGCAGAGGTGTGGGGAGGGGAGACTAGAGGAAAGTATTCAAACTGTACAAACTTCCAGTTACAACATAAATAAGTACTAGAAATATGATATGCAATATGATGACTATAGTTAACACTTTGATGATATACAGGAAAATTGTAGAAAGAAGAGTAGATCCTAAGAGTTCTCATCACAGGGAGAAAAGCTGTTTTCTTCTTTCTTTTTATTGTATTTATGAGATGATGGATGTTAGCTAAACCTTGTGGTGCTCATTTCACAATACATATACATCAGACTATCATGCTATACACCTTAAACCTACACAGTGATGCATGTCACTATTTCTCAATAAAACTAGAAAGAATAAATAGTGATTCCACTTATATGAGGTATCTAAAATTGTCAGATTCGTAGAAACATAAACTATAATGGTGCTTACTTGGGTCTAGGAGTAGGGGGAAGGGTAGTTGTTTATTGGGTTTAAGTTTTGATTTGCAAGATTTTTTTTTAACAACAATGTAAATATACCTAATATCACTTAACTGTACACTTTAAAGTGTTTTACTGTCTCCTGGAGGGAAGAGACACTTAATATATACTTAGTACCCTGATTTTTATGTTTGTTTCCCCAGTTGGGTGGCTGCTGTTTGGGATGTCTCTTCATTGCCTGGCTTTGATAGCAAGGAAGCTTCCATTTCTGGGTCCCATGGCACTGTGGCAATTCTTTGGCAAGTTATACCCCAAGGCACTGTACAGACAGTAGACTGAGGCACACCCCCCAGCATTTCTGTGAAGGAGGCCTCTCGTTTATTTTGGATTTTCAGTCTGAGGAGCAGTCTTCAGGTTTGGCCACACTTGGTGGCATGTAGATCTGCTCTCAAGGAACATAGGCCTTGCCTTGCCATGCCATCTGTACTTGTTTCCCTTTGCCTTGCTTCAGTTAATCAGTATCATCCAGGAAAGGCTTCATACACTTATCTGGAGCCCTGATATTTGCAAGTGCCACCTAGGGACCCCTCCAGATCATCTGGTTATGGTGGCCAGTGGGGCTTACACTTACAGTCCTACAGGACTGTATACATTTGCATACATTTAAAAACTGATACTTGAATGTCTGACTTCCAAACAGCCTGAATCTAGGTGCTGAGATCTTCCACTTTGGGACACTGGCAGATCTTGTCACATACTTAACAACTGGGAGCTATTAGAAATATAACAAGTCTGCTTGGTCAAGCACAAAGATTTGAGAGATAGGCAAGAGGAAATGAAACAGCAAATTTCATGTCCTACTTGAGGCCACACCTTCAAGACTGGGAGAGATGGTTTCATCTGCTATTAGAAACCAACACACAGAGTGACACAGAATGAAGAAACAGGAATATGTTCCAAATGAAAGAAAAAGATGAACCCTCAGGAAAACAAAACATTAATGAAGTGGAGATAAGTAGTTTTTATGATAAAAAGTTGAAATTAATGGTCATAAAGGTGCTCACTGATCTGGGGAGAACACAGTGAAAATGTCAACAAAGAGATGGCAAGTACCAAAAAAGGCCACAGAGCAAAGAATCCAATGACTGAGCTGAAAAATACACTAGCTGGGTTTAAGAGCAGACTAGATGAAGCAGGGAAAAAGATCAGTCAACTCAAAGATAGAGCAGCGAAACTCACCCAATCAGAGAAGCACAGTGAATATAGCTTAAGGGACTAATGGTACATCAAACAGACTAACATTTGTATCATTGAGCTCCCAGAGGAGAAGAGAGAAAGGGGCAGAAATCTTACTTGAAGAAATAATGGCTAAATACTTCTCTAACCTGAGGCAGGAAACAGACATTTAGATCCAGAAATCCCAGAGTTCCAAATGAGGGGAAATCAAGAGACCCACAAACCAAGACATGCTATACTTTAAATGTCAAAAATAAAGGTAAGAGTATCTTAAATGTAGCAAGAGAAAACTAACTTGCTACACACAAGGAAACCCCCCTAAGACTTACCAGAGTTTTCAACAAAAACTTAGCAGGCCATAAAGGAATAGCACAATATATTCAAAGTGCTGCAAGAAAAATACTTCTAACCAAGAATACTATACATGGCAGCAGAGCTCACTCAGAAGTGAAGGAGAGAGAAGGCGTTTTCCAGATGTGCAAAAGCTAGAGTTCATCACCATTAAACTGGTCTTAAAATAAATGCCAGTGGAAATTCTTTGAGCTAAAAAGAAAAGGTGCTAATTAATAACAAGAACACATGAAAATAAATCTCACTGGAAATTCAAATATATAGTAAAGATAGTGAATTAATCACTTATAAAACTAGTGTGAAGGTTAAAAGACAAAAGTAGTAAAAAAAATTAGTTATAAGGGATACATAAGAGAAAAAGATGTAAAATGGGACGTCAAAAACATTAAAATGTGGTGGGAGAAATAATAGCAACAAGCTTTACAGTTGGATCAAACGAGTTGTTTTTACTTAGAATGTTATAGATACAAGTTGTTATGTATAAGCTTCATGGTAACCACAAAGCAAAAATCTTTAGTAAATACACAAAAGATAAACAGAAATGAATATAAACATACCATTAAAGAAATTTAACCACAGTCTAAGAGAGCAGGAGAAGAATAAAGGCACAGAAAGGAACTACAAAAACAGCCAGAAAATAATTTACAAAATGGCACTAAGCACATACCTTTCAATAATTACTTTGAAAATGGACTAAATGCTCCAATCAAAAGACCGAATGGCTGAATGGATTTCTTTTTTTAAGATCCATCTATATACTCTACAAAAGACTCACTTTAAATGTTGAGAATCACACAGACTGAAAGTGAAGGTATATTTTCCATGCAAATGAAAACCAAAAGTAAGGTGAAATATCTATCCTTATATCAGACAAAATAGAGTTTAAAACAAAGAATGTGATAAGAGACAAAGAAAGACATTGCATAATGATAAGGGTCAATCCAACAGAAAGATAAAACATTTTATAAATATTTATGCACCAAGCATAGGTCACCTAAATTTTGGAAGCAAATATTAGCATAGCTAAAGGTACAACAGTGCAATAATAGTAGGGGACTTTAGTATCCCACTTACATCAATGGATAAATCTTTTAGACAAAACATCAATAAATAAACACATTGGCCTTGAACAGCATATTAGACCAGATAGACTTAACAGGTGTTTACATATGATCTGTAGTCCATCCAAAAGCAACAGAATACATTCTTAAGTGCACATGGAATACTTTCTAATATAGATCTTATGTTAGGGTGCAAAACAAGTCTTGATGCATTTAAGAGAATTGAAATCATATCGAGCATTTTCTCCAGCCACAGTTGTACAAAAGTGAAAGTGTTAGTTGCTCAGTCATATCCAACTGTTTGTAACCTCGTGGACTGTAGCCCACCAGGCTCCTCTGTCCGTGGGATTTCCTAAGCGAGTATACTGGAGTGGGTTCCCATTCCCTTCTCCAGGGGATCTCAAACCCAGGTCTTCTGCATTATATGCAATTCTTTACTATTTGAGCAACCAGGGAAGCCCTCGAAACTAGAATAAATAACATGAAGAAAACTGTAAGATTTGCAAAAATGTAGAGGTTAAACAACATGCTACTGAACAACCAATGGGGCAAAGAAGAAATAAAAAAATACATAAACATATACCTTGAGACAAATGAAAATGGAAAAGGAATACACCAAAATGTATAGGATGCAGCAAGAGTAGTTCTAAGACAAGCAGTTCAAAGCAATAAATGCCTTTCTCAAGAATTAAGAAAAGTCTGAAACAACGTAACTTTTTTTCTTTTTCATTATGGTTTATTATAGCATATTCAATATAGTTCCCATGCTATATAGTAGGACCTTATTATTCATCCATTCTATATGTAATAGTTTGCATCTGCTAATCCCAAACTCCCAGTCCATCCCTACACCACCCCCGCATCCCATTGGCAACCACAAATTTGTTCTTTATATCTTTGAGCCTCTTTCTGTTTCATAGTGAAAGGGAAAGTCGCTCAGTCGTGTCTGACTCTTTGCAACCCCATGGCGATACAGTCTTGGAATTCTGCAGGCCAGTAGCCTTTTCCTCCTCTAGAGGATCTTCCCAACCCAGGGATTGAACCCAGGTCTCCCGCATTGCAGGCAGATTCTCTACCAGTTGAGCCACAAGAGAAACCCAAGACTACTGGAGTGGGTAGCCCATTCCTTCTCCAGGAAATCTTACCCAGGAACTGAATCAGGGACTCCTGCATTGCAGGTAGATTCTTTACCAACTGAGCTTTGAGGGAAGCCCTGCCCTTCTGAAATCTAAAATATTACACAGATGAACTTGTGTCATATTTTAAATTCCAGATATGAGTAATATGGTAGTTGTCAAACAATGTAATCTACCCTTCAAACTAGAAAAAGAAGAATGAACAAACCTCAAAGTTAGTAGAAGGAAGGAAATACAATTAGAACAGGAGTAAATTAAAATGAGACTAAAAAGACAATAGAGGGAGATGGCAGGGAGGTTCAAAAGGAAAGGGATATATGTATACCTATGGCTGATACTGATTCATCTTGAGGTTTGATAGAAAACAACAAAATTATGTAGTGCGATTCTCCTTTAATTAAGAAATAAATTTAAAAAAACAATAGAAAAGATCAATGAAATGAAGCACTGGTTATTTGAAAAGATAAACAAAACTGAGAAGTCCTTAGAGACTTACCAAGGAAAAAAGGACTCAAAATCAGATATGAAAGAGGAGTTAATATGATCAATACAACAGAAACAGAGTGGATCATCAGTTCAGTTCAGTTCAGTCGTGTCCAATTCTTTGCAACCTCATGGACTGCAGCACGACAGGCCTCCCTGTCCATCACCAACTTCCAGAGTTTACCCAAACTCATATTCATCGAGTCGGTGATGCCATCCAACCATCTCATCCTCTGTCGTCCTCCTCTCCTCCTACCTCAATCTTTCCCAGCATCAGGGCCTTTTCAAATGAGTCAGCTCTTCACAACAGGCGGCCAAAGTATTGGAGTTTCAGCTTCAACATCAGTCCTTCCAATGAACACTCAGGACTGGTCCCTTTAGGCTGGACTGGTTGGATCTCCTTGCAGACCGAGGGACTCTCAAGAGTCTTCTCCAACACCATAGTTGAAATGCATCAGTTCTTCAGCACTCAGCTTTCTTTATAGTCCAACTCTCACATCCATACTTGACTACTGGAAAAACCATAGCTTTGACTAGACGAACCTTTGTTGGCAAAGTAATGTCTTTGCTTTTTAATATCCTGTCTAGGTTGGTCATAGCTTTCCTTCCAAGGAGCAAGCATCTTTTAATTTCATGGCTGCAGTCACCATCTGCAGTGATTTTGGAGCCCCCTAGAATGAAGTCTCTCACTGTTTCCATTGTTTCCCCATCTATTTGCCATGAAGTGATTGGACCAGATGCCATGATCTTCGTTTTCTGAATGTTGAGTTTTAAGCCAACTTTTTCACTCTCCTTTTTCACTTTCATCAATAGGCTCTTTAGTTCTTCTTCACCTTCTGCCATAGGGTGGTGTCATCTGCATATCTGAAGTTATTGATATTTCTCCCAGCAATCTTGATTCCAGCTTGTGCTTCATCCAGCCCAGCATTACCAATGATGTACTCTGCATAAAAGTTAAATAAGCAGGTGACAATATGCAGCCTTGACATACTCCTTTCCTGATTTGGAACCAGTCTGTTGTTCCATGTCCAGTTGTAACTGTTGCTTCATGACCTGCATACAGATTTCTCAAGAGGCAGGTCGGGTGGTCTGGTATTCCCATCTCTTTCAGAATTTTCCACAGTCTGTTGTGATCCACATAATCAGGGCTTTGGCATAGTCAATAAAGCACAAATAGATGTTTTTCTGGAATTCTCTTGCTTTTTCGATGATCCAGCGGATGTTAGCAATTTGATCTCTGGTTCCTCTGCCTTTTCTAAATCCAGCTTGAACATCTGGAAGTTCATGGTTCACATATTGCTGAAGCCTGGCTTGGAGAATTTTGAGCATTACTTTACTAGTGTGTGAGATGAGTACAATTGTGCAGTAGTTTGAGCATTCTTTGGCATTGCCTTTCTTTGGGATTGGAATGAAAACTGACCTTTTCCAGTCCTGTGGCCACTGCTGAGTTTTCCAAATTTGCTGGCATATTGAGTGCAGCACTTTCACAGCATCATCTTTTAGAACTTGAAATAGCTCAACTGGAATTCCAGCACCTTCATTAGCTTTGTGTATAGTGATGCTTCCTAAGGCCCACTTGACTTTGCACTCCAGGTTGTCTGGCTCTAGGTGAGTGATCACACCATTGTGATTATCTGGGTCCTGAAGATCTTTTTTGCATAGTTCCTCTGTGTATTCTTGCTACCTCTTCTTAATATCTTCTGCTTCTGTTAGGTCCATACCATTTCTGTCCTTTATTGAGCCCATCTTTGCATGAAATCTTCCCTTGGTATCTCTAATTTTCTTGAAGAGATCTCTGGTCTTTCCCATTCTATTATTTTCCTGTTTCTTTGCCTATATCATAAAAGACTGAAAAAGTGAAAGTGTTAGTTGCTCAGTTGTGTCTGGCTCTTTGCAAGCCTGCCAAGCTCCTCTGTCCATGGGATTCTTCAGTCAAGAATACTGGAGTGGGTTGCCATTCCCTTCTCCAGAAGCCTACAGACACACACACACACACACACACACACACACACACACACACACACACACACAAGTGGAATCACATAATATTTGTCTTTGTGACTGATTCATTATAATACAGCACATTTTCTTTATTCATTCATCTGAGGACTGGCTGTTTCTACCTTTGGCCATTGTGAGTGGTGCTGCTGTGAACATGTGTGTATGTGTATGTAGAGCAATATTGCTAGGTCATATGGTACTTCTGTGTTAAACTTTCAGAGGAACCACTAACCTATTTTCTACAATGGCTGTACCATTTTATATTCTCACCAGAAATGTACAAGTGTTTCAATTTCTCCATATCCTTGCCAGCACTTGCTATTTTCCTTAAAACATTTTTTTCTTTTGCTAATTTCTAGCCATCTTAGTGGGTTTGAAGTGGTACCTTGTGGTTTTGATTTGCATTTTCCAAAGATCATCCATGTTGAGCATCTTTTCTTACGCTTTTTGACTATTCATATATCTTCTTTGAAAACATGTCTATTCATGTCTTTTGCTCACTTTTTAGTTATATTCTTTGTCTTTTTACTGGTGAGTGATAGCAGTTCTTTCTGTCTTATAGTTACTAGACCCCTATCAGATATATATGAGTTGTAGATACTTTTTCCCATCCTGTGGGTTGTCTTTTCCCTTGGGTTTTAAAACACTGCTCTCTGCTATTTTCATCCTATCTCTTTTTCAAACAATGAATTTATTCAGTAGGATAATTTTGAATACCTAATATATTGTTAGTCACTGTTTTAGGTACTAGCAGTAAAAATACAACAATCGCTTACTCTCCTCACACACTTTTTTATTTTTTTCACTGTCTGTTGTTTTTCTCTTAATGCCTTAATGTGAGCATTTTCTTGAGTTATGTTGCCTTCTTTGTGGAGACTTCTTTCCCCTTTTTTTGTCCCAGATAAAGCATATTTAACCTTCAGGGCCCAATCTAAACATCAGTTCTCTGGGAAGATTCTGTGATTTCACCAGGAACAATCAATCACTCCTTCTTTGCTCCTATAGCACTTTATACATTTAAAACAATATTCTAGTCTTTACATTGTTTTATAACTGTTTGTTTATATCTCTGGGATGTGAGCTCTTTAACATAGAGATCTTATCCTCATAATTAATAAATTTCTCCCAAGCTCCAGTAGAAGTCAGACACATAGAGATTATTCAACAAATATTGACTAAATTATCAGACCCTGATTTTTTTAAACTTTTCATTATGAAAAATTTTAAATTTATTCAAAAATAAAGACAACAGTGAGCTGAATCACTGTTACTTATCTGTCAGCTTTGACAGTTATCAGCCTATGGCCAGTCTCATCTCATCTACTTCCTTTCCATTCTCTCTCTCCAATGAATTATTTTGAAGCAAATCTCAGAAATCGTTTCAGTCAAAAATGCTTTTCTGATATTTTAAAAGGAAATGTTTAAATATTAAATATAAAACTTTAGTGTACATGGAGTCAGCTAACTAGAACCCTCAATTAACTGTCCCCCAATTTTAACAGAACAAGACAAATAAGAAATTATCTGTGATCTCAAAGATATAATTTGGTTTAGTAGGTTCTAATCTTATAACCAACAAAGGTCCGTCTATTCAAGGCTATGGTTTTTCCAGTGGTCATGTATGGACGTGAGAGTTGGACTGTGAAGAAAGCTGAGCACCGAAGAATTGATGCTTTTGAACTGTGGTATTGGAGAAGACTCTTGAGAGTCCCTTGGACTGCAAGGAGATCCAACCAGTCCATTCTGAAGGAGATCAGCCCTGGGATTTCTTTGGAAGGAATGATGCTAAAGCTGAAACTCCAGTACTTTGGCCACTTCATGCGAAAAGTTGACTCATTGGAAAAGACTCTGATGCTGGGAGGGATTGGGGGCAGGAGGAGAAGGGGACGACAGAGGATGAGATGGCTGGATGGCATCACTGACTCGATGCATGTGGGTCTGAGTGAACTCCGGGAGTTGGTGATGGACGATGAGGCCTGGCGTGCTGCGATTCATGGGGTCACAAAGAGTCGGACACGACTGAGCGACTGAACTGAGCTGAACTGAATCTTATAACAAATCCAGCATAACCTTCTAAATTTCTATACTTAGAAAAACTCTCAGATTTCACCAAGCTTAATAGTATTGCAAGACCTAAATTAGCATAGAAATAGCCAAGTTAAAGTATTTCACTTAGGCAAGAAATACACTTTTTTATGGTAAAGTTAAAAAAATTTTTTTTATTAAATCTCATTTCATCAGAAACATGTTTCATTACATTTAGATATAAAATGATAAAGCTGGAGGCACAATTTTTTTTTTAATTGCATTGCATAATGAAGTGTGGAGTGTTATATGAGTATGGTTAAGAAATACTACCCTTTACTTCTTTTAATCTACGGAACATTTTTTGAGCTCTTTCTATTTCCTGCATTACCTTTGGGGGTCTGTTGGAAACTTGTGAAGGTTTTTTCTAATGTATCTAATGATTTACCACTTTGCTAAGCTACTATCCTCTCTTGCCTGCCTTTTATGATAGTTTCTAATTGGTCTTTCTGCATCGGCCCTTGCCTGTCTGCCTCAAAGGTCAGAACAATCCTTTATAAAATATGTCAGACTGCATCACTGCTCAGCTCAAAACCTCCTTGTTACTTCCCATCCCACTAAGATAGCATGCTGTATTCTCAGTGTATGTGGTATTGCTCACTAGGGTGTGTTTTGGAAATTTGTGCAAACCTTTTGGGTTGTACCTTGATTGAGTGAGATTTAGTGTGTTTCGGCCTGCTAGTCCATCCTACAGCTTCCCTTAAACAATCATTTCTCATACTGTATGATTTTTAAATCAATTTTAGAGGTAAAATTTATATAAAATAAGATGGGCCATTTTAACTGTGCAGTTTGATCAGTTTTGACACATGTATACACCCTTGTAACCACCACAACAATCAAAGTATAAAGCATTCTCCCCCAAAAGTCCCCTTGTGTGTCTTCTGCATGACTTTTGGATGTCCTTTGGACATTCTTGAAGGTGAAAAACCTGTTTATAATGATTTGAACCTAGACCTAACTCCATTTATATAAACATACAAAATGTTTTTGCATGGTTTTAAAGTACATTTGATTTTCCAGAAATGCAACCATCATATGATTTGAGGGAAGATGACACTATAGAGTGTTCAGAATTTTACCAGAGGTTTGTCATTTAGAATGGCATTTTAAAGCTTGAATCAGCATCACCATCGGTGACTTTTGAGGCTTAAAGAAAACACACCTTTATCATTCTGCATTTGTACCTGTCATGTTTACAGTGGTTAGAAAGGTGACATTTTTATCTTTTACAGTAAAGTGTCTAAACATTTACCTATTGAAATAGATTAATTTTGTTATAACTTCCATTTATTTCTCATTTGTATTACAGGTTCAGTATTGTATTAGTTCTTTTGAAGTTAGGTGTGTAGATAAGTTGTATCACCAGTGAGGTTAATTTCAGGATATAAGGGAAGAATATAAAACATTTGTTATAAAAAGAGAGCACTGGACCTTCAGATTAGAGGACTGTCCTATATATTCCAATCCTGCCTCTTTCTTCCCTTAGATTACCTCTCTCTTTGAATCTGCCATTCTCCTCCCTGCCCCTTTGCTCTAGCTACACTGGCCACTGACTTCCTTGCTGTTCCATGAAATTTCCAGGCATGTCTGGACCAGTGTCCTCATTTGCTGTTGCTTCCTCTGCTGGAATGCCTTGCTACCACATATCCATATGGCCCTCTCCCTCCCTTTCTTCAGCTCTTTACTTAAATGCCACTTTCTCAGTGAGGCTTTCCCTGGCCGCCGTATTTTAAATTGTGTTTCTACCACTCAGCACTCCTCATGACTCTTCCCTGATTTATTTCTCTTACAGACTTATTACTCTCTAGACAGACTTTGTATTTTGCTTTTTTATTTTTTTTTGTTAACTGTTGACCTGCCCTATGCCCTCCCCCTCCCCCTCGCCCCCCAAAACACACTCTAAAATCTAAATTTGATGAAGCTAGCTGCAAAATGTGGATTGGTGCAAAGTGGAAAAAAAAAATCATCCAGTTCCCCAGCCAATTGAAATTTGTTTTTGATATGCTACAAAGTCAGTCCTGGGCTCCCTTTATCTTCCAACCTGGTGTATTGTACTGGCTTCCCCAACCTTTAGTCTTATTTATAAAGGCATCAGTATCCCTAAAGTTTAGAACAGTGCCCAGTTCACAGTAGGTACTCAATAAATATTATTGAATGAATAACTGTCTTTATAATTCCAAGAGAGGTGTTTTTGTGTGATTTTATCTAAAAATTTAGAGCCTTAAATACCTTTAGTTTTATATTAATATGGCTTTCTAGAGAGTAATACAAAGTATATTACCTGGAGATGTGCCATTTGCATTCTCTTTATATTGTAAAAGTTAGTTGATTCATAATTCGTTCTCTAAAGGTCGTATTGTATTTTTTTCCTCATTAAGAAGATTGATAGCTATAACCTAGTGTTATTTATAAACTATACCCATAAGGCACATTGATGTGTGTCCTACATATGGTATAATTAATCTGAATCATAAATTACTTACCAATCATTTGCCTCCAGGTGTCAGAGGCAATATATGGTATCTTTCTTAAGAATAATACTGGGGAAACGTTGTTAATACAAATCTACCTCATTGATTTGAGCTCCTACTATTTTAGAAATTGAATTAATTTTCTTGAACTAAGCTAAAAATTTTAACCCTTGAATAATCTCCAGATAAAAGCAAATCAGTGGTTTAAAGAGAATTATAGGTGGATGATAAACCTGTTTAAGAGAACAGCCTACCTATAGATAATCATTTGATGTAATCATTTGTTTATTCATTCAGGCCAATATTTATTAAGCAGCTGTATGCAGGAAGCATGGGTCTGGAAATATAAGGGCAAATGAGGCAGACTCCCAGTCTAATACAAGCAAGTATTGACACAAGAATAGACAAGAATAAAATGTCGTGGTCATCAATATAGCAGTCTTACGGGGGACAGAAAGGAATAGATGTGGGCCTGCAATGGTCATATCTGCCTGCAGAGTTGAGAATTAGATTGAAAAGTCTTCAAAAAGAAGTTAATGGTTGAACGGAATCTCTGGAGTTACGAATGTGGTTGTGTGGGTTGAATGATGAGATGAAAATATTGTAGACATAAAGAGCATCAGGATCTAGAGGACGGAAACAATCCACCTGGTTAGCAGAACTGTTTGAAAGTATTGGAGTATTGACTACTGTGGGAGCAAAATGAGTTAAGACTGGAGTGGTGGGTAGAGATCAGGAATGAATGGCCTGGTACCATGTACTAGAGGAATTTGAACTTTATCATTGCATCACTTTACTTCACTGGAGTTTGGGAATTCATTAGACAGATGGAACAGGAGGTATTTCAACTGTTAACAGCAGTCCAGATGAGCATTGTTTGAGATCCCCCAGTGAGAATGTAGCAATTGAGATGAAGAAGAGGGAAACGGATTGGAGAAATGCTAGAATCTGTAGGACTGGCTGATGGTTTTGGTGGAGGTATAGAGGGGAGAAAGAATTTAGCACAAGTCATAATATCAGATGCCTCAAGCCAAACAGTTGACAAAAATGAATCAAAGAAACCTCAGCACCCATTGTGGCTGTTATGAATACTAGCTGAAATGAGAGCTTACCTGAGTCTAAAAGGGACATCTACTCTTCAGTTTTAGCCCATTGTTCTGTGTAAGTGGAGCCTGATATTGCATCTTCTGATTTTTAAAGAGAATCCTAAATCTTTTATTTTTCTGTGACATATCCCAAATCTTAAATGTTGATTCAAAGTTGTTTGTTTTTTTTTTAAGTTCTGTCTGAACCAAAATAAACAACTTCAGTAAATAAGCAGCTAGGTTGCAGCCTCTGTCCTAAGATGATGCCTATTTTTTTTTTTAATGATTAGACGTACGATGCTAGTCACTAAATAGGAAGTAGAGGGAGAGAAGCAGATTAGGGAGATGATATGGAGAAGACTAATGAGATTTTGAACATGTTGAGTTTGAGGTACATCAATTAACAGCAAGCTACAAATGCAGGTCTGGAACACAAGTGAAAAGTCTGAACTGGAAAATAAAGACCTGGGAGTTATTAGTAAATGAATGGGAGGTGAAATTATTAGCCAGTTTGCTTTAAACAACATTTCAAGAAACCTTTGTTTTCCTATTCTTGCTCACTGGCAACAATTGTTAGGGACACCTCTCTCCTGGCCCATTTAGGAACCCTCCATAGTACCTGACACAGTCAAGGGCTTCAGAAGAATTCACTTTCTGACAAAAACAAGGATTTTTCTTGAGGATAGTTTCTGTAACACTACCCTTATTCCTGTGTCTGTTTGCCTTTTGTTTCTAAGCAAGATTCTTCTGTCATTGATGGAACCAGAAGAACTGACTTGTGGTAGTCTCTCTGAAGGCAAAAATCAAATATCTCCAAATGCCACTGTTTGTTTGTTTTTTTTAATATTACAGATTGTAAGTACATCATGAGATGTACATGAGAAACGCTGGACTGGAAGAAACACAGGCTGGAATCAAGATTGCCAGGAGAAATATCAATAACCTCAGATCTGCAGAGGACACCACCCTTATGGCAGAAAGTGAAGAGGAACTAAAAAGCCTCTTGATGAAAGTGAAAGTGGAGAGTGAAAAAGTTGGCTTAAAGCTCAACATTCAGAAAACGAAGATCATGGCATCCGGTCCCATGACTTCATGGGAAATAGATGGGGAAACAGTGGAAACAGTGTCAGACTTTATTTTTGGGGGCTCCAAAATCACTGCAGATGGTGACTGCAGCCATGAAATTAAAAGACGCTTACTCCTTGGAAGGAAAGTTATGACCAACCTAGATAGCATATTCAAAAGCAGAGACATCACTTTGCCAACAAAGGTTCGTCTAGTCAAGGCTATGGTTTTTCCTGTGGTCATGTATGGATGTGAGAGTTGGGCTGTGAAGAAGGCTGAGCACCGAAGAATTGATGCTTCTGAACAGTGAAGTTGGAGAAGACTCTTGAGAGTCCCTTGGACTGCAAGGAGATCCAGCCAGTCTATCCTAAAGGAGATCAGTCCTGGGTGTTCTTTGGAAGGAATGATGCTAAAGGTGAAACTCCAGTACTTTGGCCACCTCATGCAAAGAGTTGACTCATTGGAAAAGACTCTGATGCTGGGAGGGATTGGGGGCAGGAGGAGAAGGGGACGACAGAGGATGAGATGGCTGGATGGCATCACCGACTCGATGGAGGTGAGTCTGAGTGAACTCCGGGAGTTGGTGATGGACAGGGAGGCCTGGCATGCTGCAATTCATGGGGTAGCAAAGAGTCAGAGACGACTGAGCAACTGAACTGAACTGAAGACCTTAGAAAATAGAGATTCTTCTTTCTTTCACAGTTCCTCATTAGCAGCTAATTTTCTTCCGTGAATACTTAGAAATAAGAATTGAGTGACATTATTCAGAGTTTGAATGCCATGTGAAGATAAACTCATTTCCCAAGGTGGTAATCTTAGTAGCTTGCTCATATTACACGCAGGATGTGAGTTACTTGCAGCTCTATCAGCCTTCAAGTAGGTGTAAGGTGTGTGCTCATTTCAGGACCTAGGCTGAAGGAGCATTGCTTTTGGGGATAGCAGGTAAAGATGGCTGGTGGAAACTTACTGTCTTTTAAAGCTTCTGCTCAGATATTATGTATATCATATCTGTTCACATTCCATTGGCTAAACCTGACATCTGTGGGGGGGAAATACATAATCCTCTTGGGGATAATCACCACAGTCTGCAGTAGTAGGCAAGTGTATTTTCTGTGCTGGGGTGTGATGAGATGATGAAAAGAAAGGAAGTACCATAACTGAGATCTTACTCTTCTGATAGGTTAGGAAAAGTGCTTATAAATAATTCGATATCTGTGTGGGAGAGTAAAGGATTTATTTTTATTAACATCGTGAAAGAAAGAGCCAGATTCTAGGTACTATTAAAAAAAAAAATAAAAGGGCCAGATTCCAGTGAAGTGAGTCTACAGTCAGATGACATGCTGGGTGCTGATGACAGCCACCAAAGTGGAATTAAGTAAAAGCAATACTGACACTACAGTTGCAGTAGCGATGCATTCCTGGCGTTCAGTTCTCTGCTGGCCTCTCTGATTTTAGACTCTGTGTTTTTATGGACTGTGACCACCTGGAGAGCCTCTGTCCCAGCTATAGGGAGCAGCTGCCATTTCTCAATCCCAACAGATATTGCCACGTGGGGACACTAACGACACTGTTGCCACCTTCTATATTTGAAATCTCACTATTTTTCAGTGTTGGATCAAATTTTAAAAAAACACACCGTGGGCCAAACAAAATATTCCTGTGGGTTAAATCAATCTTAGTTTGTGACTGCTTATCTAGAGGAGTGGATTGATTTCATATCCTTCAGATAATCTCCCATGAACACGCTTCTCTCAACATATGTATTTGTTCTAGTTGTCTTACAGGTTGGAGGTATGATTGACTTCCTTTTGCAAGAATAGAGTTGCTTAAATGACATGTGTTCCTGAATAAAAGGCCAAAAAGGAAGAGAAGGTAATTTCATCACTTCTTGATTTTTATGCCATGATCAAATTATCAGCATAATATTAATTTTAGAGCTGGCTTTTTTCCATGGTTTACTTGGAACCATCCCAGGAGAGGCCTGATTTATCGCACCGAGGCTGAAAATGATCTGATAGCAGCACCTGGAGGGTGCTTCCTTCTCAGTTCTATTCTTGTATTTGTTCTTTCCACCACTGGCATTAGTGCTTGATGTTCTCCTCACACATAGGCAATTCAGAGTTCATAGATGATGGTGACTAGAAGAAGGTTTTACCCCAAATTTTGTTAGAACCAAAGAGTAATATTGAAATGGCTGTATTGGGGTGTGTGGGTGTCCCAGTTGTTTCATAGTGGCTTCCACAGCTAAGCCCTTCTGTTGCATGCTGCTGCTGCTGCTAAGTCACTTCAGTCGTGTCCAACTCTGTGCGACCCCATAGAGGGCAGCCTACCAGGCTTCCCCATCCCTGGGATTCTCCAGGCAAGAACACTGGAGTGGGTTGCCATTTCCTTCTCCAATTCATGAAAGTGAAAAGTGAAAGTGAAGTCGCTCAGTCACGTCCAACTCTTTGCGACCCCGTGGACTGCAACCTATCAGGCTCCTCCACCCATGGGATTTTCCAGGCAAGAGTACTGGAGTGGGGTGCCATTGCCTTCTCCATTCTCTTGCATGAATAAGGCTAATTCACAGAGAATAAATACTCTGCCACAGTGATCTTCATTGGGGTCTTCTCAAGAACAAGTACAAGATTTCCATAACCCCTGACTGACAAGATTCATATTTCAAGATGACCTCAAATATTCATCTAATCAAAGGGGATAAAAACTTTAGAAACCACACCCAGAAATATGTCAGACTTGTTTCTTTTCTGACTATAAATTCAGAGAACAATTGAGATTCTTTAAATTTAAGTATAAAGCCCTATGGTTTATAGAATTAAAGGAATTTTTCAGAGTATTAGGAGTGCATAGCATTGTACCAATAGCGTTTCCTGCATCTCCTGCATTGTAGGTGGATTCTTTACCTCTGAGCCACTTAGGAAGCCCGTACTAATAGTGTACATATTTCTATTTGGAGCAGTTTGACGTAGTTAGAGGTAACAACCACATATATTTGCCACTACAGTATGTTAATAGATTATGTCTAAATAAACACATATTCATAGCATTTGCCTCTTGTGACCGAGTACTGTTTAGAAAGAGATAAATTTAAGCTTTCGTGTTATATACTCAAATGCATTAGCTTTAATTACACTAATGGTTTAAATTAAGAAAAAAAGTTATATTAAGTTTGACAATGTAAAGTTATTTATCTGTACTCTTTAAAAAATATTTGAATTTGAATTACCATATAATAAAGTACAGAGGCACTTAAAAATGAGAAAAAACAAAAGCTAGTTTATGAATGAGTTTGTGGGAGTGAAAACAATGGGTAGAGATGGTGAATAATTTACCTGAAACCTTAAAAATGACTAGATGTTAAAACTGAGTAGAAAACTTAACTCAGGATTTCTTGGTAAAAGGGGAAATGCAAGTTGCATAGTCTTACTAACCACTAAACTGAAATATATCAGTTGCTCAGAAGAAACAACTATTGCTTAACATTGAACTCAAAGGAAATTTACCTCACAGATCTTATTATGAAGGATACTGTACAAACAAAAATGTCACCAAATTGCAATTTAATGGAAGATGCCACAATATTCTTTTCATGGTCATTTCAACATAGGCTTTTGGCAGAAGTCCAGAGATAGAGTGTTCAATAGATTTCTATGAAAGCTGAAAAAATGTACATTAATTTTGTAATTTGGGGGTGATGAATGAGGATAGATTAAATAATTGCTTTGCCCTTTAAAGTGTCTACTTAGCAAAAAATGAAAGAAATATTGAGGATGACATATTGTAAAACAGACCTCCTGAGATCTTTTTGTTTTCATTAATTCTAAAAGTATTTATTGATGTCACAATGTATATACTTGTTCTGCATGTGGCCTAAAAATGTTCACAAAGATCATATCTTTAGATGATCCTTAAGTATTTATATACGATTATATAACCACTTGTTTTAAGGATTTTCACCTGTGCTGAGGTGAGGGTATATAATTAAAAAGAAAAAAATCAATAAAATAGTTCATGGGTCTAATTTGGACAAAATATTTTAAATTGTTAATAAGACAAATAGTTCAAATAATGAGCAAAGGATTTTTAAAAATCCAGAAAAATTTGAGATTCTGATAAATTTTATCTGTCTCTTTGACCTAGTCATTTGTATTTCTGTTAAATAAGTGTTTCAGGTCATGTTCATATGCATTTATTTTGAGCCTTGACTTTGAGAACACAGATAGCTAATGTATGTGCCAGGTGATTTTGATCATAATGAGTGATAAAAGATGAAAGAGAAAATGTGGTAATACAAACCCTATATCAAACTCCAAAGCATAAAATCTAATAGTTTTTTCACCCTCTGCCCTTTTTTCCCAAGGGAAATTGTGTGTGACATTAGTTTGAAATGGGTGAGGAAACTCTCCAAAGGTAGCAGAAAGGATGGGATTAACTTTATTAAGTCTCTCCTATGAGAGACATTGTGAGGTTTTATGTTGTGTTTTTTTTACAGGTATTATATGTCTTCAGCTCCTGTCCATAGCATCTTGTACACAGGTTAAGTAATTTGACCAAGAAAGTGTACCGAGTGAGGATTGTAATGGCAGTAACCCAAGGAAGCTGGTTCCACAGGGGGTTAGGTAACCTGCCCAAAGTCCCACACTGAGGAGAGGGCAGAGCTGGGGTCTGACTCCATAGTACATAAGCAGCAGTATCAGCCTAGAGAGACCATAGGAACAGATACTTTTAAAATGGAAAGAGACTTCATAGATCATCTAGTTATTTCATTGTCCTTTAGCATACCCATTTTACACACAAGGAAAGAGGGATACAATAACATTTATAGTCTTTCAGATGGAAATAAAGTGTGAAATTATTGAAAGTGACAGTGAAAGTTGCTGAGTCGTGTCCGACTCTTGGTGAACCACAGTCCATGAAATTCCCCAGGCCAGAATACTGGAGTGGATAGCCTATCCCTTCTCCAGCAGGTCTTCCTGACCCAGGAATCGAACCAGGGTCTCCTGCATTGGAGGTGGATTCTTTACCAACTGAGCTATCAGGGAAGCGTGAAATTATTGGATCAATTTAATTCTTTGCCTAGTACATAATTTATTGTTGTTGTTTTAGTTATTAAGTCATGTCCAGCTCTTTTTCAAGCTCCTGGACTGTAGCCCAGCTGGTTCCTCTGTCCATGGGATTTTCCAGGCCAGACTACTGGAGTGGGTTGCCGTTTCCCTCTCTAGGGGATCTTCCTGACCTGGGGTTTGAACCTGCATCTCCTGCATTGGCAAGAGGATTCTTTACCACTGAGCCACCAGGGAAGCCACTCATATTTTAATAAGTAAATAAGAGGACAATGTGGTAATAATTATTAACTTTTTTGTGACGAGAAAGACATTGCTAGCAGTAAGACAAGCAGACTGAACTGAATAAATTAAACCTAGGTGCCTGAACTTTCCTGAGATCCCCACCCAGACCTTCCCCCATGTCCCCCACTATTTTCTTGTCAAATGCTTATAAGCTGGTTTAGGACAACATAGGAGTTTAGAAAAATCATAAGAGCATATTTTCATGTTTGAAGTTCACCCAAATCAATTAGCCTGCCCTTTACCAATTCCTGAATTTGGCAATAAGGAGTTCCTGATCTGAGCCACAGTCAGCTCCCAGTCTTGTTTTTGCTGACTGTATAGAGCTTCTCCATCTTTGGCTGCAAAGAATATAATCAGTCTGATTTAGGTGTTGACATCTGGTGATGACCATGTGTAGAGTCTTCTCTTGTGTTGTTGGAAGAGGGTGTTTGCTATGACCAGTGCGTTCTCTTGGCAAAACTCTGTTAGTCTTTGCCCTGCTTCATTTCGTATTCCAAGGCCAAATTTGCCTGTTACCCCAGGTTTCTTGACTTCCCACTTTCGCATTCCAGTCCCCTATAATGAAAAGGACATCCTTTTTGGGTGTTAGCTCTAAAAGGTCTTGTAGGTCTTCATAGAACCATTCAACCCCAGCTTCTTCAGCATTACTGGTTGGGGCATAGACTTGGATTACTGTGATATTGAATAGTTTGCCTTGGAAATGAACAGAGATCATTCTGTCATTTTTGAGATTGCATCCAAGTACTGCATTTCGGACTCTTTTGTTGACCATGATGGCTACTCCATTGTTTCCAAGGAATTCCTGCCCACAGTAGTAGATGTGATGATCATCTGAGTTAAATTCCCCCATTCCAGTCCATTTTAGTTCACTGATTCCTAGAATGTCGATGTTCACTCTTGCCATCTCCTGTTTGACCACTTCCAATTTGCCTTGATTCATGGATCTGACATTCCAGGTTCCTATGCAATATTGCTCTTTACAGCATCAGACCTTGCTTCTATCACCAGTCACATCCACAACTGGGTATTCTTTTTGCTTTGGCTCCATCCCTTCATTCTTTCTGGAGTTATTTCTCCACTGGTCTCCAGTAGCATATTGGGCACCTACCGACCTAGGGAGTTTCTCTTTCAGTATCCTATCATTTTGCCTTTTAATTCTGGTCATGGGGTTCTCAAGGCAAGAATACTGAAGTGGTTTGCCATTCCCTTCTCCAGTGAACCACATTCTATCAGACCTCTCCACCATGACCCACCCATCTTGGGTGGCCCCACATGGCATGGCTTAGTTTCATTGCGTTAGACAAGGCTGCGGTCCGTGTGATTAGATTGACTAGTTTTCTGTGATTATGATTTCAGTGTGTCTGCTCTCTGATGCCCTCTTGCAACACCTACCATATTTTGGGGGGCTCCAGAATCACTGCAGATGGTGACTGCAGCCATGAAATTAAAAGACGCTTACTCCTTGAAAGGAAAGTTATGACCAACTTAGATAGCATATTCAAAAGCAGAGACATTACTTTGCCAACAAACATCTGTCTAGTCAAGGCTATGGTTTTTCCAGTGGTCATGTATGGATGTGAGAGTTGGACTGTGAAGAAAGCTGAGCGCCGAAGAATTGATGCTTTTGAACTGTGGTGTTGGAGAAGACTCCTGAGAGTCCCTTGGACTGCAAGGAGATCCAACCAGGCCATTCTAAAGGAGATCAGTCCTGGGTGTTCTTTGGAAGGAATGATGCTAAAGCTGAAACTCCAGTACTTTGGCCACCTCATGCGAAGAGTTGACTCATTGGAAAAGACTCTGATGCTGGGAGGGATCAGGGGCAGGAGGAGAAGGGGATGACAGAGGATGAGATGGCTGGATGACATCACCAACTCGACGGAGGTGAGTTTGGGTGAACTCCGGGAGTTGGTGATGGACAGGGAGGCCTGACATGCTGAAATTCATGGGGTCTCAAAGAGTCGGACACGACTAAACGACTGAACTGAACTGAACTGAAGTTACCAATTCCTGGCTTCCCTGGTGGCTCAGTGGTAAAAGAATCTGCCTGTCAATGCAGAAGATACAGGAGACACAGGTTTGATTCCTGGGTCAGGAAGATCCCCTGGAGGAGGAAATAGCAACCCATTCCAGTATTCTTGCCTGGGAAATCCTATGGACAGAGGAGCCTGGTGGGTTACAGTCCATGGAGTCACAAAGAATTAGACACAACTGAGGACATGCACAGCATAGTCACCGATTTCTAATTGGAAGTATTTCTGAAAATTAGGAGAGGTGACCTATTTAAAAAAAGTAGTGGTTCTGAAAACCTGAATTCTGTGGTTCTCCAGATAAAATGTTTTTGTAATGTGGTAACTGTCTGTTTTTGCTTTGGATAGAAATAACTACTTTACTCATCACATGTAATTTTTTTTTTTTTCTTACCAGACTGCAGCAGGTTTAATAGGGGCCCCAAGGGTATGCTCAAGTTATAACCCACAGAACCTACAAAGAGGACATTATTTGCAAAAACAATCTTTGTACATGTGATTGTGCATTTTGAGATGCGATCAGTCTGGATTAAGGTGGGCCCTTGTTTGTGCTTAGCTGCTCAGTTGTGTTAACTCTTTGCAACCCCATGGGCTGTAGCCTGCCAAGCTCCTCTGTCCATAGACTTTTCCAGGCAACAATACTGGAGTGGGTTGCCATTTCCTACTGCAACATTTAATTTTTTTTTAAAAACAACTACTCCTTTGCCTCTTATTCAGAGCCATGCTTGTCCTCCCTCAGTGTGTCTCAGTTCAGTTCAGTCGCTCAGTCGTGTCTGACTCTTTGCGGTTCCATGAATTGCAGCGTGCCAGGCAATGAACTCCTTATTGCCAAATTCAGACTTAAATTGAAGAAAGTAGGAAAAACCACTAGACCATTCAGGTATGACCTAAATCAGATCCCTTCTGATTGTACAGTGGAAGTGAGAAATAGATTTAAGGGCCTAGATCCGATAGATAGAGTGCCTGATGAACTATGGAATGAGGTTCATGACACTGTACAGGAGACAGGGATCAAGACCATCCCCATGGAAAAGAAATGCAAAAAAGCAAAATGGCTGTCTGGGGAGGCCTTACAAATAGCTGTGAAAAGAAGAGAAGCGAAAAGCAAAGGAGAAAAGGAAAGATATAAGCATCTGAATGCAGAGTTCCAAAGAATAGCAAGAAGAGATAAGAAAGCCTTCCTCAGCGGTCAATGCAAAGAAATAGAGGAAAACAACAGAATAGAAAAGACTAGAGATCTCTTCAAGAAAATTAGAGATACCAAGGGAACATTTCATGCAAAGATGGGCTCGATAAAGGACAGAAATGGCATGGACCTAACAGAAGCAGAAGATATTAAGAAGATGTGGCAAGAATACACAGAAGAACTGTACAAAAAAGATCTTCATGACCCAGATAATCACGATGGTGTGATCACTGACCTAGAGCCAGACATCCTGGAATGTGAAGTCAAGTGGGCCTTAGAAAGCATCACTATGAACAAAGCTAGTGGAGGTGATGGAATTCCAGTTGAGCTCTTTCAAATCCTGAAAGATGATGCTGTGAAGGTGCTGTACTCAATATGCCAGCAAATTTGGAAAACTCAGCAGTGGCCACAGGACTGGAAAAGGTCAATGTTCATTCCAATCCCAAAGAAAGGCAATGCCAAAGAATGCTCAAACTACTGCACAATTGCACTCATCTCACACACTAGTAAAGTAATGCTCAAAATTCTCAAGCCAGGCTTCAGCAATATGTGAACTGTGAACTTCCTGATGTTCAAGCAGGTTTTAGAAAAGGCAGAGGAACCAGAGTTCAAATTGCCAACATCCGCTGGATCATGGAAAAAGCAAGAGAGTCCCAGAAAAACATCTATTTGTGCTTTATTGACTATGCCAAACCCCTGAATATGTGGATCACAACAGACTGTGGAAAATTCTGAAAGAGATGAGAATACCAGACCACCTGGCCTGCCTCTTGAGAAATCTGTATGCAGGTCAGGAAGCAACAGTTAGAACTGGACATGGAACAACAGACTGGTTCCAAATAGAAAAAGAAGTACATCAAGGCTGTATATTGTCACCCTGCTTATTTAACTTATATGCAGAGTACATCATGAGAAACGCTAGACTGGAAGAAACACAAGCTGGAATCAAGATTGCTGGGAAAAATATCAATAACCTCAGATCTGCAGATGACACCACCCTTATGGCAGAAAGTGAAGAGGACTCAAAAGCCTCTTGATGAAAGTGAAAGTGGAGAGTGAAAAAGTTGGCTTAAAGCTCAACATTCAGAAAACGAAGATCATGGCATCCGGTCCCATGACTTCATGGGAAATAGATGGGGAAACAGTGGAAACAGTGTCAGACTTTATTTTTGGGGGCTCCAAAATCACTGCAGATGGTGACTGCAGCCATGAAATTAAAAGACGCTTACTCCTTGGAAGGAAAGTTATGACCAACCTAGATAGCGTATTCAAAAGCAGAGACATCACTTTGCCAACAAAGGTTCGTCTAGTCAAGGCTATGGTTTTTCCAGTGGTCATGTATGGATGTGAGAGTTGGACTGTGAAGAAAGCTGAGCGCTGAAGAATTGATGCTTTTAAACTGTGGTGTTGGAGAAGACTCTTGAGAATCCCTTGGACTGCAAGGAGATCCAACCAGTCCATTCTGAAGGAGATCAGCCCTGGGATTCCTTTGGAAGGAATGATGCTAAAGGTGAAACTCCAGTACTTTGGCCACCTCATGCAAAGAGTTGACTCATTGGAAAAGACTTTGATGCTGGGAGGGATTGGGGGCAGGAGGAGAAGGAGACGACAGAGGATGAGATGGCTGGATGGCATCACTCACTCGATGGACGTGAGTCTGGGTGAACTCCAGGAGTCGGTGATGGACAGGGAGGCCTGGCGTGCTGCGATTCATGGGATCGCAAAGAGTGGGACACGACTGAGCGACTGAACTGAACTGAGGCCTCCCTGTCCATCACCAACTCCCGGAGTTCACCCAGACTCACGTCCATCGAGTCAGTGATGCCATCCAGCCATCTCATCCTCTGTCGTCTCCTTCTCCTCCTGCCCACAGGGATATGTGGTCCACAGAGGTTTTACCCGTAAGAGAACTTGGAGACTGCAACCTCTCTTTCTCTGAGTAGCTGGTTCCAGTGTTTATTCAGCCTTATAATTAGGGTATTCATTTTCCATCTACTATGCATGACTCCTGCATTTTCTCTGGCTCTGCTTGCTATGCTGATTGGGACAACCTGGACAGTAATTCTCTTCTCAGGGAACCTTCCCAAATGCAGGCAGATGATGCTCAGTGCAGTGGTTGTTGCCATGTGAGATGCAAAACAAATTGTAATGTGCCCATCATATCCTTTAAATCACAATAATCCTACTCTAATGCTCAGCTCAAACAAGTCACCCTGGTAAATCTCAGTATCCCGAAATTATTGTATCTTCTCCTCCCTTTCCTCCATCAAAACAGCTACTTTTTAGATATTGAGTGCAACAAAATAATTATCTGATGAAATGTTTTTCATTAGGTAAGATTGAAGGAAAAGACTGTTTTTTTCAGCAGCCATTTGCTTTTTAAAGTAAGCACCTATTGATTAAGGAATAAAATGCTTATTACTAGTAATTATTAGAACTTGAAGCTAATGTTACTTCCTTTCAGACTTGTGCAAAGTTTAGAAATAATGAAGTGTTTAGCAAGTTGTATTCATCCCCCAAAGTAATATCGATTATTATTAGATCCTGTAGTCCAAACAGTTCTTTGATTCTATAAATAATACTTCCATGCCCTTAATCTGAAAAGTTTTCTGCTTTAATACAGTCCATATTAATAGTTCTGAAATAGACAGTAGGTTAATAAACTCATTTTCTTAAATTTGTCCTTATAGGTCTCATTATATGTCCTTCAAAGCTTTAGGTTGCTTTTCCCTGGAATCTAAGTAATTTGTAATGTATCTATAAGCATTTATTTTTCCCATATTCCTATAATATGCACACTTTAAAAAATGTAAACAGCCAAAATAGAAACACTACTGTAACTTAGAATTAACCCATCCTGGGAACAAAGGAAAAGTAGCTTCCTGGTTAGTATATTTTGTAGTATTGCTCATACATAACAATGTTAGACACAGTTTCAAATGCGTTACTTTCTTGACTCACATTTACAATGAAAATCACCCTAATCCTCTATTCTCTTCTATTCTCTCCTGGTATACTTGTATGAACCCCATCCTGTGCCCCCAAGGATATGTGGTCCACAGAGGTTTTACCCATAAGAGAACTTGGAGACTGCAACCTCTCTCTCTCTGAGTAGCTGGTTCCAGTGTTTATTCATCCTTATAATTAGGGCATTCATCTTTACATCTACTATGCATGTAGTAGATGTAAAGATCGTTTTTAGAAAAAAACGAGTTTTTTTTTCCTTAGGAAACAAAAAACAGATCATTTTCTTTCCTAAAGTAATTACACTACTGTGTTGTTCAGTCACTAAGTTGTGCCCGATTCTTTGCGACTGCATGGACTGCAGCACGCCAGACTTCCCTGTCCTTCACTATCTGCCAGAGTTTGCTCAAACTCATGTCCATTGATTTGGTAATGCCGTCCAACTATTTCACCCTCTGCGGCTCTCTTCTTCTCCTGCCCTCCTGCCCTTTCCCAGCATCAGGGTCTTTTCCAGTGAGTTGGCTGCTTGCCTCAGGTGGCCAAAGTATTGGAGCTTCAGCATCAGTCCATCCAATGAATATTAAGGGTTGATTTCCTTAAGATTAACTGGTTTAATCTCCTTGCAGTCCAAGGGCCTCTCAAGAGGCCTCCAGGACCACAATTCAGAAGCACTCAATGCTCAGCCTTCTTTATGGACCAACTCACATCTGTACCTGACTCTTGGAAAAAATGGTAGCTTTGACTATATGGACCTTTGTCAGCAAAGTAATGTCTATGCTTTTTAATATGCTGTCTAGATTTGTCATAGCTTTGCTTCCAAGGAGCAAGTGTCTTAATTTTGTGGCTTCAGTCACCATCTGCAGTGGTTCTAGAGCCCAAGAAAATGAAATCTGTCCCTGTTTCTACTTTTTCCCCATCTATTTGCCAGTAAGTGATGGGAACAGATGCCATGCTGTTAGTTTTTTAAACATTGAGTTTTAAGCCAGCTTTTTCACTCTCCTCTTTCACCCTCATCAGGAGGCTCTTTAGTTCTTCTTCACTTTCTGCCATAAAGGTGGTATCATCTGCATATCTGAGCTTATTGACATTTCTCCTGGGAATTTTGATTCCAGCCTGGCATTTCACAAGATGTACTCTTCAAATAAGTAAAATAAGCAGGGTGACAATGTACAGCCCTGACATACTTTTTTCCAATTTTGAATCAGCCCATTGTTCCTCGTCTGGTTCTAACTGCTGCTTCTTGATCTGCATGCCCATTTCTCAGGAGACTGGTAAGGTGATCTGGTATTCCCATCTCTTTGAAGAATTTTCCAAAGTCTGTTGTGACACACACAATCAAAGGCTTTAGTGTTGTCAGTGAACCAGAAGTAGATGTTTTTCTGGAATTCTCTTCCTTTTTCTATGATCCAACAGATGTTAGCAATCTGTCCTCTGGTACCCCTGCCTTTTTAAAAGGATGTTTAAAAAGGCACATCTGTACATTAAAAAGGCACAAATTGTACATCTGGATGTTCTCGGTTCACATACTGCTGAAGCCTAGCTTGAAAGATTTTGAGCATCACCTTGCTAGCATGTGAAATGAGCTCACTTGTATGGTAGTTTGAACATTCTTTGGCATTGCCTTTCTTTCGGGTTGGGATAACAACTGACCTTTTCTAGTCCTGTGGCGATTGCTGAATTTTCCAGATTTGCTGGCATATTGAGTGCAGCACTTTAATAGCACCATCTTTTAGGATTTGAAATAGCTCAGCTGGAATTCCATCACCTCCACTAGCTTTGTCCTTTAGTAATGCTTCCTGAGGCCCACTTGACTACACACTCCAGAATGTCTGGTTCTAGGTGAGTGACCACACCATTGTGGTTATCCAGGTCATTAAGGCATTTTTGGTATAGTTCTTTTGTGTATTCTTGCCACCTCTTCTTAATCTCTTCTGCTTCTTTTAGGTCCTGGCTGTTTCTGTGCTTTATAGTGCTTACCTTTGCATGAAATGTTCCTTTGGTATCTCCAGTTTTCTTGAGGAGATCTCTAGTCTTTCCCATCCTTTATTTTCCTCTCTTTCTTTGCATTGTTCACTAAGAAAGCTTTCTTATCTCTCCTTGCTATTCTTTGGACCTCTGCATTCACTTGGGTATGTCTTTCCCTTTCTCTTTTGCTTTTCTCTTCTTTTCTCAGCTATTTGTAAGGCTTCCTCCGACAGGCACTTTGCCTTCTTGCATTTCTTTTTCTTTGGGATGGTTTTGGTCATTGTGTCCTGTACAGTGTTATGAACCTCCATCCATAATTCTTCAGGCAGTCTGCCTACTAGATCCAAATGCTTGAATCTATTTGTCACCTCCACTGTATAATCATTAAGGGATTTGATTTAGGTCATACCTGAATGGTCTAGTGGTCTTCCCTACTTTCTTCAGTTTAAGCCAGAATTTTGCAATAAGCAGTTCATGATCTGAGCCACCGTCAGCTCCTGTGTTGAGCTTCTGACTGTGTTGAGCTTCTCCATCTTTGGCTGCAAAGAACATAATCAGTCTGATTTTGGTATTGACCAGCTGGTGATGTCCATGTGTAGAATTGTCATCTCTTGTATTGTTGGAAGAGAGTGTTTACTGTAACCAGTGTGTTCTCTTGGCAAAACTCTGTTAGCTTTTGCTGTACTTCATTTCGTACTCTAAGGCCAAACTTGCCTGTTATTCCAGGTATCTCTTGACTTCCTACTTTTGCATTCCAATCCCCTATGATGAAAAGAATATATTTTTTTGGTGTTAGTTCTAGAAGGTCTTATAGGTCTTCATAGAATCATTCAACTATAGATTCTTTGGCATTAATGGTTGGGGCATAGATTTGGATTACTGTGATGTTGAATGGGTTTGTCTTGGAAACAAACTGAGATCATTTTGTCATTTTTTGAGATTAGACCCAACTACTGCATTTTGGACTCTTGTTGACTGTGAGGGCTACTCCATTTCTTATAAGGTATTCTTGCCCACAGTAGTAGGTATAATGATCATCTGAATTTAATTCACCCATTCCTGTCTATTTTAGTTCACTGATTCCTAATATATTGATATTGACTCTTGCCATCTCCTGCTTGACCATATCCAATTTCTCTTAGATTCATGGACCTAACATTCCATGTTCCTATGCAGCGTTGTTCTTTATAGCATCACACTTTACTTTCATCACCACACACATCCACAACTGAGCATCATTTCTGCTTTGGCCTAGCCTCTTCATTCTTTGTGGAGCTATGTCTCCATTCTTCCCCAGCAGCATATTGGACACCTACTGACCTAGGAGGCACTTCTTTCAGTGTCATGTCTTTTTTGCTTTTTCATACTGTTCATGGGGTTCTCAGAGCAAGAATACGGGAGTGGTTTGCCATTCCTTTCTCCAGTAGACCACGTTTTGTCAGAATTTTCCACCATGACCTGTCCATCTTGGGTGGCCCTGCACAACATAGCTCATAGCTTCATTGAGTTACACAAGGCAGTTATCCATGTGATCATTTTGGTTAGCTTCCTGCAAGTGTGGTTTTTGTTCTGGATGCTGTGGGATTATACTTCTTGCTTCTGTCTGCCCTCTGATGGATGAGGATAAGAGGCTTGTGCACGCTTCCTAATGGGAAGGACTGGCTGTGGGGAAAACTGGGTCTTGCTCTGGTGGACAGAGCCATGCTCAGTAAATCTTTAATCCAGTTGTCTGCTGATGGGTGGAGCTGTGCTCTCTGTTAGTCGTTTCGCCTGAGACAACCCAGTCCTAGAGTCTGCAGGCCCTGTGGTAGATAATGTTGACCTCCTAGAAGACTTATGCCAATACGCACCTCCTGGGACTGCTGCTGCCTGTCCCCCTGTCTATGCGGCAGACCACTGCTGACCCACGCCTCCTTGGGAGACCCTCAAACAGACAGGCAGGTCTGGCTCAGTCTCTTGTGAGATCACATTAGTGGTATCCCACTAAGCATCTCCTGTTCTTATTCATCCATTTTTCTGTCTTGTCAGAAATTTTAGTTTTAATGCAAATTTCCTTGATGGCAGCCACCTCTTTCAGTTTGAAATTACTGTTAGCCATCATCATTAAAATTGCTAATGAGAATTCTTATGGCATAGGGTTTAAGATGGATCCCTTGAGATGATCTTCAGTGCCCACATCCCTGTTAGCTGTGATAATACAATGGAAATAAGGAAACACTGAAAAGATGAAGATAAAAAAATTTTTTGAAAGGGGAAAGAGGCCATAATGTCAGAGAAGTCTAGAGAGTCAAATATATAGAAAGAAAGATACAGATGAATAATATGACTAAATGGGAAGATGTGGGAACAGGGGGAAAGTATGTGATCAAGAGAGAAACATATGGCAAATAAAGTTCAGTAAGTAGATAAAAGTTCAATATATACAGCAAGACTTACTTAAAACTGGCACAACAGATTTCCATTATTCTCAATGCTTGTTTTAAGATATACTTCTAAGGTAATTTTTAAAATTTACCATTGGCTAGAGGAGAACATAGGCAAAACACTCTCTGACATACATCACAGCAGGATCCTCTATGACCCACCTCCCAGAATATTGAAAATAAAAGCAAAAATAAACAAATGGGACCTAATTAACCTTAAAAGCTTCTGCACATCAAAGGAAACTATTAGCAAGGTGAAAAGACAGCCTTCAGAATGGGAGAAAATAATAGCAAATGAAGCAACTGACAATTAATCTCAAAAATATATAAGCAACTCCTACAGCTCAACTCCAGAAAAATAAATGACCCAATCAAAAAATGGGCCAAAGATCTAAATAGACATTTCTCCAAAGAAGACATACAGATGGCTAACAAACACATGAAAAGATGCTCAACATCACTCATTATCAGAGAAATGCAAATCAAAACCACTATGAGGTACCATTTCACACCAGTCAGAATGGCTGCAATCCAAAAGTCTACAAATAATAAATGCTGGAGAGGGTGTGGAGAAAAGGGAACCCTCTTACACTGTTGGTGGGAATGCAAACTAGTACAGCCACTATGGAGAACAGTGTGGAGATTCCTTAAAAAGCTGGAAATAGAACTGCCTTATGATCCAGCAATCCCACTGCTGGGCATACACACTGAGGAAACCAGAAGGGAAAGAGACGCGTGTACCCCAATGTTCATCGCAGCACTGTTTATAATAGCCAGGACATGGAAGCAACCTAGATGCCCATCAGCAGATGAATGGATAAGAAAGCAGTGGTACATATACACAATGGAGTATTACTCAGCCATTAAAAAGAATACATTTGAATCAGTTCTAATGAGGTGGATGAAACTGGAGCCTATTATACAGAGTGAAGTAAGCCAGAAGGAAAAACACCAATACAGTATACTAACTCATATATATGGAATTTAGAAAGATAGTAACAATAACCCTGTGTACAAGACAGCAAAAGAGACACTGATGTATAGAACAGTCTTATGGACTCTGAGGGAGAGGGAGAGGGTGGGAAGATTTGGGAGAATAGCATTGAAACATGTAAAATATCATGTATGAAACGAGATGCCAGTCCAGGTTCGATGCACGATACTGGATGCTTGGGGCTAGTGCACTGGGACGACCCAGAGGGATGGTATGGGGAGGGAGGAGGGAGGAGGGTTCAGGATGGGGAACACATGTATACCTGTGGTGGATTCATTTTGATATTTGGCAAAACTAATACAATTATGTAAAGTTTAAAAATAAAATAAAATTTTTAAAAAAATAAAAAAAATAAAATTTACCATTGGCATTTAAAATTCTCTTCAAAGGTTAATCTACTTTTTTATATGGAGAAAAATCAATAACATTTATATTTGATTTTGGCTAACATATAGAAACTTAGATTTTGCATTTAGTAGAACTGCAGTATGAAATGCAAGAGTAAGCAGAGCTTTGAGATCCAGGTAGATTTGAGTTCAAATCTTGTTTTTTCCATTTACTACTTGTTAATTCCAAAAGAACCACTGAATTTTCTTGCCTCGTAGGCAGAATGGAGCCAAAATTAAAAATGTTCAAGTCTATAATAAAGTTTGGAAATTATAACTGCTAAAGTGTATTTCAGGTAGTGTACATAAAATATATCAAAGCTATTTTTATTAAGTCATGTAGTCCCATTAGTCATTGATATAATAAGTAATATTTCTTGTTTGGATTCCTCGCATTTCATTTAACAAGTCTTGTATATTTTCTTATTTTTGTGTGCTTGGTATTGTGTCATTAAATGTGAAATTTTAATATTCAAAACCAATCCATACAAAATAACTCTAAAATTTAATATAATTATTTCCTATTTGCAACCAGAATTCATATTGTTTTGCTAATGGGTATCACCTTAACCAAGTAATCAAGTTAAAATCACTAATGAGAAAATCTTCTCAGTGTGTGTCCCTAATGCAATGCACCAAAGACACAGCATCACTTATTACGCATTCTTGCCAATGATACATACTTTGATCTCATAATGAGGAAACTTCAAAGAAATGCAAATTGGAGGATATTCTGTAAAAACAAATAGACTGTATTTTTAAAAAACATTTAAGAGGAAGGCTGGGCAACTTTCCAGATTAATGGAGATTGAAACCATTAATTGAAACCATTAACACACTGAAACCATGCTCACAGAAAACTAGTCAATCTAATCACACTAGGACCACAGCCTTGTCTAACTCAATGAAACTAAGCCATGCCCATGGGACAACCCAAGACCGGCGGGTCATTGTGGAGAGATCTGACAGAATGTGGTCCACTGGAGAAGGGAATGGCAAACCACTTCAGTATTCTTGCCTTGAGAACCCCATGACCAGAATTAAAAGGCAAAATGATAGGATACTGAAAGAGAAACTCCCCAGGTCAGTAGGTGCTCAATATGCTACTGGAGATCAGTGGAGAAATAACTCCAGAAAGAATGAAGGGATGGAGCCAAAGCAAAAAGAATACCCAGCTGTGAATGTGACTGGTGATAGAAGCAAGGTCCCATGCTGTAAAGAGCAATATTGCATAGGAACCTGGAATGTCAGGTCCATGAATCAAGGCAAATTGGAAGTGGTCAAACAAGAGATGGCAAGAGTGAATGTCGACATTCTAGGAATCAGCGAACTGAAATGGACTGGAATGGGTGAATTTAACTCAGATGACCATTATATCTACTACTGCGGGCAGGAATCCCTCAGAAGAAATGGAGTGGCCATCATGGTCAACAAAAGAGTCCAAAATGCAGTACTTGGATGCAATCTCAAAAACGACAGAATGATCTCTGATCGTTTCCAGGGCAAACCATTCAATATTACAGTAATTGAAGTCTATGCCCCAACCAGTAACACTGAAGAAGCTGAAGTTGAACGGTTCTATGAAGACCTACAAGACTTTTTAGAACTAACACCCAAAAAGGATGTCCTTTTGATTATAGGAGACTGGAGTGCAAAAGTAGGAAGTCAAGAAACACCTGGAGTAACAGGCAAATTTGGCCTTGGAATACGGAATGAAGCAGGGCAAACCCTAATAGAGTTTTGCCAAGAAAATGCACTGGTCATAACAAACACCCTCTTCCAACAACACAAGAGAAGACTCTATACATGGACAACACCGAAATCAGATTGATTATATTCTTTGTAGCCAAAGATGGAGAAGCGTTATACAGTCAGCAAAAACAAGACCAGGAGCTGACTGTGGCTCAGACCATGAACTCCTCATTGCCAAATTCAGACTTAAATTGAAGAAAGTAGGGAAAACTACTAGACCATTCAGGTATGACCTAAATCAAATCCCTTCTGATTATAAAGTGGAAGTGAGAAATAGATTTAAGGGCCTAGATCCGATAGATAGAGTGCCTGATGAGCTATGGAATGAGGTTCGTGACATTGTACAGGAGACAGGGATCAAGACCATCCCCATGGAAAAGAAATGCAAAAAAGCAAAATGGCTGTCTGGGGAGGCCTTACAAATAGCTGTGAAAAGAAGAGAAGCGAAAAGCAAAGGAGAAAAGGAAAGATATAAACATCTGAATGCAGAGTTCCAAAGAATAGCAAGAAGAGATAAGAAAGCCTTCTTCAGCGGTCAATGCAAAGAAACAGAGGAAAACAACAGAATGGGAAAAACTAGGGATCTCTTCAAGAAAATCAGAGATACCAAAGGAACGTTTCATGCAAAGATGGGCTCGATAAAGGACAGAAATGGTATGGACCTAACAGAAGCAGAAGATATTAAGAAGAGATGGCAAGAATACACAGAAGAACTGTACAAAAAAGATCTTCACGACCCAGATAATCACAATGGTGTGATCACTCACCTAGAGCCAGACATCCTGGAATGTGAAGTCAAGTAGGCCTTAGAAAGCATCACTTCGAACAAAGCTAGTGGAGGTGATGGAATTCCAGTTGAGCTCTTTCAAATCCTGACAGATGATGCTGTGAAGGTGCTGCACTCAATATGCCAGCAAATTTGGAAAACTCAGCAGTGGCCACAGGACTGGAAAAGGTCAGTTTTCATTCCAATCCCAAAGAAAGGCAATGCCAAAGAATGCTCAAACTACCGCACAATTGCACTCATCTCACACGCTAGTAAAGTAATGCTCAAAATTCTCAAGCCAGGCTTCAGCAATATGTGAACTGTGAACTTCCTGATGTTCAAGCAGGTTTTAGAAAAGGCAGAGGAACCAGAGTTCAAATTGCCAACATCCTCTGGATCATGGAAAAAGCAAGAGAGTTCCAGAAAAGCATCTATTTCTGCTTTATTGACTATGCCAAAGCCTTTGACTGTGTGGATCACAATAAACTGTGGGAAATTCTTCAAGAGATGGGGGTACCAGACCACCCGATCTGCCTCTTGAGAAATCTGTATACAGGTCAGGAAGCAACAGTTAGAACTGGACATGGAACAACAGACTGGTTCTAAATAGGAAAAGGAGTTCATCAAGGCTGTATATTGTCACCCTGTTTATTTAACTTCTATGCAGAGTAAGTCATGAGAAACGCTGGGCTGGAAGAAACACAAGCTGGAATCAAGATTGCCGGGAGAAATATCAATAACCTCAGATCTGCAGATGACACCACCCTTATGGCAGAAAGTGAAGAGGACTCAAAAGCCTCTTGATGAAAGTGAAAGTGGAGAGTGAAAAAGTTGACTTAAAGGTCAACATTCAGAAAACGAAGATCATGGCATCCGGTCCCATCACTTCGTGGGAAATAGATGGGGAAACAGTGTCAGACTATATTTTTCTGGGCTCCAAAATCACTGCAGATGGTGACTGCAGCCATGAAATTAAAAGACGCTTACTCTTTGGAAGGAAAGTTATGACCAACCTAGATAGCATATTCAAAAGCAGAGACATTACTTTGCCAACAAAGGTTCATCTAGTCAAAGCTATGGTTTTTCCTGTGGTCGTGTATGGATGTGAGAGTTGAACTGTGAAGAAGGCTGAGTGCCGAAGAATTGATGCTTTTGAACTGTGATGTTGGAGAAGACTGTTGAGAGTCCCTTGGACTGCAAGGAGATCCAACCAGTCCATTCTAAAGGAGATCAGCCCTGGGATTTCTTTGGAAGGAATGATGCTAAAGGTGAAACTCCAGTACTTTGGCCACCTCATGCGAAAAGTTGACTCATTGGAAAAGACTCTGATGCTGGGAGGGATTGGGGGCAGGAGGAGAAGGGGATGACAGAGGATGAGATGGCTGGATGGCATCACTGACTCGATGGAACGTGAGTCTGGGTGAACTCCGGGAGTTGGTGATGGACAGGGAGGCCTGGCGTGCCTCCTGGGGTGCCTTCATGGGGTCTCAAAGAGTCGGACACGACTGAGCGACTGATCTGATCTGATCTGGAGATTGAAAGCTGTAACAACTAAATGCAGTGAGTAATCCTTGATTGGGTTCTCAATTTAGGAGAAAGGTTGCTATAAAGATCATTACTGGTGAAGTTGACTATGGGCAGTATATTAGATAATAATATAATATTGTATTAGTCTTGAAATCCCTGAACATGTAAAATAATAACTATAAATACATACATAGATAGATAGGCAGAGAATGAGAGAAAGCAAATGCTAAAGCAAGTGTGACAGACTGATAAAGCTGGTGAAACTGAATGAAAAATATCAGGAATTGTATGTCCTGTTTTTGCAGTTCTTATGTAAGTTTTGTAAATTACTTAATACAAAAAAGTTCAAAAATTACGTATCTTGTTTTATAGAAAGTAATTGATTTCTTGATGCAACTAGTTAACTTTTTAAATAGAATTTATTTAGAAAAGGCTTACAAGTCCAAATCACAGGTATAGGTCTGCCCTTAGCAATCTACTTGTCATAATTGATGCATTATTCTCATGAATGTACTTAAAAGAAGTAATGAGAGTGATGAATTCTCTCTCATCCTTTTTAATGTGTGGTTCCTCCAGGCTAGCATAATGACATAGATAGATCTGCAAGTAGAAGTTTGCATTATTAATGTGAACCAAATCAATGATTAAGTAGGAAGCAGCAGTTACAATGAACAGTTTTAAAGTTTATTTTTTTTAATATTTTTACCTTTTTATATATGAATATGTAAAAGTTGGACCTAGCAAAAAAAATAAACTTCTTTTGGGAAAAATAATCTCAACCTAGCCACTGATTTTCAGGGAAGATCATTAATATATATGTTTTAAAGAATCATTTTAAATATTTTAGATTTGTTTTCTTTGAGAATCAAAAAAGATGTGTCTCATATAACTTTCTCTGAAATCTGGAAACAAATTACATCTTACTTTTTAGTATTTGGTATTTCAAAAGGTAAAAGAGAATCTTGAATGTTTGATTGTTTCCTCTATTAGGAATGAGAAATTCTTTGTATGTGACAGTCAAAATATGCAGTTTTCAAACAAAAAAAAATGGTACTATTATTTGGATTAGCATCATTTCTGTATTCTCAAGTTTGTGTGCATGCATTCATTTTAGGTTATAATTTTTGATTCTATTTTTCTTTAAAAAATAGATTTTCTTTATAAAACTAGCAAAAAGCAAGTGCCAATTTATTTCATATGTTCTCCAGTTCATAGTGGCCACAGGATCCAAGAGGCCATGTGTCATGATGTCAGTGTTGTGGGGGCTGAGGGGCTTTTGTAAGCCCCTGGTTGGTCTGGCTAGATTTCCAGGATGAGCTAGAACAGTCTTTTATATCATGGGATACCTTTCCCAGGTTGTGCAATGTAACCTTTAAAACCAAGCAAACCTGTTGCTCAACTACTTCAGTCCTGTTTCTTCTGTATCCAAATCAGGTTATTTCCATACAAACATGGTTCATTCAGTAGGATATTTATACCACCTGACAAGAACGACTGGAAAAATTTCTGTGGACTTCTTGAAATTTTTTTAAATTAATTTGAAAATATGCTGTAAGCCAACTGGGGTTTGGAACACAGTCTGAAAAGCAGGCTTTATTGTCTGGATAAAATTCAGGTTCAACCAATAAGAGGTGATATCAGATGTAATTGTTGTTTATGGGTGGCTCTCCCCCTTCTCCTTTCTAACCAGCTGGGCTACCACTGGGCTATCCTTTATTTCTCATCCTAGGACTATGCCACAGGTGTGGCAGGTGTGGCACTGCCAAGAGTCACTTCCCACCAAGACCTAAGACCAGGTCACTGGAGTAGGAACGGACATGCATGTTCTTGTTCTGGGACAGAAGGTGGGAGAGAAAGTGAGAAGGGTATATGAATCATCCTGACAAGAGAGCATACTTAGTAGTTTTAATCATTACAGATTTCTTTAGTTTTCACAGTGAATTTAAGAGTCCGTCATCTATTCCCTTTGAAGTAGATGATTCATTTCTTACACTTTGTGTTCTGCCTTCCAAATTTATTTTGAGAAAAATGTGCATCAACCAAGTTTGAACTCAGTTTAATTGGTACTTAATTTGTTCATTCCACAAGTATCAATCCCTCAAAGAAAAAGAAAACAACGTGATCCCAAGAAATGAATTTGGAAATTTTATTTTTAAAAAGAGGAAAAGAGATTGCTAACATTTCTTTGGGTGGTTCTATGCTGTAACTTTCCACTGTCAACATCTGAAACTTCCAGAGTTTTCTGTTACAAAAGCTGCTCTTGCATAAGGCTCTCTTCTTCACTTTATTCTATAATATTTCAAGCCCACAACTACTTTGTTGCATTAGGAGGATATTTCAATGTCTACCCCATGTAAAAATGCACATATTATTAATTTTATCCAGGTATTCAACAAATGATTACTGAAGGCCTTGTTGTTGTTGTTCGGTTGCTCAATTGTGTCCAACTCTTTGCGATCCCATGGACTGCAATACACCAGGCTTCCCTGTCCTTCACCAGCTCCCAAAGCTTGCTCAAACTCATGTCCATTGAGTCGGCGATTCCATCCAACCATCACTGTCTGTGAGCCAAAGATACAAAATGAAGCCCCCAGCCTAATAGGAGAAATGTATACAGAATAATTATAGTCACAAAAATGTTAGAAAAAATACCTACAAAATGCAACTGGGACCAGACAATGGAACAGCTAATTGTGCCAGAGAGAGTCAAGGAATGTGGTAATATTTTATCAAGGTCTTAAAGGATGACTAGAGATTCACCCAGTGGGTCCACCCAGTGGGAGTAGGCATTCCAATCACAGGAAACATTGTTTGCAAAAGCACGGAGGCCTGAAATGCAAAATAAATCCTGAAAGTGGCCTGGAATCACTGGAATTTAGGGTACAAAAATTAAGAATAACTTCCTTTCACCAGTTGGCTGGCTCTCTCTCAGCTGCCTCTCACATTATCCTCTTGATTTCACTCTGGCTTCTGCTCCCAATACAACAGAGCTCTTATTAGCACTCAGCATCTCTGGTCGTTGAGGGTAATTTCTGAGCTAGTTTATGAGCATCAGACTCCTTTCATGAAAGGGACACACCTTGTGCCTCTGCATATATTACTCTCTTTAACAAAACCAGTCCTGCCCAGTCTGATTATTCCCCCTATTTGTTGGGGTTTATTCCCAAAGACTTTTGACCATTTTCAAGTCAAGTCTACCCTTGAAGAGTAAAGATTTGTCATCATTTGGGATAATTAACTAAGGAATACAATGCAAATCCTGGAAATAATCCTGAGAAGTATTCCAAAATGCTTCTAAAAAGTATTTAGAAATGCTAGCATCTTTATAGCCCTTTAAGATGGTTCTTTGGAGACAGATACATCCAGAAATAATAAGGTAAAACTGTGGTGGGGAGCAGAGAAGGCAATGGCACCCAACTCCAGTACTCTTGCCTGGAAAATCCCATGGACGGAGGAGCCTGGTAGGCTGCAGTCCATGCTAAAGGTCAGACATGACTGAGCGACTTCGCTTTCACTTTTCACTTTCATGCATTGGAGAAGGAAATGGCAAGCCACTCCAGTGTTCTTGCCTGGAGAATCCCAGGGACAGGAGAGCCTCGTGGGCTGCCATCTATGGAGTCGCAGAGAGTCGGACACGACTGAAGTGACTTAGCAGCAGCAGTGGTGGGGAGGGGAGGGCAGTGTGGAGAGTTCAGATGAAATAATATTAGTGAATAGACATTTGAGGTTCATTGTAATAATCCATTTTACATATGTTTGAAACTTTTAATAATAAAAAGTTTAGAAAGTCACCTTACATTATAGTCATACTTTCTCTGTTTTATAGGTTGGGAAGGAATAATCATTTTCATAAACATCAAGATACATGGTACACTTTAATGTCATCAGTTCATTACTTCCCCCACCCAAGTTGAGAGAATCTAAGTTCTCTGTAAGGACCTCTGGTACCTTTCGCTATAAATTTTTTAAATATCTATTCATATATAGATAAATAATCTTTTATCAATTTCAAAGATAATTAAGTAGGAAACTAAGTATGTACTGTAAATCCAGTAGATTGTTCAGTCGTGAAATCATGCCCAACTCTGTAACCATGTACACTAAAAATTCTACCTTTTACCTCAAAGAGTGCATTACTTCTTATTTTAGCTTGTCATTTTTTTTTAAATTTTATAGTACAACTGCACTATGAACGCTAATGAAAAATATTATCAAATGTAAAAGTAGAGTTATTTTCCCCTCTGTTATTTCAAGTTATATTGATTTATTTGCCCCCTTTATAATGCCCTCCTCACATATTAAAAAAAAAAAAACCTTTTTTTGAGAATTGGAGGCATTCTTAGAGAATTCAAATCATGTTCAAATCAGACTCTATTTCAAATTGCCTAGTCGGAGAAGGCAATGGCACCCCACTCCAGTACTCTTGCCTGGAAAATCCCATGGACGGAGGAGCCTGGTAGGCTGCAGTCCATGGGGTCGCTAGAGTCGGACATGACTGAGCAACTTCACTCTTACTTTTCACTTTCATGCATTGGAGAAGGAAATGGCAACCCACTCCAGTGTTCTTGCCTGGAGAATCCCAGGGACGGGGGAGCCTCGTGGGCTGCCGTCTCTGGGGTCACACAGAGTCGAACACGACTGAAGTGACTTAGCAGCAGCAGGCTTTTGAACACCTGGGCTTCCCCAGTGACTCAGCAGGTAAAGAACCCGCCTACAAGGCAGTAGACACAGGAGACACGGGTTCAATCCTTGGGTTGTGAAGATCCTTGGCGGAGGAAATGGCAACCCACTCCAGTATTCTCTCCTGAAAAAAATCCCATGGACAGAGGAGACTGGTGGACTACAGTTCACAGGGTAACAGAGTCAGACACAACTGAGTGACTAAGCATGCATGCAAGCTCTTTGACGTTGGTCTTGACAGTGATTTTTTTGGATTTGATACCAAAAGTAAAGTTAACAAAAGCAAAAATAAAGAAATGAGGTAACATCAAACTAAAAATAAAAAGCTGCACAGCACAGGAAATCATCAATAAGATGAAAAGGAAATCTGTGGAATGGAAGAAAATATTTGCACACCACATATTCATAAGGGGTTACGATGCAGAATATACAAGGAACTCATAGAGCCCAGTAGCAAAAAAGGAAATAACCCAATTAAAAAACAGGCAAAGTATCTGAATAGACATTTTTCCAAGGAAGACCTACAAATGGCCAGCAGGTACATGAAAAGGTGCTCAGTAGGTAAATGCAAATCCAAATCATGATAAGGTATCACCTCACACCTTCTAGAATGGCCATCCTCTGAAAGACAAGAGATAGCAAGTATTGGCAAGGCTGTGGAGAAAAGGGAACCCTTGTGTCTTGCAGGTAGAAATGTAAATTGGTTCAGCCAGTATGGAAAACAGTATGGAGAGTCCTCAAAAAATGAAAAATAGAACCGCAGGATGATCCAGCAATCCCACTTCTGGGTATATATCTGAAGGAAGCTAAATCACTATCTCGAGGAGACAGCTGTACTCTCCTCTTCATAGCAGCAATATTCAGAGTAGCCAAGATGTAAAAAAACCTAAGCGCCTGTCTTCATGTGAACAGATAAAGAAAATGTGGTTTTATATATACACATATAATGGAATTTTATCCTGCCTTAAAAAGGAAGGGTATCTTGTCATATGCATTGATAAGGGTAAAGCTGGAGAGCATTATACTAAGTGAAATAACCCAGACAAAGACAAATACTGCATGGTATTACTTATATGTGGAATCTGAAGGGAAAAAAAAGTTCATACACATAAAAACATCGAGTAGAAAAGTAGCTTCCTGTGTGGCAAGGGTGGGGAGCTGGGTACAGTGAAGGAAATAGGGAGAGGTTGGTAAAGTGTTGTACAAAAAAAGATGAATAACATCTGAGGATCTAAGTATAATGTGACTATGGTTGTTAACAGTGTATTTATTGTATGGCTGAATTTGGTAAAAGAGTAGAAGCTGTTCTCACCCAAAAAAAAGTAAATATGTGAGGTGCTTGTTATGTTAATTAACTCAATAGGACCAATTATTTTACAGTGTATGCTATGCTATGCTATGCTACGTCACTTCAGTCCTGTCCGACTCTGTGTGACCCCGTAGACGGCAGCCCACGAGGCTCCCCCATCCCTGGGATTCTCCAGGCAAGAACACTGGAGTGGGTTGCCATTTCCTTCTCCATTTACAATGTATACATATATCAAATCATCACATAGTACACTTTAGATGCTTTATAGTTTTGTCAATTCTACATCAAAAAAAACTGAAAAAACTTTTTTTTAGCTAATCTGCCTGAGGATACAACATTTCCACCTCTTCTTTCACACAGTCCTTCCCCATTATTTTATTTTAAAGAAGCAAGGCCTTTTCTTACTCTAATCTTTCCATAGTGTATTACCCTACAGTAGAAAAACCTCTGTAACACACTGGGGTAATATAGAATAGATATTGGTATTGTTGTTGAGAAAGGGAGTCACACTAAAGAATTAATAATACATCCTTTTCCTAATTTTACTATGTTTTACATATATTTTCCTAGTTTGCTTTTAGTAAAATCAGAGGAAGATGTCAATTATTTGGTGCTAGGTTTCCCCTGATTTTTGGCATATGTTTCTAACAGAGTGCAAAGAAATGAGGACATTGCTATAACAAAACTCCCTTTATTCCCACCTTTTTATTTATATGAACAAATTTTTCTCAATGTCTATGTTAATAATAAAATGCAAAATGGTGGGGAGATAATACTGAGGTTGAAGCCTATCTCAATTTAGTCATAAGACATTACTTTGCCAACAAAGGTCCATCTAGTCAAGGCTATGGTTTTTCCAGTACTCATGTATGGATGTGAGAGTTGGACTGTGAAGAAAGCTGAGCACCGAAGAACTGATGCTTTTGAACTGTGGTGTTGGAGAAGATTCTTGATAGTCCCTTGGACTGCAAGGAGATCCAACCAGTCCATTCTAAAGGAAATCAGCCCTGGGTGTTCTTTGGAAGGAATGATGCTAAAGCTGAAACTCCAGTACTTTGGCTACCTCATGCGAAGAGTTGACTCATTGGAAAAGACTCTGATGCTGGGAGGGATTGGGGGCAGGAGGAGAAGGGGACAACAGAGGATGAGATGGCTGGATGGCATCACCAACTCGATGGACGTGAGTTTGAGTGAACTCCAGGAGTTGGTAATGGACAAGGAGGCCTGGCGTGCTGCAATTCATGGGGTCACAAAGAGTCGGACACGACTGAGCGACTGAACTGAACTGAACTGAATGCATAATTATCTCTAAATTGATACCTGACCTAATTTTAGCAAAAGTTAAATGCTTGACCTAACTTTAACAAAACTATTCAGTCCTCATCTGGCTCATTAAGAGACATGTTTAAAATAAAATTTTGTTTTTTCTGTTTAATAATCAATATTTATATTATCTTTATGAATAGTATACTAGTAGTAATAGAAATGATAACTCAATCCAGAATAATTTTTAAACACAGCTGCATGGTCACTGATATAAAAGATGAAGTTTCAACATTTATGCCTTTTGTTGTGATAATTAAGATAATTGACAAAAGACAATAATCAGAATATGTCATATTAGGACCAAAATTTTTAATAGAAGCAGAGTGAAAGTACAAGTTTAAGGAGAAAAAGGAAACATGTAAAATCTCATTATTAAAGAACAGCTTGTTCATATATTTTTTTAAAAAATAGATGTTGTGGTACTTAGATTCTATTGGTTATATTTTTCACAGTGCTGTATTACTTTTTTAGAGACAATATTTACAGTAGACTGGAAGTTACATCCTTTGCAACTATTTTAACTTCGGATGAAAAATTTTAGATGTCAGCTTAATAATATTCAAGAGAATACAAAGTTCTACAAGATTCTTTTGGAAACGTTTGCAAGTAAAAAATTTGAAGACTGCTATTTTAGGAAACTCTGTCAGTGATCAATGTGTAGAATGGAATAAAATAGGGAGAAATTGGGCAGGATCCCAGTTAGGGAACAATTGATTTTTTCTAGACATAAGGAATTTGAACTGTATTAAGTTTATAGTCATGGAAATAAAGATAAACAGACTGAAAGCAAAAGCTACTATGAAATAAGAATTGTTAGTGTCAGTCCCTGCTTCATTTCACCTTAAGTTTTAAATATTGTCAAAACTGAATTCCCCAGTGTTTTCCACCTATGGCTTCTGCACAACTTGGTCTTGAGCTCTTTCCTATCTTCTCTTCCCCCCTCTCCTCCTTCCTCCCTTCCTTTTCTCCTCTCTTCTTTTCTTCCTTCACCCATTGCTCATTAGATACTCTGCAAAGTGCTGGGACTTCTGAAACAGTTAAAATTCCAAGTCCCTCGCCTATAGTAGGGAAACTTACAGCTGAGTGTGGTGGTGAGAGAGATGCCTTATGTGGCTCACATAACTCCACCTCTCTCCCGTTTGTAACACACTGAAGGATAGGGAACATAAGGGTCCATTTCCCAGATTTCCTGTGTGCCCAGCCTCTACCCTAGCAGACATATGAATGTCATATTTGGAAAACAAAAGTGAGACAGAGGTGGCACATCTGCTCTGTGCAATAGCAAGCAGGGATGTGGAGAATTTGGTTTTGTATGGCAATTGTAGTGGAGGCCCCAGGGTCTGGTGCCTACTTCTGTGGGTGCCAGGGACATCCATTTTGATGACGTGGACCTGGACTGATGCCATGTGCCTGGTACCAGCAATTGGGGCTCCCATTTCCTTATTCCCCAGCTTTCTGATCATTGCCTAGTTTTCTGATCATGGCACAGGCAATAGCTACCTTGATTGACAATCATTCCTGGAAGCTCAGACTGGAGCCTGTTTCCCCAGACTTTCTAACAATTTTATTAACATCCAATTCATTATATTAAATCTCTTTAGTTTCAGTGAGCTAGAGTGGCTTCTTTTATTAGCACCCAAATTCTGAATGACACAAATGAAGCCCATCATTTCTCCCAGCCTTCTACCAGCCTCTTGTATTGTTTCCTAGGTCTCTTTTTGTTGTCAGAGCTGTTACCCTACAAGCCAGGGATAACCCTGGAATGGATACATTGTTGCCTGAGTTGCTACTGTTCCTCTCCTGTGTATTTTAATTCTGAGAACTAGTCTCTGACATGACTTGTTGATCCTCTTTTTGGTGAACTAGAGTCTCTCCTGCCCTATCCTCGTGACAGCTATTCGTGAATAGGTGTCATGTTTAATACTTCCAAAAGGTGACTTTGGAAGTATTAAACACTCACAGGCTGTTTCTCTGTCTCTGTGTTCCACCCACCTGCTTGGGACTCCTTTACTTCCTCTTGTGCCCTTTGGACAGTATGCCTTGCTCACATGGCTGCGTCTTCATGGTGTATCTTCCTGTAACTGGGTAATTAAATTTATTTTAGAGCACTGACTCTGTTTAGCTCAGATGATAAAGGATCCACCTGCAGTGCAAGAGACCAGGGTTCTATTCCTGAGTCAGGAAGATCCCCTGGAGAAGGGAATGGCTACTCACTCCAGTATTCTGGCCTGGAAAATTCCATGGACAGAGAAGCCAGGTGGTTTAGGGGCTTCCTTGGTAGCTCAACTGGTAAAGAATCTGCCATCAATACGGGAGACCAGAGTTCAATCCCTGGGTCGGGAAGATCCCCTGGAGAAGAGAACAGCTACCCACTCCAGTAATCTGGCCTGGAGAATTCCATGGACAGAGAAGCCTGGCAGGCTACACAAAGTCCATGGGGTCACAAAGAGTAGGACAGGACGGATCAACTTTCTGTTTAGTTGACCTAAGAAGTTCCCTGGAGAGCTCATTTAAAATGCAGATTGCCCAACCCAACTCTGATTCTGTAGGTTTGAGGTGTGTCTGGTAGTCTGCATTTTAAACAAATGTAGCAGGGCTCTCTGACCCACCCTGACCTTGCATTGCACCCTGACAACCCTCTGATGTCAGTGGCTACCCCACTTTGACATCAGAGAGTTATCAGGGTGCAATGCAAGGTCAGGGTGGGTCACAGAGCCCTGTTGAGAAATCTGTACGCAGGTCAAGAAGCAACAGTTGGAACTGGACATGGAACAACAGACTGGTTCCAAATAGGAAAAGGAGTACCTCAAGGCTGTATTTAGTCACCCTGCTTATTTAACTTATATACAGAATACATCATGAGAAATGCTGGACTGGAAGAAGCACAAGCTGGAATTAAGATTGCTGGGAAAAATATCAATAACCTCTGATATGCAGATGACACCACCCTTGTGACAGAAAGCAAAGAACTAAAGAGCCTCTTGATGCAAGTGGAAGAGGAAAGTGAAAAAGTTGGCTTAAAAGTCAACATTCAGAAAACTAAGATCATGGCATCCGGTCCCATCACTTCATGGCAAATAGATGGGGAAACAATGGAAACAGTGACAGACTATTTTTTGGGGTTCCAAAGTCACTGCAGATGGTGACTGCAGCCATGAAATTAAAAGACACTTGCTCCTTGGAAGAAAAGTTATGACCAACCTAGATAGCATATTAAAAAGCAGAGACATTACTTTTCCAACAAAGGCCCATTTAGTCAAAGCTATGGTTTTTTTAGTAGTTATGTATGGATGTGAGAGTTGGACTATAAAGAAAGCTGAGTGCAGAAGAATTGATGCTTTTCAACTGTGGTGTTGGAGAAGACCCTTGAGAGTCCCTTGGACTGCAAGGAGATCCAACCAGTCCATCCTAAAGGAGACCAGTCCTGGGTGTTCAATGGAAGGACTGATGCTGAAGCTGAAATTCCAATACTTTGGCCTCCTGATGTGAAGAACTGACTTGTTGGAAAAGACCCTGATGCTGGGAAAGATTGAAGGTGGAAGGAGAAGGGGGACGACAAGGATGAGATGGTTGGATGGTATCACCAAGTCAATGGACATGAGTTTGAGTAAACTCCGGGAGTTGGTGATGGACAGGGAGGCCAGGTGTGCTGCAGTCCATGGGGTCGCAAAGAGTTGGACATGACAGCAACTCACTTTCACTCACCCCACTTTAGTGGGTTAGAGCAGAGACTGGGTCCTAGCTCCTTCTCTCTTCCATGTACCATGAGGAATGAGGGAAGAGAGAGGTTAAAGGTAGCCCATAGGTTGTAAATTTGAATGAGTAGGATTATGATGGAGCACTGATTCAAACAGGGAAATGAAGAAGGAAAGCTGGTTTGTAGAGGAAATAATGAATTCCATGTGAGACATGTTGGTTTTGACATCCAATTGAAGATCGTGATTATATTGTTGGCAGCTTGTAATTGATTGATGACTCAAGTCTTGAGGTTGAGTAGTGACATAAATTCTCTGTTGGGTGAACTTCAGAGAATTGCTGCTGTAGCTATATTATTTCTTTAATGTGATGCAACCATGATTGTCCTGAAGATGACATACATCTATTGGTGTCATTCCAATATGACATGGCGTCAAATACAATGTATTTTGTGTTTTCTGTTGGGTTGTAGAATATGAAAAGTTAGAGGATTCATGGTGGGATACTCAGTATTATATGTTGCTTAGGAGATGCCTAGGGCCTAGCTCTTTCCCTTAGAGCTCTCCTCCTCTCCCTCAATCCTTCCTTTGCTTTGCCCCAGCTAACTGACAGACATATCTCTGTTTTATAAATTGGGGGAGGCAAAATTATGTAGGATAATTGTAAGAGAAGAGAATAAAACCCAAAACTGCAGTTATTATTGTAAATTTTTCAACTGGGCACAAAACTAGGTAATATGAAATAATACTTTTCCTATAGATGTCTCACAGGTCTGTATCTAGGCTCCATCCAACCTATTGTAGAAGTTCTTTTTCATCACTCGGACTTAAAGCCATTATTGAAAAGTGGCTTTCAAGCTCTCTTTTCAAGTGAAATCTTTTGTAGAAATAGTATATCAGAAATGTAACTGTATTGATTGAGTTCAAATATATACCATTTATTCATTCTAAAGTTGTTGCCAAAGTTTCATGAGAACAGTGAGGTTATTTTGATGAAGATAAAAATTTTAAACTAGGATGTATGGATGATGGTTGTATATGAGCAAACAGATTTCTTTCCATATATAGATATATAGTTTAAAATCCTGATTCAGTAAGAAAAGTGGATTCAAATTGAACGCTTAAAAAAATGTTTTGGAATTACAGGACACTATAGATAAACAGATATGGTGCCATAACCCTAACTGTGAAATCTACCCTAAAATGATTTGACCTTGGCAGTGGGTCAGTCATAAATAGTCATTGAACACTTAATATGTACTAGATACTGAGACTGCATTAGAGAAAACAGACACATGGAATTTATAGCCTAACAAGGAGGATAGTCACTAAACAAATAATTCTAAGTGATTATAAGTACTTAAACTGCAAGGTGAAAGGAATTCTAAGTATGCTGGGGAGGTATGACAGGAGACCTAACCTTGTACAAAAGTGATCAGAGATGTTCTTCTTAAGGGACATGATGTTTAAGTTGAGACATGAAAAGTGAATAGGCAAAGGGAAGAGCAAAAAAGTATTCCAAGTAGATAAGCTACTATGTGTGATGGCCTAAAGGTGGGAGAATCATGGTTTATATGAGAAACTAAAACTTGTCATGGCTTTTCTCCAACAAAGCTGGAGAGACTAGTGAGCTGTTCATTAGAGGCTGGAGAGTATAAGACTTTCTAGCCAATGCAGTGGAGTAATTTATAAACTATTAATTGATGTGTTTTTAGTGCCTGTACTGTATTAACCATCAACCCTCCACCACTTTGGCTATAGGCAAAAAAGTATTTCTTCAAGATGTAAAAAGAATACCACAAAGAAAACAAAAAACAGAAGCTTCAAATTTTGACTTTTAAATCTAAACAACAAAAAAATAATAGTAAGAGGCCAGAAACTAGAAGACATTGGGCACTGTAGTTGCTGAGTAAGGTTATAGTACAGGACCGTCATAGGGTGCCTAAAAGGACTGGCAGAGACTTACAGATAAAGATGACCTCCCGCAGGCTGTGGGGAACAGTCAGATACTATCCTACGTGGCCAGAAAGTGACACATAAGCGTAGGCTGACCTTGAGGGTACTGGGGATGCAATGCAAACACTGACTAAGCAGGTGACTAGAGGAGGAAGGACCAGGGATCATTACATTGGGGTGGTGTTGAAGTCCATCAGTTAATATTTCCTATATCGTCCTGACATATCTATGTTAAATATTTGGGCATTATTTGAAAGATAATGGAAAGCTGCTGAAGGATTTTAAATAAAAACCTGATTTGATATTGTCTCTGTAGCTGGGTATAGAAAATGATTTGAAGCAGGTAAGGCACATCTAGAAGGATGTTACAGTCATTTAGGTAAGAGATGATAGTGGTCTGTGCAAGAATGGTAGCAATTGGAATAAGAAGAAATGAACAGCTCACAGACATCTGTTTTAGTTGGCTCAGGCTACTGTAATAAAATATATAATAAACACTGGGTGTCTTAAACAATAGAAACTTACCTTCTCACAGTTATGGAGGCTGAAAGTCTCAGATTAAGGTCCCACCAGGGCTGGTTTCTGGTGAAAGTGCTCTTCCTGACTTTCAGATGGCCACCTTCTTACCATGTCCTCAAAAGGAAGAGAGATCTCTATTCTCTTTCCCTCTCTTCCTCCTCTTATAAAATCACAGTCCTAGCTAGAAGAGGGTAGGAGGAATCAAAGATGACAGTTTTCTTGAGTAGAAATGATAGTAATGTTTATGGAGATTAGAATCACTGGAGGTAGAGAATATTTGGGGAAGAAATGTCTGAACCTAATTTTAAATGTGTTTATTTTGAGGTGCTATGAGATATGAGAAAGGAAATGCCAAGAGAGTAAGTTGATTGTATGGCTTTGGAATTCAGAAAAGACATCTGGGGTACAGATGTTGATTTAGGACTTATCTCTCTACAGATGGTCAGTAGCCATGGGAGTGGGTGAGAGCCCATAGGGCAGTGGTTCTTCATATTATACATGCATCAGAATCACTTGGTTAGCTTAAGACACAGATCACTTGGCCACACCCCCCAAGTTTCTGATACCACTGTACTTTCAGAGGCATATAAACAGTTTAAGACTTTTGAAATTTTGACTTTCAAGAGAACTCACAGCAATTTATATTTCTAATCAGTTGAGTATGAGAAAGCCTACCCCACTGTACCCTTTATTTCATTCAATATTGTGATTTTTTGATGTTAGGGGCAAAAAATGTGAACTAATTGCAGGGTTTTTGTTGTTGCTGTTGTTTTCTTGGCCACTCCACACATCATGAGGGAATCTTAGTTTCCTGATGAGGGACTGAACCCATGCCTTCTGCAGTGGTAGCTTGAAGTCAACCAGTGGACCACCAGGGAAGTCTCTAATTGCAACTTTATTTCACACATCTTGGGTATTTTTTTTAATTGTCTTTGTTTTATTTATTTATTTTTTATTTCTGTCAGTGAGCAGCATTTCCCAGTTTTGCCTCCCCCCAAAAATTCTTGGTAACTTCATCACATGGGATTATAGGATGCCTCTGTGATGGTGAACATTTTTTTCCCCATATTTTAAAATGCTGTTTGCGTGTCCTTCAGTTTTTGGTAAAAACCTTTCTGTTTTTACATATTTATCTTTTAGCACATCTATCTATTCTTTGGCCCCTTCAATACACCATCACATTTTGTGACTGGCATATTTAGGAGATAACTCACGCTGATGAAATGTACCCTAATGTGTGTGGATCATCACAATTAGGCAGGTCTTTAATACTCATCTCTATGAATATGATGAAAATACTCTGCTACTGATACTTTTCCAAGTTGAATAATACAAAAATGTGACCTAGATGGTGCTGGAGACAGTTTCCATGTAGGGTAAGTAAAACCAAGACAGTCATTCTGACTGACCCTAGGTTGTCCTATAGCCAATTAAGGAGGTAGGGCCCAGAAAGTCTTCCTCTTCGTCTAAATGTAGATCACACTTGACTGGCTCTGGTAAACTGGCCATGACTTAATGTTTCATTTTACACAATCCCACTGCATGTGAAAGCCAGCCCACATGCTTAGCAATGAAGCTACTGATGACAAAACCAGATCCTGCTAGGAGCTCAGCTATCTTGTCTCTGTGGCTCTTCCAGTCAAAACTGGGTTTACTTTTCTGACAACCTCTTTTAGGCGCCATGTTAGATGACTTGAAATTGTTCTTCAGTGTATGCTTCAAACAGTTTATGACTTTCCTGACCGGCAGCCTCCCTTGTTAATTTGTCATAATATCTGCCCAGGCTCCCTGTTATCACTTCCTTTGGCACTTGACAATCTCAGTGCAGTGAAGCTGGGATTAGGTCTGGTTTCATGGCTGTGAAGCAAACGTTCCTGCAGTCATCATCAAGTTGCATTTCTTAAATCCCTACCCTAGTGTTAGTTAATCATAGAGATACTTTCTGGCTCTTTGAAGTGAAGGATAGTCTGCAGATTTTGCAGAAAGTGAACAGAGACATAATATGGCCTCAAAGCAAGGCAGTTCTCTCCAAATCCAAGGGACATTGGATTTTACAATATATTTTTACTCCAAATGGAGATTTGGAGATCCTCTACCTTCTTAGATGGGGAAAGAACAGAACATAGTGGAATGGACTTGAATTTTGAGTTTAGCAGGTCAGTCCTCTGGCTGTATGATCTTGAGCAACTTTGCTTATTTCTTAGAACTTGTTCCTTCATTTGTGAAGTGGGGTAATACATTTCTTACAGGGCTGTTGTGAGAATGTGGAAACATGTAAAACACATTGCAGGTGCTCAGATGTTAGTTCCCTTCCCTTATTGACTAGGAATAGCTATGAATCTGTGAAACAGGTTTTCAGTACATACTAGGACTCAGAAAGTAAGTTCTTTAATAATAGCCTGAATCTTGGTCAATACTGGCTCAGCCACAAGGGCTTGGGTAATTGTTTTATTGCCTTGAACTTCCTTTGGCACAGGGCCCCACCCACCCCACATGAAAATGAATACTGCTGAGCAGCCAAGTGTTCCTCAGTTGTAAGCACTCTCAACACAAAGGTGTACAAAGGAATTTAATGACCAGAAAGCAAAGGACTGCAATTGAGTATTTCATGTGAAGAGCAAGATTCCCAGTAAATCCAAGGACTCTCATATGCCATGTGCTTAGCATGACTATCTTCCCTTCTCTTTTTATAGTCCGCAATGATAGGAGGAGACAAGGAGGTAGATACAGAATGTTCCTGTTTGGGGCTCATTGAAAGCCTCTGATGCAGCTTCCTGCCAGACCGTTACTTTCTTTTTGCTGGAGATTTTTCACAACTACAATAACACCGTAACTTGAACTTCTGAAAATCACAAATTAGATAGAAGCTGGCTGGGCTTTAGATCCCACCTATGCAGAGGGAGATGAACCATCCAACTTAGACTTGAGATATGCTGATCACTATCATCCATATCAGTTACTAAAACAGAATCTTTAATCTTTATGAGCAAGACATGGTGGACTCATAGTCTCATGGCTGTGTTTACTCCAAAGAACATATTCTTATAAATTTTTTAAAATTTCAATCTTTTGATTAATTTGGGCTGTTGTCCACACAACCTCCCTTCTAATCCAAATTCGACAGGTATAACCATTTGAATATATTTTACTTTAAGCATACTGAATAGAGAGATGAAAATCAGAATTTGTGTAAAATATAATGTAATTTAGAGGCTGGTTATTAACTTTATAGAAAAGAGTTCCTTCTCTAGTTGAAACTTCCTTAGCTCAATGGAAAAGATAGGCAGGGCTACATGGGAAGAGCTCTAATCTAGAGCGATCCTAGGGCCATCACCAACTATTTTTATCTTGTTAGTTATATCAGATAATTCTTTGGCCCTCAAAGAATTTCTTAATATTGGAAAGTTTAGCAAGATATTCTCCATTGTTTCTCCTGTAAATTCAAGTTATAGGAACTCATTTCTTGTGTCAATCAAGGCCCAGATTTCTTTCTTGGACATTGAGTTATGTCCAATAACTCATGGAATTCTTAGTGGAGTCAGGAATTTCCCAAGCTCTATTTCCCATAATTCCTGAGTTCTACCATTAAGCATCACTTGTAATCGAGTTCTAAATATTTTAACAACAGCAATATAACATTAAATTTAATGGCATATGGAGAAAAAACAGTTCAAATTAAAAACATGCTAATATGTTTCATATGATAATAAGCTTATTCAGTAAACTTGCAGTTTCTAACAATGTTATATGTTACAACTAATATTTGTATCTATTTGTTTCCAACTAATGCAGTATTATGTTTTACATTTGTATCTATAAAATCCATTGAGCAGTGCCCTTCCCATTTGATTCAAATGTGTGTAAGGTGACACTAGTGAGATCACTTTCCTTTAAATCACACCTACCATAATACATGATTTGAGACCTCAATTTAAATTCATACTGCATTACAATTCCCTTGCCTTTTTCTGATTGATTTAAGAAGGTTGATAGTATTACTCAAATTTTTTAACATTTTGGATAACTCATTATTTAAAACAAATTTGAGAACCGAAACTCCACTAATCATTAGAATGACTTTAAAAGTGACTCACCGAGTTTGGTGGTCAGCCTGTTTTTTAAAAACTTGGTTCGAATGGAAAATTGAAAAAGCAAAGGGCTATTAATAATGACAGGAGGTGGGTGTATGAACAGGTGTAGTAGATTGTGGTGAGAAAGATGTGAAATTGCTGCATTTCTAAAGAACCACATCCCCATCCCCATTTTTTTTGTCACCTTCTTCGCAAATAGTGGTTTTATGATTCAGAAAAATATGTACTGAATATTGAGACTAAACCATCAAAATATTTTTCATTCAAGAGGCTGAAAAGCTTTCAGTATAAAGTTTTAGTACTCAAAAGTAAGAAATAGTATTATTTGTTTTAACCTGAACTTAATACCAATAAAGGAGATCAAACATTTTCATAAGTATTTACAATGACCATGACCAGAAGGTCCTTCATTTCCCACATCCATGCAGTTATTAGATCTTACTGGCTCTATGTCCTAAACATCTTCAGTTTCATCCTCTTTTCTCTGTCTTTACTGTCACCACCTATTCTCATGCCATTATCATTTCTCATAATTCCATCAGCTCCCAACTATTTTATTTCCAATATTGAGTCTTCATTCTATGAAAAATTACTGACCTTCTAAAATACAAGTCTGATTATGGCTGTCTTCTGTTAGAAAGGTTTCAGTGAATTCCCATTGCCTTAAAAATAAAATTCAAACCTTCAGCGTGACATGGAAGATTCTTTATGATCTGACATTTGTGCTTCTGTTCAGCCTTATCCTCTCTGTTCCACTCTCCAACTTAACTTCTTGGTCATGCTAAACCAAAATTAACTTCCTAACTGCACCCTGTTTTCTCACCATACTTCTCTGCACGTACTGCTCCTCTTGCTTGCAATGGCGTCCTCACTTTTTCATCTGGGAAACTCTTACTCATACTTTAAGACTCAGCCACCATCTCCTTTCTTCACCTCTAATCAGTCTTGCAGTTTGGTGTTCCTCCAGTGCGTTCCCGCAGGTGCCCCACTGCCTTCTTCGTTCTGCTCTGAATTGTGCCTCGTCACAGCACTGTAGTGCAGTTGTCCACGTTGTCTATATTGAGATCTCTTAGAGGGAGAAGATTGTATCTTGTTTATCCTTTTCTCTCAGCACTTAGCATAATGCCTGGCACAGAGTAGGCCTTCTGTAAATGTATGTTAAGATAACCAATGTATAAATACCCTGGGAAAGAAAAATTCAACACGGAGCAGCTTTAAAATGGGATAATTATGACAGTTGTTCAGGTTGTTTTCAGTGCTATTGAAACTGCTGTGTTTTACAATAGAAAGGCTAAAAAAGTATAAAAACTCTGAGTAAACATTATTTTTACTTGACTAGAAAGAACCACATTAAAACCTTTCTTGATACACTTTTATTTTACTTAGAAAAAGAAGCTTTTTCTCCCCCTCCATAATTTTGTAAATTCATAATTCCCTTTCTCAAACTGCAGTTGTCACTGGCATCTTAAATCTGTGAAACCTTACCAATCCCAGTTAAAATAGTAGAGGTAACTATTGTTTGCACTTCAACAACCACTCTCTAGAGTAACTAGAAATTCTTCTAGTTGTATTTTCACAATATAATTCTGTGAAAAACCCAAGTCCCAAAACAATATACTTTCATAGGGAGAAACAGTAGGCACAGCAAGGATGAATCTTCATAAACTTGGGCATCCAGGAAGTATTATCTTATTTTTTTTTTAATATGATGGTCATTCTAAGAACTTAATTTCTACATAAGCAACCCACTCCAGTATTCTTGCCTGGGAAATTCCATGGACAGAGGAACCTGGCGGGCTACAGTCCAGTGGGTCACAAGAGTTGGACACAACTTAGTGACTAAACCACCACCACCAAGATACTGAAAACGAAAGTTGAAGCATATAGCTTTCTACCAGAACCAAGTGATGGAAATTATTGTCTAAGCTCCAAAGCACATAATATGCCTTCTGGGGAGTTCAAACCAATTTCAAGTGAGTTAAGAATGTTATACAAGGTTAATGCATGTAATGAATTCTGTGTAAATTAAAATACTGTATAAGGTTCAAAGTGTGTAATATTGTGTTGAACAATAAAAATTTTTAATGTCAAAAATAAATTATTTTTAAATTGTCAACACTGTATCTGCCAAACCAAGGATGTCTGCAGGACAGATTCAGCTTCCTGGTAATACGTTTGGACCTGTTGATCCGTACTTTGATTAATCAGTTTCCAGTGTTTCCTAACATATTTGATACCAGTATACAAGTAAAAGTATGAAAATATTTGTACAGCATATTCAAAGCTTCTTGTTGCCTAGAGGTATCTCAGATGTGGCCTCCTAATGCTTAGTTCTCAGCCCTCCCCCCTGGAATTATTGAGGGGTTGAAGAGCTATGTTGGGTACCCCTTCATTGCATCTCTTTGCAGTGCCCACTAGGTGTGGCCCAACCTACAGTAGAAAGTATTGAGTAGTGTTTGGAGAAAATGAGATGACAGTAACTTTTGGTGATGGTGTAATAGGGAAGAGGGGATGGTGGGAGGAGAAATCCGAAAATGTGGAGAAGTATTTGGTAGGAAGTAGGGAGGGTGGCTGGCTAGAGCACCTCAGTGAACAACCTGAGTCCTGAGTGGTGGTGTAATTCCCTCAAAGGCCGTTGTACCTCTGAGGCCTGGCACAGAAGCTGACATAGTGAAAGTCACTCAGTTGCGCCTGACTCTTTGTGACCCCATGGACTATATGGTCCATGTAATTCTGTAGGCCAGAGTACTGGAGTGAGTAGCCTTTCCCTTCTCCAGGAGATATTCCCAACCCAGGGATCAAACCCAGGTCTCACACATTGCAGGCGGATTCTTCACCAGCTGAGCCACAAGCGAAACCCAAGAATACTGGAGTGGGTTGCTTATCTCACCAGAGGATCTTCCCAACCCAGGAATCAAACTGGAGTCCCCTGCATTGCGGCAGACTCTTTACCACTGAGCTGTCAGGGAAGCTGACATAAAAGTGCCTAAAAAATGTTTGTTCAATAAATGAAATACAATACCAAATTGTTGATTCCAGGAATGGCCTCAACTCTACCTTGGGGGGAATAGGGTAAAAGTAGTTCCTTATCCCACCCATGAATACTTAACCTCTTCCTCCTTCTCCTCACCACACCCTCTTCCCTGGAGAATTCTTTATCCTTAGGGATCAGACTCTTTTTCTATAACCCTCAAAAAATATTCCCAGATTTATGTTTTCTTTCCTCTCTCTCCACCACTGCGCCGCCCCCCCCCCCCCCCCCCCCGCCCATGATAGGGTTAAATGAAAGAAAGGAAATACTAGTTGGTTAAACCAAGTAAGGGTACGCAAAAGGATAAGGGTATTCTAAAGGATAAGAAAGCCAAAAGACAGAATTACTGGATGGACCCAGCTTCTGGATTTCAACTTCATTCTGCTTAAAACTGATCTGCTCCAGGACACCCCCTCACTGCACTCTTTTCTCCTTTCTCATCTCCGCTTGCATAATCTCCACCCCTCCACCTCCCACATTAAGAAAAAAAAGACTTCCCTCCCTCTGAGATGTTACAGCTCTTTGCCTTGGGGTAGAGGAACTTCTGAAGTGCCAGGCAATTCAAATTATTGCTGTGGACAGTAAGCAAGAGGAATAATTATAATAATCCTTTTGAAACTCGGAAGTTTTCACTACTTTCTACAAAATTAAAGGAGAAATTAATTGAGTGGTCAGTTGGTGACTCATTAAAGATAATTTTTAATTATCTATTACTATGTGATTGTAATTATATAACTCTTAGAGGTTCAAATAATTGTAGGTTATTCCTATAATAAAACTCCTTTCAGTCCCATCTTCTGATTTATGTGAATAAGTTTTTTCAGAGTTTCGCTAGTGGTCCAGTGGCTGGGACTCCACACTCCCTGTGCACGGCTCCTGGGTTCCATCCTTGGTTGGAAAACTGGATCCCACATGCTGCAACTAACTCCTGACACAGTTAAATAAATTAAGTAGTTTAAAAAATAGAAAAGAACAAAATATATATCTAAATTCTGGCAATATGTAGTATTAGTCCATAGATGCATGTTGTTGTACAGTCTCTTAAGTTGTATCTGACTCTGCAACCCCATGGACTGTGGCACACTGGGCTTCCCTGTCCTTCACTGCCTTGCAGAGTTTGCTCGAATTCTTTTTTTTTTTTACAGGGGAAAGCGCGAACGCAGTCCCCCACTACCACAAATTATGCAGTTGAGTTTCCCACATTTGGGGAAATCGCAGGGATCAGCACATCCGGAGTGCAATGGATAAGCCTCGCCCTGGGAAAACCACCTTCGTGATCATGGTATCTCCCCTGCCAGGTAAGTATTCGAATTCTTGTCCATTGAGTCGGTGATGCTATCTAACCATCTCATCCTCTGCTGCCACAAACTCATACACTAATTGAAGAAAGGCCCCTTCATGGTAGGTGGTGGTAGTGGTGCTGGTGGTTTAGTCACTAAATCTTTTCTGACTCTGACCCCATGTACGGTAGCCCACCAGGGTCCTCTGTCCATGGGATCTCCCAGGCAAGAATACTGGAGTGGATTGCCATTTTCTTCTCCAGAGGATCTTCCCGACCCAGGGATTTAACCTGGGTCTCCTGCATTGCAGGCAGATTCTTTACCACTGAGCCACAGGGAAGCTCCTCAGGGTGTATAGAGGGTGGCAAAATAGGTGAAGGAGATTAAGAGGTACAAATCTCCAGTTATAAAATCAATAAGCCACAGGGATGCAATATTCAGAATTAGGTATATAGTCACTAATACTGTAATAATTTTATGTGGAGAAAGATGATTCCTAGATTTATCATGGTAATCATTTTATAATGTATGCAAATGTCAAATCACTATGCAGTATACCTGAAATCAACATGATATTGTACACTAACTGTATTTCAGCTTTAAAAAGTGAAACCTCATCTGCTTCCAGGGAGTATCAATAAATAATGATTAAAACTTTTTTAATCAACAAGTAGCAATATAAGTATGTTATTTGGACATATGGAGGTAAAAATAGAAGTAGTTGCCTGTTGAAAATGGGAAGTGGGGGGAAGGCATGTAATACTTTGTTATATGTCTTCTAGGGCAATTTGATGCTGTTGAAACCATAAAGAAGGCTTCCCTGGTGGCTCAGATGGTGAAAAACCCACCTGTTCACCTGTAAAGCAGGAGACTTGGGTTCGATCCCTGGATTGGGAAGATTTGCTGGAGGAGGGCATGGCAACCGACTCCAGTATTCTTGCCTGGAGAATCCCCATGGACAGAGGAGCCTTGTGGGCTACAGTCCATGGGGTTGCAAAGAGTCAGACATGACTGAGCAACTAACCATGCAAACCATAAGATGTGTAACTTTAATATTAGAAAAGCTAATTAAATAACATGCTTATCATACCTTTATTGGAGTAGTAAATAAATAACAGAATCTTGAATTCATACACACAAAAAAAGACCCATTATCTCATTAAAGCATATATTTATAATAAAATTTTAACTTTGCACATTTAACAGTTATTTGTGTTGTTTATGTTCTTTGATCATTTTAATCTGTTTATTAACTGTAATGGTAATTAAATACAAAAGAAGAAGTAACACAGCTTTATAGAACCAGAGAATATATCAATTTGCATTCAGATTGTTATTGAAAAAAAATTGATAGTGATCAATCAAAGATTTTCAAACATCAAAACATGGCATAAGGGCTTCCCTGATGGCTCATTGGTAAAGAATCCACCTGCCAATGCAGAAGACACGGGTTCAGTCCTTGATCCAGGAAGATCCCACATGCTGAGAAGCAACAAACCTGTGTGCTATAGCTGTTGGGTCTGTGCTCTAGACCCGGGGAACCGCAACTACTGAGCCCACATGCTGCAACTCCTGAAGCCTGTGTGTCCTAGAGCCTGTGATCTGCAACAAGAGAAGCTTGTGCACTGGAAGTAGAGAACAAAGTCTGAGCAGCAACAAAGACCTAGCACAGCCAAAACAAAAAGAAATGAATAAATAAATAATTTTAAATGGTCAATTAAAAGAAACATATCAATAGTTATGATACTCTGAATCATATCTTTTGCCATTATTTAAATTTGATGAAAAAATATATGCAAATTTTAAAAGATATTAGAGAATATAAAGTTTTTCAAAGTTATTTTAGGGATGTTGCAAGCAGAGTCTTAAACACTGCTGTTCTAGGAGCCAGGCACCAAATCTTGGGACCAAATAAAACCCTATGTCCTTTTTTCAGTGGTTGGAGAGAATCCATCTTTAGTATTGTAATAAATGGTCTTATTTTTCACTTTGGCAGTGAAGCAAATACTGAAGAATGCTGCAAGAAAATCTCAGTAATTAACTGTCATTCAAATAGGAGAAAATGTCTAGGGTATTTAGCTTTAAATAACTTGTAAATGCAGATGATTCACGAACTTATAATTCTGCCCCAGACCTCTTTTCTGAGTTCTAGATTTACGTTTCTAGCTACCTGTGACATATCCACATGGTATCTTCTCACAGGCAATTTGCCAATGTCATGTCCACAGTTACAATTCTGGTACCATGATTACCCTCCCTGGAGCCCCACACTGGTTTCTCTTCTCAATAAACATCCTTTCCATCAGAGTTTCAGGCACTGTTATCCCTTCTTCTGTCACAGTGACAGCTGCCACCACTGATACTCCTAGATTACTTGGAGTCTAAAATGGGAAAAAAAGAAATGGAAAAAAAAAATTAAAACACTAGGTGATTTCTTCTGTCTTCTTTGAGCATTAGAGATCCTCTTTCTTTTTCTTGGGCCAGAACTAGAGGCTTCTGGAGTCTCTCTGTCCAGGACCAGGTCCCAGTTCTGGTTTCAGTCTTCCCCAAGTCCAGACTAGGAGATACTGGGAGGGAAAAAAAGAAAACAAAACACAGGAAACTCCCTGCTGATTTAGCAGGATTTCACATTCTCATCTTCTTTTCCAACCTGACTACTGTATTTCATTTTAGAGCAGTCGTTTATTCTGTCCACGTTATATCTCCATTCAGTGGGAAAGACAGGAGGGAGTCACTTACCCTCAGCTAGAACCTCTGTATTCTGCATCTTCACTTCTTTTTCATAAGCATTTTCCATTTTATAAAATAGTTAATAGGCACCTACCACACTCTTGATCAGACATTTAAGCTGCTTTCAGTTTCTCCATATTATAAACTATAGTGAATGTATACTTAGAACTCAGGAGAAACTCTTTTTATGGGGCTTAGGTCTCCCAAGCAGATTTGTGCTATAATGAGACTTCTTCTATTCACCATCAGGATCTCTATTCTATTAAATGAATCCGCTGCTAAGTCACTTCAGTCATGTCTGACTCTGTGCAACCCCATAGACGGCAGCCCACCAGGCACCACCGTCCTTGGGATTCTCCAGGCAAGAACACACTGGAGTGGGTTGCCATTTCCTTCTCCAATGCATGAAAGTGAAAAGTGAAAGTGAAGTCACTCAGTCATGTCCAACTCTTCGCAATCCCATGGACGGAAGAGCCTGTTGGGCTGAAGTCCACCAGGCTTTTCCGTCCATGGGATTTTCCAGGCAAGAGTACTGGAGTGGGGTGCCATTGTCTTCTCCATTAAATGAATCTAGCAGGTATTAATTTATAAACAAGATCAAGGAACTCTGTTATGGTACAATAGTTCGCATTTAGGGACAAATGTTGTATGTGACCTTTAAGACCACAACTGTCTTTTTGCAATGTAATTTGAAGGTGTAGTAGTGGCCAACTGCAAGTCTGACCATTGTTGATAAGACCCTCGGATGCTGGATAGTGCCATAAAAAGATCAGTCTCCCCCTGACTCTCTCTGTCTCTCCAGGGCAGCCTGGCGCAATAGGCTGCAGGTCAGCGTGATGTGTTACACCTTCTAAAACCTAGAGAAAGCACTGCTTTCCTCTCCTATGTGTCTGAGGCAGCCCCTGTGATCTTGAGAGACATCCAGATGCTCCCAGTTCTCTCCACTGTCAGGATGCTCTGCCTCTGTTGCTGGAGTGGTGACAGTTACAGACCTTTCTCTCTCTCGGGGTAGAGGTTCTCATCTTTCCATCCCACTGAGTCAGCCAAGGGCTAGAGGTGGCATAAAGCTTGCTTTTTGTTTTATCATATATCATGATTCTGTATTGTCCATGTAAGGACTCACTTGATTAGAGGAAAAAGAACCAGATTTTAGTTCCAACTTGAGTAGTAGGAAATTTCTCTGATTTTCTTCTGTCAGATTAATCTCTCTATACGGTTAGATTTCTCTCCAGAAAGATGGTACCAACTTTTCATTTGTACTAATCATATATGAAAATGCCTGTCTCACCATACCCTTGCACATAATTATAATTTTTAATATTCATTAACTTGACAGAAGAAAGGTGGCAGTTTCTTACTTTAAGTGTGTATTTCTTTAATTGCCTGTGGAATGGAATATTTTCTGATATTCATTGCCAGTTGAATTCCTTTTGTGAATTTTCTATTCTTGTTTATTGCCTGTCTATTTGTACACATTTTTTTGTTATATTTTTAATGATTTAACACTTTATATTGATCATTCAGAAAAATCAGAGTGAAAATATAGAGAAACATAGGTGGTAGAATTTGACTGCCAATGCAGGAGACATAAAAGCCGTGGATTCATTCCCTGGATCAGCAAGATCCCCTGGAGGAAGGCATAGCAACCCACTCCAGCATTCTTGCCTGGAGAATCCCATGGACAAAGGAGCCTGGTGAGCTACAGTCCATGGGGTTGCAAAGAGTCAGACATGACTGAAGCGACTGCACGCAATGCAATCCTGGTCTCCAGTTCTGATCATTTTGCTGCATTGTTTATTCTGTGGTGGCAAAGTTTCCATTCATAACTGAAATCTAGAAAGACTCCAAAACTCTAAGTTGAGGTAGTGGTCTTAAGTTTTCTTCTTCCAACTCTTTGATCAAGCAGGTTACCAATGCTCTTCTTCCTGCTCTGCCTGCCCTCTGGTGGAGGTGCCAAAGAGCAGACTAGGAGAGCAAGCCAACTATAAAAGGGGGTGGGTGTGGGGAGAAGACCGTGTTATGCCTAAATGGCATCCAGCCCCTGAATCTTTAAAGAACCAGTGTTTGACTTAATAAACCTCTGTTCCTTGGCTTCTCTAACCTCAAATCGTGTCCCCACAATAAAATCTATCATAAGGCAATTATTCCCAAACTGGTACTTCTCCATAGATACTGCTCTGCACCTTTGGTTTTGTTGACCTGATAATTCTTGCACAGGGAAAACTTTCTCTTTCCCAATTTTATATCAGGAGAAAACACAAGTTGGTGAATTAGAAAGAGCTAGGAAGTGAGGGTTCCGTTCCCAGCTCTGTTGTTGTTCAGTCACCCAGTCATGTCCAACTCTTTGCGACCCCATGGACTGCAGCATGCCAGGTGTCACTGTCCTTCACTATCTCCCAGAATTTGCCCAAGTTCACGTTCATTGCATTTGTGATACCATCCAGCCATTTCATCCTCTGATGCCCTCGATCTTTTCCAGCATCAGGGCCTTTTCCAATGACTCTTCTGTGTGCATCAGAGACCAAAATAATGGAGCTTCAGCTTCAGGATCAGTCCTTCCAGTGAATATTCAGGGTTGATCTCCATTAAGATTGACTGGTTTTATCTCCTTGCTGTCCATAGGACTTTCAGAAGCCTTCTCCAGCACAACAGTACGAAGACATCAATTCTTTGGCATTCTGACTTCTTTACAGTCTGTCTCTCACAGCTGTATGTGACCACTTGGAAGACCATAGCCTTGATTTTATGAACCTTTGCTGGCAGAGTAATGTCTCTGCTCTTCAACATACTGTCTAGGTTTGTCATCACTTTCCTGCCAAGAAGCATTTGTCTTCTGATTTCATGGCTGCAGTCACCATCCACAGTGATTTTGGAGCCCAAGAAGAAATCTGTCACTGCTTCCACCTTTTCCCCTTCTATTTGCCATGCAGTAATGGGGGCGGATGCCGTGATCTTATTTTTTTTTAGTATTTAGTCTTAAGCTGGCTCTTTCACTCTCCTCCTTCACCCTCATCAAGAGGCTCTTTAGTTCCTCTTCACTTTCTGCCATTTAAAGTGATATCACCTGGATATCTGAGGTTGTTGATGATTCTCTCTCCTATCTTGATTCCAGCTCATAACCTATCCAGCCCAGCATTTCTCATGATGTGCTCAGCATATACGTTAAACAAACAGAATGACAGCAGATAGCCCTGTCATACTCCTTTCTCCATCTTGAACCAATCAGTTGTTCCATACAGGGTTCTAACTGTTGCTTCTTCTTTTTTTTTTTAATTGTTTAGTTTTTATTTCATAATCATAAATTTAACTTTGCAATCCAGCTAAACTTGGAGGGAGATAAGGAAAATATAGAACCCAAAGAACTATAGCAAAAGCACAAAGATTATAGGATATTTGGAGCAGATGGGGGTGAAGGGGTGCTCTCCTGGGCTACAGAAGGAATGGTCTGGTGGTTAAGTAAAACACAAGTAAAATTTATTAGATTTGTCCACAGTCAGTAATGGTGATTTTCCTGCTGGTCTTGCCATTCCTGGACCCAAAGCGCTCCATGGTTTCCATAATATCCATGCCCTCTTTCATCTTGCCCAAGACCACATGCTTGCCATCCAACCACTCAGTCTTGGCAGTGCAGATGAAAAACTGGGAACCGTTTGTGTTGGGGCCAGCATTTGCCGTGGACAAGATGCCAGGACCTGTATGCTTCAGAATGAAATTCTCATCATCAAATTTCTCGCCATAGATGGGCTTGCCACCAGTACCATTATGGCATGCGGAGTCACCACCCTGGCACATAAATCCCGGAATTATTCTGTGAAAGCAGAAACCTTTATAACCAAATCCTTTCTTCCCAGTGCTCAGAGCATGGAAGTCTTCTGCTGTCTTTGGAACTTTGCAAACAGCTTGAAAGAGACGCAGCCCAAGGGCTCACCATCAACAGCGATGTCGAAGAACACTGTGGGGTTGACCATGGCTAGACAGCATGGGAGGCTCTGGGGTGGCGGCATCTGCAAGGCCTAACTGTTGCTTCTTGACCCACATTCAGGTTTCTCAGGAGACAAGTAAGATGGTCTGCTATTCCCATCTCTCTAAGAACTTTCCACAGTTTGTCACGATCCAAGCAGTCAAAGGCCTTAGTGTAGTCGATGAAACAGAGGTAGATGTTTTTGAAATTCCCTTGCTTTCTCTAATCCAGAAAATGTTGGCAATTTGATCTCTAGTTCTTCTTTCTTTTCTAAACACAGCTTGAACATCTGGAAGTTTGGTTCATATAATGCTGAAGCCTAGCATACAAAATTTTAAGCATGATCTTACTAGCATGGGAGATCAGTGCAATTGTCTGATGGTTAGCACATTCTTTCGCACTGCCCTTCTTGGGAATTGGAATGAGGATTGACCTTTTCCAGCCCTGTGGCCACTGCTGGGTCTTCCAGATTTGCTGATATAATGAATGCAAAACCTTGATGGCATCATCCTTTAGGGATTTGAATAGTTCTGCTGGAATTTCATTGCATCCACTAGTTTTATTAACAGCAGTGCTTCTTAAGGCCCACTTGACTTCACACTTCAGAATGTCTGGCTCTTGGAGACTAACCACACCATTGTAATAATCCTATTCATGAAGATCTTTTTTTCTACAGTTCTTCCATGTATTCTTTCCATCTCTTCTTGATCTCTTCAGTGTCTACTAGGTCTCTACCATTTTTGTCCTTTATTGTGTCCATCTTTGGGTGAAATGCTCACTTGATGTTTCCAGTTTTCCTTAAGAGATCTCTAGTCTTTCACTTTTTTATTGTTTTCTTCTATTATTAACCATTATTCACTGAAGAAGACCTTCTTGTCTCTTCTAGCTATTTTTTGGAACTTTGCATTTTAATTGATGTACCTTTCTCTCTCTTGCTTTTCGCTTCTCTTCATTATTATGCTATTTGTAAAGACTCCTCAGATAACCACTTTGCCTTCTTGCGTTTCTTTTTCTTGATTCAGATGGTAAAGAATCCCAGCTCTAGTACTGCCAATTAGTTGCATACTCTTGGACCAGTCCCCTGAACTCTCCTAGTCTGGGTTTCTTTATTTGTAAATTAAGAACAATGTTACTAATGGGTCTATTGTGAGGATCAAATGAGGTAATGGTAGTGAGAGTGCTTTGTAAACAATAACCACTCCACACATCTAGGATAATACTAAGTGTCCACAGCTCTTCTCCTTCTGAGTCAATGTTTGACTTGACTTAGTTGCCTTTTTATTTTAAAGCAAGAAAAAAAAATCACTTTATCCTTTTAATCTTTAGCAAATAAATGAAGCCTTTGGGCTTAGATCTGTAGAAGAGGCAAATTGTGTGTCCTGAGGTGACCCAGGTCTTTGTGTGTACTCTCTAGATCTCATGTTCATTTCGCTTTTAATTACAGCATTACAGAGTGGAAACTTTAAAATGACATCTTTTAGAACTAGTCATTATTTAATGACTCTACATTTCAAAAATATTTCTCATGTCTTTAAAATAACTTGTCAAGTTCTTTTATTATTCACTTCAGTTTAGTTGCTCAGTTGTGTCCAACTCTTTGCGACCCTATGAACACCAGGGTTCCCTGTCCATCACCAATTCCCAAACTATGCTCAATCTCATGTCCATTGAGTCAGTGATACCATCCAACCATCTCATCCTCTGTCATCTGCTTCTCCTTCTGCCTTCAATCTTTCCCAGCATCGGGGTCTTTTCAAATGAGTCAGTTCTTCACATCAAGTGGCTAAAGTATTGGAACTTCAGCTTCAGCATCAGTCCTTCCAGTGAATATTCAGAACTGATCTCCTTTATGATGGACTGATTGGATCTCCTTGCAGTCCACGGGACACTCAAGAGTCTTCTCCAACACCACAGTTCGAAAGAATCAATTCTTCAGCACTCAGCTTTCTTTATGGTCCAACTCTCACATCCATACATGACTAGTGGAAAAACCATAGCTTTGACTAGACAGACCTTTGTTGGCAAAGTAATGTCTTTGCTTTTTAATATGCTGTCTAGGTTGGTCATAGCTTTTCTTCCAATGAGCAAGCATTTCTTTTAATTTCATGGCTACTGTCACCATCTGCAGTGATTTTGAAGCCCAAGAAAATCAAGTCTGTCACTGTTTCCGTTGTTTTCCCATCTATTTGCCATGAAGTGATGGGACTGGATACCATGATTTAGTTTTTTGAATGTTGAGTTTTAAGCCAGCTTTTTCACTTTCTTTGTTCACTTTCATCAAGAGGCTTTTTAATTCCTTTTCACTTTGGGTAGTATCATCTGCAAATCTGAGGTTATTGATATTTCCTCTGGCAATCTTGATTCCAGCTTGTGCTTCATCCAGCCCAGCATTTTGCATTGTTAATCCCCGGCATAATGCCCAGCGTTATTACTACCTTGGCCTAAATATAAATTTATTGACAGGGTGATGATAATGGTTTTTGGTTTAGTTTTATTTTTTAAAACATTTCCTTGAAATTGTAATAATTTAAAAGATTTACTTATTTAAACATATTACATGTTTAAGTTAAATTTAAATGTTTAAATTGTATATACATTTTGTTCTGTGTGGCTGAAGATAAATGTGAAATTATATAATTTAAAAAATTTTATTTATTTATTTAATATTGGGAAAGTGTGTAGTTTCCTTGGTTCTGTCTTGCTGCAACAAAGATTTGAAACTGCAGACCAGTGTATATAGCTCGGTTATGGCTCAGAGTTTTATTCAGTAAGCAAAGAACAGTACACCCTGGAGGCGTGAGGGCTGGCCGACCAGGTGAGGGCCGACCCCAGAGGAGAGGACTCAAACCGCCTTGGCTCCTTCTTTTTATAGGTTTTGTTTCCTCCCCTCGAGCCTGTCCAATGCAAATTAGGCCCAGCCAGGAAGGGGGCGTGTTTGTTTCACCTTAGGTTCCTACTCAGGTCTGTGGATTTTCTTTTGCTCTGTTTTTCGCGGATTTTTCCCTTTCTTTGTCTTTTAGCCACCACCACGTTGGACTCCTTTTTCCTATTCTAACTACCTAACATTTAATCATTTGTTTCTGGCTGTGCTGGGTCTTCACGGGTGTTCCGGTTTTTCTCTCGCTGCAGCGAGCAGGGGCACGCTCTAGTTGCCGCACATGTACAGCTTCCCATCATGGTGGCTCCCGTGTTGTGACGCGCAGACTCCAGGGCGTGCAGGTCTCAGTGGCTGTGGCACACGGGCTCCATCGTTGGCGCCCAGGCTCTGGAGCACAGGCTCAACAGTTGTTGCACTCGGGCTTAGTTGCTCTGTGGCATGTGGAATCTTCCCAGACCAGGGACGAACCCATGTCTCCTGCATCGGCAGGTGGATTCTTTACCACTGAGCCACCAGGGAAGCCCTGGTGGAATTATATAACTATATGTTTTATATATATATATATATATATATAACTATTATATAACTATAATTATGTAACTATATTCCATATACTATAACTATATAATATATGGAATTATATAACTAGAATAATTGGGAGTTCTGTACTCCTTTCCCTTCTATGCACACAATCTCTCCACCCTCTTGCATCATACTAGAAGAAAAACAGAAAAGGTAGTTATTTGAAAAGAGAAAACTGTCAAAGGTACCTGGTCTGAGTCACCATTATTCTTGCCTCGGTATTCACAATAGCCACCTATCTGGTTTTCCAGCTTCAATCTGTTCATAAAATAGCAGTTAAACGATTCTGTTAACATCCAAGTCAAATAATGCCACTTATATGTTCAGAAACATCCGATGGCCTTTACTCCTCAGTCTTCTTTTCCTGCCTCAGTCCTTCTTGACCCCCAGATCCACTTCAGCCTTGACCTGAAAGATGCTTCCCTCAGGTATCTACAGGAGTGGTTTCCTCACCTCCTTCAGGTCTGTTCACCTTAGTGGCAACTTCCTTGTCATCTCTTAAAATTCCAATTCTCACCCCACTCCTATGTTCCTTACTTTTCTAACAGTTATTACTGAATAACATAACAATATGTTTACTTATTTCTTTTGTTTATTATCTATCTTCCCCTCCTTGTAAGTCCCAGGAGTGCAAAGGTTTTTTTTGCCTATTTTGTTAACTGCTGTATCCTCGAAACCCAGAAGAGTGCCTGGCTCTTAGTAAGTGCTCAATAAATGTTTGCTCAATGAATGGATGAATAAAACAAAGATGAGTCATGGTCTTACTTGATTTGCAGCACTTACTTGAAAAATTACAAAGTTTTCATTAAAAACTTTTTTAAAATGACACAGAAGCTTTGAATATCTCCTGATGATATGACCTATGACTATAACATCCAAAGCATCAGTGTTCTTTTCCAAGTATTTTGGACATTCTATGTCTCAAGAATTAAGATCTCCTTTAATCTATCACTGTCAAGTCTAATGTAAGTATAACTATGTAAACCACTCCTAATTTGTCATAAAAGGAGAGAAGAATTGAATTATAATGAAACATCTGCCCTTTGTTTTCTTTTTTTTTTACCTGTTCATTTTTTTTCTTTTTTAAAAAAAATATTTATTTATTTTAATTGAAGGGTAGTTACTTTATAGTATTGTGATGGTTTTTGCCATACATCAGTATGAATCAGCCATAGGTGTACATGTGTCCCCTCCATCCTGATGTCCTTTGTTTTCTTTGGCTCTGTAATTTCCCAATGATCTTAATTTTGGCCATTCATTTTCTGACTTCTGTTTCTCTCCTATTTCCAAGATACAGATATTAACAAAGACTCTTGCTTGGATTTCTTCTCTTGCTTGGCATGCTCTTATCTATTTTTATGGCTTCTGTTACCTCCTTTTTTAGATTGCTCTCAAATATGAAAGTCCAATCTTGACATTTCTTTTCTTTTTTTAAAAATTTGTTTGTGTATTTATTTGGCTGTGCTGGGTCCCAGTTGTGGCACACGGGATCTTTAGTCACAGCATGTGGGATCTAGTTCCCTGACCAGGGATAGAACCTGGGCCCCCTGCATTGGAAGTTCAGAGTCCTAGCCATTGGACCACAGAGAAGTCCCCAATCTTGACATTTCTTATTGGCTCCCAGTTCTACATTGTCCAGGATGGTTACATCCATCTGGCCATCTTTCAAGTTCTCAAACCTCTCATATCTAAAATCACATTTACCTTTTTCCTTTGAAACTCTTTCCTATTCCAGTAATCCGTTTCTGTTAATGACTCTACATTCTTCCAAGTTTGTAACTGTTTCCAAGTATTGTAATCATTTGTGACTCTTTTTTTTTTTTCACATTGTCAGGTGTCAAGTCTTGCTACTTATACTTTTAGAATATCATTTTAACCATCCTCTTCTTTGCTTTCAGTAGATCAGGGTGGGGACCTGAGATTCTGCATTTCTAATATGCTTCTGAATCAAGCTGATGGTGCTGCTGTATTGACTGCACTTTGATAAACAAGGCCCTCCTCTAGGCCGACAGTGGCCACCTGACCTAGTTCCCACTTCCCAGCCCATGGCCAGATCTGAGGCTCAATTCTCTTTCAAAAATAGAGATCAAATATTGCCTAGTCTTGCTTGAAAAGAAAAAAGATCTTTTCTGTGTCATAGAAGATTTGGAAAGTTACAGAGTCAGAAAATAAAAAATTCAAATCAGCTACATGGTCATTAATACTTTGAGATATATTAATATATATGTATTTCCTTTTAGTTGTTTCTATATTGTAAATGTATGTTCAGTTTATATCTGTGTTTTTCAAACCCTAAAAGGATTGTTTACAGCTTTCTTTTGTTTCCCAGTGTAAAAATTTGCTAAGTGTATTGAATCCCCTGACTTACAAAGTAGAATCTGCCTTTTCTATATGACAAAATGCTCCTTTGCTCAATCTCCCTTACAGCTGGGAACTGAGGACTTGGTGCAGCCAAGCAGATGCATCCTCTAGGCTTTGATTCAGGACCTGGTGACTCAAAGCAGCAGGGATGACGCAGAATCCGTTCTGGCCAGGGCACAGCAGTGATGGCAGCTGCATCCGGTTTCCAGTGGCAGCAGAGACAGCTGTTCTGGGGCAGTGTGCAGTGTCCGGCATCTGAAGACTTGGCAGTGCAAGCCATGGGGTCAGTGCTTGGCAGCTGCCGTGATGACTTCACAGGAACAGCTCTGCAGGGTGTGTTGGGTGTGGTTCTTGCCCCGTGGTTTGTCTTCCCACCTTTACTTCTTAAATTAGTTTAAAAGTTGAATTAATTTCCTGGCAATGAGCACTAATGATGTTAATAATAACTAACTCTTAGATACTAACAATAACTGACTCTTAGATATTAGCAATAACTAGCTTCGGATAGTGCTTACTGTGTGCCAGGCAGATTTCAAAGTGCTTTATGTATATTATATACTGGTATAATTTCGAGTTTACAGATGATGAAACTGAGCTGCAGAGAGGACAGGTTACATGTTCAAGGTCATATGGCTAAATAGCAGCTCTGAAACTAATTTAGTCTTAACCTAGCTCTTAAGAGGTCTGATACATATAACATTTTATATCCTAATTTTTTCATATAACAGAAATTTTGTGAGCATTTCCATGTTCCTCTGAATATTTAAAGTAGTTGTATACTGTTCACTTATAAGGCTGATTCATGATTCATTTAACCAACTTGCTGTTGTTGGACATTAAGTATATCCTGGTGGCAAAATGTTTTTTCTTGTTTCAGTTAATACCCTTGACTGTTTCTCTAAGATAAAGTTCTATGAGTGAAATGCTTGGTCAAAGGGTATTCTGATTGCCTTCCAGAAATATTATTCCAGTTTACACATACAGCAGTGTGTGGGAGCATCCTGTTTTCCTTGAGACCTTATTAGCACTGAATATTATTAACTTTTTTAAATTTGTGGTACTGAAAATGATACATAGTTTTCTTTTAAATCCAAAATTCTTTAAATATTTAAAAATAAATTTATTGACCATTTGTTTAGAGTTCTTTTTGTGAATTGACTGCCTCCATCACATGTGGGACAAAGTTGAAACTTAGAAGGCAATTCAAGGCCTTTCTACTCTGACCCCAACTACTTTCGTAACTAGTTCTCCTAAACATTCACCCAACACACCAGTGGGGATTATTTTGTGTTAGTTGAAACCATATGAGGATACTATGTCTGTAGACCAGAAAGTGATTGACTATTGGCAGTTGTATGTGGGTACACCTTATAAATCTCCAGACATTTGCTCTCCCACTAGTATTTTCACGAACGTCCTCTGCCTGTCTCTGCTTGGTGACATCCTTCGTGTTATTGATGAGGCTGAGTTCACTGGCATGTCCCCTGCTCCTTTGCCATCCGTATCCTGTTCGCCTCTCACTGTAGCTGAGGTTACTGTAAATCACCCTTCTTCAGAATTTCCACTCTGTGTCTTTCCTGTCAGAGCTGTAGGATGGTCCCAGGGTACTGCAGCTGAATAATGTGTTTGCATCTGTGTGGCAGAGGCCAAGCCCTCTGCTGCTTTTTGCCAGCGGAGACTCTGTCTTATTTATTTTGGCAAAGCTAGCAGAGTTTCAGGCTCATAGCAGATACACAACAAATTTCTGTTGACTTGAAGAACCAGTAACGCTAGGGCCCAGAAGGTGCCTTCTGAGCCACATATTCATTGTGATTTCCTTCCACATTAAGTAAGGAAGAACATGTGTAACACTCTCTTCTAATAATAATATCTTCTTATTTGACCAGTTAGTATTGTATTTGGAATCAGTCCTCCTTATTTTGAATCCTCCATCCTTATAATTTTTTTCCTGTATTTTCAGATGTGATCATTATATTGGAAATCATTGGTCATTATATTGGAAGCAAGATTCTCAGGTATGAAAGAACACAGTTCTCTTGCTAGCTAAATAAGTAATCTATGTGCTTCTTAGTTTTTCCCTTTTAACCATATTCACCTTTTTCTCTTGGGTTAACTTTCAGGAACTTTTAGTGACTTCCAGGAAATACTAATGCTAAAGTTACTATAACAAGATTCAGGATCATCAAAGGTAAAAATGTTTTTAAATAAACATGAAAAGCATTTCAACTGAGCCTTAAGATTAAGGCTTCTGTTTATAAAAGAGATACATAGTGCATTCAGTTTAAATTGTACTTCAGGAAAAAAATCATGGAATCATATAACTTTAAAGGTAGAGAAGAACTCCCAAATATGTACTCAATGTGTACTGTCTGGTGGAAAAATCCAAGTGAGAGTGGAGGAGAGAAGATAACTTTGGCTCCATGTTCCCCCACCCAGTTAATTTTCAAATGATGTTTCAACCTTTGTTCATATCTTACCTACATATCCTGCCCTTGCCATGCCTTGAATAAGTTCAGTTAGAAGCAGTGTCAATGCCAGGCCTTGTGTTTTTTTTTTTTTGGCTGTGCTCAGTCCTCATTGCTGTGATGGGTCCTCATTGCTGTGCATGGGCTTTCTCTAGTTGGGGTGAGCAGGGGCTACTCTCTAGTTGCGGTGCACGGGCTTCTCATTGCAGTGGCTTCTCTTGTCGCCAGCTCTGGCAGGCTCTAGAGTGTGGGCTCAGTAGTTGTGGCAGAGAGGCCTAGTTGCTCCGAGGCATGTGGAATCTTCCTGGACCAGGGATGGAACCTGTGACCCCTGCATAGGCAGGCATATTTTTAACCATTGGACCACCAGGGAAGTCCTCCTTTGTGTTTATACTCAGAAGGGACTGGGTGCCCTGACATTGGCCTTTTCTTTCCTGCTTGCTCATTGGCATATGTGTGTTCAGCCTTTTACCTTTTGTAAGTGGGCTCCTCTAACCAGGGAGCTGGTTCAGTTACCAGACCCAAAGATCCAAAAGGTCTGTTTAAGATTTAATATAGGGGATAGAATGTTACAATGAAGAAGACAGATATTAATAAAAGCAGCTACTGACAAGAGTATAGAGAAACTGGAACCCTTCTGTACTGCCGTGGGAATGAAAAATGGTACAGCTGCTTTGGAAAACAGTCTGGCAGTTTGTCAAATAGTTAAACATAGAGTTACCATGTGATTAAACAATTCCACTTCTAGGTATACAGAAGAGAAATGAAAATATATGTCCACACTGGAGCTTATGCTGGTACATGAATGTTCTTTGCAGTATTATTCAGAAGAGCCAAAAAGTAGAAAAAAAACTAAATAATCATTAACTAATGAATAGATAAATAAAATGTGGAATGTTATTCAGCAATTAATAGGAATAAAGTAGTGATACATGCTACAGAATGGATAACCTTGAAAAGAGGCTGAGTGAAAGAAGCCAGGCATAAAGGACCACACATTGTGCGATTCTGTGTGGAATTTCCACGTAGGCAATTCTCTACAGATAGGAAGTCGATTAGTGGTTGCCCAGGGGTGGGGTTTCTTTTTGGTATAATGAAACATTCTAAAATTGATTGTGGTAATAGATATACAAGTTTGTTAATATACTAAAAGCCATTAAATTATATACTTTAAATAGGTGAATTGTACAGTATGTGAATTATATGTTAATAAAGTTGTAAAAAGGAAACAATGTGTGTTCTTTTCTTTTAATTTTGTCTCCTATTACTTCTCTGACTAGCTGGACATTCCCAGCGTAATTTCACATTTGCTTTGCCCTTTAATTCCGCTTGAAGTCCAGCCAATAGCTAATGTAACAGGGTAGAAGTTTAACTCACACTACAGTTCAGACGCAAAGAGAAAATGGAAGTTCTTTATTTAGTCTATAATTAGTCTGGCTTTCCTCCTGAAGCCCAACTAATGCATAGTGGGAAAAATGAGTGGCATGTTTTGTTACCAGTCTCTGGGAGGCTGCTGGTATGGAAGGGAAGGCTGGAACTCATCTACCTGCTGTTAACACATACTATTCTTGCTGCAACTAGATCCACTCAAATGACCAGTGGACAGTGTGGTGCTCCATATGTATGATTCTGAATTCTTGTCTTGATTCTTGATTCCGTGCCTTACTTTGGCCTCTGTTTTTTATGTGATTCAAGACTTGCTTTGAACTCTGGTTGTGTGTGCTCCATAACTCATGATGGCTCTTCTGATTACTGGCTCTGTTTTGAGCACAGGCTACCAGTCAGTGCCTGTGATCTGGGTTTGCTGTAGCTGGTCACAGAGATTCATTGTTTTATTCTCCTAGTCATGGCTTCTTATGCCACCTCTATGATCAGTAGGAGCTCAGGTGATGAAATGAGCATTTTGTGGTTCTCTGAAGCATTAGAGCTTAATAGAATAGAATGTGCGAGTGCGTGCCAAATCACTTCAGTCGTGTCTGACTCTGTGACCCCATGGATGTAGCCCGCCAGGCTCCTCTGTCCATGGGATTCTCCAGGCAAGAATATTGGAGTGGGTTGCCATGCCCTCCTCCAGGGGATCTTCCCTATCTAGGGATCGAATCTGTGTCTCTTAGGTCTTCTGCATTGACAGGCGGGTTCTTACCATTAGCGCCGCCTGGGAAGCCCCAGTAGAATAGAATACATACACGTATTCCCTTCTTTTGAAACTGTATTTAAAAGCACTCTAAAGTGTTTTAAATAAAATTTGCCATGTGTTTGTAATTTTGTATTAATGATGGTGTGAGTACTTTTTTTAGTAATCTTTCTCTCTTTATCTACATCTATATCCATATTTTTTTGGCAAGAGGGCTATTGCAATTTGAATGGAGGGAAGTATAGAATAGTAACATATTTGTTGGTCTGGAGGGAGATAGCCTATGATGTACATGTGTTTTTTTGTGGTTGTTGTCCTTGCAGTATTATTATTTTAAAATTTATTTTTCATTGGATGTTAATTGCTTTACAATGTTGTGTTGGTTTCTGCCATAGAACAATGTGAATCAGCCATAAGTATACATATATCCCCTCCCTCTTGAATCTTCCTCCCAGCACTACCCATGCCACCCCTCTAGGTTATATGTACTTTAAAAATTGTTTTAGCTTGGCCAACCCAAGTCAGTGATGTGATGGTTTGGAAAGCAGTTTGAAGTAATATATTAATTGAAAAAAGTATGTGTATAAGTGGACTCAAGCAGTTGAAACCTATATTGTTCAAGGGTTAACTATTTACTGGCTATTTTGAGAACTTTTTTTCTGAATATTATTTTGTTATATAAACAACCAAAAACAAAAAGGAAATAAAGAGCTTCTTGATGAAAGTGAATGAAGAGAGTGAAAAAGCTGGCTTAAAACTCAACATTCAAAAAATGAAAATCATGGTATCTGGTCCCATTACTTTATGGTAAATAGATGGGGAAACAATGGAAACAGTGACTTTATTTTCTTGGGCTCCAAAATCACTGCAGATGGTGACTGCAGCCATGAAATTAAAAGATGTTTACTCCTTGGAAGAAAAGCTGTGACCAACCTAGACAGCATATTAAAAAACAGAGACATTACTTTGCCAACAAAGATCCATCTAGTCAAAGCTATGGTTTTTCTAGTAGTCATGTATGGATGTGAGAGTTAGACCAGAAAGAAAGCTTAGCACCAAAGAATTGATGCTTTTGAACTGTGGTGTTGGAGAAGACTCTTGAGAGTCCCTTCGACTGCAAGAAGATCCAACCAGTCAACTCTAAAGGAAATCAGTGCTAAATATTCATTGGAAGGACTGATGCTGAAGCTGAAACTCCAATACTTTGGCCACCTGATGGGAAGAACTGACTCCTTAGAAAAGACCCTGATGCTGGGAAAGATTGAAGGCGGGAGGAGAAGGGGACAACAGAGGAGAAGATGCTTGGATGGTATCAGTGACTCGATGGACACGAGTTTGAGAAAGCCCCAGAAATTGGTGACAGACAGGGAAGCCTGGTGTGCTGCAGTCCACGGGGTCACAAAGAGTTGAATCGATTGAACTGAACTGATAAACAACCAAAAATATTTCAAAAATGATATTTATTTAGGACTGAATAGTGTCCTACAGTCTGAGAGCCAAAGAGAGGACAGTCATTTTTTTTTTTTCTTACCAAATAATATTTTGTTTTGGGAAGGAAAATTCAAATTTAAAAATATTTAAGAGACTTTCCTGGAAGTTCAGTGGTTAAGACTCCATGCTTCCTCTGTAGGGGGCATGGGCTGATCTCTGGTCAGAAAACTAAGATTCCACATGCCACATGGTGTATGGCCCCCCCAAAAGCTAAACATTTAAAAATATATAACATGTAAATGCAAATTTTTTTGGCTTTGCCCTGCGGCACACAGGATTTTAATCTCCCAACCAGGGATTGAACCTGCACCCCTTGCAGTGAAAGCACAGCTTTCACTTAACCACTTAACCACTGGACCACTAGGGAAGTCCTGCATACTGTTTACAAAAAGACAAACTTGATTAAAATACTTGATTACTAAATGAATAGGGATTTGAGAATGTATTTTTTTTAGTAGTTATTTATTTATTTGGCTGTGCCATGACACATGGGATCTTAGATCTTCTTTGAAGCATGCTGGATCTTTAGTTGCAGCATGTGGGATCTAGTTCCCTGACCAGGGATCAAACCCAGGCCCTCTCCATTGGGATCATGAAGTCTTAGCCACTGAAACACCAGAGAAGTTTTGAGAATGTATTTTTTTTTTGAGAATGTACTTTATAAGATCTTTTATTCAATAGAAGCTATCTATGTGTCTAATATGTACATATATGTAAATTTAAAATTCGTGGATATATATGTAAAGATATAAAATAAATATGCATATATAAATAAATAATAAATGCATGTATATATTCTTAGGTATATTGCCTAAGATTCAACTGGACATAATTTTCACATTATCACTTAATCAAAATCATACCTGTTAATTCATAAATTATACCTGTTAATTCACACAAAAAATGAAAGGTTGATAATGACAATGTAAAACAGGTGTACTCTTTTGAGTATTTATTGCTTATTCAGATATTCAAAAGTATTCCTGCTGCTAAGTCGCTTCAATTGTGTCCAACTCTGTGCGACCCCAGAGACGGCAGCCCCCCAGGCTCCCCCATTCCTGGGATTCTCCAGGCAAGAACACTAGAGTGGGTTGCCATTTCCTTCTCCAATTCAAAAGTATTAAGGAGGTATAAAAAAAATGCCCAAGTCACTTCTAACAACACTAAAGCAGTTAGAAGTAACACTAATAAAACATGTGAAATTACATAGGTCACTAGACCTAAAAAACTGTTATAATGGAAGACAAAGAACAGCCAAGCAAGAAAAGGAAAAATTGGAAATGAGAAGAGGGAAAAGAGGGACTGAGCTAACCAAAGCCCTGGAAGGATCACTGGCAATCAGCATGGAAGAGTATAACATAGGACAAATGTGCTTATACAAGTTAACTGCTGATTGCAAGGACTTTCTTTATGTACTGTTCTTACACAGCTCATACCTCTCATTCCATTTGTACTGATTGGGATACAGATTAGACTGCTGTATCCAAAGGGCCCAACATATAATGACAGCAGGTAAAATCCAGGGTCTGTAAGGTGGCTTGACTTAGTCCTCAGTGTCCGGGACTGAGGCTCCCTCTATTTTGTGGCTTTGCCATTCTTAAAGATGTTGCCTTTATCATTCACACCACTGAAAATGGCTCATTATCATACCAACTGAGTCCACATTCCAGCCAGTAGGAAAAGGAAAAGAGGGCAGAGAAGGCCTTATGAAACCTGTCATGGTTATTAGAAAGGGAAATGAAAGAGAAAGACGCCTGACAGTGTGTCCAATGCAATTTAAGAATAGTTTGATTTGGAAATTTAAACAGTCCCGGTAGGCAACACTGTATCTTTCTAGGAAAAAATTATCAATCTCTGAGGTACCCCCATCCATCCTGTTTCTCTCCTGGAGGTTCCTGGTGTAAATGGAAGAGGGATGTGGTTTCTGTGTCCCCATTGATGTGGGACGGATTGGCTCACCAGTTTCAGCAGGGTACAGTCATCAAGAGGATCTCTTTCCAGGTCACTGTAACAATCACGGACAAACTCCTCTGCCCTTGGTTTTACTTTCACTTGTTCAATACAGTGATTCCTGGACCAGCAGCCTCAGTACCACCTGGGAACTTGTGAGAAATGCAAATTATTGAGCCCTAATCTAGACCTACTGAATCAGGAACTCTAGGGGTGGAGCCCAGCAACTGTGTTTTAACAAATACTCTAGGTGATTTGAGGCTTATTACATTTTGAGAGACATGATTTAATGCAATTCACTGAAAGGACAAATCAGAATACATACTTAACTGACTGACTCTGTTTTTGTCTTGGTCTCTCTGGTTTTTACAATTCCCTGGATCTAAGTGAAGTAAGTGTTTTGTTTACTTCCCCAATGTAATAGGCTACTACTGTAAAGCACCGACTTTCAGATCAACATCCCACAACAAAACAAACTGTCACGCGAGTGTATGTTCCTCGGTTCTTTGTCTCGTCACAGCAAAGATTTGGAGCAACGGACATTAAAGCCCTCGGCGCATCACAGCTCTCGGGTCTTGGACAAACCATGTTACAGCTCTTAGGCAAAACAGCTCTCGGGTCTTGGACAAACCGTGTTACAGCTCTTAGGCAAATCAGTGTTACAGCTCCATTTTATTTAGAAGATAGTAGGAGAATCCAAGACTCGAAGAGAAGGGAGTGGAGGAGTGCGTGGGGAGGGAGAAAGAGAGAGAGAAAGAGAGAGAGAGAGTGTGCGCATGCACGCGGGAGAGAGAGTCCGAGAGAAAGCGCTTTGGCTCCTCCTTTTACATGTTTTTTCCTCCACCTGGGCCTGCCCTATGCAAATTTGGCTTAGCCAGGAGTGCTGTTTGTTCTGTTTGTTCTGCCTGAAGTCTTCACTCTGGTCCTCGGACCTTCATTGTCATTTAGCCACCGCCATTTTGGACTCCTTTTCCCTATTCTACCTACCTAAGAAAACCAACAAACAAAACTCTTTGAGTTTGGTTGGAATAAGTTACGTGGAAAATAACCTGGATTGCTGCATGATTCTATTTTGAGTACCAGAAGCTATTACATTTGCCTTTGCATTCCTTCTTTAAGATACACTAATTTCCAGCTCCCTCCCCTGCTGGATACCATGAACTGACCTTGTCAAGTTGTCCTGTTCTCAGAGCAGTAAGAGAAAAGCATATTATTTTTCCAAGTATTGCATTAACCAGTTGCACATACTCACTTTTGCCAAGAGTCTACACCTAAATTTGATGAGAATGATGAAGAGGACTGGCTGCCTGCTCCTACATACTCCACAGGAAGAAATAGTACAAGGCAACAAAAACAGAGAAATAGCCAAAATAGAGAATGTCTAATTCTGGCTCTGTTTCCATCCCAGCATTCTCAGTGAAGTGCAGAGTTTCCCCAGATTATAAAATAGAGATAATGTTCTGAATGCAACATTACATTAAAAGGCATTTGTTTTGATTCATTCTGTGGATAGGAATAATCATTTGTCTTCCTTCTCAGTGTGAGTTAGAATTTATACTGCCTGAATAGAAAACAGTTCAGTTTTCATTCATTTAACAGTAGTATGTTTCCTTCAGAAAGAATTCTAGTAATGCCTAGTAAACAAACAAAAATGTGGAATATTAAACTTTTATAATTATTTAAAAACAATAACTCTATGCTACATTAATATTGTTGTAAATTGGAAAGTTGTCATTTTTGTGAATAGGGGATTTAGAGAAAGAGATGATTCTTCTCTCTACCTAAGCTCTTCTCCATATCTAACCTTTTGAATAATTGTTTCAAAAATGTAAATTGCACACTCCCCTATTTTGGGGCTTCCCATTGCATTTAGAGTCCCCTTCAGTTTTCAGTGCTCCACGGGTTCTGCCCTTGTGCTCTTTTGTGTTCCTCCCCAGTGTCACATCAGGGATTCTCTCCTTAGCCCCCAGCCCCCCACTCCTGCCTTTTGCTCATTTTGGCTTTCTTGCCATTTCTTGAAGGAACCACATTCTTTCCCACCCCAGAGCTTTGGGCTACGCCCTTTGCCAGGAATGTCCTTTCTCTAATCCTTCACAAGGTTAACTCTCACTTACTCTTAATTTCTCAGAGAATTGTCTCTTAATGAGAAATGTCTCTTCCTATGTAATTTTAGGAGTCTCTCTTACTAACCCTCTGCCTTCATATTGATTGTCACAATTTGTAGTTATGTGGTAATTTGCTGCTTTTTACTGTCTCAATTAGATTATAAATCCTGTACCATCAGAGATCTTTTCTATTTTGCTTCCAGCATAGTGCCTTGCACACAGGAGGTGTTCAATAATTTTTTTTCGCAAACCTTTCACTTTTATGTATTTACTTTTGGCTGTACCTCGAGGCATGTGAGATTAGTTTCCTGATCAGGGATCCCACCTGTGCCCTCTGCATTGGAAGGTGACGTCTTAACCACTGGACCACCAGGAAAGTCCCTAGGAGGTATTCAATAAATATTTGATGATTAAATTACCAAGTATGATACAGCAAAATTGACACTGTAGTTTGAAATGTAGATGATAAATTATCCATAAATTTTAACATTATAATGAGTTGAATTTGATTGTTCACAAATGGGTTGAATTTCAGAATTTGCAGACTGGTTATTTAACACTCAGATTACATTTCTCTAATGGAAAAGCTGTCATTGTCAATTCAGGTCTGCATCCACTGAAAACAACAGTTACAGATCTTCTGCAAGATCAGGACCTTGGTTTCCAATCAGGATTCCTGGTTTTCAGCCCGTACATAATTTTTAAGGCCTTTGATTTTGTGAAATTAAGATAAGAATGTCAGATTCAAAAGGTGATTTTTAGTTTTTTTTTCTCCCTCAGTGTCTCTTTCATGATCCGATTGTTGGCACAAGGAGAAATATTGCTGTCAAGCTGTGCTCAGGATAAGGGATAGCCTTAAGAAGCTAGACAAAAGGATCACTTCCAGAAGTAGTTTGGAAGGAGATCTGTCAGCACACCACTGTAGCTCCAGGAGTAGAAATATGTTTGTGTGTGAGTGAACAAGGGGTAGGGAGTGGGGGAGGAAGAGGACGACTGCTCCAAGGAGGGGGGTGACCCTGGAATCAGTCCCTGGTACCGTAGGGCTGGAGTATCACACTGTTTAGTCACAGTGGCAGCTGCACAGCCCTAACTACTGTCGGAATGCTGGCTATCAAAGACCTCGCCAGTGGCACGAAACGGCCACCCACAAGTGCAGTTGTATTACTAAAAGGGTCTAATATTGCAGCTCTCTTCCCTTGAGGTCAGTTCACATCAAACTCAGTTTTGTTTTTCAATCTGTCCCACACCTATAGATGCATAACAAGCTTGCAAAGACCCAGCTAAAAATTTCCTGATCAGAACAGGAATTTCCACTAAAAACACGCCTGACAGGTGTTCCTCTGGCCTTGTTTGAATCAGTTAGTCAGTTCAGCCACTCAGTCGTGTCCAACTCTGCAACCCCATTGACTGTAGCACGCCAGGCTTTCCTGTCCATCACCAACTCCTGGAGCATACTCAAAATCATGGCCATTGAGTCGGTGATGCTATCCAACCATCTCATTCTCTGTCCCCTTCTCCTACCACCTTCAATCTTTCCCAGCATCAGGGCCTTTTCCAATGAGTCAGTTCTTCATGTCAGGTAGCCAAAGTATTGGAGTTTCAGCTTCAGCATCAGTCCTTCCAATAAATATTCAGGACTGATTTCCTTTAGAATGGACTGGTTGAATCTCCTTGCTGTCTGGGGACTCTCAAGAGTCTTCTCCAACACCACAGTTTAAAAGAATCAGTTCTTCGGCACTCAGTTTTCTTTATAGTCCAACTCTTACATCCATATATGACTACTGGAAAAACCATAGCCTTGACTAGAGGGACCTTTGTTGGCAAAGTAATGTCTCTGCTTTTTAATACGCTGTATAGGTTGTTCATAGCTTTTCTTCCAAGGAGTGTCTTTTAATTTCATTGGGTCACCATCTGCAGTGATTTTGGAGCCCAAGAAAATCAAGTCTGTCACTGTTTCCATTGTTTCCCCATCTATTTGCATGAAGTGATGGGACCGGATACCATGATTTAGTTTTTTGAAAGTTTTAAGCCAAGTTTTTCACTCTGCTCTTTCACTTTCATCAAGAGTATCTTTAGTTCTTCATTTCTGCCAGAAAGGTGATGTTATCTGCATATCTGAGGTTATTGATATTTCTCCTGACAGCTTTGATTCCAACTTATGCTTCATCCAGCCTGGCATTTCTCATGATGTACTTTGCATAAAAGTTAAATGAGCAGGGTGACAATATGCAGCCTTGACGTACTCCTCTCCAGATTTGGAACCAGTTTATTGTTTCACATCCAGTTCTAACTGTTGCTTCTTGACCTGCATACAGATTTCTAAGGAGGCAGGTCGGGCGGTCTGGTATTCTCATCTTTTTCAGAATTTTCCAGTTGGTTGTGATCCACACAGTTAAAGGCTTTGGCATAGTCAATAAAGCAGAAATAGATGTTTTTCTGGAACTCTCTTGCTTTTTTGATGATCCAGAGGATGTTGGCAATTTGATCTCTGGTTCCTCTGCCTTTTCTAAATCCAGCTCGAACATCTGGAAGTTCATAGTTCATGTACTGTTGAAGCCTGGCTTGGAGAATTTTGAGCATTACTTTACTAGCGTGTGAGGTGGGTGCAATTGTGTGGTATTTTGAGCATTCTTTGGCATTGCCTTTCTTTGGAATTAGAATGAAAACTGACCTTTTCCAGTCCTGTGGCCACTGCTGAGTTTTCCAAATTTGCTGACATACTGAGTGCAGCACTTTCACAGCATCATCTTTTAGGACTTGAAATAGCTCAACTGGAATTCCATTACCTCCACTAGCTTTGTTCATAGTGATGCTTCCTAAGCCCACTTGACTTTGCGCTCCAGGATGTCTAGCTCTAGGTGAGTGATCACACCATCGTGATTATCTGGGTCCTAAAGATCTTTTTTGTATAGTTCTGTGTCTTCTTGCCACCTCTTCTTAATATCTTCTGCTTCTGTTAGGTCCATACCATTTTTGTCCTTTATTGTGCCCATCTTTGCATGAAAGTTCCCTTGGTATCTCTAATTTTCTTGAAGAGATCTCTAGTCTTTCCCATTTTATTGTTTTCCTTGATCTTTGCATTAATCACTGAGGAAGGCTTTCTTATCTCTCCTTTCTCTTCTTTGGAACTCTGCATTCAAATGAATATGTCTTTCCTTTTCTCCTTTGCCTTTTGCATCTTTTCTTTTCTCAGCTATTAGTAAGTCCTCCTCAGGCAACCATTTTGTCTTTTTGCATTTCTTTTTCTTGGGGATGGTCTTGATCCCTGTCTCCTGTACAATGTCACAAACCTCGGTTTATAGTTCTTCAGGCACTCTATCAGATCTAATCCCTTGAATCTATTTGTTTGAATACTCACCTCCTTTACAGTCAGTCCACTTCATATTTGGACAGGTCTCATTGTTACATCTTTCACTTCCTTATACTGTAATGAAATCTGCCTCCCTGGACTTTCACCTCATTTGTCTTTGTTCCGCCCTTGGGAACTATGCGGAATATGTCTAATCTGTCTTCAACATGATCGTTCTTTAGAGGTTTGAAGACAGCTGTCAGATCCTCTTCCCTAAATTCTCTTTTTACCCAGGTAAAATAGCTTTCAGATCTTTCAGGTATACCTTTTATAAATAGTGTATTAATGTGGAAAATATTTGAGCAGTTGCCTTAGGCAGAGCTGAGTTCTGTCAATTTGTTTATTCAATTATTTATTCTCTTTGCACTTATTCGCATTAATAAGTAGAATAAACATGATAAATCCAGCAAAGAAGAGGTACACTAGGGAGGACTCTAACCACAGCAGGGGAGTTCAGCTAAGGTTGTTTTTGGAAGTCATGACTGACTTCATGACAGATAGTCGTTAACAAGGTGAAGAAGAGAGAAAGTGCATTTCTGACAGAAGAAGCAATATGGACAAAGGCCCTGTGTGGGGTAGGGCATGTGATGGAGGCATCACTTATCCTCTTGATTTAAGTTCTGTATATGTGCATATAGATTAAAATAATGTCTTCCCTTATTGTCCCTATGAAATCATTCATAATAAGTTAATCCGTTAACCCAGTCAGGCTTGTTCCTTCACTGTTCCACCAACAGTCATTCCCACCTCTGGCTTTTTCCTTCTGTTCTCTTTCTAGAAAGGTCACTCCTTTTCTGTATATCCAGTTCCTACAATCTTTACAGTCCATCTCCGGTTCTGTTTCCTCTGGGAAGTTTCCCTGGGTTCAGCCTCAGGTCTGTTTTGTGGTATTATGGTTAAATGCAGGATTTTTAGTCCTGGGGCTGTGAGTCTAGGTTTGATTACTGACTACTTGGTGGCCTTAGGCAAATTACTTAGCTTCTCTGATATTTGATTTTCATATCTGTGCAAAAGAGGTAATGACAGTAATTGCTTCATTAAAGTACTGGTGAGGATTAAGTGAGATTATATGTATATATATCTGGAAGCCCTTCCTAGTGGTTTTTACTTCCTTGTTCTGTATGGTCTCTGTTCTTGTTCAGTCGCTAAGTCCTGTCTGACTCTGTGACTCCATGGACTGCAGCACACCAGACTTCCTTGTGCTTCACTGTCTCCCAGGGTTTGCTCAAGTGATGCTATCTAACCATCTTATCCTCTGCCTCCACCTTCTCCTTTTGTTAATAAGACTGACTCTAAGGGTATAGGATAGGGAGGAAGCCATGTGCCTTGCTCCTGGGTATTTGAAGTCTCTGGTTCCCCAGCTGTCCTTGCTGCCCACCCAGTGGAAGTGCTCTCACAGTTAGCCCAGAGCATGAGTATGCACACAGAGCCTCTGAGCTATTCATTGGCTGATCTACTGAGCTGACAGCTCCCCAGGTGCAATGCCATCATGCACAACAAAAAGAGCCCAGGAAATTACAGAAGGAAGTTATAGTCATGCTTTAAATGGCAAGCAAAAGTATTTAGCAGACTGTCATATCTAAGACTTTTTTGACTTAATAATTCTTTTGCAGAATCTTATAGCCTGATGATTTTTAATAACAGAAAAACAAATTATTTAATTAATGAACCAACAAGTTTTTAAAGAACTTAAATTCAAATGAGGTTAACTAGGTGAAATTCTAGTATTATCTTTAAAAAGATAGCAACCTGTTTGTCAAGACTGCAGTCAAAGTTGTAGTGGAAGAATATTGAATTTCTGTCTCAAAAAAAGGAATGGAAGTATGCCAAATTGATTAAGTCCATTGATTTAAGATTTTTGTCTGTTTACAGACTACAGACAATTGTGATTCAGAATTGCAAGTAATTTTCTTTGTAGAGTTAAAAGAATCTGCAAAATAGAAACTAAATCAGTGCTGCATTTGCAGTTTAAAATGCAACCCCTTACCAGTATCACTCTGCATTTATTTCATACTTCAGATATTTCTCATACCTTGCTAGGTCAGGGACTATAAAAGACATTTTAATGCATATCTAGTCCTGCAATCAATCAAGCTAGTTTAAACTATCCTCTAACAGGTGAGGTAACAGATTAGTATTAAGGTCTGGGATTAACAAGTGGAAATAACTCATTCTGGGAGATCCTCAGGGACATAGCACAGTTCAGGGTTTAAGGCTCAAAGAAAATCTATTTTGAGAAAGGCATGAGTCAAAAACTCTGTTGTGGACAGCTTTGTGTCCTATTAAAGATTTTATCTTTAGCTTTTGTTTCCAAAACATCATCTCTTTATTGTGATATAACACATCTTTACCCCACGGCCCTCAACTGAAATTTTCGGCCCTTCCCTTTGTGAAACAGAGCCTCTAGTCACATTTACTTTGATTATTGTTTTAACAGATACTAAAACCAAGATCAGTGTGCCTGTTTTTCTGTTGCAACTATTTTGAATGTAAGTATTCAAACAGTATGTAAAATCTTACTAAAGCACGTAATTCAGAATTTAAAGCCCCAATTTTTGTTGTTCCACATTCTTGTCAACATTTATTGTTGTCAGTCGTTTGAATATTAGTCATTTTGGTGGGTATATAATGATGTCTCATATAGGTACTCATTGGCATTTCCTAGTAACTAATAGTGTTCAGTACTTTTCATATGCTTCTTGGTCATTCATAGGCTTTTATTTGTGAAATTTCTCTTTAAATCTTTGTCTACTTTTTTATTAGATGGCTTATATTTTTGTCATTGGGTTGTAGTTCTTTATATGTCCTGGATACCAATCCTTTGTCAGGCATCTGTCTGTGAACCCATTTCTTCTCTGATTTCATCCATCTTGGTCTCCTTTCTGTAGCATAACTGAACCAGTGTCAAGTATTGTCTACGTATCTTGTCCAAAGACCCTTATAGGTCTGTAAAATAAATACCTGCCAGGTGGTATCCTTCTTTAATGCCACAGGAAGGCAAAAGTGGAGTTTCAGAAAACGATCGAATGTCAGGGGCTGTTTATTCTATTTGTCATTCTATAGTATCAATGGTTATTTTCAGAATGGAAATTAGCATTTTTAGTTTACTTTCAAAAAATAATTTCATCTAGTTTTTTTCTTTTTTGGTTATTGTACATATCTTTTTATTAATTTATTTATTTTTAATTGGAGGATAATTGCTCTAGAATATTGTTTTGGTTTCCGACATACATCAACATGAATCAGCCATAGTATACTTATATCCCCTCCTTCTTGAGCTCCCTTCCCACTAGTTTTTTTTTTTTTTTTCTGTTCATAAAGTAACACAAAGTAAAATAAATATAAGGGTAATTGTAAAATAAATAAATAAATAAAACTAATGTTTTAATGTTACTTTATTGATAGTTATCTAGGGGAAAAAGTAGCTAGTGCTATCTGTGATTTCATGGTAATAAAGTTGATGATGATATTGCAAGTTTGTGAAGACATCTTTTCCCCCCTCAAAGTACTTTCACACCTTTTTTCAAATCTTTAAAATCAAGAAATAAACTTTAGAATTAATCTTTAAGAGAGGAATTAGTACTGCAACTAGTGTAACTGTTATGGCAAATTATTGTATTCAGTATTTGTTCTTAAAACCAAGATGCAAGTGAAAATCTTGGCATGTTAAAGTACTTTTGCACCATGCATCACCACACTGATAATGATGCAAAAGAGTAAAAACACTTCAAGCATCCCCCTATAGGAGACCAATTCAGATAAACTGTTCATGCAGATGGTGGGATACTTCCCCTTCTATGTCTCCACCTAATGGGTATATCACTTATGTTGTTTTATTTTTCCTTCATTATTTCATAACCATAGAATTTTACAGATAGAAAGCACTTTGAAGTCTTCTGACTCTATTCCCTCATTTAATAGAGGAAGAAAAAACAGATACTTTAAAAAAAAAAAGTCCAAAACAATAGAACTCACAATTTTGGAAGCTGGGACTAGACATAAGTCTTTTTTTTATTTCATAATCAAATCTTTTCATTATTTGAATAATCTTTTGATTTCATCTTTCTCCTCTGTTATCAAACCCTATGGATTTGTGCTTTAAGATGACATATTTACCCCTTTCTTTCTACTGTGTTTGCCAATATGGTGTCTATATCTAAACTGGATTGTCACTCAGACTGATCTTTTTTTCCTCAGGTGCATCTTGCTCTCTTTTGTCTCACTGATTTTCCTAATGTAGACCTTTCATCAGTTATCCTTGAATACTCCAGAAACTTCGGTAATCGCCACTGAATCATGTCCTAAATTCTCAAGGATCTCCATACTCTAATCCCATCCTGCCTCTGCATCCTTATTTCCCACTCCCCCCAACCTGCACCTGCCCATCAAAATGGTCTCACTGTGCCCTGGCTGTATGTGAACTCCTCCTGTGGTTCCTGTGTTGGTTCCTTACACTGGTAAACTGCTTACTCTTCTCTCCATTTAGCTACTTACATATAGTTCATAGTTCAACATCTAGCTCAAGCTGTACCTTCTCCAGTTTTCTAAATTTTCTCAATTGTGGTGATTTCTAACCCCTACATATACACTACAACATCTCACTTAGCAACTGATACCTGTACCGGCTTTATAACTGATAAAACGCAAAATCTCAGTGGCTTAATATCATAGATCTATTTGTTGTTCAGTGAAGATAGTGTAAGTGTTCGTGTATTGCTCATGGTGGTGGTAGGGGTGCTGTGCTTTTCACAGCCGTTTAGGGGTCCCGGGTGATGCAGGCTCTGTCATATTGAATGCAAAGTTCCCAGAGTTGCCCAGGCATTGGAGAAGAGTGGAGAAGGTACATCTGCTTCTTGGGCACCTCAGTCAAGCTGGGACAAGTCAACACTTTTGGTTATGAGGACTAATCACCTTTGCTGGGAAATGTACCCCCTGACTGGGCAACTGCATCCTTGAAACTACTCTACTCTTACCCTGTTGTATGATGGGAAGCACAAATCTCAGAGAGGGGACTAACCATCTGGCTTTGTTACAGTGGTATCCTGCACTGGTTTTAATTGCTTGGTGTCTTTGTATTCCCAGCTGGATTTTACACTGTAACTAAAATTCCACAAATTTATATAACAAAATGAGAGTCTGGCACATAGTGTATGCTTAGGGAATGATTGTTAAATAACAGAATAATTCATGCAGTCTTCTTTTTCTTTGAGTTTCTAATTCCTAAATTAAACCAGAAAGAAAAACAAAATAACAAATCTCTAGAGGTTCTGTCTTTGTCTTTTTAAAGAACACATTTGCATTGGATTCTTCACAGGCAGAAAGTGAAATTTAGCGAGTTGTATGTATTAATCGCTCAGTCGTGTCAGACTCTTTGCAACCCCATGGACTGTAGCCCGCCAGGCTCCTCTGTCCATGAAATTCTCCAGGCAAGAATACTAAGTGGGTTGCCATTCCCTTCTCCAGAGGGTCTTCCCAACCCAGGGATTGAACCTGGATCTCCTGCATTGCAGGTGGATTCTTTACTGTCTGAGTCACCAGGGAAGCCTTAGCTGAGCTATCTTCACTTTAAGAATAATAAGATTCTGTGCAGCTTCAAAAACTGTTTTCAGTTGGTGTATTGTGTTTCTCTTTCTTTTCCTAAACCTGTTCTGTTATTGAAAAATTGACACATATACAAACTAGAGTGAATGTTATAACTAAACCCTATGTACACACCGCCTGCCTTCAGTGATGACTGAGGATCCAAACCCTATTTTAGACATCCCTTTAAAATATAGGTTTTTAATTACAGTTCTTCTCTCTCCCTCACTTTTTTCTTGGAATTTGTTTATTGAAGAAACCAACTCATTTGTCTTATAATGGTTCTCACATTCTGAATTTGGCTGAATCCATCCTTATGGTTCCTTTCACAGTTTAGTGTACCTCTGTCCCCAGAATTTCCTGTAAACTGAAGTTAGATCTAGAATCTTAATCAGATTCTGGTTTGATTTTTATCATAGATGAGGTTATGTATATCCACCAGAAAAGACATAATGTCTCGTTATCTCTCTTTTTTGCTGCTAACATTTGTCAATGGGTTTAAGTGTTGTCACCCTCATCCATCCATTATAAAGTCCTCCCTTAGCTTTCACCTTTGGTCTCGGCTGCCACTGATGATCCATTATTTCATTATGCACATCCTGTGTTTGTTTACAATAAGATCTTCCAGAATTTTGAAATGTTTTATTATTTTTTTCATCTTTTATTATTAAATATATTTTAGAGATTTAAACCCCACCGCCCCATCATAAATATGGTAATTAAGATCTGTTTGACACAAAGTATTTTCACATACACTGTTTCACATATACCATCTAATTATCTCAAAACACCTTGGTGTTAAACTGGCTCTGTGACCTTGGGCAAAGGTCCTCATCTTAGAGATGAAGAAAACAATAATAGCCACCTCTAGGATTATTATGAAAATTAAACAAGTTAAATACAGTCAAGTTGTTTAGAATAGTGCTCACCATATTATAGTAAGAGTGAAATAAAAATTTGCAGTTGTTATTATGTTGCTATTGTCAAAATTTCTTTCAATTTTAATCTATTATGTTACAGTTTTAACTAATGTTTCTTTGACATTTTTATTTTAGTTTTTATGAAGATTAATAGAAACAATTTAATTACTCTGTTTCCATGTAGTTTCATGGTCTCTGATCCTCCGAGTCATAACCTTGATTACCTTACTTGTGATAACAACTTAGCTTTTACTGTTGCTTACTGTTAAATATTATTTAAATGCTCTGTTTTCTTTATTTATAGAAGACCAATGAACAATCATTTTCTAGCCCCGATCACTCCCTCACCACCCCCCAAAAAAACAATTAAAAAAAAGATAATATTTAACTTGTACTATTTAGGCTATCTATACCATATACCCGGAGAAGGCAATGGCACCCCACTCCAGTACTCTTGCCTGGAGAATCCCATGGACGGAGGAGCCTGGTAGGCTGTAGTTCATGGGGTCACTAAGAGTCAGACACGACTGAGCCACTTCACTTTCACTTTTCACTTTCCTGCATTGGAGAAGGAAATGGCAACCCACTCCAATGTTCTTGCCTGGAGAATCCCAGGGACGGGGGAGCCTGGTGGGCTGCTGTCTATGGGATCACACAGAGTCGGACACGACTGAAGTGATTTAGTAGTAGTAGTAGTATACCATATACCTATATCTGTATCATTATGAGATTAAAAAAGCAGCATGCTTTCACTATTTTGTATGATAAGATTTTAACACATTTTAGAATAAACCTTAATGAAATCATAGCATCAGAGCTTAGAGGATTTTGGAGAGCATTTCATTTGCAGGTGAAGAAGCTGAGGACTAACTAGGTTAATGACTCATCCCAGTTGTCCAGCTGCAATACAACCAACCAATGGCAGAGCCAGGACTAATATCCAGATCTTAAGTCAAAGCCAGCCCAGGTCTCCAAACTCTCCATTATACTGCATGATGCCCAACTATTTTTACTGTTCCTCCATTAATGCTCACAATACCTTTCTACAGGCAACAATATTAATATTTAGAGTTAAAACTGCACGCTTGAAGACACACATGTCTGTGGAAGTTAGCAATGTAGAACCCAGAAACCCCTCTCTGTTTCATGACACCTGAGTGATAACAGATGGTAAATGTAAGTAAGACTGAGTATAATGTGTATGTACATTAATGCTTAGACGTAAAGAGAAAGGACAGCTCCTTTCCACCGACTTTGTGGAAAGGTGACACACTCGTGACACATAGTCATACATGAGGCTAGAATTGCAAGGCAGATTTTAGGTAATTTTTAATTTTTTTTTTTTTTTTGGTTTTACCTTTAATTGTGGAGAATTTTAAATATACACAAAAGTAGACATTATAGTATAATGAATTCTTATCTTCCCGTCACTCAGCCCCAGTCTACATTAACCTATTAAGGTCAATCTTATCCCATTCCTTCCCTCATCCACTCCCTGTTTTGTGTTATTTTTTTAGCATATTTTTCTAGAAGACAGAAACAGTTTTGTTTTTTTTAATAGTTTAATTTATTTATTTGGCTGCGCTGGGTCTTAGTTGCCACGTGCAGGATCTTCATTGCAGCATGCTCGAACCTTTTTTAGTTTCGGCCTGTGGGATCTAGTTCCTTGACTAGGAATCGAACCCGGGCCCCCTGCATTGAGAGCTCAGAGTCAACTGCTGGACCACCAGGGAAGTCCCCAAAAACAGTTTTAAAATAATTACCACATGACCAATTATCATGCCTAAAATTTCTTACTATAATTAAACAGGCAATTGGTATTCAGGTTTCTCATTGTTTTATTGATACAAACATCAGCTTTCTTAGTTTGTTTTTTGAATCAGAATCTAATCCCTCACACTGTGATTATTTCTTTATATGTTACCTCTCTGTTTCTTTACTCTTTGCAATTTACTTGTTGAAGAAAACAGATTTTGTTTTTAACCTGTCACTTTCATCATAGACTGGACTTCGCTGCTTACATGCCTGCAGTGTAGTTACAAGACAGCTTAAAACATTAAAGAAAGGTTTGCATGTAATTATTATCAGGTTTCACCAGTTTGGTGGTAATATCTTGGGCACCGATGACGACAACCAGAGGTCTGGGCTTTGATGCTGCTGGCTGTGAGTGCCTGGTGACAGTGTGAGGTGGGCTTCTTCAAATGAGCAGCTGCGGCCAGGCTGAGAAAGCTTGGCTAGTGCCCCAGTCCCTTCCTCCTCTCTAATCTGAATCGGGCATTTTTTATAGTTTCAGAGCATCCCTTTTCCTTCACAGTAGTTGTCACAATGTGTAATTGTAGTGGTCTTTGAAGATTTATAGTCAGAAAAGTCAGGGGTGCATGAATGTGACAGTGTATATAACTTTACTTCTTTATAACACACAAAGCATGGTTTCCAGCTCAGCATGGGAAAATATACATTTGACAATTCATGCTAATAATTTCCACATTGGAATTTTTTTCTCTTGTGATTAAGCACCAAGTCAGATTCCATTCTTCCTTCCTCTTCTTTTCTTCCCAGGGTTGACTGTGTTCTTAGGCCAGGTCATCCAGTGTATATGCTGTTCTTAACTTGGTCCTCACCTTTAACTGAGTTTAACTGAGTTGGGGGCTATTTCTTCAGCTTTCATTTTTCCTAATTTCCTAGGCTTGTTGTAAAAACTCTATGGTGAGTCAGTCTTCCAGACAAGAAGAGGAGATTCAGAGGATGTAGGAGTAGACTATAGATGCTAAGGGGCCCTGAGAAGGGTGCTAGCATCCTGTCCTCTGCTGGAGCAAAACTGAGGAGGTAGTTTCAATACCCAGATTTACTTAGTTTAATCTCAGGTTTGGCCACACCCAGCTAATAGGACCTGGCCAGCAAGGACTGAATGAGTCTTGGCAGATGGGCTGCGGCCCCTTTATAGAACCTTGTACATGCCAGGGTGCTGTGAGGAAACTGTTTTAAGCCTCTGAAGGGTTTGAGGGCAGTGGCAAACTGCCAAGAGGCCCAGCAAATCAAGAGAGACTGAGTACGTGGACCTTGAGGCCAGAAGCATGGCAGGGACCAAGGCCACCAGAGTGGATGCCAAACACCACTTGTGACAAACCGTACCTGCTGGTGCGTGTTCGTGACCACCAAGGACTGCAGGTGTCCCGTGCTGGACGGTAGTTAAAATTTCTTGGGGAAGTTGGCTCATTCTCAAGAAAAAAGGAAGCAGAAGGAGGAGGAAAACTTTGAATCATAATGAATATTTGTGCTGTGCTCTGTTGCTCAGTCATGTCCGACTCTTTTCGACCCCATGGACTATAGCCTGCCAGGCTCCTCTGTCCATGGGGATTCTCCAGGCAAGAATACTGGAGTGGGTTGCCTCTCTCAATGAATATTTAGTAGTTTTAAACAAAAAGGAACCGAGTTATCTTCAAGTGGCAAGGTTGAGTCAATTTTTTTTTCTTCGTCAGCAGAAAGGGGACTAAAAAGCTAAGTTTGAAAAAGATAGATAAAGGTAAATTCCAGCACGTCTGGATGATTATAAATTTTATTTCTTTTTTTAAAAAATATAAATTTATTTATTTTAATTGGAAGCTAATTACTTTACAATATTGTAGTGGTTTTGCCATACATTGACATGAATCCGCCACGGGTGTACACGTGTTCCCCATCCTGAACCCCCCTCCCACCTCTCTCCCCATCACATCCCTCAGGGTCATCCCAGTGCACCAGTCCCGAGCACCCTGTCTCATGCATTGAACCTGGACTGGCGATCCGTTTCACATATGATATTATACATGTTTCAATGCCATTCTCCCAAATCATCCCACCCTCGCCCTCTCCCACGGAGTCCAAAAGACTGTTCTATACATCTGTGTCTCTTTTGCTGTCTTGCATGTGGGGTTATCGTTACCATCTTTCTAAAATTCCATATATATGTGTTAGTGTACTGTATTAGGGTGACTATAAATTTTAAACTCACTACACAACTTGGATTTATGTGTTAATTTTTAAATGTCTGTCTTCACTATAATGTAAGTTTCATGAGGGCACAAACCATCCCTTTTATTATTCTTCTGCGTTCTTAGAACCTAACCCAGTGCTCAGCACTTGACAGGTACTGAAGAGGAATTTACTCTATGAATATTAGGCCCACACATCTGAGCTCCTTCCAAAGTACTTAATACAGAGCAAGCACATAATAAATGATCTTTTCTCTTCCTTCCTGGAAGAATATATATTTCTTTGGGCACAGTCCATCTTGCTGTTGAAAGCCAATTCTGCCTTGGGTGGCTCTGAAGGTAAACTGGCTTTGGTATTGTATACGGGAGTTACTTAAGAAACGGAAGACACAGTGTTTGTGTTTTCTAACCTTTTTCTATAGCCAAAGGGCGCACTGGATATAGCAGCAGCTGTAGCTACAACTATAAAGGGTCTATCCTGTGGAAGATGCTGAATACTCCATAGTCATTTCCCCACCACAACACAGTCCTGGCCTCTTAATTCCAAAATTTCCTCTCCTTTCCCTCTCAGCCTGAGATCGGATCTGTTCTGATTTTCCTCTCCTTTTTCTGTGCTTTTCTCCTCTCCTTTCTCTTGTGTGCTTTTCCTCATTTACACACCTAAGCTTCACTCCTTTTCAGGGTAGAACTCCCAGCCAGACAGGATATCCTAGATGTTTCACATTTCAGGCAGAGTCATCTTGTTCTTTGGGAAAACCAACAACACATTTTATAAAATATTTCAGTACACAACTTAGTATCTAAATTTTCAGTTGCTCAGGCGTGTCTGACTCTTTGCAACCCCATGGACTGCAGTACACCAGTCTTCCTGGTCTATCAACTCCCGGAGCTTACTCAAACTCATGTCCATCGAGTCAGTGATACCATCCAACCATCTCATTCTCTGTCGTCCCCTTCTCCTCCCGCCTTCAGTCTTTCCCAGCATCTTCCTTGCAGAAGGTAGCCAAAATACTGGAGTTTCAGCTTCAGCATCAGTCCTTCCAATGAATATTCAGGACTAATTTCCTTTAGGAAGGACTAGTTGGATCTCCTTGTAGTCCAAGGGATTCTCAAGAGTCTTCTCCAACACCACGGTTCAAAAGCATCAATTCTATGGCACTCAGCTTTCTTTCTAGTCCAACTCTTACATCCATACACGACAAGTGGAAAAACCATAGCTTTGACTAGAGGGACTTTTATGGCAAAGTAATGTCTCTGCTTTTTAATATGCTGTCTAGGTTGAGCATAGCTTTTCTTCCAAAGAGTAAGTGTCTTTTAATTTCATGGCTGCAGTCACCATCTGCAGTGATTTTGGAGCCCAAGAAAATCAAGTCTGTTACTGTTTCCATCGTTTCCCCATCTATTTGCCATGAAGTGATTGGACCAGATGCCATGCTCTTAGTTTTCTGAATGTTGAGTTTTAAGCCAATTTTTTCACTCTCCTCTTTTACTTTCAAGAGGCTCTTTAGTCCTTCTTCGCTTTCTTCCATAAGGGTGGTGTCATTTGCATATCTGAAGTTATTAATATTTCTCCCGGCAATCTTGATTCCAACTTGTGCTTCATCCAGCCCAGCATTTCGCATGATGTACTCTGCATATAAGTTAAATAAGCAGGGTGACAATATGCAGCCTTGACGTACTCCTTTCCCGATTTGGAACCAGTCTCTTGTTCCACATCCAGTTGCTTCTTGACCTACATACAGATTTCTCAGGAGGCAGGTCAGGTGGTCTGGTATTCCCATCTCTTTCAGAATTTTCCACAGTTGGTTGTGATCCACACAGTCAAAGGCTTTGGCATAGTTAATAAAGCAGAAGTATATGTTTTTCTGGAACTCTCTTGCTTTCTTGATGATCCAATGGATGTTGGCAATTTGATCTCTGGTTCCTCTGCCTTTTCTAAATCCAGCTCGAACATCTGGAAGTTCATGTTTCACGTACTGTTGAAGCCTGGCTTGGAGAATTTTGATCATTACTTTGCTAGCGTGTGAGATCAGTGCAATTGTGTGGTAGTTTGAACATTCTTTGGCATTGCCTTTCTTTGGAATTAGAATGAAAACTGACCTTTTCCAGTCCTGTGGCCACTGCTGAGTTTTCCAAATTTGCTGGCATATTGAGTGCAGCACTTTCACAGCATCATCTTTTAGGACTTGAAATAGCTCAACTGGAATTCCATCACCTCCACTAGCTTTGTTCATAGTCATGCTTCCTAAGCCCACTTGACTTCACATTCCAGGATGTCTAGCTCTAGGTGAGAGATCACACCATCTTGGTTATCTTAGTCATGAAGATCTTTTTTGTATAGTTCTGTGTATTCTTGCCATCTCTTCTTAATATCTTCTGCTTCTGTTGGGCCCATATCATTTCTGTCCTTTATTATTGTGCCCATATTTGCATGAAATGTTCCCTTGGTATCTCTGATTTTCTTGAAGAGATCTCTAGTCTTTCCCATTCTATTGTTTTCCTTGATTTCTTTGCATTGTTCACTGAGGAAGGCTTTTGAGCCATTGTGTTGGAGAAGATTCTTGAGAGTCCCTTGGACTGCAAGGAGATCCAACTAGTCCATCCTAATGGAAATAAATCAGTCTTGAATATTCATTGGAAGGACTGATGCTGAAGCTGAAACTCCAATACCTGATGCAAAGAACTGACTCTTCCCTGATGCTGGGAAAGATTGACGGTGGGAGGAAAAGGGGATGATAGAGGATGAGATGGTTGGATGGCATCACCAACTTGATGGACATGATTTTGAGTAAGCTCCAGGAGTTGGTGGTGGACAGGGAAGCCTGGAGTGCTGCTGTCCATGGGGTCACAAAGAGTGGGACAAGACTGAGCAACTGATCTGACTGAACCAGTAAGAAAAAAATCTATGAGCTCAGTTTTAGACTTGGAAAATATGGACCCCACTGTATAGTATTCCTGTACTTGCCTGCAGCTTGTTAAATATGCCGATTCCCTCAGCGATTTACCTAGAGACAAGTGGGTTGGCCTGAAACCTTTTAATTTTCTTTCATTCTTTGCATCTGTTAAGTTTAAGAAAAATTTCCAATGTACATAGCAAGGACTAGAAGGGTGAAGACATATGACAAGTAGGGACATAAGTGGCAGAGAGCAGAGACAAGGAAACTTTTGAGTGAAAAGGAATTTGACCCAACATCTTTGTTCTTTCCCCAGTACTAATATATCTGCATGAATGCTGATATGAAAAAAAAAGAAAACTGGAACTTCCCTGGCAGTCCAGTGGTTGACTCCACACTGCCAGTGCAGCGGGGGGAGGTGTTCGATTATCCTTGGTCAGAGAGCTAAGATCCAACATGCTGTGCAGCCTAGGGGTTTTGGGGGAACCTCATGGAATTATGGAAAACTGATAATAGTGTTGGTAGCTTAAGATGTTGAACTATCCAAAAAATACTGAAAATGTTGGTCAAGCTTGCCAAACAATATTAATCACAGTCATTTCAATGACCTTGTTTCTGTTGTGTCTTACTACTATGCAGCACAAACAGTGACATATAGCATCAAATGTGTGTCTAAGCTGTAAGCTTTATTTGATTAGAACAGTAACCTACCTCCCTCTGAATACCTGTTTGTATCTTTATATAGTCAGTGTTCATAGGTAGTTGTATATGAGCATGTTATCTTCTCAACTGTAAAGTGCTAGAAAGAACACTGCATAGATAAAGCACTCTTTATTCTCATTTTTTGGAAATTCAAGGCAAACTCCTGTTAGAATAGTAGTTTACCCTTGTTATGATCTCTGCCTCTTTTGAGAATTTTATTTCTGCCCCATTCTACCTTGAATAGGAGAATTTCACACTTCAAACTTACTCCACTTGGTAAAGAACAGCACTTACAGAAAGGAGACCCTGGAGCTTCGTACTCTGAGACCTCCACCCACCCACCTTCACCACTGAAGGCATTCTCAGTCATCTCTCATTCCCTGCAGTCTCAGGATCAGGGGAGGAGAGCTATCTCCTTTCTTTGGGTGTGTGCCGGCGGCGGGTATGGAGAAGAGTAGAGAGTGGGAGTGGGATGGTGATGCCTGGAGACCTCAGCACTGGGGGTTTGAATGGCCTTGAGAAGCTGGAGCTGGCTAGGCCTTCTGGTTCGTGATCATGTCACTGTGTCCATTCCTTAAAAAGTGAGAATATTAGGCTAATAATTCTTAAAGGAAACAGTTTTGTAGTATGAATCTCTTCTTAACAAAGCACATGAAAGAGGATTCATTGCGTGGGCTTTCAGGCTGTTGTAGTCTCCTCTCCCCAGAATCTGTGGCTCTGCTGTTTCGTGTCAGCAGTCTGGCTTGTGGCCAGAGACAGCATAATTTCCAAGCCTGTTGCTCTGAAAACTATTGTCATTCAGAAAAATTCCCCCTTGCTTCATAAACTAGTACTTCCCAAATGTTGGATACTTTGAGAGGTTTGTAGATTAGCAATCATGTCATTTAGTTTTGTATTAGCCTCTCTTCCTGTGATATTATGCAACTAAAACCATTGTGCTAGCTGATCAGGTACTGATGGAATTCAGCATTGAAGGACCTTGACTCTATTACTCAGGAAAATTAAACCTTGGTTCCCCGAGACTTGCACTCCTGTTCCTCACTTCCTCTCTTTAGATGTCCCTACAGAGTTGAGGACATCACTGAAGAATGAAAAAACAGTGCCTTCTGAGTTTCCCACAACCCATTGTCATGAATCAAAGGAAAATGGCACTGAAAAGGAGAGGCAGGTTGTATTAGAATTATTTGAGTCCTTAGCTGGATTTCCTTACTGTCTGATTCAGTCCCTTCCTTTGTGTCTGCCTATCCATCTGTGAAGAGGGGATAATTACACCTGTTTCTTAGAGGGATGTTACAGAGATTCATTTTAGAAGCCTGTAAAGCTTTGTGAGCATAGAAAAGTATAATTACGAGAAAATGTATTGTCATTGCAGTGGTCCTGGCAAGTCTTAATTCCAGTCATTAATATATCGATGAATATGCATTATTCATTTTCATTATATAGAAGCTGGCTTTTCATGCTCCATGTTTCCTGATGCATGTATGTCTAAGAGGAGGACATTGGGAGAATGGAGAATCAGCCACAAATGTGGGTTTTAAAAGATACATTTTCTTTTCACTCACTCATGTTCAGGCTTTAAGCTAAAGGAGATGAGTAAAAGAAATGGCATGAAGAAAGTGGCGATCCTGAATGCCACTGTGCAGATTCTAATATTTTTCTAGCTTATGATCAAAAGGGATCACTTGAGTCAGAAAAGATTTCTTCAGGTCAGAAATGTTTATTCTGGAAAAAAGCATCCTGTGTAAATCTTGGCAAATCACCTGAACCATTTTAATTAAGTTTCCCTAAAGATTTGAAAGAAAAAGTCAATGAACAGAATCCCTGTAATGGCAGTTGTCGATTATACCAGAGACAAGGCTATCACAGATATATAGGAAATGCTAGTTCCTTCCCAAACACCATTTAACCTATTATTAAATTTCCATTGTCTTTTAAGGAGGAAAGCAACAGCTGTTTCCTGAAAATTGTTCAAATTGCAGTAACAATGCTAAAATTGCATCAACAGTGTGGTCAACTGAGGAAAAGTGCAAACAAATCCATGCTAACTCAGAAACCCAGAATGGAACGATTGCTCTTTTTCTTCTATCCCACAGCACTCATCCCTCACCTCTCATTATGCAGATCCACAACAAATGTTGGTTAACTGCCTGCTATGTGGTGGAATGGCAGTTCTCAAGTGTGGTTCCTCAGACCAGCAACCACAGCATCATCTGAGATCTCTCATTAGAAATGCAAACCAGAAACTGGCTGTGGAGCCCAGGGATCCTTATTTTAACAGTTGCTGCAGGAGATGCCCATTCATATTAGAGGCGCCTCTTAGAGCTGGAATTTCACAGGGTAACAGTGAGGTAGACTGGGCTGTGCATCATATGGGCAGTGTGTCCGATGGGCGGTGCAGGTAGTGGCTGATCACCAGGGCAGAGCCCATCCCTCGCACTCCTTACAGGGTACTCCTCTGTCTGAGCCAGCTCAGAACTTGTATTTTGGGAGGGAAATTATTCTCTGGGATTCCAGTCTCATTCCAAGTAAAAAGCTCACACGGGAGCTATTCCAACTTGTGGTTAATACTGCGTACGATGAAAAACAAAGCTTTTCTCTACTGCTCTCATAACGTCGCTTACAGAGATGGAGGAGGGGCCCATAATGGAGGAAAAAACGGACGCAAAGGCCTGAAAAGGACTTAATCCTTACCATTACTATCTCTTGTCTCTATTATTCCCTACCACAACTCTTCTCCCCTTCTCCTCTTAACTTCCCCATGTCTAGCATGCTCTCCAGTGAGTATTGGGAGAGGAGAAAAAGTGACGAGGAGAAATGTTAGAGAAAGCTCAGAGAGAGAGGATGCCCAGGCCAGTCCCCTGCCTACCCATTCAGCTGGGATTCTCATTCCAAGGGGCTGGTTGCACGTTGCTAACTGAAGCAATCCAGTACCCAACGCTACTTCCTTCTCCCTCTCCTCAGACAAAAAGCAGTTTCTGGAAATAGAACTTGTCTTTCACTTAAACAGGATGTGACTATGATGTATGTTCCAGTTTCAGCTTTTGGTGACCCGACTCTCAGTAGAAGCGCCATCCCCACCCCAGGCTTTGGTGGAGAGTGGTGGGCAGTGTGGCCAAATTCCTGAGGCCGACAGAGCACTTCAGTCTTCACACTGACTTAGCAGTCAGATTCAGGGGACCAATCATACTTGGAATCAATATTCCCTGCAAGAAACCTTCCCTTAGGAAGCCTTTGATCTTTGCAACATCAAAGAGAGACTGGGAGAGAGCAGACTTGACTTTACACCTATGGTTTAAAATTAATATGTAAATATATGAAAGAGAAAGAGGAACAGTAGATCCAGCTGTCTGAGGCATCTGGGTCTTTATTTACTCCAATCTATGTTTTTTTAATGAGATGATTATTTACAGAATACACTGCAGACTTCTGAAGGACAGGACAGCAGGGTTGGATTCAATATCATCAGTACACAGGGAGTTAAGATTTTCTTAACAACGAAACAAACTTCAAAGAAGGCATTTTTTAATTTTCTTTTTTCTTTCAATCTTTTTTTTTTAGTTGAAGAAATTTTAAAGAAAAAATTAGCAACATTGCTTGAATTTTAGAAGGGATTAACTACCCCTAAAGGATTCTCAGGCATTTATCCACTTCAGTTCAGTTCCGACTCAGTCGTGTCCGACTCTCTGTGACCCCATGAACTGCAGCATGCCAGGCCTCTCTGTCCATCACCAATTCCCGGAGTTCACCCAAACTCATGTCCATCGAGTTGGTAATGCCATCCAGCCATCTCATCCTCTGTCGTCCCCTTCTCCTGCCTCCAATCCTTCCCAGAATCAGGGTCTTTTCCAATGAGTCAGCTCTTTGCATCAGGTGGCCAAAGTATTGGACTTTCAGCTTCAACATCAGTCCTTCCAATGAACACCCAGGACTGATCTCCTTTAGGATGGACTGGTTGGATCTCCCTGGAGTCCAAGGGACTCTCAAGAGTCTTCTCCAACACCACAGTTCAAAAGCATCAATTCTTCGGTGCTCAGCTTTCTTCACAGTCCAACTCTCACATCCATACATGACCACTGGAAAAACCATGGCCTTGACTAGACAGACCTTTGCTGGCAAAGTAATGTCTTTGCTTTTGAATATGCTATCTAGGTTGGTCATAACTTTCCTTCCAAGGAGTAAGCATCATTTATCCAGTGGTATGTGGTAAACCTACAGTTTGCTTTTTGAGTGGGAATTAGGGAGTGTAAGTAAACTGTTTTTTAAAACTCCCTAATATTCCTTAATCTTCTATTCCATTTTCCTGATTGGCTTTGCAGGATGTGTCTTACCTGGCTATACAGGGTATCTTTCACTGTTAAAATTTTTGTGTTTCCTTGGTTACTCAGTTCAGTTCAGTTCAGTCGCTCAGTCATGTCCGGCTCTTCACAACCCCATGGACTGCAGCATGCCAGGCCTTCCTGTCCATCACCAACTCCCGGAGTTCACTCAAACTCATCTCCATTGAGTCAGTGATGCTATCCAACCATCTCATCCTCTGTTGTCCCCTTCTCCTCCTGCCTTCAATCTTTCCCAGCATCAGGGTCTTTTCAGATGAGTCACTTCTTCGCATCAGGTGGCCAAAGTATTGGTTACTAGAGTTGCACTATTTCTCATAAGCCTCTCTCCACATATATACTTAGTGACAGAGGTTGGTGTGTGAATATCCTTTTTAGATTATCTTATTGCCACTACAGTTAATAATCATAGAACTGTTTATAAAAAGAGACTTTGGGGATCATGGTCCAACTTCTTTTATTTTACAAACAAGAGAACCAAGTCCAGGAAGTTTGAGAGACTTGCCCAAAGTCATGGAGCCACCTGACGCCAGGGCTGTAGCAAGAATTCAGGCTTCTTAACTCAGTTGAGTACTTTGTAGGTCACCCTTTTGCATTTTTTTAAAGTTAATTTTTACTGGAGTATAGTTGCTTTACAGTGTTGTGTTGGTTTTTGCTGTACAGCAAAGTGAATCACTTATACGTATGTGTGGTGGTGGTGGTTTATTCACTAAGTCCATGTCCAACTCTTTGCAACCCATCAGGCTCCTCTGTCAATGAGATTTCCCAGGCAAGAATACTGGAGTGGGTTGCCATTTCCTTCTCCAGGGGATCTTCCCCACCCAGGGACCCAACCCAGGTCTCCTACATTGTAGGCAGTCTCTTGCATTGCAGTCAGAAAGTGTTAGTAGCTTAGTCATGTCCGACTCTCTGCGACCCCATGGACTGTAGCCTGCCAAACTCCTCTGCCCATGGAATTCTCCAGGCAAGAATACTGGAGTGAGTTGCCATCTTCCTGACCTAGGGATTGAACCTGGGTCTCCTGAATTGCAGGCAGATTCTTTGCCATCTGAGCGGCCAGGGAAGCCCCTATTGCAGGCAGATTCTTTACCAGTTGATCTACTAAGGAAGCCCGTACATATGCATATATTCCCTCTTTTTGGATTTCCTTCCCATTTAGGTCACCACTGAGCATCGAGTAGGATTGCCTGTGCTATACCTAGAGACTATCAGACAGAGTGAAGTAAGTCAGAAAGAGAAAAACAAATACCATTTGTATGTGGAATCTAGAAAAATGATACTTATGAACTTATTTGCAGAGCAGAAATAGAGACACAGATGTAGAAAATAAACGTATGCTTTTTTTTTTTTTAATATCTGAAATTCTTCACCCTCTTGAGACTCAGCTGAGCTTTTGGCCAACCTGGAGTAGATATCAGGCTTTTTTTTTTAAGCAGTGAGTTTTGATACTATCAGAGAACACCCTGACTGGGAACTGTACTGTCTGCTCCCAAGGGTGGACCCAGATTAGATGGGCGTTTGGAAAGGTGGAGTCTGTGAAGGAAAAGGTGGAGCATTACAGGCTTCAGGCTGCCATTAGTACCAGGCATTCCATGGTGTTCAATTCCACGCAGGACAAAAAGATACCTCTTTTACATTGGCTTGTATTTTTCTCTCTAGTCTCTCTTCCAGTGAAGGCCCAGAGACCAGCCTTCACTATAATGACACAGATACAGATCATCTTTTTAAAGAAAAATTCTGCAGTGTGAGGAGGTATAATCTCAAAATTTGGAAAAGGTTTGGATTTTTGAGAATGAAGAGGGTTTAAATTACATATTTCAAAAACCTAAATGGACATATGTGGGAACATTCATGGACTCTTCAATAAACATTTTTTTTTAACTACCTGCAGATCTCACTGCTTCCACCTATTAAATTATTTTCAGTAAATAACAAGGATTTTAAAGAGGACTAATGCCTTGTCATTTTAGTGATTAACTGCTTGGATTCTCTTTTGAATGTGCTGGGCTTGTTTCTGTTTCTCTGAATTAATCTGTATTATTAGCATGCACACAAAGAAAGGATCAGAGGCTTCCTTTTTTTTCTTTTTTTTGGCACAGTAAAATCTTTTTCAAAAAGATTTTCTATGATATGGATTTTTTCTGTCAAGTCATGTTCCCTTTGTATATTGTGATTCATGGTAAGGAAAAAAAAAAAAAAGCCATCACCAAAATTTAAAAAGAAGCTACTTAATGAAGAAGATCTTCAAGCAGTTAATGAGTCAGTGTGTATTCATAGAACTTTGATCAATGCTTTCAGGGACTATTTTGTACTGAGAACAAAGACACTAAAGAGATAGGCCACTGGGAGGAAACTGGAGGGAGGGAAAAGGCTACCACGGAGGGCTGGAATCAGGAAATTCCCAGCCGTAATTACCAAAGCCCAGTAGAGGGGACAGTAGCAAGAATAAAAACAAAAACAAAACCAGAACCACAAACAGGTAAAAAATCTTTCATTTTAGATCACTTACAGCGTATTTTCACTGTGGAATCTTGTCCAGGAAAAGAGGTTCGTCTGATTCGACAGCTGAAAGACAGCCTGTCATGTCCCTTCCCCCTACAGCTGACACTTACTTGAATCCACTGAATTGGAGCTTCACATCGTACGGCAAGAATATTTCATTTTCATTAAATTTATTTTCCCAGGAACATTCAAAAGAGCACACTAAACCACCGCTTTTCGAGATGGTAATTTATTTATGTAGTTTTTATTTATTCAAGACCCTGGACTGGCTGAAGCAGTCCCTGCAGGAGTTGCCCCTCCAAAGGCAGTGACAATAGGCTTCTGTGGAGGGAACTGCAGCTCCAGTAAAGGCAGCTTTCAGGGAAACAGGAGCTGCAGGCTCTGCTGCCAAGATTTTAATGAATCGCTTCAGATATTCTCTCTTGTGGCTTCCACTGTGCTTAGAAATCTGAAGGAAAAAAAAATCTACGTACAGAACACATGGCAGTTGGACATTAAAAATCTGCTACACACACAAATATCTGTTATACATTTCTTTTTAAATGGGTAAGTGTTGTTAATGAAATTCAATGTGTGCATTCTTAGTGAAAATGTATTTGTAATATATATTTATTCTTTTTATGTATTTATTATATTTATGCCACCAGTTTCCCTATGAAATAAAGTCATCTGATTGCTCTGAAAAAAATGTTTAATTTTAGGAATTTTTTTTTCCCCTGAGAATAGTTAATGGAAGATTCCTATTAAGGAAAAAAAAGAGTCATGTAAGAGGTGAAAATTTTTTCATCATACTTCTCCTTTTATTTGACTATGGTTTCTTTTCAGCTAGTTTTGGAGAATTCACTTCATAGAGCACAAGAGCTACTAAGTTTAGTAATTTTCTTTGCATTTCTGTCAATGCAATCTAACTAGAAATCTTCGCATCTTCTGATAATTCAATGTTTTAAATCAAATCCATTCATGTCACTATTTAAAGTTTGTTCTTAAGACAATAGATGGTATTTCCTTCTATAGAAAATAATGAGACTTTTGAAACACCAATCATTCTGATAGCATTTATGCTTTTTAAAATATTTTTCATCTTCAAAACAATCACAAACTTACAGAAAAGTTGCAAGTATCACCAAAATAATTTTTTTTTTCCTGAACCATTTGGGAGTAATTGCTGATCTGATGGGCTTCTCAGGTGGCAAAGTGGTAAAGAATCCGCCTGCAATGGAGACATAGGAGACATGGTTTCCATCCCTGTGTCGGGAAGATCCCTTGGAAGAGGAAATGGCAACCCACTCCAGTACTCTTGTCTGAAAAATCCCATGAACAGAGGAGCCTGATGGGCTACAGTCCAAAAGGTTGCAAAGAGTTGAACACTACTGATCGACTAAGCATGCACAAACGCTGATCTGATGTCTCATTATTCCCAAATACTTTGGTATATATCTTCTACAAATAAGAATATCCTCCTACATAACTACAGTACAATAATCAAAATGAGAAAATTAATTTTGAAACATCACTACTGCTTAATTCTCAGACCTGTTCAAGTTTATTCAGTTGACCCAATAATGAACTTTATTTTTTTTTTATTGAAGTACAGTTGATTTACAGTGTTGTATTAGTTTCAGGTGTACAGCAGAGTGATTCTGTTATAATTTCATATATATGTAATTTTTCAGATTCTTTTCCATCATAACTTCTTATATTGATTATAGTTCCCTGTGCTATTCAGTTGGTCCTTGCTATTTATATATTGTACACATAGTACTGTGTATCTGTTAATGCCAAACTCCTAATTTACCCCTCCCCTCTTCCCCTTTGGTAACCATAAGTTTGTTTTCTGTGAGTCTATTTCTGTTTCATAGATAAGTTCATTTGTATCACTTTTTTTAGATTCTACATATAAGTGAAATCATATGATATTTGTCTTCCTATGCCTGACTTCACTTATTATGATAATCTCTAAGTCCATGCATGTTGCTGCAAATGGCATTATTTGATTCTTTTTTTTTTTTATATTTGTACCACATCTTCTTTATCCATTCATATGTCCATGCACAGTTAGGTTGCTTCCATGTCTTGGCTATTATAAATAGTGCTGCTATAAACGTTGGGGTGCATGTATCTTTTCAGATTTTCTGAATATATGCCCAGGAATGGGATTGCTGCATCATATGCTCTCTGTTTTTAGTTTTTGTTTTTTTTTTTAAGGAAGCTTCAGACTGCTTGCACCAATTTACATTCCCACCAACAGTGTAGGGGTGTTCCCTTTCCTTCACATCCTCTCTAGCATTTAGACCCAATAATGAATTTTATAGCGAAGTATCCAGGTTACAGTCTTGTGCAGCATTTAGCTGTCATGTTTCTTCAGCCACCTGCCGTCTGGAACAGTTCCTCAGTTTTCCAGTGTTCTTCATGACTTTGACACTTTCAAAGATAACAGTCCAGTTATTTCTTTTTTGTTGTTGTTGTTGCCAAATTTATTTGACGTGAACTTACAAAAACCAAACAAAGCCTTTCTTAGGATTTCTAAACTGTGACTAAAGGGTTTTGGATGGACCTGATTAAGTAACCAATTATTGACCAATTACTGTGTATCAGCTTTAAGATAGTGCCATTTGCACTAACCTTTGTCAGCATCTGTCAAAGTAGACATCATTATCCATTATCCATAATTTATAAATCAGGAAACAAGACAAGCACAGGTTAGTGATCAGCCAGAGGCACCATGGACAGTATGTGGCAGAAGTGGTTTGAACCCAGCTTCTTCTGGCCCCAAAGACAAGAAACAGTGCTGTTTCCTTACTGTTTGGTCAAGACGTTTGTTTAGTATGACTGTCTGTCCCTGTTGCTTAATAGTTCAAAAATAATAATATTACTGCCTTGAAAACATGGGATTTCCCTCCTTTTTTTTTTTTTTTGACTAAAACAACTAACATTTATTTTCTTACAGCTGTGGAGGCCAGCCCAAGATAGAGGTGTCAGCAGGTTGGTTTCTTCTGAGGCTTCTTTCCTTGGCTTTAGATGGCCATCTTTCCCCTGTGTCTTCACATGATCATCCCTTTGTAAATATCTTTCTTCTAACCTCCTCTTTTTTTTTTTTCCCCAAATCTTCCCACCCTCTCCCTCTCCCACAGAGTCCATAAGACTGTTCTATACATCAGTGTCTCTTTTGCTGTCTCGTATACAGGGTTATCGTTACCATCTTTCTAAATTCCATATATATCATTAGTATACTGTATTGGTGTTTTTCCTTCTGGCTTACTTCACTCTGTATAATAGACTCCAGTTTCATCCACCTCATTAGAACTGATTCAAATGTATTCTTTTTAATGGCTGAGTAATACTCCATTGTGTATATGTACCACTGCTTTCTTATCCATTCATCTGCTGATGGACATCTAGGTTGCTTCCATGTCCTGGCTATTATAAACAGTGCTGCGATGAACACTGGGGTACACGTGTCTCTTTCCCTTCTGGTTTCCTCAGTGTGTATGCCCAGCAGTGGGATTGCTGGATCATAAGGCAGTTCTATTTCCAGCTTTTTAAGGAATCTCCACACTGTTCTCCATAGTGGCTGTACTAGTTTGCATTCCCACCAACAGTGTAAGAGGGTTCCCTTTTCTCCACACCCTCTCCAGCATTTATTATTTGTAGACTTTTGGATCGCGGCCATTCTGACTGGTGTGAAATGGTACCTCATAGTGGTTTTGATTTGCATTTCTCTGATAATGAGTGATTTTGAGCATCTTTTCATGTGTTTGTTAGCCATCTGTATGTCTTCTTTGGAGAAATGTCTATTTAGATCTTTGGCCCATTTTTTGATTGGGTCATTTATTTTTCTGGAGTTGAGCTGTAGGAGTTGTGAAGTGAAGTTGTGAAGTGAAGTTGTGAAGTTGTGAGCTGTAGGAGTTGTGAAGTGAAGTTGTGAAGTTGTGAAGTTGTGAGCTGTAGGAGTTGTGAAGTGAAGTTGTGAAGTTGTAAAGTGAAGAAGAAAGTGAAGGGCTGGAAAAAGATTTTCCACGCAAATAGGGACCAAAAGAAAGCAGGAGTAGCAATACTCATATCAGATAAAATAGACTTTAAAACAAAGGCAGTGAAAAGAGACAAAGAAGGTCACTGCATAATGATCAAAGGATCAATCCAAGAAGAAGATATAACAATTATAAATATATATGCACCCAACACGGGAGCACCGCAGTATGTAAGACAAATGCTAACAAGCATGAAAGGAGAAATTAACAATAACACAATAATAGTGGGAGACTTTAATACCCCACTCACACCTATGGATAGATCAACTAAACAGAAAATTAACAAGGAAACACAAACTTTAAACGATACAATAGACCAGTTAGACCTAATTGATATCTATAGGACATTTCATCCCAAAACAATGAATTTCACCTTTTTCTCAAGCGCACATGGAACCTTCTCCAGGATAGATCACATCCTGGGCCATAAAGCTAGCCTTGGTAAATTCAAAAAAATAGAAATCATTCCAAGCATCTTTTCTGACCACAATGCAGTAAGATTAGATCTCAATTACAGGAGAAAAACTATTAAAAATTCCAACATATGGAGGCTGAACAACACGCTGCTGAATAACCAACAAATCACAGAAGAAATCAAAAAAGAAATCAAAATTTGCATAGAAACGAATGAAAATGAAAACACAACAATCCAAAACCTGTGGGACACAGTAAAAGCAGTCCTAAGGGGAAAGTTCATAGCAATACAGGCACACCTCAAGAAACAAGAAAAAGTCAAATAAATAACCTAACTCTACACCTAAAGCAACTAGAAAAGGAAGAAATGAAGAACCCCAGGGTTAATAGAAGGAAAGAAATCTTAAAAATTAGAGCAGAAATAAATGCAAAAGAAACAAAAGAGACCATAGCAAAAATCAACAAAGCCAAAAGCTGGTTCTTTGAAAGGATAAATAAAATTGACAAAGCATTAGCCATACTCATCAAGAAACAAAGGGAGAAAAATCAAATCAATAAAATTAGAAACGAAAATGGAGAGATCACAACAGACAACACAGAAATACAAAGGATCATAAGAGACTACTATCAACAATTATATGCCAATAAAATGGACAACGAGGAAGAAATGGACAAATTCTTAGAAAAGTACAACTTTCCAGTTATTTCATAGAACATTCTTCTATTGGGTTTGTCTGATGTTTTCTCATGATTAAAGTTACAATTTTTGGAAATGATTTTATCCTATAATTTCTGTTTGTATTATTACCGATATTGTTTTACTTTGATCCCTTGATTTTGGTGATATATTTGAGGCTTAACCAGTATTTTGTGGAGTGATACTCAGAAACTACCTAGATATCTTGTTCTACATTAAACTTTATTTATGTGTATTAAGGTGTGTGTGTATATTCCTGCTTTATTTGATTTGTTACATTAATTAAACAGAGAGATCATTGGACTGCAGTGAATCTAATGCTGTGGCAGCCTATGTAAGCAAACCAGAATCTAAGCCCATATATCCGTCAAGATTATGAAATCAAAAGTTAAGGGTTACCAGTCACAAAGAGCCAACCAAGTTGAAGCTAGAGCCAATCAATAATTTCTTTATGTTGTTCCCTAGTGGAGTGCTCTTAACCAGTTTCAATTTGGTGTTGCCCAATTCAAATGGAATTTTGTTCAAATAAACTCTTTAATTTTTAATATGTCTTTTATCTTTTAACAGTTCACAATCCTTTATTATCAATATTATTTCGACGCTCAAATTGTCCCAGGTGTGGCCAGTGGGAACCTCCTTCACATGTCCTGACACGTTGCCATCATTCTCGGAGCACATTGTTGCTTTCTGGCACTAAGAGGTGTTTCCAGCTCATCGTCTTCTTTCTCGTACCAGACAGGTAAACTGGCATTGGAGGTATTGCTGCTCCCAGGCTTTCAATGGATGGAACTAGTGTATGTGTATATGTATATCTAACACATACACGCATTTATATCACATCTACATTTCTATCTATCATCACCATCATCTCTCTAAAGAAAATTGTAAGTTTATACTAATATTTCCAAGTCCTGTCCAATACTACAGTTTACTTAAGCCTTTTTCTCTTTTCTGGTTACACCTCTGCATGCCAATGAGAAACATGACTTATATCATTCTTAATATACTTACTTATCTGATACAATCCCCATGGTAAGTAGCCAGTCTCCTAACTTGGCTGCCATAGCCACCCCTGTGCAGATGCCCTCCCCAAACCACGTGAAAGCTGATATCCCCTACTGAGCAACCACCCCCACCTGCCTGCCCAGGTCACCTTGATTGGATTCTGACACCACATGCTAGGTGACACCTTCCACCCCCCCATGAACACCCTCTTCATCCTGCTTGGGCCCCGAAATATAAATCTTGGCCAACATCCTGCCCTCAACTCTAGCTATGTGAATGCTTTGCCCCACCTGATGGTTAGAGGATGGAATTGTTTGGGATCAAAAAGGGAAAGGGCTTTGAAGGAGGAAGGGAAAAGAATGAGAGAAAAGGAAGAAGAAGAAGGGAGGGGGAAAGCACATCTTTGTTTAAATAAATCACAAGTAAGCAGATTAAGTTTCTGTTAAAATGATACAGTTGAAATAAGAGAACTCTAAGAAGCCCCTTAGAAATGGAGTGCTTTCTGACTGAGGTAGAATATAACAACTTTTTTCCCCCTGGTCGTTACAAGTAATACAAAGTCCAGATATTAGAGATGGCAACCTAACTTTCACATGATTGTATACTTCTTAGATGATCTTTTTATGTGTTGTACATACCACTGTTCTTCCTATTTGAGAAATAGTAATTCCACACAGATGATACTTACTCATCAGCTAAACTTCAAAAGGGAATTGGGGAAGCATTCTTGCTGTCAGAAGTATTTGCTGCTGCTGCTGCTAAGTCGCTTCAGTCGTGTCCAAATCTGTGCAACCAAGTATTTAGCACTGTTCTGATAATTTCAGCCCAATTCTTCCCCATGACCTGATTAAATCAGGTATAATTCCTTTAGAATGGGTTCCAACTGTTGTCTAGTCCATCTTGTTAAATGTCAGCCCTCTATATCCCTTCTAATCAGAGGGCTATTATTGTCCAGAGCATTTCCTTACAAGATTTATGTCAGTCTTTTCAACAAACTGCAGGGAAATTACTCTCACACTAACATTGTAAATGATAAGCAAGCAGATTTAAACAGTTATTGTATGAATCACTGCTGCGAAACAGTGTCAGCTCTCTAAGAAAACCTGTAAAAACATATACGATGTCCCTAAACATACAGCCATCTCCACAACACACAGGACAAAGATTTGCACATAATATTAGGAAGAAGTTCCTTAAAGCTTGAACAATAATTTTATTACCAAAGTCAGAGTGAAGGTGATCTTTTAAAAATTTAAACTAGCTTTTAAAATTTTAAAAATCCATGTGTGGCTAAGGTTTTAAAAAAACTTTACCTAATTATATTTCCCAGAGTTGACTATTGTTAACAGTTGAGACAATCTTTAGAATTCCATTTGGTAAATGGTAAAGAAATAGGACTATGTCTTTTGTCTCTTTTTAAATACAGAGAAATAGGATAACTTTTTTAGATGAAGAAGTGTGTTGGATGTCAATGTGCCTCACTTTCACGTTTATGACAGAATTTTAACATGACTGCAAAAACATTCTATCAAAACAGAATTTGGAATTGATTTAGGTACATACAAATTATCCACCTTGAACATCTTGTATATTTTTAAAGATTCCCTAGAAAAGCCACATCTTTGTTCATTTCCTGTTGTGTAGATCTCTAATATTGCTGAAGCCACATTCAGTAAAACAGTGTAAAGTATGAACACAAAGAAGGAAATCCCTTTATTTCTTTCAGGGTCACTGTGTTGTGATATGCACAGAGTAGGTGTACCTTGCAAGGAGTCTTGTAATTCTGAACCACTTGTCTCCTGTTTCTTGGAGTGAGATCTCTACTTCTGTACCAAATCCACACACACTTGGAACTCAATAACTCAGTCACAAAGAGAGAGAGAAAACAACTCTTATTTAAAGCATATAGTAGCTAGAACACTGCTTCTCAAACTTTAACAGGCACATGAATCATTTGGGGTCTTGTTAAAAGGCACAGTCTGATCCACTCTTTACCTCTTTTCTTGCCCGTGTTTGCATCTCTCCTGTGAAGTGTTAGCACTTTACTCTTTCTCCACGCTCTACTTTCTAAAAGTCCTGGGCTAAGATCCTTTTCTGTTTCCTAAAATTTCCTCCCTTCAGTTTCTGATTTCTGCAATTTGCTGCTAGAACTTGTGGCCCATGGTCTGGTTCTAATTTATGGAATCAGTTCAGTTCAGTTCAGTTCAGTTGCTCAGTCATGTCCGACTCTTTGTGACCCCATGAATCGCAGCACACCAGGCCTCCCTGTCCATCACCAACTCCCAGAGTTCACTCAGACTCACGTCCCTTGAGTCAGTGATGCCATCCAGCCATCTCATCCTCTGTCGTCCCCTTCTCCTCCTGCCCCCAATCCCTCCCAGCATCAGAGTCTTTTCCAATGAGTCAACCCTTTGCATGAGGTGTCCAAAGTACTGGAGTTTCAGCTTTAGCATCATTCCCTCCAAAGAAATCCCAGGGCTGATCTCCTTCAGAATGGGCTGGTTGGATCTCCTTGCAGTCCAAGGGACTCTCAAGAGTCTTCTCCAACACCACAGTTCAAAAGCATCAATTCTTTGGCGCTCAGCCTTCTTCACAGTCCAACTCTCACATCCATACATGACTACTGGAAAAACCATAGCCTTGATTAGACGAACCTTTGTTGGCAAAGTGTCTCTGCTTTTGAATATGCTATCTAGGTTGGTCATAAGTTTCCTTCCAAGGAGTAAGTGTCGTTTAATTTCATGGCTGCAGTCACCATCTGTAGTGATTTTGGAGCCCAGAAAAATAAGGTCAGCCACTGTTTCCACTGTTTCCCCATCTATTTCCCATGAAGTGATGGGACCGGATTTTTAGTTCTGCAGTGTCACCACAGCTAACCCATCCAAGCCTTTTCCTACCTGGCCCCCTCTGTGGTGAAAGTAAGGTAGCAGTGCACAAATGGAAAGATCCTTGCGTGAGGTAGTAGGACTTTGCTATTCAAAGTGTCAGCTGTGGACCACCAGCATCGGCATCACCTCTGAACTTGTTAAACTGGAGACTCCAGCCTGCTGAATCAGAATCTACAGTTTTCCAAGATCCTCAGGTGATTTGTATGCTCATTAAATTTAGAGAATCTCCACTTGGGGTGCTTTTAGCAGAAATAACTGAGAATTCAGTCCAAACTGGCTTACATAATAAAGGAGATGTATTGGCTCTTATAATTAAAAAGTCTGTTGAGTGAGTTTTAAGTGTGATCTGATCCAGAGGTTCTTAAGTTATCATACATCTGAAACTAAGGTTTTGCTTATCTGGGTTTTTTCCTCCAAGCCTACTCCCTTAATATTATTTCATTTTATTTGAATAAGAACAATACAAAAATATAGGACAATTTGTCCTAATGTGTTCAAAACCTGTTATGACTGTAAGATTCTTTGATGGAAGTTACGAAAATTGCAAAATGACAGGCCTTTAAAATTGAGAGCCTTGGCCTCAAGTAATATAAAAGTCTGATTCAACTTTGTTTAAACAATAGGGAAATTTGTTATCTCTAATATCAAGAAGGCCAGAGATAGGGCTGGCATCAAGAATGAGAGGCCATGGCCCTCTTTCTCTGCAGTTCTCTGGGCTCTACCCAGTTCTATCTGTTGACTCCCTCTTCAGACTCGTAGCAGGACTGATGAAGTTCCAGGAATCATATCCAGGCCTTAAAATAGATAAAGGCTTTTATAGATTTCTCATGTCTTTTTTTTTCTTGTTTTTTTTTTTTTTTTTTTTTAGGAATAGAGAAATCTTTCCCTGAAATACCATATTAGAGGTTTCCTTACAACCCATTGTCCAGAATCGGATTTCATGCCATGACAGAGACCTCTAGTTGCTTCTAAGTATCTGTTCTCCCCATTTTCTTTAATATTATCCTGATTTTTATCAGAGCTTATGACTAGTCATTTAAATTTAAATATAATTCCTTGTAAATTATTTCCATGTAAATGTAAATAAAAATGTTATGTAGAACTTGTGGGAAGTATTTTTTAAAAGGAAGGCAGCATCCTCTTTTATCTTTCATTCTGATTTCTTTAATGCAGACATGATGGCTGAAGCTTTCACATTCACCTTGGACCATGATGACAAAGACATACTCAAAAAACTGGAAGAAGCCTGGGTCCCTGATGATTTCAGAGACCTGCCCTTAACGAGCATTGGACTACCTACCTCCAGATAGGTGAGAAAGTAAGATCTGTATCTTTAATTCATTTTTAATTTGGGTTTGCATTGACTTCTGGTGAATCTAATCCTGACTAGTATGCATGCCCATTGCCGATCAGTCACTGGCAAGAGGAACTGTCACCACCTGACTGGGGGCAAGTGAATGGGGTTGGGGTCGTAATGATTACCACAGTAAATACTACTTAAAAATATATTAAGTACTTCTGCTAGAAACAGATTACTATAGGAAAGCAGCATTCTCAATATCTACATAAGAAGCCACCTTATTGTAAGTACTTCATCATCTGAGTTACAAAACTTAGATGATTATTTCCTAGAAAGTTCAGAAGAATCTTCAGTTCAGTCCAGTCTCTTAAGTTGTGTCTGACTCTTTGCGACCCCTGGATTATAGCACTCCAAGCTTCCCAGAGCTTGTTCAAACTCATGTCCGTTGACTGGGTGATGCCATCCAACCCTCTCATTCTCTGTAATCCCCTTCTCCTCCTGCCTTTAATCTTTTCCAGCATCAGGGTCTTTTCCAATGAGTTGGCTTGTCTCGTCAGGTGGCCAAAGTATCGAATGGAGCTTCAGCATCAGTCCTTCCAATGAATATTCTGGGTTGATTTCTTTAGGATTGACTGGTTTGATCTCCTTGAAGTCCAATGAACTCTCAAGAGTTTTCTCCAGCACCACAGTTCGAAAGCATCAATTCTTCGGTACTCAGTCTTCTTTATGGTCCAACTCTCACATCTATACATAACTACTGGAAAAACCATAGCTTTGTCTATATGGACCTTTGTTGGCAAAGTAATGTCTCTGCTTTTTAATAGGCTGTCTAGGTTTGTCATAGCTTTTCTTCCAAGGAGTTCAGTTCAGTTCAATTCAGTTCAGTTGCTCAGTCGTGTCCGACTCTTTGCGACCCCATGAACCACAGCACGCCAGTCCTCCCTGTCCAGCACCAACTTCCGGAGTCCACCCAAGCCCATGTCCATTGAGTCGGTGATGCCATCCAACCATCTCATCGTCTCTCATCCCGTTCTCTTCTTGCCCTCAATCTTTCCCACATCAGGGTCTTTGCCAATGAGTCAGCTCTTCACATCAGGTGGCCAAAGTATTGGACTTTCAGTTTCAACATCAGTCCTTCCAATGAACACCTAGCACTGATCTCCTTTAGGATGGACTGGTTGGATCTCCTTGCAGTCCAAGGGACTCTCAAGAGTCTTCTCCAACACCACAGTTCAAAAGCATCAGTTCTTCAGCACTCAGCTTTATAGTCCAACTCTCACATCCATACATGACCACTGGAAGAACCATAGCCTTGACTAGACGGACCTTTGTTGACAAAGTAATTAGGCATCTTTGGCTCAGACGGTACCTGCAATACGGGAGACCCGGGTTCGATTCCTGGGTGGGGAAGATCTCCTGGAGAAGGAAATGGCAATCCACTCCAGCACTCTTGCCTGGAAAATCCCATGGACGGAAGATCCTGATAGGCTACAGTCCATGGGGTCGAAAAGAGTTGGACACGACTGAGCGACTTCACGATTTTCACAAATAATTTCATGACTGCAGTCACCATCTGCAGTGATTTTGGAGCCCAAGAAAATTAAGTCTGTCACTGTTTCCATTGTTTCCCCATCTATTTGCCATGAAGTGATGGGACTGGATGTCATGATCTTAGTTTTTGAATGTTGACTTGTAAGCCAGCTTTTTCATTCTCCTTTTTCATCCTCATCAAGAGAATCTTTTGTTCTTTGCTTGCTGCCATTGGGGTGGTATTATCTGCATATCAGAGATTGTTGACATTTCTCCCAGCAGTCTTGATTCCAGCTTGTGATTCATCCAGCCTGGCATTTTGCATGATGTACTTTGCATAGAAGTTCAATAAGCAAGGTGACAATATACAGCCTTGATGTACTCATTTCCCAGTTTGGAATGAGTCTGTTGTTCCGTGTCTGGTTCTAACTGTTGAGGAAGAGGAACCTTACTTATGCATTACTTAGATTCTAATGGGTTTTCTGATAACCTCTATTAATTTTCATGAAAAAATTATCAGCTGTGCTTTCAAAGGATTAGCCTCCAAACTATGAAGTTTGGATTTTAGTTGATTCACTTCTACTTAATTTCAACCACTTGAGCTTACAAATAAAAATGTTCTTTTAGCACATTTATTGCTCCAATGAATGCCAGTTTCAAACCTAGTATCTATAGTCCTTTCCTTAAAATCCTTTCAATTTTAAAATTTTTGGTTAGATTTGTTAAATAGGCCATTTTCTAACTTCTTCAAAATCAACATGTGTAGTTTTCCACTTTCAGAAGTTCTTTCTGGGTTAGGAGAATGGTGTGAAACTTTTAATTTTAACATCTCTATTAGATAAACTATTTTTATTTACAAATGAATCACTCATCCCACATCTTAAATTCCTTTAGTTTTCTTCAACTCTAAAACTCAAGATGAAACTACAGAGAACCTAGGCTATTTTGAGGAAGTTATGTGGTTCAAATTCTGTGATTTCTCAGTGTGGTCCCAGAATTCCACTCCAGTTAGGGTGTGGTATTTGTATAACTAGGAATCCTCAGGCTGAATGGTAATTGAGTCTTCTAAGTCACTGGACATAATCAACACAAACACCAGTTGCTGTAGCCCTGTGTTCTGATCCCAACCTTGTGCTTAACTACTAGCTTTGCTTCTTGAGACCAGACACTAATTTCACCTTCTTAAGCCTGTGTTCTCATCTATAAAATAAAGGTCTTGATTATAAGATCTTTAAATCTCCAACTCTATCCTATGCTCTGATATTTAGAAAGATGATGGTTAGTTCTTAAAGTCCCCCAAAAGCAGAATATCCCTACTCTATCCAAAAGACAGTTCCAGTACCTAATGATTCTAAGGCAGCTTTCTTTTCTTTTTTTTTTTGGAGGTAATATTTAAAGTGTGCAATGTGAGGTTTAATGTAAATATAAATTATGAAATGATTACCACAGTCAAGTTAACACATCCATCAAAGAAGCAGCTTTTTAACTAAAGAAGATAGGACATTATCCAGTTCTGCCTTCTCTAGAGCTGAAGGATAATCCATCAGCATTCTTTTCCTATTTACCTTCCACAGATTGTAAACCAGTAAGTCACCTTTCAGGGCTTTCCTAGTGGCTCAGTGGTAGAGAATCCCCCTGTCAATGCAGGGTTCCATCCCTGTGTCTGGAAGATTCCCTGGAGGAGAGCATGGCAACCCACTCTAATATTCTTGCTTGGAGAATCCCATGGACTGCGGAGCCTGGTAGGCTAGAGTCCAAGAGTCGGACCCGACTTAGTGACTAAGCAATTACAAAAACCTCACCATTCACTAGTCTTTTCCTTAGTGAATTACCTCTAAAGCTCAGCTATTTGTATACTGTTTTTATGACATTGGCTGTATCTTTCTGGTATCTTTGTTATTATTTCTCAGCTTCTCTATGTTCTTTTTTTATTTTATTTTATTTTTTGGTGGTTTTTGCCATACATTCACATGAATCAGCCATGGGTGTACATGTGTTCCCCATCCTGAACTCTGTTCTTTTTTACTTAAATTTATTTTGAGGGGAATTTTTATATAATCACTGCTTGATGAGGACTGTAAAATCAATCTTGCTTCACAAAAATAGAGGTTAACAGAAGAAAAAATCAGGAACCTACTGAGTTTTTAAAATAGGAAAGTGAAGATGTTTCTGTATGACAAAGGCAACCTGCTCCATTTACTATGAAGGTTCAGCGTAGTATCTCCCCATGATTTCAGTGATCTCACTTTTATGCACTCCCAATATTATCAGCCTGAGTAAGCATTTCTGTTGAGTTTCATGCACTTTACAGGTAGGATGATTTTCTTATGAATATGGTGTTGAGAGTGGAGAACTACCTGAAATCAACCACTAGTTCAACTGGAGAAACAGGTCTGTATGAGAAAATCAAGAGTTTCTTTTATCTTTATTTACAGAGGAAGTTTTCAAATCTTAGCAAGCCTAAAAAAAATCACCTTAAAAAAAAAAGTGAAGCTGTTAGTCGCTCAGTCGTGTCCAGCTCTTTGCAACCTAAGACTCTGGTTAAAATGCACATTTTCTGTGCCTTGCCCAGGTCTAGACTAGAGCCCAGGAGTCCACATTGTAAAACAGCTTCCCAGATGACTGCAATGCAGGTATTTTCAGACCTTCACTTTGAGAAATGTGACACAGAGCTCCTTGGTCTGTTACTGCATTTACTCATCCTTCAGTAAAGGACAAGCAACTTCTGGGTGCTGCTGCAGAGAAGTGTGCCAAGAGGCAAGATTCAGTTCATGTCTCCATGTGGTATTTGATTGTCAAATGAGGTGTACTAGCAACACTTCTCTAGAGGTTCAGGGTTAGGAAGGTCACTAGGGGCTGAAGCTGTGAGAGGACTTTGTGGATCCAGCTTGGAAGGCTCTGGTGATCTTTCTTTCTTTCTTTCTGTCTTTTTTTTTTTTTTTTTGAGAGGGAAGATGGTGGAATCAGAGGGTTTCTGGAGTCAGGCCAACGTGGAACTGAAGGTCTAGGTGAAAAGGCTGGAAGGGTCAGGTAAAGCATAGGCACTTGTTCCTGGGGTCGGCTTTCCTCCAGGTCTTTACATAGGGACATGAAGACAGCTTTGAGGGAGAGTAATAACTTGGCATTCATGTTCAGGATGGGTTGGATCTGCAGTGCCAAAGGTACAGCAAGCAGTAGTGACAGAACACTCTCAGTTGGAAAGAAAGCTGAGTGGCACGATTAAAAACAAAACAAACAAACAAAAAACCATACTGGACTTGTTTGTACTTGTATGGGGGTGAGATGGTGTCCCGAGTGACGGTGACCTTGGAGGAAGGAGAGCACTTGTAAAAGACAAAGTGCAAAGGGAGCCTTAATTCAGCTTCCTTCAAGCCAATGTAGGGAACGATCTGGTAAACAGGCAGAGGACCTGTTTGTGTTGAGCCAACTGACCCTTTCCAGCGTCTCCACGTCTCTCTTAAAATAGAATCATCTTCTTCACACACTCCTCGCTGCTACTGACTACCTAAATAATACTAATAAAACACCGTCACCCTGAAATTGGGTCGACTAGGCCCGAATCGCCAGCCGCTTTGGCCCTGGCGATGGACCTGAAACTTCTCAGGTGAACCAGCTATTACCTCTCTCTAGCCAACTGGTTTCTGAACTTTGTTGCACAATGGACTCACCTGGGCATTAAAAGAGACAAAAACAACAAAAACCCAAACACCTAGTGCCCACATGTAACGTGCAGCATAATTTGGGAACCATCGGTCCAGCCACATCTCCACAGCTTTTTTTTTTTTTTTTAATTGGAGGCTAATTACTTTACAATATTGTAGTGGTTTTTGCCATACATTGACATCCACAGCTCTTAAAAGACCAAATCCTCCTTCTCTGCCTTCAGCCTGGAGGGTGCCAGCGGCGGGTTTGGGGTCGGGTGGGGTCTGATCCCCGCGCCGCAGTCTCCCTTCCCCCCAGCCGGGTGTGCACAGCTCGAGGCTCGCGTGCGCGGCGCGGGCCGGGAGGAGGCGGTGCTGGGGCTTCTCGGGCCCCGGAGGCGGCGGAACCGAAAGCGGCGGCGAGGGGGGGGCGGGGGGGTTGGCGGGGGGGACTGGGGAGGGGAGAGAAGGAGGGGCGGGAGTCCGGCGCGGTGGTGCGCGGAGGGCCGGGAATGCCCGCGGTGCGGGCCGCTCCGTGGCCGTGTCCAGGCTATGGCTCTCCGTCTGATCGCCGACTTCGATCTCGAGAAGGACGTGCTCCCATGGCTGCGGGTGCAGCTGGCGGCGTCAGCGGCCGCCGGGGCCCGAGGCGGCGGCCCAGGTGCTGTAGGCGCGCGTCCGGCCGGGGGGCGGGGCGGGGGGCGCGTCCGGCCGGGGGGCAGTGGGGGGAGTGGAGGCGGGACAGTCATTCATATCTAGGGATTCCCAGGCTGCGCTCAAGTGGTGAGCACCGACCCAAAGCGGCAGCCTGTGCCCCCTGCCAGCCTGTGAAGTTTGGTCCTGAAAGGGGAACGTTGCCCTCTTTAGAGTCTGGGCTTTGTCATCCTCACCCCGGGCCGCTGGGTGAAGGTTGGAGGGGCAGCTCCCGGGCAAAGTCTCGGCCGAGCTATACCGCTTCTTCTGGCGAGTCCTCCATCTTCTGGCTTACTGATTGCCCACAGTAAGTCACCTTAAGCAGAAAGGCAGGGGACACTCGTGGTACCCTAAGCATCATCTCATCAGGCGGAGGAACAGCTGCCCAGGCTCTGTTCCCCTGGCGCAAGGCTGTGGGGAGTGGGAGAGGGTGGTTCTCTATGCTTCATTCACATCTCACCTGTTTTAAAAAGATTTGTCACCCGGGTAGGGGATCTAGCAAGACTAGGGGCTGGAAGGTCTTACTTTATGAGAAAGAAAAGATGCTCAGGTGTCCTGCCCTACTTTCTCAGGGTGGATTGGAATACATTCCCTGCACTTGAGGCTTTGGTTTTCATATGTCTCAGAAATCCTTTGATTTTGAGGGAGTGAAAAGTGACTTTTGAGCCTTCCCAGCATTGATCAATTGAAACTTTAAAGAAGGGGAACTCCGTGATTTCTCAGGTTATTTTGTAAGAAGAGAAGTTTGCTTCACATAATGTTGCATCTTCAGGGCTTGGGTTCAGGTTCTAAGCAATGTACCCTGGAATCCCAGTTGTGCACAGGGAGCTAGCCACTTCAGTGTATTCCCCCCACTTCTGGTTTTCCTTAAGCACTGTAGACTGCTGGAAGGCATTTTTTGGGACACAGCTATCAAATTACCGGTATCTACAACTCCTTTCCCCTCATCACTGGAGAAAGTTTTCTGTCCTGTGGTTTTAGCTGAATATTTGTAGGGTTCCTTGTTTTGGCATGTTGGCTGTCTTGGTTCCAAATACATAGTCATCTTTGTCTAGCTCAAGACTCCAGTTTGACTAGTGAGTTTGACTAACGACTAGTGTCATTATTAGTAAAGGCTAACTTTGGCGGGGTAGGGGGTGGGAAGGTGCTGCATTTAAAAAAGTCTCCTGGATGTCTAAAGAGTTTCTGAAGGTTTGTGCTTTTCAACACAAAAGTCCTTTCTCTGGCATGTGTTCTCAATCATGTACGACTCTTTGTGACTCGGTGAACTATAGCCTACCAGGCTCCTCTGTCCATGTAATTTTCCAGGCAAGAATATGGAGCTGGTTGCCATTTCCAAGGGATCTGCCCAATCCAGGGGTCAAACCTGTGTCTCTTGAGTCTCCTGTATTGGCAGGCAGATTCTTTACCACTGCGCCACCTGGGAAGCCCCTTTTCTCTGGACCATCTCCTTATATAGCTAAGTGGCAGGTGCTCGAGAATGAGAAGTTAGATGAAGTGTGAAATGCCACAGCCTTATGTTTCAGTAATGTGATTGAAAAGCAGTGTGTGAGCCAGTTAGATTTTGGCTTCCTTGTGTCTTTAATCCATCTGTGAAGACACATAGACTTGTACATTGACATTCCACCAAACAGCAGATACCCTTGGGTCCTCAGAAAGTAAACTTACTAGGAATACCAGCTTTTTCTCATATTGGTAGTATTTTGCTCCTACAGAGCAGCTTGGCAAAAATATTAGCCCTGTTATCCTAAAAGACATTGTTACTTCTGATAATCACTAGTGGCAGCTTAAAAAACCCCACAAGTTAATTCTTCTGCTGCTGTAATTTGTAGCACTGGCAGAGGAATCTGGAATTCTATTTTATCTCTAGCACAGCTCTGACTCCACACATTTGTGTAAATTATTTTCCTTTCAAAGTCGCAGCTGTTCAAATGTAAATTATGAATAATTATACCATTGTAAGTCTCCTCTCTGCACACTTACTCTCTAAATTTGAAGCCTTAATGTTCTTACATAAATAAATACAGTTGAAGATTTCTTAGTGGTGCTAAGTAGTACACCTGATGTATGACATATTTCTGGCAAAATAGCCAGAGAGCTAGGCTAAGTTAGCCAGGCAGAAATTCAGTGGGATAGCATTTTAGTCAATAAGGGTTAAGAAATAAGGAGACCAGATTTGGTTACTGCCTCTGTTCCTGGTTCTGAGTTGAACTTTGGGGAAATTATTTCTCCTGAAATAAATGAAGAAAATATTTTTTCTTTAAAAAAAAATTAAAACAGTTATACAAAAGAATATTTTAACACATGTAAGCTATAAATAATATAAAAGCAAAACCATATACCTGTCTTAAAAATAGAACAAGAGCAAGACTTTTGACGGTTCTTGGTTCTCCCTATTTGATCCTATTTCTCTTCATATGTCTCATCTATATGTTGTTGCCTACAACCATGTAAACTTTTATATTTTCACATTCCTTCAATCTTATTGGTAGTTTTAACCTGTATCTATCTCCCTAAGCAAAATATCATTTCATTTTCTTGTTTGTGAACTTTAAGTAAGTGAAAGAATATCATATGTATTCTTTCTGCTTTTTTTTTCCTGATCAGTATTGTAAGATTTATCCATGTTGACTGGTATGTGATGTGTGATGAATTGCTTCAGTGATGTCTGACTCTTTGCGATACCATGGACTGTAGCCTGCCAGGCTCCTCTGTCCGTGGGATTCTCCAGGCAAGAATACTGGAGTGGGTTACCATGCCCTCCTCCAGGGGATCTTCCAAACCCAGGGATCAAACCTGGATCTCTTATATCTCGTGCATTGGCAAGCAGGTTCTTTACCACTAGTGCCATGTTGACTGCTACAGGGCATTACTTTTCACTGCTGTATAGTATTCCTTTTGTGTGCCTATACAATATGGTAAACATGGAGATGCACTGCTTAGATCTTTGTTTCAAGGAAGGGCTTGTCCCAGGTGCTGTAAACGTGGCAGCAGAGCCCTCAGCTTTCAGCATCTTCAGGGATGGCCTCGGCAGAGGGCTGTATCACCCAAGTTTATGCCCCTTTAGGTGTGCCCTCCTCTAATAAGGGGTTCAGGTAGGATATAAAAGCCTGGGCATTTTGACTCACGTGGGACAACGGTGGCAATTCATTTCAATTCTGGAGCGTTCTTGATGGAAGACCTCAACGTCATCTGAGGCCACTGGACCTTTATTACAGCTTGACTTCTTCCCCCCACCCCGATCCTGCTTCTCCTTCCTGTTACAGACATTAATCCCACTTTAATAAGCACAATCTAGTAAATATACTGTGTACTAAAGTGTCTCAGGGTGTTTCCTACGGAACCCATCTTACTTATCCTTTTCCTGATGGTGACATTTGGGAGGTTTCTGGGGTTTGCTGTTATATTCAAGGCTTTTACTAACCTTGTGCACATCACCTGGTTCAAGTTTCTCTAGGATAGATGTCTGACAGTGAGGTTGCTGAGTCACAGGCTATGCACACCTTCACTTTTCCTATGTGCTCAATTGCTGCAGTTGTGTCTGACTCTTTGTGACCCTATGGACTGAAGCCTGTCGGGCTTCTCTGTCCATGGGATTCTCCAGGCAAGAATGCTGAAGTGGTTGCCATGCCCTTTTCTATGGGATCTTCCTGACCCAGAGATAGAACCTGTGTCTCCTGCATCTAAGACATTGAAGACAGATTCTTTATCCACTGGGTTACCTCCTGGGTAGTACCAAATTGCTATCCAAAATACTTGTATCATTTGTGTTATCAAAATATTTTTGGTACTCAATATCTTTACAAGCTCTTGATTTTTCCAAGTGTTTAATTTCTTGTCAGACTGGTGGGTCTAAATAATACATCTTTATGGTCTGAGGTTGAGCATCTCTCTATATATACTTAACTGGCTATTTGTGTTTCTTCTGTAGGGTGTTCATCCTTTTGTCTATTTTTCTGTTATGGGTTTTTTTTTTTTTTCATATAGACTTTAAGGCATTCTTCACTCTGGATTCTAGTCCTTTGTTTATCATATATGTTCCAAGTATCTGGTTTTTTTTTTTTTTTTTTTCAGTTTGTAATTACCTTGAATAAATAAGAGTTCTTGATTATAATGTAGTCTAATTTGTGAGTGTTTTTCCTTTATGGTTTGTGCTTTTGGAATATTTTAAAGAAACTTAGAAGCCATTAAGACATTTTTATATTAACTTCTAAAAGCTTTAAAGCTTTTCTTTTTGAATTTTGTTATTTTTTAAATTTACCTGGAATGTATTTCTGTATGTAATGTGATATAGGAATCAGGGGAACACTGGAGCCTTTAGAAGTAGTCTTGATATCTGTTACTTTTAAGCTGGGTGGTCGTTACATGGTTTTATTTTGTTATTATCTATAGCTTACATGTGTTAAAATATTCTTTTGTCAACTGCATTGTTTTTCTCTGTTAATAGCTAGTAGTTCTACGGTCACTAACCAGATAGCCCTACCTTTTCTCACTGACAGCAAAACCACTTCCTTTAAACATCATGTTTCCGTATGCATGTGAGTCTTCTTTTCTGGGTTTTAAATTTTGTTCCATTGGTCAATATAAGGTGAAGACACCTTAGTAACTATCTTTCTGTTAAGTCTTGGTAATTGGTACGTCTCCTCACCTCAGTCTCTGTTGGGGTCCTCTTGGCTATTTTATGCTCCTTGTTCTTACATTTAGATTTTGGAATCACCCTGTCAGATTTCACCAAAAAGTCTGTTGGATTTTTTAATTTGAGTTACATTGAATCTATAGATCAGCTAGGGGAGAAGTTGCATCTTTACGATATTAAATCTTCCCAATTGTGAACAAAGTATATAGCCTGTTATTTATTTAGAGCCTTTTTATGACTCTTAACAAGTTTTAGAATTTTCTCCATGAAAATTTACTAGATTTACTCCTGGGCTATTATTAGTTTTTGTTGCTCTCATAAATGGCACATTTAAAAACATTGTATGTACTATTACTGGTATGTAGCAATATAATAGATTTTATATATTAATTTTTGTGTCTAATGCTTAATCTCTTGGAATACATCAGATCCTCAGGAAACTTAAGAAAAAGTCTGTGGTATGTGAATTTTCTGAGGTTTCAATGTCACATATACTTAAGACCAGGAAGAATGTGGGTTTCCATTTCTGTGTCTCCTTGTCTGCTTCAATTAGCACTAGATTTGTGAATTTGTTAGAATTTAGTAATATTCCAGACTGATTATTCTTTCTAATATTGTAATTATTCATCTTTTCCAGGGAAGTGATATATTGTACCAGGTGACTGCCTCAAGGGTAGTGCTTTTGTTGTTGCCTCCTAGATACCCCCAAACAGATTCGGGGGCTAGAGGATTGGCTTTGCCACGTTATTTTTCTTTATTGTTTCAGTCTTCTCTTGCCACTGTCCTTCCTGTTCACTGTTCCTCCCCCTACTTTCCTAGTCTCCTTTTCTGAGTCTCTTCTCTTTCTGGCTTCATCACCCCACCCTTGATTTTCCTCATTTTATCCAGAATATGAAATATAAATCACATAATGATGTTTACTTCATAAGTTTAGGAATTATAGCACCTAGTCATGTTGAGCAGGAGGATTTATGTGAATTATTTACAGAATAGAAATGTCATAGGTATAATCATATTTTAACACTCCTTGATCTGTGTTTTAGAAACTAGTTCAAATTTTTGTATAAGGCTGTGAGACTCCCCATGCTCCAATAGTCATTAGAAAGAAAAGAAATACTTTTATATGAGATTTATCTTATTTCATAGCAGTTGGAGACCAAATCTGCATACTTGGTAAACATCTTCTTTTAAAGTGAAATCACTGGTGTTTAGCACAGAATACACTGAGCTGGATGAGACTATGTGGCAAACCAGCTTAAATTTCACATGAGCTGTAACTTTGCCAACACCCTTAGTATCTACTTATTTTTTTTTATAATAGATTTACTTTTATGCAAGTAACTATCAAAATGCTACATTTTTCTTCATGAACTCTGATTTAACTAACTGTAAAACTAAACCACATTTCCTCATTTGAAATTGCTAAACTTCCTCCTGGACTTTCCAATGATGAACTGTGGGAGAATAGTCAGAATGAATAAGCAAAGAGGTTATTGAATAAGTCTTTTAAAAGGGTGTGTCTAAACCATGAGCAGCTAATCTGAAGAGGAAGGGCTAGCGGGTTTATAGTGTGTGGTGAGATGCCAGTGTCTGGATTTCCAGTATTGCCAAATTTATCTAATGCAAATGTCATAGAGATGAGAACCATGTGCTTAACTGCAGAATTATTTAAGACTGCAATCATTGCTCCCTAATAGACCCATGAAGGCATAATTTTTATTATTTCCTTCAAATCTGTATATAATGATTACATTGTAAGCTGGTTATAATTGTGCTGTCTAATAAATATTGTTTAATGTATATTGTAAATATGTACTTCAGTGGTTCTCAGTTCTGGCTGCCCATTGGAGTAACAAAGCGAACTTAAAAACACACACAGGAGAGAGCAGGACCTTTACCAGCTCAAAAAAATCAGAATATTTGGGGGCAGGATTTGGGCATCCATGTTCTTTCAAAATTTCCCCTGATGATTCTGACACAACCAGCCTTGAGAACCCCTGAGTTAATGGAATAAGCATATATCATTTGTAATCTGCACTTGTTGAAGACTTTTTTTTTCTCTTAATATTATAGTGATTTGAAAATAGGTGTGCTTTTGCAAGGAAATTGGATTTTCTTAGCAAGATTCTTATAAAGGAGTTTCTTATCTTAGTTAAAACCTTTTAAGTGTACTTTTGAGAAAGTCCCAGCATCCTTATAATCTGGAAAGAAAAAAAAAATACTTTGCAAAATATTGACACATTACATTCCAGGAGTTTTGAGTCATATGCAGGATGAAAAATAACTCACAGAAATTCTCTTTAGATGTCTGCAAAATCTACCTTAAAGGATTTTTCAGTAATTACCCATTTTCCTATTATAAGTATGATAGAGGAAACAGTTCATTCTGTTTACCTTTTCTTTGCTATTCAGCAGTAAGCCAACTGAATCATACTATTATCCTAAGAGACCAAGGGATTATTTTTTTTTAATCCTTGAGAAGTGTTTCTGATACCTCACTAGACATTGAAAGTTGTATATACACATATATAAGCAACACTTGCCCCTCCCTTTGCCTTGTCTGCAGACAATCCACGTAGTTTCTTTCTGTAAAGAGTTTGGAAGAGAGATTGCAGGATGATTCCTGGGTTCTCAGTGAACCTGCTCTTTGCCTTTCTAAATGTTTCCCACTGCCAGCTCCAGTGCAGGGACTGAGCTCACCAATTATCCTGATTTTGTATCTTGATTTTTCCTTTTTAATCAGGAATACAGGCTGAAGTTTGCTCTGATTTATAGGGTATTTTGCATATTTTTTTTCTGAATATTGGTATTTGTCATAATCAACATGATATTTTAACATCAAAAACACTATTCTTGTGTGGGGAAGATGAGTCAAGTTTAAGCAATTTATTTTGAGGAAATTGGGGAAATATGCATTTCTCTCTGATTAATGATGATAACTATTGATGCTGTTTCTAACCAGTGTTTAAATCCTTTAACTGTAGAATTCAGAGGAATATCCTAAAATTTTAGAAGAAAGGTGATGATCAGTTAACTTACAAGTTAAATGTTTTGTGTAAACAATCTTTATATCTGTCATTGAAGATGGCCTTCATACAGAAAAGTATACAGATCACAGAGCACAGGTCAGTTAATTGTCACAAAGTAAGGCACCTCCGTGGAACCAGCACTCAGAGCAGGAAGGAGAACATTAATAGAACCCCAAAGATCCCCTTCATATTCCTTTTCAGCTGTCATTCATCTAGCACCATAGATTCTTTTTGCCAGTTTTTGAAACTTGTGTATAAATTAAATCATACAGTTTGTGCCTTTTGGGGAGGAATGAAAATATGAGTTTCCTTTACTCAATTATTTATGTATGTATGTATTTTATAGCAAGTTAATTAATTCTTATTGTTACATAACATTCCATTGTTTGAATATATCATGATTTATTAGTTCTTTGCTTGATGAATATTTTGGGTTTCCAGTTTTGGCTATTATGAATCATAGTGCTGTATATTTCATATGTGTCATTTGCCAAATTATGTATATACTTCTGATGAGATATAAGTACACAGACAATTGTTGAGCCATATATATTCAGCCTTAGTAGATTCTGCTAGTTTTGTCCAATGTACACTTCCATTAGCAAGATTTCCTTGAGATACTTGCTAATCACTACTTTCCTCTTCCTTAAAGGTCATTACTAATCTGATCTCCAGTAAAATAGATTAGCTTTGCCTGTTTTTAAGCTCTATATGAGGGAATTATCAGTGTTCTTTTGTATTTGGCTTTTAAAATCTAATGCAAATATATTTTTGTTAGATATGTTTTTTTTTAATTTTTTAATTTTATTATTTTTTTTCTTATATGATATTATATATGTTTTAATGCCATTGTCCCAAATCATCCCCCACCTCCCTCTCCCACAGAGTCCAAAAGACTGTTCTATACATCTGTGTCTCTTTTGCTGTCTCACATACAAGGTTGTCGTTACCATCTTTCTAAATTCCTTATGTATGCGTTAGTATACTATATTGGTGTTTTTCCTTCTGGCTTACTTCACTCTGTATAATAGGCTCCAGTTTCATCCACCTCATTAAAACTGATTCAAATGTATTCTTTTTAATGGCTGAGTAATATTCCATTGTGTATATGTACCACAGCTTTCTTATCCATTCATCTGCTGATGGACATCTAGGTTGCTTCCATGGCCTGGCTATTATAAACAGTGCTGCGATGAACATTGGGGTACACGTGTCTCTTTCAATTCTGGTTTCCTCGATGTGTATGCCCAGCAGTGGGATTGCTGGGTTGTATGGCAGTTCTATTTCCAGTATTTTAAGGAATCTCCACACTGTTCTTCATAGTGGCTGTACTAGTTTGCATTCCCACCAACAGTGTAAGAGGGTTCCCTTTTCTCCACACCCTCTCCAGCATTTATTGCTTGTAGACTTTTGGATCGCAGCCATTCTGACTGGCGTGAAATGGTACCTCATAGTGGTTTTGATTTGCATTTCTCTGATAATAAGTGATGTTAAGCATCTTTTCATGTGTTTGTTAGCCATCTGTATGTCTTCTTTGGAGAAATGTCTATTTAGATCTTTGGCCCATTTTTTGATTGGGTCATTTATTTTTCTGGAATTGAGCTGCAGGAGTTGCTTATATATTTTTGAGATTAGTTGTCAGTTGCTTCATTTGCTATTATTTTCTCCCATTCTGAAGGCTGTCTTTTCACCTTGCTTATAGTTTCTTTTGTTGTGCGGAAGCTTTTAATTTTAATTAGATCCCATTTCTTTATTTTTGCTTTTATTTCCAGTATTCTGGGAGGTGGATCATAGAGGATCCTGCTGTGATGTATGTCGGAGAGTGTTTTGCCTATGTTCTCCTCTAAGATTTTTATAGTTTCTGGTCTTACGTTTAGATCTTTAATCCATTTTGAATTTATTTTTGTGTAAGGTGTTAGAAAGTGTTCTAGTTTCATTCTTTTACAAGTGGTTGACCAGTTTTCCCAGCACCACTTGTTAAAGAGATTGTCTTTTCTCCACTGTATATTTTTGCCTCCTTTGTCAAAGATAAGGTGTCCATAGGTGTGTGGGTTTATCTCTGGGCTTTCTATTTTGTTCCACTGATCTATATTTCTGTCTTTGTGCCAGTACCATACTGTCTTGATGACTGTGGCTTTGTAGTAGAGGCTGAAGTCAGGCAGGTTGATTCCTCCAGTTCCATTCTTCTTTCTCAAGATCGCTTTGGCTATTCGAGCTTTTTTGTATTTCCATACAAATTGTGAAATTATTTGTTCTAGCTCTGTGAAAAATACCATTGGTAGCTTGATAGGGATTGCATTGAATCTATAGATTGTTTTGGGTAGTTTACTCATTTTCACTATATTGATTCTTCCGATCCATGAACATGGTATATTTCTCCATCTATTAGTGTCCTCTTTGATTTCTTTCATCAGTGTTTTATAGTTTTCTATATATAGGTCTTTAGTTTCTTTAGGTAGATATATTCTTAAGTATTTTATTCTTTTCGTTGCAATGGTGAATGGAATCCAAATTGGAAAAGAAGTCAAACTCTCACTGTTTGCAGATGACATGATCCTCTACATAGAAAACCCTAAAGACTCCACCATAAAATTACTAGAGCTAATCAATGAATATAGTAAAGTTGCAGGATATAAAATCAACACACAGAAATCCCTTGCATTCCTATACACTAATAATGAGAAAATAGAAAGAGAAATTAAGGAAACAGTTCCATTCACCATTGTTAGATATGTTTTTAAACATCTCCTTCTAGATATTAATTTATGATTATTTCTGTTTTAGGTGTTTTAGAAAACAATTATGAGTGCTTACGTGTACTAAATGTTGAACGAAACAGAAATATTATTTATACCTATAAGGTAAGTCTATATTCTTTTTTAAATTGAGGTAGAATATACATAACACGAGGAGGGTATGACAACCCACTCCAGTATTCTTGCCTGGAGAATCTCCATGGATAAAGGAGCAAAGCAGTCATGGGATCACAAAGCATTGAACACAAAGAGCAGCTAAGCACACACACATATACTTAACATAAAATTTACTCTTTAACCATTTATATATATATGTATTTTTTTTCAACAGACTTTTATGCTTTATCTTTAGAAGGTATAGTGAATAAGACTTGTTGGCATTTAATCTTTAACATATGACATTTTTTTTATTTTGTGAGATTGAATAGGGTAATTGAAATTCAGTCTTATGTAATATTTTTTCTTTTTTAAATAAAATAAAACTATACCCAATGTCTGATACAGTGCTCAAAGGTTTTGAATAAATGAACAGTTTCATCCTCTAGAGGAAAAATGCCAAGTAAGAGATATTTAAACTTAATCAATATGTTAAGTTTTTATCTTTGAGAAAACATTAAATATTATTACTGTACATCATCTGTTCAGATTTCTGTATACTCAGGGTTTTGAGGCATTATTATTTAACAGTGTGTTTTCAATGTTAACTGTTCTAAGGAAAGAAAATTTAACTTCGTGGATAATTTTACTGTAATAGTGAAACATGAAAGAATAATTGGTGGCCAGTTTGCTTTGCAAGTTGTATTACTGTACTTTTTTTGCTTAAAGAAGTTATTTTAAGTTGTATCCATGAGGATGCTACATTCAAGGAATTCTATGATTCATGAAGTTTTTGGTTGTTGTTCAGTCGCTTAGTCATGTCTGACTCTTTGCCAAGCTTCCCTGTCTTTTGCCATCTCCCAGAGTTTGCTCAAACTCATGTCCATTGAGTTGGTAATGCCATCCAACCATCTCATCCTCTGCCATCCCCTTCTCTTCCTGCCTTCAGTCTTTCCCGGCATCAGGGTCTTTTCTAATAAGTCAGTTCTTCTCATCAGGTGGCCAGAGTATTGGAGCTTCAGCTTCAACATCAGTCTTCCCAATGAATATTCAGGGTTGATTTCTTTTAGGATTGACTGGTTTTGATCTCCTTTCAGTCCAAGGGGCTCTCAAGAGTCTTCTCCAACACCACAGTTTGAAGGCATCAATTCTTCGGTGCTCAGCCTTTATTATTGTCCAGCTCTCACATCTGTACATGACAACTGGAAAAACCATAGCTTTGACTGTACAGACCTTTGTCAGCAAAGTAATGTCTCTGCTTTTTAATACACTGTCTTGACTTGTTATAGCTTTTCTTCCAAGGAGCAAGCATCTTTTTATTTCATGGCTGCAGTCACCATTCACAGTGATTTTGGAGCCTAAGAAAATAAAATCTGTCCCTGTTTTCCATTGTTTTGCCATCTATTTGCAAAGAAGTTTTACTTCTAAGACTATCATGGACTTATTCTACCTACTTTCAGTATCCATCGTTCATATTCTTTTACAGAAATAAATGAAAGTAGAAAAAGATTTGCTCCTTCACTATGCTGTGTCCTGTAGACAGGCTCCCTCAAACTCACTGAGCTGTGTGTTCATGGTTCCCTTTCACCGCTTGACCTGTGTTGCCATCGGAAACGTGTTCAGTCCTTCTCTGACATGCACAGCAGGCTACCTTTAGAGTGCTTATTGCTAATACTGGTTGAATTATTGCAGATTTCTTTTAAAACTAGTAAATTCCTAAACAATGACCTTTAATAAACATCTAGTTAATTTTTTCTTTTCAGGACAATAAGGGAAATGTCTTCTTTGGATTGTATGATTACCAAACCAAACAAAATGAGGTAAAAATCACCATAAATTATACATTAGTTTTCAGTTACTTTACTGCCTTTGGTTTTCCTTTTTTTAAGATACAAATTTATTTTATATTTCTTTGTCTTCCTTCTCTTGTCCTTTTATACTATCTTTAAAAAAAAAAAAAACAACATGTGAGGACTCCTGGACCAAATGTCAACTGTAGTCTTTTAGTCCTTTGAGATTTAAGCTGAACAGGTTCAAACCAATTATCCAGTATTCTGTAGGAATGTAGGAAGTCCAGTGGCCTCCCTAGGATGTGTGTTTCCCAGAAGCTTAGAATGTCAGAATGACCTCTGAGTTCTGCTTCTGCAGAACTTCACTGATTTTCTTCTCATTACTTCTCAAAGATCCAGTTGTAGAACCAGCCTTTTTTTCTTAATCTTTCCTCAGACAGCTCACATAAGACATTGGTTAATGTGACAGGCTTGTCTAATTCTTGAGGCAAGTGGGAGGAGGTCCCTTTGTGTCTATGTAAAAATAATTTGTAAATATCAAGAGACTGAGAAGTCTATAAATGTACACTGTCACAGTCATTCCAAAACACATTATTACATGAAAAAGCAAGTTGCCAGGATAATGCATTCCATTTATGTTTTATAAAAAACTTGCAAGAAAATAACATAATATATATGTGTGTAAATATATTAAAAACTCATTTTGAATGATCTGAAAGACTACAGAGTAAATTACAAAATGTTTCTTTTTCAAAAGGGTTTGGGATAGGGTGAATATAATGGAGAACTTAGACTTTTTGTTTGGTAGTGTTTGCATGTTTTAAACACTTATTAGACTATGTGTGTTATTACATAATTAAAAGGATGAAGCAGTTACAATTAAGTATATACATTCATGCCTCTTCTTACTTATAAATAAGAATCCCTCAGAGCAAGAATAAAGGAAACCATAATTTGTCACATGAATTCAGAGCTATCTTATTAACTCAAGTTTACTTTTCCTGACTTCTTTTTATCAACTTTTGGCCATTGCATTCTAGTATGTTTTCAGTGCTTTGTTAGTCTGCAAGTACTATTTACCTTCGTAATAGTTCTGCTAGTCACTGTTTCTCTTAACTTATTCTCTCCTGAAGTCTAAGATTCTATCTTTCCTTATACCCTGAATATGTTTTAAGAGAGTTTGCTTAATATAACTGTGATTGTCTCCATTTCCTCAGTCTGCATCTCACATCCTCCTTCTGCATGACCATTTTAATTTTCTTTGATATTCCAGGAAATAGAATCTTGCAACATTTAAACAGTAAGAAAATAAAATACAGGTTAAATAAAAATAGCAGATTACTTTGCCAGTGTTCTAAATATGGGCATCCTTTAGGAGATGCACTTGTGACAGTCACTTAGGCATAGTTAATGATGTCATAGTTATGTAATTTGATTAAAATGCTAACTTGCCTTCATAATCCTAATTGCTCACCCTTGAGTGCTTATTATGTGTGGCAGACATTGTAGTAAGTATTCTCACATGGATTATTTAACTTAGCACTTCTAAGAATCTCCCAAGATAGGTAGTAACATGATTCCTATTTTGCTGATGGGAGGATAAAATGGTTGAGTAATTCATCCAAAGTCACACAGCTAGCAAGTGACAGAATTAGGATTTGAGCCTGGGTCTAGCTTGACTTCAAGGTCTGTGCTTTTAACCACTACACTGTGTTGTCTCCTGGTTAAATTTCAGTGCCAAACATGGCCTACAATAGCAAACTTTTTTCTTAAAAAATAATCTGAAACTTCTCAGTATAGATAAACTGGTTCATTGGTGGTCCTTTAATAAAATGCTTGCCACAGGGATACTTGCTAAAGAGCTGAGTGGGGATTTGCATTCATAAAATTGTTATTTAACATGAAACTCCAAATTAAAAAATACTTCTGTTTTAATAGCATCTCTATACATTTGAGAAAGATTTGCAAGTTGTCAGTTGCTCAGTCAACAAGGAGAAAACTTTGCTGGGTAAGTTGAACTCTTTTATTGCTACAAGTCGAGAACTAAGCTATATTTTTTGAGTTTCAAAGTATTGAATTTTTACAATAGTTGATTATTCTGGGAAAAGATGTACTTTAGAGATAAGATTTGAAATAAAGAATCTGTAGAGTCTACCTACAATAAAGGGTGCTTTGTATTTTACTTTGATCATCCACTGACAGATCCTTTGAGCCCTCACTGATTCTGGGTATTATCTGGTAAACTTTAACAAGCCATTGCATAGATTGTTTGCTAATGGATTTTTTTTTTCTTTTTCCATTAGCTACAAGTTTAGTTCAAGCTGCTAAAGAAGGAAGGAGTAATGAGCTTCAACCAGGTAATGAAATTATACTTTTTAGTACTTGATAGATGAAGATTTATTGAACTACTAAGTCAAACTGCAAGCATATTTACAAATAGCTTTATCTCAGAATACAAAGGCAAAGGTCATGTCAGGCATGTTCTTTGCATTTTTTCCAAGTAAACAAGAAAGTACAGAAAATAATATAACAGTGAATAACAGAAATATTAAAAAAAGGCAGTTAGCACCTGCAGACTAAACAGGTGCTACAGGCAGAAAGAAGCTGGTACCAAAGGTCGGGAAGAGGTTAGTATTTGAGCCCAGATAGTTTGAGGGATGATCCTAGGAGTTTTTAAACAGAGACCTGAAAGGAGGGGGGCAGCAAGCATGCATCTATGCAATGCAAGAGACCCAGGTTTGATCCCTGGGTCAGGAAGATCCCCTGGAGGAGGGTATGGCAACCTACTCTTGCCTAGAGAATCCCATGGACAGAGGAGCCTGGCAGGCTGCAGTCCATAGGGTCGCAGAGTCAGACACCACTGAAGCAACTAAGCAGCGGCAGCATGGGGAAGCGCATTTCTGGCAGAAGGAACAGCCAGCATGAAGGCCCTGAGGCCAGAGTGCTTGGTAGACTCCCTGGCTGTTCCAGGATAGTGAGGTCAGTGAGGCTGGACTGGAGTGAACAAGGGCAGAGTGGTGGGAAATAAGGCCAGCAGGAAATGAACGTGAGTTGCAGACAGATCATGGAAGCCCTTAGGAGGTCTTTTGTTCAGCTACAATTTCAGAAATTGTGTGACCAGAAAGTACTATAGGATCTGTTTTAATGATTAGTCCTTTGAACAAATATTATGTAAATATTTTCCTTTTGCTGAAGGCTGATTTTTTGTTTGTGAATAACTTGATAAGCCAGTTGATTATAAAATGTAGTTTGCCTCAAGGTGTTAACACTGTTGCTTATCATGAGATTTTTCCATTGCAAATGAGACAGACTATAATGTATCTCATATAAGCAAGATAGAGTTCCTTGGTCTACAAACTTTATGACAAAATTTTTGTCAGCAGTGCTTCTCTTCTTGACCAAGGCCATGCAAACTTGTTTCATTTGGGAAATGGTTTTACGCAGGAAGCCAGGCCCAGCTGCCCCTCTCACCCTTCCTGGGGTATGACATTTTCCCTAAGGCATAGCAGGTCCCTGTGGGCAGTGTCGTGGGCCCCACTGCTGCTCCAGGACCCCAGGAGCCTTTGTGGTCAGTTAAGTGCTGCAGATGCTCCATGGGGCTGCTTTAATTGCAAAGTTCTAATAACCAGAGCTTCTAAACAACCAGACTTGACTGAATTCTTCCAAGCTTTTCACTATTTTGCAATATGTACCTTTACCTGCATCAGACCAGGTTCTTTCTTTTTCTCATTCTTCACCCTCCCTGTGCCATGCCTATCCTTGTGCTTTTTTTCTTTTTTTAATTTAAATTCAGTTTAAACAAAGCAAAAATATTCACTCATTTCTCCCCTTACCTCCTACCCTCTGCCTCCTGCAACCACCGATCTGTTCTCTGTATCTATAAACCTGGTTTTGGTTTTGGTTTGATTTGGTTTTTAGATTCCACATATAAAAGAGATCATATGGTATTTGTCTTTTATTTTAGTTGATTTACTATATTGTGTTAGTTTCTGGTGTACAGAAAAGTGATTCAGTTACACACATATGTATTTTTCTTTTCAGATTCTTTTCTATTATGGTTTATTACAAGGTATTGAATATAGTTCCCTGTGCTCAACACTAAGAACTTGTTATCTATTTTATATATAGTAGTGCATATCTGTTAATCCCAACTCCTAATTTATCCTTCCCTAACCCTTTCCCCTTTTAGTAAAGTTTGTTTTCTATGTCTGTGAGTCTGTGTCTGTTATATAAATAAGTTCATTGGTATATATTTTTTTAGATTCCATGTATAAATGATATCTTGATATTTGTCTTTCTCTGACTTAACTTCATTAGGTCCATCCATATTGCTGCAAATGGCATTATTTCACTCTTAGTATGACTTACTTCACTTAGCATAACACCTTGAGGTCCATCCAGCTGTCCCTTTTGGGCCTGCTGCTCTACTCCCTACAGCTTTGGTGTCCTGCCGGGTCTGTCTTGCCTTTCAGTGATGTACTTCCAGGCTCCATTGATACCTGGATTCTCTGAATTGTTAAGACAACTTTAAGCACATAATGGAATCACTGTGGATTTTAGGGCTAAAAGTGATTGTAGAAATAATCTGATTCTGTAGTTCTTCACTTTATTTTTTAAATAACAAAACACTGGCAATTCCCTGGCAGTCCGGTGGTTAGGACTTGGCTCTTTCACTGCTGGGGCCCGGGTTCATTCCCTGGTTGGGAAACTAAGATCCTGCAAGCTGCACTCAGTATGGCCAAAAAAAAAAAAGCAAAAATAAACTAAAAACAAAGCACCAAGGCCTAGGAAAGCTTCGTGATTTATTGAAGTATAAATATCAGGTTAGCGACAGATTTTAAACTAGAATTGATATCTCTAGTATCCTATTCCAGAGTGCTTCCCGTTACACTATGAAAGCACATGGTATGTTATCGAGAGACATTTCTGTTTGTCCAATTACTCTTTTCATTAAGCTACTTATATTAAGCATCTGAGCTGCCCTAAAGAAATGAAAAATTAGTGTAGGAAGATGAATTTTGCCCTGCCCTCGATAAGCCTCGCATTTTAAAGGTAAGTGAAATTAGCTGATAATCTCATCTGGGAACAGATTCATTGACAAAAAAGCTGAATATAGGTGATTTGTTATTTTTCCAATGAGAATATTCCCCCGCCTGCCCCCTAAAAAGATTTTTCCCCTAGTTGGAATCTATAAACTTTTTGGGCAAGAGATGAAATAGTCAAACATCAACTTGTACTATTTACTGTATTAAATTAGTTATATATACTTAAGACAATAAGGAAAATTGCTTTTTTTTTTTGTCATTCCCACATTTCACAGTCTATTTTTCTTCACAAGTATCTTTGACATCAATATTTCTTATTCTTAGAGCCATTTTTTTGAGCCATCAAGCAGACTCCCTAGGCATCTCACTTTACCTTGTCTCAGTTATTAGAAGTATATAGCCCTTTTGAATCGTGAATGACCTGTCACTGGAATTTTAATTCTAAGTACCCATCGACCAAACAACATTTGCTTTTGATTTTATTTTGTTGTTGTGTATTTGTGACCCCATATAATAACTCACTCACTGTTTTGCTTTCAGTAAACTCTAAAAGGTATTTTTATAGAAATATCCAGTTCTTGAAAATGTGAGGCAATATCCCAGAAAATATTTTATATTCTTTACATTTTTTTTTTCTTGACATAAAGCAATACTGTTAGGTTGTTTTCTTAAATAGTGAAAACTGGCATTGATTCAATTCCAGGCTGCTGTACCATCCCCAAATTGTAAATGATTACTCAAAGTCAAGTCATTGAGGAACCACATGAGAATATTAGAGCTGTTATAAGAACTCAAATATAAGGCAACTCCTTTTCTGAGGAGGGAAACTCTTGGTCTAACTTTGAATATCTGTGGTAACCCCATTCTAGCCTGTGTCCAAAACTTCCTCCTAATTACTATCTTTAACGACATTTGCTCAGATGTGACACTAAGGAAATAAGTGAGTCTTTATCCATGCAGCTCCAGCCTTCCTGAGGGAAGCCCAGTCCCTGTGCTAGTTGCTGTCAACCCTAACACATTCATTCATCAGAAATCTTTATATTTTCCTACACAAACAGTATTTGCCATTGTGCTACAGAATTGTAGTGACACTGAACTGAGATGTATTTATTTAGACTTAAAAGCTGAGAGGGCCTGTGAAGTGATGGTAAAAATAGCTGAGAAATGGGTGGGAACGTGTTTCTCACTCCATGTACATTGACTCCTCCTTTATGATGTTTTCTGTATCTATTTGCGTTTTTTTTGGGTTTTTTTTTTTTTGCGGTTTTAAGAAGTCTCAATTTTAACATAACTGCTTTTGTTTGTGGAGTAACTAATACAGTAAGTAATGCATTTTACATTTTCAAAGTTCAGGCCTATGTGGAAGAGTAATGTGTAATATTCTGGGCTTTGCTACTATTAAAAGCATCCTTTACTTTATAGGATCAAAGTGTTTAACTTTGTTGGTCGAGATCCACCCCATTAACAATGTGAAGGTTCTAAAAGCAGTGGATAGCTATATTTGGGTACAGGTAAGTGATCTCTTTAATCAAAAGGCATGAAACCTAGAGACAGTGGTGTTAAAAGTGTTTTCATACACATTATCACATATAATCCTCAGAATAATCCAGTGAATGGGTATGGCTGGAATGAACACCTCTTCCCTCACAAACATGGAAATCAAAATTCAAACCTAGCTCTCTATTACATCATGGTTGTTTGATATAATAGATGTTTTTACATGATAAAATATTGAATATCAAAACACATTGAAAGGAACTTTGAAAATGGCTTATCTAATGTTTCATAGAGTTGACAGGTTAAATGCCTGTGTTTAAATGACATAATTAATCCCTGAATTTCTCAACTCCATGCACTGATGCAGAAGCACTGTGTGTATAACACAAATAGACTTAGATGTAGTCAATCCTCATTGCTTGCACATAGAATTTGCAAATTCTGCTACCCACTAAAATTCATTTGCAACCCCCAAATCGGTCATTGGTAGACACGTGAAAATTTGTCACCCAATGTACATGTTCCCAGCTGAGGTAGAACAAGGTGACCCTGCCTTTCAGAGTCAGTTCTCAGACTATAAACAAACATTGTTTTCATAGTCAACTTAATGCCATGTTTTTCACTCTTTGGCAGTTGATTTCATGTTTAAAATGTCCTCCAAGTGTATTGCTGAAGTAGTGTTTCATGTTTCTAAGTGCAAAAAGGCTGCTATGTACTTTACAGAGAAAATATGTGTGTTCATTAGATAAACTTCATTTAGGCATTATAGTGCAGCTGACTGAGTTCACTGCTAACGAATCAACAGTATCTTTAGTTGTGGCACGCCAAATCTTTTGATCATTGATGCAGCATACGGAATCTTTTTAGCGTGCACACTCTTAGTTGCGACATGTGGGACCTGGTTCCCTGACCAGGGATCAAACCTGGTCCCCCTACAGTGGGAGTGCGGAGTCATAGCCACTGGACCACCAGGGAAGTCCCACAATGTCTTTAAATAGGGACACACATTAGACCAAGTTTTGTTTTATTTTGTTGACAAAAATATTGTAGCTAGAGGCTCATAGGAGCGTGTATCACTATTTCCCTTGGGAACAGTGGTTCAGAGTTCAGTGTTTGTGGTGACCTTATGGAACACAGGGCTTCCACGGTAGCTTAGAAAGTAGAGAATCTGCCTGCAATGCAGGAGAGTCGGGCTTGATCCCTGGGTTGGGAAGATCCCCTGGAGAAGGGCATGGCTACCCACTCCAGTATTCTTGCCTGGAGAATCCCATGGACAGAGGAGCCTAGCGAACTACAGTCCATGGAGTCAAAAAAGAATTGAAAACGATTAAGCACTGATGCCGGCACAGATGGAAGGTAACTATCACTGAGAACAAGAATCGATTACCCTTGTTCCTGCTGGGTTGCATGAACAATTACCTCGTGTAGCCTCCCCCTACCCTACCTATCCTCAGCCTCTGACCTTGGGTCTCCCTCTGGCAGTATGTGTTGGGAGAACGGCCTGTCTCTCATGTGCCTGGTTGGCCACTGTCAGCCAGTCCTTCCGGCTGTGCATTTCACCACCACTCCTGGCTTCTCTCCGGGCCGCTGCTTGCTGCCAGACAGGGCCTGGCCTGGAACTTCTAAGCTACATTCCCTCCCCCAGGAATCCACTCTGTTTATTTACACTGTCCTCAGTGCAGGGGTGACTGTGGGACACTTCCCTTTTCTGGCATGTTCTTTTGGTTTCTTTACCATTTTTATCCAGGGCTGTGTAGGCAATGATGATGTTATTGAAGGATGGGTAATCAGAGTGTAGGAAGGAAAAAGGTTTTACAAATATACAGTTGCATAACACTCTGAATATATTTTAAAGATATTAAATTGTATTATTAATAGTGAAAACTGTGAATAGTGAATGTTGTTATGTGCATTTTATCTTAATTAAAAAAATTAAAAATGCAAGGTGCATGATTGCACCCCCATCCATGTGAAGTAGACCCACACTCATCTTGGTCCATCCAGTTCCAAGCCCTGCTCCGTGCTCTCATGCTCAGGCCTCTGAAGAAATAAACTCCTCCAAGCCTCCACCCATGGCAAATCCCCACCTTCACCCTCTCTTCATTCTGCTCTCCTTTAGAGAAACACCATTCATTGTCCACAAAATTTGGTCTTACCCTGTGATCTATTTCCTTTTTCTTTCCAAAACACCCATGATGATTTCCAGTAGTACATTTTCCCTCTACCTGTGCAGCCTTCGTGAAGAAACTTCTTCAGGACAGTAGTGAGCGGAGTCCGGATCTCAGTCTGGGACCCTTGTAGAGTTCCCCACCAGCATGATTGTACCTTCCAGATAGTTCGTTGGATAATTACACACTGTCCACGTCCACATGCCTATAGTATGACCTTCCATCAGTGAATATTAATGATCACAATCCAGCTCAATATTTACAAAAATAATTATTTTCCTAACATAGTCTATATCGGAGAAGGCAATGGCACCCCACTCCAGTACTTTTGCCTGGAGAATCCCATGGACAGAGGAGCCTGGTAGGCTGCAGTCCATAGGGTCGCTAGAGTCAGACATGACTGAGCGACTTCACTTTCATTTTTCACTTTCATGCATTGGAGAAGGAAATGGCAACCTAGTGCCATTGCCTGGAGAATGCCTCCAGTGCTCTTGCCTGGAGAATCCCAAGGACGGGGAAGCCTGGTGGGCTGCCGTCTGTGGGGTCTCACAGAGTAGGACACGACTGAAGCGACTTAGCAGCAGCAGCAGCAGCAGCAGCAGCAACATAGTCTATATAGATTCCTACTCACAAAACAAACAAAACAAAATCTCTAAAATCGTTGCATGCTTTTGTAGATCTGTGTCTGAAGCCTGCCTTATGTATATTCTCACTTGTAGGCCTTGCTCCAGGGTTGCCTCAAATTCGAAAGAAAAACAACCACCTGAAAGAAACTTTTAAAATCGTGATTGCCTCACAGAGACCAGGCAAAGGTTTAGAACTGATCATCAGTTTAGGTCACAGCCCTAAGCCAGCGGGCCCTGGTCACCTCCGGAGACCCAGGGAACACCAAATCTGTAGTTTCTCCTTATTTTGAGGCATTGGGTATTTGCTCTTCCATTATCTGTGTGAAAACTCATCATTGCTTCTCCGCAACTCCAGTACACAAAGTATCCTTTTTGGTGTACACAGTTTCACAAATCAGCAGAAATAAGTTCTATATTCTTCTCATAGCTGAATTTTGCATTTCTTTCTATTTTACAGTTTTGAGTTAATTGCAGTGAAGAATGCGGGTATGTGTGTGTGCTTATTTGCTCGGTCGTGTTAGACTCTTTGCTATCCCGTGGCCTGTAGCCCGCAAGGCTCCTCTGCCCATGGACTTTTTCCCAGGCAAGAATACTGGAGTGAGTTGCCATTTCCTCCTCCAGAAGATCTTCCCTACCCAGGGATCAAACCTGGGTCTCCTGCCTCTGAGCCATTGGGGAAGCCCTGCTGTGAAGAATGGTATAGAGTTAATGCTTTGCTTTTCTCAAAGGGAAATGACTACAAGCAGTTTTAAAAGTTAACCGATTCTAGGGACTTCACTGGTGATCCAGTGGTTAAAATGCCAAGCTTCCACTGCAAGGGGCACAACTACAATTCCTGGTTGGATAACTAAGATCCTGTATGCCACAGTGTGGCCAAAAAAAAAAAAGATAAATCTTTTTAAAAGTTGACGAGATCTATTCTAATTTGGCATTATGAAAAGTTAGGATACCGTGTAATATATTTTGTCAGAAATTTCCCTAGTCTTTAGAAAGGCTGTAGGCTGTAAAACAGGGACTTGAAAAGTTCTGTTCTTTTATTATGCTTTCAAGTTTGGAGAGAAAACCCAAAATTAGCCAGTGGACCTAGTGAGTTGTCTTTCATATTACAAAGTGAAACTTCAGATTTATAGTTACTCTTATAATGATGAAGGACTTAGTCACTGGAGTCATCCCATGGCCAGGTTCCCCTCAGTATCACAGCTGATGGTGTCAGGCCTGTGTTTCTGGCTGCCCGCTTTGTCCTGTGGGCTGACAAATAAGGGCAGGCACAGAGGAGGAGGAAGGGCTGGATCAGGCCTTTTCTTCCAGTGGCAGTCGTTGAATACTTTGAGGTAAACCCTCCACCACATGCCACACTGTGACTCACTGTCCTTTCCTGGAAAGTCCCTGGTTCTGTTGTGCTTTGTCTCTCGGATGTGGGACTTTGGAAGTCGTCGTGGAGAGTTTGTTTACTTGGGTCTCAAATTAAACACTAGGTTTAGCTGCATAAGAAACTGTTATCGATCACTCTTTTTTTGGTGCTTGTGAAATGGAACTTTCTGTTCAAATGTTGTTTATTGATATTGTTTTTGATTGACTTCAGAATCACATATTCCAAATAAAAAGCACCATCCCTAGGAATGGCTTACAATTTAGCCTTACTGTTTAAAGGAATTGTGTTGGACCTGCCATCAATCCCCTCCTGCAAAACCGAGCTCCTGAAAGTGTTCCTTTTCCTCCCTTGCTTCCATCTATAGTGTATGTGTATGAATGTGATTTTCCTAAACTATTTTGCGGTTCTCATTCCCTTCTATGGTATGTAGTAGTACAGTAATTGAACATAGCTTTTGAAATAATCGTGTAAGCAAGGTAGTTGCTTATGACTTTAATTTCTTTTTTATAGTTCCTCTACCCACATGTTGAAAGTTGCCCTCAACCAAAGAATCATCTGTTACTGCTTTCAGAAGAGAAATGTAAGTATATCTTTAGGTTTTCTATAGGGACTTCATGAACAGCATGTCTCCTAGTGAAGCATAGAATGTGAGGAAGCTTCTAACTGTCCACTCGTCAATCCAAAAGTCCACTGACTTTGATGTCCATTGGAGACCTAGGACTCCTGTGGAAGGACTTTCTCTCTGCCTCACTTGTTGTTCTCTTGGGCTCTGTCTCCATATGTGATGGGCTTCTGCAAATATGGATTTCCAGTTTGGCACATGGTAGAATGCTTGTAGAACAGTCATTTTTGTCTTCTGTAGCCCATCCTTCTTTAGGATGTCTGTCACAGTTGAAACTATAAAGTAAGGAGAGAGGATCGGATGGACAGAGGGAACGGTATTAGAAGCTAGAAGAAATCCATGGCAGAACTCGAGGATACATAGTGACTTGGTCAAATTCAGGTAGAGGGAGATAAGATTGGGACATCCTTTAATGATGATTTCAAGTAGAAGGAGGGATAGAGAAAGGACAAAATTCACTGGTGCATCTTATATAGGAAGCTGTCTTTCTTGTTATGAGGTGAAGCAGCTGGTTTGTAATTGGAGGGACAAGACTGAAGATTTGGTTTGTGTTCACTTCCTATGCTGCTACTGCTGCTAAGTCGCATCAGTCGTTTCCAACTCTGTGTGACCCCATAGACGGCAGCCCACAAGGCTCCCCCGTCCCTGGGATTCTCCAGGCAAGAACACTGGAGTGGGTTGCCATTTCCTTCTCCAGTGCATGAAAGTGAAAAGTGAAAGTGAAGTCGCTCAGTTGTATCTGACTCTTCGCAACCCCATGGACTTCAGCCTACCAGGCTCCTCTGTCTATGGGATTTTCCAGGCAAGAGTACTGGAGTGGAGTGCCATTGCCCTCTCCAATACTCTTGCCCAATTATGTATTTCACATTTTTGTAACTAGAACCAACAGAAGATACATATGGCTCAATGTAAACTTCTTACTGAGAAAAATGGTCCATCTATACATCAATAAGGTGTTTATAGTGTTCTGTTAATGACCCCTATAAAAATAACCCCCCCCTAATATCTGGCATAATGAGTTTTCTATATGATGTTTTCATATAAAGAGGTATTTGGTATTTGGAAATTGAAGATAAACCCTGCCAAATGAGCCCTATATAAGACTGATGGTATTGGGGAGGGAAACATTTGTTCAGCTAACCCAGGGGAGTAGCAGAGTTAAATGCTTCATGTGTTGTTGGTATTGAGAAGCAGAGTAAATGCTGGACTTGACACAGACTGTAAAGGGAGGGTGGAGAAAGGTGGGTTGTTGTTTTGAACCTTTCTTGTGAGATTGCCATCTGTGATAGTACTATTTTTCAGCCAATTGTTTAATCTGCTTTGCTTTTATATATTAAAAAAAAGTTCACAAATGTTGGGTGAAAAAAAGTACTCATATTTTTCATGAAGGTTAAGCTGTCTTTGTTTTCTTTTTTTAAAAGATATTGAACAATTTCATATCCAAGTTGTCCAAGAAGATGGAAATCGAGTGGTAAATATTTGAAATTCCTTTTGCTTCAGAGTTTTTTCCCATAAAGAGTAGCATTTCTAGACTATTAAGGATGTATTAATGTTATGGAAACATTCTACTTTATTTGGTGTCAAGTTATAGATTGGTTGTTATAACATGTGAAATAATATAAGATATATAAAGGAGTTGATTATCTCCTTCATATCTATCTCACTGTCCACCACCACCCCCCACCCCACCCCACCACGATCAGTCTCCTGAGATAACTGATGACAGCCTTGAGTGATGCTTCCATGCTTTGTACCTCGCCCAGGGTTCGATGCACAGATACTGGGATTCAGTTGCTTTTACTAAAATAGATTCATAGTATAGGTATTAATTTGCTGCCTTTGCTTTTGCTTAACATATCAGGGGTATCCCTGTAGGTTTCTAAACAGATACGATTTCTCTTAATTTGTATACATGTATACATAAGCATGCATATAATAAATGAGATCATAGCATATATACTGAGGTTCTATATAGTTCAGTTTTCTTTTCTTTTTTGCTTGTTTTCCACATCCCCCTTGACTCTTCACCTCTAACTTTTGTTCACAACCATGTGTATTGTGTATCTTTTCATACTTTTCTCCATACCTCTGTGTCTCACATCCCCACCCTGATACACCCAGAGGTTTGTTTATTATTCACTCTTTCCTTATTGAACTTTGTGGAGTTACTGCCGAGCAACCTAGAGTAGCTTAGTGCATTGTCCTCAGAAATGCAGATGGTCCCTGGCATAGATGTACACAATTTTGTCACCATTCTTCCGTGGATGTATATTCACTTGATTGCCTTTTCCCCCCTTTTATTTGTTTACATTACAAATCGTTTCAAATGTTTTTAACTTTACATGTTTGGTACACATGTTTCTTTGAGTTAAACCCTCAGGGATGGATAAGTGGGTTGATGGTTATATGCATTTAATAAACTTCAACACATTTTGCCAGATTACCTTCCAGAAGACTTGTAACAATTTAGTTTTGCAAGCAAAATATAAAAGTACCCTTTCCCTGTATCCATACCAATAATAGATGTGTTTCCCTTTTTAAAAAATCCAGTTTGATAGGTTTGTTACTGAGCGACTGAACTGAACTGAACTGAACATTATTATTTGAGTTTGTATTTCCTTTAGTATTGTTGAGTTTGAACATTTTCTACACTTATTGGGTATGTGAATTTGTTTTTCTGAAAATTGTTTAGTTATATTCTTGTGTATATTTTTGCTAGGTTGTCTTTTTTCTTGACAGTTTTTGTGATGTTACTGATATTAAAATGATTTCCTTCAATATTTAAATGGTCTACATCAGAATACTCTTTCTCTGATTTTAATTTTAAATTCTGTGAACAAAATTGAAATGAGAAATGGCATTTGTTAATTGTGTATCTATGATCGAAAGCCTCAAATCAAGACGCCTGGCTGGGAAATGACGAGAAAGTGTGTGACTAAAGCTCTGAGCCCCAGATGGATGGGAGGGCAAAGATAAGGCCAGTGGTTGGAAATGGTCAGGCCAGAGAGGAACGACCAAGGTGCGAAATCCCAAAACCATCAGTGAGGATTTGGAGATAGTTAAATAAACAGATTGGAGTCAGGAACTGGGAATGGACAGAGGACTGCTGGTGAGAAGAGGGGTTGGGAGTCGTGAGAGACATTGCTGGGAGAGTGAGGCCAGGAGGCACTTGTCAGAAGCCCAGGAAAGATTCTCCTGGCCAAGATGATACAGCCCCAGCACACCTTCATCCACGTGTGCCCTTCTGTGAGGCACTGCTAACATCCCTATAACAACCTATAACAACCTATAACCCCTATAACAACCGTAACATCCCTATATAAAAGTGATGGTATTATATTTATCCCAGCATTTTCAGGAAACACAACAATGTGGACTCACACAGGTGAGGTAACTCTGGAGAGGAAAGAACTGCTATATGAACCTTGGTTGCCATCAGATGGAAACAAGATGGGTTTCCCAAAGTTAAGAGTCAGATAAGTACCCTTAGATCTTTTTCCAGCAGATGTGATGGAACCAGGCAAACGGAAATAGAGGTGTATGATTCTTCTTGCCCTGTGCCTCCCTTGAGTTCCAACTTAGCCTCAGGGGAGAAATCCTGTTTGAGATTAGAGAGGGTTTAGGTACAAATATGGACCATTCTGATGGTCCATCAGACCATCAAAAAAAGGTCCATCCCTTTTTTTCCTTATTCTGCTACATCAACTTGTCTTCATTCTTTACTTACCTGTTCCAGTATAGCTTTTGCTTGTTGAGCATTTTGAGGAAAATGAACTCTGAATTCCTTGTGTTACATTTAGCATTTCTTTCAATTTACCCTTGCATACCTTATTTCCTTTCCCTTTAGTTGACAAGTATTTCTTGAGTACTACTACGTACTAGAAACAGTCAAGTCACTGAAAATATAAAGGTGCTGTAGAAGAGTGCATAATCATTGGAGTAGCCTTATAGCATTAATTAAAGTATAAATGTGATAGAAGCATGCCAAAGTGACAGAAATACAGAGATGGGGAGCTTTGCCTTCATATTAGGAGGTGAAATTGGGCTTTGTACAGGAGGCAATGCTTCAGCTGGATCTTAAAGGATGAATAATTAAGTATTGCTGAGAAATGGGCAGTATCATCATACTCATTGTAGAAGGTGGACAGGTAAGAACTATGACCAAAGCCACATGAAGTGTTTATGGCAGATCTAGGATTGTTGCCCAGTACTCCCCTCTCCTAGGCTTGAGTATTCCCTTGTCCTCACAGTCGACCTTTGGTAGTAAAGCCCTCTAGACTGCAGATACTTGAGTGTGTTATGTCCAAAACAGGAAGCTTTGAATCTTCTATTTGCCTACCTGTTGATTTGTGATAGGTGTGGCCTTGGCTTCAACAGCCCCAGCCTATCTGTCTAACTAAGAACAAGAATAAAATAGTTTATTGCAGAGTGTTGTGAAGAGCAAGTAATGAAATGATACCTTAAATCTTTTTTTGGAAAGAGTTTCCATGTGTATGTGTTGGAGGTAGGTGGCAACTAAAAATTAACTGTGGAAATATTTACATGTACTATAAAGATAGAATATTCAAAATAACTATGAAACCCAGATATGTTCTCCTTTAAAATAGTTATTTATTTCTAAAATCTCTTTGCCTCCTTAGGTAATTAAAAATTCTGGCCATCTCCCAAGAGAGAGAATAGCCGAAGATTTTGTTTGGGCTCAGTGGGATATGTCAGAGCAGAGATTATACTATATTGATCTGAAGGTAAAAACTAGTCCACTGGCTCTCTTTTTTATGGGAGTGTTTTAATTTTGACATTATCATTATTGTAATTTATTAGTTATTTCATTTTCATTGATGAGAGCAGTCAAAGTTTATTACAAATAATGAAGATTTTCATTACTGTTTGCTTTTTTGTTGCTTCCTTTTCTCTCTCTCTAGTGTTTTTTTTTCCCCCTTTGTTACTTACTCTGTTTTCTCTTTTAGAAATCAAGGAGTGTCTTAAAATGCATCCAGTTTTATGCTGAAGAGCACTTTAACTTAATGGTACGTCCGGAAAATGACTGGGCTATATGGTGAAATTTTATACCCATTTTGTGATTTGTGTGAAAGTCGCTCAGTCACACCCGACTCTATGACCCTGTGGACTACACAGTCCATGGCATTCTCCAGGCCAGAATATTGGAGTGGGTAGCCTTTCCCTGGAAGATCTCCAGGGGATCTTCCCAACCCAGGGATCGAACCCAGGTCTCCCGCATTGCAGGTGGATTCTTTATCAGCTGAGCCACAAGGGAAACCCTTATACTAACCATTACTCCTTTTTAATGAAAGTTATCATAAAGAGCATTTTAGCATTCTCGATCATGTATTAATAGCTTGTATGAGCAAGTAATATAGTTTCTGTCAGCTCAAAGCTTCAGCCTTATAGTAGATGCAGTTAATATAGGTGATTAGAAGAGCACACACAGGGAATTTCTGCTAACTGAATGCTTCACAATAAAGAAACGAGTGAGGGTTTGTAGGAGGTAGTATTTATTAGAAGGTAGTATATGGCAACCCACTCCAGTATTCTTGCCTGGAGAATCCCAGGGACGGGGGAGCCTGGTGGGCTGCTGTCTATGGGGTCGTCGGACACGACTGAAGTGACTTAGCAGCAGCAGCAGCAGTATGTGGTAGGTGTGGTCAGTAGTACGTGATTACACGTCATTTGACCCAAAAAGATGTGTGAGGATGGTGGATTGAGTCTAAAGTCGATGAGAGGATATAGTTTAATTAGTAAAAATCTAGAATCACTCCTGGAAAAGTATTTGGAGTATAGTGAGAAGTATCATTGTAGTGAGGAGTCATAAGTATCTTTATCTGTGATGGACAGAACATTATTCTTCCTGGCTAGGATTAATATTGCTATCTAATGCAGATTGACATCATACCATTATAAGAATTTCATTTACTCCTCCTGCCCCCCCCCCTTTTTTGGACTCACACTCATTCTTTTTCTAAAGATACCATTTCCTACACAGTCATCTGTGTCCTATAAAAGCCTACTCCTTCCAATTGACTTATTACACAACCCATCTACAGTAGTCAAATCTGAAGCAAAATCTTGATGTATATTTATGATTGGTAAATATACATCAAGCTTGTGATTTATGTAGACTCCAGAATATTCCCAGTGGACTTTATGTAGATTTGTGAAATAACCTCTAAAGATAATGCTCGTTAAAGGAGCTCTTCATCATTATGTAAGCACAGTGTCGTCAGGTTTGCTCTGGTTTCCAGAACTATCACTTAACTAATGTCATCTTTTGCTTTGTTATCACCTGATTTTTTGACAGTTTGAAGCACCCTTGGATATATCATTAAGTGACTCAGGATTCAAGTAGGTTACTCCTAAATTATTATTATTTTTTATAGACACTTCTGGACAGAATGATTATATTTAAACATAATCTGTGATATACTGCTAAAAGGATAATTTGATGTTCTGTTTATGTGAGGGAGTGTTTGTCATCTTTTCTGTTTCTGTTTCTATAGGGAATATAAGCAATGTTATCAAGTATGAACACAGGGTTTTTCCATGTAAAGGCAATCATATTGATTTTCTTAGCCATTTATTTCTACAGGGCATCTTCATTTTTTTTTGATATGTGGAAGTGCTCTGTAATTCAATAAAAAGATTCAGAGTCAGAGTCAGAGAGCTCTATGTTTAGAATGAAGCATCAGAACCCTTTTCTTGTTGCCATGAAAGAGGATGTCTCAGGTCAATCCACTTATAGCTCAGCTGAGTCTATTGCTTTTTTTTTCCCCCCAGACTATTTTACATTTAGTAAAAACAGGAGATACTTTTGAAAAAATAGACTTAAAGCCATAAGTGCACAGAAGAAATGAAAGTCTTCCTGAATTAATGATAATTGCAAAATGCTACATTTCACTAGCTTTATCATATATGAATATTCAGTTCTGTTTATTTTGAAATGTAGCATCAACATTATTTTAAAATTAGAAAAAAGTTGAAATATTGTGTATCCTTTTCCCTATTGCCATTTATGTACCATGTATTTTAAAAAATTACTGTTTTTTAAAAAATAATTCTATTTATTTATTTTTTGGCTGTGTTGGGTCTTCATTGCTGTGTGGGCTTTCCTCTAGTTGTGGCAAGCGGGGACTACCCTCTAGTAGCTTCTCATTATGGTGGCTTCTCTTGTGGAGCATGGACTCTGGGGCATGAAGGCTTCAGTGGTTGTGGCACGAGGGCTCAGGAGTCGGGGTTCCTGGGCTGTAGACCAGAAGCTCAGTATTTGTGGCACATGGGCTTAGTTGCTGTCTGCAGTGTATGGGATCTTCCTGGACTAAGGATTGAAAAATTATTATTTTAATTATTTATTTTAACAAAAAGACATGTTGTCTACTTAAATTTCTCAAGACATGTGGATAAATTATAGTGGTTACTCACATCTTTTATGAGGGAACTTATTTGTAAATTCCTATCCTTTATGTTCTTAGACTTGTCAACTTTGGATATAGTGATCTTCAAGACAAAGAGGAATTATCCGAACACCTGACCTTATGTGTTTTTACCAACCATACAGGTAGAACTGGGTTGTATTTGTCAGTTTACTTAATTTTACTTGAGTTCCATATATTTAGGTGTTGTTCAGCTATATGGATCCTGAACATAAGTGATTATGTGGATATTTACATACCAAATTAACTTCTCCACTGTAATTTTATATATTTGCTGTCTGTATAAAAGAAGCCACAGTCCAGCTATTGTTCTAAAAGTTTTTCTTTGTATTATTTCTCTAGTAGAGGGGATGGGTTCATATTTAATCAAGCTACATTTTCTCACCTGCTTCATTGTAAAGAAATAACATACTTTTTGTGTCTGGCTTACTGATGTTGAAGTTCTAAACCAATGTGATTCGCTACTTTCAGAGCCATGCTATAACCTACTGAGCTGACAATCAAATCTTCACATACAAGTTATGGGGGTACAGTATTCCATCTCTTAAGACCTGTTTATTATAGATAGAAAAAATAGGGAAGGGGAAAAATAATGCCTGAAAATGAGAGGAGAGGAGTATGATTACAGTCAATGAATCTCATAAAAAACTGCTCATTAACTTTAATAATCATCTAAGTAATCAACTCTAATAACTAAATCTAATAGCCATATTTAATACTCCAACTTGAGTGGACAGTTACTATTAGAGTTAAGTAGTGCTTGGACTAAAATTACATTCATTTAAAGCCATATTATGTGGTATTCATTGATCTATCACTTATGAGCATTAATAGAAAGTTACTACTTAGTACAGATGTTGGACATTAAGTGCACACAAAATATTTGAATAGAATCATGGTACATTTTATGAATGAGAATTATAGGGAGCCATGAGAGCATATAGTGGAGGTTTAATAGAAGATACTGTTATAGTATGTTCAAATATGTACAAGTATGTTCTGCCTCAGCCAATGCATTCTTAGTCCTGAAAATTGCTTCCTTTTCCACCTCACTTTTTCAAAATGCAGCCCATAGTTTTCTCTCCATTTCGGGTCTCCTTCAAGCCCACAAGTCCCTCTATAAACCAGTGTCGGGGAATTTAGGGCAGGAAATAATATTTCCCTTGATACTTGAAGGATGTATGTGAGCTAAGAACAGGGTGACTAGTTGCAGTAGAGTGAGCAATAGGAAAAGTATTGGTAGAGAGATCTGAAGAGGTAGGCAGGGCCCAGGTCATGGAGGGCCTCGCAGACCATGGGAGGATTTTAGCAGGAGATGAGGGTGGCTTCTCTTATGTTGTTGGAAGAGGGTGTTTGCTATGACCAGTGTGTTCTCTTGGCAAAGCTCCATTAGCCTTTGCCCTGCTTCATTCTGCAAGGCCAAATTTGCCTGTTATTCCAGGTGTATCTTGACTTCCTACTTTTGCATTCCAGTCCCCTATAATGAAAAGGACATTTTTCTTGGGTGTTAGTTCTAGAAGGTCTTGTAGGTCTTCATAGAACCATTTAGCTTCAGCTGCTTCAGCATTACTGGTCAGTGCATAGACTTGGATTACTGTGATATTGAATGGTTTGCCTTGGAAATGGCAGAGATCATTCTGTTGTTTTTGAGATTGCATCCAAGTACTGCATTTCAGACTCTTTTGTTGACTGTGAAGGCAACTCAATTTCTTCTGAGGGATTCTTGCCCACAGTGGTAGATACAATGGTCATCTGAGTTAAATTCACACATTCCAGTCCATTTTAGTTCACTGATTCCTAAAATGTCGATGTTCACTCTTGCCATCTCCTGTCTGACCACTTCCAATTTGCCTTGATTCATGGACCTAACATTCCAGGTTCCTATGCAATATTGCTCTTTATAGCTTCGGACTTTACTTACATCACCAGTCACATCCACAACTGTGTGTTGTTTTTGCTTTGGCTCTGTCTCTTCTTTCTGGAGTTATTTCTCCACTGATCTCCAGTGGCATATTGGGCACCTACCGACCTGAGGAGTTCATCTTTCAGTCTCCTATCTTTCTGCCTTTTCATACTGTTCATGGGGTTCTCAAGGCAAGAATATTAAAGTGGTTTACCATTCCCTTCTCCAGTGGACCACGTTTTGTCAGAACTCTTCACCATGACCCCTCCGTCTTGGGTAGCACTTGGGTAGCTCATAGTTTTTTTGACTTAGACAAGGCTGTGGTCCATGTGATCAGATTGGTTAGTTTTCTGTGATTGTGGTTTTCAGTCTGTCTGCCCTCTGATGGAGAAGGATAAGAGGCTTATGTAAGCTTCCTGATGGGAGAGACTGAGTGAGGTGGAAACTGGGTCTTGTTTTGATGGGCAGAGCCATACTCAGCAAATCTTTAATCCAATTTTCTGTCAGTGGGCGGGGCTGTGTTCCCTCCCTGTTATTTGGCCTGAGGCCAAACTATGGTGGAGGTAACAAAGATAATGGCGACCTCCTTCAAAATGTCCCATGCACACACTGCTGCACTCAGTGCCCCCAACCCTGCAGCAGGCCACAGCTGACCCACACCTCTGCCAGAGACTCCTGGATACTCACGGGCAAGTCTGGGTCAGTCTCTTGTGAGTCCATGGAATTCTCCAGGCCAGAATACTGGAGTGGATAGCCTTTCCCTTCTCCAGGGTATCTTCTCAACCCAGGGATCGAACCCAGGTCTCCCGCATTGCAGGCGGATTCTTTACCAACTGAGCCATCAGGAAATCCCAAGAGAAAACACAAGAGAAGACTCTACACATGGACATCACCAGATGGTCAATACCGAAATCAGATTGATTATATTCTTTGCAGCCGAAGTTGGAGAAGCTCTATACAGTCAGCAAAAACAAGACTGGGAGCTGACTGTGACTCAGATCATGAACTCCTTATTGCAAAATTCAGACTTATATTGAAGAAAGTAGCAAAAACCACTAGACCATTCAGGTATGACCTAAATCAAATCCCTATGATTATACAGTGGAAGTGACAAATAGATTCAAGGGATTAGATCTGATAGAGTGCCTGAAGAACTGTGGATGGAGGTTCATGACATTGTACAGGAGGCAGGGATCAAGACCATCCTCAAGAAAAAGAAATGCAAAAAGGCAAAATGGTTCTCTGAGGAGACCTTACAAATAGCTGTGAAAAGAAGAGAAGCAAAAGGCAAAGGAGAAAAGGAAAGATATACCCATTTGAATGCAGAGTTCCAAAGAATAGCAAGGAGAGATAAGAAAGCCTTCCTCAGCGATCAATGCAAAGAAATAGAGGAAAACAACAGAATGGGAAAAACTAGGGATCTCTTCAAGAAAATCAGAGATACCAAGGGAACATTTCATGCAAAGGTGGGCACAATAAAGGACAGAAATGGTATGGACCTAACAGAAGCAAAAGATATTAAGAAGAAGTGGCAAGAATACACAGAACTGTACAAAAAAGATCTTCACGACCCTGATAATCATGATGGTGTGATCACTCACCTAGAACCAGACATCCTGGAATGTGAAGTCATGCAGGCCTTAGGAAGCATCACTATAAACAAAGCTAGAGGGGGTGATGAAATTCCAGTTGAGCTATTTCAAATCCTAAAAGATGATGCTGTGAAAGTGCTGCACTCAATATGCCAGCAAATTTGGAAAACTCAGCGGTGGCCACAGGACTAGAAAAGGTCAGTTTTCATTCTAATTTCAAAGAAAGACAATGCCAAAGAATGCTCGAACTATTGTACAGTTGCACTCATCTCACACGAGTAAAGGGTCAAAAAAGGGAGGAGGTTTAGCAATTAGATCTGGATATAAATATACAAAGCTTATGTGGAACATCCAAAGACAAAGGAAAGAGTATGGGGAGAGAAGAGGGAAACCAAGTGAGATGTTTTAGCAGCCAAGAGCCGAGGGGGTTTCATAAACAAGAGTGACTTAGTAGGTGGTGAGAAATGGAGCCCATTGGGTATGGCTGCGTGGAAGTTACTGTGTGTGGTTTGTGCTGGGTGATTGAGGTAAAATCTTGATTGTGCTGGGTGAAATCTCATGTGAGAATTGAAAAATTATAGCAACATGTACATGCATAAGAGAGGCAGCAGCTGGATGGGGAAGTGGAATTGTGGGGGTATTATTTTTTGAGACGGTAGAGACTGCAGTATGTTTGAATGCTTATAGGATATTTAATGGAAAAGAAAAGATGACAATATACAGCAGAGAGAAATAAGTAATAGAGTGAATTTGCTTAGAAGGTGAGATGTAATGAGATCCAGAGCTCATGTGGTGCCCCCAGAGTTGGTTCTTCCCTGCTACTTACTTTAAATTTGTTAGATATAAATAATCATTTTAGGCTTTTATTCTGTAAAGATTTTATTCTGTTTTATTTTATTCCCATAGGAATTTCTCACAAATAGTAGTAGTTTATAAATAGGCTATCTATGACATATCTTAAGAAATGTTAGGTCAGTTTTGCAAAAGATGTGAAAGAGCCTGTTTTTCCTTTCTCAGTAATGTCTAGGAGCCTTGCTTTTCACAGTCAGCTTTGAAATAAAAAAAATAAGCCTGTTTCAAATGAGGTGCTTTCAGATTTAAGATGAAATAAACCAAGAGAAGCACCCTTTTTATTTTCAACTCATAAGTTGTCAGTTCATGTATTTCCCAAATTACTTTTCAAAAACAGCTTTTGGAACTTTGTGATTAAAACAAATACCTAGTTCAGCAAATGGAGAAAGGCGCAAATAGTCTAATCCCTATATGGCTCCCTCTATAATAAGGAGCTTAGTTTTCCACTAGTGTGGAGAACAGAAAACATGGTTCATGAAAGAAATGCCAATAGACTCAGGACCTTTTACAAACTCTACTTATTTCAACTATTACATTCATGCTGATGCTGTAATAACATTTGTTTTTTAGTTGTTCCATATTGGTCATTGAGAGTACTTTGTCCTTTCACTATCACTTCTTACGTTCTTGAAAGCATCTTGGCCCTGAATTTTCCTGCCCTCAGAAATGAAATCTGCTACCTTTCAGAGATTTAAAAGTTAAAATCTTGATGATGAGGCTGATCATAAGAGTTAGTGGTGGGCAAAAGTGCTCTGTTAATGTCAGACCACTGATATATTAGGACTATGAGTTCCTATAGTTTTTTCTAATACATTTTTAACAATAGGAGGGTGAATCAGGGATTTTCTAAAGCATTGAATGAAAGACTGCACACCCTATCTGAGTTGCTCAGTTGCGTCCGATGCTTTGCGAGCCCATGGACTATACCGTCCATGGAATTTTCCAGGCCAGAATACTGAAGTGGGTCAGTCAGTTCAGTCGCTCAGTTGTGTCAGACTCTTTGTGACCCCATGAACCACAGCATGCCAGGCGTCCCTATCCATCACCTGGATAGGGACGCCTGGAGTCCCTATCCAGACGTGCTAGAGTCTACCCAAACCCATGTCCATTGAGTGGGTGATGCCATCCAACCATCTCATCCTCTGTTGTCCCCTTCTCCTTCTGCTCTCAATCTTTCCCAACATCAGGGTCTTTTCAAATGAGTCAGCTCTTCACATCAGGTGGCCAAAGTATTGGAGTTTCAGCTTCAACATCAGTCCTTCCATTGAACACCCAGGACTGATCTCCTTTAGGATGGACTGGTTGGATCTCCTTGCAGTCCAAGGGACTCTCAAGAGTCTTCTCCAACACCACAGTTCAAAAGCATCAATTCTTCGGCGCTCAGCTTTCTATATAGTCCAACTCTCACATCCATACATGACTACTGGAAAAACCATAGCCTTGAGTAGATGGACCTTTGTTGACAAAGTAATGTCTCTGCTTTTTAATATGCTATCTAGGTTGGTCATAACTTTCCTTCCAAGGAGTAAGCATCTTTTATTTTCATGGCTGCGATCACCATCTGCAGTGATTTTGGAGCCCCCAAAAATAAAGTCAGCTACTGTTTCCCCATCTATTTGCCATGAAGTGATGGGACTGGATGCCATGATCTTAGTTTTCTGAATGTTGAGCTTTAAGCCAACTTTTTCACTCTCCTCTTTCACTTTCATCAAGAGACTCTTTAGTTCTTCACTTTCTGCCATAAGGGTGGTATCATCTGAATATCTGAGGTTATTGATATTTCTCCCAGCAATCTTGATTCCAGCTTGTGGTTCGTCCGGCCCAGCATTTCTCATGATGTACTCTGCATATAAGTTAAATAAGCAGGGTGACAATATACAGACTTGATGTACTCCTTTTCCTATTTGGAACCAGTCTGTTGTTCCATGTCCAGTTCTAACTGTTGCTCCTGACCTGCACACAGGTTTCTCAAGAGGCAGGTCAGGTGGTCTGGTATTCCCATCTCTCTCAGAATTTTCCAGTTTGTTGTGATCCACACAGTCAAAGGCTTTGGCATAGTCAATAAAGCAGAAATAGATGTTTTTCTGGAATGCTCTTGCTTTTTTTGTGATCCAGCTGGCAATTTGATCTCTAGTTCCTCTGCCCTTTCTAAAACCAGCTTGAACATCAGGAAGTTCACGGTTCACGTATTGCTGAAGCCTGGCTTGGAGAATTTTGAGCATTACTTTACTAGCATGTGAGATGAGTGCAATTGTGTGGTAGTTTGAGCATTCTTTGGCATTGCCTTTCTTTGGGATTGGAATGAAAACTGACATTTTCCAGTCCTGTGGCCACTGCTGAGTTTTCCAAATTTGCTGGCATATTGAGTGCAGCACTTTCACAGCATCATCTTTTAAGACTTGAAATAGCTCCACTGGAATTCCATCACCTCCACTACCTTCGTTCATAGTGATGCTTTCTAAGGCCCACTTGACTTCACAAGGATGTCTGGCTTTAGGTGAGTGAGTGATCACACCATCGTGATTATCTTTGTCGTGAAGATCTTTTTTGTACAGTTCTTCTGTGTATTCTTGCCACTTCTTCTTAATATCTTCTGCTTCTGTTAGGTCCATACCATTGCTGTCCTTTATCGAGCCCATCTTTGCATGAAATGTTCCCTTGGTATCTCTAATTTTCTTGAAGAGATCTCTAGTCTTTCCCATTCTGTTGTTTTCCTCTATTTCTTTGCATTGATCGCTGACAGGGATCAAACCCAGGTCTCCTGCATTGTGGACGGATTCTTTACCAGTTGAGACACCAGGGAAGCCCAGGAATACTGGAGTGGGTAGCCTACCCCTTCTCCAGGGGTCTTCCCAACCCAGGAATCGAACCAGGATCTCCTGCACTGCAGGCGTATTCTTTACCAGCTGAGCTACCAGGGAAACCCGAATCAGGGACTTTCTAAAGCACTGAAGGAAAGACTGCACTCCCTATCTTGAGAGTCAACCCTGAAGTGGTACGTAGAATGCTCTGTGTGTTCTGAGTCTGTAGTGGCTGTAATTCTTTCTTGTGCACCACCTACTGGGAGGTGGTGAGGGGTGAAAAGTGTAACTTCTCCGTCCTGCACATTTAATTGTAGTTGCCCTTCACAAGTTCCCAGAATTAGGCCTCTGTTTAGCATTTTATAGAGCTTTTTACAATGAGATAATTTCCCTTGGAAAACTTTGTCCATAATAGCTTTCATTGTCCAAATGGTTTCCCCCAGGCTAGCCAACTTTGAGATATTATCTTCATCATTGATGAATATTCATTAAACATCGCTGGATATGCCATTAAGAGCATGCTTTTTTTTTTTTTCCCCCAAACTCTGACTTCCCTCAACTCATAAATAGCAGCAAAATTATTCTGGAATAATAATAATAGCAGCTAACCTTTATGACTACATATAACTTTTTTGCCAGAGCTTTATACATATTATTTCATTTAACACTCATATTAGAACCATATGAAGGAGGTGCTATGTTTTCTTTATTTACAGATGAGGAAACTGAGGCTTAGAGATTTCAATTAGTATGATTCACGCAAATTTAAAAAATACTAATGCCTGAGTATCAGCCCCAGAGATTCTGATTTAGTGGTCTCAAATGGAGCCTAGGTATCTGTGAACTCAGGAAGCTTTAATGTGCTTTCAGAGGTGAGAACCAGTGCTCCAGAGTTGTGTTGTCCAGTATGGTAGCCACTAGCCATGTGCAGCTATTTAAGTTGTTAAAATCAAATAACATTTAAAAGGAGTTTGTCAGTCACAGTAGCTGTCTTTTAAATGCTCAGTAGTCACATGTGGCTCATGGCTACCAGATTTAGAACCAGATTTAGAACATTGACGCTATCAGAGAAAATTCTAGGAGCGGGACAGGTTTGCAGAGCCTGTGCACAGTCCATTTCCCCTTGCTGTGTCTTTTTTCCCCCTTTGGGATTGAGAAGGGTGACTAAGCTACAACCTGTTTGGAGATACTTGCTATGAAATCTAATATGGCTTTCAGTGTATGTTTTTACATAAGTTTATTCTAGATCTCATGTTAACTTTCTTCAAAACAAGGAAAACAATAACCTCGATTCTCTAAAGAATGGTGTGTAGAGATTTTTTTTCTAGAATGGAGATTATAATCTTCCTTATATTGTTTACATTTCATGCTCGTTCCTCAGGACAGATTCCTGAAAGAACAATTGCTGGGTCAACAGGTGTGAATATATTTCATTCTGTGCAAAACTGTTTTTCAGAGAGGTTGTACTAGTTCACCTTTTCATTACTGTTATTTGAGATTGTTCTTCCATTGGCAGAATTGGTTATAATTTTTAAAACTTTGTTAATTTTAAAGGGAACATGTGGTACCTTATTTTAATTCTTATTTCTTTATTGTCAGACAGAGGCTGAAGTTTTAACTGTCTGCTAAAAATGTCTTTGTCCTTGTGATCATAGAACATAAAAGAACAGGATAAACCAATAGGTTTACATTCTGTAGTAAACATATAGAATGTTTACTATATGAAAGTATTCAAAGTGGTACATGGGACTTTGGTAACTCTTATAATTACTATTTTTGTTTATGCTTTAGTATAGCATTATTTTACTCTTAGTGAGTCTGCTGTAGTTTTAAATAAAGGTATTATTGTGTGGTCATTAAGCATAATGGTAATTTAAAATCTAACAGAATTGTTACCTTTTTTAATCTGATAAAGTTATTCTTTTTTGTCATTTCATGTTGAAAATATTGCAATAAAATGAATTTCTAACAATATATTGCAATCTTAAAAATCATTAGAAGAGTCAAAACTGATAAATATTATAACAGAATGCTTAAATATGTCCTGAAATAGCCTTCTTAGGGAAAATGGACCTTTTTTCCCTACCATGATTTTTAACAAAGGAACTCTAGTGGAGTATGGTAGAGGAAATGATTCACTGAAGTAGAATAATAATAGAGTTCACATAGCTAGTTAATAGTCGCTCTGGGACTAGAACCAGGTTTGTCAAGTTCCTTTCCACCCTAGAAATCTCCTATTTCAGGTGATCACATAAATGCTAGCATTAGAATAGAAGTATCCGTCTTAGCATAATGCCGTCATTTGTAAGTCATTGATGAATTTACCCAGATGTACAGGTGGCAGCAGCTGCTGGACGTAATGGACAGTTTTACACATTGAAGCGGGTGGGCAGGCTGAGGTTGTTCTGAAGTGGTGGGCTAAGTGAGGGCGGTCAGGGCTCATCCGGAAAAACCAGTCCATCCCAGGAGCTCTCCTTTGACCTTGGGCCATGGACCTCAGGGACCTAAATACAGGTGGGAACAGGCTCACACACCACTCGCTCTCATTGCCTCAATTTGCCTTCCATTGTAAATAAATAATAAGACTGGAAACTTTCTGTAAGAAGGAGACATATTTTTGATTAACTGGGGTCCATAGCTATTAGTAATGGCTGGGGAACAAACTTAAAAAGAGTACAGGGGAGGAACTGTATATAAGGAGAATCTCATGAAGCTTTGTAAACTTCTCTAGACTCCCATAATTTCGTATATGGAAGTCTCTCTTCATTTTCCTAGCCTTCAATAGTCTACACAATACATTGCATATAGTGTGTGGTGAGTAATTGTTGAATTGAAATTTCTTAGCAACATGTTAATAGTTAATTTCTAGAATTTGGGAATAATCTATGAGGTAAATTGAGGCAGAACGTCTAAAGGAATGGCAGTAAGGATAAGTAGCTTAGGAAACTTTATTTGTCTGTGATTCTTTTAAGCTTTACTAAATACTTTCTTCCTTCTAGGAAGTTTGTGTGTATGTTACTGCCCGAACTTTGACTCTTGGGAACAAATCACATATTCAGTGTTTTACTTTCATAAAGGTATTTTTCATTTATTCTTTTTTTTAACATAATCCTTTTTTCCAAATAGCAAAGTATATAGATTTTAAAGTTTTATTACCTTATAACAAATTTGATCAGTACATCATATATCTGTGTACCTATATAATACGTATTTCCTAAAGAAATTTATGAATGATGAGTGTTGTTAGCTAGTTATTTTTATATTATTTTTAAAATAATATTGTGTAATATATATTTTTTCCTGACCTATATCTTTTTACCAGGCCTATAGACCAATGCAAAGGGATGTATTTGCTGATGGTGTGTTTTTGATTTTTATATTATTACTAATTGAAAGGTACCTATAGATTTAGCTTACAAAGGTACATAAGGTTTTAGTTAAATAAGTTTCTACCATCTTAGACTTTAACAGCTCTTAGACCTAAGGTAGATTTATTTCATTTCATAACATCCGTGGCCCAAGAAATTGATATATCAATAGTCAGCCTGGAGGACAGGAGTAAAGTGTCCAATCTTTTCTAGTTCTGTAGTTGACATCAGAGTGCCCTTTAATAGTTTTAAAATTGACTTTTAATAGTTTTAGCCTGAACCATGCTAAAGAGTATTTATTCTGCTTGTTTAGTTGCTTAAAATTAGTAGTTATATAATAATACCGTGGGTAGACTTAAAATTATTTAAAATTAGGATTTTCGAAAAAAACTGTGCCAGGTCACACGAGATTTTATTCTGCCTAATGTTACATTCAGAAGTTAGAGATCAAAGTAAAAAATGTTTAATAACTTAATAATGAAGAAAACAGAAGAAAATTCAGAAGACCTATATGCATGCTTTAATAATACAAGTTTGATATTTGTGGAACATTTTAATACCCTTTTCAAATGGTTAATAATTAAAGTCAGTAAATAGAACTTTTCTGAAAGTCGTACTAAGAGCTAATAACCATGATTAAGAGTTAGAAGAATGAAAAGTGAAGCCCAGTACTACCCTGAGTGTACTAGATAAACACCCTCTCTGACTCACAGTGGGCTTCCTCAGTGATTCAGAGAAGCCTTCAAGGGCCTTAATGACCACAAGAGTGTGGCAGTGAGCCTTGAGGCATGAGGGCCAAAGAGCCACCTGGTCTGCTCCATCTCTTGGATTCTTAAGTAAAGTTCCTCAGATCCTTCTGTCCCAGCACAACCCACCTTTTAAGCTCTAAGATTATGTGTAAGCCCAGAACAACTATTGGCTTGTGACTCCACTCAGGTGATCTGTCTTCAGTGCTGGCTTCTGGAGAATGAGGGGGGAACCATGAGCTCTAGGACTCTGAAGATACTTGCTTTGTCAGTTTCACAGTTACTCAGTGTGGAGAGTATGATGTGTAGTCACTGCCTTGGGTGGAATTGCAGCTCTTTGTTTCTTAACATCCTTTCTCTGGCTTGGTGTTCTCTCCACAGGGCACAGCAAAACCTTCACTACTACTCTTGGGAGTGTTGACTCACATGTGACAAAGGGCATAACTTTTCTCAACCTTGGTGAGTGAGCAGCATATGTGTCTCTCTGCTCTGACCTTTCCTTGTGGTACATGTTAGGCCTTGTTTTTCCTTTGCACCCCATTTTCTCATGCCTCTTTGGGACTCAGGTTGTGATGACTATGACTGACCTTTTTGAAGCCAGATAGGGGAAGGTTTTCTCTGGATACACCCCCACCACCACCAAAATGAGCTTTTTGAAAGGCGGGATGGTGCAGGGGGAATGTATCTCCCTTCTTAGAACCTAGGATGTCAGTGTTCCTGTGTTTTTAGTAGCAATCCTAAAAGATCATTTGTTAGTATAAAAATGATGATAGTGAATGAGATGTTTCTTAAAAGCCTATGAGAAATAATACATCGTGTTGTCCCTTGATTTTAGAGACAAAAACCTGTGAGAAATCATCTGTTCCCTGTTACTAATTGCTAAAAGCTTCTGAGTCCCATAAATCATTTATAGATAGATTAGCTTGAGTGAGTTGTTTTTCACTGAGTAAATATGGTAAAGGGAACTTGAGTATTAAACTTAAATACATTAAGTGAAAAAAAAAAAAAACCATATTAAGTGAGTCTATAAGGAAGCCAATAAAGAAGGGATTTATTGTGGCTACCAGTGGAAAGCTGCTTTTCCATGACAGGTGGGATGAGTGGGCACAAACCGGTTGGTTAGTACAAGACTAAACAGGACTATTGCTTGCCTGCATATGGGACATGGCACAGTATTTTTAAAAGAAAAACTTCAGGTTTAGAGCAGATGAGTTCTTTAATTTATCCCTGTTTCCCAGTTTGCCTACTATCATGGCAAAAGCTTGTAAAGGAACTGGGCAAAGAAAGAACCAAAACGATAAGAAAGTTTATATTTTTTTTTGTCTTTTAAATTGAAGTGTAATTAACTCACAATATTATATTAATTTCAGGTGAACAACAGTGATTCATTATTTTATAGATTATACTCCACTTAAAGTTATTACAAAATAATGGCTATGTTTCCTTGTCTGTAAAATATATCTTTGTAGCTTATTTACTTTGTACCTCTTAATCTCCTACCCTTATTTTGCCCTTATTCTCTCTCCTCACTGGTAACCACTAATCTGTTCTCTGTATCTGTAAGTCTGCTTTTGTTTTGTTATAGATAATTGTTTTATTTTTTTAGATTCTTCATATAAGTGACACAGAATATTTCTTACTTCTCTATCTGACTTATTTCACTAAGCATAATACTCTCTAGGTCCATCCACACTGTTGCAAAAAAAATATTTTTATTTTGAATGATACTGTTGGTGAGGGGAGATATCCTATGCTAAGTGGGCCAATATGTGGCAGTTTTTAATATGAGCTCTGAACCTGTGGGAAATTGTTTTTGAGAGGCCTGATTCTACTGCATCCTGTGGTAAGAGAGAAATATAAGATTTCCTGGGTCTGAGACTTGATTCTTATCAGCAAAGCTATAGCAGTATCCCATCTCTAGAGTGATGTGGGAAACTTTCTGTTAAAAAAACTTCCCATTTTGCAAGGTCAAATGTATGCTTCCTTTTTTTTTTTTTTTTTTTTAACCCCTAGGAATGACTCTTGATAGGGGCAGCCATGATTTAATCTATGATCTTTAGAGTGTGGAGAGTGCAAAAATAGTAAAGCTTATTGTAAAAATAGGCTATCTAACATAACTTGTCTTTCTTTCTTGAAACAGATTTTGTTACATAGGCACAAGTTTGTACCCAAGATTAAAACTATTCTAGAGGTGACTTTTATGACAACAGTATTGCTTTTTGAGTGAGGTCTTTTGCAATTTATTGCATGTAATTTCCCTGAAGTGTCACCCTGTTAGAAGGAGCTTATATTTATTTAAATATTAAAGAATAGAGTTTTGAGGGAAGTTTTTCATGAACCCCAAACCACCTCTATATAAGAGAGATATATTTATACATTAAAAAACTGTCTTTTCTCAATTAACACTATATTCTAAGTGTTTTGCTTAAGTTCTCTTCATCTTTACAGCAGTTTTTCTTGGTGATGTTATCCCTACTTTCAGTTCAGTTCAGTTCAGTTCAGTCGCTCAGTCATGTCCAACTCTTTGCAACCCCATGGACTGCAACACGCCAGGCCTCCCTGTCCATCACCAACTCCCGAAGTTTACTCAAACTCATGTCCATTGAGTCAGTGATGCCATCCAGCCATCTCATCCTCTGTCGTCTCCTTCTCCTCCTGCCCCAAATTCCTCCCAGCATCAGGGTCTTTTCCAATGAGTCAACTCTTCGCATGAGGTGGCCAAAGTATTGGAGTTTCAGCTTCAACATCAGTCCTTCCAAAGAACACCGAGGACTGATCTCCTTTAGAACGGACTGATTGGATCTCCTTGCAGTCCAAGGGACTCTCAAGAGCCTTCTCCAACACCACAGTTCAAAAGCATCAATTCTTTGGTGCTCAGCTTTCTTTATAATCCAACTCTCACATCCATACATGACTACTGGAAAAACCATAGCCTTGACTAGATGGATCTTTGTTGGCAAAGTAATGTCTCTGCTTTTAATATGCTGTCTAGGTTGGTCATAACTTTCCTTCCAAGGAGCAAGTGTCTTTTAATTTCACGGCTGCAGTCACCATCTGCAGTGATTTTGGAGCCCCCCAAAATAAAGTCAGCCACTGTTTCCACTTTTTCTTCATCTATTAGCCATGAAGTAATGGGACTGGATGCCATGATCTTAGTTTTCTGAATGTTGATAGCTCAGTTGGTAAAGAATCCCTACTTTACAGATAATGAAACTGAAACTCAGAAAGTCTGTGTTGTGTACTCAAAACTTCTTTTAGTGTCTCTTATCGGGGGCACTGCTTCCCTTGTGGCTCAGCTGCTAAAGAATCCACCTGCAATGTGGGAGACCTGGGTTCAGCCCCTGTGTTGGGAAGATCCCCTGAAGATCTTATATTAGTTTATTGCTACAATAAGAAATCACCACAATTTTAGCTCTTAAATAAACAACACATTGTCTTGTGGTTCTGGAGGTCAAAATTCTAAAATGAGCAAGTCTTAGGGCATCAAGGTAGGGGCAGAAATGGTTCCTTCTGGAGATTTCAGGGAAGAGTTGACTCTTTGCCTCCTCCAGCATCTAAAGGCTAGCATCTCTTGGCTTGTGATCACATCACTCCAGTCTCTTTCATAATCTTATAGTCTTCTCTTCTGTAGTCAAATCTTCCTCTTCTTCCTTATAAAACCATTTGTGATTACATTAGGTCCAACTGGGTAATGTAGGATACTCCTATCTCAAGATCCTTAATCACATCTTCAAGGTCTCCTTTATCACTTGAGGTGACATATTCATAGGCTCTGGGGATTACCACATCTTTGGGATGGTCAGCCTACCACAGGTACTACTGACACCTTTGGTGAGACAGTAACTTTGTGTGCACACTGAGGGATTTGACATTCTTGGAGCCCACTCATTCATCAAATGGCAGTGTAAATCTCCCCTCTGCCTCAATAATTGTGACGGCTTAGAACACCCTCAATGTATTTCCAAATGCCCCCTTTCCCAGGGACATAGTACTACCTTAGTTAACTGGTTAAGTAAGTGGTAGGATGAGGGGTTAATTTAGGTCACGATGTCTTTCCATTGTGCCCTACCGTATCATGATTTGTGTTTTTCTACTTAAGTGCTGCCATAACGATAACATCACAACCACTTATGCTAAGTACTTTAACATCACTTAATCCACAGTGACTTGAAAGGACAGTCATAAGTCAACTATTTAGAGTTTTACATCCTCAGAATGCCTTTTATGCAAATAATTATCAGCATGTATTTCTTTACTTCTTAGGGAGAAAAACGAGTCTAGCTGGTTCGCTTATATTAATAATCTAAATGCTTCATCTGCATGAAATTCACTCCTACTATATGAATTTTTCTGTTTTTCTAAGATCATAGAAAAATTACTGGCAAGGACTACTTCTATCCTGCCCCCTTCTCCAGAAACCTATTTTGTATACCTTGCCTCAATCCGTATACAAAAATTCTGTTCTTTGTACAAAAATATCTTATGAAGGGACTGTGAAGGTGTGAATTCTAGGCAGCTTGTTATGCAAGGAATCAAATTAGTACATCATGAAGCGTCAGAATGCCTACAGAGATTGTTTTGATGAATATCAGTTTGAAGGTTCTTTAGAGAAAATGCTGCTGCTGACGATAATGGTGACAATGAGCAGTGGGCAAACATAGGAAACTAAATTTTAGAACTTCCCTCACATGTCAGAAATTATGAAGGAAATTCCCATGATAAACTATTTCCAGCCTGTCATATTAAGGAATAATTCATGTTGCTGGATATTTTTTTAATTCTGATTTGTTCTCAGAGTTCATTCAGATTTATATAAAGCCACAATTCATAAACAAAATTACAGATATAAATTAAGATAACCATAGCTAAATATCTGAAGAAAGCTGTAGGTAGAAATAAATGATATCTTGCTAGTAGGATGAAATGTACTGACATCAGACAGCTTTTTGTTACATTGGTCAAAATTTCTGTGTTTTAAGAGGTTCAGAGAAAAATAGGGATACTGTAAAGTTGTTGACTTTAATCTGTACTGTGCAGCACTTGCCACTTGGAGCTGACTTTAATCTCTCTTCCATAGACTATTATGTGGCCGTTTACTTACCTGGTCATTTCTTTCATCTCCTTAACATTCAACATCCAGACCTGATCTGCCACAGTCTGTTTCTGACAGGTATGCCTGTAGTTTTTCCCTTGTGAACGTGGTCTGTTTGGGTTCATTTAAATGTTAATATTTTTATTTGGGGGAGTGGGGTTCTTTTATTTACTGATCTACTTTTTTTTTTTTGGCCAGAAAACAGTGAAGTGATTGACATGCTACCTCATAGTCCTTTACAGTCACTGTCAGGGTCTCTGGTCCTGGATTCACGTTCTGGAAAGCTCTACAGGGTGCTCCTCAACCAGTCGTATTTAGTGGAGTTCCTGCGGAGCGCCCGGCTGGACTGTGAGAGGATGGCCTTGCTTCACTGTGCACTCTCGCATGGCCGAGACCCACGGCGACTGGAAGCCAAGGTGGGAATATATAGCTTAAGTTTAGAAATTTGCAGATGGACAACCCCAGATGTATACGTTTCATGGTTGAAATGAACAGAAGTTAGGTTTATTCGGTGACAACTGAAGTTTATCGTTTTTTGATCCTGACTTGAAGGTATTCTTCCCTTGCACTCTGCTTTTTTATGCACACAGACCTCATACTGGGAGGCATGTCTGTTCTTTTCACTATTCTCTTTTCCATACTGTGAGTGAATGTTAGCTCTATCAGTAACATTCCAAGGAAGTGCTCAGGAAAATAGAGTTTCTCAAATATCTACTTTTTCTCCTGGTCTGTATTTTGTGTATATCATCAAAAGGACTAAATCTATTTATTACACTTTAATTACAGATAGCTCACATTTATATTTCACATTATAGTTTATGAAGCACTTTCGTACATCTTACCGCTTAATTTTACAACTATTTGATGAAGTTGGAGAAACCCTTCATTAGACTTGATTGGGACCAATGGGTGGTTGATCAGTTGAAAAGAAGATATCTTAAATATTTTATTATCTTAACCTAAAACATGTAGATGTACATTTATTTCCCTATCTTTTGATGTAGATTGGTGGGCTGCCGTCTATGGGGTCACGCAGAGTCGGACACGACTGAAGAGACTTAGCAGCAGCAGCAGCAGCAGCAAGGCCCATTCTTTGGCAACTAATTGGAGTTAAAAATTATTTTTCTTACATAAAACCACTACTAATGTCCTAGCTTTATCTGTACCTATAAGGCTCTTCCAGTTACTTTCTTTTTCTTTTCATTTTATTCTCTAAGGAGGTCAATAGTTTAAAGATCCTTTCTAAGTAGTTTGTATATTATCAGGCAGTTTTTCCTATTATAGTTGTCTCACACCTCAGTTCAGTTCAGTTCAGTCGCTCAGTCGTGTCCGACTCTTTGCGACCCCATGAATCACAGCAAGCCAGGCTTCCCTGTCCATCACCAACTCCCGGAGTTCACCCGGACTCACGTCCCTCAAGTCAGTGATGCCATCCAGCCATCTCATCCTCTGTCATCCCCTTCTCCTCCTGCCCCCAATCCCTCCCAGCATCAGAGTCTTTTCCAATGAGTCAACTCTTCGCATGAGGTGGCCAAAGTACTGGAGTTTCAGCTTTAGCATCATTCCTTCCAAAGAAATCCTAGGGCTGATCTCCTTCAGAATGGACTGGTTGGATCTCCTTGCAGTCCAAGGGACTCTCAAGAGTCTTCTCCAACACCACAGTTCAAAAGCATCAATTCTTTGGCGCTCAGCTTTCTTCACAGTCCAACTCTCACATCCATACATGACCACTGGAAAAACCATAGCCTTGACTAGACGGACCTTTGTTGGCAAAGTAATGTCTCTGCTTTTGAATATGCTATCTAGGTTGGTCATAACTTTCCTTCCAAGGAGTAAGCATCTTTTAATTTTGTGGCTGCAGTCACCATCTGCAGTGATTTTGGAGCCCCCCAAAATAAAGTGTGACACTGTTTCCACTGTTTCCCCATCTATTTCCCATGAAGTGATGGGACCGGATGCCATGATCTTCGTTTTCTGAATGTTGAGCTTTAAGCCAACTTTTTCACTCTCCACCTAGTTTTTTAATAAGTGTTTTTAGAGACATGTCTTAGAGTCTTTCCCAAACATTCAATTTTATTTGTGTGTGTGTGCCTGAAAATATCTTTATTTGACCTTTACTTATAGCAGGAAGTGAGATTTATATTGAGAGTTTTGAGGGGAATAACAAGAGAAGAAATGATGATAAGGACCATTACCAGCAGCCGTGCCAGCATCCCAGGCTCTTAACTGCTGGGGAAAGCTGCGCTCCTTCTTTAATGATCATTTAACTGAGTATAGATATGAAGTTGATAGTTACTTTCTCTTATTTAGAAAACAGTAGAAAAGGACTCAAAGCAAGGGAGCCCTCTAAGTGCATGAATGGGCAGAGCTATGGAGAAGGACTGGCCAAAGAGACCTTCTGATCACCAGCTATAAGAAGCTCAACAAAAGATTCTTTTAGGGCCATAACTCCTGCAGTAGAGGCAATCCGTGTCCCTGCACACTTGGCGCCGACAGGGTCCCTGCAAGCCAAGCAGCTGCACCTCCTTCACGTTCAACCCTCATTGGGGCAGAGCTGCCACAGGCAAAAGAAACAGTCTTACGTTTGTGTGCACAGGGTTGCTTCAGTCATGTCCGACTCTTTGCAATCCTGCAGACTGTGGCCTGCCAGGCTTCCCTGTCAGAGAGGGTGTTCTCCAGGTAAGAATACTGGAGCGTATTGGCCAAGATTGGTTGCCAAACCCTTCTGCTGCTGCTGCTGCTGCTAAGTCACTTCAGTCGTGTCCGACTCTGTGTGACCCCATAGACGGCAGCCCACCAGGCTCCCCCGTCCCTGGGATTCTCCAGGCAAGAACACTGGAGTGGGTTGTCATTTCCTTCTCCAATGCATGAAAGTGAAAAGTGAAAGGGAAGTCGCTCAGTCGTGTCTGACTCTTAGCGACCCCATGGACTGCAGCCTACCAGGCTCCTCTGTCCATGGGATTTTCCAGGCAAGAGTACTGGAGTGGGGTGCCATTGCCTTCTTCCCAAACCCTTCTAGAGCACCGTATTTCCTACTACCCTAGTCGCTAACCCCCTCCTGAGCTCCTGGTGCTGCCAGAACTCCTGTGACCCAAGCAGCTGCACCACCTCCAAACCTGGCCCTCACAGGGGCAAACTCAAGCCCTTCAGGGCAGCCTCAAGAGCTAAACCCCAGTGGAAGACACACATGTAGAGGCAGAAATAAAACCACAATTGAAACCCAGGGGCAGTGTGTCTAAGGAAGAAGACCCAAAACCTTCCCACTAGCTGTACAAGCTGCAGATTAAATCCACACAATCAACTAAGCAGACTTTATGTCTATGGAATATATAAAAGGCCATTGAGAGTGCCCACAAAAGATGACACACTAGCTCTGATAGCTATGGACATTGGAGGCAAGAACACACAGGAGCAGGACCAGATTAGAATTTGAGCAGCCCCCACAGCAGGTCCAGAGATCAGCACAGTTTTGGAGGGGATCCTAGGGAGGGGACTCTGACAGAAGTGACTCAAGAAAAACATTTATTATTATTTTTTGACCTGTTCTATAGATTCTTTTGGATTGTTTTTTCTTTTTTCCCCGCTCTGTTGTAATTCTTGATTCTATTGGCACTAAGAAACTCAATTAAGCTTTTGAGCTTTTTTTTCCCCCCTCAGTCATATTTTTTATTGTTGTTATAAACCTCTGCCTCTACACTGAGCTTTTGCAGTTCTGTGGAGTTTTCCTCTTTTTTTTCTCTGTTTTTAATTTTAATTTTTTAAATCTATTATTATTTTCTCTACATTTATTTCTTTATTTGCTTTTCCTACTGTTCTTTTCCCCTTGCAGTTAATCATTAACGTATATAAACACTTATATGTTATATTTAACATATCTACATTTAACATTATCTACCTCTATTTAACTCTGAATATCTATTCTTTCTTTCTTTTCTTTCTCTCTTTTCTTCTAAACATATTTGTTACTTTTATTTTCATTGCTTTATTCCCCAGTTGTCACTTTGCTTTAGTTTTGTTTCCCAGTTTGTGCTTTAATTAGTGTTGTTCTGGTAGATGAAATTTTTGGTTTCCTTTGTTCACTGGGTCAATCTATTGTATTTTATTTTTGTTGAACTGTTTTGATTTTGCTTATGGGTATATATGTATATGTGTATATTCAGTCACATTTTCTATTCTTGTTAAAAACCTCTGCCTCTACAGTGGGCTTTTGCAGTTTGTGGAGTTTTCCTTTTTGTTCCCTTTTTTCTTTCTTCTTCTGTTTTTTTTTCTCTTTTCTATTTTTAATTTTTTTAAACCTATTTTTTCTACATTTATTCCTTTGCTTGCCTTTTCTTCCATTCTCTTCCCCTTGCAGTTAATCTTTAATTTATATAAATCTTCTTCATCTACCTCTGTTTAACTTTGCGTATCTATTCTTTCTTTCTTTCCTGTCCTCTCAACATATTTGTTAGTTTTGTTTTCATTGCTTTATTCCCCACTTGGCACCTTGCTTTAGTCTTGTTTTCCAGTTTGTGCTTAAGTTAGTTTATATTTTAACTGGTAAATATAATTTTTGATTTCCTTTGTTCACCAGATCAATCTACTGTACTTTATTTTTGTTGGACTGTTTCCACTTTGCTTATGGGTGTGTGTATATATATATGTGTGTGTGTGTGTGTGTATTCCATTATTTTAATTATTATTTGCCTGATTTTGTAACTGCCATTTGTCTGGGGTTCATCTTTGGTTTCTTGTTTTTGGATATTTGTTTTAATCTCACTTAATGCCATAACAAACCACTTGTGGAATCTTCGTTCCTGACCAGAGATTAAACCCTGAGCCTTTGGAGTGGGAGCACTGACTCCAAGACCCTACACTACCAAGGAACTAACCCTAGGGAGTATCAAATAGTGAGAACTCACACAAAGGAAACTACTTGAATACAAGACCCAGCATCGCCCAACCACCAGTAGCGCCCTGTGCAGGATGCCTCATCTAAACAACAAACGAAACAAAAGTACAAACTCAATCATCAGACAATAGGATTACCACCTCACTCAGCCTTGCCCATCAGAGGCAAAACAAACAAACAAAAACTCAGCACAAATCTCACCCTACATGAAGCTCACACAAACCACTGGACCAACCTTCAGTTCAGTTCAGTTCAGTTCAGTCGCTCAGTCGTGTCCGACTCTTTGCGACCTCATGAATTGCAGCACGCCGGGCCTCCCTGTCCATCACCAACTCCCAGAGTTCACCCAAACTCCTGTCCATCAAGTTGGTGATGCCAACCTTAGGAGGGCAGAAACTAAAAGGAAGAAAGAATTCAACCTTCTTCAAGGAAAGAATTCAATTTTCCTTGAAGCCTGGGAAAAGGAGACATCAAACACAATAACTTTAAAAAAAATGAAAAGGCAGAGAAATACTGCACTAATGAAGGAACAAACTAGAAACACAGAAGTCCAAATAAATGAAGAGGAAATAGGAAAATTACCTGAAAAATAATTTAGAATAATGATAGTAAAGATAATCAAAAACCTTGAAAACAAAATGGAGAAAATGCAAGAATCAATTAACAAAGACCTAGAAGAGTTAAAGAATAAACACACAGAGAGAAACAACTCAATTACTGAAATTAAAAATACTCTAGAAGGAATCAAGAGCAGAGTATCTGAAGCAGAAGAACGAATCAGTGAGCTGGAAGATAGTGGAAATAATTTCTGAAGAGCAGAATAAAGTAAAAAGAACGAAAAGAGCTGAGGACAGTCTCAGAAACGTCTGAGACCATATCAAATGCACCAACATTCAAATTATAGGGGTTCCAGAAGAAAAAGAGAAAAATAAAGGGTATGAGAAAATTTTGGAAGAGATTATAGTTGAAAATTTCCCCAACATGGAAAAGGAAATAGTCAATCAAGTCCAAGAGGCACAAAGAGTCCCATATAGGATAAACCCAAGAAGAAACACACCAAGATGCATACTAATCAAACTAACAAAGACTAAACACAAAAAAAGAATATTAAAAGCAGCAAAGGAGAAGCAACAAGTAACATACAAGGGAACCCCATATGCGTAACAGCTGATCTTTCAGCAGAAACTCTGCAGGCCAGAAGGGAATGGCAGGATATATTTAAAGTACTGAAAGGGAAAAATCTACAACCAAGATTACTGTATCTGGCAAAGATCTCATTCAAAATTGATGGAGAAAAAAAGCTTTTGAGACAAGCAAAAGTTAAGAGAATGCAGTGCCACCAAACCAGCTGTACAACAAATGTTAAAAGGACTTATACAGTCAAGAAATACAAGAGAAGAAAAAAAGATCTACAAAATCAACCCCAAACAATTAGAAAATGGCAATAGGAACATATATATCAATAATTACTTTAAATGTAAGTCATTAAATGCTCCAATCAAAAGACACAGACTGGCTGAATGGATACAAAAACAAGACCCATATATATGCTGTCTACAAGAAACCCACTTCAGACCTAAAGACACATATAGACTAAAAGTGAGAGGATGGAAAAATATATTCTATGCAAATAGGAAGCAAAAGAATGCTGGAGTAGCAATCCTCATATCAGACAAAATAGACCTTAAAATAAAGAAGATTACAAGAGATAAGGAAGGACACTACATAATGATCGGGGATCAATCCAAGAAGAAGACATAACAATTGTAAATATCTATGCACCCAACATAGGGGCACCTCAATACATAAGACAAACACTAACAGACATAAAAGGAGAAATTGACAGTAACACAATAATAGTAGGAGACTTTAACACCCCATTCACACCAATGGACAGACCATCAAAACAGAAAATTAACAAGGAAACACAAGCCTTAAATGATACATTAGATGAGATGGATCTCATTGATATCTTCAGGACATTCCATCCAAATGCAGAAGAATACACCTTTCTCTCAACTGCACATGGAACATTCTCCAGGATAGACCACATCTTGGATGACAAATCAAACCTCAGTAAATTTAAGAAAGTTGAAATCTTATCAAGCATCTTCTCCAACCACAATGCTATGAGACTGGATACCAATTACATGAAAAAGACTGTAAGAAACACAAACACATGGAGATTAAACAACACGTTTCTAAATAACCAACAGGTTACTGAAGAAATCAAGACGTAAATCAAAAAATGTCTAGAAACAAATGACAATGAAAACACAACTCAAAACATATTGGGTGAAGCAAAAACAGTCCTAAAAGGGACGTTTATAACAATACAGTCCTACCTTAAGAAACAAGAAAAACATCAAATAGATAGCCTAATGTTACACCTAAAACAACTGGAAAAGAAGAACAAAAAAACCCCCCAAAATTAGTAGAAGGAGAGAAATCATAAAGATCCAAGCAGACATAAATGAAAAAGAAATGAAAGAAGCAATAGTAAAGATTAATAAAACTAAAAGCTGGTTCTTTGAGAAGATAAACAAAATTGATAAACCCTTATTAAGAAGAGATGGCAAGAATACACAGAAGAACTGTACAAAAAAGATCTTCAAGACCCAGATAATCACGATGGTGTGATCACTGACCTAGAGCCAGACATCCTGGAATGTGAAGTCAAGTGGGCCTTAGAAAGCATCACTACGAACAAAGCTAGTGGAGGTGATGGAATTCCAGTTGAGCTATTACAAATCCTGAAAGATGATGCTGTGAAAGTGCTGCACTCAATATGCCAGCAAATTTAGAAAACTCAGCAGTGGCCACAGGACTGAAATAGGTCAGTTTTCATTCCAATCCCAAAGAAAGGCAATGCCAAAGAATGCTCAAACTACCGCACAATTGCACTCATCTCACACACTAGTAAAGTAATGCTCAAAATTCTCCAAGCCAGGCTTCAGCAATATGTGAACCGTGAACTTCCTGCTGTTCAAGCTGGTTTTAGAAAAGGCAGAGGAACCAGAGATCAAATTGCCAACATCTGCTGGATCATAGAAAAAGCAAGAGAGTTCCAGAAAAACATCTATTTCTGCTTTATTGACTATGCCAAAGCCTTTGACTGTGTGGATCACAATAAACGGTGGAAAATTCTTCAAGAGATGGGAATACCAGACCACCTGATCTGCCTCTTGAGAAATTTGTATGCAGGTCAGGAAGCAACAGTTAGAACTGGACATGGAACAACAGACTTGTTCCAAATAGGAAAAGGAGTCCGTCAAGGCTGTATACTGTTTATTTAACTTCTATGCAGAGTACATCATGAGAAATGCTGGATTGGAAGAAGCACAAGCTGGAATCAAGTTTGCCAGGAGAAATATCAATAACCTCAGATCTGCAGATGATACCACCCTTATGGCAGAAAGTGAAGAGGAACTCAAAAGCCTCTTGATGAAAGTGAAAGTGGAGAGTGAAAAAGTTGGCTTAAAGCTCAACATTCGGAAAACGAAGATCATGGCATCCGGTCCCACCACTTCATGGGAAATAGATGGGGAAACAGTGGAAACAGTGTCAGACTTTATTTTTCTGGGCTCCAAAATCACTGCAGATGGTGACTGCAGCCATGAAATTAAAAGACGCTTACTCCTTGGAAGGAAAGTTATGACCAACCTAGATAGCATATTCAAAAGCAGAGACATTACTTTGCCAACAAAGGTTCGTCTAGTCAAGGCTATGGTTTTTCCAGTGGTCATGTATGGATGTGAGAGTTGGACTGTGAAGAAGGCTGAGTACCAAAGAATTGATGCTTTTGAACTGTGGTGTTGGAGAAGACTCTTGAGAGTCCCTTGGACTGCAAGGAGATCCAACCAGTCCATTCTGAAGGAGATCAGCCCTCGGATTTCTTTGGAAGGAATGATGCTAAAGCTGAAACTCCAGTACTTTGGCCACCTCATGCGAAGAGTTGACTCATTGGAAAAGACTCTGATGCTGGGAGGGATTGGGGGCAGGAGGAGAAGGGGATGACAGAGGATGAGATGGCTGGATGGCATCACCAACTCGATGGACATGAGTCTGAGTGAACTCTAGGAGTTGGTGATGGACAGGGAGGCCTGGCGTGCTGCAATTCATGGGGTCACAAAGAGTCGGACACGACTGAGCAACTGATCTGATCTGATCTAGCCAGACTCATCAAAAAAAAAAGAGAGAAGAATCAAATCAACAGAATTAGAAATTAAAAAGGAGAGGTTACAACAGGGCAGAAATACAGAAGATTATAAGAGACTATTATGAACAACTATATGGCAATAAAATAGATAACCTGGAAGAAATGGACAGATTCTTAGAAAAGTTCATTCTTCCAGGGCTGAAGCAGGAAGAAATAGAAATTATGAACAACCCAGTTAGAAGTACTGAAATTGAAGCTGTGATCAGAAATCTCCCAAAAAAAACAAAAGCCCAGGACCAGATGGCTTCACAGGAGAATTCTATCAAACATTTAGAGAAGAGCTAATGCCTATCCTTCTAAAACTCTTTCAAAAAATTGCAGGGGAAGGGACCCTTCCAAATTCATTCTACAAGGCCACCATTACCCTGATACCAAAACCAGACAGACAACACACAAAAAGAAAACTACAGACCAGTATCACCGATGAACATAGATACAAAACTCCTCAACAAAATTTTAGCAAACAGAATTCACCAACACATCAAAAAACTCATACACCATGATCAAGTTGGGTTTTTTCCAGGGATGCAAGGATTCTTCAATATACAGAAATCAATATGATAGACCATATGAACAAATTGAAAGATAAAAACCATATGATCATCTAAATAGATGGAGAAAAAGCCTTTGACAAAATTCATCAACGATTTATGATTAAAACTCTTCAAAAAAGTTTGAAAAGTACATAGAAGGAAACTAACTCAACAATAGTAAAGGCCATCTATGATAAGCCTACAGCAAACATTATTCTCAATTGTGAGAAGCTGAAAGCATTCCCCCTAAGATCAGGAACAGGACAAGGGTGTCCACTTTCACCACTATTATTCAACATAGTTCTGGAAGTCCTAGCTACAGCAATCAGAGAAGAAAAAGAAATAAAAGGAATCCAGATCAGAAAAGAAGAAGTAAAGCTCTCACTGTTTGCAGATGACTTGATACTGTACATAGAAAACCCTAAAGATAGTATCAGAAAATTATTAGAGCTAATTAGTGGATTTAGCAAAGTTACAGGATACAAAATCAATACACAGAGATTACTTGTGTTTCTATATACTAACAATGAAAAATCAGAAAGAGAAATTAAGGAATCAATCCCATTCACCACTGCAACAAAAAGAATTAAATATGTAGGAATTAACTTACCTAAGGAGACAAAAGAACTGTACACAGAAAATTTTAAGACACTGATGAAAGAAGTCAAAGATGACATAAACGGAGAGACATTCTGTTCCTGGGTAGGAAGAATCAATATTGTGAAAATGACTGTTCTACCAAATGTAATCTACAGATTTAATGCAATCCCTATCAAATTACTAATGGCATTTTCCACAGAACTAGAACAAAAAATTTCACAATTCATATGGAAACACAAAAGACCCTGAACAGCCAAAGCAGTCTTGATGAAAGAAGACTGGAGCTGGAGGAATCAACCTTCCTGACTTCAGATTATACTACAAAGCTACAGTCATCAAGACAGTATGGTACTGACACAAAAACAGAAATACAGACCAATGGAACAAGATAGAAAACCCAGAGATAAACCCATGTACCTATGGGAACCTTATTTTTGACAAAGGAGGCAAGAATATACAATGGGGCAAAGACAGTCTGTTCAACAAATGGTGCTGGGAAAACTGGACAGCTACCTGTAAAAGAATGAAATTAGAACACTTCCTAACACCATACACAAAGATAAACTCAAAATGGATGAAAGACCTAAATGTAAGACCAGAAACTATAAAACTCTTAGAGGATAACATAGGCAGAACATTCAATGATATAAATCAAAGCAAGATCCTCTGTGACCCACCTTCTAGAATAACAGAAATAAAAACAAAAGTAAGCAAGTGGGACCTGATTAAACTTAAAAGCTTTTGCACAGCAAAGGAAAGCACATAAGCAAGGTGAAAAGACAGCCCTCAGAATGGGAGAAAATAATAGCAAATGAAATAACTGACAAAGGATTAATTTCCAAAATATACAAGCAGCTCATACAACTCAATGCTAGAAAAACAAACAACCCAATCAAAAAGTGGGAAAAAAACTTAGACAGACATTTCTCCAAAGAAGACATACAGATGGTTAACAAATACATGAAAAGATACTCAACATCGCTCATTAGTAGAGAAATGCAAATCAAAACTACAATGAGATATCACCTAACCCCAGTCAGAATGGCCCTCATCAAGAAGTCTACAAACAGTAAATGCTGGAGAGTGTGTGGAGAAAAGGGAATGCTCTTGCACTGTTGGTGGGAATGTAAATTGATACAGCCACTATGGAAGACGGTATGGAGATTCCTTAAAAAACTAGGAATAAAACCACCATATGACCCAGCAATCCCACTCCTAGGCATACACCCTGAGGAAACCAAAATTGAAAGAGACACATGTATCCCATTGTTCACATGCCTTGCTTTGTGTTCCTTGTCATGATTTGTCTTTCATCTTTATACCAACTCTTTGTCTCTTGGAGCTGTATTTTGAGCATTTTATTCTTTCAGCTTTATCTTTTTTTCAAATTGGAGTATAATTGCTTTACAGTGTTGTGTTAGTTCCTGCTGACAACAAAGTGAATCAGCTATACATATGCTCACATCTTCTCCCTCAGGAACCTTCCTCCCACTTCCTACCCTAGACCTCTAGGTCATCACAGAGCACTGAGCTGAGCTCCCTGTGCTGTACAGCAGCTTCCTACTAGCCAAGCACTCAACTAACCAACCCACCAGTATTCTTTTTGTATACATATTTCACTTGTCTGGGGTAATATTTTATTAATATTTAAATATTATTTAAATGGTTGTTTCAATATTTAAATAATATTTAAATTTAATAACATTTAAACAATCAAATATTTAAATACTATCAATTAATAATAGTGTTAATAAGATAACTAGCATGAGTATGTTTGGAAATAAGAACAACTTATTGGCAGGAACAGAAATGTGAGAGGCTCCATGGCTAGTCAGACCTCATAGCATCAGTTCTAAGGTTCAGGAGCAAAGAGTTTTGTTTCTGCAGCAGGATGTTATAGAGGTTGATTGAGAGAATCGTAGATATAACAGGAATTATACTGTCCTTGGGAAGACAGCATAGCCATGCTGACAACAATGAAATGGTGTGACTGTGCTGAAATTCAAACCCAGGTCTGCTGCCTCCAAGCTCAGTGGTTGAGTTCGGTTTTCTCCTGTATCCATAGCTCTTCACACCATTATTTCCCTGTTATATATCCTACTCTAGCAAAAACAAACACTGGATTCAAGAAGACTTATTTGGATCCCAGCCAAGGGCGTTTATTAAAATGATGTATGAAGAGGACCTCATTTATAGTGCTGTTTTACCCACGCAGCTTTGTGTTATGTAGAAGTGAGTGTGTTTCTAGGCAATTCTAAAATAGATATCACACTTTAAAAGATTCGTACATATCTTGTACTTCTTTGGTGATGGGAGGGCATGGTTTAGATTTAAATACCAACGGAATTGTCTTCTTACTTTTTAAAGATTATTCAGTGGATTTCTGAGAACATCTCTGCCTGCCATTCATTTGACCTCATTCAGGAATTTATAATTGGTAGGTGTTTCTGATGGTGCATGTTAAATTGAATCCATGATTCTTTTGCTTAAGGGAAAGCGGTAAATTGATAAGGCCTCAATATGTCAAAATGTTGGATAGGAGCATTTTATTTTTAAACTCTATTGTAGTCAGCAGCTAATTCTCTTGTGGTTTTGCAAGAAGCTGTGACTCTTTGGAGACTGATGGAATATAAGACATGATCTTGATTCTATAACCTTGTTAGTGATTTTTTTTTCCAGTAAAAAGTAATGCTCAGCATTGTGTTGGCTGGTTCTGTGTGAAGTGATATAATGTCATTTGGACAGATGTAAATGTCAAATAATTTTTGAAATTGTTCTCAATGTAAAAAGTAGAACCTGAACATTTTAATCAGCAGACAGAACCATGATGATTAGCCTTTTGAGAATGAAGAATAAGGCAATGAAAACTTTTGTTGGTTTGCTTGTTTTGGTGAATTACAAAGTCTACTGCCTGTTCTTCATATTAAAACATGTCTCCCCCTCCCCAAACTTACTCAGCTTCTTCATATTGGAGCATTTATCCAGAGACAAGTAACATGGATAAACTTTTGCCGTATTCCTCACTGCTCACTTGGGATACAGTAAGTTAACACTTTATATATTCCTTGTGTAATTAAAATTGATTCACAGTGGGTCAGTTGTAGGATATCCTTGTCTCAGTAACCAAGGCCGTGATTTCATTTCTATTTTGACTCATAAGAATCTGAAAGTGAAAGTGAAAGTCACTCAGATCAGATCAGATCAGATCAGATCAGTTGCTCAGTTGTGTCCGACTCTTTGCGACCCCATGAATCGCAGCACGCCAGGCCTCCCTGTCCATCACCAACTCCCGGAGTTCACTGAGACTCACGTCCATCGAGTCAGTGATGCCATCCAGCCATCTCATCCTCTGTCGTCCCCTTCTCCTCCTGCCCCCAATCCCTCCCAGCATCAGGGTCTTTTCCAGTGAATCAACCCTTTGCATGAGGTGGCCAGTCGTGTCCAACTCTTTGCGACCCCATGAACTATACAGTTCATGGAATTCTCCAGGCCAGAATACTGGAGTGGGTAGCCATTCCCTTCTGCAGGGGCTCTTCCCAATCCAGGGATCGAACCTCATTGCAGGTGGATTCTTTACCAGCTGAGCCACAAGGGAAGCCCAGGAATACTGGAGTGGGTAGCCTACCCCTTCTCCAGCGGATCTTCCCAACCCAAGAATCAAACTGGGGTCTCCTGCATTGCAGGCAGATTCTTTACCAACTGAGCTATCAGGGAAGCCCCCATAAGGATCTGAATTGGGGATTTCTGGCAGAAGAAAGACAGTGAATCGTTACTGTTGGCCAAATGTATTTAACATAAAACTCTAGAATTGAAGGAGAAGATACAGTGTATGTGTTACCCTTCCTACTACCAAGCAGAATGAAGCTTCTATCATCTTCAAATTGTTTTAGTTTTTAAAGATTTTTTTAGCAGTGGAAGTATATGAAAATAATCTTAGGATTTTATAAATGAGCAGCGGCTGGACCACTGCTGTTACTCAGAGCCATTCTATTTACTTAGTAGATTAGCACCTTCATAAGCTTTTCCCCCAGCCTTAGGAAGAAAAGCTGTGATAACTCTAGAGTGTCAAGATCAGTTAAAGTCAGTAATCTTAAGCAAATTCACCCCATTCATCGTTTTCTTCCTGTAGGTCCAGACTCCCTTCCTTTTAGTTGGGAAGAAGTGTTACAGGAGAAAACATTGTTCATTTTCTCTTGAATGTGGTTCAATAAACTGAACTTTGTTGGATCAGAAGTGAAAACCACGTACAGGCTGCCCCTGAAAAAGGTTCTGCCTCTCCTCCTTACATGTTTAGATGTTAAAACTACTGTGTGCTTACTCTTGAGGCAGAGGTTTGTATCAACAAGGCATTTAGAAAAATAAATTTATTTCAGGAGACACCAGAAAATAAGTACTAGGATAAACTGTAACACTTCCCATTTTGTTTTAAAACTATCTAAATTTAATCCTTTAAAAAGGCCTTTCAGATGTGTTTGATTTTTAATTTTTTTGGTGGTGGCCCTGTCCTGCAGCATGTAGGACCCTCGTTCCCCTCACCAGGGATCGAAGCTGTGCCCTGTGCCATGGAAGCATAGAGTCTTAACCGCTAGGGAAGACTTAATCACGTCTTCCAGCCAGGGAAGTCCCATGTTTGATTAATTGCTAAATTTTTGACATTCACAATGGAAGAGTTTTCCCAAAGGCCCTTTCTTCTTGTCTCTCACTTAGAGTTGTTAAACTTTCATGCCTCGCTGTGAAGTTATAAGGGAAGATCTGAGCTTGTTTCTTCTCCAGGTCCTCACTGTTTGAAGAACAAGGGTTCTTCAAACGTGCAGACTGTGTGGTAAGGTGGCAGGAAGTTTGCAGGTTAACCCCCACCTCCACCCTAGCCAGAAGCAGGAAATGTACATTTCAGCTTCCTCCCCTCACCACCAATGCTGGCTGTCACTATCTGTGTTCAGTGTCTGGGAGACTAAACAGGCCCTCTAGTTCCCAGGGTTGAGAATATGTTAGTTGGTTGTTGTGTGACTGTCACCCTGACAGACAGTTCTTCACATTTGTGTTTCTCCTTTTTTGTGGGACAGAGGAACTTTGTGGACATACAGAGTGACATCAGGAAGTCCTATGAGAAATACAATATGAAAAATATGAAAAAACCCAGTTAAACCACTGCACAGAGCTTATTTTAGGGTTTACCACGTTGCTTTAAAGTTCTTGTGGTTAGAGTATGTTACCTTAAAGGTCTCTCCTAGTTCTGAAATTCTATGATCCTATGATTTGATTTTAGCATTGATATAAATCATTTACTGTTCTCTAATCTGCCTATGCTCTTAATGCTATACCCTTAATAAATACCTGCCACAATAGAAAATTTTAATTCATACTTCTATTACTACATCTTTTTTTTTCAAGAAGCACATTATTTTATTTACAGTCCCATTGTTTTATATGTACATTTATGGGCTGTCCAAAAGCACTTCTTTTTTTAAGCAATCCTGGAAATTTTAAATACTCTAAGCGGCTCCTGAAGATCAAGTTGTCAAATTCCTCATCAAGGACAGCCTTAGGTCATCTTCACGTTTCCAGATAGTTAAGTATTCAGTTGGGAGCAGTCTATGCTTCCAGTGTCCATCTTTCACCTGCGAGGATGGTGATACTCATTTCCGCCAAATTCTGCACCATGACATAGTTATCAAGATCTACACCTGAAATGGCACTCTCTCGTTGACCTGATTTCACACCACGACATGGTCGGCATTACATGCTGTTGCACGGTGAAGGCTTTCCCTTTCACACGCACAAAATCCCCTCATTAGAAATTCCCTGACACACAGTCAATGAACTCAAAAGCCCCAACCCCCATCGCCCCGTCTCCTGGCATGGAAAAGCAGACTCAGGGCCGCTTGGAGCCTCCAGAGGTCTCAACAACGTGCCGGAGGCCAAAGCAGGCCGCTGCCCTCCACACGTTCAGGTGCCGGGAGCTGAACTGGCTGGCTCGGTTGCGGCAGCAGCCTTCCAAGACTCAGGGAGGCCATAGGGTCCTGCCTGGCGCCCGGGCCCTCAGAGGGCTGGCTGCTGGACGACCCGAGCCATCCGAACCTCTAGCAAAGGAACATCCCCACCGAAAGCCGAGGCCAGGAAGCTACTACATACTTGTATTACTATATGGAAATAGATTATTTCTGTAAGTAGCTGAATTGGATTTTTTAAGATACTAGAAAATATTGTGCTCTTACTCATAGATAATCCTGAATTATGCTTTGCAGACAATGAGGCCTGTTGTGCCTATTTTAAGATGCTATTTATAGCCTAAAACTGTAGTGAAATTTCTGTTCCTGAGTAGTGATAAGTGAAGCACATATAGATTCTTAAAACAGGCTTTCTCCTGTCAAGTGAAGATCTCAGTTGCTTGAATGTTCTGGAGGTTTATTTCTCCATCCCTGTGATGCTATTTTTCTCAGGAATATTGTATGTCAATGAAACTCAGGACATTTGAGTTCTAAACAAATACCAGATTTTATTTCTATTTTCCCATATATCATCTACTTTTTTTTTAGGAAGTGAAAGAGGAATTGACTAGTTGAGAGACTAATAACAACAAGGAACCACTCTTTTCAAAATAAGTGGCAATTTTGGCAGTTTATCTTTTTGTTTAAATTTCTGTTGTAATGCTCATGAGTTAGAAGAATGTTATTATTTGGATTTCCTGATATGAATTGCCTCTTGCACATTTGCCATGGTGATTGTGCTGTATAAATCTTTATGGAGATCTCTTATTTCTGAAATTATGTTGGAGGATGAAGTGCAGAACAGTTTTCCACTGAAGTCAAAAAAGAATCTCATTAGTGAGATGGGGATCAACTATAATATATTTAAATGAAGGGGAAGAGGGAGAAAGGAGTAAAAAAAAAAAAAGTGTCCACCTTATCATCATACTTGATGGTGCAAATGTAATTTGCCTCCTTTGTTCTTAAATGGAAATGTATAAATAATACATTATTCTGTTTCTTTATAGTAGTCTTATTCTTTCCTTTAGTGATACTGTCAACTATCATAATTGTAACTTTACAGAATATTTCCTTCCTGAGGTAAGAGATAGGTTGTGTTCACTAGTATTTATAAACCCCAAGGTTTATTTAAAGTAGAGGTTAGCAAACTGGGAGCTGCCCTCAGCTTCTGTGTGCACAGAAAACACTTCCTGCAGGCTCAGGCTGGTGGTAGTTGATAGTTCAGCAGTTGTGTGTGTGTTTCCCCCTCCACAGGAAATTCCTGGAATAACCCTTGTGACAGAAGAGATTCCGTTGCCTCTTATGAAGGTAAGTGCTTACAGAGAGACAAAAGCCCAGGCCTGCATGGCTTCCTTGCTGCCTCCACAGTCACCTGCCCCAAACGTCATGGCGGTTCCAGAGGGATTGTAAACTATTGGGGGAGGGTGGGGTGACGGGTAAGGCTGGTTGTCTAGGCAGTCCTTTGTATGTGGTAGTCTCTAAGGATGGTATCAGGGCAACTCTTAGGAGTGCTCTTTAAAGAGGGAGGTTTTCTGAAGACAGAGAATATGAAGCATGTAGAAGTCATACTTTCCACTGTGCTTGAAGCCGGTCCACGCTGGAGGAAGTCCTGTAAATTTTCTCTAGAGGACCCGAGAGCTGTGTTTTTTTTTTTTTTTTCACTTCATTTACTTTGTCACCCCCTCAACACACACACACACACACACACACACACACACACACACCACAGAATCTTAAAACCATTAAGTAACCTGGGCTGGGATTATCTAGTTTCCTTCTGGTTCTGAGAACGGGCTTTCTGCTTCTTAAGAGTGGCCTGTTTGGGCTGTCTCTGTGGTCTCAGAGCACCTTCTTCCTGCCCGCCAAGTGACAGCGTTAGTGTCTCTCTACAGGCTGGTGGTTTCACAGGAGTTTCTAAGACAATGGGGAGGGTGGGGTAAGGTGGGTGAGTAGAAAAGAATGTGTATGTAGTTAAAAACTGGGGAGTATTTTAGCACAGTTTCCTTGAAGCTCCTTTGTTGTTTTTGGCACTGCCTCCTGTTAATTATAGCTTGCTGTGTGCTGGGAAATCTCAACTTTTGGCAGCAGGCAGCCCAGTGTGCCTCTTGGTATTTACATTTGATTCTTTTGATTCCATGAAGAGCAGGCCAGGCCCAGGAAGCTGGGGGGAAGCTGTGGGTGTTTGAGGTCATGCTGATGCCCTGGGGGTGAGAGAGGGCCGACTGGGGCAAGTTTAGCGGTTCTTGGTTTTGGCCTTCAAGCATCCTTTAAGTGGAGATGGATGAGAGAGGTTTCTAGGCAGCAATGTGGGACAACTTTGAAGTTCTACCAAAGCAGGAAAATGATGCAAAAGAAAGGTTTGATTAACAGCGTAAAAGATTCTTATTAAGAACCTCCATCTTCTCATTTTCTTGTTTTTGCTTTTATCACAAGTTCAACAAATCCAGAATGTGTTTAATGGACACACAATAAACCAGTGAAGGAATTTTTAGAAGAGAGCAACGTCACCCACAGTTCTTTAATTTCTAGCATAACTGTCTGTTTGCCCCATTTCCTCCTGGTCTTTGTCATAGGTGAGCATATTTTGCCTAGTAGTACTGGCCATCTAGTGATATTTAATAAAGATTATGAATTACAGTATATCACGCACATCTTCATGTTGGTACATAAACTTCATAATTTTCATAATTATGATTTCTAATGACTCCATAGGTTTCCACTGTGTTGCTGTGTTTTAGTTTACTTAATCATTCTTCCATTTTGAGACATTTAGTTTGTCTCTAGCCCCCACTGAAAAAATTATTTTTGCTATTAAAAATAATTTGGCAATGAATACTTTTATGTAGGTTTTTTTGGGGGGGTGTGTGTGTGTGTGCGTGTGTTATTTATTTATTCCTCTAAGGTTAAATGCCCAGGAGTATTACTGAGTGAAAGGCCATGATAATTTTTAGAGCCTTTGATTTTTATTGCCAAACTCATATTCAAAAAATGTTGTGATAATTTACAGTATTATAAGGGATTTATGAGTTTATCAGTTTTACTATAACCTTACCAACATTGTGTATTTTCACTTAAAAAATTAAGTATAAAACACTGATGGGAAGGCTCTCAAGATTTTTACGCATCGATTTGTTCTAAGAATACAATTTGTCTTTGCTTGGGAACAAGCTAGCTTATTTTTGCACTCTCTAACTTTGTGTGTGTGTGTGTGTGTGTGTGTGCACATGTATAAAATTATTTTTTTATGTAGTTCATTTATTTCCTTCTGTTATTCACTTTGCCTTTTCCTCCCTTTTTTCTACTCTCCCCTAATTGTCTTTAGCATTTGGCTCTGCAGAGAGTTATTTCCCATTAACTGTTGCCAAACATGCTTGGGAGTTCTTCTGAGATGCTACATGTTTTCATATACGAGTCAGAAGTATTACATAGGACAAGTTTGAGCTGTAGATCTCTTCACTGTCCTTTCCATGCAAACAGGATTCATCAGGGAAGCCATAGGAATGTCAAGGGATTTTCCCTTGGACTCAGGAGAAGATGGTACTGGGTTTGGTTTGGCCAGCTCCTGCCCCTCTCCCCCACCCCCATAACTTATCAAATCTTTCAGTTCACAAGACTCTTGGCCCTCACAACTCTCATTTGTTTCTCCATCTCTGCTTGCATAATACCTCTCACTATAAGCAGCTGCCTGTGACCTACTTCTACCGCAGGTCCCAGCCCAATTATATTGCAATGGATCTTGTAGTAGCATATCCCCACTACTTTTCTTCCCTCCCTGGCCCGTTATGTGACTATTCTTGCAGCTTCCCTGATGGGAGTTAGCTCTGAGCACCCTTAACCTGAATCACAAGTTACCTTTCGGAGGTGTGCTTGCTGCTGGATTTTCCATGAGGCCCAAGGGACCCCTGTCTGCTCTGAGCACGCTTGCTTCCATTCTGCTTGTAAGATGACTGCCCTGATAAGGAGTCTGGAGAAGGAAGGACAAAACGAAACTAGACGAGCACTTTCCGCCTGGTCTTCATGCAAGTAATTTTAGTGTGAAGTGGAGTACTTTATAAATGTTTAATATATGGCCATCGAATTTAATTGGTTTATACCAGTTTATCATCTGAAAGACAAAAGGTTTCCTTTATAGAATGGTTTCCAAAAGAATTTTTTTAAATGAAACAGAAAGTATATTAAAACAAGATCTGCACCTTAAAATCTTAAAAGGAATGTCATCGAGAATGGCCTGCCTAAGAATGATTTAATCCCTTCCACAGGAAGTCATGTAAGAATTAAAAAAAAAAAAAAGTAGAAACAATAGCTTACTTGAATATCAAGAATGGAGAAATGGAGTATTTTTATTAAAGTATTTTTAAGCCAGACATCTTTAGTTTCATTTTATACAGTAAGGAAGGCTTTAATTTAACCATTTGTGTTGTGACTATTAACTATCTGACCCAGAGACTGGGAAGGAGAAGGACTTCAAGCCCTTTCCCAGTTATGGCCACTCCAAGTGAGGGGGCTGCTGCAATGCCCATCAGGGGTCTGGATGCCCCTGAGCAATTGGAGAAAGAGTGGTTTTCACTTGATTATGCTTGTTCTCTTAAACACTTAAAAAGTGTTTAAAAAATACTGTTGTAATTGGGCAAAGCATGAACATAATTAAGCTTTTAGTGAGGCACAAAAGACACCTTTTTCCTTGCCCCTTCCAGTGCAGATGGCCACCATCACTTGAAGAAAAGGTTTCTTAGCAATTCACAGTGTTGAATCGTAACAACTTACAGTTTTTAAAAATGAGAATTGTTGCTTTGACAACTGTGTAGCATTACCAAAAATGTCAATTGGTTATGAGTGAGATATTGACTTTCCAAAGTTTAGTTTGTACATATGCGATCTTGTGATATAACTAGAAATATATATTTCATCTTCTTCCATGATTCCTGGCACAGAGCTCCTAAAATCTTTGTGATTTCCTAAGTGATAAGAACTATAGGGAGATCTTTTGTTCCTGAAATAGCTCCAGAGCACAAAGGTGAAAAGAAGGTCTTATTATTCCTAACAAGCCCCTTTCAGCCACACCTGAGTTTGTCAATGAAGTTACTTTTGGAAAGCACCTAAGGGCGGAGCTGGTTGCCAGTAGAACCGACCATGTGATTAGAGGGTTGGCCCTTTCAGCCCTCTATCAACACCACCTTCCAAGGCTAGAGTGGCTAGAGATAGAGTTCAGCACTGATGGCCAATGGTTTAATCAATTGTGCCTGTGTGATGGAGCCTTCATAAAGAACCCTGGTTGAAAGGTTTCAGAGATTTAATGGGTTGGATGAATATATGGAGGTGCAGGGGTGGGGGTGGTGCACCTGAAGAGGACATGAAGCTCAGAGCCCATTCCTGCCCTATGCATCGCTTCAGTCTGGTTATTACTGAGTTGTATCCATTTATAATCAACTGGCATATAGGCAGTAAACTGTATTCCTGAGTTCAGAACCACTGTAACATATTATAGAACCCATGAAGGGGGCGCTGGGAACGTCAGATTGATACACAGTTGGTCAGAATCACAGGTAGCAACCTAGACTTGAGATTAGCATTTGAAAAGGGGGCAGCCATGTGGGACTGAGTCCTCAACCTGTGGGGTCTGAGATTGTCTCCAGATACTTGTAGGACACCTTGCTGGCACTGGAGAATTGATGAATGTGGAGGAAAAAACCCACACATTTGGTGACCAGAAATGAAGAATTTTGTGAATAGACTGTTGGAGAGAAAAAACACAAGTTATTCCTATATAGTGTATTTTTAGAGGCAGAGAATTATGGCAAGTTCAGTTAAGATTGTAGAAACATAATTTTATAATGGTCCAAAGAAACACTACTTGTTAGAGACAGCGCACCAGGCTGGAAAATTTATTCTTGTCATTATCTGTAGAGATGGGAGTACCTTCAGTTTACTTCCCAGATATTGAAATTGAAGAACAGACCTGATCAAGGATTCCTATTTTTCTTCCTCTTCTGCCAGTCATTCGACTGTGCTGTTTTTGTTCATAGTTGGGTTGAGAAGATAATGTTTAATTCTTAAGGTTGACAGTAGAAAACTATCTTAGCATGGGCTTTCTTAAGATACATGTTGATCGTGAGATGTAATAGTTTAGAGCCATATTTAGGAAATTACATTAAAAATTACATTCTATTAAAAATGAGTACTACCCAGCTGGGAAGAGAAGAGAGATATTTTTACTAAATGTTGGGAAGAAGGAGAAAGTCCACTTGTAAATTGGAGAATTTGCACATACAGCATGTGGTCTTCCTAGCAGGAAGCCTCAGGAGTTAAAGTCACTGTCCTCTGTATGGATGGCCCTGCTTAGAGCATCTTGGCCTAGTAACGTACCTTGCTAGCTTTATGGACACATAGATGTTTCTAGTTTATTCTGTTTGTACTGGAAGTAGTGGGCCACTGTGTTTCTCTGGGCTGCAAGTAAAAGCTGATACTGAGATAGTATCCACTGAAGAGACAAGTTTGATGCTTTACCTCTACTAGTTGAGCCCTGGCATGAAGGATGAGGTTGGCTTCCTCTTCTGTTAAAGAAGATGCTGGTTAATCAGCAGATGTAGGATCAAAGCCAGAGGGCCTTTAAGAATCGAGAGGCAGATATTTTTTTCCTGGCAGTAATTTGCAGATGAGCCAATAAGTACCACAGTGTTTTTGTTTTTTTTTTCCTTTCTTGGTACTTCTTTTTTAAAGAGAAAAAAATCAAATTTATTTCCCACATAAATGGGAAACAGTCTGTTAATATAACCCTTTAGTCCTTTTTTTCAATTAATATTAGTTTTGGTGGGCTACATTTGGTTAATTATTTCATGTCATCCTAAAAGTCAAATTAAGATTATTTCTCAAGAAGAGACTTGAAATAATTCTCCTTCCTTTAAAATCAAAATGTAAAACTGTCCCTTGTATAGGGAAATGCTCCTGGGTTATTCCTTAAGGATCTGACGGCTTCTAACACCAGAGTCTCCCAGAAGTAGCTAAACTCATGGGTATGATAAAGCATTTTTGTGTATTTGAAAGCATTATAAGCTCTTTTCAAGAAGCTGGCAATGTGCTTCTTAGATTGTTGTGGCTTTTCCTTTCCTGTTGTCCCTGATGAATATGGTGCTTAGTACTCAGCTAGTGCCGTAAATGCTGGCTGACAGAGAGGAGTGTCCTTCTGTGCTCCCAGGCTAGCTGGTAGGGTGTGATTGTGTAGCTCCCACGCCCTCTTCCCCCCATACTGTGTAACAACAGCTAGCATTTTACCTTGGTGCTTCTTTTACTCTCTGGGTCAAGGAATGTGCTGGTGTTACGTTGGCATTTGAAGATTCTTTGAAGGTTAGATTGAACCTCCTCTCTAACCCTATCTCCTGTTATGTCACAACATAATTGCAAGTCTTCAGGCAGGTGGTTCTTCATCAGCCTTTAAGCCAGAGATGTAGATGAAAACCTTCGAGAGTGGGTAAGAGACTGACATGACCTGGATGTGCTCAAGCATGTTCTCAGCCCAAGCTGAATAGTAGACATGCCTGGGAAATGTCTAAAACTCACAAGGCCCAGGTCACAGCCCACACCAGTAGGAGTCTAGGGAATGGGACCCAGGTGGTTACTGAGGTTGGCAGTCATACCCTAGGGGCAGATATCTTCACTGCAGAGATTGAAGTGCCGTGGGGTTTTCTCTACTTTTTCTAAAGCTCTGTCTATGGTCTGAATCTTGGCTCATTTCCTAGGAGCTGCACCTGGAACATTCTCTCTTCACCCTTCACTTATGTATCCATTTTCATCTTCTGGGTCTTATCTATTTCCAAGACTTCCAAATGGGCTTCCCTCGTAGCTCAGCTGGTAAAGAATTCACCTGCAGTTCAGGAGACCCCTGTTCGATTCCTGGGTCGGGAAGATCCCCTGGAGAAGGGATAGGTTACCCACTCCAGTATTCTTGGGCTTCCCTGGTGGCTCAGACGGTAAAGAATCCACCTAGAATGTGGGAGACCTGGGTTTGATACTGGGTTGGGAAGATCCCCTGGAGGAGGGAATAGCAACCCACTCCAGTATTCTTGCCTGGAGAATCCCCATGGACAGAGGAGCCTAGCAGGCTACAGTCCATGGGATTGCAAAGAGTTGGATATGACTGAGTGACTAAGCACAGACTTCCAAATAGCCCTCCCAATTTATAATGATCTTCGTGAATTTTCATAGCTTAAAAAATTGCATCCTTATCTAGTAGATACCAAGTAGTGACATATGCCATTAACTGTTTGCACTCTTTCAATATCTATATCATAACATCCAGCCCAGTGACCTCTTTCAATGACCTACACATATCAAATAGACCTACAAATATTAAAATATTTCTGGGGCTTTGGGCTACCCTTATTTAAATGTAAGTTATTATTTTAAAACTTAATGTTTCCTTCTACCTCAGTAGTTTTAAACTATTTTAAGCTATGGATTCCTTTGAAACGGATATAAACTGTAGACCTTCGTCCCAGAAAAGTGCTCATAAGAACACATACTCTGTTTTACATACAATCATTAGACTCTGGAGCGCCTCTGAAGCATGTCCTTGGACTTGTTTTATCTGCTTATTCTCAACTAAGACAAGGCTACATGGAAAGGGACTTTTTTAATGGGGTGAGGGTGAGAGGAAGGTAGTTTGGGAGAGATCTTTTCTTGGGAGCCACAGTGTGAGTATGAAAATAGGGTCTTCTGACAGAAGGATGCCTTTGGCCTGAGGGGAAGAGGGACTCGCACAGGTAGGACATCATCATTCCTTCCTCCCCTGTCTCATCCTGGGCAAGGTTGAGTGCACCGAGCCGTGGGACTCCAATGCAAAGCAGACAGAACCAAATGCATAACTGACCACTAGATGTCACCACAACACCAGCTAATTTGCTGGCTTTGGGCACTAGTTGCCAGAACCGAGATGTAGAATAGCTTCAGCAAGAAAAGCTGCAGCGACTTCCTGTCAGGGTCCTAATTCTGTCAATTGTCTACGGGGTTTGCTTTCATTATTGTTCTTTCAGTATAAGGGAGACAAAAAGGTGGACAAAGATGTATTCACTGTCAGTGTATGGACAAGGAAACAAAAGATAAAACAGACAGGTCAGATGGAGAGTGGGACCTGACTCCAGGTTTCCGATTTCCTCTGGAAATAACATTTTCTTGGACATAGCTCTTCCTGTCTCTGTGAAAATGGGTGTTGGCTGGATAAGCCTTTCAAGCTTCTAAAATAGCAAGTTCGTTTTGTTATGTAACTCACTTTCCTGATACCGGTATCCATTTTAAGCCACTTGTGACTGTGCTTTCAATAAGAATTTGGGTGATGTGACTGAGAGACTTCCCTTTCACTTTTCACTTTCATGCATTGGAGAAGGAAATGGCAACCCACTCCAGTGTTCTTGCCTGGAGAGTCCCAGGGACGGGGGAGCCTGGTGGGCTGCCGTCTATGGGGTCACACAGAGTCGGACACGACTGAAGTGACTTAGCAGCAGCAGCAGCAGCTATTACTTAACAAAGGGCATTTTCCTTGATGGGGCATTTTTTTTAAGTTCTCTTTTTTTTTTACCCCTTGTAATACAGCCAAGTCTGTTCCCTCTGTAAACATTAAGCTCACTTTGTTTCTTGGCCACACATTGCACCCTTGATCCCAGTCAAATCTTTTATAAATGCATATATTTCATGAATCTGTCTTCATTAATTTGCCAAAACAATTTTTTGTCAGGATATCCTTTAACATTAAAAATGTATTACTATAGCATTTTATTTTAAAATGAACATAATGAATATTTTTTGCTTCGGGCTAGTACAGTGATATCAATATGTCAAAAACCTAGAGGGAGATGGTTGCCCGATAATTCCATTTTGAAATAGTTGACAACTGAGTGTGAAAGGAGTGCGCTTCACCTATCTGATTCTTGAGTTTTGAAAAAGACCCTTTGAAAGTAAATAAACTTAACTGGAAAGTAAACCTATGCTTCCGTGTGCTCCAAATCTTGTGACCATTCTGTCAATGAACATGACAGTGTTGATATAACCTGAGTCAGAATGGGTCTCTGGGGAGGAAATGACTTGATGTGTTCAAAGCAGGCTTCCCTGCTTAGCCTTCACCCAGGGGGAGTCACACTGGCTTAGGGAACTGAGCAGCTCTCTCTGTGTAAAAGGGGCTCGAAAAGAAAGGGAGGGAGGCAAGCCTCTTTGAGTCTGTTTTAGAATTCCTGTTGGGACAAGACTGCCATCCCTTGTGGGAAGTATCTGCTCAGAAATGCTGCCTCCTGAGAGCTTTGTAGCAAGGCCTGCAGGGGCCGTGCTGTGTAGTTCAGGCCACAGGACCTGCTTCTCGAGCCCACTGATGTTTTTGTCTCTTACAGGTGCATAGCTTTAAGGGCTACTGGGAAAAACTGAACTCCAACCTGGAATATGTTAAGTACTCCAAGCCACACTTACACTATAACAACAGCGTGGTCAGGAGAGAGTGGCACAACCTGATCTCAGAAGAGGTATGTGTGGGTTCCTGAAAGGAGAGCAAGAAGCCCAGCAGAGTAGGTTAGGTGAGGCCCTTAGGTGATAAAGCTGGCTTAGGTCCAGCACTCGCCGCTGTTGCCAGGCACTGTTCATAAGTGCTGCTGATCCCCAGTAGGCAGACCAAGCTGCTTCTGTGATCTCTTTCTCTTCAAGAGGAAATTAAAGTGCAAAGAGGTTAAGGGACACACACAACACATTCATAGTAGAAGTGGTGGGATTCACATTCGAGTCTCAGATGTGTTCTTGCATTACTTACATACACACTGAGGAAACCAGAAGGGAAAGAGACACGTGTACCCCAATGTTCATCGCAGCACTGTTTATAATAGCCAGGACATGGAAGCAACCTAGATGTCCATCAGCAGATGAATGGATAAGAAAGCTGTGGTACATATATACAATGGAGTATTACTCAGCCATTAAAAAGAATTCATTTGAATCAGTTCTAATGAAGTGGATGAAACTGGAGCCTATTATACAGAGTGAAGTAAGCCAGAAGGAAAAACACCAATACAGTATACTAACACATATATATGGAATTTAGAAAGATGATAACAATAACCCTGTGTACGAGACAGCAAAAGAAACACTGATGTATGGAACAGTCTTATGGACTCTGTGGGAGAGGGAGAGGGTGGGAAGATTTGGGAGAATGGCATTGAAACATGTAAAATATCATGTATGAAACGAGATGCCAGTCCAGGTTCAATGCACGATAGTGGATGCTTGGGGCTAGTGCACTGGGACGACCTAGAAGGATGGTATGGGGAGGGAGGAGGGAGGAGGGTTCAGGATGGGGAGCACATGTATACCTGTGATGGATTCATTTTGATATTTGGCAAAACTAATACAATTATGTAAAGTTTAAAAATAAAATAAAATAAAAAAAAAATCTATAAGTTCCCAAATTTGTGGTTGCTAGGAGTTAAGGAGGGCTCCCCTGATGGCTTAGTGGTAAAGAATCCACCTGCCAGTGCAGGAGACGTGGGTTTGATCCCTTGATGGGAAAGATCCCCTGGAGGAGGAAATGGCAACCCACTCCAGTATTCTTGCCTGGGAAATCCCATAGACAGAGGAGCCTGGCTGGCTACAGTCCATAGAGTGACAAAGAGTCGGACACGACTGATCAACTGAGCACAGACAGATGGGTTAGGAATGGTTGAAAGCAAAAGAATGAATATGACCCCTATAAAGGGGTAACACAAGGGAGATCTTGGGGGTGATGGAGCAGTTCTGTCTTGGGATTATGGTTGTACATTGTCATATGTGAATCTATACATGTGAAAAAATGACAGAACTGTGTGCTCACTGATTTGGGTATTGTACTATTGTTGTTTATATAAGATATGAACACTGGGAGAGACTGGGTGAAGAGTATGTGAGCTCTCTCTGCAGCATTGTTGGATATAGTTATAGTGTTATTGTATTGATATATAAAATATAGTTGGACTTGCAGCTCCCTGAAAACTTGTAATAGTTTCAGAATAAAAGTTTTTTAAGCCAATTTTTTAAGAATCTAGGTGTTATGATTACCTTGAAAGAAAGTCTCCTTTTTTCTGAACTCTTAACTATATTGTATTATGACCTTAATGTGAAAAATGTCACCCACAAAACCTTCACCTTCCATACCTCTGATGTATTTTCACTCCTAGAAAACAGGAAAAAGAAGGTCTACGGTGTATGTGAGAAATATTCTTGATAATGCAATAAAGTAAGTAAAATGAAGGATTATTATAGCTATAAATGGCTATCTTTTGTAATTACTTTGCTGGCTGCCTTTCAGGGAAGTAGCTTATTACTTTTGTTGTATTCTCAATGAGATGATGCTGTCAGCACCGCCCGAGCCCTGTTTTGGAGATTGGAGCTAGAGTTTCTTGTAGGAAAAGTTTATATGTTAAACCTTTTAGATTTGCATCCTGGGGATGGATGACTCAGAAGGAATAAGTGGTAATGAAAGCTCTTACTAATAGAGCACTTTAAAGGGGTACAAGTAGTGGGTTGATTTTAAATAAGAGTTAGTCGGCTGGTGAACCTGCTCTTATTTTGAAAACATGTTTTCTGAGTAGATGAGTCATCTCGGAGTGCTACAAGCATAGGCCCCATTCCAACCCCTGTTCTATTTTCTGTTCCTATTATTTCCAATAACTGAGAGCTGCAATTGTTCTAAATTACCGTCATTGTTTGCACTAAAGAGTTTTGAGATTTTATAATTGCTTAATGTGGCTTTTGCCAAGTTGATTAAAGTTTTTGAGGTTTTCAGCAGCCTGAGAACAGTCTCTGCAGTGGTTTTATGGGTTTTTAAACGACAGTATCTTTGTATGGTATTGTGGGTTTAAAAAAATTTTTTTTTATTAATGTTTCCTGTGTGAATAACGTTGGCTAATTTTTCTTATAGGGTGATTTCTAACGTAGAAGCAAAGAATTTGGGTAAGAAAAGACCTATAACAAAGTCTTCTGATTTCAGTCAGTTGTTTGTTTGTAACACCATTCTCCCACTGTGGGTTGGCAGGGAAGTCACTTCCACTAGCTCAGTGAAGGCAGCACCCTTTACTATCTTCCTGTCAGAGCGACTCCCAGTTTCTTCCATGTCTCTCTTGGCACCAGGTCCTTTGGGAACAGCTGCTGAATGTGCTTTTGCTGTAGGACTCCCTGACTGTAGGTTTTCCTCCTATTTCCCTGTAGAACTGATCTAATTAACATGCTCGCTGGGTGTACTTCCCTTGGCCTAGAGTTGTTCTCTCTCCAGCTATCTATCTGTGGGACTCTTTCACACCTCTTAAAGGTCAGCCTCACTTTTTTTTTTTTTAAGCTGTTATTTTTATGTTGTTTTATAGGCTTGGATGTTTAGTTATATGCTGGGTGACCCTAATGGAAATTATTTTATACAGTGCTTTGCTGCACATCCTGCAGCTGTGCACACAGCCCACGTGAGCAGTGAAGTCACTTAGCAGCCCTGGGGGAACAGGTCGTCCCGGCCTGAAGCCAGGGTTCTGCCACCAACCCCAGGCAGGAGCCAGGGGTTGTGAGCATGCTTGCAGGCTCCCCTTCTTGCATCACTCGGGGATTTGTAGTATGGGAAGTGTGACTGGTCTGGCTGAGGTTTCTGTGTCCTCTGTTCCCACGTCTGGTTAGAGCTCCTTCCGCTCCTGAGCTTCAGGGCTGTTTGCATCTGTTACTAGTCATTCTCTCTTGATGCACTTTAGGGAACTCGCTGCTTCCTCTCACATTCTTTGTTTGTGCTAGTTTCCTAGGAAGAAAGTCACTGTCAGAAGCGAACATTCTTTGTGAAATGCGGAACAACCATGAAAACTGCTGGGCTCTAGTTTTGAAGTTTTCATCATGAAGGTTGTGTAGGATCCAGTTAGGATTTATCCCAAGTGGTCAAGAAGCATCTGTGCCCTCCTGAAAGGAGTCCTCAGCTCCCTGACCAGGGCAATTCTACCTCTTGACCAGCACTGTGACTCAGGTTCTGGCAGAGGAAGATGGGGCATGAAGGTGCTCTAGGAGATCTTCCTAGAGACAGCGTTTGCCTGCCCCTCCAGTCCTGTTGGCACAGTGCAAATCATGGTGGATAAAGTGCCATTTGGTTTAACCTTACACGCCACTTTTCCATCTCAGTCTAACTACATTTTCAGTCCTATAATGTGCCAGTTATTATTTGCCTCAGTAATTGACTGCGGTGACTGGTCCCCTCACCTCAGTAATTCTATAAACTACAAGTTGGAGTCAGAAAGAAGGGAGTCACGTGATCCTTCCACTCAGTCCCTGTTCCTGGGTTTGCCACTCCTTAGGTTAAGAGAGGACCTGAGTTGTTTAGTCTCCTGTGAAGCAGAGGATCTCAGTGACAAGTCTCCACATTGAAGAGAAATTGAAGCCAGAGGGTATTGGTGTTGGCAATGTGTTCCTTGTGTTCTCTCTCTCTTTCAGTCTGCGCCTCTCTCTGTTTCACAGTGCTCCCTGCGTATTACCTGAGTGATAAGTTGCAGTGTGTAGGGCAAGGTCACACTGAAAGAGAAGTTTTCATCCCGTCAGGAAAGTGTTATAATTTCCCCAATGACTCAGAGAAGGGAAGCCCAGACTGAGGCCTCTTCCTTCTGGTCATTTCCTAAAAACACCCTGCTTGACTATCGCTCTGTTTAATTTCAGAGCCAAGATTAACACCCCTCTTCCAGGAGGAAGACACCCACCAGCAGCTGCTTATCGGGCTGGTAAGTAGGACGTTTGGTGCTGGCAAACAGTGAGCTCCAAGGAAAGGGGAGAGGACTAGATTGTATTTCTCATTCTGATCTTGTTTTTCATCCATTCTGTCCACATATGGTTGTTGCCATCCACCCACTGTAGGCCCTGTGTGTTCAGTAATAAGGAACACATACATAATTTCTGCCCTCTTGGTATTTGTAGTCTTGTGAGAGAAACACAAATTAATCAGTCACCCCAATAAATGTATAATTATAATGCATCATAGAGAAATGTATAGCACTGAGAGTATTTAAAACAGGAAAGACCAGCATCTCTGTGGCCTTTGTATTTGGGTTTAAAATACAAAGGAATAAAGTATTCTTTCTCAAGAGGTCTTACCGGTAGGAAGACCAAAGATGTAAATCAAAATAAATTAATTGAAGAGCAGAATTGGCAAATAAATCCAAAATCTTAAAAACAACAACAACAACAAACAACTAGTTAAACATCTAAATCTGAAAAACATCTTTAACTGAAAAACTAGTTTTAAAAAAAATTTAATAAAATATTTTTAATGCTGTGCAGGCTTAGGAATGGGATAATCTATTACCTTAGATAAGGCTAGTTTAAAAATATGAGAAAAATATGTGTAAATACATAGCCATACACTTAAAAATTCTAGTTAAACAATGTTTCCTTGGCAAATAGAAATTACAAACTTGAGCCAAGGAGAAATAGAAAACTTGAACGTATAATAACCATAAAATAATTTGGAAAAAATGTCAAAGATTATCTCTAAAAAAGGCCCCAAGTTATCTAACAAGTTAGTTCTTTCAAAGTTTTAAAGACCAGATTATTCTCATATTATGTAAAGTATTTCTGAAGAAAGATGGGAAGCTTTTTACTCACTTTAAAAAGCATGATCTTTAAACCAGAATCTGACAGTGACCACTTTTACTTGTGAATATAGATCCCACAGGCTTAATTAAAATACTTTCCAATACTTTGTTTGAAAATACAACTTGGCCACATGGGCTTATTTCCAGGAAGGCTTAATATTAGAAAATATATTAATGTAGTTCATCATATCACTGAGTCCAAGAGGCAAAAATGATTCTATGGGTGCTAAAATTTGATGAAAGTATAATTCCACTCTTGGAATTTTAAACAAAGTTTAGTCTAATCCTAGTAGCGAACGTCCTTCTTAATCTCACTTTGGAGGCATTCCTATGAAAATCAGAAAGAAGCTAGGTATACTTGCTATTGTCACTAAAATTTTACATTATTCTAAAAATTCTAGCCAATGAAAGAAGAAACAAGAGTAAAAGAAGATGGTATAATTGTCTAATGAAACAACAAAATAATCAACTGGGAAAATGGAAAGTAATAAAATTAAAAAATAAAGAATAAAAATAATGTGAGTTAGTAAGCTGACAATGCTATATTTATTTTCATTTTATTAGAATTAACCAGTTAGAACAGATAATGAAAAACAGTGTATAATTTCCAAATCTTTAGCATCTAGCTTTAATGAAATTACAAACAAAAAGCCAATGAAATTTCTCTGACAATTGACTGAGTGACTCACTTAACAAAATAAGAAAGAGTGGGACCGACATTATGAGATATCTAAATGTGCTTTTGATCTGCAATAATTGGAAAAATATGGCACTAACACAAAGATATGAAATTCTGATTTAATTTTGAATATTTGGTGAATGATAAATGAAATATTTAAAAATCAATGTGAAAAGAAATTATTTTTAGTCAGATCAATCAGTGGTTGACTATTTTGAAAAGTCAATTAAATTCAATTTTTCCCACCCCAAATACCACTTTATACCATAGAAATATCAGATTAAGGAATCTAATATAAAAATTAGTATAATGTATATATTATTTAAATAAAATTAATATATAAATATAAAAAATTAAACTGTGAAATAATTTGAATAAAATAAGTAGACAAATAATACTGAGAAAGCTTTTCAAGTGTATTATTGAATATAAACATATTGTAGAAGATTGATTGAAATCTTGAAACAGAACAACAATAAGGCAAGCAATAATATTTAGAAAAAAATATTTGCCACATAATGTGATAAAAGGATAACATTTGGCATATAAATAAAGCTTATAAATCAGTAAGAAAACAACATACCAGAAGGGAAATGGACAAAAACTGTTACCAATGAATTTTCAAAAGTTAGTTTAGGCTGAAAATATCTCGAGTTGGGGCAGAGAAAGAAAAACAATACTTAACATTGCTATAACCAAATGACAAACAGAATAAGTATTTGTTTGTTGTTTTTGCCTATCAAATTGACAAAAATTAAAAATTATATTAGGAAGGGTCATAGTATGGGGGATTTGACAGTCTCATCCAATGGAATTTGAAATTAGTATTAATATAATCTCAGTAGAAGGCATTTCAGTAATGTCTCTGTTAAGTCTAAGTACAGGACCCAAGAAATTCCATTTCTAGGAATTTAGCCTGACAAAATAATCAAGGATATGACAAACAACCCTTGTATACAAAGTTTTTGGTGGTATTATTAATAGTAATAAATATTCCATATGTATAAGAAGGGAATAAACAGTTCAATTATAGTATTTTTTCATAAAATTGGTTACTGTACAACTATTACAACTAGTGTGATAAAGAATATTTAATGACAAACTATTAAATAAAAAAGCAGATTGTAAAATATTAGAATGACTATACACCCTGGAAAAAAGGAAAGTAAAAAACCAAAATGTTAATATAAATGGTAGGATTATGAGCAATGTAAGTTTTCATCTATATGATTATTATAGAAAAATTAAAATGGGAAGAATATGCATCATATTTCATGCAGAAAAAAATAATGTTTTTTTTTTAAAAGCTTTATCATTTAATACATGCAGGAGACTGAAATAATATACCACTCTGTCTTGGCCCAGGATGCCATGGGCTTAGTTTTGCCCAGGGTGTCTATTATAAATCTGCTTAGATATTAATAGAAGATACATATATACATGTGTGTGTGTTGTTAGTTGTACAATTCCCATGTTGTTTATTGGTACAAAGGTTTCTCTAGCCAAGAGGGTCTGTTGCTGAGCAAGGCATTTAGACAAAAGAGACAAGAAAAGGAAGAAGGGAAGAGAAAAGCTAGGAATGCTACACTAATTGGGGAGCCCCAGGGATGGTCCTAACAGTGCGACTATAGAAACAAGCCCATTTGGAGGCACTAGAATAAATTTTTCCATACCTTTGCATGTCAGGGAACTGCATGGAATGTATAAGCCATTGCACAGAGGGAGGTACCTAGGGCATTTCCTTTTTATTCCAGCCTCTGTCCTTCCAAACATCCAAACCCTGTTCCTTCCCGTTAGCATAGACTTTCCATGTTTAGAGTTGCTCCTGTTAGTTCTCCAGAGCCAGGAGCAGGAGACTTCAATCCTTTGGTAGATCCCAAAGCTTTTGACTGCTGAGCCTAGTGATTTCCACTGGCTAACTTCCACTGGCTGCTTTGGAGAATTCTAACAGTCAGGCAGCCTGACTCTCAGCTGCTCACTGGGCTTTGGGTGTATCATAAGTCATTCCTCTTGAGGAAAATGGTAGTGCCGCCTGATTTATGCCCATCAAAGGAACATCATGGGTTATACATTTCTGCTAGTGGGATCTTCAGGTCCAATATTTTTCATATTAATAGGGAATGTTAATAAATGAATTCAAACCACTTGCAGGTGTGAGTGGGTAGGTTGTGACTTATCTACATTCTGTTTTCAGATGGTGTCTGAACTAAGAGAGCATCTTTTGAGACATCTACAGGGTGTAGAAAAGAGAAAAATTGAACAGATGGTTCTGGACTACGTTTCAAAACTGGTTGGTTTTGCTTTATCTTCTCTACCCGTGCACCCTTCCCCCAACCCACCTCCTTGGTCCCCTGGTGTATAGTTTCCAGTATGTGGTTCAGTATGTTTTTCATATTAGGATTTTGGATCTCTCCTGTCCTCAAACCTGTATATATGATGCTGTAGATTGAAGAAAGGGGGGAAAGAACCAAAAAACAAGGAGAACAGGCCTTGGAAATGGTTTATTTTTCCCTTCCAGTAGTGGTTATATATGTTTATGGACCAGTGCATATATATGTTTACATATGTATGGAACAGTGATGAATTCAGCATGGGTGCCAAATGTTCATGTCATCTTGGCATTTTCCAGCTCCTTATTAAACTGTAGGTAGTAATTTCTATACATGGAGGTTTATGCAAACGTGAGAGAACTTGAATTTCAATTCTTAATTAGCTCCAACAGCCTAATTAGGCGAGATTCCAGCTCAGTTGTATAAATACTACCACGTTAGAATCTGCAGGTGAGATTGGCAGCTCATTCACTGGGTAGCCACTCATTGAAATTGTGTGATCGAACTTAATAACACTGATCCTTGTGTAAACAGAAGTGATGAGGCTGGATTGAAATTTGAGCCTGTCTTGGTATCATTCAAAATGCATATGGAACTGAGGCCTGACCCTACTTAGAATCTAGAAATAATATGATAGATAAAAATTTTTTAAGTATTTAAATATAAAGAAAGAGAAAAAAAAAAAAACTCCAATACTCCATTTCTCTAGTTTGGATAGGACTAGTGTGTAAATATGAACAAATATTTTTGCATTGAACTCCAGAAGATTCAATTTATTGGATATGGCCCTGATTTAATTTCATGTTCAATTTTTATAGTTTTCCCCTTTTATTGCAGTCACTGATATCTGTTTTTAAATGATATATTTGAATTTCTACAGCAAAGTTTGAGTTTTATAGTTTTTAATATATTAGGAGAGGTTGGTATTTGCATATACTAATGTGTACAAGCAGGGCATTGGAACTTTCTTAGATAATAATTCTTTGCGGTAGAAAAGGAGCTCACTTTACAAATGTGTTACTGATCTTTCTTATGTTGATACTGACTTGATTTCACTGTCCTTTTAAAAAATTTTTTTTGTTTGTTTATTTATTTTTGAATGTGCTGGGTCTTCATTGCTGTGCAAGCTTTTCTCTAATTGCAGCAAGTCGGGGCTACCCTCTGTTGCAGTGTGTAAGCTTCTCATTGCGGTAGCTTCTTGTTGCAAAACGCAGGCTCAAGGGTGCATGGGCTTAAGTAGTAACAGTGCATAGGTTCAACAGTTGCTATCACCAAGCTCTAGAGCACAGGCTCAATAGTTGTGGCGCATGGGTTTAGTTGCTGTGCAGCATGTGGGATCCTCCTGGACCAGTGATCAAACCTGTGTCTTCTGCACTGGCGGTAGATTCTTTACCATTGAGCCACCAGGGAAGCCCCCGTCTTTGTCCTTTCATGCTGCTGCTACTGCTGCTAAGTCACTTCGGTCGTGTCCAACTCTGTGTGACCCCATAGACAGCAGCCCATCAGGCTCCACCGTCCCTGGGATTCTCCAGGCAAGAACCCTAGAGTGGGTTGCCATTTCCTTCTCCAATGCATGAAAGTGAAAAGTGAAAGGGAAGTCTCTCAGTCGTGTCCGACTCTTCATGACCCCATGGACTGCAGCCCACCAGGCTCCTCCATCCATGGGATTTTCCAGGCAAGAGTACTCGAGTGGGGTGCCATTGCCTTCTCCGTGTCCTTTCATAATGCACAGTTATTTATCATATCATGTATCATCTTTCTTTCTGTTGACTTTAAACGTCCTCTTCCAGAGCGTTAGGGTTTTTCTTCAAGCATCAGTCTTCCCTTTAGTTAATCATATTAAAAAAAAAAAAATCCATGTGACACTAGTTTGTGCTAATATCTCCTAGAACCAATAGGACCAGAAATGGTAGCAATGTAGTCTCAGAAAACTGAGACTTGGTGCCCCCTGCCTTTCCAACCCAGCAGTCACTGACTGATGCCAAAGCTGCTTGCCCTGCCCAGAAGCAAACATCTGCATCTCCCAGTCCCCTCCTAGGAGGGTGACTGGACAGCCTTTAAAAATAAATCCTGGGAAGTTGCTGCAGAACCTGATTATATTGCTTGTGTGTTATCTTACATGATTTCAGCCAGGGAGAAACTGAGAATCTGTATCACTGAGAATAAATAGTGTCTGTCTGTGCTCATATGGAAACTCTTCCTAATTTTGCTCCCTGTCCTTTGCCTACATGTGCAGTGCATGGATTTGTGGTCCTGATAACAATTCCTTGAACACTGTCCTATTGCTGACAAGCTAGTAAAATATAGAACTTGACTTGAAACTAGTTTTACTTCACAATCCATGCTCGGGACCTCCATTCTGTTCAAAATCGCCTTTCCTCTGTCAGCTGTCTACCGTGTCACCCTTGCCACATAACAGGCCTAAGGCAAAATCCTGTTGCACTTGCCCTTCACTGGTGGACAAAGGCCTGTGATTGAGGGCCTGTGTTGTGAGCGGTGGGGCCAGTTAGCGGTGGGGAAGCCCCGCTGGGGCACTACCCACAATGACAGTGGATGCTCTGTTAGATGTGGCTGCACATTTTCAGTCTTTCCATTTTGAATTCCAGTGCTTCAGAATTGACCTCTGAAAGGCTGGTTCTATGTCCAGGCACAGCCTGAATGCCAGCTGCCCTGAATGTGCCTGTTAGAGCTATGGAAGCAGAGCAGTAGGGGCTCCTGAGGGGAAAGGGTGTGAACGGAGGTTAACAGACTCTCTTTACCCTCTAGCTGGATCTCATTTGCCAAATACTGGAAGCCAGTTGGAGGAAACATAATCTTCATCCCTGGGCTCTCCACTTGTACGCAAGTATTTCTTGCTCTGTTTTATTCTGGTGTGCAAAATGCTAAACAACTCTGCTGCTAGTATTAGCAAAGCCTTGATTAAACTTAGTAGATGAAAGTAACTTTCACAAGTTCTTACACCATCCGTCCTAGTTCTGAACTCAGCATTTAAAGTTATGCCCCTGCTTCTTCACCCGTCCTCTTTCTTTGGTATATGCTTGGTGAGAAGGGAGGGGCACATAAGCTCAGTACTGCCAAAAAGGGGAATTTGAGTTAACGCAATTTGTCATTTATGTGCCTACTGTCTCGTTAGATTCTAGGCATTACAACGATGGTCATCATCATATCTATGAAGCTTTCCATAGGGTATTGCCTTTCACTGATAGCATGAATTTCATCTGGACGTGGCACTCAGAGCCACTGCTTATGTGCAAATGGGGTTTGGAAATGAGCTGCTTGGCTGAATTGCTGCTTTGTTCTTTGACCTGCAGCAATAGACAGGCGAGTGCTGCTGAATTTGCGGTCTTTCACATCATGACCAGGATTTTGGAAGCTACTAACACTTTGTTTTTACCCCTGCCTCCTGGTAAGTCTTGGCTTTTTGTTGTTGTTGTAATAAATTTGTTCTGTCTTCTGGACTTTGGCACATTATGAGTTTAAGAAGGAGACCTCCTGAGTCTGAGAAATTTTTGGTCTCATGTCAGTGTAAGAGATGGGTCTGAGGTTGGTCTCTGCTGATCACATCTCCTCTGATTTTTTTTTTTTTTTTTGATATTTATTTATTTGGCTGTACCAAGTCTTAGTTATAACACCTGCAATCTTTAGTTGCGGCATTTGGGATCTAGTTCCCTGATCGGGGATAGAACTCAGGCCCCCTGTATTGGGAGCACACAGAGTCCTAGCCACTGGACCACCAGGGAAGTCTGCCTTGTATATTTTAAAGAGCAGATTGAAGGCCAAGAGAATAGCCAAGTCTAACTTCTATGGAAACTTGCTGGCGCGTGCTTTCTCAGTAGATGCGGGGAGCTTAGAGTCAACTATTGTTCCTTTCTGGAAAGATGAAGTACTGGGCAGGGGAAACGGGAGAAGTCTTTTAGGAGGGTATAGACTGCAGTGATGTGATCCATCTCCTCTTTCCTGGGGGAGGATTTACGGCCTCCTGCTGCGTCTTCTTAAGTGTCCGTAACTATTACCTGGATTCAAGGCCCTATGGACGAGGGAGCTGTGGTTAACCAGAAACTCTCTTCTGATTATTAAACTGTACTGTAGCTTGTCACCAACTTTAGGGGGCCAAATCTGGTCCCCATGCAACTGTCTAGGATATTTTGAACCAGTGAAAAACTTACGTTGATGTCTCCAGGCTTAGATTATCTGATCAAAAAAGTTAACACTCAGAAGGAAGTGAACCTGGCTGTGTTTCAAAAATTGAGTTGATTTTTATGTGTTCCTTGGAAACTGAAAACTTCCCTTGGGATTTTGAAACAGGACCAAATCAGGTCTCAAAACACTCTTGGCACATGTGTCTGCAACATTCATTTAATTGGTCATTTTTAAATTCAATCAACAAACATTTGTTGAGCAATTACATTCCAGGTACTGGGCTGGTAGTTAGAGCAGTTCCAAAAATTAACAAAAGTCTACTAGGGAAAATATGCATATAAATCAATATTCATTTTAAGAAACAAATAAGCTCCTGTTTACTCTAAACTGCTTAACTTATGCTGAATATGTTTAAGTTCTGATGAATTTTAAGCTTATGGTAGCTACTGCTGCTGCTGCTAAGTCGCTTCAGTCATGTCCGACTCTGTGCGACCCCATAGACAACAGCCCACCAGGCTCCCTGGTCCCTGGGGTTCTCCAGACAATAACACTGGAGTGGGTTACCATTTCCTTCTCCAATGCATGAAAGTGAAAAGTGAAAGTGAAGTCACTCAGTAGTGTCCGACTCTTTGCGACCCCATGAACTGCAGCACGCCAGGCCTCCCTGTCCATCACCAACTCCCGGAGTTCACTCATACTCACATCCGTCGAGTCGGTGATGCCATCCAGCCATCTCATCCTCTGTCGTCCCCTTCTCTTCCTGCCCCCAATCCCTCCCAGCATCAGACTCTTTTCCACTGAGTCAACTCTTTGCGTGAGGTGGCCAAAGTACTGGAATTTCAGCTATTTAGCATCATTCCTTCCAAAGAAATCCCAGGGCTGATCTCCTTTAGAATGGACTGGTTGGATCTCCTTGCAGTCCAAGGGACTCTCAAGAGTCTTCTCCAACACCACAGTTCAAAAGCATCAATTCTTTGGCGCTCAGCTTTCTTCACAGTCCAACTCTCACATCCGTACATGACCACAGGAAAAACCATAGCCTTGACTAGACGGACCTTTGTTGGCAAAGTAATGTCTCTGCTTTTGAATATGCTATCTAGGTTGGTCGTAACTTTCCTTCCAAGGAGTAAGCATCTTTTAATTCCATGGCTGCAGTCACCATCTGCAGTGATTTTGGAGCCCCCCAAAATAAAGTCTGACACTGTTTCCACTGTTTCCCCATCTATTTCCCATGAAGTGATGGGACCGGATGCCATGATCTTCGTTTTCTGAATGTTGAGCTTTAAGCCAACTTTTTCACTCTCCTCCTTCACTTTCATCAAGAGGCTTTTGAGTTCCTCTTCACTTTCTGCCATAAGGGTGGTATCATCTGCAGATCTGAGGTTATTGATATTTCTCTTGGAAATCTTGATTCCAGCTTGTGCTTCTTCCATCCCAGCATTTCTCATGATGTATTCTGCATATAAGTTAAATAAGCAGGGTGACAATATACAGCCTTGACGTACTCCTTTTCCTATTTGGAACCAGTCTGTTGTTCCATGTCCAGTTCTAATTGTTGCCTCCTGACCTGCATATAGGTTCCTCAAGAGGCAGGTCAGGTGGTCTGGTATTCCCATCTCTTAAAGAATTTTCCACAGTTTATTGTGATCCACACAGTCAAAGGCTTTGGCATAGTCAATAAAGCAGAAATAGATGTTTTTCTGGAACTCTCTTGCTTTTTCAATGATCCAGCGGATGTTTGCAATTTGATCTCTGGTTCCTCTGCCTTTTCTAAAACCTGCTTGAACATCAGGAAGTTCACGGTTCACATCTTGCTGAAGCCTGGCTTGGAGAATTTTGAAAATTACTTTACTAACGTGTGAGATGAGTGCAATTGTGTGGTAGTTTGAGCATTCTTTGGCATTGCCTTTATTTGGGATTGGAATGAAAACTGACCTTCTCCAGTCCTGTGGCCACCGCTGAGTTTCCCAAATTTGCTGGCATATTGAGTGCAGCACTTTCACAGCATCATCTTTCAGGATTTGAAATAGCTCAACTGGAATTCCATCACCTCCACTAGCTTTGTTCGTAGTGATGCTTTCTAAGGCCCACTTGACTTCACATTCCAGGATGTCTGGCTCTAGGTCAGTGATCACACCATCGTGATTATCTGGGTTATGAAGATCTTTTTTGTACAGTTCTTCTGTGTGTTCTTGCCACCACTTCTTAATATCTTCTGCTTCTGTTAGGTCCATACCATTGCTGTCCTTTATCGAGCCCATCTTTGCATGAAATGTTCCCTTGGTATCTCTAATTTTCTTGAAGAGATCTCTAGTCTTTCCCATTCTGTTGTTTTCCTCTATTTCTTTGCATTGATCGCTGAGGAAGGCTTTATTTATCTCTTCTTGCTATTCTTTGGAACTCTGCATTCAAATGCTTATATCTTTCCTTTTCTCCTTTGCTTTTCGCTTCTGTTCTTTTCATAGCTATTCGTAAGGCCTCCCCAGACAGCCATTTTGCTTTTTTGCATTTCTTTTCCATGGGGATGGTCTTGATCCCTGTCTCCTGTACAATGTCACGAACCTCAGTCCATAGTTCATCAGGCACTCTATCTATCAGATCTAGTCTCTTAAATCTATTTCTCACTTTCACTGTATAATCAGAAGGGATTTGATTTAGGTCATACCTGAATGGTCTAGTGGTTTTCCCTACTTTCTTCAATTTAAGTCTGAATTTGGCAATAAGGAGTTCATGATCTGAGGCACAGTCAGCTCCCGGTCTTGTTTTTGCTGACTCTATAGAGCTTCTCCATCTTTGGCTGCAAGGAATATAATCAATCTGATTTCGGTGTTGACCATCTGGTGATGTCCATGTGTAGAGTCTTCTCTTGTGTTGTTGGAAGAGGGTGTTTGCTATGACCAGTGTGTTCTCCTGGCTAAACTCTATTGGCCTTTGTCCTGCTTCATTCCATATTCCAAGACCAAATTTGCCTGTTACCCCAGGTGTTTCTTGACTTCCTACTTTTGCATTCCAGTCCCCTATAATGAAAAGGACATCTTTTTTGGGTGTTAGTTCTAAAAGGTCTTATAGGTCTTCATAGAACCGTTCAACTTCAGCTTCTTCAGTGTTACTGGTTGGGGCATAGATTTGGATTACAGTGATATTGAATGGTTTGCCTTGGAAACGAACAGAGATCATTCTGTCGTTTCTGAGACTGCATCCAAGTGCTGCATTTCGGACTCTTTTGTTGACCATGATGGCTACTCCATTTCTTCTAAGGGATTCCTGCCCATAGTAGTAGATATAATGGTCATCTGAGTTAAATTCACCCATTCCAGTCCATTTTAGTTTGCTGATTCCTAGAATGTCGACGTTCACTCTTGCCATCTCCTGTTTGACCACTTCCAATTTGCCTTGATTCATGGACCTGACATTCCAGGTTCCTATGCAATATTGCTCTTTACAGCATTGGACCTTGCTTCTATCACCAGTCACATCCACAGCTGGGTATTCTCTTTGCTTTGGCTCCATCCCTTCATTCTTTCTGGAGTTATTTCTCCACTGATCTCCAGTAGCATATTGGGCACCTACCGACCTGGGGAGTTCCTCTTTCAGTATCCTATCATTTTGCCTTTTCATACTGTTCATGGGGTTCTCAAGGTCAGAATACTGAAGTGGTTTGCCATTCCCTTCTCCAGTGGACCACATTCTGTCAGACCTCTCCACCATGACCCGCCGGTCTTGGGTGGCCCCACAGGGCAAGGCTTAGTTTCATTGAGTTAGACAAGGCTGTGGTCCGTGTGATTAGATTGACTAGTTTTCTGTGATTATGGTTTCAGTGTGTCTGCCCTCTGATGCCCTCTTGCAATACCTACTGTCTTACTTGGGTTTCTGTTACCTTGGACTTGGGGTATCTCTTCATGGCTGTTCCAGCAAAGCACAGAGGCTGCTCCTTACCTTGGATGAGGGGTATCTCCTCACCACCGCCCCTCCTAACCTTGAACATGGAGTAGCTTCTCTAGGCCCTCCTGCGCCCGCGCAGCCACCACTCCTTGGGTGTGGGGTATTAGCCAATTTTATTTAATTTGTTCTTTCCTATACATCTACCCATCCATTCCTCATTAATTTGCTCCTTTGTGCATTCATTTTCCACTGACTGTATATGGTATCCATTTTTGTGCCAGGTGTTGTTTTAAGTACTTTACATAAATTAGCGTATTTAATTTTCATAATGATGCTAAGTGATAAGAGCTTAAATTGAACCACATTAAATTATTTCTATGTAATCAGCTTTTGACCAACAAAGATGGCACTTTCATACAGTTCCATTTAATAGTATTCCTATCTTATAGATGGTGAAATTGAGGCACAGAAAGGAATTAACTTGCCTAAAGTCACATAGCTATTGAGCAACAGAGCAGCACTCAAATCCAGGGAGTTTGGCTCTAAAATCTATGCTTCTAACTACTATTCTGTGCTGCCTCTTGAATTCAACTAAATCCAGTTGAATTAGTTGATATTGAAACATTGGCTATTTATGGGTGCAGAAAATCCCCACAGCACATCTCAGCTTCTTGGCATTTGTGAAGTATCTGATACAGTCTGGAATCCATTATACTTTCTCTATCCATACACCTTATCTTACAAGATCTGCTTGTAGTGGAGGCACAAAAGGAGTTTCTTGTGACTTTGTAGGGATCTGAAAGTGACGGTTCATGAGAAGAATGGCAGGTTTTAAATGGAATATGAATTGTGAAGTACCCTCTAGAAAGAATGAAAGGATTTCATGAAAGTTATGTATGGTTTTCTGGCTTAAATTCTTAAATGCTTGTCTTTAATACAATAGACCTGGTAGAGGAATGTTCACCATGGATATCTAAACTCCTTTTATATATAAATAAAACTGACTCACTGGGGATAATATTCTATCTGGGAGATCATAAAAATGCACTTTCTACGGAACGTTGCATTTCTTCACAGAGATGGATAACAACAGAAAACAGAAAAACGTTACCCATAGTGACTGAGAATTATCATGAGTAAGACTTAAATGGCTGGTGTCCATGGATCAAGTAAGGAAGAGCAGTTTCTCTTTCTCTTTTTTTCTGAAATGCTTCTCTAATATGAAGTGGCACTGGATTGTGTGTGTGTGTAAATGCAGGTTACTTTTTGTGCGTTCATATGTAAATGAACTTGCTTTCCAGGCCCCCTGGACTAATGAGAACTGTTTGAGTTCCAAGTACAGGAACATGTAACTGGAATTAAAGATCAAAAAGTGAATGGGGCCCACAGAAGGGAAGTCATAGTTTAGAGCTGGAGCATTTACAATATAAAAGGGACCTGTGTTCCCCTTACTGCCTGGAAAAGGCCCAGAGTCCTAGAGGATGAGTACTAGGGTTGGCTGGCGGAAGAACTCTCTCTTTTGGAACTGATGCCTTCTTCTGCCCAGTTTGCTCTGTTGCTTAAAGCTGACATGCTGAGCGGAAGCCAAGAACGGGCTGTTGAATTTGGGACTGTGCCCTTGGGAAAGAGGATGAAAGGGCATCAGGGATCTTTAGGACATGGATGTGGGGCTAGAGAGGGATTTTGAATCCAGAGAACTATAAGATCAGTAGCCTATTATAAACTCTGTTTCAGAAATAATCTCATAACTTTTTTAATCTTGGGAAGACTGTCCAAATCCATTTGAAAAATCTCATGTTTCTAATTATCTAGTAGAATCTTTTTTTTTTTTGAATCAGGGCTTTTGGAAGATTCATCCCATTGTCAGCCCATTAACATTTGCTTGCGGGCAGAGTCTGAACTTTATCTGACCTCAGTGTTGCCAGTGATGGGACTCAAGTCTCCCTCTGCTCGTGATTCATGTGCTTGAAGAAAGAAGCTCTACGACCTCTCTGAATCCAAGTCCCAGCTGTCTTTGGCCATCATGTCTTCGTCATGTGTGCCTTTCAGACTAGTCAGTGAATCTTCGTCATTCCCCACCCACATCTAATCAGTTTCCAAGCCAGTTCATATCACATTGCCCCTCCAGTCCCTTCCCTCCCTGTCACTATCAGTGTCCGCGATCCCTCCTGCACAGGTTCATGCCCTGGCCTCCCAGCAGGCCTTCATTCCTCTGGTGGTAGCAAACTGTCACTCCTGTCCATTCTTTGCCTGCAGAGAGTGTCTGACTCTTTGTGACCCCATGGACTGTAGTCCACCAGGCTCCTCTGTCCATGGAATTTCCCAAGTAAGAATACCGGAGTGGGTTGCCATTTCCTTCTCCAGGGGATCTTCATGACCCAGAGATAGAACCCCCATCTTCTGTGTCTCCTGCACTGCAGGCAGATTCTTTACCTGCTGAGCCATCAGGGAAGCCCATTCTTTGCCTATTGCTATGTTAATATTCCGAAAGTAAAATTCAGAACCTCCAACCATCCTGCTCAAAAGCTTCCAGTGCCTCTCCAGAGTTTACTAGATGACAGATTCCTTGCTGTCATTCAGCATTCAATCCCTGACACCTACATTCAGAGCACCCTTTACTTTTCCGTCGTAGAACTGGTCATTAAAAAAGTGTATATTTATTTTGTGATTATTTGATTGTCAGTCTTCCCTTTAGACTGGAAAGTGGATGGGAGCAGCAGTCATGCCTGTTCTCATCACTGCGCACCCAGCCCCTTTGCCTGTTGATTGAATAAATTAACCTTTCCAGCCTTACCTCCCACTATTCCCCTTACACATCTGTTCTAACCCAACCGATTGTTTACTCTTTCCTGAATGTGCCACATACTTTCTTACCTTTGAGCCTCTGCTCATATTATTCCATTAATGCCAGTTATTGAGGCAAGATAACATGGTTAAAAGCCTAGACTAAAATGCTGCAGCCTGGGTTCAAATGTCCTCTCTGCCACTTCCTATTTGTATGATCCTGGGAAGTTTTCTTAGCTCCTGTGAATCTTGGTTTCCCAATTTATAAAATAAGGATCGCGCAGTACCCACCCCGTGGTGTTATATGAGAACCAAGTGAGCCTGTACGTAGATGAAAGACCTCAGAACGTGTCTGGTACTAGTCACGGTTGTTGGACCGTGTGCCAGGCTCTTCACAGACCTGGCTCGAGTTCTCACAGCAGCCCTGCGGGAAAGGTGCTGGTGAGTCTATTTGAGGGATGAAGAGACAGAGACCAGAAAGGCTTACTTACCTGTATCTAGTAAGCAGCACAGCATAATTCTGGCCTCTGTTTACTCAGACCCACAGGGCTTTTGCTGCTTCTCCAGTCTGTACGTTCTCTCACAGCATTTCCGCTGTCAGGAATGGCATCAGCCCTTCAAAGCACCTCTCACCTGACATCCAAGAGGGCTTTTCTGGTTCTCTTCCAGTCTGATATCTTCTTCTCCCATGGATGTTGTGTGTCTGGGTTAGTGTTAATAGTGGACTTAGAGCTCTAGCTTTGTGAGAACTAGGGTAGCCCTGCCCATGAGACTTAAGAGTGCCTTTTTACTGAATTCCTATAGGTTTAGCTATCTAACCATATCATTTTAGTTTTTCTTTTCTATGACTTAGTTCAAGGAGACCCCAAAAGCCTTTCTCCAGGGCATACCCAGAGATTAGTCCTAAAAAGCATTCCCTTCTGGTCCAAATATTTTCCCCTTCAATAAAATGGTCCCTGGCCATCAGCCTTAGCCTGGGCATGTGGAGTTTGAAGCTCTTCTGTTAATTTTTCTATTTTGCAATTTTACCATTGAATTATAGACCTATTAAAAGTATTTAAAAAAAAACTATATAAAAGAACTGTATAAAAAAAGTCCATTTTTATGCACTCTTCTTCACTTTGGCCTAGGAAGATGTACAAGGTGGAGGGAATACATGTTCACTGGGAACTTACTATATACCATACTTAGTTGTGATAATACAAAGAAGGAACCTTGGACCTTATCTTCAAGGGTCTTCAAGAAGCATTTATTTGACTCTAGGCACCAAGCGGGGAGCTGAGTGCTTTACTGCCATCACCAGACTCATTTCCTCTGGGAGGCTGGAGATGCTGACTGACCATGTTTATCATCCTGGATCTCTCTTCCCAGGTTTTCACACTCTGCACATGATCCTTGGCGTCCGCTGTCTGCCTTTGCATAACCTGTTGCATTACATTGATCATGGAGTATTACTTCTCACAGAAGCAGCTGTCACAAGGCTCATGAAAGGTAAGGCCTCTGAGTTTGCCTTATCCCAGCCCCCAGCACCCCCAGGGCTGCCTTTGTGGGTATGCGACTGTGTGGTCACTCCAGGCCCTGCCACACTCAGAAGGGCCCACACACAGTTTAATGTTCTGGCTTCAGTCTATAGCTGAAGACGGGCTCCATGATTCCACAGCTGGGCCTGCTGAGTGCAGTTCGTTTCCCGTAACCATCCTTGGGCCAATGTGCCTTAGCCCTTCAAGGGCTTCTCAATCCACACACAATTATTAGACTCCTTTTCTGTACATGAGAGTACTTGAGGATAGGAGACTGAAGGCTTGTTTCTCAAGAAAAATCTCATAAAATGGCTTGCTTTCAGCTGATTAACTCTGTCCTCTCAAAGTAAGACTTGGAATGCAAGGAAAAATGAGAGATACAGTACCTATGGGAATTTGAACTTGAAAAAAGGTCTATAATATAATAACTATCAAATTATTTGACTGTGGTATTTTATAGATGAGTTTTGTTAATATATATTGAAGTACTTGCCATTCCTCAAGGTGCCTTCTGTTTTAAGTTAGCAAAATTGCTTTTGTGACTAGCAGCCTGTTTCAGAACCCTGTTCCATGATATATAGCAGCAGCTTCATTAAGAAATCCCTTTTTTATTCATAGAGACACAAACTAATATTTTCATAGCGTTGTTAGACTTATCTTGGAAAACAAGGTTGAGACGTGTTATCAGGATGAAGCACTGAAATATTAACTTGCTCAGGTATTAAAATGGAGATTTCTGTTTTGTTTTGTTTTCTTTTTGTTTTGTTTTGTTTTGTTTGCCAATTTCTAACTTTCTCGTAGATCTGGACAATACAGAGAAAAATGAAAAACTAAAATTCAGCATCATTATGCGGCTTCCTCCGGTAAACCTGAAGTATACTTTATTTTCTAAGCCTTGGCATGTACTTTCTTCAATTTTTTCTCACAAGAAGAGCATTTACTTGCTTTTGGGTTGAAGTCAATTGAATTTTTCACGCTGTAGCCTTTTCCAAGAAATCCCATCCATCCCCACCCCTCTGTCTGCTGCCCCTGCTGGGCCTACCGAGTACTTGCCCCTCTGGCTGTGTGTGTGCTTCTTGGCACAGACCACATAGAATGCTTAACCATTTTCTCCTCTTAGGAAACCACAGTAATATTTACATCTGTGAGTCTGAGGGGAGGCAGAAGGGAAACACATGCTTTTGGCATTTAAACTGATAAATTTAAATACAGGTGAGGTCAGAAGGTTCTGGAACTGTATTTCCTCCCACTGTTGTTCCTGCCATGGCAGGAAAACATTCCCGGGTTGAAGGAAAGATGAGAAACATGAGCGAAAGGGTTAAACAGGCACTGCTTGTTTTTGTGGAGGATATTAGCTCTCTGAGTCAGAAATGCTGTGAAATTAAGAAATCCCACTGCAAGGTCTTCAGAGCCTCTAACTCTGTGGACTTCCTGGCCCCGAGAGCCTTGGCCAGCTCTGTGCTGTTTACATACAGTAAACACTCATATCTCTAGCATGATCCTCCCACCAAGGGGTGTCTGATGCCTTTCGGGACCTCATCATCTTGCTTTGTAACGTCTTCTCACCTTCACAGGCTTACCGAAGCAAAGGCAAGAATAGAAAACAAAGCATATTTTCCATGGCTAGATCTCTCTGGGGAATATCTCTGAACATTTAGTTTGGTTTCTGAACATGTTTTTTTTTCCCCCTTATACTCTTAGGGAATTGAAATTTTTGGGCAAGACATTTTCAGAGTACATGCCTATAACCTTTAGCTTCATATTAAAATACCACTTAGGGTTGACATGCACATACTCAGTTTTGAAGAGTAACAGATGAACTCCATTTAAAAAAAAAAAGAGTTCGGCAACATCAGTGCACAAATTGCTTTCCACAGAGTTGCGTTTAAGGGAGTATTTATTCAAAATTCAGAAGCATACCTCATAGGAAATGGCCTTTCTCCAAGATCATTAACTATAAAGATGACATCTTTTAGACTAACTAGCTGGAATACAGCTTGTAAAATTATGAATAGATATAAGATAAATTTATTTATTGCTGAGAGCTATAGGTTCCTCTCTCTCTTTTTCCATATTTTTAATTACTGACTTAAATTTTTTTAGTGTGGAAGGTACAGAGATTCCTATATACCCCCTGTCCCCACACATGCACGACCTCTCTCATTATCAACAGCCCCCACCAGAATGGTCCATCTTCTACAATGGATGAACCCACACTAACACATCATAATCATTGAAGTCCATAGATAACATCAGGGTTCATGCTTGGTGTTGGTCATTCTGTGAGTTTGGACAAATGTATAAGGAGATATCTCTCATTGTAGTATATACAGAGTATTTTCACTGCCCTAAAAATCCTCCTCTACATATTTTTTTAATTTGCAAAAATAGCTTACAGGTCAGAAGATCTGTCGACTTTGGGATCATCCTGTTAGTTCTAATATAATTTCCCGGAACCATGTAAAGCGACTGCTTCAGAACTACAACAAACAGGTGAGTCTGTGTGGAGCGGAGCCCTGCTATATGTTTTTTTGGAGCTTCTTTGTCCATTTTATGAATGGCCTTTCTTGGTGCTGAAGTATGGACAGCAATTTATAGTTCTTACCACTTTAAGTTCATGCTTTTTTGGAGAATCAACTGACTTTACAGCTGTTTCCCTTTTAGCCCTGGAGTTCTGTAATGGACAAGTCGTCATTCAGTGTAGAATTTCTGCCTCTGAACTACTTCATTCACATCCTGACAGACATCGAGTCCTCCAATCCAGGTAAGTCACTCCTCTGTTTCTCAGAATTTGCCTGTTTTCCCTTGATACATCCATCAGTCTCTATTTACTTCTGTGTACCCTTTTCTTGCCAAAATGTCCCTTACTGGTAAGTAGGATCTTACTGCATTTGGTTTTAATTAGCAATATACAGTTTACTACCTGTAAATTACCAAGAAATTACTACAGAAATTACCAAGGGAATAACCACCTTTCAGGTTTTAAAAAAATTAAGAGTTATAACCCATTTGGTTTGTGTGAATGGCCTTTCTTGGTGCTGAAGATTAATAAATTTTAACAACACATTCTCAGAATAATACGTTTTACTAGGATATAAAATAACTATGATTTCAGTGAGTTGTAGGCACCATATTATAAATGTTCTATGACCTCATAGTAACTCTTTTCTCTGTTTTTTCTTTCAGCTCTGTATGCTTTTGAAGGACATGACAATGTGGATGCAAAATTTGTAGAGGAAGCAGCTCTGAAACACACCGCAATGCTTTTAGGATTATAAAGAGAAAATACAGTTATATCTGCTTCCAATATTTTAATCTTGCTTATTAGCTCCATTCTCATTGAGAATTCTTTAGCGATATTTTATATTGGTAACCAAAGTCAGAGTACCTTGTTGAGCCCTCTGAAGGTCAGTTTAATAATACTTTGTTCAGCTAGAACTAAACCATTGTGCTTTATCCCATTTTGAACAGCAGATGAACAGTCAAGTGTAGAGAAATGACAACCTGTCCAAGGAGGTATGCAATGGTGTAAATTCTTCCAAGTGACTGATCTTCCTAGTACTCTCATAGGCCAAAAGTTAGCTTCTGTTATACTCTGAAATAAAATATGCTTCAAAAATGCAGGAACAGTGCTTAGAAAAACAAAAATTAGATGTGTCATTATGTGACAAGCAGAAAAATTAAAAGTTGCAGAAAAACTCTATTGGAAAGAGGATACTTTTTTAAAAAACTAAATTTAAACAAAGTGAGATATATTAATTCCAGTACAGAATAATTTGTAGAATACAACAATTTGAACATACATAGAGTAGGATTTGTCTTTGTGAAGGTTCAGATGAAACTGTATTTAATATTGTAAAGAGTTTTTTTTTTATATTTATAGAAGTTTGATTTAGCCATACCTCATCATTTAAAAAGGAGAAGGCGATGGCACCCCACTCCAGTACTCTTGCCTGGAAAATCCCATGGATGGAGGAGCCTGGGGTTGCTAAGAGTCTGGCACGACTGAGCGACTTCACTTTCACTTTTCACTTTCATGCATTGGAGAAGGAAATGGCAACCCACTCCAGTATTCTTGCCTGGAGAATCCCAGGGACAGAGGAGCCTAGTGCGCTGCTGTCTATGGGGTTGCACAGAGTCGGACACAACTGAAGTGACTTAGCAGCAGCAGCAGCAGCAGCATTTAAAAAAAACACTGAAAGTTTTAGCCTGCCTCCTTTGTTCTTTGAACTTTGCCTTTTCATTCCTGTCAAGAATCATGAGTCCATGAACATGTTCCCCAAACCCCATGAAGCCTAATGAGTTCTCCCACTTTTCTTTTTTTCCCCTTTCTCTTCTACAGTGACATTCTGACCATAAAATAGCTGCTTCCTGTAAAAAAGCCCATGACCCTTTTTTTGTTCCCTCAGTGAACTTGTAAAATTTTAATGATTACAAACATCACTAGCTGGTATAATAATTAAGCTTTTCTAAAATCATCATTGTATTCTAAAAATTATCCTTTCCTACAGAATTTCCCGTTTTGGTTAAATCTTTCACAGTCACTGAGGCTCAAAATCTTGGAGCCATATCAGCAAGGCGGTGCTGATTTTTCCTCCTGATAAGGTCACTATTTTTCATTCCCTACACTTTCCCTTTCTCACCAGGTTTGTTTCTGTTGCTTTCTGGTCTAATTCATCTGACGCATATTTGAGATAAACACTGCTGCTGCTAAGTCGCTTCAGTCGTGTCCGACTCTGTACGACCCCATAGACGGCAGCCCACCAGGCTCCTCTGTCCCTGGGATTCTCCAGGCAAGAACACTGGAGTGGGTTGCCATTTCCTTCTCCAATGCATGAAAGTGAAGAGTGAAAGTGAAGTCGCCCAGTCGTGCCCGACTCTTAGTGACCCCATGGACTGGAGCCTACCAGGCTCCTCCGTCCATGGGATTTTCCAGGCAAGAGTACTGGAGTGGGGTGCCATTGCCTTCTCCGGAGATAAACACTAGTTTGATCCTATCACCACTTTCCTCATAATCCTTCCAGCACTTGGCATTTACTACAGGGTAAATTCCAAACTCCTTGACATGTAAGACCTCCAACATCCTGGCCTCATACACTTCCCTAGTACTAGTGTCCCTTCATACCACGCTGGCTTACTGGGCCTGGAGCACGGCTTTTGTCTTCTTACTTCCAAGTCTTGCTCAGGTTATTTCCCCACCTGGAATTCCCCTCCACTTATTAAAATCTTATTTATGCTTAAGGGCCAGATAAAAAGTTGCGTCTGAGTGATCGATCCCTGGCCACTCCAGTGCACAGTGGTATCTCACTCTCCAGACCTGTAGCATTGTTGTAATATTTAAGCATTCAAACCTTTCTGATTTTTACAGATTATTTTTCCTTTTGATATTGTTAAACCTCTTATGTGTTTGTTTTTTGAATCCCTAATTACTGATCCTACAGCACAGCAGCTGTGTGTAAGTATGCAGTATTTTCTGGCATTAACCACAGCTTATACAGCATCACTTATAGGCACTCCCAAGGAATTGCTTTTTAATGATTTCACAAAGCAGTCAGGTAGGTTCAGGACTCCTAGACTGAGGAGGAGATTCAGTCTCAATGTAGATCCAGTCTATCAGGTGGGGGCTTGGCACAGATTTTGTTTGATTTAGCAAAACAAACGAATGTGATATTTCTCACTCCCAGAGTAGAGAAATTAAATTCGTAACTGATATCAATATGAAATGACAGTAGTTTGAGCATATTAACGAGTGGAAAAACCACAGGCTTCAAATCTACTTGTGTATTTTTATATGAGAAAGTAAACAGAATCATGAAAGTACATTTGGGTGCAATACAATATAGAGTAATGAAATAAGTGAAACTGGCCTCAGTTTCAACTCTTTCACATGCAGAGTTATAAATGTTTTCATTGAAATTTTGAAAGATCTGGCATCAAAAGAAAGTAATCACAAGTATATTTGCCTATAATATTGGGGAGAATCTAGTTTTAAAAGGTAAAATAGGGCATGAATGTTTTGCACAAAAGGATTCTTTGTTTGTAAACAGAATCACTTATAATGTCACTTTAAAAAAGTCAAGGTCCCTTACTGCTTTTCAGTTTAGATTTATCAACATCAACTTCCAGTATAGCTATTTACTTAACAAAGTGAGTTATGCCCCTGTGATACTTGGGATATTTTTCTTTTAAACCATTTTTTCTTTCTCTTTAAAATGAATATATTGAGCAGGATCTCCTTTTCTTTCTGTAATAAAGACCACTGCCAATTTCTGTACTTTGGTTGAAAAGGTATTTATTTTTATTGCATTTGTATAACACTCAGACTACTATATATTTCTGAAATGTAATCAAGAGATGGAGTGAAAAAGAAAAATCGATGAGTATGAATGGAAGGAAGTATATGTTGTCGTCTGTTGGGTAATTGTGGATACTGTGTTTGTTTGTAATTTAGGGCTGTTTGCTGACATTTTCCAGCTGTGGATGTGAAGAAGCCTGGTTGAAGTATCTCCTTCAGAAGCCTGGGTTGGTTCACATGTTCAGATTTCAATTGGCTTTATAACAGGTTTCCTTATGTGTCTTATGTTAGCCCCAGGTTCACTGGGTTTGAAAGGAGCCAGAGCGCCATACGGTTTTGGCAGAGGAAGAGTGGCCTCTGCCTCTGGGATGTAGGCATTTGGACGCTGCTCCGCAGTTGTGTAAACACCATTGGGCAGCTGGCGAGTTTCAGCTTCCAAGAACTCCTGCAAAGAATGATTTATCCTTTTCAGTTTTTGAAAACAGTGGTTAAGTCACTTCATCCCCAGGGCCCATCAGACACAGCTGGGTCTGAGCACCCGTTGGCTATGCTGGCCAATATTCCAAGGGACAAAAGGGTGTGAGGGTAGAGTCACCAAACACACACACCCCCACACACATTTCCTCTCACTAGAATGAGCCATGTTGCTCAAGCATCACTCTGTTCCTGGGGTATAGGGTCTACCATAAACTGGTTGATAGGGCCTAAAGTCACCATGTTCCAAACTTAGTATCTTACATTAAGCACTAGTTATTTCCATGTCTGTGACAAAGGCAGGATAATCTATTTCCTTTGGTAGGTCATTGGTGAGCAAATGGTACAAAGGAAGAGTAAAATAGAATTAGAGGAAAGTGGTCAGCAGCTTGCTTTGAGCCTCAAGATTCTGCCTGTGTTTCTGGAAAACAGGTTGGGGGGGGGTGGGTTGGGAAATGGAGACAGGTAAATGACAGCTGGGACACCACAGGTAAAAATCTGAATGTCTTCAAAAATACAATCCTAGGCAGTGAGTGTGAGAATGATAAGTCAGACCCTATTTTCAAGAATTCTTAGTATGTGTTTGGAATACACTTTTTTCTTGGCTTAGAGAGTGAATAGTGATCTTCTGGGGATGTCTGCCCCATAGTCAAGAGTAAGTTGTAGGTCTCTTTTGAAAGAGATGCCTAATTCCACTCTAAGATTATTGAAAAATCATGGGAGTAGGAAAAAGAACTGGACACACAGCTCCTAAGTGGGGTCAGTGATAGAGTTAGGTCACTGGTGGGAGAAGAAGGGTGGCGCTGGAGTCATCGCTTTTGCACCAAATGTAGAGTCTTCAGAAACCTGTGATGAGCTTATGCCTGAGGCCTTACAATATGCTGTGGTGGCCACAGCAGATGGACATCGAAGAGTAAGGTATGGTCTGAGCAGGGCTGCAAAGACAGAGACCAGAGATCTAAGATAAAACCAATGCCAGCATGGACATTGCCATGCTAGTGGGAGGCCCTGGCGTGGGACTTGGTGCTTGCCAAATGTTCTCCAGGGAATATTCTGACGCTTTGCACTGTTGTACTTTTGACTACCTACGTAATAGCTTAAAAAGAGCAAAACTTCTCTCTAATGAGTTGTTGGGACTCTGTGTGCTGTGGAGTAGAAAAATTTCATGTATTTTGGGAGATTGACAATCCCTGAAACAGCCCTTCCTGGCACACTTTACAAATGCAATGTAGAAAATAAAGAAGCCATAGCTTACCCGAGACTTTTCAGCGATGGCCATGGCATACATTTCTTCATCTCGAAGTACTTTCAACCATTCTCTCTCAATCTCTTTATTGAGGGGAAGACCCTTTTCCATCCTGGAATTGCAAGTGAAGATGAACTCTTCCTTCTCCTTGACTTCCTTTTGGAGTTCAATGGCCATAGCTTGTTTCATGGACAGCTCAGCAACAAGAGCCATCATTTTTTCAGTAGCATCTTTGATCTTTTTCTGGTAGCCATTCATCTAGGATTAAAAAGCCCAAGGCTTAGCCTATGTACACACTCCATGAAGACAGGCTACTGGCTGTCTGTGATAGTGGGTGGCATTCTTGCCTGAAGAAGGGAGAGGTTAAGTGGGAATTCACAGAGACTAAGCACTGGAGAAGACCTCAGAGATTCAGCCCAACACTCTGGCTGTGAAATAAGGACAAGGAGGAGGGAAAAGAAAGAGATCTGTTCATCTAGTCAATGGATTTCCAGGTGGGTAGAATTGAGGGGAATAGTTTAGTGTCTCCATATTTAAGAGGTGGTAAGAACAAGGGAAAGGATATTCTTGATGTCTAAGTTTTGACCTGATTTTGCCTTCTTACTAGTTTGCTACTTATCCGGGGGGAGAATCTGATAAAATGGAACAGTATTAGTTACAGTGTATTAACACTGGCTTAAAAAAGATAATCAGCATCTGTGATGATTTTTAATAGAAGCTATTACCCTTCAACATGTGTGTTTTATTGATGCATCATTATGAGGTCATCATTATGAGGTCATAAGCAAGCATGAGCTGAACTGGACCATCTGGACAGTAATTTGAAGTGTAATATCCCTAGTTGTATGTGTTTACATACATGTCCTTACCTTTTCATATAAGCTATTTATCATTGAATTAAAGAATCAAAGAATTAAAAGATAAGAATAAGTGGAAATTTTGATTTTAAAGGACAGAAAAGAAGTAAAAGTTGGAATTGGCGGTTCCAATAAGCTTTCTGGCCCACTGCATGGCCTTTCAGTGTGGCCTTAGCCCTGGTGGGGCAGTAAGAGATGACTCCCTCCACCCGCAAGCACTCACTGTTGTATTACTTTGCCTTAGTATTTCTTCATATCCTTTCACTACTGACATCATAGTATAAATGTATTTGGGTATAGCCTGTCATCCCACAGGAACGTATTCTTCATGGGGACAAGGTCTATTTGTTTTACTCATAATGTCCCCAGTGCTTAGAATATAGGAGGCAAAATTAAAACTGAATGTTTGTTGAATGAAGGAATGAATACGTTCTCAGTCTAACTGCTCAGTCCTTTGAACCAAGGTTCAAACCAAGGTTCAAAGCTAAGTCGCTTCAGTCGTGTCCAACTCTGTGTGACCCCATAGATGGCAGCCCGCCAGGCTCCGCCGTCCCTGGGATTCTCCAGGCAAGAACACTGGAGTGGGTTGCCATTTCCTCCTCCAATGCATGAAAGAGAAAAGTGAAAGTGAAGTCGCTCAGTCGTGTCCGACTCTTAGCGACCCAATGGACTGCAGCCCACCAGGCTCCTCTGTCCATGGGATTTTCCAGGCAAGAGTACTGGAGTGGGGTGCCATTGCCTTCTCCGAAAGTTCAAAACTGAGACACAAATATGAGCTTCCAAAAACTACACCCTACCTCAAAACACTTTCTTCCCTAGAGTATATACTGGTCTATCTGTACATTTGCTTACAGAAACATTGCTGCTGGTGATTTAACTTTCCTCTGAAAATATAATGACCAATTATTATGTGCAAACTTTGTCTCTTTAATGGAATAGGGCATATAATTTTTTTTTGGTTGCACTGGGTCTTCGTTGCTGCATGCAGGCCTTCTCTAGTTGCAGCAAGCGGGGCTACTCTCCAGTTGTGCTGCACAGGCTTCTCACTGTGGTGGTTTCTCTGTGTGGAACAAGGGCAAGCAGGCTTCAGTAGTTGTGGCACACAGGCTTAGTTGCCCCCTGGAATGTAGAGTCTTCCCAGACCAGAGACTGAACCCATGTCCCCTATAGTGGCAGGCAGATTCTTAACCACCGGACCATCAGGGAAGTCTGGGAATATAAATTTTTATAACTCTTCTATGCTGCACTAATTTTCAGGAAGCAGAATTTGAATAATAAAAATGATAGGCATTCAAAGCTTCAATGATGAGTCGTTATCTCTTTTAAATGTCATTAATCAGCCATTGCACACTTGAGTGTGTGTATAAGTAACCAACCTCCCTTCTCCTCCATTAAAAAAAAAAAAAGGATGGTGTTATTCTGGGTTCTCTAAGTCTTTGCTGAAATTTCCCATTTTCTGTTCATTTGGGAAACTTGTAAGAGGAGCCATAAGCTCTCCAAGAGAGATGAGAGATGAGCTATGCAACCTTGCTGAGCACCTGCAAGGGGCCAGCCATTTCTGCTTGACTATGTGATACTTGCCACCACGTTAGCTGATGTCACACCCATTTCACAGATCAGTAAACTGAGTTTTAAGATTATGTATAGTTCTCAAGATCACTTGCTAGTGTTGGTAAATCACAGATCTGGGATCTGAATGTCTTATCTTCCGACTCTGCCTACTATGAAGAGGTTATTTTAAATGGAGGAGGATGAAAGCCAGGTAGGGAGCATGGAAGGTGGGGAAAGGAAAGGGGAAATAAATCATGAGGACAGGACTCAGTTATGTTGGAACCTTCCTGGCCAAGTGTATGGTCTCGACGGCTCCTATTTGTGTTACTCTGGCTTTCCAGTTGACTACCGGAGAGACTGCCATCAGCTTTGACTAGCCAGCCCTCAGCGAAACCAACTTCCCCCACAGAAAGGGAAATTCATTTTCCAAAACAAAGGAAGGCAACATTTAAAGAAACTCCAGATATGCTAATTTAGGCTAAGTTTATGAGCTTAAAAAAGTTTCTTAAGGTTTCTTATTTTATGAGGCAAAGCTGAGATTTGCACAAGTGCTGCAGTCCATTAGAGGAAAGGATTAGAGCGGAAGAGGAAAAACCAAATAAAAGTGGCCAAGAAGGCTTCAGATTTACCATAATGTAGTGTGCCAGAACTGTTTCTCAAACAAAACTGTCAACTTATTCAATAAATGTTTTTCTAGAGGTTAGTACATGCGAGGCATCTGGAAAACTAAGAATAAGAAAGAACCACTGCCCTCAGGAGCCCACAGTGGGAGGCATGGTGTCACTGTTATCTGTGGTATCTTCTTAACTGCTCCCTCCCTTTTGCAATGTGTGGACATTGGGTCCTTTCCCCTTCTGCACACAGCAGCTCAAGTAACTGTTGCAGACTGAGTAAAACCCTGAGCTGTCACAGAAGGATTCTCCAAGGGGCTGGGGACACCAGGCAGGCAGCAGACCCTCTGACTCCAGACGGTGCAAAGTCCTGCTGCATCCTAATCACGAGCCTCGCTCCTCTTGGTATAGGTTCCAGAGTCTCTGCCTGACCCCTAAGCTTTGGATCAGAAGCCCTGGTAAGTTAGGCTTAGGGAATTAGGAAGCTCAGTGTTACTGGCCTTTCCTCACTAGTGGGGCCTGGTGGCAGCTCCACCCTGTGGTGTTGTGTGATTGCTTCTCTTTAATGGTTCCCTTCCATTCTGGGGGGCTTCCCTGGTGGCTAAGTGGTAAAGAATCTGCCTGCCAATATAGGAGATGTGGGTTCAATCCCTGGGTCAGGAAAATTCCCCTGGAGAAGGAAATGGCAAGCTACTCCAGTATTCTTGCCTGGGAAATCCCACGGACAGAGGAACTTAGCAGGTACAATCCATGGGCTTGCAAAAGAGTCAGATATGACTTAGACTCTAAACAACAACACTATTGCTTGGATCTGGCTGCTTCTGGATTTAGGCAATTCCCATGCAAACCACTGGATAAGTGAGGCCCTCCCTTCACAAGGAAGTAGAAAGGATTTAACATGGCACATGAAATATGAAGATAATGATGGTCATTTTTGAGTACGTACTCTGTTAAGTGAAATTTGTGTACTGTCATTGAAAGGCTTAGAATTTCCCATTATAATGAGAATTCATTCAGGGAAACAAGACTGAAACTTACCTTGGGCAATTCTCTAAGAGTCATCTTTACAGTATAAATTTTAATTCCTTGTATTTCTCTAGTCATAAAGCCTAACCTCTCCAGGGCCTTTCTCAGTAAATGAAGCCATCTATGGAAAATGGAGGGTGATAGAGGAGGAAGGGCAGAAGAGAGAGGCAGGGACTTGGCAGACCTTCTTGGCTAAGAGTAGCGTGTCCTGTTTGCAGGCCTGCGTCTTGCTGTAGAGCCTGTCTGTGAGCCGGGAGACCTGTTCATAGATGAAATCCTTCTCCAGCAACTTCTCCTCCTTCTTGGCCAGCTGTAGTTCCAGCTACAGTTAAAAAGAATTTCAAAGGGAGAAAAAAAGTCATGCAAGTCAAAATCTTTCCTAATTAGAGTACTATTCCCCCCTTTCCCCAGTGGAAACCCCTTGCCTTCATAACTCCAGAAAATCTTTAGAACTGGACGAAGTCCAGACTTACCCTCTCCAACCTCCTCCATCCCCTCCCCTCACATGTGCTATGGAGCTCTTTCTCCCCATGGCAAACAATGGACCTCTCGGCTCCATCTAGCTCCCATATTGTCATTCCTCTGATATGCTTCCATCAGGAAGACTAAGTCATTTAAGATGCCAAAATTGCTCCTATGGGCTGTGAGACAGAGATGGGTATCTTGAAAGCACTCAAATTTTGCTTCTTTTGGCAACATCTAAAGTCAAGCTTAGATTTTGTTACTAAATTACAATGAAAGGACTATATTAGTGACTAGAATCATGAGGGATTAATCTGCATAACATGAAACAGTACCACAGATATCTGTGACACTGATCAACAAGGGGATAACAGATGCTATTTTAAGAAAAGACATTTACCTCATCCATTTTTTTGATCATTTCTTCCTCAGTCATATCTTTCCCTGGAAGTAAGCGTGTTCTGTTCTCACCCTCAGGGTTTATAAACTTTTTCTCCAGGTCTTTTATTTTGTCTGTACACTGTGAAAACTATTAAACAAGAAAGAAACATTAACTTTGCTCAGTAAATCTTAAAGTCACATAGCCCAGGGTCTTTAGGGTCCTTCCAGGCAAAGTTCGAAGGGAATTCTTAACAAACCGTTCAGGTGGGACTCGGGGTGAGACAGTATTTCTTCTCACTCATGGTACCATGAGGAAGATGCCTGTTAATTGACTCTATTAATACAAAGCAAGGTGGTGATTTCTGGGGCACCAAAAAAGAAAGACTTTATAACCAGTCCTTTTATTACTTCCCATTTGTGTTATATTCATGAGATACTGTAGCTGCAGAGCTCTGACTATACACACTTGATCTCTTTATTGCATACTGGTACAGGGTACACAACACACTGGCCTCCAGTGTAAATCCCTTTGCTGGCAATAGGCTTAATGGCCTACCAGAGAAGAGTGAAGTTCTTATTACTAGGTGAATACAGTGTACAGTCTGTGAGGAATAGCCTGAACTATTTGTATTTTTTTTGGTAAACACCCAATATGTTGTTTCATGTATCAACTATATTTGTTGACCTTGAGACTGTGGAGGTAGATGAAGAAATACAGAAACTCCCAAGTAGGAGTGGCAGCTAAACCTAGCCGTTTTATAGGGAGAGATGTTGAACACAGTGAAAACCAAGAGTCATCACTTTTAGCTTTTCTACTGAAAATCTGTATAATCTCAGGCAAATCATTTATCTTCTCTAAACCTTAGTTTCCTCAACTGTCAAATGGGAAAATAAATCCCAAACTCATGGGACTGATCCATTAAAAGAGATAATACGTTTCGAGTACTTGACAACATGTCCAAGAGTGACATAGGTAGAATTTAACATTTTTAATTTATTCTTGTCCTCCCAACAAAAAAGAATTTCAAATGGTGACATGAATATTTTTTTCTTTCTCTCCACACTTCCTAATTGCCCTTAATATGGAGTTAAATTATCCTTATATGTGTAATTAAGCATTTGTTGTATTTGTTATTAATAATATTTACTGTCTCCATGGTTAATTAGGGAATTAAATAGGAAAAAATATATGGTACTTGCTTATCAAAGTGGTACCTTGACTGATCTTATTTTCCCATGGGCTTGAAGAAAAACTGTTTCCTTTTTCTATATAAAATGGTGTTCTTATGTCCTAAAATAGTTCACATGACTTCTGAGAACCCTAAAAAGAGGCTATTATTATAAGTAAAATATTGCAGGAAAATATGACTCATGACAATCCTTGGATTAGACTGTTGGACAATTAAAAACTGTTTCAAGAAACCAAAAAAGTCAAACCTTAAGAGAATTCTGAAAATGATACAAAAAAGAGGAAGACTGGGGGAAGAAAAAAAAAAAAGACCACAAAACACTGTCACTATAACAAACAACAGGACATGACAGGGATCTGGCACTGCATGGCAGGGGCTTGCCTGAAGTTCAGAATTTCACATCATATCCTTCAAAGCACCAAGCGATTAGTGCTGAGTATATGATTAAATAATTAGATGCAGTCTGAAGACTAAAGGGAAGCTTTCTATTCAACTGTTCTTTGGCTTAGAACTACGATTGCCCCTGGGGGGCAATCCAGAATGGTGAGGCTGTGGAAAGGAGATGGTGGCAGGTGAAGGATGGAAAGACAAGGCTGTGAAACGAGCTAGGCTGGGTGCTGCATGGGCCAATACACCTGGGGGACTGTTCCCAGTGGTGGGGTGGTCCTAAGAACTCTACTTGTCTGATACTTAATTTGAATTCCTTTGCATTAACGTATCCTCTCACACTGGTGTCCCAGTTCTTCAGTAAAGTCAGTTTACAGACACAGAGCTCACAGGAACGGCCTTGTGTCAGCGCAGGTGGAAAGAGGAGTGTGACACGGAAGTGGACCAGACACCACGTTTGCGATCTGAGGAGGGGATCCCCCAAATGAACCACTGATTGGAAGCAGGAGTCAGTTTGTGGGAGACCTGGGGGAGGCCTGGGGACTCTGAGTCAGGGCTGCACTTATTGAAGAAGTGAACAGGAGAACACGCAGCTAAAGAAACACTGGAATCCAAACCTTAGCGTATTTATGCAAAGTGAAAGACCCTTTTATCTATATAGCATATTACACATTCAAATGCCATGAAATAGACGCATCATCCAATTTCATAAAGTCCTATAAATTGCCTGACATGATTAAAAAAAAAAAAAAAGACCCAGAACTGTGTCTATAGCATGAGCTAATGAAATCATTTGCATGTATACCTAGAAAAGGACTAGAAGGATCTCATCTAAATTTTTCATAAGTTTAGTAGTAATTATATCTTAGGGATGTAATTTTTTTTTGACTTTTTTTTTTTGGGACTTTATTTTATTATTTTTTTTTAATTTAAATTTTATTTTATTTTATTTTTTTTAATTTTTTATTCCTTTATTTCTCATGACTTTTTAACATGTTTTACAAAACTTCATAAGTGGAACTTGTCTTAGTTTTATAATAAAAAAAATCTGAAAGCAAATGTGACTTTTTAGAAAACGTAGGTTAAAATGCGTTCGTGCTACATTGAATCAATGGGAAAAATTTAGCCTCAAATGTTTTAGTGTTTTTTTTTCTATTTTCACTAAGAAAAAAAGTATAATTATTATATAAGAAGAAAATAGCTTTATATTAATGGTTTTATTTATTGGCTATTTTGTGTTTAAATGCTATGACTTTATTCCACTTAAAAAAAAAACACATCAAAGGCCAAGTTATTAAATTACAGGGAAATTACAGGTGTTAACAAGAAGTCTATATATGATTATCAATGTATAAGAAAAAAAAATTGGCTCTAGAGAACAAGAGTATCAAAAAATAAGAGAGCTAGATGGTCTGCAAGATCTTCCAGCAGGCATCAAAAACATAATTATGTGGGTGGTGGTGGAAGCCTGTCATCTTTCCAGGTGGTGCAGTGGTAAAATATCCACCTGCCAATGCAGAAGATGTGGGGTTCAATCCCTGGGTCAGGAAGATGCCCTGGAGAAGGAAATGGCAACCCACCCCGGTATTCTTGCCTGGGAAATCCCGTGGACAGAGGAGCCTGGTGGGCTACTGTCCATGGTGTCAGCTACAGTCTAACATGACTGAACACACATAGCGAAAGCCAGCTCTGAAGAAGCTGAGCTAGAGTTGAGATTTGTGAGGGTCTAAGTTCCAAGAAAGGCAGAAAGTGATTCACCAGGGATTGAAAGACAGTCTATGGTTCAGATGTCTGAAGCACAGATTGCACCCTGACATTTAAGTCATGAGTTCTCCTAGGCACCAGGAGTAGCATGGCTTGATTTACAAGAAAGAACTTACATGACATACAAACAAAGGAGGAAAAAAAAAGGCAAATGGTCCCAGGAATTTTGTCATGAATACATTTCCCACCTGAATCTGGAGCACTGCTAAGTCAGCATCCAAAGCACTCTTAACTGGCAGTAATTTCCGGGTCACGTGAATCTGTCTTTGCTTCTCAGCAATCTTGAGTTTCAGGAATCGGATCTTTTCCTCCAGGACATGTAGTTCAATTTCTCCATTTAGCTTCATCTTCTCTTGGATATTTATTTTTTCATAAAAAATGCACACTTCCTCTTCCCGCTCTATCAGCTGAACACCACTACGGACAAATAGAAAGGCAGAGGCTGAGAGGATTTCGAGGCCACTGTTTTACTAGTCATTGTAGTTCCCTCTGGATTTGGGTGCAAAATAACACATCAACATTGCATAATTCCAGAAGACAATAGACACTCACTGTAGGCTTTCTAGTTAAACTCTTACATTTTGAATTTTTCTGGGCGTGAGACAGAGAGGGTTGTTTAGCATCTGAACTCTGAGCTAACTATGTTGTTGGCAAGTCCCAAAGGTTCTCCCGGGATGGGAAAGAATGTCACTCCCCACACATGAACAACGTGATCCCAGAGTCTGATTTTCTGCAGACCCTTTTCATGGGCCAGACTCGCCAGCCAAGATCTGGCCAGAGGTACCCAGGCAGGCAGCCAGGGAATGTGTCTCTTGCAGCTATTCTGCTCTCTCTAACTTGCCAGACACATTAGGCTCTTTCACAGTTAAATATTTCTGATGCACATTTCCCCATAAGCAAAATCCTGTCTTTTGAAATCATGCCAGGGGAAAGACCGCTCCTGAGGAGACTATGGGGAAAAAACAAAGTAAGAATTTTCTAATTCCTGCCTCACAGAACTGACCAAGGTCTGGAACACACTGCCTACATGCTTTGATTTGTGCCAGGAGCCACATAAGAGGACTTTCTTTTCCCAGAGAGAATACCTGCCAGGCCTTTGAAAAAGTTGTGTTCGTCAGGACCCTGAAGTTCTCCCCTGATACTGTCTGCATCTATTATCCCAGAGTTATCCCATCTATTATCCCAAAGCAATCTTTCATTGCTTTTTCTTTCTTTCTCTCACCTCCCTCAAGACATGTGTGCACAGGGTTACATTTGGTTACTCTCAGCTCTTGCTCACTTGCTGTTCACCAGGTCATCTCCTGAGCATCTTTGATCTCTTGACATCAGAAGCCAGGTGCGGTGCTTTATCACCTTTTTTACTTTCAGGGCCCAGCACTTACACAGAACACAGCCTTACACAGAACAGCACACAAGCAAGGTTTGATGAAAAAAAAATACATAATGCCTGATATAATCACTACAAGGTTCTATAGTCTCAAATGCCAGATTTCTTAGAGCACAAGAAACTTGGGAAAACTGTTAAGTAGTAATCGATTAATATTATTATAGCTGGGAGAAATAATGCTTCAAGGGTAACACCTCTTGAAGGTGATACTTACTTGCTGAGAAAATGTACTGGGTGAATCATTTAATAAATCTGTCCCCAAAGTGAGTACAAGATCCAAAGACTTCTTATTTATATCAATTATTCTGAAATAATTTGATAGTATCCTAAATGGTAGCCTGAGAAAGGACTGTGATCTTAAAGCGAGCAGCTTCCCAAACCCTACTCTTGCCTGTCTCTCATATGAGGACGAAGTGTCTTATTTTCAAGGAAAGCATACAGCCCCGCTCCCTGCCCTGCAGAGGCTAATGACATCTAAGTGTCAAATGTCCCTCACTGTTCACTGTCAAGTCTAGATAGAAAAATGGGCAACATTTCTAAATCAGGTCTCTGGGTTCTTTACTCTCACATTAGGTTCCTGGTTTTCACCTTTCATTTCGACGCTGAACAGCTCTTTCATATTTCTTCCGAAGTTGTACCATCTCCTCTTCAATCATTGTGATCATATTGGCAAGTCTGTCGATGTTATTTAACTGGGCTTCTTTCTTCTCTTTCATTTCTTGAAGTTTTGCTACAATTTTGCACACATCGTTTTGCATGCTTTCTCTGATGGTAATGTTGTTGGCATGCTTCAGCATTGAATTTTGTAGCTTTCTTTAAAAATAATGGGAAAATGGGTATGATTATAACTTCCTTTAGTTTCTTTAAAAACAATGAAGACTTCAGAAACATAAATTATCAAAGTAGCTCTTGCCTTACTATGTTCCTTGAAATGACAGTAGTATTAGTAATGATGATGTTCATCATGTCATACTCTTTAGGAATTTCTGTAATTTTCCAAGTCTCCAACTTCCTCTAATCTGGATTAGGACATCTTTCCTTTGTGCCCAAGAATCTGCTGCTCCCCTTTATCAAAGCAAGAGACTACAGTGATTCATTTACTGCTCTCTTGTCCCCAGGGGACTCTGCTGTCTTGAGGGTGAAGGTGGTTATATATGACAATGTCCACTGGACCTAACGTAGTGCTTGACTTAATATGGCATCAGAATCAATGCCGAATGAATGCATGGCCTCCGTAAATGACATTTGCTTTCATGAAGGATGAGAACCTGATTAGGATGTTAGCTTTGCCTTTTCATAGCAGTCCCCTCTCAGCTCTACCCCCATCTCCCTTCCACTACCCCCCACACAAGAGCCTAGTTTGTAATATCTTTAGAAAAAAAACTGGGGAATAGTGGCCACCAGAAAAAGTTCATGTTGTATAGATTCTATGGATCAGGGACTAAATACAGGTGGGAGAGTCCACCAGATCTTGTCACATGGTAAATAATAAAGTTTAAAAAACAACCCTTGGATTAATTCATTTAATAACAAAAAGTCCTATATAAAGGACTATTTCTATGGATTAAAAAAAGTGGGCCCAGAGAGCTAGGATTTCTTGCCCAAGGTCACACAACCAGTAAGTGGCAGGACTGGGATTTGAGTCTAGAAAAGTCACCTCTCTTAACAGCTCTGCTATACTGCCTCCCACAAGCACATTAGATGCTTCAGGACTACAGTCATAGGATGCTGGTTAATTAACATTTGATTGTCTTCTAACTTTAAACTTCTAACTTTAAATTTAAACTTCTAACTTTAAACTTTAGATTGTCAAATTTGTGCTTTTATTTCTAGATGAATAAATGAAAATAAAATGAGAATAGTTACAGATTTAGTTTTCCCCTCACTTAAAAAAATACAGCTCCCAAGTAGAAGCATAAGGAATCACATGTAAATGCTTAGCTTGTCAGCTCTAAAGCAAGGTATGTGAGTAAGGGCTTTTCTAGCTTTGTAGAAGACTTGTTTTCTACTTCATCATCCCCAGGGTATTTTATCATTCAGTGACTCAGAAGAGAAACTTTTGAAAGGACAGTAGTTACTGTAAGACTTACCTTTCTTGAGTAACTGCACTATTTCTTAAAATCTCCAGTTCATTTAATGACATTTTATGCCTTTCTTTTATTTCATTGACTTTCTGGTGAGCTTTGTGAAGTAAGTTAATAAATTTGTTTCTTTCATTTCGAATAGTGTCATACAGTTTAGCAAACTCTCTGAGTCTGTGAAAACACAAGAATTTTTGAAACTTGTGAAATAAATATCTGTTTCCCTCTATAAACTAACTAGATATATTTGGCAAAACTAATACAATATTGTAAAGTTTAAAAATAAAATAAAATTTAAAAAAAAAAAGAGAAAAAAAAATAAACTAACTAGGTAAGTCCTCAAGTAATTCTTTTACCTCCGATGAATTTCACGTTTTTTCTTCCTGTGTATCCGGATTTCAAGATCCTTTGCTTTGATCTCCCTAACAATGCTGGTATATTTTTGCTGAAATATAAAAGTTAATTGTGAAATTTTTAAAAAGTCCGTCACCAACAGCATGTGGATATTCCCAGCCTCACCCCATCTCATACTACTACTACTACTACGTCGCTTCAGTCGTGTCCGACTCTGTGCGACCCCATAGACGGCAGCTCACCAGGCCCCCCCATCCCTGGGATTCTCCAGGCAAGAACACTGGAGTGGGTTGCCATTTCCTCCTCCAATGCATGAAAGTGAAAAGTGGAAGTGAAGTCGCTCAGTCGTGTCAGACTCTTAGCGACTCCATGGACTGCAGCCCACCAGGCTCCTCTGCCCATGGGATTTTCCAGGCGAGAGTACTGGAGTGGGGTGCCATTGCCTTCTCCAACCCCATCTCATAAGTATCCAATAAAGACCATTCTATCTTCATCAGCTGGGTTGTGCAGATCACAGGGAAGAGGTGAGGGCGGGGGCTGAAAATTACCTGGCCAGCTGAACTGAATTGCATTGACTAGGACAAAGGGTTCATTAAAGGACAGAAAGATCCAGAGAGGAGGGGAAAAAAGGAGCCTGCCCACGCTGGTTTGAGGAAAACTTCAGGGAACTTTTCACGAGCCAAAGAATGATTACGGAAAGCATGACTGGGTTGGGTGAGTGAGGAATTTATGAAGGAGAGTTGAGGGAGAGGGTTTGGAATCAGTTTTTGTTTTTTTTCCTTTTTAGAGGATAATTGCTTTTCAATATTGTGTTAGTTTCTGCCATACATCAACATGAATCAGCCATAGATATACATATGTCCCCTCTCTCTTGAGCATCCCTCCCACCTCACCTCCTACCCATCCCAACCCTCTAGGTTGTCATAGAACTGTTGTGAGTTGTAGCCTCAATGATTTTTGGTGAGAGACTGAAGTCGTAATTTTATTTTTGTTTGTTTATTTATGTTTGGCTGCGGTGGGTCTTAGCTGCAGCGCGGAGCTTTCTCTCTAGTTGCCCCGCAGGGGCTCCGGAATGCAGGCTCAGTACTTGGGGCGCAAGTGCTCTCGGTGCAGGCTCGAGGTGCAGCGGCTTAGTTCCTTCCCACCCCCGCCCCCGAATGTGGAATCTTCCTGAACCAGAGCTCAAGCCTGCGTTCCCTGCATTGGAAGGTGGATTCTTAACCACTGGACCACCAGGGAAGTCCCTGAAACCCTGATTTTAAAGCACCTTTCCGTTATTTTGTACTGTGGGTGTTTTTTCCTACAGAATGAAGTGCTATGGTGAGACCAGCCCCATAAGGAGGTAAGAAACAAGATTCCACACAAATATTTTAAAAGACAGCAGTTATTGTTTCCAAAGTCCTCAAGATATACCAAGTGTTAAATGAACTAGTTACATCTTCAAATCTAAAGATGTTGTGTGTCTCATCTAGGGTGAGAAATGTATTCAAAGAAGTACAGAATTTTGCTAGTAGAAACCAGTTTCTGCTGGCCTTAAGGACTGTGAGAGCAATTCCCATAAAAGAAACTAGACATCTAAGTAACTGTGTCTATGAACAATTAAAGAGATGTAAAATGTAGTCATCCACTCCCACTTGGAGGTGATAGCAACGTTGACTTTCTTTGTCCCTTCACCTTTTATCTTAGGGATATAGATGAGAGGTGAAAATAAATGATAAGATTGACTGTTCCTTATGGAAGGTATAGTGTATTACCACTGTTAAACAGATTAATCAATCCCCAATGCTCAGAATAGTTCAGGGAAACAATATTTTTCCTTTATTGATTTCCATATTTCAAGAGAAAGAATTGATCTCCTTTGAGAGCAATTAGAGAGCTAAATTAGCCAATTTAGTCATGAGATTTGGCAGACATAGATTAGTCACATAGGTAACACATGTATCAGGTTTTTGAGGTTAATTTAAAAATTGTCTAGTTCATGAAACAGATCCATGTTCCAAGTATCCTGCTCCTTGTTTGGTTCCTCTTCCTCCTCCGCTCCGCCACGCTGTTCCCTCAGGCTGCCTTCTTTTCCCCATTCCTCCCTGTCCACTGTCTTTCCTTTCTTTGCTGAAACCCCCTGAACTCTACTGGGCTTTGCCTGAGCTTCTGGGACAAGGATCCAAACTGTTCAATGGGGATTAAGTGACCTTCACTGCCTGACCTCTCCTCTCGGGTCTCACCATTTGACATACTTTCCCCATCTTCCCATGCCCCAGCCATGCTAAACTTCTAGTTTCTCTCTCTCAAGTATTCTGGGGTGGTGGGGGATGTGGCAATAGACAGTTAAAGGGCCGTTTGAATAGCTGGCCGTGGGTTGTGTGATGCAGATCTTTACCTCAGTTTTCTCTCATCTGTATTTACCCTCATGGCTCACTAATGCTTCGTTGTGCATTCTTTCCGAAAAATAAGAAAGAAACGCTGCCCTGTGTGAATGCGTGCTCAGAATTAAACAAAGCTGCACTCAGAAACAGCCAGCATCTGGGTCACATGGTAAATTTAGGTATTCTACTTTAGTAGTGTCATATCATTTTTAAGAAGAGTTGTATACTTATTTTAGCTTTCGGGGTGGTGGGTCTTCGTTGCTGTGTGTGGGCTTTCTCTAGCTGCAGCGAGTGGGAGCCACTCCTCCCTGTGGTGCTCAGGCTTCTTATTGTGGTGGCTGCTCTTGTTGTGGAGCACCGGCTCTAAGTGTGTAGTCCTCAGTGGTTGCAGCACTCGGGGTTAGTTGCTCCGAGGCATGTGGGATCTTCCTGGACCAGGAATGGAACCCATGTCTCCTGCATTGGCAGGTGGATTCTTTACCACTAGACCACCAGGGAAACGCCATAATAATTTTTAAAAGAGGGTCTCTGGACACAATCCTTACGTGGAATAAATGATTGTAATGTTAGGATTTTACCTATCATAGAAAGATTGTTTTGCTATTGTTTCATTGTTGATTTTGTTTGGGGATGTTGCACTGGGTCAGCTCTGGCCCTTGGTCAGGAGCCCAGGAAAGGCATAGGGAGAAACAGTTACTAAAGGTAACTGTCCTCACAGTGGTTTAAATGATGCCGACTCGATGAACTTGGGAAGGAGAGTGGTCTGATTCTGCGGCTCCTGAGTTGTTCTGGGTAGATCATGATGGACTGTGGGATGGTGGTGAATCACAGACACCTGTGCCTTTGAGCCTGTCAGCCATTTCCCCAGGAGGTACTCACCTTATTCTTACTGAAATTGTCATCTATTCAAATCTCTGCTCATTGTCATTAATCTAATTCTTTTTCCCTCTAGATTGTTGACTATTGCCAGCTGAATCCTGGGACTGTTTTTCATTACATGGTTGAGTTTTGTTTAGGGAAGCTGTGTAGTCACTGAACTTGCAGGGGGCTTAAAGTCATAGTTTTCTAATGCACATTGTATTAACATGAGGCTACCCTGGACTGTTGTGGTAATTAATGAATGGTTACAAAAATGCAGTTACCTGAGCTTTCAGGAAATCCTTGGATTTTTGCTCCTTCTCATCAATTTTGATTTGAGTCATACGGACAAGGTTGAAAAGCAGTTCTTGAATGTTTTCTTGCTCCTTTAAAAGCTTGTTTTCCTCAGCAAGTTGCTGTTCTACTAACTTAGACTCAGCTTCTGATAGGATTTTCTTTTGGAAAAACACAAATATTATAAAGTATTTATTTGAAGGAACACACTAAGGCCCTTGGACTGCAAGGAGATCCAACCAGTCCATCCTAAAGGAGATCAGTCCTGGGTGTTCATTGGAAGGACCGATGTTGAAGCTGAAACTCCAATACTTTGGCCACATAGTGGGAAGAACTGACTTATTTGAAAAGACCCTGATGCTGGGAAAGATCGAGGGCAGGAGGAGAAGGGGACAACAGAGGATGAGATGGCTGGATGGTATCACTGACTCAATGGACGTGGGTTTGGGTGGACTCGGGGAGTTGGTGATGGACAGGGAGGCCTGGCATGCTGAGGCTCACGGGGTTGCAAAGAGTCAGACACTGAGTGACTGAACTGAATTAAGGCCAGTATCTCAGACTACTTTTAAAATCTTCTATGTAGAGTTTATTTTATTAAAACACAAAAAGTAACTCTGCTGCCTTAGCACCAGGTATTTATCTTATAAAAAGAATGTGCAAACATGATAGCATAGAACTTTTTCTTATTCAGACTGTATTTTCAAGTAAAGCTTCGCAGAGAAATAAAAGCATGTTTTACTTTGACAGTGGTTTTGGATAAACAAAATTTGAAATTGGATATTGGTGAAATAATGCATTTATTATGTATTTTGAATCAGGCTTTTTACTTTAAACTCATGAATTTGTATAATTTTTTTGACAGCTCAAACATATTTTTTTTCCTCTTTCGAAATTTTAATGTGGGTTTGAGTAGACTTTGAGATAAAGAAACAGACTCATATTAGGTAGGATCATACTTTCTTTGACTCTTCTACTAACGAGGTTTCATGGAACACAGTTAAAAACACAGCTTTGCATTAGTCATTCTTAGAAACTTAAGTGAAACTTGATATTAACCTGCTGGGTTAAATTCCTCTTAGCTACTTCAACTTCCTTATGGAGTTCTCGCCTTCTCTCAGATAATGTAGAATCATCTTTAGGAATAGCTTCAATCTGGAAATCAGAATTTAAAACAGGTATTATACAAGAAAGAAATTTTCAGTGTCCTGTAGTCAACCCCATCATGAACCTTTTGAAAACGGTGGGCAAATTATGATGCTCACTCTTACAGGAAACTGCTTATTATGCTGACTATTCTTTGTAAATCATGGTAAATTGAAATATGAAGATTTGCAAGAGATTTGTAATTCACCAGCTGCTAATATTCTACTTCTAATTCATTTGGAAATAAAAACCTTACTACTAATAGTTGCTAACATTTATAGAGCATGAGTATGTGTTAAGCAAAGTTCTAAGTGCTTATATGTATGCTGCTGCTGCTAAGTCGCTTTAGTCATGTCCAACTCTGTGTGACTCCATAGATGGCAGCCCACCAGGCTCCGCCATCCCTGGGATTCTCCAGGCAAGAACACTGGAGTGGGTTGCCATTTCCTTCTCCAATGCATGAAAGTGAAAAGTGAAAATGAAGTCGCTCAGTCATCCAACTCTTTGCGACCTCATGGACTGCAGCCTACCAGGCTCCTCCATCCATGGGATTTTCCAGGCAAGAGTACTGGAGTGGGGTGCCATTCCCTACTCCGGCTCATGTGTATAGTCTTATTTAATTCTCATAATAACCCCATTAGGTAGGTAATATTATCTCCAATTGTACAGATGAGAATGAGGAACAAAGACATTTAAGCACCTTGCATGCTGGTATACGTGTAAACCCAGGCAGTTAGACTCAGAGCCCATGGTCTTAACACTGTATTTTACTACCTCTTTAATGACTCAGCACTTTGGAAACATGTATTCAAATGATACTTTTTTATATCAATACTTACCTGAATTCATTTATGAAATACTATAAAGAAAAATAGGAATTATTAAGAACAGAATAGTTGTCTACTCTGTAGTAGTTTGAGTACCTGGAAAGTTGTTATACGAAAGAAAACTCAATCTTAACTTTTTTGTTGATACTTGAGATTCCACCATTACATTTCTATTGTATTAGCTTGTGCTTTTGTCCTCTGTCAAAATACTTTGAAGAGAGAACATCTTATTATAAGATGTTGTTCCCTTATTAGCAGTGAACTTATCGGATTCTTTATGATGGAGAAGAGAGCAGAGAAAAAGAGGACACGTGGCAGCTGATGGGGAAGGAGTACCATCCAAGGATACAAGAAGGGTTACATTGGGGGTGCTGACCGCATACTTGACTCAGAGAAGATTTAGAGTTGGATCTTCACATCAAAAGCTCATGACTCCAATCTGATGTGGTTTATTTCCTACTGTGACAGCACACACTTCTAGGCACCAAAGTTGAATATTACTGAAATGTGTCCCAAGAAGAGAAGATCATACTCTTTTAGTGATTTAAAGGTCACTAAACAGGATCCTTCTGAAGTTGACACTGATCTTTTAAAGTAGCTGAAATGTGTCTTTGGATGCTCCACACGCATGAACCTGTGCATCTTCAGTAGCATTTTTTTCGCCCACAGAGGCCCAGTGATATCTTGCTTTCCATGGCCTCTCCTACTGCAGAGAGCTAGCTGCTGAGAAGCACGTACTGGACTTAGGAAAATGAGACATGGTATTGTGAAATCCATGTAACAATATATAGACTTTGTGATTTGGATGAGCAGATAATTCTTACAGCAGGTCAGAAGATGGAGAGCTCCACATAGACTTGAATAATCAAGGAAGGTTTCAAGGAAGAGTTGAGAAGCCAGTGAGGAAGACTTTGATTTTTCTTCTGGAAAGTAGAGTTAATTCTTCCTGGACAGATTGGAGTCCAGCAAGTATCTTGGTCCCTGACTATTTCTCTGCCACTGATGCCCAGGAGCAGGCTGCTCTAAATGTTGCTCCCAAGTGTAGGCAAATCTGTACATGTCACTGACAGGGACTAGAGAAGCTTATACAGTTTCTACAGAGATATGATGAGAGCAAACTCAACTCCTCTGTAAACTAAAGGCTCCTGACAAATTTTCCTGGATTCAGGTCTCAGGCATTTTAAGTTTTTTCCAATGTTTTAAATTACAAACAATACTACAGTGAATGATACTCATTTTTGAACTCTGCATAACTGTTTTTTGACATTTTCTCAATTCTCCACAAACCCAGCCCTCCAGTTTCAGGAGGGAATTACGTGTGCTTTGTGAAAGAGGTAATAAGGTGAGGCATTGGTAGCAGAGCTTCCTGGCTGCCTGCTGCTGCTGCTAAGTCACTTCAGTCGTGTCCGACTCTGTTCGATCCCATAGACGGCAGCCCACTAGGCTCCTCTGTCCCTGGGATTCTCCAGGCAAGAATACTGGAGTGTGTTGCCATTTCCTTCTGCCTTTTCCTTCCTGGCTGCCTAGCCAATATCTGTCCTCCACTTTGACATTACTAACAGAACCCCAGTTTTGTTCAGAGCTGCGGTGTATCCAAAAATCTTCAAACTCCTTCAAAGTTGGGGGTGATGATAAGAGCCAGGGTGGGCCAATAAAATGTAACTGGAGGGGCTCCTGGAAAGGTGACTGTTTTAGAAAGACAGTGTCAGCCAGGTCAGCTGCCATATGCATTTTGCTCTCTGCCCTTCCTCACTTCTGTATGATCTTATGCCCAGAGGCTTAATGGCCATTTTGTAACCTTGGAGAAAAAACATGCATATTATAGATGACAGACGAGAAAGCTCAGAGGCTCTGGACTTCCATTATGTGAAACTGCTTGGTGTGTGCCTATCTTTGAATTTTTTTATTATTTGAATGAAGCAACCCGTATTTACTTAAGCCACTGTAACTGAGTGTCTATTACTTCTTGAAGCCAAATTAAAAACCTGATTGATACATCTCTTCCAAAGGAAATCTTCCTAAGGTAATCTGGGGAATAGGCTAGAGTTAAGCTGAAGTTTCCACTAATGGAGAAGAGAAAAACTGATAAAGTATCAAAGTTCTAATACCGAGGTAAAGTAATAGACCATTATTTTCGAGCCGGCAAGCTGTATATATAGTATGTTTTGTAAGCTTATTCATTTTAGTTATTTATTTGATTTTTATAGAGTAGCATTTGATATATTTTTAAAAACTGTGTGTTTATTGTAACAAAAAAATGAAAAAAGTAGGTAAAGTAAGAAATTAAACATCCTCACTCCCCACTTCCACATTCAGATGCTACTCATCAGGAGGCAGCATTAATAGTTTGGTGTCTGTTTTTCCTAACATTTTTAATACATGAACAAACATTTACTTTCATGAAATTAAGAAATTAGGCATATTCTATTGTTGTAAACATCCCAGTTACTTTGTATCAGTGAACTTCAGTTTCTTTAAGGCTCTGTTGTTTTTCTAAAATATTTCAAATTTTCATGAGGTCTGTGGAATTCTGGGAGAGTCTCTACAGTCAAAGGCCTAAGAGAATCAAACAGTTGTCCCTAGGGGGAAACAAATTTTGAAGAATAGCCTGACCCCTTCTTGCTTATCTTTTATCTTTTCTGTTTTTAGAATGCTTGCAAGTCTGAAATGTTCAGGCTGGGAGTGACTGGCCTGACCCACTCCTATTTTCAAGTACTGCCAGTCAGTGTAGGACCACGGCTGGGCTAATTATAAGTCATAAGTTCAAAGAGGAAGTTAGTCTCTCCCTGAAACTGAACTAGAACAAAAGCATAGGCTTTTCTTGAAATCAGGGAAGGAAAAGGACTTTTATTTTCATTTCTAATGTTATATGAGTGTTATTTTATGGACTTAATAAATAGCTAGAAGTAGTCCAATATAAATAGCATTTCTTTACTAAAATACTAACAACTTGTGAGCATTCTACCACAATTTCTTCTTTGGTCAGGAGAAATCCCTTATATATTTGTGTCAAGTGAGATAATCTATAGTGGCAAACCTCATCATCAGAAACAGCATGCAGTTAGCTTTATAGTACTCTCACTCTCAGATGTAACTTGATAGCTAAGGGTTACCAGATAGATGAGAAAAATTTCTAGTAAGAAAGAGAAAAAATAAACAAGAACACAAAAAACACACACACACACAAAAACAGAATAATGTAACTTGCAGAGAAAAGAAAAAAAAGCTATTATTAATATCTTTGGTGAGATTAAAAAATGATATGTAGTATGCATAAGGGTACAATAAAAAATAAGTGTTAGGAGAAAAATAGCTCATGGAAATTTAAAATATAACAGAATGGAAGAAAAAGTGGAGGAAATTTCCCTTGTAGCAAGCCAGAAAAACAAAACAATGGAAAATATGAGAAAAAAAAAAGACAAGAAAATTAAAAAGATTCTTTGAGAAGGTCTAACATCTGGATAATAGAAGTCCCAGAAAGAGAATAGTAAAATAAAAGTGGACAAACTTGGAGAAATTATTTAAGATGGTGTTTCAGAGATGAAAAACGTTAAGTCTCTCTATGCAAAGAACCCACTCTATGTCCAGTATGATGGCTAAAAATAGGAGCCTCACAAGTGGGAACTACATTGTGAAATTTTAAATTTCGGGAGGCAATAAAAAATCCTACAAGTTTTCAGCATGGAAAAAAGGAAAAACTGGTTTCAAACAAAGAATCAAGCATGAGAATGGTACCAAGTGTCTTAGTAGTGCGATAAAAAACAATTGATCTGTATCTTCATTATGAGGAAAAATAATTTCCAATCAAAATGTCATATCCAGTAAAATTATTAATTATCTGTTAAGCTAAAGTGAGGATAAAATATTTCCTGATATGCAAGGTGTTCTGACAATGCATTTTCTGACACACCAGTCTTAAAAGATTACTTTCCATTCACTTTTTCTCAAGGAAAGGTGGACAATATCCCCTTCCCACAAAAAGAGAGTAAGTCAAAAGAGAAAGAGAAGAGACTCGTGGAATACGGGATCCAACATAGGGGAGAGAGAGAGAGAGGGAGTCACCAAGATGGTGGAGTAAGGCTCCTAAGCTGGGGAGTGTACATGTAGAGAAGTGAGACCCAATTTGCAACAGATCGGAAAGCTTAGAAGAGAAAAGCAGCTTCTGATATCTGGCAGTTGACCTGGCACTCACAGCTGGGCCTGGTGTTCTGTTGAACACAATTTCACAGAAAATCACCATCAGACAAGACCATTCTATGCTGCTGCTGCTGCTGCTGCTGCTAAGTCACTTCAGTCATGTCCGACTCTGTGCGACCCCAGAGATGGCAGCCCATCAGGCTCCCCTGTCCCTGGGATTCTCCAGGCAAGAACACTGGAGTGGATTGCCATTTCCTTCTCCAATGCATGAAAGTGAAAAGTGAAAGTGAAGTCGCTGAGTCGTGTCGGACTCTTAGTGACCCCATGGACTTCAGCCCACCAGGCTCCTCCGTCCATGGGATTTTCCAGGCAAGAGTACTGGAGTATGATCATAGACAAAAACAAGACCACTTTGTATTTGTCTTTGGTCACAGATACAAACCAGAACATTGCCCAAGCCACAAAATATCATGTATTCCCATCTTCCTTGCCTATTATAGCTCTAGCCTCAATCTAGTCTTTTCTCTTTCTGCCATAAAATTTATTAAGGTACTCAATCATAGGATTACCCTCACTTTCTGACAATATTCAAATCTAAGGCAAAGTCCTGTTTTCTTAAACTATCCCCCAAAACACACAGCACCAGCCCCAAACCTACGTGTCCTTTCTAATAGGCTACACTGAGGTACCCTACTATTCCGCCTGGTGTGTACTTTCCCTTGCTGCAATGAGTAGTAAACTCAACTCATTCAACCATACATGTGTTCCTACTGGTTTTTGGCTAGAGATTACTGAAAAGTCTCAGAAGTTATTTCCATAAGAAGATTAAATGAATAGACTACCAAATGTGTTTTAACATGCTGAGAGGAAATTTACACACTAACAGGACAGTTTGGGGTTGAACTAATGATAAGTACACAGAAAACTACAAATAAAAACACAAGGTGTATAAATATTGGGGAATACAATTTTGTAAGTAATTATCTAATGTGACTCACGTGTGAATAACATTTACTCATAATAATGCAAATATGAAACATCAAAATTGTTAAAATTATAGCATAAACCTATTTAGTATATGGAGGGGCAAGAAATAGGTATGTTCAATGGACAGGGTGTAAAATAAGCTTAATCCTCATCGTTTATAATGAGAAGAAAAATAATCAGGTCTAAAACTGAAAAATAAAGGAGTAGCATTATTCACATATTACTTAAATGATGAAGATGGATCATAAGAATTAGCTAAAGGAAGAGGACTTAATTAAGAATAGGAAATAAATGGTGTATGTGCTGTCATCTACCTTTCTATACCTGAGGCAGACATCACTAATCAACTCCAGAGCTGAGAAGTCAGTGCTGAGTCTCAGAATCCTTTGCAAAATGTTCACTACAGGGGGCTACCACCAGCTGAAGAGAATTGGCACTTGCCTTCCTTGGACCATATGATCTTTACAATTCCTCTCAGTTCTTTCATCCCATGATTATATAAAATAAAGAACATTGAATGTCTTGAGCAGGTGACACATGAAAGTATCATTTAAGATTTTTTTCAATTTTATTTTTTTCATTTAAGAATATTAGTAGCAAAATGGAGAGTAGATTGAACCTGGAAAAAATAGAACAAAGGGAGAATAGCTGGTGGCAGTGGCAGTCATTCAGATGATGCAGAGTGGATACTGAAAGGCTTTCCTGAGGGTTATCAGTAGGGCCTGAACGTGCCATCCTCACCATTGGAATGAAATAGCCATATTCAAAGTCTTATTCTGATTATAAAATTTTCTTTAGCCTTTGAAAAAGTTTATATATATACAGGAAGAAAAGCAACAGTTGTTTCTTGGTACCGTCTTCTTGGAACCACATACTTTCACATCTGCAATCACTTTATTCCTTGCAATAATCCCAGTTCAAAGGTTGAAAATGCCAAACAGCAGCAGCTGTTCAATGAATCTAGGATTTAAACCTGACTCTGCCTGACTCAAAACTGATGCTCTCCTCCATATAGTTAAGTTGTCACAATTGCCTTGAACACTGGAAGGGAGTCACTAAGAGAAATGCAGAATCACTTCTAAGAGCAGAGAGAGATGAATCTTCTATAAAACTACAAATAAAGGAAAAGAGCTGTTAGAAAAAGCAGTCTCCTGCCTGCAGCCTTTTCACCCCCACTTAGCTACAAAAGAATGGGCTTTGGCCCTAGAACTCTTCCTTATGAAGAGATAGGGAATCCACACAGCCTGTACTGGATTTATCACTTTGTGTGGGAATATCTTTCCCTGTTTCAGGCACAATGAGAACTCCTTGGTTCTGCTTAAGCCTGTGTGTCAGTGGCCCTCAGGCACACCGCCAGCTTTCAGCGTTTCAGACTCCACAAGAAGGATCAAGCTTCCTTTCACCATAGTTTAAGACAATCGTGAGCATAGGCCAGTCACCCTGAGTTGGCCATCAGGAGAGACAGCTGGCCACTGGGGACCAAAGGTCACTACTGAAGCTGATCTTCCTCTGCCTCTTCTTTGTGTAGGTAGCGTTGTTCCATCCAGTGCTTGACTGGTGTGTTCTCCTCGGTGACTCCAACACCAAGGTGCAATGGGCCCCCTCTTCAAGGTAGGTGAGTGGTGCATGGCATTCTGCTTCCTTGGGACTGATGACCTGTGTGGTACACGACTTGATGTGTACATACAGAAAATGACATAGTTACTTGGTTAGAGGATTTTGTTGTTGTCACAATCTTGAGTATGTTTTTATTTTGAAAGAAAATAACCCTACAGACATAATATTCCAACCCTTAAAACATAACAGTGAATGTCAAAGCAAAATCCCCAGAGTCACTGAGGGGACTGTGTTAGAATGTAGATATGGGGTTTTATTCCTCTTCCATACCTCAACGGAAGTCAATAGAGCTAAAAATGGGCCAAAGAACTAAATAGAGATTTCTCCAAAGAAGACATACAGATGGCTAACGAACACATGAAAAGATGCTCAACATCACTCATTATCAGAGATGGGCAAATCAAAACCACTATGAGGTACCATTTCACACCAGTCAGAATGGCTGCGATCCAAAAGTCTACAAGCAATAAATGCTGGACAGGGTGTGGAGAAAAGGGAACCCTCTTACACTGTTGGTGGGAATGCAAACGAGTACAGCCACTATGGAGAACAGTGTGGAGATTCCTTAAAAAACTGGAAATAGAACTGCCTTATGATCCAGCAATCCCACTGCTGGGCATACACACTGAGGAAACCAGAAGGGAAAGAGACACGTGTACCCCAATGTTCATCGCAGCACTGTTTATAATAGCCAGGGCATGGAAGCAACCTAGATGTCCATCAGCAGATGAATGGATAAGAAAGCTGTGGTACATATACACAATGGAATATTACTCAGCCATTAAAAAGAATACATTTGAATCAGTTCTAATGAAGTGGATGAAACTGGAGCCTATTATACAGAGTGAAATAAGCCAGAAAGAAAAACACCAATACAGTATACTAACGCATATATATGGAATTTAGAAAGATGCTAACAATAACCCTGTGTACGAGACAGCAAAAGAGACACTGATGTATAGAACAGTCTTATGGACTCTGTTGCAGAGGGAGAGGGTGGGAAGATTTGGGAGAATGGCATTGAAACATGTATAATATCATGTATGAAACGAGTTGCCAGTCCAGGTTCGATGCACGATACTGGATGCTTGGGGCTGGTGCACTGGGACAACCCAGAGGGAGGGTATGGGGAGGGAGGAGGGAGGAGGGTTCAGGATGGGGAACACATGTATACCTGTGGTGGATTCATTTTGATATTTGGCAAAACTAACACAATTTGTAAAGTTTAAAAATAAAATAAAATTAAAAAAATATCAGAAGTGTACTTTAATGTGTAGTTTGATTTCCTGAAAGTGTGATACCTTTAAGAAATTTTCTACATTTCAATTTGTCATGGTTTTCCCTAACCCTAGCAAAGTCTCTCTCCTTATGGCAGGCTGGTCTTTTTCTTTTTTTCAGATCAGATCAGTCACTCAGTCGTGTCTGACTCTTTGCGACCCCATGAATCGCAGCACGCCAGGCCTCCCTGTCCATCACCAACTCCTGGAGTTCACTGAGACTCACGTCCATCGAGTCAGTGATGCCATCCAGCCATCTCATCCTCTGTCGTCCCCTTCTCCTCCTGCCCCCAATCCCTCCCAGCATCAGAGTCTTTTCCAATGAGTCAACTCTTCGCATGAGGTGGCCAAAGTACTGGACTTTCAGCTTTAGCATCATTCCTTCCAAGGAAATCCCAGGGCTGATCTCCTTCAGAATGGACTGGTTGGATCTCCTTGCAGTCCAAGGGACTCTCAAGAGTCTTCTCCAACACCACAGTTCAAAAGCATCAATTCTTCGGCACTCAGCCTTCTTCACAGTCCAACTCTCACATCCATACCTGACCACAGGAAAAACCATAGCCTTGACTAGACGAACCTTTGTTGGCAAAGTAATGTCTCTGCTTTTGAATATGCTGTCTAGGTTGGTCATAACTTTCCTTCCAAGGAGTAAGCGTCTTTTAATTTCATGGCTGCAGTCAACATCTGTAGTGATTTTGGAGCCCAGAAAAATAAAGTCTGACACTGTTTCCCAATAAAAATCATACATATTTCATGAAACTGCATGATCAACTGTATTTCAACATACAGAAACAGAGCCCAGTGTACTTTAGTAATATAGGTAATATGGCACTTAAGGCTTTTCTTAATTAAAAGCCAAGAATCTTATTTGCATTTCTTTGAAGGAAAAGACTGTAATAAGGACAAAGTATTGGCAAAGTGATGAGCCAAACAGAGAGGAAATTCTAATTATAGACTTCAGAATTCAGTTTAAGATGTATATGTATGTCGCTTTATTTTTTTTTTTTTTACAGTTTTCACATAACTCGTTATTTATTTTGGATATATTTCATTTTAAAGTATAGTTAATTTACAGTGTTATGTTAATTTCTGCTATACAGCAAAGGAGTTCAGATATATAGAGAGACATTCTTTTTGAATATTCTTTTCCATTATGGTTATCACAGAATACTGAATATGGTTCCCTGTGCTATACAGTAGGACTTTATTGTTTATCTATTCTATATATAATAGTTTGCATCTGCTAACCCCACATTCCCACTGCATTCCTCCTCCACCTCCTCTCCCTTTTGGCAACCACAGATCTGTTCTCAATGTCTGTGATCCTATTTCATAGATAAATTCATTTGTGTCATTTTTTTGGATTCCACATAGAAGTGATATTTGCCTGTATTTTCTCCCAGTCCATTGGTTGTCTTTTCATTTTGTTTACGGTTTCCTTTGCTGTGCAAAAGCTTATATGTTTGATTGGTTTAGTCGCTAAGTCATGTCCAACTCTTGCAACCCCATGGACTATAGCCTGCGAGGCTTCTCTGTCCATGGCATTCTCCAGGCAAGAATATTGGAGTGGGTCGCCATTTCCTTCTCCAATATGTTTGATTAGGTATCCTGTTTCTACTTTTGCTTTTATTTCTATTGCCTTGGTTAACTGACATAAGAAAATATTGGTATAGTTTATGTCAGAGAATGTTTTGCCTTTGTTTTCTTCTGGCAGTTTTATGGTTTTGCATCTTATATGTAAGTCTTTAAGTCACTTTAGTTTATTTTTGTGTGTGGTGTCAGGCAGTGTTCTCTTATAACTTCATGAATTTTTATGAGGTTGTGTTCACCTTCCCCAACACAGCTTACTGAAGAGACTGTCTTTTTCCATTGTATATTCTTGCCTCCTTTGCCCAAGATGAACTGACCATAGATGTGTGGGTTTATTTCTGGGGTCTCTATTCTGTTGCATTGATCTATATGTTTCTGTACCAGTACTCTGTTATTTTGATTACTGTATCTTTATAATATTGTCTAAAGTCTGGGAGGATTATGCCTCCAGCTTTGCTCCTTCTTGGCAGGCCCGCCTTCTTCCTGCTCATGCCTAGACTTGGCAAATGCTTCAGGGAGGAAAAAGGCTACCTGTATCTGTTCATCTAGGAAGTGTTTATACCATTACAGAATTTACTTCTACAACTCTCATACGTCTTTTAAAAATATGTGATTTTTAGTTTATTAATTTTTTTCTGGTTCTTATGACAGGAACCATGGTCCACTCCAATGCTTTATGTCTTAACTGGAAGTAGAAATGGCAGAGTTACATTTTATATTCTGTTTATGTGCCCTTCTATTTTAAATTTTCTGATAAAGACAAACTTAATTCTATTTAGTATTTGTCATGTTTTAGAACCAATATTGTGACTGTTATCAGCTTATAACTGCTTTTGAGATCACCAATAGATATTTCTCTACGTGACAAGCTATCTTACTGCTCCCATTCAACTTATCTTTCTTTCCACTTTTAAGGAGAATGTTTTGTTGAGTCAGCATTAGCAACATATTTAATAGACTAACTTCACTTACTACTGGAATCACCATAGTAGATTACTAAAAGCAATGATAATTTTTGTCCTATTATTGTTTAAAGAAATCTTACTATGGTTATTTGCTTAATAAACAAGGATTGTTTTATTAATAAAAGCAACATTTACTGGTCTTAAGAGCCTTCTATTCATCACATCTAGGTTTCTACCAATTCTTAGAATAAATATTTTAACTGCTTATCACTGTAGATCTCATTGTGAGTGAAGTGGAGTACCAGAAATTCTGTGTTTATCCAAAGTTCCAACTTAACTTTCTAATGTGCAAGGTTTTGGGCTAAGATGGAATGGCTTGCAGTAAGCCAGTACTTTGAGTAAAAATAACTTGAAAAGTTGGATTAAAAAATACACTTGAAGGTGTAAGAGTTGCAAAGATCTAGAGTCTTCAAAGGTTCTAACATTATCTAGGATAAAAGAATTTATATTGGACTCTAATAAGGATGAATGATGTAATCTTAAGGGTAGCCACTGAAAGACTGAAAAGAGAGTGCAAAACTAATGCATATAAAAAATGGAGAAAATAGAAAAATTCATCTTTTTGATTAATTTGAAAGAAGAAAAGACAGAAAAAATGGTATAAAAAATAGATAAGACAGAGAAAAAGCAATAGTAATACAGCGGCCATAAGCCCAAATGTATCTGAGCATGCTAGGTCGTATCTGACTTTTTGCAACCCCAGGGACTGCATATTCAAAAGCAGAGACATTACTTTGCCAACAAAGTTTCGTCTAGTCAAGGCTATGGTTTTTCCTGTGGTCATGGATGGATGTGAGAGTTGGACTGTGAAGAAGGCTGAGCACCAAAGAGTTGATGTTTTTGAACTGTGGTGTTGGAGAAGACTCTTGAGAGTCCCTTGGACTGCAAGGAGATCCAACCAGTCCATTCTGAAGGAGATTAGCCCTGGGATTTCCTTGGAAGGAATGATGCTAAAGCTGGAAGTCCAGTACTTTGGCCACCTCATGCGAAGAGTTGACTCATTGGAAAAGACTCTGATGCTGGGAGGGATTGGGGGCAGGAGGAGAAGGGGACGACAGAGGATGAGATGGCTGGATGGCATCACCGACTCGATGCACATGAGTTTGGGTGAACTCCGGGAGTTGGTGATGGACAGGGAGGCCTGGCGTGCTGCGATTCATGGGGTCACAAAGAGTCAGACACGACTGAGCGACTGAACTGAACTGAACCATAGTTGGAAACTCCTGTTTAAGTTTCTGAGGTCATGAACCTCTATAACGTCATGGACCATGACAATCCTGAAGAGAACAGGTATGATTTTTGTACCCCCAGCTGCTTCATCTCAGAGACTGATCTCTTTTTCACCAAAGGAGGCACTGGCCGAGGCCTAGGCATAGGGACGCAGTCCTTTTTATGATTCACTGCCTTTCAGCAGTGCTTGGTCCGTGTGAAAGAGGAGGGAATCAGAGACAGTGGGACCAAAATCCCTCTATATGGGAGCATAGAGGTAGTAAGAAGGTAAGAGCTATAATGAACATTCTCTAGCTGTAGTATACCTCTGATACACACAAAATTATTCAGGAAGCTGACACTGGGTTCTGATGGGCGTTGGCTAACTGGAGGTGCAGGCTGGCTGTCTATCTGTATTCACATGATCTGGTCTTGTTTCTGACTTTTGTAGTCTCAGTAACAGCATTCTGGATCTGACTCTTTGAACTCTTTCAAACATAGTGGTTCACTTAGTTCTACCCTGAAGTGAACCCATTAGCTCTTCCAGAACTGGATGTCCTAACTGCCTCCCATGGCCAGGCTGATGCGTGATCCCAATAAGACATTTCTCTAATCTTGGGATAACAAAAAGATTGAAACATACTGTACGACTGGGCCTCTATAACAGATTTTATGCATTTTAAAGCTATCTTTTATCTGTTCTTTTCCTTTCCCTCTTTCCCTATTGACAGCAAAAACAAGTTCTTGAAATATTTTTGCTTCAAAAAGATGGTACTGAGGGAATTTCCTGGCTGTCTATGGTTAGAACTTTGTGCTCTCACTGCTGAGGGCCTGGATTCAATCCCTGGTCAGGGAACTAAGATCCCACAAGCTGCACCAGTACTTCCCAAAGGAAAAAAAGAATAAACCAAAAAAACAAAAAGATGGCACTGAGCTTGCAAACCAGACAGCAGTGTTCAGCACCCACCTCTAACAGAAGCCTCTGATGCAGTGCTTGAGTTTGATTGAGTGCATCCCAGGACACTTTCAAGAGTAGCTCCATTTTTTTTAAATTTCGAAAATCTCGTTCTTTCTCTCTCTGCTTACGAGAAAGTTCATCGTGGTAGTTATGCTTGTCAATAAGACAGTTTCGTAAATTGAGATCCAAGATCCCTCTGTTCCAGGTAAAAAGAGAATATGAAAGTGATTTGTCATCAACTGCCCTTTTTCAAGGAAGCATGGTCAGCAGATATGTACAGAACTATTTTCATGTTAGAATCAAATTTTAAGTAATGCCAAAAGCAATGTGGTTTGCAAGTTCTTGTCAGTGTCACAGTCATAAAAACCCAAATGGAAGAGCAAATTGGCAGAGACAGAAGTTCCTAGTTTCTCTGAAATTTTACTTAAAAATGGGAATTAACACTCTGCTAGAGACTCACATCATGATATTGCTCCTTTTAGGAAAAATATCATGATTACTTCAGAAATGCTGTAATCTACAGGGGAAAAAAAAATCCTTCAACTATAGCACACTCCAGTGATACAATTTTCCAGAGGTACATTAGATAAACTTAAAAAAAAATACAATAAATTGTGTCCTTAAGATTTGGTCACAAGAAATTGAGGACAATGAAGAATAAAGGATAGAAAAATACTTTGAAATGATTTAATAATATATTTTTATTAATGGTAAAATGATCTAAAATTCTATAAAAATGTTTACTAAGTGAATATAAATCTGTTTGAGATTATTTTGAATCTTAAAATAAAAATCAAAGAAATATTTAGATGACAAAACACATTAATATAACAAACCTTTCAGTTAGTGAACTTGCTTCATTCTCTCTAGTTAATTCTAATAGCTTGACCAATTGGTTATATTCTCGCTCTTTAATTTCGAGTAAGGCCCGTTTGCCTTCAACTTCCTTTATTACATCCTCCTTCTCTTCCATTACAGCATTAATTTTGGTTTCGACTTTCTTTAGGGAATCATTTAGCTCTTTGAGTTCATATTCCAAGACAAGTTTTTTCTTTTCCATTTCTCTGTGGGGATACATACGCACATATATATGTATGTACACAACACATTCACGCATACACATTTGCCTTATTTTGAGCCCTGGATGTCTTCACCTGTTTGTACTTTCTAACCAGGCAACAGAAGGTCTAGTCATAAATTCAGAAGTGAGATAAAGCCCACAGATGAGTGGGACTGAGGGGGTATCTCCACTGAGTGTCACTGAGGGTAAGCATTTGTCCAGCTTCCCTACTTTCTCCCCAGGTCCCCGGCGCTACCATCTCTTGGGATTCAACCCTCATCCTCTGAACTGACCTAAACTTCTCAGCATTGGTACTGGTGGGCCTTGGGTTTTAGAACCACTACTACTGTCTGTCTCTTCTTTCCCCTCTTCTCCAGACTTTTGTATCTCCACTTATATATCTTTTTTGGTTCCTCTAAACTTTGAGAATTTTCTCTGTGATTTCTGCCTCCAATCTACTTTAAATGTGTAGGGGCTTATGCACACAGATAGCTGACAAGTGAAGAATTACTGTTTTTTGGGTTTCAGGCATCTGGCTGGCTGACATATCTAGGCCATGAAATTCTACACAGTTCAAACAACTGATTCCACATGCAGTTCTATTAAAGTCAGTTACTCTCCATAGAGACAAGATTTATATATTAGAAAGAGAATATTGTCCTAAAATTAAGACATAAATAAGTGTTAGGAATGACAGTAATGGGCTGCACTACATTCTTTTAAAGAACTTAATGTGTACAACCTAGAGAGGGCCAAATGCAGATATTTCTAAAATTATCACAGTAATTTGATATATTCAGTGGCTAATATTCTTGTTTTAGCATGCACACATAACTTGGGGAAGTGTGGGCCGGAGGGATAGAAAATAAAAAACATTAAACCATACACTTTTTTGCGTGTTGTTTTTTCTATCTCTTTTCCAATTTGTACAGGGATGGATTGATGGTGGACCACTTCATCCTAGTAAAGAAATGGGGCCGTGTTAAATTATGTACTCTTAGATGAGAAGCAGTTAAGCAAATTAAATAGAGAGAGAAAGGAGCTACAAGGTGTAGAATTTTTATTATCTGTCCTGTACCCTGCAGTGTGCTTTAATTATTCCATTTAATTCTCATAATGACCTTTCAGATGGTCGTGGTTACCATTTGAAAGAGGAGCTAACTGACAGTAGCGAATGGTGTGGGTGCTCTGCCCAGGTTCTCTTTATGGAGATACACCCATCCCTCAGAGGTTTTGAAGGCTGGAGAAGGCAATGGCAAGCCACTCCAGTACTCTTGCCTAGAAAATCCCATGGATGGAGGAGCCTGGTGGGCTACAGTCCATGGTGTCACCACCAGTCGGTCGCAACTGGGCGACTTCACTTTCACTTTTCACTTTCACGCAATGGAGAAGGAAATGGCAACCCACTCCAGTGTTCTTGCCTGGAGAATCCCAGGGACGGCAGAGCCTGGTGGGCTGCTGTCTATGGGGTCGCACAGAGTCGGACACGACTGAAGCAACTTAGCAGCAGCAGCAGCAACAGCTTATGCTTGTTCTCTCCACAGAGCGCCATGGCTGTGCAGAGTTGCCTTGGCGGCGGGTGGGTGGGTAGGGGGATGGAAGGAAGAGGGGCACAGGCTGTGACTGATGTGGAGGTACAGCAGCCCACCCCTGACTCAGGGTGGAACACCTTCTGTGGTGCGATTCATGATCTGAGTTTCCCATGGGATCAGATTGAAACTAGGGGTCTCCTGAAATCATATTTTGGCCTGACTTCTTCCGCTCTGTCCTGTTTCCCTCACTCACCTATCGGATTCTCCTTAGAGCTTTACCTCCCTGAATATGCATCTTAATCTCTAAGGCTGAGGCTAAGAGAAGGTAAATGATTTTCCCAAAGTCACATAACTTCTAAGCAGCAAGGCCAAGATCAGAAGCTAACTTTGTCTAACACCGCTTTGCACTATGCTCTGTGGATTCACAGAAGATTCACTTATAGCCTGAAGAATGGTATGTACATACATGGCAGGGGTTGTGAAAGAGCCCCTTCCCACCTGAGGATCATGCTGGACTTTGGGTCCTGGGGTAGCACAGGGGCTTGAAGACATCCCTGCAGTGTGGTATATTTCTGGGGTCTTGCTCAGTCTTGAGCAGATCTAAATTTTGTGAGGCTAAAACTTGTACAGTTTGGGACTGTACAGTTCTTTTTAAGAGAAAGAATCACAAGTTACAAATGCTAAATTAGGTTCAGGGCCTTGGAGGCGCTTAACGCATGTGAGGGGCTGAAGCTTTAGCTTCACTGGGTTCCTTGTAAATCCATCTTGGCTCAGTGTCCATGTTCTAGGTGGCAGCTGGATATGTCTCGGCTGACTGCTTCATCTCTTAAGGAGGTCAGAGTGAATCCTAATTCTAAGCCAAGGCATCTCAGATGTGTTGCTTTAAAAAATAACTCTGGTTACTTAAATTGTTTCAAGACCTGTTGCAAAATATTTCAAAATGAAATGAATTTTAATTATTTCTTAAAACACAAATATGTTTTAGGAAAGAGTCAGGCACGACTGAGAGACTGAACTGAACTGAAAACATAAATGTGGGTCTTGTATAATGTTCACAGTGAGAGGGAAGTGAAGTGGAATCAAACAGGCAGACAAGGATAAAGTAGTAACAATATGTAAAGAGGTTAGGACATTTGGTTGCTCTTGAAGGAAGTGATTGTGTTTGTGACACTGCTTTCTAATATTGGAAAATGCTTGACGAGGTCTAGAGAGACCTTTTCTCCCAGTCAGAGCTCCAACTTAGAGTGATGCTACTGAATATTCAAAAATCTTTTGTGAATCCCCAGAGCCCAGGTTTAGTCTGATAGGATCAATCACAACTGCATAACATTTCAGTTTGTGTGTCTGGGTTTTTGTCAAACCTATGTAGTCAATGCAAAAAGTGTAATGACACCCATGCGTTTTTATGTCCTTGCAGATCAGTGTTTACATATGTGCGAGTGAAGCAGCACACCTTTAAGGTGACCTGATACTCAAGCAGTTCTTCTAGCTCCTTCTGCTCCTTTAGTAATTGCTTTTGCTTAGATGTCAAATCTTCCCGTAAATTTTTAATTTCTAATTTCTTCTGCATTACTTCCTTACGTAATTCTTCAGTGCTTTCTCTCAATAGTCTCATCTTCTTCTCCATTTCCTTTAAAAGGCATGAAAATCATCAGGTTATACAGAGTCTGAGCAAGGATCTGTTTGGCTAAAAATCAAATTAAAAATTTTACTTACCATTTTAATTATATTTGCTCTGAGCTTCATAAATGATTTCTTACAGAGTTAAATGCAACTTTTGATTTCTGACCTCTTCAATAAATGCATAGCAATTATATGTGTTAAACGTTTTACATTAGATTTGAACTCTTTTTTTTTTAATTAATGCTCTTTTCGGTCTTCCTACATTTTAAATGTTTCCTTTTTTTGAGTTAATGTTTATTTGATACCAAAAAGCATTAGTAAAAATTTCCAGCCTTTTTTTTAGTAGCTTTGTGATTTGACAAATCAGATACAAATAATGTTTGAATATCTAGGTTATGGTTAGTCTGAGTCACACATGAGAATTAAAGATTAGGGAGTTCATATTTGGAATGTCTCTAGTCCTTGACATTCCTTAATCCTCCACTCTCATTAATACTACTTCTCTAACTCATGCACAGTCTCCTCAAATGCCCTCTGCCTCAGACTCCTAACAGGGCTTTGACTGTTTCCCGTGACTGATTATCTGAGAAGTGTTTAACTTATGAGAGAGAAGCCTTCTTGTACTCAGGAGGGCCACACGTTACTAATGACTAAGGGGAAGGATCCACTTAGCCTTCTCTGGCCTTTCTGCATATGGCTCTCTTCCACTGCTGTTCTGGAGGGTAAAATTGGTGAGTGATCCTATGATCTGAAACTAAAATTCAAAATACTTTTTCCCATAGAATCTCTGTGGTGGTTAGGAATACTTATATGATAGTATATAATATATACATATATGCATATGTATACATTCTTACATTCATATATAATATGATGTATATTTATACTCATGTGTAATAGTATCTTACTCTATGTTTAACAAGTTTTTGTGCCTTGGAATTAAACCACCAACAACATACTTTTTTAATAAAACCATTCAGAAGGTGTAGTGCAGTCCCATTTACTGTGATGTGTGCTGATTCTTCCATTTACTTTCTATGATAGATTGCAAAAGAAAGGGACATAATTCCTCCTAATCTTGTTTGCACACCTCTTTGCAGTATGGCTGTGTCATATTTAGATGTAGGAGGACCTCTGCCCCTTGATTCCAGATGTGGCACTATGACTTCTTGGACCAATGTGATGTTACCAACAGTGATTTAAGCAAAGGCTCAAAACCTGCTTGTGTTGAGGTTTGCCCTTTCTTGAGACTATTTGTCTCTTTCTTGAGACCGGAAACCCTTCCATCATCATGAGACTAACCAGTGACGTGTGACCTTAGACCAACTACACCGAAATGACTGACATACAAATGAAGCCATCCTACCCCAACTGAGCCAGCTCAGGCTAGAAGAATTCACAACTGTTGAAAATGAGAAATGGCTGTTGTTTTAAACTAGTACGTTTTAGGGAAGTTTGTTAGGCATGAATTACTAAGTGATACATCTGTATAAAAATTTCTTATAGTCAGCTTGAGACATTCAGGAAGCTAAAAGAGTAATAACTATAGCAAAAATAATGTTTTTAAGTGCCAACCATAGAATCCTTTTTTCTTCTGAAAACAAAGCAGATATTGTCCAACCAAACACAACCTAAATTAGATGCCAAGTAGCTAAATCCTGTAATAGGCACACTTATGCTTACTGCAGAAGTTATACAGGTATTGCTTTCATCATCATCCATAGTTAAGACTTCTGGGTCTTTCAAATGTTTCAGGATATGGTTTCTGTGATAAACATTAATATTTATCAAAAAGGTTGTTTCAATCCAGCTGTATTTAACAAAGTCTAGATCATCTAAGACTTACTCCTGGCTTAGGTATCTTCTCAAATTCCTTTAGTATGAGGTTTTTTTCTTCCACTAAGCTGCAAAAAAAAAAAAAAAAAAATCAACTTTGACAAAGTACAAAAAAGTAAAGTATTTGCACCGTAATAATTTTCTACTTTCTCTTCTCAGGATGCACTCTCAGGTGTGTTTGTCAGCCTGGTGTCCATCCTTGGTGATGGCTTTACTGACTCCCACAGGTTCATGTAGGGGCTTCCTCTCCAGTCCTCCCTAACACTGTACACACACCCATCAAAGGAGTTCTCTCACCACATTGTAACTGCTTGGGATCACGACCTCCCCTCCAGACTCAGGTTCCTTCTAGGCAGGCTCTGGGCTTTTTATTTATATTATTTACAAGAAACTAGTACCTGTCTGGAGAAGGCAATGGCACCCCACTCCAATACTCTTGCCTGGAAAATCCCATGGACGGAGGAGCCTGGTGGGCTACAGTCCATGGGGTCGCTAAGAGTCGGACACAACTGAGCGACTTCACTTTCACTTTTCACTTTCATGCACTGGAGAAGGAAATGGCAACCCACTCTGGTGTTCTTGCCTGGAGAATCCCGGGGACGGGGGAGCTGGGTGGGCTGCCCTCAATGGGGTCGCACAGAGTCGGACACAACTGAAGTGACTTAGCAGCAGCAGCAGCAGTACCTGTCTGGATTACTGATACAGCCTTTACTGGTTCCATCTAATTAGAAGATCCCACTAGCCAGAAGGTCTAAAGAGACATGCATACCAGGTTTGTTTTTATGAAACTATATTTGCAATAAGTAAATTGAAGGTTTTTGCAATAACTGTGCGCCACACAGAATTTTATAGGTTAGTTGTGTGGACTGTAGGCTGAAGCTGAATTTCTTCAGAGTTTTGAATACTTATACCTTTCCTTTTAGAAAGAAAGAAAGAAAGTGTGCGACCTCATGGACTGTCACCTGCCAGGCTCCTCTGTCCATTGAATTCTCCAGGCAAGAATACTGGAGTGGATAGCCATTCCCTTCTCCAGGGGATCTTCCCAACCCAGTGATCAAACCTACGTCTCCCGCATTGCAGGCCAATTCTTTACCATCCGAGCCACCAGGGAAGCCCTTTCCTTATAGATCTTGTGTATTCAGTTCAGTTCAGTCACTCAGTCGCGTCTGACTCTTTGCGACCACATGGACTGCAGCACGCCAGGCCTCTCTGTCCATCCCCAACTCCCAGACTTTACTCAAACTCATGTCCATTGAGTTGGTGATGACATCCAACCATCTCATGCTCTCAACGTGTGTATATACTGCTATTTTACTTCCAAGCTGTTGATCCTGCACCTCAGCTGTGTTGCCACCAGGGGGTGATAGTGTGCTGCCATCGCTGGGTTGCAAAGCCCACCTGAGTGTCCCTGAATTTCAAAATGGTGACATGAGACTCTCCCACAAGATAAGACTTAGTCTCTTCTTTAAATGCAAAATGTTTTTTTATCTTGAGAAAATGTAAAATGGCTAATTCTTTTAAAGATTTTAAATTAATTAAATTTCAATCATACATTTTCCCCTTTTTCATTAAGAAACATTGAAACTGAGAAGTGAGGCACCTCTTCCAAAGTCACCAGTCAAGGCTAAACTGACTTTCAAACTCAGCTCTATCCACCTCCAAGGCACTGTTCAGTATCAAGCTATACCTGGAATACATTATTATTGAAATATTCCACTGTTTTTTAGAATTTAGATTGCTTTAGATTTTTGCTTTTATAAATAATAATAGGCATCTTCATGCATTGTCTTTTTTCTTGTTTTGGATTCTCATTTTTGTGGGGCATTACTGGGATAAGAAAAAGTTATAGTGTGTGTGCCTTTTGATATACATAGACTTCTAACCTTTCAAACTGACGTTAAAATCTAAAACTGACACTTTCAGCTTTCCTGACTTAGGAGTGTATCAGCATCAAAGCTCCTCAGGATTCGTTTCTTTTCTGCAGCAAGAGTCATAACTGAACCATGTCATCAAAGGATTTTGGTTTTAAGGACTTGTAGGCGAAGAAGCAATGCTGGAAGCTGTGTGTGCTGCCAAGTGCGTGAGGCATCATCCACCATCAGGAGTAGAACCAGCTTGACTGGGTGGAAGTTGTAGAAGGTCAGTTTCTTATCCAGTATAAGCAACAGCCATCTGCGAGTCCTGCTGTCCAAAGCTGGGCTGCACTGCTACGGAGGCTGTGAGCCCCCATCACTGGAAGTGTTTGAGCACACAATGAGTGGTTACTGAGAGAAGGTTTGGGTGATTCTGAGAGTATTCAGGGCTGAGAAGCTCTTTGGAGACCAACAGTTCTCAAACTCTGACAAGAATAAGAATCACATAGGAAGTATGTGAGCAACTCATGTTATCTTGGGTGGGAAGGCCTGGACAGAAAGTGGAATTGTTAGTTTTAGAGTTGGATCTGCCTTTTAAACATGGATCTAAGGTGCTTCTCTTTCAGTTATGAGGAATATATGCAGCAAAACCTGTTCTAAGCTCTTTCTGTTCTTGGTTGCCACAAGAACTTTTTTTTTTTTTTTTTTAATGTTTAGAAGGTAAAATCTGTTCCAGCTGTGAGTTTTTTCCTTACTACTAATCCTGATGATCTGCACGTCCCTCTGTCAGTCTAACTTTCTGGAATTCCAGAGGCATCACTAAAGTAATCTCTCTGTTCCTTTCTTATCAGATGTTTGGTTTTTGGTTCCAACTTTGCTATCGCTATTGGACTAAGAATGGAAAATGACTGCTATACCCCTGGGTGAGCGCCCACAGGGAATGAGCCACGGCAGAGGAAGTAGTCCCGAAGGCCGTGATCACACCGCACAGTCCTGCACACGTGCAGCACGCGTGTCCCCCACTCCACGTCCACATGCACAGCACAGCACTGGCCGTGGCTCTGTTTCCCCAGCCCACTAAGACTTGTCAGGGTATTTCAGATTTAGCATGAGAGACTCAGCTGATTTGCTGTCCAGATCTTTAGGATTTCTAGGAAGAAGAGAAGCCCCCAAAACGTAACAAAGTAAAAGCTAGAAAAACCTTGAAAAGAATACTGAATAGTCTTTTCAGGGAAAGTTTCTGGAAAAATAATGACTTCTACTTTGTTTCAAGTATGAGTTCTCAACAGTATTTATTTAATCACTTCATTATTTATTTGTATGTGTTTATTTATTGAAGTAAGTTCCGTATTCATTCCTGAACTGCATAGTTACCAAGGGATCATCAGTATTAATCCAAAGCCAAAAACTATTGCAACAGATTTAATTATTAACCAACCATGTTATTATACTTCCCTTAGCACTTATTAAGGAGTTGATATTATTTGAAACATAAGAAAATCAACTAAATTATAAAGCAAAAATCTTTTCTCTAGAATATTTAAACAATATATTGTTCTTAGTTGCTAATGATTCAGAAGTTCCTGAAGATGTTGGGGTAGAGGAGTGCTAGTTATTTGGAGTTCTGTTATTCAGGCCCAGAGTAAAATGAGGTTTTGTTGTGCTGATCTGAAAAATATCATCTGTATATTTGGATGAATAGTTGTTTTTTTTTTTTTTTTCCCTCTCTCACTGGCTTGGTTTCTTTATTTTTATGTGGGGATGGAAATATCTACTTTCTTCCCAGGGAGGAAGTGTTGAATGAATTTGTTTCCGTACCATGTAATACTAAGTATGTTAAGCCAGTGAAATACACAGCCTGTAAGTCTTTCCTAGTATTTATTTTGATATCACCATTATTTTTATGGAAATAAGTTTGTTAATTCTTGAGCTGCTAATAGTTGAGGATGCAGGGAAGTCTCTTTAAGCTAAAGTATTACATGTTAACAAATCCAAAAATAATACACACAAAACATTTCCGCAGATGTTCACTTTAAATGTTCTTGTTTACTGTAGATCACTATGTACAGTCCTCACCCCCACCCCCATCCCAAGCGACTCAATGAACAATTTGCCTGTCTATACCTAAAAGGCAAGAGTTCTGGTCATTTTTTTCCTTTCCTCTTGGCAGGAATACTTGGAAATTTTAAACAATTTAAATATCAACTGACTTATGTTCCTCTTACCCTTTCATGGAAATGTCAAGCATTCATATTTTCAATACTAATGAACAACTACCAATTGTTTTAATTTCATTATTTTCTCAACTGAAAGAGTGCTTACAGAGCACAGAAATAGCTAAGCTTTCTTTTTATAGATGTCACTGGTGAGCCTGAAACAAGTTTAGATTGAAAGACAAAGAAGAACTCAGATTACCCTCCCCCCTGAATATAATTCTCCTGATTAAGCTAATCTTCATCCCCCAGTTGAAATAATAGGCCCCAAAGAGAGGATTCAAAACCAGGGCAAGCAAAGTCCTCCAAAGGTCACTCAAATCATTCCTTTATTTCTTAGCAGGACTGAGTTCCATCACTCTGCAGGGAATCTACCTACTCTTAAAAATAGCCAGAGAAAGTTTTGCCACTTTAAACGGTAACACATTCTAGGCGAGATGGTTTGGCTTTCTCTCCAGGCACAGCACATATCACAAAACCTGGACTACAGTTGTTGTGAAATTCTATCTAACTAGCGTGATTTGCTGAACAAACTCTTTCACTGACTGGCTACTCACAGGAGGAATGTTAGAGGAGATTTTACGAATAGCATTTATCCCTTCCAGCAATACATTTCTGCTTTAGTTCACTGAATGACGTCCCTCAGATCTGGATAAGTGAATGTGTCTTCCAAAAGGATATCACTTTTTCCCTTGACCTTAAGGAACAGTCTAGTAATAGGAGAAGAGGGTTGACTATGTGGTCCCCGTCCCTGATTAGAAGAACCAAGGGAACCAGGTATGACCCTCAGCTCACATAGGCTTGTTTGGAAAGTCCTCATGGGGCACTCGCCATGCAGACACGGGATCCGGTACCACAAATGGAAAGGGGCCACCACCCGGGCTGAAGAGGCCAAGAGTGTATGCCAAGTCCTTGCCCTATGGAGTGTGTTCTTTGGTCGCAGCTCCCGATGTTTATAGTTTTCCTGACACACGGAAACCACTACAGGGATCTCCTCTTCCTAAGAGCATCTTCCTGAAACCCGAGCTTATTTTTCAGGGACTTGTTCAGGGACCGCCTGTTCTAGGGACTCAAGGAAAGAACTAGGCTTGTAATTCTCTTATCATTGCTACCTCATAATCCCTGTACCTAAAATTCCTTCTTCAGTTAGTCCACGTTTTTTCTCCTAGTTTATGTGGAAGCAGCTTTGCTTGCATCTGTCTTCAGCAAACTTGAGAGAATCGCGTACTTACCTATTCAGTCTGTACTGATTGTGGAACTCTCTTTCCTTCACTGCATTGTATTCATTTTGATACTTGAGAAGTTGTTCTCTCATTTTGGAAACTTCGGTGGTGAACGCCTGTGGAAAGTTATCAGCTTGCTGCAGGTGAAACTGCTGCTCTTGTATTTGCTCAGTGAAACGTTTGGCATCCTGTAGCAGCTGGACCTCTGATTCTTGTGTGCTGGATCCCAGAAAAACAGATTTGCATAATGAGCAGTGTATACCTTCAATGCCCTTGGTAGCTCCTGTGGGGGTCTGGTGAGGTGTGGAGGGAGTATGTCCATGCTGGGTTCAGGTCAATTCAGTGGCATTTCTGTGCCAAGTATTGCACTAGATCTTAAAGGCAAATGGAACTCACACCTAGCCGAGGGGAGCAGACATGAGTAGGAAGCTGGAGTACCAGCTGACAAGTGCTGCCACCCGTGTCTAGATCAAGATGGTGGGAGATGACAGAGAAAGCATTAGTTGGATGGGAATGTGATATTTGCACTTGACCTTCCAGCAGATATTTGATCATGACCTTCCAGCGGGTGAGAATAATAATACCAAGAAGAGTGGGTTCTCCCTCCAAATGCCCTAGCAACCCTGGCTTTCTTGAATTCGTGGATTCTCATGACCTGATTAAAGGAAAATCTTTTCTTCCTTAGTAATAAGAAAAAACAGTTAAATTTTCTAATGACACTTTACCAGGAAACTAGGAAGAAAAATTCTTCTATAAAATTATGTACTTAATTTACATATTTGTGATCATAACTTCAATGCCTGGCTACAGATGTGAATGTCACAGAAAAGAGCAGTTCCTACAATTCCAAGTATATTCTGTGGCTTTGGCCTTATCTTGGGAAAGGGTTAAGCATGGGGCTTGAGGCAGAATTGAATGAGCATAGAAACTGGACTTATTGGACTCTCCAGTGTCTTCAAGGAATCACTGACCTATGGTGCAAGCTAGTGTCAGATCCAGCTTTATCAGCAGATCTGACTCTTCTTTCTCAGAAATCCTCCCTCCTTGCATTTGCTGTCTCTCCAGTTCAGAAGCAAGACCCTGCCAGTTCCTGTTTTAAAGGCAGCACTGTGTGCATGCTCCCCACCAACTTTTCTCACTAGGAGAACTCTTCAGGGTTCTGTTCATTTGCAGAGATGCCCAACAACTTAATCAAGCCTGTCTCGACTGAAGTTACCAGCCCCACCCATTTTCTCAGTATTTACTACATCATTTACTCAACAGCAAAACATTTATTGGGCTATCAGATGTTTCAGGCACTGTGTTAGGTGCTAAATAGCAACAAGAGCTATAAAGATACACATGTAATTTCCATTCATGAATGCTAGAGTTATTTCTTACAATTCATTTCCTTGTATATACTGTATATATATGAAGTTACCTGATATCCTTAACATGAGTCTTCAACTACGGAATTGTAAGGTATCGTCTCGGGCCATTGAGCCCATTTGCCCTCAGAAAGTAGGCAAACACAGTGGTTGCGGCTCCAGCCAGAACACAAATGGTAATTTACACATGTGAACTTGAAATAGAGCATCAGCAGAAGAGAATTTAACAGCTCCTGTAACATGATTTCTATGGACACCTCATTCAATTTCGGTTCAGCATTTCCAGCCTTTATCTGCCCTGCTGCAGCCCCAGCACCAAGAATGAGGAGTCTGCATCTTCATGTCTTTCCTACCCACCAGGCAGTGGTGGGGAGAGAGTGGTGAGTGTTCGTTGTAATCACAAAAGAGGGAACTCTTTTGTGTTGGGGTCAGAAGGGGGTAAAATGTAGCAGAAGGGAAGTAATGGTTTTGTGACACAGCCTGGAAGAAGGAAGAAAGAGTGCCATGGCCTTGGTCCTGCGTGACTCTCACTGGAGTCCAGGGAGCTGAGCTGTGAGCCAGGCAAGGAGGCAGCCACATCAGCACCACACAGGGCTCTGTGGGGCTCTAGGTTAGAGCTATCCAGAGAGTGACAAGTGTTTCAATCTGCAAGGAGGCTCAGATAACTGTGTGGAATTTCTCGCAGTAAAGTGGTGTGAAATATGTTGAAAAGATCACCCCAGACTTTCCATCTAAATCCTCTAAGTTCCTGAGTCCTGAGAGCTGCGTGTACACGCTGGCATTTGGGATCAGTTGTGGGAAATGGAGTCCCTGTTATAGGGGTGAGGGTGAGAATTTGGTTTGGGGCTGGGGAAGAGAAGGAGACAAGCTGGAGGGTGGTTAGGAGCCAGGATGCAGCTGAGTGTGTATGAAGTGGAGCCCAGGGGAGGGTCTATAGGGATGCAGCTCTGCTCTCCTTCACTCCTTCCCCAGGCTCTCATCCTCAAAGTAGCCAAATACCTGGGCAAGCAAAGCAGTAGGAGTAATGGGTGGATATGAGCGAGGCAGAGGGGGAGGACGGAGTGTCTATCACTGTCTCTCCTTGGGTTTTAATGAAGACGTCATGCAAAGCTATGAGGCAGGAGGTGGGGAAAAGGAAGAGGGGACTTGGGAGTAGCAGGACTACAGATTTCCACTTCTTTCTTCGCTCTCCTTCCCCCTTGATTCCCGATGGCTGACTGCACATGCTTAGAAAACCTTGTTGAATTATTCCATTGTCGCCTAGTCTTCTGACCTCTGCTGTTTAGAACTGGGCTAAGGTGAGTGGCTGGAGATAGGAGGAACAGGTGAGAAGTAAAGACAGAAATCTTAGCAGACATAGACTGGAGTTGTTATAGAACCTACACCTCCTGAATGGTGAAGGTGGGGAGGAGAGGATCTTTCAGGAGTGTCCTGTAGCAGAGAATGTCAGTGCCTCACCAGAGTCACCTAGGCCCACTCTAGCGGCCACCAGTAGCATTGGTGGACAGTTGTCATATATAACAACAGCATCTGTGTGTCTCTGCCCGAGAGCTTTCTCTGGCCATTGGAACTTATGGCTTCTCAGAGGGTAAGGTAGAGGTGTCAGGGGCTCACCCACCTAGAAGCAACCCTAGATCAAGGGGAGATGGAAATTAGTGAACAGATATACCAGTGTTCTCGTGCTTTCAGTGGGAGAGTTCTGAGGCGTGTTCTGTGGTCACTCGGTGAGACTGAGCCCCGTTTGTCTGCAGTGTTAACCTGAAGATTATCACATCCCCAGCTGAATAACTTTCTTCCCCGTGTCACTTCCCCACTCCCTCATGATAATGTTCTTAAACCGCTTGAACTCAAATCTTGGTCTCAGAGTCTGTTTTGGGGAAAATGAAAAATAAGATGGGTCCCATTTCAAGTAAGAAGTAGAAGCATGAGTAAGTATGTCTCCACGTTGGTAAATAGCATACCTCATCACGGTATCATGCAGCAAGGTGTACTTGGCTTTTAACTCTGCCATCCTGGTTCCAGGAAGTTTCCCCAGAGCATGTAACTAGCAAAGAGAATACAAGGAACACAAGACCACTATTAGCCATAATCCTCTTTATGCTTTAAGCAAAGATAAAATGGATATATCATAAAATCTTTCAGCTAAACATTAGGAAACACGCAACAACGAGGCACATTAGAAAGGCGGCAGGTGTTCAGAGAAGATGGTTCTAGTTCTATTGGGCTGAGTTCCCTCTCAAGATGAATACTGTGATTTCTCCATCTGTAAACTGAGGGAAGGAATTGATTTAAATTCTTCCAGCTCTAAAAAAATCTCATGTATCTAGCTTTAGCAAACGAGGTACAGAGTATACATTACTAGGGTGGCTATTTGTAAGTTGAAAGAACTAGTAATTATTGAGCGTCTATTATGAGCAGCTGTTGTACATCAGCTGTTTCATTCTTGAAAATGTTTTGTGAATAGGGTGTTTTTTCCTTTCAAACTGAAGTTTAGAAAGCTTAAACAATGTGTTTAAAGTTACAGAAGTAATTAACACCAGTCGTTGTTGAGTCACTAAGTCATGTCCGACTCTTTTATGACCCTGTGGACTGTAGCCCGCCAGGCTCCTCTGTTCATGGAATTTCCCAGGCAGGAATACTGGAGTGGGTTGCCATTTCCTTCACCAAGGGATCTTCCTGACCCAGGGATTGAACTCATGTCTCTCGAACTGACAGGCAGATTCTTTACTGCTGAGCCACTACAAATGTCCCCAAATGTATTTATATGCCACCTTAAATATAATTCATATGTAACTTTTTAAGTGTTGTTTTTGATAGGTTGACCTAATATTTGATTTTATAAACATTTAATTAAACACATTTATTTTGGTTCTGCAGTTTTCTTTCTGTGTTTCTGAGCCAATATATAACTTATTTTGAATCACAAACATTTTCATTGGCTTCAAAAAAGGGTGCAGGCCATAGGCATTGTGCCTTTAAAGTCTAATTGGTTAAAAAAACTCACATATGGGCACTCTTAAAGGAGACAAGTAACTGGGAAAATGTTAGGAAAAGGTTAAGTGTGTGAGTGTGGGCTTATATGAGTATGTGTGTACTAGGAAGCCCACTTGGGAGCCAGCCTTGTAACTAGCAACAAACTAGCCTAGTGAGATAGTCACTGAAGTTAAGCCATTGCTGCTGCTGCTAAGTCGCTTCAGTCGTGTCTGACTCTGTGCGACCCCATAGATGGCAGCCCACCAGGCTCCCCTGTCCCTGGGATTCTCCAGGCAAGAACACTGGAGTGGGTTGCCATTTCCTTCTCCAATGCATAAAAGGGAAAAGGGAAAGTGAAGTCGCTCAGTCGTGTCCAACTCTGAGCGACCCCATGGACTGCCGCCTACCAGGCTCCTCCGAAGTTAAGCCATTAGGAAAGGTAATCATAGAATCATGTGTTTAAAAACACATATAGCATTTTGTTTTAAGGCTGTAAAGACCATTACCTCCCATCCATTGCCCTGCACCATGGAAACAAGTGAACTGACATAGGGCCTGCCCTACAGTAGCTCCTGGTTTGAGGCGATAGGCACAAAAGAAATTATTGAATGCTTAGAACTACACTCAGTAGTTTTATTGTTCATTAAAAAAGTGTATCTGATATTTTGTAATTATTTTCTTTATGTTGTAAGTTAAAGCAAATAAGTAAAATTATAAATTAGAGACCCCTTCCATGGGGTGGAAATTCTAAACTGGTGGTGTGAAGTGGTTGACGAAGCCCCTCTCTCAAAGAAACATTGATCAAGCTGGTCAAAATTATCTAAGACACCCATTTATGGTCTCTGGAAATTGACCTAAGGGCATGAAAGAAATTTAGAGGTATTTATTTAATAAAATCTACTGAAACTCAGAAGAGTAAGAAGACTATGGCATTTACCCCATGAGCTGCATCCATCACTCTTAGCTCCCTCTTGTATAAGAAGCATTCTGGGCAGGGTTGACAGTCAATGAAAATCCCATTGCCCCACCTTTCTATTGCTGAAGATGTATTCCAGGGGGTGGGGCAGCCCCAGAAAGCTGCTGCGCTTTACCTCCCTTCATCCCAAGCTCTGTATGTGAAAGAGCTTTACTGGGTAGGTGACTGAAGCTGTCAAGTAGTGCCCATCCCCACTCCCCGATCTCCTGCTGTACAGGGAGAGTCTCGGTAGGCTTGGCAGCCTAAGAAGATCAGACCCCTTAGCAGATGCTGATCACCTCCTGCCTGAGGATGCTCACTCGATTTGAAACAGTGTAGACAATCCATGCCCCAAAGAATTGTCAAAAAGAATAGTTATCACAAGAATTAACAGTAAAAGGAGGCTAATAGCTTAGTGATACCAGTGGAGGCAGACCAGCAGAAGTTTTAACAAAGAAATTGGGGCCAGAAAGAGTCAAAGAGGGCCCTGCTAATATCACACTTGATACTAGTGGTCCAGAAGGCTGCGGAAAAGCTTAAGGCTGTGACCTGTGAGGAAGAACCAGAGAGGATACTTCTAAGGTCCCTGAGCTAAAGGTGGGGCAAATATGTAAACTCCCTGAACTTTGAAAGCAGTCCTCAAGCCACATACAGATTGAATGGAAAAGAATTAAACCTTGAAATGTTTACTGGCTCAGGAGGCTTAAATACAATCTCTGACCAACCAGTGGTTGACCAGGCTATGGAGCACCCCCCACCCAAGAAGCCAAGCTTAACAACAAAAACAAGGAAAGATTATCTACACGGAGACATCAGAGGCTGCACAATAACAAAGACTAAATGGCAACAAGAAGAAGCCTGGAGGGGATCAGAATCTGGACTTGCCCCAGTGTTATCCAAAATGTCCAGTTTTTCAACAAAAAATCCTGAGATATGCAAAGAAAAAAAGTCAGAAACTGCTTTGGGGTGTGTAAATGTTGGACTTAAAGACTTCAAAGCAGCTATTATAATATGTTCAAAAAATGAAACAAATCACATTTAAAGAATTAGAAGAGATTATGGTGACAGTTCATCAGATAGAGACCATCAGTAAGGTATAGATCTAGGTTAAGAACTAAGATTTTTTAAAAATGATGTTCTTTGGGTAATAAGAATGTATAGTTTTTATATTTTTATTTTTGTTTATCTATATTTCATAATTTTCTCCAAATGGATACATACTACTTTTAATAGCAAAAAGTTAAAATAGGCTTGAAAACAATTGCTATAAGCAATAGGAATTCAGAACAGAATTTCAAACTGGAGAATACTGTGATCAGATCGTAGTGGCAGAAACAGCCAAATTCTAGCTCAGACTTATTGAAAACTCAGCTGAGTTTTCCCTAACTTGAGTCTCATCTGAAACAGCAGTAGTTTGAAGCCTGATGGCAGGTCAGCCATGGATGCCTGTTGGCAGGTTTTATGACCACAGAAAAAGCAAGAAGGTGGACAGGTTTCTTTTTCTATTTGCTATTTACATCACTCCACCAGCCAGATTACCTTTGGTATCCAGAATCTGGAAGAAAGCTGACAGGGCAACACTTGTGATATGTGTTTGTAGTTTCTGCATAACTTGGAAAAGGTTAAATCATAGATGTTCGGAAAAAGCACTGATAAGCTATCTTACTATGGTCTACTATCTTACTATGGTCTATTTACTAAACACAAATCTCTCTTAAAGAGAGTCGGGTTTCCCTCGTGGCTCAGTGGTAAAGAATCCGCCTGCCAATGCAGGAGACAAAGGTTCTATCCCTGGTCCAGGAAGATCCTACTTAGTGTAGAGCAGCTTTGTCCGTGCACCACAACTGCTGAACCTGTGATCTAGAGCCTTGGAGCTGCAACTGCTGAACCAAAGGCCCTGGAGACTGTGCTCCACAAGAGAAGCCTCCACAATGAGAAGCCTGCACGCCACAACTAGAGAAAAGCCCCCACAGTGTAAAGACCTGGCACAGCCAAAGAGAAATTGAATAAATAAATATAAATACAATTTTAAAAAGAAAAAGATTCAGTTCTAGTAGATGAAATTATTTGTCTGTAAACATAAACCTGGAAAAGACAGTTGCATTTTCACCCTGCATGACACAACTTGGTACAGAAACCAAGTTTGTCATGTTTTAAAAATGCATGCTCTAAGAAATAGAGCATAAAGCCCAATCTTAAGTTGTCAAAGAGTATATACAACAAAAGGTTAGATATAATGTCAGAAGTTCATAAATATGGTTTCACAATAGATTCTTGTGTTTTTGAATCGCTTTGTTGGTAATTGAGATTGGAAGGAAACATTTACTATAGAGCTAAAAGTAACAAGAATTCATGATTCATAGATGACATGTAATAATATGGAAAAAATTTCAAAAATTGAAATTCTAGGACTTTCCAAGGAAACTAATAGCTCAGTAAGAGCTTTTACCAAGTGGACTTATCTAGAAGGGTTCAGCATGAGGAAACAATTAGGTGTCTGTGTGGGTGTCTGTAGGGCAACCAAGGTGACCATGGTTATTAACCTGCTCCATTCTTGTTGCTTCTTTGACATTACCTACTGGTGGTCTCATCCTGAGAAATAGCTGCCATGTTTCGGGAGGTAGGATAAATATTTACCATCCTTATCTCTCTCTCACCCTCTCCCTTTCACTGCTAGAAAAAAAGAACATAGCTATTAGATGTAGCTCAAATGCAATCAAACTCTCAACAATTCATCACTCATTTTGTTTGACTTCTCCCCTTGGTTGTCATATCAAGTTTTAGCTTTTCTGTACACCTAACCTAACACATTCACCAAGCAAACTTTGGCCACCTAAAGTCATCAACAAATCTATTTACCTACACTTACACACAGCCTTAATTTCTTTCCCCAGATCTCAAATATGAAGTCTTCCTTTCCTCTTGGTCATGTCTCATCCATCCACATGTGCTCTCAAATATGTATCTACTACACCTTCCTAGGCATCAGTTATACTTTCTCGCCTTTATAATAACCTCTGCTTCCCCTCTTTGCTGGGTCAACACATACGAGTCAAGTACATTACAAGTGGACTTTGGTTTGAATTCCAGCTCTGCTACTTTTTAACCCTGTAATTTGGAGTAATATTTAATCCATCTGTACCTCATTTATGAAAGAGAAACAAAAATAGCCCCATTTCATAAAGCTGTGAAAGTGAAAGTTGCTCTGCTGTTGCTGCTGCTGCTAAGTCGCTTCAGTCGTGTCCGACTCTGTGAGACCCCATAGATGGCAGCCTACCAGGCTCCTCCATCCCTGGGATTCTCCAGGCAAGAATTCTGGAGTGGGTTGCCATTTCCTCCTCCAATGCATGAAAGTGAAAAGTGAAAGTGAAGTCGCTCAGTTGTGTCCGACTTGTAGCAACCCCATGGACTGCAGCCCACCAGGCTCCTCCGTCCATGGGATTTTCCAGGCAAGAGTACTGGAGTGGGGTGCCATTGCCTTCTCCGAAAGTTGCTCAGTCATGTCCAATTCTTTGCGACCCCATGGACTATATAGTCCATGGAATTCTCCAGGCCAGAATACTGGAGTGGGTAGCCTTTCTCTTTTCCAGGGGATCTTCCCAACCCAGGGATCAAACCCAGGTCTCCTGCATTGCAGGTGGATTCTTTACCAGCTGAGCCACAAGGGAAGCCCTCATAAAGCTGTAGTGAAGACCAAAGGAATCAATATACATAAGGTATTGAGTATAGTATCTTGCCTGGAAAATCCCATGGACAGAGGAGCCTGGTAGACTGCAGTCTATGGGGTTGCGATGAGTCGGAGATGACTGAGCGACTTCACTTTCACTTTTCACTTTCATGCATTGGAGAAGGAAATGGCAAGCCACTCCAGTGTTCTTGCCTGGAGAATCCCAGGGACAAGGGAGCCTGGTGGGCTGCCGTCTATAAGGTTGCACAGAGTCAGACACGACTGAAGCGACTTAACAGCAGCAGTAGCATAGTATCTAGAAGGGCTTTATCAATGTTAGTTATTTTATTATTATTATCATTAACATTATCCTCAACCTATAAATTTTCTCCTCTATCTTATAAAAACAAAACATACCTTGAATGCTATGCTCCCATTTAGTTACCCCTTTCTTTCTCTCCTTCTCTTTGATTTCAGTTTTTTCTCAGAAGAGTTGGCTCTGCCCTTTATCTCCACTCTCTTACCTTCCAGTCACTCACCAATCCATAGTGATCAGGCTGCCACTGTATCACCAGATTGGTAAACTGACTGATGATTTCCTTATTTCTCTGGCTGATTTTGATATTCTTCTCATTATCACTGGTTTTCAATAATTTGTTTAGGATATGTCTTGGTGTGGTTTTCTTTGGCTTGAGATTTGTTCAGTGTTTTCAATCTGTGGGTTTACAGTTTTCATCAAATTTGGAAAAAAATTCAAGTGTTATTTCTTCAGATATTTTTTTTCTGTCCCCTTTTCATCTCCTTCTGGGATTCTAATTAAGCATGTTGGGCCACTTGATGTCCACAGATCACTGATGTTCTGTTCATTTTTGTCTTCTAGTCTTTTATGTTTCATTTTGGATAGTTTCTATTGTTATATCTAAAATCTTACTCATCTCTTTTTCTTTAGTATCTAATCTGCTATTAGTCCCATCCAGTGAACTTTTCACCTCAAATGTTGTGTTTTCATCTTTAGAAGTTTGCTTTGCGTCTTTTATAACTGCTGCTCTCTCATTATGTTCATGCTCTCCTCTCCCTTCCCCCTACATTCAAAGCATGTGCAGTAGCTGTTTTATTGTCCTTGTCTACTCATTCTGTTTTTGTGTCTACTCCATTATTGGTTTTTCTCATTATAGGTCACATTTTCCTGCTTCTCTGCATGCCTACTAATTTGGACATTTGGACTAATTTGGACTAATTTGTTTGATTGGACAACAGACATTGTGATTTTTACACTTATCCAATATTTAAATGGATTCCTTTAAATATTTTGGGACTTTATGAGTCACAGTTAAGGTACTTGGAAATAGTGTGATCCTTTCAAGGCTTGCTTTGAAACTTCATTGAGGAAGTCTAGAATGATCTTTCTTTCTGGGCTAATTTGGCCCCACTCCTGAATCAATACACTTCTCCTGTGTCAAGAGGTCTTCTAATCTAATGAACTATTCTTGGCTCTGTGTGAGTTCCAGGTATTGTTCTATGCCAGTCTCTCTGGGGGTTCTTTCCCAGCCTCAGCACAGTCCTCACATGCATGCACTGATCAGCATTCCTCAGCAGATTTCTGGAGTGCTCTTTCTCTCTCTCTCTCTCTCCCTGTGCAACTCTCCCTTCACCTCACCTGTCTAACTTAGCCAACGTGGCCTCCCTGAACCCCAAACTCTGTCAAATCAGCAAGGCCAGCTGGCTCTGTTTGGAATCCCCTCCCTCTATTATCACTTGGAGAAACACTCTCGTAAGTAGTAAAATGGGGGCAATTATAGAGATCAAATTGCCAACATCCACTGGATCATGTAAAAAGCAAGAGAGTTCCAGAAAAACATCTATTTCTGCTTTATTGACTATGCCAAAGCCTTTGACTGTGTGGATCACAATAAACTGTGGAAAATTCTGAAAGAGATGGGAATACCAGACCACCTGACCTGCCTTTTGAGAAATCTGTATGCAGGTCAGGAAGCAACAGTTAGAACTGGACATGGAACAACAGACTGGTTCCAAATAGGAAAAGGAGTACATCAAGGCTGTATATTATCACCCTGCTTATTTAACTTCTATGCAGAGTACATCATGAGAAACCCTGGGCTGGAAGAAGCACAAGCTGGAATCAAGATTGCCGAGAGAAATATCAATAACCTCAGATATGCAGATGACACCACCCTTATGGCAGAAAGTGAAGAGGAACGAAAAAGCCTCTTGATGAAAGTGAAAGTGGAGAGTGAAAAAGTTGGCTTAAAGCTCAACATTCAGAAAACGAAGATCATGGCATCCGGTCCCATCACTTCAGGGGAAATAGATGGGGAAACAGTGGAAATAGTGTCAGACTTTATTTTTGGGGGCTCCAAAATCACCGCAGATGGTGATTGCAGCCATGAAATTAAAAGACGCTTACTCCTTGGAAGGAAAGTAATGACCAACCTAGATAGCATATTCAAAAGCAGAGACATTACTTTGCCAACGAAGGTTCTTCTAGTCAAGGCTATGGTTTTTCCTGTGGTCATGTATGGATGTGAGAGTTGGACTGTGAAGAAGGCTGAGCACCGAAGAATTGATGCTTTTGAACTGTGGTGTTGGAGAAGACTCTTGAGAGTCCCTTGGACTACAAGGAGATCCAACCAGTCCATTCTGAAGGAGATCAGCCCTGGGATTTCTTTGGAGGGAATGATGTTGAAGCTGAAACTCCAGTACTCTGGCCACCTCATGCGAAGAGTTGACTCATTGGAAAAGACTCTGATGCTGGGAGGGATTGGGGGCAGGAGGAGAAGGGGACGACAGAGGATGAGATGGCTGGATGTCATCACAGACTTGTAGATGGACGTGAGTCTGAGTGAACTCTGGGAGTTGGTGATGGACAGGGAGGCCTGGCATGCTGCGATTCATGGGGTCGTGAAGAGTCGGACACGACTGAGCAACTGAACTGAACTAAACTGATAGTTCTCAACTCATTTATTTACCTATTCCAAGGGATCACTGCCCTATGCTATTGTCCAAAGTCTGGAAACCATTGTTTCACCTGATTTGGTCCATTTTTTAGTTGTTTAAGGTAAAGAGGGTAAATCTAGTTTCTGTTAGTCCATCTTGGTTAGAAGTGGAGCCTTAGTGACCTTAATTATTAAGTTCAAACATCCCTCTGTCCTTATTATACATGATAATCTTATGACATTTATTACTATTGACTTCTGACAGTTCATTGTTCTTGAACTCTCTCCTCTGGTTCCTGTGGCATATGGTCTCATGGTTCTTTCCTAATTCTTCTGTTTTTTTCTCACCAACTTTTTGAAAGTTGGTGTTGCCCGTGCTTTTGACATGACCTTTTTTCTTTTAAAAGTTATCCACTGTACCTAGTCTGAACTAACTGTATAGTCTGAACCTGCCTGTATGCCAATGACTCTCAAACAGAGGAGCCTGCAGGCTACTGTTATTGGACAAACTAGGACTTTGTTTGGGCAAGAGCCATTCAGGACTATGGGAATTAAGAGTTAGAGAGCAATAAACATTTTCCTCTAACATTTAGAATACATGACTTACTTAAATGATATAATATCAACATTCATATACTGTGACCATTTTTTAAGAGAGAAATTTGATATTATGGGGCATTTCATCCATAGATTCTGTTAAACTAGATATGTCAGACAATTTCATAGAATAGACAGAATCTATTTAGTGCTATACACCAGTCTTCATCACTTCTTTTTGAGAATGTGGCAGTAGATAACTAAGCACTTTCCTGACTTCAAGTTATGTCCCCTTGAATCTCCTTCTAGCTGCCAGCAGAGTACTCTATCTAAAACACAATTTTCGTACCTTTCCCCAGGGAGAGGTCAATCCTATTGAGGCATAGCCAGTTGGGGAAGAATGCCTGTGCCTTAAAATACAATTTTCACCTTGCTTAAAACCCTTCAGAGGATCCTATCGCTTTCAGGGTGAAGTCTAAATTACTCTACTTGTTATACAAGGGCCTTGGTTATCTGGAGATTGCCACCCTCTCCAAACTTGGCTCTTCTCCTTCTAAACCTACTGTGACCATTTCATTTCTAGAACATGTCCTGTGGTTGGCAGAATGATGCCCCTCCCCCAATCCCAAGATGTCCACATCATAATCCCTATTATGTGTACATATGTTACTTTTTATGGTAAACGAGACTTGGCAGATACAGACTTTAAGATGAGGACATTATTGTGGATTATCTGACTGAGTCCGGTCTAATCACATGAGTCCTTCAGAGCAGAGAATGTTTCTTGGCTGAGTTAGGTACATGAGATGGAAGAAGAAGGAAAGATTGAAAGTGTGAGAAGGATTTGACCTGCCAGAGGAAGTGGTCCTCAAGACAAGAAATAAGGGCTGCTTCTAGAAGCTGGAACAGGAAGAGAACCAGATACTCCCCTAGAGCTTCCAGAAAAGAATGCAGTCCTATCAACACCTTGATTTTAGCCCATCAAGACCCGTATTGGACATCTCGCCTACAGAATATAATAAATTTGTGTTGTTTAAGCCACCAAGTTTATGGTAATTGGTTATGAAAGCAGTAGAAAATGAATACCGTCTCATACTATGTCTTTGTATATTGTATTGCCCTAGCTTCAATTTCTCTCTCTTGTCCACTTTGAGAATTCTTATTCTTCTTTTGAAACATCTCAGTCAGCCTCTGTGGCTGACTTTCATTTCCAGGCAGATTACTTCTTTCTCTCTACTGCTTCTTTAAATCTAGATGCGTATCTTATTGTGCACATGGTAAACTATTATCAGCCTGTGTTTAAATGTGTCACCCCTGTTAGGCTGTGTACTCCCTGATGATAGAAATCCTAGGGTGTTCATCTCTAAGCCCCAGCACATAGCTTGGTATCTTATAAGTACTGGGTAATATTCTTCACACTGTTTGACTTAAGCTTATCTTAAAACCAATGATGTGGCTGTCAGAACGCTTGTTCATTCATTCACTTCCACTCCAACTTTCCCATCAGAGAGGGCAGGTGTAAAAGGAGGACAAGAGCAGGTAACTTGGCCTCAACACAAGACTTCAAAGAGCAGAGAGTGCCATACAACACAGGCTGCCTCACCCACAGCTCCCCGGCTCCCTTCTGTGTGGTTGGCAAGGCTCACAGGATGAGCAGAGAGCTCTGGTACTGCCTCCCACAGCTGTCTTGTTCCTCCTTTGGTGGCCGACCGCAGGAATTCGGGGGAGGCCACAAGTGGCAAACAGGGCCTCCCAGAGTTAAGGTATCAAATGCAGTGGACATTGTGGGTGAGTAATGCAGGTGGCTTAGCTCTGTGTAAGACTTTAAAGTTAAGTTACAGTAATTTTAAGATAACATGCACAGCCAAATAAATAAAAAGCATGTCTAAGCACATATATGCTAATGAGTGACATTCCTTTAAAATACATTTGTCCCAGTGAAACTGCAGTTGCTTGGAATTTTAACAATCATTTATCCTTTGTTTAAATGATTTTACCCCTACTTCCAAAGATCGTGGGAAAAGAGGATAGCAGGTTGGAGTGGCTGTGAGCCCAGGAGGCAGGAAATGAACCAGATTAAAACCCAGATTCCTCTTTCCAAACTTCAAAGGACAAACTAATGGTTAAGAGTAAAGAAGCTAACTGGGCCAGAGTCCTGAGGGGTATTTACACGATAGTCAGAACATAATGGAGTTAGGAAACAGAGTTAAAACACGAATGACTAAAATCACAAAAACAGGAACTAGAAGAGTAGGGGTGGGGTCAGGAATGGCCGTGTGGGGGCGGGGCAGGAAGAGCTGTGCTGCCTGCCGACTCTGACCAATCAGTTTTCATTTATTTACATGCAGGGGTCCCACCTCTAGGGCACCTTTACAGATCTGGAGTGCCTTTAAGCAGGGAGAGATCGAAAGTGGAGCTGGGACCCATCTCTCACACAAGGGTTTCAAATGTATAAAAGATGGTCAATTATTCATCTCACTATGCAGATCACAGAGTGCAGCCCAAGGAGCCATCACTGTAAAGTGGGGAGCCTGGAGCACGTTGGCTGGGTCCCCGGACCTGGCTACTCTCTGCTGCTGCTCCCACCTTTCAGGGTCCTCTTTGTGCTAAGGATACCTCCCCCTCACCTGGCTGGCAGCCAATTCCTCCAGCTCTGGGCTATGAGGTTACAGATAAAGGATATAGCCACTTCCCACAACAAAGAAACTTGGGACCTTTGGTGCCCACCTTCCTGTTTTGAAGATGCATTTGCCCACACTGCTCTTCCCGGTGTTAATAAATAACAGTGCATTTACCAGAGAGGCATCTGGGAAGCCCCGGTGCCAGATGAGCGTGCTCTGTGGCAGCGTCCTCCACTTCCCCTTCTAGCAGGCAGATTGGGATGGACAGTGAAGCTTTTCATTGCTAACCGAAGAAGTGTTGTTTGGAAAAGAACAAAAACCCGAAGTGACAGCTCGCAACTTCCTCATTAATACCATGAAATGGAAACTCAGGAGCAGAATATGAGGATGTTTGAGTTGCATTCTTGCTAATCTCCTGGTAGGGGAGCTTTAAATCTTGGCAACATATTTGGGCAAGCCATTTAAATTTTGTTTATTTTATCCCAAAGTTTTTTAATCTTTTTGATTCTATTGTAAGTGGAGTTGTTTTTGCAATTTCATCTTTGGATTGTTTATTTCTAGTGTGCAGAAGCCATTTGATTTTGATGAGTAAAATTATTAACCATGAAAATATAGGCCAATCCTTAAAACCTGCTGTAAGCTTTCCTATGAGTTCTACGGATGTTTCTGTTAAGCAGAATATCTCTCACTCTTTTATTCATTTGATATAGCCCAGATATCTAGAACCTGCTGAACAGTAGAAATATTTCATCGTGATGTTACTATAGCTCACGCATTCCTCAATTAGAGTGCTTATCTTTAACGTTGAAATCATGCTCAGATGTCTATCCACCAGATGGGAAGCTCTCTGAAGGTGGAAATCATTCTGATGTCTCAAGAACCTAGCACACAGCAGGTGCTAAGCACATGCCTCAAGAATCCATCAGCATCTGGCAGATAGGGGTGTGGCATGAGAGGCTGCACATATCAGTAAAATAACTAACCATGAACATAGAGGGCAGTCATTAAAACTTGCTGTTTTACCTCAATATATAACCTGTCCTCTCCATATACACATGTGAATCGGGCCAAAAGGATAAAGGACATCACCTAAATAATATAAAACAGTCAATCTAGAAGGAACACCAACAACCTGAAGGGTGTGCGTGCATGTGTGGTGTGTGTGTATGTGTATGTGCATGTGGGCAAGTGTGTATAAAAGTTAAGAGGATATAAGCTGGTGTTATGTGTAGAAGATTTATGGATTGGTTGATTGTATGTGGAATGCACACTCCCCATACAGGTTGGAATGGAATATTAGCCTTTGAATAGAAAAACTGTCAAACATTTTCTCCTGACAGCTTGTCACTGGGGGAAAGTCCTCAACTCAACCTGATCTACTTCCAAGGATGCATAGCTCAGCCCATAATTACTCAGACTTCTGTAGACTGTTAGGTCACATTTAAGTACCAGAAATATTAAAATCCATGAATAAAGCATACAATCCAATACCTGAATGTTTGAATCCTAACAAAAACTCTTTAAAGGGAAAGATAAGAGAATTTTTATAATTAAATGGGTATTATAATGTGTTATACTTAAACTGAAAGTTAGATCCTCAGAATCTTTTGTTATGTACTTATATGAACCAATTAGTCACTTTATAGATTTCTTGAAATACTATAACTTCAATGGTAACCAATGGATAGCAATTGCTCATGGTAATTATAAAACAGCCTATTCTGGGATTTCCTCAGAAAAGGGTGGAATATTCAGAAATTAACACAGTTTGCCAAGAAGTCTGTTTTTTTATGATATTTGAAGACATAGTTTTTAGTTTTGAAAAAAGAAGAGAAAACCATATAATGTCACCAAGTATAATTTTAAAACTTTTTCACTTGATACCAACTTTGATACCCAAGCAAAGTAAAATAAAAATACATGAAAAAAAGTTTAAAAAGTAGATTTTAACAAACACTTCACCAAACACAGCTGTTTCTAGTTCACTAAGTCAGTGATTACAAAATATTTTAATGTGCTTGCTGGCAAACATGAAGAGCCTCATTTCATGGAAATGCCACATTTCCAGTTATCCTTGATAGGTTGTAAAATTTAGGGACTGGTAACTATTTCTACATATTTCTTAATCAGGAAAAGTAGGTAAGATACTGCCCATATCTCTTAAAATATGTGAGATGCACCTGAATCCATGTCACAGCAGTGTATTTTACTCCAAATATTGCAAACTAGCAGTCCCAGATGGTGCTAGGGGTAAAAATTCCACCTGCTAATTCAGGAAACGTAAGAGACTCAGGTTCCGTCCCTGGGTTGGGAAGATCCCCTGGAGAAGGAAATGGCAATCCACTCCAGTATTCTTGTCGGAGAATCCCATGGACAGAGGAGCCAGGTGGGCTACAGTTCATAGGGTTGCATAGAGTCAGACATGCCTGAAGCAACTTAGCACACAGCAGTCAAAAGTACAAATCTGCAGATATTTTTAGTATGTACAGTTTTTAAAATTAGAAAATTAGCTGGTACCATCTAAAAACTTGTAGATTTTGCCATAAAGACTGAATTTCCAGCTTCTCTTGAAAAAACTTTAGATTTGATGACCCTGGATTCATATTCTAACATTATAATAATCAATTGGCATTTAGCAGAGACTGACTTTCAGAAGTAATAAAAGAGGTTTCCCCCTTTTAAAAGGAGCCCAGTCTACCCTACCCTTTCAATGTATGTACAATGTACTAACACCTAGGCTGTTTCACTTGTTACCTTTACAGACCTGTAGTAGTAGGCATTTAACATTGGAATGCTGCTTTGTTTCATGCTTTATTAATACACATACACAAACACACATAACTATATCAGAAGTTTAAAACTTAATGCTTTAAAATTTCTGAGATTTTCTTACTGTTTTTCCATTTTAGTTTCTGATAATTTTATGAAAAGATTAAATAAATAAAAAAAAGCCCAGGTCCAGATGGCTTCACAGCTGAATTCTACCAAAAATTTAGAGAACAGCTAACACCTATCCTGCTCAAACTCTTCCAAAAAATTGCAGAGGAAGGTAAACTTCCAAACTCATTCTATGAGGCCACCATCACCCTAATACCAAAACCTGACAAAGATCCCACAAAAAAAGAAAACTACAGGCCAATATCACTGATGAACATAGATGCAAAAATCCTTAACAAAATTCTAGCAATCAGAATCCAACAACACATTAAAAAGATCATACACCATGACCAAGTGGGCTTTATCCCAAGGATGCAAGGATTCTTCAATATCCGCAAATCAATCAATGTAATACACCACATTAACAAAATGAAAAATAAAAACCATATGATTATCTCAATAGATGCAGAGAAAGCCTTTGACAAAATTCAACATCCATTTATGATAAAAACTCTCCAGAAAGCAGGAATAGAAGGAACATACCTCAACATAATAAAAGCTATATATGACAAACCCACAGCAAACATTATCCTCAATGGTGAAAAATTGAAAGCATTTCCTCTAAAGTCAGGAACAAGACAAGGGTGCTGACTTTCACCATTACTATTCAACATAGTTTTGGAAGTTTTGGCCACAGCAATCAGAGCAGAAAAAGAAACAAAAGGAATCCAAATTGGAAAAGAAGAAAAAAAAAAAAAAAAACAGATGCAAAGCTACTGCAAAAAACTTACTCCAATTCTTTCTATAGTTTCTTCATGGAAGTCCATTATTAGTAATTGATCTCTTCATCTTATATACTTCTGAACTCTGTTTTATAAAATGTAGATACTTTGGGGAATTGCAATGTGCTAAACTATATCACAACATGATGTCATTAATAACACAGTGTTAAAAATGTGTATTGGAAGTAGACTTTAGTGGTTAAGAGTTGAGGCTTCATAGTAAACAGAGAGATTTAAATCTTATCTGTAAAATTCAATATTTCTTTGGTTTCTTTAAGCCAAATGAAAATGACAGTTTTGAAGCCACCTACTTCATGGGGTCATTAATGTATTAATGAAACATGTAAGTACTTAGAATATTACTTTGCATGTATTAAGCTTTTGGTAGATATGAAACAAGTATAAACTATTATTATTAGAAATGAAACAATCAAAAGAAATTCCTTGAACACTCCCTCTTTGAGTGAGTGCAGAATACACACGCATGTGCACACACACACACACACACACACGTATTATTTGTTCTCAAGGAGCTTATGATAAACCTATGGAGTGATAGCATATCTGTTTTTCTCTTAATTGTAAACTCAGAATGTACAAAGACATGCTAAATATTGCCATAGAAAAATAAATAAATAAATAAATATGATTCTGAAATTTTTGACTAACATTTTAAAAATATTCAAATTGAGATATTTTATTATTTGGATATTGAAATATATTTTATTCAGTTTATTAAAACTTTATACACCATGGAAAAAAATTAAGCTAAAAAGGTTCTGAGAAGAATGTGAAAAAAATGTGTCAATTGGCTCAATTTTGGAGGAGGGGGCTGAAAAACAGGAAACGTTCAGTTAAAATAAAGAGTTTTTCCTTATCTACAAACATTATCCTAGCAGCTATTTTTTGGCTTTGTACATTATAAGCTTTGACAAAATAGCAAATTATAATTTGTAAGAAAGTTGCACATAAATTCTGAACAACTTACCCTAGCAGTTATCATTTTAGTTGAGGTTTGAGCCAAATAAGTAAACACTGAGTAATGTAGTCAAATGAGAAAATAATATCCAGGCAAGTCAAGCAGTGGAACCCTAGGGATTCTAAGAGGGGGGTCTTTGGGACAAAAATATAGATTCAGAAAAAGCATGCTGCTGCTGCTGCTGCTAAGTCGCTTCAGTTGTGTCCGACTCTGTGCGATCCCATAGACGGCAGCCCACCAGGCTCCCGTCCCTGGGATTTGAAAGAGCATAATTTATGACTTACAAAAGACTGAAAATTCCATTAAGCTAGGGACCATGCTCATCTTTCCCATCACTATGTTTCCAAGGTCTAGTTCATATGGAGCTCACAAATACATGCTGAGTAAGTGAAAGGAAACATACATGCGAGTGCTTAGCAAATAGCAGTCATTCAATAAGTATTTATTAAATGGGTAAATCATCAAATGAGTTTATTAAATAAATATCAATATTTATGAAATGGAACCCTACCATAGTGAAAGTCGCTCAGTTGTGTCCGACTCTCTGTGACCCATGGACTATACAGTTCATGGAATTCTCCAGGCCAGAATACTGGACTGGATAGCCTTTCCTTTCTCCAGGGGATCTTCCCAACCCAGGGATAGAAGCCAGGTCTCCTGCATTGCAGGCAGATTCTTTACCAGCTGAGCCACAAGGGAAGCCCAAGAATACTGATGAAAATATACAAAAAGTACAAATTAATAATTCTTCTTTTTGACATTTTTTATTGAGAGATTGTTATGTTAGGTGCTTTATGTATGTTATTTCGTCATCACAATAATCCTATGAAATAAATATTCCTATCTAAAATTTAAAAATAAAACTGAAGATGCTTGAGAAACTTGAACAAGGTCACAAAGCTCTTAGGAGGCTTTGTAGGAATTTGATCACAATCCTATTCTGTTACTCATTTTTAAATGAGTTAGGGAAGCTCAGGAATAAGCAGCATAATCTTGCTGATAGCTTGGAGATAGTGTGCAACACATCTAGAGAACTAAAGGTAGTACAGGTTGGCAGGTATAAAAAGACCATGTAGGGGTGGGCGATACTTATAGAAGGACACTGTGCCAAGTTGATGCTGTGAGGCCGGTAAGAGGAAGAAGAGGATATTGGCTAATTTGAAATCACTTATAGTGTGAAACCAAACAACAGTAGTCAAAAATAATTATAAAAAGGGAGAAATGCTATTACATAATGGTATGAATATAAAAGTAACTATTATAACAAAAGCACAAGTCTTCCTAAAATCCAGATACTCTACTATGTATAAAGAGACACGTTAATAAATATAAAGGACAAATAAACTTTAAAATAGAATTATACTGTAAGAAGAGAAAACAGGCAAGGAGCTAGTGATAGAAGCAATACTTGTTTGAATACTTTGTTTTATAGACATGATTTAGAGCAGTATAGTACCTTAATTATAAAATTAAAATCATTTCCTAAAAGCTGAAAACAGAATAAATCAATCAAACATAACTATGTATCCAGTTGTTTCATAACTGCATGATAACTTTAAAAATTATGTAAAACAGGGAAGTATGAACTGACTGGATAGCTAATATATCAAGTAATTTTTCTTAGTTGAGGAAATATGATTATGGCATCATGGTTACATTTTAAGGGAATTTTTATCTTTTAGAGATACATAATGAAATATTTATGAACAAAATTGCTTTGATATTAGGAATTTGCCTTACAGTAATTAGCAGTTCAGTGATACGGGAAATAAGTGAGGGATGAATCGATGATTGCTGAAGCTAAGTTTTGGGTTCTTGGGGGCTCCTATATTATTTTCTTTACTTTAATGTAGTTTTGGAAATTTTCTTTAAAGGGTTATATATATTTCTTGATAATCAGAAGTATCAGAATTTAGATATTGAAGAGTGTTGACCTAAAATACTTTAAAGGCCATTAATTTATTTCAGTAATATTATAGTTTCTATATATATATAATAATTATATATTATGTGCTTCCCTGATATCCTATATAATTATATCTTATAATAATCAAAATTATAATATATATTTAATCATCCCTATAGTCAACATTGGGCTTCCCTGGTGGCTCAGATGTTTAAATAATCTGCCTGCGGTGCTGGAGACCTATACCACAGAATTAGAATATACTATATTGACTAGTTTAAAAAGAAAGCATAAAGGAACAAAATTTCCTAGAACATATTACAAAGATACTTTGAATATGTTCTGATATTCTTATCAAACTTAGAGACTACATTCTATTCTACAGAGGAAAAGAGATACAACATTGATTGGTATTTCATCAAAGTAGTTATTTTTTATAGAGAATACCCTTATTTTGAGCATTTTGAGAAGTGCTGTGTATTTTGAGAACAATAGATGAATGTAATTAATATATAGATGAATAAAATATTAGTTATAATTGCAAAGAAATCTGTGGGAAAATCTAAACGACAGTGTTTACGTTGTGCATAATAACAATATATGCCAGAACAGTACACTAGGAGCCTGGAATATGTTATCTCAATTAATCTTCTGATAATCCCATGAAATAGGTATGCGTCAGAGAGTCTGTGTTCTAAGGAGAGAAGCAAGGGTTCCAATTCACGGTGACTTCAGGGTTCATCCTCTTTTCACTGTTCTACTCTGTCTCCTGCCATGTTGGCTAGAATCAGACAACAGTTACAGACTTGGTACCAACTATTGAGAAGTTATTATCCCTTAAGCACTAATTTCAAACAAATAGCTGGCACCATATTTTAATTATAGAACTCTAGAAGAATTCCCGTTAAAATCAGAAATAAGGTGGGGAAGAGTGATATGTATGAATCTAAAATATAAATTAGAAAATATATACCGATGCATTTAGACAGAAAATGATGTGCAAAGACAGAGAAATAGTCATTACTTGCAGCTGATATAAATGCCTACATGAAAAATAATTTTATAATGCAGTAAAGAAACCATTTATAAAATAAATTTATAAAAATATAGGTTTCCAAATTAATCAGACTAGGAAGTTTTAAAACATATTGAAGAAGAGATCTAATTCATAACAACAATGGGAAAGATAAAAATATGGAAATACATTTAACAAGAAATGTGAAAGCGCTATACAGAAAACTATACAAAAGTGTATAGGGAAATGTAAAAGAAGATTTGAACAAATGTCCCAGGCTGATATCTTTTTTATCAGCCAGTTATCCCCAAATTAGTCACTAGAATTTTTGGAACTTAAATGATTGTCCAGTGGACGTTGGCAATTTGATCTCTGGTTCCTCTGCCTTTTCTAAATCCATCTTGAACATCTGGAAGTTCACTGTTCACGTATTGCTGAAGCCTGGCTTGGAGAATTTTGAGCATTACTTTACTAGCGTGTGAGATGAGTGCAATTGTGTGGTAGTTTGAGCATTCTTTGGCATTGCCTTTCTTTGGGATTGGAATGAACACTGACCTTTTCCAGTCCTGTGGCCACTGCTGAGTTTTCCAAATTTGCTGATATATTGAGTGCAGCACTTTCACAGCATCATCTTTTAGGATTTGGAATAGCTCAACTGGAATTCCATCACCTCCACTAGCTTTGTTTGTAGTGATGCTTTCTACGCCCACTTGACTTCACATTCCAGGATGTCTGGCTCTAGGTGAGTGTGAGTGATCACACCATTGTGATTATCTGGGTCATGAAGATCTTTTTTGTATAGTTCTTCTGTGTATTCTTGCCACCTCTTCTTAATATCTTCTGCTTCTGTTAGGTCCATACCATTTCTGTCCTTTATTAGAATTCTTGGGTTTTGTTGTTGAGTACAGTGTAATGCTACTTTTATGAACATTTTCAGGTATTTAAAATAATCTTTCCAAATATACATATATATGTGTGTGTGTGTGTTTATTGAACCCATCTTTGCATGAAATGTTCCCTTGGTATCTCTAATTTTCTTGAAGAGATCTCTAGTCTTTCCCATTCTGTTGTTTTCCTCTATTTCTTTGCATTGATCACTGAGGAAGGCTTTCTTCTCTCCTTGCTATTCTTTGGAACTCTGCATTCAAATGGGAATATCTTTCCTTTTCTCCTTTGCTTTTCACTTGTCTTCTTTTCATTAGGGACTTCCCTGGTAGCTCAGATGGTAAAGCATCTGCCTACAATGTGGGAAACTTGGGTTTAATCCCTGGGTTGGGAAGATCTCCTGGAGAAGGAAATGGCAACCCACTTCAGTATTCTTGCCTGGAAAATGCCATGGATGGAAGAGCCTGGTAGGCTACAGTCCACGGGGTCGCAAAGAGTCCAGACACGACTGAGTGACTTCACATTCACCTGTCTTCTTTCACAGCTATTTGTAAGGCCTCCCCAGACAGCCATTTTGTTGTTTTGCATTTCTTTTCCATGGGGATGGTCTTGATTCCTGTCTCCTGTACAATGTCACAAACCTCTGTCCATAGTTCATCAGGCACTCTTGTCTATCAGATCTAATCCCTTGAATCTATTTCTCACTTCCACTGTATAATCATAAGGGATTTATTTGATTTAGATCATACCTGAATGGTCTAGTGGTGTTCCCCACTTTCTTCAATTTATCAGATCAGATCAGATCTGTCCCTCAGTCGTATCCAACTCTTTGTATCCCCATGAATCGCAGCACTCCAGGCCTCCCTGTCCATCACCAACTCCTGGAGTTCACTCAGACTCACGTCCATCGAGTCAGTGATGCCATCCAGCCAAAAAGGAACTATATTATGATACATGCTATACCATGAACAGACCTTAGAGACATTATACTGAGATAAGCCATATGTAAATGGACAAATATTGTATGACTCCCCTCATATGAGGCACCTAGAATATTCATATCCATAGAAACAGAAAGTAGAACAGTGGTTACCAGTAATAGGGCAGCAGAGAAGGGGGGTTTATTTTTTGATGAGTACTGAGTTTCAGTGTGAGATGATGAAAAGGTCTGGATATAGATGGTGGTAATGGTTGAATAGTAATGTGACTGTGTTTAATGCCACTGAACTGTACACTTAAAAATGATTAAAATAGTGAATTCCATGTTATGAATATTTTACCACAATAAAAAGTGATAGAAAAAAAAGGTTTAAAAAAAGAAAAAAAATGGTGGGAATGTCGATGTTATATACATTTCTATATTTTCTTTTATTGAGGTATAGTAACAGTTGATTTACAGTATCATGTTAGTTTCAAGTGTTCGACATAATGATTCAAATTTTTATAGATTATGCTCCATTTAAGATGATAGGATATTGGCTATGTTCCCTGTGCTTTATGATATATCCTTGTAGCTTATTTATTTTATACATAGCAGTTGGCCCCTCTTAGACCCCTACCCCTACCTTGCCCCTCCCCATTTCCTTCTCCCCACTGATAACCAGTACTTTGTTTTCTGTTTGTGAGTTTGTTTCTGTTTTGTTATATTTGTTCATTTCATTCTTTTTGTTAGATTCCATGTGGAGGAAATACTTTCAGCTCTTCACCCATGAATATGATGTTAGCTGTGGGATTATCATATGTGACCCTTATTATGTTAAGGTATGTTTTATCTATATTCATTTTCTGGAGAGTTTTATCATAAATGGATGTTGAATTTTGTCATATACTTTTTCTACATCTATTGAGATGGTCATATGATTTTTATTCTTCTATTTGTTAATATGGCATAGCACATTGATTTGTAGATGTTGAATCATTCTTGTATCCCTGAGCTAAATCTCTCTTGATCATGGTATATGATCTTTTTAATACATTGTTGAAGTTGGTTTGCTAGTATTTTGTTGAGAACTTTTGCATCTATATTTGCTATTGATGTGTGTATGTGTTGTTATCGATACTGGCCTCTAAAATTCTTTTTGCGTGATTTTTGTGTAATTTTCTTATCTTTGTGGGAATTTTGCTTCAGGATGATGCTGGCATTGTAGAATGAGTTGGAAGTGTTCCTTCCTCTGTAATAATTAGGGACAGTTTGAGAAGGATAGGTGTTCATCATCTCTAAATATTTGGTATAATTCACCTGTGAAGCCAAGTGGTCCTGGACTTTTGTTTCTCGGGAGGTTTTTTAAAAAACTTATTTATTTATTTATGGTTGCACTGAGTCTTTGTTGCTGTCCTCAGGCTTTCTCTAGTTGCAGCAAGCGGGGGCTACTCTGTTGCAGCGGGTGAGCTTCTCATTGTGGTGGCTTCTCTTGCTGCAGAGCACAGGCTCCAGGGCGTGGGCTTTTGTAGTTGCGGCACATGGGCTCAGTAGTCGTGGCTTGTGGGTCTTAGAGTGCAGGCTCAGTACTTGTGGTGCACTGGCTTAGTTGCTCTGGGGCACGTGGAATCTTCCTGGACCAGGGATCAAACCCACGTTCCCTGAATTGCCAGGCAGACTTATCCACTCTACCACCAGGGAAGTCCTGTTGGGAGTTTTTAAATTATTAATTCAATTGCATTACTTCTAACTGGTCTGGTCATATTTTCTATTTCTTCCTATTTCAGTCTTGGTAGATTGTACATTTATAGGAATTCATCTATTTCTTCTCGGCTGTCCACTTTATTGGTATATAATTGTTCTTAGTAATTGCTAATGCTTCTCTGTATGTCCATGGTGTCGGTTGTAACTTCTCCTTTTTCATTATTGATTTTATTGTTTTGGGCCCCCTTTTTTTCTTGATGAGTCTGGCTAAAGGTTTATCAATTTTGTTTATCTTTTCAAAGAACTATTAGTTTCCTTGACCTTTTCTATTTTTAAAGCCTCTATTTAACTTATTTATGCTCATCTTTATGAGTTCTTTTCTCTTACTAACTTTGGGTTTTGTTCCTTTAGGTGTAAGGTTCTAGTTCTTTTATGTATAAGGTTAGGTTGTTTGAGATTTTTATTGCTTCCTGAGAATTTCTGTATTTTCTAATTTTTTTTAATAATGAACAAGCATTACATTTATAATCAGAAATTTTTTCTATGAAAAGAGAAAAAAAATTTTTTCACATGTCTTCTAGAATGTAGCTCTGGGCAGGGTGAGGCATAAGATGTTTTAAAAAAATTATTATTCTAAGAACTTATATTCTAACCCAAACAACACAAACAAGCATAAAAAACAGGTGGAAAATTGTAGCAATGGATTATGTTTTATATAATTGAAAATTGTAGTGATGGATTATGGATTATATACATATGTATATGTAATATATACATAAAAGTATAAGAGAAATTGAGTCATATAGCAAGACATGTGAATAGCTCATTTGGTAACTCCCAGTTATTTTGAAATATAAGGAAATTATTGCTTTCTAAAACCCCAGAAGCATTTAACTAGGAAAGTTTTAATATGGGTGGACTTTATTTTTGTAGCATATTTTATAGTCTAGCTACAAATTAAGGGTACTGTAGAGATCAGTTTAGAGTAGATGGTGTGGAATTGGGAGACTTCAGCAGCCTTGGTGAGGCGTGGGCAGGACATTTAGTTGTTTTTTTTTTTTCATTTAGTTGTTTTGAGACCTCCTTGCTCATCTGTAAAATGAAGCGGCTGGTCTTGATAACATGCAATGTCATTTCCTGAAGTTTTACAGCACTAGAAAAGTGTGAAATAGTTGTTTAACATTAAAGTTCATTTAATAAACTAAATGCAGTTTGTTATAGATATTTTATATTAATTACTGGAATAGTATATTCAACTTCCACCTGATAATGTTATTATTCTGTTTGCTATAGTACTGGTATTTTAAAATATGAAAAATTCAAGAAATCACAGTGAATTAAATTGTTATGAAAGCAAATAGGTCCACAGTAAAACTCCTTTAAACATTGGAAATTGGGTATGTTGGCTAAAAATTTACATTGTTTGTAAAGTAAAGCTGTTTAGAACTTCTGTGTCCTAAAAGTTTATTTAACTTCATTTATATCAATGTAGTAATACAATCTGAAGCAAATATTAACACAACTGACCACTGGCAAAATGATGGATAAAGCATTTATCTTTGATGCCCTACTGCTTGGATGCAGTCATGTCCTCTAACTTTGTTCTCTCAATACCCATTCCGGAAAAGAAATCCTATAAAATTAGCTTTACATATGGACTTAATATCTTCTTTAAACAAAATACTCTGGTACAGACCCCACCATAATTCAATTTCTCTCCCTCTTTCCCCCTTGAGTCTCTTTTCTTTGTTTCTTTGTCATCTTTATCCTACCACCTTCATCTCTCTGGGCTCCGCTACATTCCTCTGCACTGTATTTCTGTTTTCTGTGTTTGGATGGGAATTAGCAGGAAAATTAGAGAATATGGGCCACATATTAAGCAGCAGATGTTAGCTAGATGTGGAGCAGGGAGGAAGAGCAACTTAAACTCAGCCTAGATTCTCCAAGTCAGGCTAAACCCCTCTTCTGGGTCTTGCCTTAGAAAAGAGAAAAATAAAACCCCCCAGTCCACATGCTTATAGCTGCTAAAGAACAACTTCTTCCTCCTCCATGCCCCTACTGTTTCATAATGCAGAATCAAAGATAAAACATGAGGGAAAAAATAGGGAAAACAGCATATATAAAAGCAAAAAGTTTTAATATGTTTACCTTCTATGTGCTTATATTTTCAGTGCTACAACTGTATCTTTATTCTGTGCATTCTGCAGAATCCATACTTTATTGAATTAATAAACCCTATGCTTATTAGGGCTTCTGAGGTGGCCGTAGTGGTAAAGAACCACCTGCCGATGCTGAATACCTAAGAGACGCAGGTTCAGTCCCTAGGTTGGGAAGATCCCCTGGAGGAGGGCATGAAACACAACCCACTCCAGTATTTGTGCCTGGAGAACCCCATAGACAGAGGAGCCTGGCGGGCTACAGCCCATAGGGTCCCAAAGGGTTGGACGTTACTGAAACAACTTAGCATGCACATGCTTATTAAAGTAAAATTTAGACCTAGGGAAGCTATGCATGCCATTTGTATAAAATATGGTTTTCTTTTTAAAATCCCTTTCATTCCAAACACTTGTTTTTCTCTGCTTTGTAAATGGATCATTTTGGAGTGGTAGCAGTTATGGAAATGGGTTAAGACACAGAGAAATAACCCTAATAAAGAAAAGAGAAAGTTCTCTTCTCTGCCAAGCAGTGTATATCCAACATAATCATCATTATATACAGACACTGTGCAATCTTTGTGGTCAAATTTGAAAAGAATGACTCTAAAAGTGGCTATTTTCAGAGTTAGCGAAGGGAGAGGCCAATGCCATGGCATTAAGGGAGGGAGTTGAGGGGTGCAAAAGACCTTAGTGTGCTTACTGACCCCCTCTCCAAGGCCAAACATACTGTCTTGGCCCAAGGCTGGCTCTGGTTTGAACTACTTTGCAGCTTGAAGCTCCACGAAGTGAGAAATGGGCCTGTTTTTTCACTTTTGTCATCCCCAGGGTTAGTACAGAGCACGACTCAGTAAATGGAAAATAAGGACTCATTGAATGGAGGAATAACTAAAATGAAGTAGATCTTTATAATTTTCCATTGGAATTAATGATTTAATCAAAGGACCATCTGCACTTATAACTTTCTTTGCTATTACATGGCTTCTAATTAATAACATTTAGTCATAAACTATTACACCTGAAAAGGACCTTGAGCTCTCTAATCTGACCTCATATTACAGATGAGGACAAGCGACAAGAAAGTGGGAGTTTGCTCACTAAGATCATGGGTTTCTGGACCACCACCCTAAGGCCCTTTACACTCTGTCATGTCATGATGTTTTTAAGATGATAATGGTAGTAAAAATGGGAACTTACTTTAAGCCTATGTTTATACCATAACTGACCACAACTTATGCATCTATTTTGTCATCTTCTTGTGCAACAATTGTTAAAGCTGAACTTTAATATATATAAAGTATCAAAACACATGTCATATCATTTGTACATGATTGAAATAAATACACAAGCAGAGGAAGCTGTGGTAAATAATGGTGGACACTTTCAAATAAGCAAAATAAGGGCCAAGCAATTTTACATTTGTTGATGATGATCAACAAATGGTTTCTTATACTCTGAAATTTTTCACTTCAAACAACAGGATATGACTGAAATCATAGATAACATCAAGCCAGCAGCAGAGAAAGAAACTCAGTAAGATAGACTATATCTCAGAATGCTATAGTTTGAATCATGTTTAAAAAGATTTACTTAGAAGAACTTGGGTGATAAGTTATCAGTGTGTTCAAATGTTTACTATTAAATTACTACATTTACTCTATTTTATAAATTTTCTTTAGTTACTAGCACAGTGGAAATCAGCTTAAAATGAACATTTATTGAGAATTCATATACTGAGATGTATTTCATAAGATAAACTTGAGTCTTTTAAAAACAAGTTTTGAAGAAAATGAACAAGCATTCAAAAGATATACATTCAACATGAAATTATTCAAGTGGCATGGAATTAGTTTAATAGTTTTGCTTTTCCATAATAATTTAATTGTTTAAGATGTACACTATATTTATGAATGAACTGAAACAAATTCCTAAGCTAAATTTTATTATTCAGTTTAAATGTATATAACTATATAATATAAATGATATTGCATGATATTATATACAATTATGTAAAATATAATGAGACATATATAAGGATTGATGCTGAAGCTGAAACTCCAATACTTTGGCCACCTCATGCAAAGAGTTGACTTATTGGAAAAGACCCTGATGCTGGGAGGGATTGGGGGCAGGAGAAGAAGGGGATGACAGAGGATGAGATGGCTGGATGGCATCACTGACTCGATGGACATGAGTTTGAGTGAACTCCGGAGTTGGTGATGGACAGGGAGGCCTGGCGTGCTGCGATTCATGGGGTTGCAAAGAGTTGGACACGACTGAGCGACTGAACTGAACTGAATATGTTATATATTATATAAATTCATATTTATATATTATTTTTAAATACCTAGTGAAGACAAAACAAATAATACCCTAAGGAACACAAGTGATAAAACAGATAAAACCAAATTAACCCTTAACTTGAAATGGCTATATAGACATTTCAAGAATTTAAAGCCTTGGATTTTGTAACAATATACAGTGAATCTTAATTATTCATGTACTGTGTGTTTGAAAATTTGCTTACTTATTAGAATTTATTTGCAACCCCAAGATAATACCTGTGGGCCTTGGGGACCATTTGCAGACACGTGCAGGGCCGTGAAAAGTTTGAGTTGCCCAGCACGTACATCCTCAGCTAAGCTCAGAGATCAACACTGTTGTCTTGTTTCAGCTCTCATACTGTAAACAAGTGTTCTTTTTGTGGTCTAAGTGCCATGTTTTTCAACATTTGTGTGTGTGTGTGTGTGTTTATTGATGTTATCACCATTTAAAATGGCCCCTGAGCATAGTTCTGAGGTGCTATCAAGTGTTCCTCAGTGCAAGAAAGTTGTGATATACCTTAAGGAGAAAATACATGGGTTAGAAAAGCTTCCTTCAGTCATGAATTATTGTTCTCTTGGTCATGAATTCTGTGTTAATGAATTAATAGTATATGTTAAATAAGATGTCTTTAAACAGAAACATTTAAAATAAGGTTATATATTGATCAGTTGACAAAAATATTATGACCAAAGAGGCTCACAGAGACCTAACCCTATATTTCCCCTAGGAGCAATGGTTCGGTATTTGCTAATTCAGTGTTTGTGGTGACTTTAGAAAATATAACTATCATAAATCATGAGAAACAATGGGAAGACACACAAAAAAACACAATTTCATTTTTTTTATGATTTCTTTCTTCAGTTCAGTTCAGTTCAGTCACTCAGTCGTGTCCGACACTTTGTGACCCCATGAACCTCAGATTGCCAGGCCTCCCTGTTCATCACCAACTCCCGGAGTCCACCCAAATTCATGTCCATCAAGTCGGTGATGCCATCCAGCCATCTCATCCTCTGTTGTCCCCTTCTCCTCCTGCCCTCAATCTTTCCCAGCATCAGGGTCTTTTCAAATGAGTCAGCTCTTCACATCAGGTGGCCAAAGTATTGGAGTTTCAGCCTTAGCATCAGTCCTTCCAATGAACACCCAGGACTGATCTCCTTTAGGATGGACTGGTTGGATCTCCTTGCAGTCCAAGGGACTCTCAAGAGTCTTCTCCAACACCACAGTTCAAAAGCATCAATTCTTCGGCACTCAGCTTTCTTCATAGTCCAACTCTCACATCCATACATGACCACTGGAAAAACCATAGCCTTGACTAAATGGGCCTTTGTTGACAAAGTAATGTCTCTGCTTTTTAATATGCTGTCTAGGTTGGTCATAACTTTCCTTCCAAGGAGTAAGCATCTTTTATTTTCATGGCTGCAATCACCATCCGCAGTGATTTGAGGAATTAAAAGGAAACTCAAGATCAATCTCTCATACAAGATACAAAAATATATTTTGTTTCCTCATTGGTTATATGAAGATTTTTAAGTCTCTGGAAATTTAGAAAAATGACAGCAAAATTAGGTGCCACACCCCATGGATCTCTTGGATCCTCCATGATCCCCTTTTGGTGTGGGATACATAGTAAAGAGATTTTTGTTGATAAGGTATTGACAGATGGACATCCCAAGACTCCCATGGAATATTCCAGTTTCATAAAATTCTAATCTGAGAATCCCTGGATACCCCATTGAAGACAGGCTATTAGTACATCAAGTGATTATATGTTCTGTAGTCTTATAAAGAGTGGACCTTTGGATATTTCTGTTGATCCAGAACCCCTGTAAGGACCCACATAGTGGATCTTTCATGGTAGGTCCATGCTGGAGGGATTCCTAGTCTAAATCGCTTCATCTATGCTAGTGTGAAGTACTTGCAAGATGTAACAAAGAACCTACCAACTGTCATTCTAGCTTTAACCAAAATCAGGCAATTCTTGATCTCTCTGTGGATTGCTGAAATCAGGCTTTTGTTTAAAGTTCTTTCCATGAGATACACAATGAACCTTTAAGGAGTATTAAGATAAACAGTATTTATTGTTGACATTTCAAGTAGTTTAAAAAGTGAAAGTTTAATTTTTATCACGAAATCATACACTCCCTAAAGAACCATTTAATAAGTCAGAAACTACAAATATGTTAAATTAATAGGTGTAATATCAACAAAGGGATCTCAACATTACAAATAATAATTATTAAATTTACTTAACTCCGTTTGATAAAAATAGAAACATAAAGGGTTTCTTTATTTAATAATAAACTCTATTAAGGGAAAGGAAAATGTGCTTTTGGAATCTGATCCAGATACAGTAAATGCAGATCCCTTTTGAATATACTTTGCATAAAAAAAAGAAAAGAAGTTTGAATATGTTGTGAGCATTGACTGATGAAAGCACTTTTCACATAGGCCTTATAAAAACATATCTTACTACTTTAAAATTCCAACATATATTGGTGTTCATTTGTTCAGATCTGAAAAACAAGTGGGCATAATGTGTCAGTTTTATGTTGAAAGTGGATATGGGATAGAAGGTTCTGACTGCCATCATCAGTAGATGATCCTAGGAGTCAGGACAGGCTTAGCATGAGAAAGTCCACAATGGTTTCCTAGCAAGAGGGAGAATCAAGGTCAGAGGGTGGGAATTTTGTGCAAGTTGAGGACAGGAAGTCAGCTCTTCAAGTTTTTGGTCATTTGATGGCTGACTCCTTGAAACCCTCTCCCCTGGTCTTTGTGACACTGTACTCTTCTGATTCTGATATTTTACAATCCTTTTGGTTCCTGTGGTTTCAAATTGACATCCATTTCCATTCTGTGTTGTTTGTAATACTTAGATATTCAACTGTATATTAGGTATTTCTACTTTGCATCTTGTCACTCTATTCAAAACAGAAATATTACTGCTACACTCTCCCCAATTTACTGCTGCCTCTCGACTCTCATTGTCATAAGATTACTTAACTTCAATTGAAGTTGTATTTCATGTGCTTTCTCAACTCTTCCTCTCCTTCCATTTTTCATCCCTTATCAGATTCTGTAGCTTCTATTACTCTTTGCTAAAAATAGCTGCTTCCCAGGTGGCTCAGTGGTAAAGAATCTGCCTGCCAATGTAGGAGACTCAGAGACACAGGTTCTGTCCCTGAGTTGGGAAGATCCCCTGGAGAAGGAAATAGCAACCCACTCCAGTATTCTTGCCTGAGAAATCCCATGGACAGGAGGACAGAAGCAAGCTACAGTCCATGAGGTCACAAAGAGCTGGACACAACTTAGCAACTACACACACACACACATATACAAGCTACAGTCCATGAGGTCACAAAGAGCTGGACACAACTTAGCGACTAAACACACACACACAAAACAATAGCTGCTACCCCTTCACCACCTCTTCTGCCACCATGCCACCTTTCATATGCAATAGCATTTCCTACTGGTTTCTAGCAGAAGATTCATTCTTAAAAATTGTGCTAAATCAAAAAAAAGTTTCCCATTATCAATCATAATTTTAAAAATTCAGCATATATTATTTAGCTTTTGGCCAGCTATAATGCACCCTAGCAAATGACTGATAATATTCAGATCCACCTGTCCTGGAACTCTATTTTGACACAACATCTATCAACATCTAGTCACTCACATTCCAGAAAACACACTTTGGGAAACAATGACTTGGACTATTTAAATGGCCTCTAAACTGCATGGCATCTGGTCCCATCGCTTCATGGGAAATAGATGGGGAAACAGTGGAAACAGTGTCAGACTTTATTTTTGGGGGCTCCAAAATCACTGCAGATGGTGACTGCAGCCATGAAATTGAAAGACGCTTACTCCTTGGAAGGAAAGTTATGACCAACCTAGATAGCATATTCAAAAGCAGAGACATTACTTTGCCAACAAAGATCCGTCTAGTCCAGGCTATGGTTTTTCCTGTGGTCATGTATGGATGTGAGAGTTGGACTGTGAAGAAGGCTGAGCGCCGAAGAATTGATGCTTTTGAACTGTGGTGTTGGAGAAGACTCTTGAGAGTCCCTTGGACTACAAGGAGATCCAACCAGTCCATTCTGAAAGAGATCAGCCCTGGGATTTCTTTGGAGGGAATGATGCTGAAGCTGAAACTCCAGTACTTTGGCCACCTCATGCGAAAAGTTGACTCATTGGAAAAGACTCTGATGCTGGGAGGGATTGGGGGCAGGAGGAGAAGGGGACGACAGAGGATGAGATGGCTGGATGGCATCACTGACTCGATGGACGTGAGTCTCAGTGAACTCCAGGAGTTGGTGATAGACAGGGAGGCCTGGCGTGCTGAGATTCATGGGGTCGCGAAGAGTCGGACACGACTGAGCGACTGAACTGAACTGAACTGAAACTGCTCTCCTTACCTAATCTTTCCCTTTCCAATGCACCTACAGTTTTAACTTCTCTCAATTTCTTAACTAATTAAATTATTCCTTTGCTCAAAACTTTAAGTGAGTCCCCACTTATCTAAGCAGTGATTTAAGTGCCAGGCTCTCCACAACATGGTACCAGTGTTCCTTTCCACTATTATCTCCCTGCCCCCCACATGACAGGATGGCACAGGAGAAAAGACATCAACTTTGGAGTCAGACCAGGTTCAAATTCCAGCTCTGTTGCTTGTTGTTGTTGTTCAGTAGTGTCTGATTCTTTGCGACCCCGTGGACTGAAGCACACCAGGCTTCCCTGTCCTTCGCCATCCCCTGGACCTTGCTCAAACTCATGTCCATTGAGTTGGTGATGCCATCTAACCATCTCATCCTCTGTCATCCCCTTCTCCTCCTGCCTTCAATCCCTCCCAGCATCAGGCTCTTTTCTAATGAGTGGGCTCTTCGCACCAGGTGGCCAAAGTATTGCAGCTTCAGCTTCAGCTTCAGCATCAGTCCTTCCAATGAACATTTAGGATTGATTTCCTGGTTTCTCTTTGCTGTCCAAGGGACTCTCAAAAGTCTTCTCCAACACCACAGTTCAAAAGCATCAATTCTTTGGCACTCAGACGTCTTTATGGTCCAACTCTCACATCCATACATGACTACTGGAAAAAACCATAGCTTTGATTATACGGACCTTTGTTGGCAAAGTAATGTCTCTGCTTTTTAATACACTGTCCCTAAAAAGTGTGAAACTATAGGCAAATCATTTATTTCTTTGAACTCTTTCTATGCTCATCTGCACATGCAGAAAGTAATTGTGTGGATGGGAGGATGTAGTGAGACAGTATTTGTGAAAGCTTCTTGAACAACTGTACCAAACTCTCCGCCCCCATGGGCTATAAATTTACTAGTCAGATTGAGCCTCTTTCATGTGGTAGTCAGTGTCTGCCCGGGCTAAGTGAACAATAATCTTTTAAAATTAAGAACTCAGAATCCCACCTATTAATGTCAAAAAATGATTAATAAAGCAATTTTCTGCCTTTATTTTGGGTATTTTCTATGGTCCTGAAGGGACAGGAGCCAGTTCCCATAGCACATCCAGAAATTTTAGGTAGAACTATAACACTGGTCTTTGGCTAAGTGGGGTTTGCAGGGCCCAAGAATCAACAGCAGTGCCTGGAAAGCAAATCCCTGGTTCACAGGGATGAAACAAAAGCCCAATGCAAGAGCCAGAAAGCTGTACTTTTGTTAGATTTAGAAAAGCTTAAAAGTGCTTAAGATTTAACTTGAAAGTTCAACATGAACAAAATGCAAAGTCCTCAATACTCCTTCCTAAGAAGGAAAAGGGGATTTATGTTTGATGTCTGCAGCCTAAGTGCCTTGAATAGTGTCTTGCATATACGGGATGCTCAGTTAATATAGGATGGGTGGATCCATCTTATCTATGCTCTAGTATACATATCTTTATGCTCGGAATATACAGGTCTGAATATCAGATCAGATCAGTTGCTCAGTCGTGTCCGACTCTTTGCAACCCCATGAATCGCAGCACGCCAGGCCTCCCTGTCTATCACCAACTCCCGGAGTTCACTGAGACTCACGTCCATCGAGTCAGTGATGCCATCCAGCCATCTCATCCTCTATCGTCCCCTTCTCCTCCTGCCCCCAATCCCTCCCAGCATCAGAGTCTTTTCCAATGAGTCAACTCTTCACATGAGGTGGCCAAAGTACTGGAGTTTCAGCTTTAGCATCATTACTTCCAAGGAAATCCCAGGGCTGATCTCCTTCAGCCCTGGACTGGTTGGATTTCCTTGCAGTCCAAGGGACTCTCAAGAGTCTTCTCCAACATCACAGTTCAAAAGCATCAATTCTTCGGCGCTCAGCCTTCTTCACAGTCCAACTCTCACATCCATACATGACCACAGGAAAAACCATAGCCTTGACTAGACGAACTTTTGTTGGCAAAGTAATGTCTCTGCTTTTGAATATGCTATCTAGGTTGGTCATAACTTTCCTTCCAAGGAGTAAGCATCTTTTAATTTCATGGCTGCAGTCACCATCTGCAGTGATTTTGGAGCCCCCAAAAATAAAGTCTGACACTGTTTCCACTGTTTCCCCATCTATTTCCCATGAAGTGATGGTACTGGATGCCATGATCTTCATTTTCTGAATGTTGAGCTTTAAGCCAACTTTTTCACTCTCCACTTTCACTTTCATCAAGAGGCTTTTTCGTTCCTCTTCACTTTCTGCCGTAAGGGTGGTGTCATCTGCAGATCTGAGGTTATTGATATTTCTCCCGGCAATCTTGATTCCAGCTTGTGTTTCTTCCAGTCCAGCGTTTCTCATGATGTACTCTGCATAGAAGTTAAATAAACAGGTTAAATAAAAATAAAAATAAATAAACAGAAGTTAAATAAACAGCCTTGACGAACTCCTTTTCCTATTTGGAACCAGTCTGTTGTTCCATGTCCAGTTCTAACTGTTGCTTCCTGACTTGCATACACATTTCTCAAGAGGCAGATCAGGTGGTCTGGTATTCCCATCTCTTTCAGAATTTTCCCCAGTTTATTGTGATCCACACAGTCAAAGGCTTTGGCATAGTCAATAAAGCAGAAATAGATGTTTTTCTGGAACTCTCTTGCTTTTTCTATGGTCCAGCGGATGTTGGCAATTTGATCTCTGGTTCCTCTGCCTTTTCTAAAACCAGCTTGAACATCAGGAAGTTCACGGTTTACATATTGATGAAGCTTGGCTTGGAGAATTTTGAGCATTACTTTACTAGCGTGTGAGATGAGTGCAATTGTGCGGTAGTTTGAGCATTCTTTGGCATTGCCTTTATTTGGGATTGGAATGAAAACTGACCTTTTCCAGTCCTGTGGCCACTGCTGAGTTTTCCAAATTTGCTGGCATATTGAGTGCAGCACTTTCCCAGCATCATCTTTCAGGATTTGGAATAGCTCAACTGGAATTCCATCACCTCCACTAGCTTTGTTTGTAGTGATGCTTTCTAAGGCCCACTTGACTTCACATTCCAGGATGTCTGGCTCTAGGTCAGTGATCACACCATCGTGATTATCTGGGTCGTTAAGATCTTTTTTGTACAGTTTTTCTGTGTATTCTTGCCATCTCTTCTTAATATCTTCTGCTTCTGTTAGGTCCATACCATTTCTGTTCTTTATCAAGCTCATCTTTGCATGAAATGTTCCTTTGGTATCTCTGATTTTCTTGAAGAGATCCCTAGTCTTTCCCATTCTGTTGTTTTCCTCTATTTCTTTGCATTGATCGCTGAAGAAGGCTTTCTTATCTCTTCTTGCTATTCTTTGGAACTGTGCGTTCAGATGTTTATATCTTTCCTTTTCTCCTTTTCTTTTCGCTTCTCTTCTTTTCACAGCTATTTGTAAGGCCTCCCCAGACAGCCATTTTGCTTTTTTGCATTTCTTTTCTATGGGAATGGTCTTGATCCCTGTCTCCTGTACAATGTCACGAACCTCATTCCATAGTTCATCAGGCACTCTATCTATCAGATCTAAGCCCTTAAATCTATTTCTCACTTCCACTGTATAATCATAAGGGATTTGATTTAGGTCATACCTGAATGGTCTAGTGGTTTTCCCTACTTTCTTCCATTTAAGTCTGAATTTGGCAATAAGAAGTTCATGGTCTGAGCCACAGTCAGTTCCTGGTCTTGTTTTTGCTGACTGTATAGAGCTTCTCCATCTTTGGCTGCAAAGAATATAATCAATCTGAGTATACCCATCTTTAATAAATACTTGACTGGACTTGACTAAATGTGTGGATTAAAAAATATATACTTATTAAGCCCAGCTGCACCAGGTGTTAGCTGCAGCACACAGGATCTTAGTTCCCTGACTAGGGATTGAACCTAGGTTCCCTGCATTGGGAGTGTGGAGTCTTAGCCACTGTACCACCAGGGAAGTCCCTAAACATGTGGATTTATAGTCAATTCAGTCAAAGGCATTTAATAATGTACCTTAAACATTGTTCCTATGTATTTCTACTTTATAAGATATTTGAATCTATTATTTATATTATCATCATTTTTTAAAATTCCCTAATCATTCATTTATTTCTCCCCTCACAGTAAGGGAGTGTCACAGCTTGAAAGTGGGTGAGGAGAGAGAAATGAAATTAGGAGATTAAATATATATATATTTTAGTCAAAAAGTTAACAGTGCATCTAAAATGTATTTGAATATGTTAAATGGAATAAAGAGGAAAACAAGCTTAATTTTTTAAAAAGCTGCAAGAAGATGGAGAAAAATGAGACCTAAGTGTGTGTAACATGTTTGTCAAATTTGTTTGGAAAGCATGTTACATTTTATACACTGCATTTTTCCTTCAGCACTCCAGCACTCAAGGTGTTTATAACTATCATTCCTGTATGAGGGAAGAATAGCCAAACCCCTCCTTCACAGTTACAGGAACCAAGATTCAGCAAAGCTAATGATAGATCCAATAAAAAGTAGATCCAGAGGTAGAAGCTAGGTCTCCTGAGTATTCAGGAATAAATACAGTTTGTGAGTGTAAAGTGAACCTGACACATTTAGAGAACATGAGTAGTTAGGTTGAATGGGAGAGTTTGGCTGGGATGAAGGCATATATAGAAAAAGAATAGGAAATCAGTTTAAAGAAATAAATAAGAGACAGATTACAGAGTACTGCAAATGATAATAGTAAGAATTTAGATTTTTAGCCATAACTTTGAAATGATTTTTAAAGCCATAAAATCCTTTTTAAATAAATCTTGTTTTAGTTGCTAATTCATACCTGACTCCTTGTGACCCCCAAGGACTGTAGCCTGCCAGGCTCCTCTGTCCATGGGAATAGCAACCCACTCCAGCATTCTTGCTTGGGAAATCCCATGGACAGAGGAGCCTGGTGGTACATGGGGTTGCAAAAGAGTCAGACACAATTTAGCAACTAAGCCACCACTACCACCAATTAGAAATCTTGTATGAGATGCCAATACGTAAAACAAATTAAAAGGAAGTGGTTTCTCCAATAAAAGCTGTTCCCACTTCTTGCCCTCAACCTCCCAGGAGGAAAGTTTGAAAACTGTGGAAAAAAAGTTTGAAAAGTCAGGAATGCAGACATGTTTGGGGCAAAGTAGTGTAAGTGGCATGGAGACCAAGTGGAGGGCCCACTGTGGAGGCAGAAAGCACAGAGCTGGGACTGGCAGGGCTGCCAGGAGGAAGGGCAGGCAGAGATGCTTGAGACAAAGAAGGAGCGGAGCACAGGCGGGACTAGTTCAGATTCACTTGGGTGGTTGTGGAAGGACAGCACAGTCACAAAACTGCTGAAGGCCAAAGGAGGAGGCTGCTGGTTTTGATGAAAGACAATGATATACCTTATAAAGTGTTTTCATCATTTAGACATTTCTCCTACACAGTGTGATGGTCAAAGAAAGAGAAAGCAGAACTTTTTTTCTTGACTGGTTTTCTTCCCTTTTCAAATAGATTAAACAAAAGTCCACCGCAAGAGTCAGAAAGTTTAGCTTTATTATATTTAAAATTGTGTTTAAGGGCTTGAGATTTCACCTGAAAGCCCAATGTGAAGAAACTACAGGATTCTCTATGGCTTATTCCAAAAAGGAAAAAGAACCATATCCATATTAGTAACATTTCTGTCCTTCACACAATCTGGATAGCTAGCACATTCAGTTTTATCTTTAAAAACTATTTTCCCCACTGGGGAGTTAATTGTCATGAAATGATTTACTCCAAGTACAATTATTTTCTTGTGCTTCATAAAATAAGCAATGAAAGTGAAACTTGTTGAATATGTGCATCTGACTAGCTGCAGGAATTCCAAAGAGGATGATTTTGATTGAAAATAAAGTTTTTGGCAAACTGAGTTTGATGAAGACAGTCTCTTCCTCCGCGTTTCTGAGACTTATGATGCAAAGAGCTCCCGCCCTTTCCTGAGAACACAGAAAGCCTGACTCAGGCCGGCAGCTGGCAGCGGCCACTCTTAAAACAGCTCCAGCCCGGCACCCTTCCCTGCTGGGGTGAGTGAGCGCCACCGCAAAGATGAAGCTGGCGAACTGGTGCTGGCTGAGCTCAACTGTCCTTGCTACATATGGTTTTTTGGTTGTGGCAAACAATGAAACAGAAGAAATTAAAGACGAAGCAGCCCAGAATGCCTGCCGGGTGAGACTAGAGAGCAGAGGGAGATGTGAGGAGGAAGGCGAATGTCCCTACCAGGTGAACCTGCCCCCGCTGACTATTCAGCTTCCCAAGCAGTTCAGCAGGATCGAGGAGGTGTTCAAAGAAGTTCAGAATCTCAAGGAAATTGTAAATAGCCTGAAGAAGACTTGCCAAGACTGCAAACTGCAGGCTGATGACAGTCGAGACCCAGGAAGAAATGGATTGCTGTTACCAGGCACAGGAGCCCCAGGAGAAACTGGGGACAACAGAGTGAGAGAATTAGAGGGCGAGGTTAACAAACTGTCCTCTGACCTTAAGAATGCCAAGGAGGAGATCGATGTGCTTCAGGGTCGCCTGGAGAAGCTGAATCTTGTAAATATGAACAACATAGAACAGTATGTTGATAGCAAAGTGGCAAACCTCACATTTGTTGTCAATAGTTTGGATGGCAAATGTTCATCTAAGTGTCCCAGGCAAGAACAAATACAATCACTCCCAGGTATGTATAATAATGTTTTCTTATCATTTGTTGATGAATGTTATATAACTCAGTAGGATCTATAAACGTTAACCTGAGAAATTATGTTAAATAAAGGACAAATTAAAAGTTAAGCCTTTTATTCATCAAGGTAGTACAAGGGAAACTATTATCTTTCTAAATGTGACCACAGAAAAGAGATAGGACCTAATTACAAAAAAGTCATAATGAGTTCTGAATCCATTTTAAAGTACTTTTAAAGATCTTATTTGCTGACACCAGAGCTACACACAAACAGAAGTGGAGAGAATGTCTTAATGTTTCAGTGACTTTAACTTACTTATCTGTTCACTGAAGTATATGAAAACAGTAGAGTTAAGGCAGTGTTTGTGGTTGTACTCTGTTCGCAAATCAATTTTTTTGTGGTTGGGTGATTGCTCCTTATACAGCAACAAGAGACCTTTGAAAGATTTTAGCAAGTAATCTGCAGTTAATAATCCCAAACATCTAGTGGAAATAGGAGATTTTATGGATCGGATAAAAATACTTATATGGTTTCATGTGTGTGCAAAACTTTTTACTTTGAGACCTAGTGGCACAAAAACTATTTTATGCAGAGTTTTGGCATGCTACTGAGGAAAGGAATACATTCTTATTTCTTCCTTTCTATTACTAGAATTCAAGCATATAGCAGTAGAATCCATCCTCCCCATCCAGATTATTTGAATTAACTTTAATAAATATATGTTAAAGACCACAAACCTAACTACCCACTCTGTCCAAGAACTGCTGGCTGTGGCACTGGTTCCCCCAAACCCTGGTATTCCACGTGAGTTCCTGGGACCCTTGCTGATGGTCTTCTGAAAGCCGTCTCTGCATGAGTGTGACTTGAAGGGGTGTGGTGCCTGCAGCAGAGATCACGTTCCTTTGAAAGAAGCACCTCATGCATGCTCCATTCCCAGGGAATCAACCAGTGAAGGTGTTTGGGAGTTTCAAAGACCACTGTTGCTAATACTCCCAGCAGCCTGTATCTAAATGGACCCTGCACGTTGCAAGGCAACGTTCATGTCGTAGGTGGCATACCTGGGTGTGCATTAGATTGGTACTGCATGGCAATGTGCAACGACAAGAATAAGATTCTGCTATTTTTATACTAAAGTTTTGGGGAACTGTCTGAATATTCTGAGTTCTAAATACACATGAATATATTATTTGTGGCTCATAGTGGCTTGTATTAATGTATTAAACTTGCCTGATCTGGCAAGGATTTTTGTAAAAATTATTTTGGAGTAAATATCTCTAGTGGTTCCTACAAAGCCACATTATTTGATGATTATACTTATACTGAATGTAATCACCTATGGTTTCCTTCTAAAAACCAAACATGTGAAATGCTGAATATTTTCCTGGATAATAAATCAGAATAAGAATATTCATATATTAGTGAAGTTCTTTTTTAACCTGAGCTTCTTTGTCAAGCAAGTAAGATAAATGGAAATGTTGATCAATGCTGTATTTTAGAATTTTAATAAATCATTTGGAATAATCTTATAAAATGACCTGAAAGTGGAGTATATCAGCCTCTTTGCTGCTGCTGCTGCTAAGTCGCTTCAGTCATATCTGACTCTGTGCGACCCCATAGATGGAAGCCCACCAGGCTCTGCCGTCCCTGGGATTCTCCAGGCAAGAACACTGGGGTGGGTTGCCATTTCCTTCTCCAATACATGAAAGTGAAAAGTCAAAGCGAAGTCGCTCAGTCGTGTCCAACTCTTAGCGACCTCATGGACTATAGCCTACCAGGCTCCTCCGTCCATGGGATTTTCCAGGCAAGAGTACTGGAGTGGGGTGCCATTGCCTTCTCCATATCAGCCTCTTTAGGTGAAAGGAAATAGAAGCCTGTGCGTCCTCTGCATGCATGGAATGCAATTCTAGGAGAGTTGGAATCATCTGAGTTTCAGGACTAAGGAATGAAGTGGTTACAGGGACAAGCTTTGCTCTCTCTTGGCTCTGCCATTTAAAGATCCTATGAAGTTGAGCAAGCCACTGATCCTTTTTGAGCCTAAATATCCTTTTTCACCAGCAGATTAGTAATACTACCTATGTCATAAAGTTCACGTGCAGATCAACTGTAAAAATGTCACCAAGTCTTTGGCAGAATCTCTAAGACACAAGCAGAGCCCTCACTAAATATCATTAAATTACTAAAACTATCACTTTTATTTCTTGTTGTTATTAGTTGTTGATATTGTCAATATTATTAAACCAAGAGGATGTTAGAGAACTTTGCCTGCTTTATAACATCAAGGTCTTGTTCTGAGCCTTTAATAAGCATTTGCTAAATAGGTTCAAGTAATTTAGCCGAGAAAGGTTTCATTGTCACCATTGATCAAATTATCAAACTGCTTTTGTGCATATCAAGAATTCTTTAGATGCTTAGTTTTTATTAACAAAATCCAATGCCTTTCTGTTTTCACTCCTTCAGTTCAACAACATCTTATATATAAAGATTGCTCTGAATACTACACAATAGGCAAAAGAAGCAGTGAGCTCTATAGAGTTACACCGGAGCCCAGAAACAGTAGCTTCGAAGTTTTCTGTGACATGGAGACCATGGCAGGAGGCTGGACGGTGCTGCAAGCACGTGTTGATGGAAGCACCAACTTCACCAGAACATGGCAAGACTACAAAGTAGGCTTTGGAAACCTCAGAAGAGAATTTTGGCTGGGGAATGATAAAATCCACCTTCTGACTAAGAGTAAGGACATGATTCTAAGAATAGACCTTGAAGACTTTAATGGTATCAAACTCTATGCCTTGTATGATCACTTTTATGTGGCCAACGAGTTTCTCAAATACCGTCTACACATTGGTAACTATAATGGCACAGCTGGAGATGCCTTACGTTTCAGTAAACATTACAACCATGACCTGAAGTTTTTCACCACCCCGGATAGAGACAATGATCGATACCCCTCTGGGAACTGTGGGCTCTACTACAGTTCAGGCTGGTGGTTTGATGCCTGTCTTTCTGCAAACTTAAATGGCAAATATTATCACCAAAAATACAGAGGTGTCCGAAATGGGATTTTCTGGGGTACCTGGCCTGGCATAAGTGAGGCACAACCTGGTGGTTACAAGTCCTCCTTCAAAGAAGTCAAAATGATGATCAGACCCAAGCACTTTAAGCCGTAAATCACTAATGCTAACAATTCTGGGTATTCATTACCCAATAGGGCAATTAATTCCTTCAGCACTTTGGAATATGTTTCAAACTCCTTTTCCACGGCTTAAAATTTATCTCTGAGCAATGGGTTCTTATGCCACATAGCATTTGAAATAAAGCTGAAAAATATGCCTTTTAAAGAAGTCCTTTGTCGCTATTCTGCTGTTATTGAAATAAACACTTGCAAGCAATTGGAAATATTAAGAATCACACATTAGACTTATAATGCTTTTAATTTCTCTTATTTAAAAAGTTTTATATTACTTATATTACTCACTCTAATTAAAAAATAATTGTTTTTTTTTCAGCAGGCTAGATTTTACACAAGTGACCTCTGTTTTGACAGTGATTTAAACACATTTTTTTCAGGCTATAGTTACTGGGTATTTATTTGTATCTAAATACCCTGTTCCTCATTATGAGATAAATTTACTCAGTTTATAGCATTTATGGCATTTTAGTTTCCAAGAAAGAAGAAATATAATTAAACTTGCTCAGGTACTATTCGTGAAATGTAAAATTTTATCATTGAAAATATTTTAAAATGTGATAGTATAATGTCCCTCCAAAAAGCATTCAGAAAATTAATTTAACCTTAAAGACCATGATTTAAAGGTAGTTCTTTTATAGTTTATAACTCTTTAGATGTTTGATGGTAAAAACTGCTTTAGTATAAACAATATCTTCCTTTGCTGTAACGCATAATAGTTTTTAATTTAAGACTGCTCACTGCTGTGCGAGACTACTGGTAAACTTTCCTTTGGAGAAGTAGGTGTGGCCGAGGAATGAAGTGCTTATTTAGAGGCTATAACATTCTGAAAGCCAAGTTTAGATCCAAAGCATTGATATTATTAGGTGATTCACTTTATACAAAGCTAAGTTTATATGACAAATAGGTAAATCTTCATATTTATAAAAAGCTTGAATTTGAAATATATAGAAGAGTAGTTCAAATATGTATTTCAACCCTAACTGGTGTATTGCTTACTTTGCTATCAGAAGATTCAAACACAGGTGTGTTTTTTTTTTTTTTAACAAAAGTAGCTAGAACGCTTATAATTCATTCATTCTAAAATGCAAGAATCATATTTAAAGGATAATAAAAATAATTTGTTAAATTCCTCTATTATAAAAAGGAATCATTTCAGAGAGAACAGCAGTATTCTATAGCATGTTTTAAAAATGCTCTAGAATAACATTTGGAAGAATACACAATACTGTATGTGAGTCATAGACATACAGTCAATCTTTAATTTCTAGTATCTTTTTCTACTAAAGTAGCCAAGTTTTCAAAATAAATTCACAAAAATGCAGCTTTACCCATTATTTGAAAATAATTGAGAATAGTATCGTTAGGTAAGAAATTAATTTTTCAAGTATTGCCTTTTTATAGATAATTTGAATCAAAAAGCAAGACATTCTTTTAAAAATATATAATGTACAAAGTTCAGGTAAGCATAATGAAAAATTATGTTATTATTAATAATTATTAAAATGCCAAAACAAGGGAAATGCAAATAGAATTAAGTGACTACCAAAATGTAAGATATCATTGTAGATTTCAATGGCTTCATATCTCTCAATTGGATACTAAGTGTAAATGTTGTAAACTAATTTATTCTTTACTTCTCTCTCTTTTCTGATTTTTACAAAAAGGCTAAGAAGATTTTGATATTATACAATATAATATTTCAGATAAAGGTATTTTTACTTACTATATGTAACTACTAACATGTGTATAAATTTAGGCAAATTTCTGAGATGAAAAATAGATTCCTTAAAAAATACAGTTCTAAAAAAATAGCTCACATAGCAACTATCCACTGATTTTAATAGGATGCAGGTATCATTTCAGGAGAATTTGGCAAATAATTCATTAATCTACGTAAATACTCAAAAGCCTGTCTATCTTTCCATCTTCATCAAAGAATCAAAATTTTATTTTCTATTATACATTTATGGCACCTTTCTAATAACAAATTCTATAACATAGAAATTCCTTTTTGAAGTCAGTTCATGTCACTTATAAAATATATTTTAGATTTTTATAATCTTTAGCATATTGATGGGAATAGATTCTATTTGAGAGAGTTTTTTTTCCTGGCAAAACTATTCACTAATATCATGAGCTAATGTTCACAAATGTGGATTGACTACTAACAAGTATTTTAGAGTCTTGTCTTGGTTCCATTTTAATGACTTATTTGTTATCTGAGGTAACAAATTATTTCTGAGCTTTATCATACTTTGAAAATATTGACTAAGATTAGGCTTTAGAAATTCCAAATGGAACTGGTTCACTAATCACTGAGAAAAAAAATCAAATTTTTCTGATAAGTAGTAATGCTCCAAATGAAGTGCTGACACATTTATCCGATAAATAAAGAGCCTAAATATACAAGACAAAAGAAATCTGAGTAACAAATTTGCTGTTCCTTATTTTTGAATGTCTACCCAAGGAAAGGGTAGAAGGTTTAAAGGTAAAAAGTGAGGAGTGGTAGTGTCATGATAAGTCTTTGTTTAGAATTCTTATTTTCCTTTATGTATAAAAGGAAATGTTTTTATGTTTATATAAAACATAAAAATAGGTTTATGTTTTATGTCTTTTAAAAATGTTATAAAATAAAAGATTTAATCATCACATCTATTTATTTCTTCAATTTGGAAACATTAAGTACTATTGTTTGTAAAATAATTTCTATATATTTACTCTTAGTTGAAAAGTTGCATAATGTTTACCTAATTAGACAATACCTTTGACTCACTGACGACTTTAATGAGAACTATTTCATTAACGGGAAGACAGGGGCAAATACAGGAATACCATTATCTTATTTTCCTCCCGAGTACTATTGACACATTTGAAATATGGAAGTTTTGGTTTTCATTTTTGTGGCATTTAACCCCATCTCCTCTTTTTTCCATCATTCATGTTGCTGCTCTGGTTTAGCTCTCAACATCCTCTTAGGATAATGCAAGCCCTTCCTGAGTGTGACTTGTGCCCTCAGTTTGAATCTATTACAACCTGTCCTCCACATCACTGCCAGAGGAATGATTCAAAAAGTACAATCCCTGGTGGTCCAGTGGTTAAGATGCATGTTCCCAATGCAGGGGGCACAGGTTTGACCTCTGATTGGGGAACTAAGATCCAGCATGCTGACTGGTGCAGAAAAAAAAAAAAAAAAAATGTATATATATATATATATATATATAACTCTGATCATGTTATTTTCCCGCTTAAAACCTTTTAACAACTCCTTCTTTTTTTAAACAATAAAATTCAGCAAATAAGCTCCTTCATTAACTGATTTCTGCCTATCCTTTCTGCCACTATTCACACTCCTACCATACTAAAAGCCTTGTTCTAGAATAAACCATGTTCTCTCATATTTTCATTACTTTCTGTTGTTGTTCTCTTGGTCTAGGTAGAATGCCATCCTTAACTCCTGCTGAGTTTTGTTTTAATATCCATGATTAAGAGCAGGGACTCATAAGCCAGAATTAAGTTTGAATTTCAACTCCATTATTTGCAAGCTCTGTGAGCACAAGCAAAATCACCGAATCTCATTTTTTTTGGTTCCTTCAAAATGAGTTACAGTAGAATCTGACAGAGTTATTGAGAGGATTAAATGAGATAGTATATATAAAGCACCTAGAATATACATATGTATTATCATCATTATCATCTTTCTAAGTAATTATCTTTTCTGGGCAGTCTTCTCTGATGACATCAAGGTGGGGTTGGTGCCTCTTCCCATTGGTTTTATACCATCCTGTATATTCCTTATTATCCATTACATTATTCAATAATTGTCTACGTTCTACTCTGAAATCAATCTGTTTGACTAGGATGTAAAGGAAATTTGAGACAGGAGTGTTATTACTCAAAGTGGTTCATGAATATGTTACCACACATGCAGAGCTATAGTCAAAAGAAGCCAGAGTTATAAATGGGGAAGGAGTAGGTATCATCAAATCTGAGAATTTAGGAGATTGTGAATACAAGTTAGCAGTGATTGACTTCAGGGGAGGGTATGGCAAGACAGGATTAGATATACTATAGGGTTGGGTACTTAAAACGATGGCAAACTTTTAGAAGGGGTTCTGGGCACATGCTTCTGGGTATCATGCAGAGAACGATAGTTTTACCAGGCCAGTGATTGTTCTACCTGGCTGAGTTCCTAAAGAAAAAAGCATTTTACATACTTGTATTGCAATTTTGAAATTAATTTTAATCATAAAAAATGCACGAATGCTTTAATTTCTTAAACAATCATCACTTAGACTAAAGACCCCTTTGCAAACCACCTTCAGTTCCAATCCCCTCCCTCTCCCCAGAGGTAACAAGCAGAGTTGGCTAAATCCAGACTTGAATTTCATTCTGCACATTGCCAAATGGTAATGTTTATCGAATGGTAGCTTTGCCAGGTTTCTTTTGTTTATTGATTGGGACGAGTGGAAAGTAAGACTAGAAGTGAGGGAGGGAAATGGGGTGTGCTTGGGGAACTCAGAGTCGCCTGAATTCCTAAATGTGACTGAGCAGCCATTGCTCCTTGAAGCAGTTCCGCCCCCACATTTAATAAGGTCTTTCTTGCTAAAGGCACTGTTGCTTTCTTTCCTAAGGGAATAATCTTTCAAAAAATTCTTATATAATTGTTAAATGTTACTTTCCCTTTATAGTCATTACAAAATATTGGCCATTCCCTGTGTTGTACAATACATCCTTCAGCCTATCTTATTCCCAATAGTTCTTACCTTTCAGTCTTCCACCCCTATATTGCCCCTTTTCCTTCCCCAGTGGTAATGACTGGTGTGTTCTCTATGTCTGTGAGTCTGCTTTTTGCTGTATTTTCTAAATCCCACATATAAGTGATATCATGAAGTATTTGTCTTTCTCTGTCTGAGTTTTTTCACTTAGCATAATACCTTCCAAGTCCATGTTTCTGAAAATGGCAAGTTTTCATTTTAATGGCCGAACACTATTCTATTGTATTTCTATACCACACATTTCTTTATCCATTCATCTATTGATGGATACTTAGGTTTCTTCCATATCTTGGCAATTGTAAATAATGTTGCTATGAACACTGGGGTTCATTTATCTTGACAGCTACATGTAAAAGAATGAAATTAGAACATTCTCTAATACCATATACAAAATTAAACTCAAAATGTATTAAAGACCTAAATGTAAGACTATACAACTTGTAGAGGAAAACACAGGCAGGATACTCTTTGACAAAAGTTGCAGCAATATTTTTTGAATGTGTCTCCTAAAGTAACGAAAATAAAAGCAAAAATAAACAAATGGGACCTAATTAAACTTAACTTTTACACAGCAAAGGAAACCATCAGCAAAACGAAAAGACAACCTACTGAATGAAAGAAAATATTTGCAAATGATATGACTAAATAGGGCTTAATATCCAACATATATAAACAGTTCATACAACTCAATATTAAAAAAAAAAACAAAACCCACAAACAGCCCAATTGAAAAATGGGCAGAAAATGAATAGACACTTTTCCAAAGAGTAAATACAGATGGCCAACAGGCACATGGAAAGATGCTCAATTTTGCTAATCATCAGGAAAATACAAATCAAAACCACAATGAGATATCACCTCATACCTGTCAGAATGACAACCATTGAAAAAAACACACACAAATAACAAATGTTGGCAAGGATGTGGAGAAAAGGGAAATCTTATATACTATTGGTGGGAATATAAATTGATGCAGCCACTGTGGAAAACAGAACAGAGTAAAAATAGACCTACCATATGACCTAGCAATTCTACTCCTGGGTATATAGCTGAAAAAAAACAAAAACACAAATTCTGAAGGAGTGATGTTAATCCTCCTTTAGGCTCTTCCATCTCACTCCTCAGCATCTCTAGATCTATAACCAAGGTAAGACATGCCCTCCTGAGAATTATAAAGTCAAATTGCCAGAGAAGCTTTTATACAACTTGGCTAATTTATATCAGCAGAAATTTGGGGAACACACATAAAGATAGATTTTGAGGTTGTTTGACCAAGAAAGAAAAAAGTACCAGAATTTCATATGTGACTGAATTCATTGACAGAGGTATATTTACCAGAATCTGCCTGCAATGCAAGAGACCTGGGTTTGATCCCTGATTTGGGAAGATCCCCTGGAAAAGGGAATGGCAACCCCACTCCAGTATTCTTGCCTGGAGAATTCCATGGACAGAGGAGCCCAGTGGGCTCCAGCCTATGGGGTCACAAAGAATCGGACACAGCTGAGTGACTAACAGTATACTTGGGGAGTTTATATTTAATGAATAAACAATATATGATAAGTGCCATGAAAAATTAAGCAGACCAAGAGAGATAAGGAGTTTCAGAGGACCGTGTTATTTTATATAGGGAGGTCTGAGGAGACCTCCTTGAGGAAGTGACATTTTATCAGAGACATAAAAGATAAGGGAGAACAAGCCAGACAGACAACTGGGAGAAGTATGTTCCAAGCAAAAAGAGCATCAGGTACAAAAGCATTTGGTGTATTTTAGAGTCAGCAAGGAGCCTGGAAAAGCAGGCAGTCTGGGGAGGAGGGAGCTTAGGAGATGAAATCAGAGAGAGCTTGGGGAATTGGGTTTAAATAAGAAATGGGGGTGGGGGCTTCCAACTCATGTGAGTCATGATAAGGATTTTGCCTTTTGAGTAGATAAGAGCCATAAAGGTTTTGATTCCAGGAGGCAGATGATCTCATCCAGTTTTAAAAGGATCACTCTTGTAGCTGGGCTTCCCTGGTGGCTCAGCTGGTAAAGAATCCACCTGCAAAGCTGGAGACCCCGGTTCAATTCCTAGGTCAGGAAGATCCGCTGGAGAAGGGATAGGATACCCACTCCAGTATCCCTGGCCTTCCCAGGTGGCTCAGCTGGTGAAGAATCTGCTTCCAATGTGGGAGACCTGGGTTCGATCCCTCCATTGGGAAGATCCCCTAGAGAAGGGAACAGCTACCACTCCAGTATCCTGGCCTGGAGAATTCCACAGACTGTATAGTCCTTGGGGTTGCAAAGAGTCGGACACAACTGAGTGACTTTCACTTCCTTTCTTGTAGCTGAGGGAAGAGTACAGTTGGGAGAGAAGAGTGGAGCATGAACACCAGCTTGATGGTGTTTGCGATAAACTTGGAGAGTGATGGGGTAAAGGTATGGACAGTGGAAAGATTTAGAGGTATCATAGAAAACTACAGTATTTTAGTCTGAGCAACTTGAAGTAGAGAGCTGCTGTTAACTGAGATGGGGAAGATTGCAGGGGGAGCCTGTCTGGAAAGTGTTTGGGGGGGTGGTGGGGGAGGGGATGGGGATCAGCAGTTTTGAATATCTTAAGTTCAGATCTATAACACATTCACGTGGATGGCATTTAGATGTTAGTGTGATGTTCAGGGAAGATATGTAGGTTGCTAAAATATAGCTGGTAACAAATCCTTGGGACTAGATGAAATAACATAATAAACAGATGTACGTGAAGCGAAGACTTTAAGAGAAGAAGCTGGAGATAAGGAGGAAACAACACAGTTGCATCCCATCCGATCACCCTGTAAATGTGTCATTTGAGAAGTCCCAGGGTAGCTTCCTTATGAAGAGGGCAGAGATTTATTCCTAGTGGAACAGATACTTTCTCTGGATTATTGGAGATTCGGATGTGCTTTTTCTTGCTTCTGTCAGCCACACTGCTGTTGGCTTACTGGATGTCTTAGAAGCCATTATTTTACTGTGGATTTCTACAAGTCGTTGCTTTTGACTTAAGCAGTCATTTCACAGTGAAGAGAGGAGGAATACCATACTGAGATCTTACACAGTGCATCATCTGGGAGATGCCACCTTCTGAGGGGGGAGGGTTGTCATTCATGCAGGATATGGTGTATATGTGTGTGTGTACACATGTGTATATAGCAAAAGAAATATGACCTAGGCTACAGACTAAAAAACATTCTTTGTTGACAGTGTAATGCCCAAGTTTGAGGAATCATGTATGGACATTTTAAATCATTAGAGCACTAGTTTGCTATGATTATAAACCTTTAGTTAAGAGGAGACTTAGTTTTACTTCTTTTTATTTTTGAGACATTAGTGATCTTAAAACTTGTTTTTTTTTTCCTACAAATATTTTCTGATAGTTTTCCAAGTGAGATGTAACCTAAATCTTGTATTTCTAATAGCTTTCAAAGTGCTTACAATGGAATGGTTATCAGTGAATGTGACTGGAAGTTTCCACTTAGGTTGGGTCCAGCAGCAGATAGAGGGTCAGGAAGACCCCCTGGAGAAGGAAATGGCAGCCCACTCCAGTATTCTTGCCTGGAGAATCCCCATGAGCAGAGGAGCCTGGTGGACTATAGTCCGTGGGGCCACAGAGAGTCGGACATGACTGAGCAACCAAGCAGTAGCAGCAGCAGCAGCAGCAGTTGCGGACAGCAATGAGTGTAGGTCTCTGCGTGTGGGGAGGTGCCCCTTGTGGTGCGTAGATGCATGCATACGTGCACATACATGCACACCCCACTGCACATATATGATATACAAGAAGGCTTATATACGGAATTTGTGACATGCATGCTGTAACACACGAGGAAGCCTGTCCACTGAAATAAAATAGATATGCAGCTCTTACATGTAATTCAAAGTCAATACAACAAAAATCACAGTGGGCCAATAGCTAGCTTATATAACATAGCTCATTTTATATAAACACATACAAATAGATTGCCATAAAATTGAGCTTTAGGCAGTTTCTTTAAATCCTTGAAACAAATTCTATGCTCTTGGTGCTGCTGGTATTCCTTGAGCTGCTCCTCTGCACTGCCTCTCTTCTCATCCACAATCCCGTAGCATGGCTCCTTCTACTCTGCTCTTTTTACTCCTTTGTTCTGTTTACTTCTCTGTCAGGTAAGCAACCTACTGTCCTCATCATTATATTCAATTCTCCACGTGCATCTTTGCTCACCTAAAGTCCCAGGAGGGAATCAAAATTAAAATCTAGCTAACTTGTGATCAGTGTCCTCCTGGACTTCATATAGTAACTCAAAAAGATCTTTATTATTAGCTATTTTCAGAAGGAAATATACACTATAATGCTGAGAATCTATACTCTTCTTTTGAGAGTGAAAAAAATCACATTTTAAAATAAACAGCTTTTTTTTTGTTTTAGCCCCTTATAACAACTATTACATTTATAGTTATTATTTTAATCCAATAAATAGTTATCATTTGCCTACTGTGTGTATAGCATGATGCTATGTGCTATTAAAGTATTCTGAATAAGGTTTTTTCCAAATAATAACTTTCTGAACTCTCAAAATCTGAGTTTAATTTCTAGCATTCAGGATTTTCTCTGAGTAATTAAGGATGACACTATTAAGATGAATTGCTTCTCCATTACAAAAGGCCTCATACAAAAGTTCAGCAAATTTGAAATCATGTAGAACCTTAAAACTTCCTCACTTGATATCTCTGGAAATTGAGTTTCTCATCTTCTACAAGAGGCAAGTACTTTGTGCTTACATAGCTGTGAAATTTTATCAAAGAAGGGACTCAAAACTATTTGCTTACATTTATTTCTCATTCAGTAATGAGTATAATAATTTTTCAGTCAATCTAATTAATCTGTTTTACTTTTTGTTTAGAAATTTTGCTTCTAAATGCTCATAATAATAAGCAACTCTCACTTGCCGAGAGCCAGCCATGTGCTGGATACTTTCCTAGGACCATTTCCAGTGTTTTTTCTGTTTGCTGTGATTCATGCCACAATAAGGAGGTAATGTTTTACACTTACTAAAGTCTTCCCTGAAGGAGGGAAAAAAAAACAATCTTTGTTATCTACAAGCTGTGTATCATGTGTGGGCCATTATCTATTTTCAGCTCTCCTGGACTTCTTGGTGTTTTTCTCATGAAATGGACTAATTTTCTATGATAAATTACCTGTGATAATTCCATGGTAAAGTATTGGATTGACCAAAAAGTTCTTTTGGGTCTTTCTTGTAAGATGGTATATGAAAACTTGAACGAACTTTTTGGCCAACCCAATACGTACATTGTAAGCCTCAGTATCACCCCTGTCTGACTTTTTGTGTGAATCTACAAAACGGAAAATGATTCCAAATAAATCTCAACTTAAGGTGAAATAACTCTCTTTGTATCTTCTCAAAAAACAATTACATAACATTCTGTTGGTAGGAGATATTTTTAAAAATATATATATTTTCAATGGTGTTAATGTCCTTACTTAACCTAGTGGTTAAAAATTATTTACTTTCTGTAGCTAAGTCAGAATTTATAACAATTCTGACAGAAAAGACAAGCAAGTTTCTGTACTCTCCAAACACTGTTTTACTTCCATGGTTACGTGGCAGGATTCACTAAGGAAAACATTCCATTTAAGTACAAAGCACTTTGTAAGTTCTTTGGGAGCCAAAAGATTTCTCTTGTAAACACCAAAGTTTTTATTTTCATTTGTTATATAATTCTTTTCAAATGTGCATATCATTTAGATGAATGGTACTGGTGATGGTGACTTTGAAAATTTCTATCCTATAACAAGTCAGTGATTAAAAGTCTAGAGAGACTCATGGGTATATCATGGGTAGTTATGTCAGTTGGATGGTTACTGGAGTTACTGTATTTACATACGGTATTTATGGGGTTGGTATTTAACAGGCTGAACCACTAGAGGAAAGGTTCTCAAACTGTGTCCCCGGTCAACCTAAAAGGTTCTGCAGACGTATTTCATGAGTGCTAAAGGAAGCGGGGAAGGAGAGGCTGCCAGGAGAATATATGATGCATGAAACACTGTTCACCTTGAATAGTTCTGGTTTTACTTTTATCTTGAATCTTGGGGCTTCACCTTCAATTTCACTTAAAAGATTTTGTTCTGTTTTCTTTCCAAAAAATATTGTAAAATCATTGCCTCCACATTGCATATCCCTTTTGGGGCTCAGTCAGAAAAATAAAACTAAAATAGATGCACAACAGTTCTAACTTGGTATGATATTTCCAACTTTAAACATTTAAATACCTGAGAATGTTGGTGGGCTTGATGTGGAAAATGCAATCAGAAATTCCGAAGAAATTTCTCCTCTTTAGTGTGCCTTGTAAAGTAGCCATTCAGTAGTGTGATTATTTTGGTAGAGGGCTTTCCTAATTACTGTATACATCTATTCCTTTGAAAGTCTATGGCCATACCACCCTGAACAAGTCTGATCTCGGAAGCTAAGCAGGGTCGGACCTGGTTAGTATGTGGATGGGAAAATAACATGGCTACACGTGTGTCAGTGTGCCAAGAGTTAGCAAGGAATATCAAGAAGAGTAACAGGCTTCCTGCTTTCAAAGTTCCTAAAGCTACTATAGATTAGCTTTTGTTTAAAAAAAAAAGGAAAAAAAAAGTGGCATGTGGTAAAAGCATATGCAGAGAAGTTACAGCAACAGAAGTGTCCCCACTTTGTCAGGAAGTGCCATGCTTTAAGAAGGTGGAATCTGAACTGTCCTGGGGGGAAAATGGGTAGAATTCTAAAGCACTGAAATGTGGAGGAGAGCAGTCCCAGGCTGGGTAGAAGATGAACAAAAGCAGGCTGGAAAACCAGGAGCTAGTTAGGAAAACAATGATACATCTAATTTGACTGGAGCTTAAGGTATGTAGCAGAGAACAGTTAAAAAAACAAAATAAAAAAGGAAGGAATGGTGGATGAGACTGTAGAGGGATGTGACTATAAGTTCACAGAAGTAATATTTGATCTTTATGTTAAAGCAGGAAAAAACTCACAATCTAAGTATCTACAGAATCCCCCTGCCACCTATTGACTGGTTTTGTGTCTGAATCTGGGGTGATGTTGGGACACTGGGTGGGGAGCAAAGCTGGAAGGAACTCTGAAGACTAAAATAATGAAGTGGCCAAAGATATCAAGGGAAAGATGGGTGTAGATACGAAGAGGAAAACCCAGCTGGGGATGGGGAAAAAAAAAAAAGTTCCTGGAGGAGATCTTAAAGAGGGAATAATAGGGGTATATGTGGTGGGGAGAGGCTTCTGCTATGATGAGGAATTTTAGCAAGTTTTGCCATATGACACGCGGTGGAGCTCCCTCCTATCTCCCTGAAGGAACCTTCAGTGTACTCACATCGCTTTCTGTGGCTTTCTGGGACAGATCTGTGTTTCCTTTGGCTGTGCTGATGGGTTTTAGGGTGGGGGAGAGGCGGCTCGATTGAGTGCAGTTCACAGACTGTCTGCACAGAGCATGGGGGCTTTCCCCAGTGCCTTGAGGGACTGGGGCCCAGTGCTGGCGGGGACAGGAGAGGCGAGTGGAAAGAACTGCGGACCTTCACCTCTGCATCCTTCGCCTCTACACCCACCATATCCAACTCTGTCTTACATATTGTGCTTCCGTGTAAGATTTTTTTTAACTGGGAAGCAAGTAATAAAAGCAGTTTAAAAGGAGGGTGAAAATCACAATGGTAGGCAGTTTGAGGTGCCTCTGAAGATGAGAAATGTACTGTTGGTGTAAAGTGAGGCTCAGGAATTGAAAGTGTATGACTAGTACATGCAGAGCAGGAAATCTGACCCATTTTTCCACTCCCTGCCTCCCCCAGCCACCGTGCCCCACCAATCAGAGATTTTCTTTCCAAACCATTCAAATTTAAGATAGTTTGAGCCTGTCCATTCTTCGATGTAGACAGCAAAATTCCCGTCTTCTTAATCTGTGGTTCAATATTTGGTAATTCTTGTACCCACTTCACTCATGTCTCTGATGCCACCCAGGTATACCTATTTTCCCACACCTAGGTGTACATGGGCTGGGAATATGTAAAGAGCATTTGCCTCGTAAGGTAAGTCCAGAGGTTCTGGGCTTGGCATGCGGTTGTAAGCTTGCTGTCATCTCCTTTCTGTTTCCCCTTATATCAGCGTACATGTTAGGTAGAATAAAGGTTAAAATATGATGACTCAAACTATCAATATACTAAGAGAAAACACAGGAAATAATTTATGATAACAGAGTACCAAAGGTCTTCTTAAGTATGGCATAAAATCTTGAAGTTGTAAAAGAAAAAGTCAATAAATTTAAGCACACATAAAATAAATTTTCACGTGGAGAAAAATCATCTTAAGCAAACTCAAAAGAAATCCAAAATCAGAGAATAAGATTTGTGCAATGTGTTTTATGCACAAAGGCCTATTTTCTTTATGTATAAAGAGTTTCTATGAGTCTCTAAGAAAAAAACTACACTCAAAAAAATCGAAAAAAACAAAAAGCTGTGAACAAAATTTACCAAAGAAAGAAACAAACAAAAAAACCAAAGTACAAATAGGTCTTTGTATTAACCAGCTTCTGTATATTTGATGCTTTAACATCTGCCCTACATGCCTATGCCAGATACGCCTTGTTCTGATAATATGCCCGAGTCACCTTGCCTCCCTCATCGTCCTCCTCCCGGGCATTGACAGGAGTCTTCCTCCTTGGAGGAAGACGACTTGTCAAATGGAAACCAACTAATCCAGAGTCCACACCCTCACCAATATCCTTTACTGGGCTCATGTGCTCAGGTCACTGTACAACTGTCCTAATCATCCCAATGTCAGGTGCCAGACAACACAGGCCATCGCCTATGCCCCAGAGTCTGCTGAAATTATTCACACCAGCCAGTCCTAAGCTGCTTATTCCAAATCACCCGTTCCTTCCTAGGGAAACCACAATAAAAGCTCTTATGTACTGCTCCTCCCTCTCCTCTGCCTCCTGATCAACCTGGTGCTTCCCCATGTGGCCCCCCCATGTTATGGCATACCCCCCATTTTTTTTAGAAACTGTGAGTAGTAAACTATTGTTTCAATGACAATTGTCTCCTGACCTTTTGGCCTTCCTATACCTCACATTTTTTATTAATACATCTAATTTATTTATGTATTGGCCATGCCCCAAAATTGTAGGTTCTCAGTTTCCCAACCAGGGGCTGAACACAGGTCACAGCAGTGAATGCACTGAATACTAAACACTAGATCACTAGGGAACTTACAATACACTATATTTTAAAACAGTCTTAAATCTATGAAAAGAAACTCAGTTCATTTAAAGATAAATGTAAATGAAGACTATGATGATATAACCTTGTCTCTCATCAGAGTGACAAAGGCTGAAAAGTCACACAGTCACACTGCTGAGTAAAGATACATTTATTGTTGAGGGGAACATAAATTATTACAGCCTTTATGGAGAGCATCTTGGCAGTAAAAAAAAAATTTTTTTTAATACATGAACTCATGATCTGGCAATTCTACTTCAAAAGAATTGAAAGTAGGATCTCAAGGAAATAGTTGGACACCATGTTCATTGCATTATATTCATAATATCCAAGAAGTGGAAGGAACCCAAATGTCCACTGACAGATAAATGTATAAATAAAATATGGCATTTTGGGTTGGCCAAACAAGTCTTTTGTGTTTTTCATAAGATGTTATTAAAAACCTGAATGAACTTTTTGGCCAATCCAGTATAAATGGAACATTATTCAGTCTTAAAAAGGAGGGAAATTCAGTCACATGTTACGACATGGATGCACCTTGAAGACAGTATGCTTAGTAAAATAAGCCAGTCACAAAAGACAAATTCTGTAAAATATAAGGTATCTAGCGTAGGTAGCACAGGGGTAAAAGAATCTGTCTGCCAATGCACGAGACACAAGAGCCGCGGGTTTGATCCCTGGGTTGGGAAGATGCCCTGGAGAAGGAATTGACAACCCACTCCAGTTTTCTTGCCTGGAAAATCCATGGACAGAGGAGCCTGGCAGGCTATAGTCCATGGAGTTGCAAAGAGTCGGACACAACTGAGCAACTGAGCACACACGCATGGACGAGTAGTTAAATTCATGGAAACAGAAAGCAGAATGTGGTTGCCAGGATCTGGGAGGAGGGGCAAATGAGAAAGTGTTGCTTGATACAGAGTTTCAGCTTTGCAAAATGAAAAATTCTGGAAATTGGTTGTACAACACTGTGAATATACTTAGCACTACTGAACTGTACATATAAAAATGGTCAATATGGTAGGTCTACTTTTCTACAGTTAAAAATTTTTTTAAACGAACAAACCCATTGATCCAGCAATCCCACTATTAGAAATTTGTCCTGTGATTATTTCAATGTGAAATGATGTACACATGAGGTTATTGACTCTATCATTATAACACCAGAGGATAGAAATAATCCAAATTAATCCAAATTTTATAATGGAAATTGGTTATATTATGCTCCATCCATGCACTGAAATACTATGCAAACATTAAAAAGAATATAACAATTGTATATATGTGTATAAAAAAGGAAGTATGAATATTATGCTACCACTTACTTGTTTGTGCAGATTTCTGCAAGGCTCTCTAGGAGACTGTGAATGATGGTTGCCTCTGGGGAAGGGGACAGCAGACTGGAATGGGTGGCAGACTGGCTTAATTTTCACTGTGTACTATTCTGCATCTTTGAATTTTGTACTACATCATATTTTTTGTATTAAAAATGGTTTAAAAGAGAAAGATACTAATCTCATGGTTAAAATCTTTAATACCTGGCTCTCTAGTACTCTATTCTTTAATTTCCTGGCTTCTGACTCACTGGCTTCTATCTCACTACTTAACTGCTGAGACCTGGCTTCTATCTCACTGCTTAATTGCTGAGATCCTGATCTTGTTTGCCTAATGAAAACTGTAATAATTACCTCGTTTTAGTGGGCTTTTCTGGTGTTCACTACTGCTGTGTGTGTGTCTGTGTTAGTCACTCAGTCATGTCTGACTCTTTGCAACTCCATGGGCTGTAGCCTCCCAGGCTCCTCTGTCCATGGAATTCTCCAGGCATGAATACTGGAATGGGAAGCCATTCCCTTCTCCAGGAGATCTTCCCAACCCAGGGATCAAACCCGGGTCTCTTGCATTGCAGGCAGAGTCACTAGGGAAGCCCTCACTACCGCTGACTAATTTACTAATGTTTTCTGTAAGTCCAGTTGCTGAATAGCCAAATTCCCAATCATACACCTCTCAGCTTTATTCCCCAAAAAGTCTACCCGACGGACAAAAGTATCTCTCCACCTACCTATATAAAATAGATTTTAATCAAAAAGGGCATTATTTGTTTTAATCCTTAAGCTTTCATCTTTAACGCCTAATATATTCAAATAGTTTGTGGATTTTTAAAGGTCCTTTTATCACAAGATGCACATACTCTATTGAGAACTACAAACTTGATGATCGAAAGCCAACTTCCTCTCTCAAGAGCTGTCTTTCTCTGAGGAGAAAACAATACACTAAGTATTTCTCCTAATCATTATTTTAAAAAGCAACATCTGTTCACAGTGACAAAAAAAGAGCATCTGAATTTACATTATTTTTTTAAATATTTAAATCAACTTGCTACAAAATAGCTAAAGAATCAATGAAAAATAATCAAAACTTTGTTAAATATATAATTAAAATAAACACACAGGCAAGCATGCACACACAGACTAGGGTCTTGTGTCAGTAAGGGAATCAAAAAAGGAAATCAAAGAACGTAAGCCAAACAGATGAAGGAACAGATGAACTGCAGAGGGTACAGCGCTCACTACCATGTTTTCCTCTGGCTCTGAGGCCTGAGTCCGCCATGTGGTGGATGCTCAGGAAAGATTTTCAGAACGATTAAAGGGAGATAATCTTTCATGTGGGCTTCCCTGGTGGCTCAGATGGTAAAGAATCTGCCCACAGTGTGGGAGACCTAGGTTCAATCCCTGGATCAGGAAGATTTCCTGAAGAAGGGAATGGCTACCCACTCCCATATTCTTGCCTGGAGAATTCCAAGGACAGAGAAGCCTGGCAGGCTACAGCCCATGGGGTCACAAAGAGTTGGACATGACTGAGCAATTAACACACACACAACCTCACTTACAGGAGGCAGAGGAACTGCCAATTCCTTTCGGTTCCCAACTTTTAACATTCTCTAACTCCTACTTGCCACTGATCACATGTTCAGTCAGTTCAGTCACTCAGTCGTGTCCGACTCTTTGCGACCCTGTGAATCGCAGCACGCCAGGCCTCCCTGTCTATCACCAACTCCTGGAGCTTACTCAAACTCATGTCCATCAAGTCAGTGATGCCATCCAGCCATCTCATCCTCTGTCCTCCCCTTCTCCTCCTGCCCCCAATCCCCCCCAGCATCAGGGTCTTTTACAATGAGTCAACTCTTCGCATGAGGTGGCCAAAGTATTGGAGTTTCAGCTTTAGCATCAGTCCTTCCAGTGAACACCCAGGACTGATCTCCACCCAGGTTGGATCTCCTTGCAGTCCAAGGGACTCTCAAGAGTCTTCTCCAACACCACACTTCAAAAGCATCAATTATTCGGCACTCAGCTTTCTTCACAGTCCAACTCTCACATCCATACATGACTACTGAAAAAACCATAGCCTTGACTAGATGGACCTTTGTTGGCAAAGTAATGTCTCTGCTTTTGAATATGCTGTCTAGGTTGGTCATAACTTTCCTTCCAAGGAGTAAATGTCTTTTAATTTCATGGCTGTAGTCACCATCTGCAGTGATTTTGGAGCCCAGAAAAGTAAAGTCTGACACTGCTTCCACTGTTTCCCCATCTATATGCCATGAAGTGATGGGACCAGATGCCACGATCTTCGTTTTCTGAATGTTGAGCTTTAAGCCAACTTTTTCACTCACCTCTTTCACATCATCGAAAAAGTAAGAGACTTCCAGAAAAACATCTATATTCTGCTTTATTGACTATGCCAAAGCCTTTGACTGTGTGGATCACAATAAACTGTGGAAAATTCTGAAAGAGATGGGAATACCAGACCACCTGACCTGCCTCTTGAGAAACCTGTATGCAGGTCGGGAAGCAACAGTTAGAACTGGACATGGAACAACAGACTGGTTCCAAACAGGAAAAGGAGTATGTCAGGCTGTATATTGTCACCCTGCTTATTTAACTTATATGCAGAATACATCATGAGAAATGCTGGGCTGGAAGATGCACAAGCTGGAATCAAGATTGCCAGGAGAAATATCAATAACCTCAGATCACATGTTCAGATAGCAGGAAAAAAAATACCATTTTTTTAAACCACACCCCAGATTCATGTCCAGAATCATTTTTGAAGGTGCCAAGGGTGAGGATACCCTAACATGGGACCTTCTTTTATCTTTCCCTGATACAGTTTTTACTGATTGAATTGGGGGTGTTAATCACTTTGCAAAGTGGAATATGGCTTCTATTCCCATAATCCTAATGTAAATTTCCAATCTTTATAGATAGACACAAGCCATGTTAATACCCCAAATGTTTAGTGTATTCCAAGCATGATCCATGATCTTCTTCCATACTATAAAGATTTTAAAATTTCCATCTTGCTCTTAAAGTAAAAAACAAAACACTTTATGGGGAAAATGGAACCTATCTGTATTGTTTAATGAATTATTAGTCTGTTTAAAGTTTCTTGACAGTCAAACAAAATCCTGAAGAGTTATTCTTGCAAGCCTACCTAGATGTCTGAAGGAAAAGTAAAAAGATTCCAAAAACCATAAGACTTATAGAAACACTTTTAAAAGAAATTTATAGTGCTTTTTTTTTTTAGTGCATATCCTCTAAGTACAACTTTTAGTGAGGTGTGATAACTAAGAAAGGATAGGGAAACCAAAGAGAAATATTTAAATGGAGAGTTAAAATATTTATCTTTATTTTTTCTTTTAATATACCGTTTACTTTAAAAGTAAATTTGTAAAATCCTAAAATAGCAGTGTTTAAAAAATGTGTGACTGTCAAGTGAAGCACGGCAGGTGAAATGTGCATCGGGGTTGGAGACAGGAGACTAGGTTGCATGCCTGGCTCTGTGTCTACCTCGCAGTGCAAAGCAGGGCAAGCCGCAGTCTTTCAGAACCTTTTAAGTGGAAATAATGATATCTGAAACTTCTTTATGGAATTATTATGAAAATTAAATCACATACTTGAAACTGCCTTGTCTGTAAGCTTTACATTTTCTTCTTTGTAACTCGTTACTTAATTAGCTCATGTATGAAAGAAGTAGAAAACATTATCTTAAGAAACTCATCAGTAACTCAGAGATCCAACGTTGAAAGTGAAGGAAGCTTTAGTAGCATCAGAAAAATCACCAGTATTTTCAGAAGTTTATAAAGTTCTTATTTAAAATTCCAAAATTTATTTAATCTGTTACCAGCCTTATGAGATCAAAGTGAATACAAAATAAGAAAGTGCCTTTTGAACATGTGAAAGAGGTCATTTTAAAGGTAGGAAATTAGGTAAATGATAATAACATCTGTTTTATAAATATGCAGTGGTAGACTATGCTGTTAAATATACATAAGAAGCAATTTGCATTCTTTTCAGAAAAGCCATCTGACTACCAAGAACCTGCTATGTCTGTATCTTCAGTCAAGGGCCTTCCCTGGTACGCTCAAGACTTACATATTGGACACTTCCTTCTGACCGTTGCTTATTCTGAATTTTCTGTCACTTACAATACCATGATCCAGCCGCTTTCCTAAATCACAAATCTAAACGTCAATTTAGACTCCTTTCCCTTATTCAATCCATATCCATTCAGTTAATTTAGCATTTTGTACTTCCTTACTACCTCTCCTATAAGTATTCTCTCCTTTCCATGGCCACTGCTTGGTTCGGTATCCACATCTTATCTTGATCACTGAAATGGCATTCTGGTTGGTGAGATGGTAGGAATGTAAAACAGAAAAATTTAATGGATATTTAAGAGAGAAAACCAACTGACAGAATACAGGAGGAAAATTAGGTTTGGGAGGAAAATAACAAATTTAATTCAGAACATGTTTAGTTGGAGGTAACTTGGGATCATCCAGATGAAGATATTCCAAGTATGTGCATATATCAGTATGCGCAAAGCTTAAGATAGAAGAATGGGTTCATAGTGGACACCATGGATTTGGATGAAATATTCTCTCTCATGTCCTCCTGCTTCTGAAAAGCCTTTTCCAGATCATCTCAACCAACAGTGTTTGTTTCTTCCATTTAGTTGTAATCACACGGTTTGGACCTTTAGGTTCTCAGCCATGCCTTTTGCTGATGTTTACCACCACAAGTTTCCCAAATTAAGCTTCTAAAGAATTGCATATTGTGTGTGCGCTCAGTGTGTCCGATTCTTTGCAACCCTATGGCCTGTAGCCCGCCAGGCTCCTATGTCCATGGGATTTTCCTGGCAAGAATACTGGAGTGGGTTGCCATTTCTTCCTCCAGGGGATTAGTACCCTTTAAAATACTTTATGCCTATGAATGTCCATGACATCTAGCATTGTGCAGCACATGGGAGTTTCTCAAAAGAGAGGAGGAGCTAAAGGGATAAATTTGAGTAAATTTTAGTAGCTTTAATAACAATGGTAATAAATATTTCCTAACACAGAGCCTGGCACATAGTGGGCACTGAATTAATATCTGTTAAAAAGATTAAGATTTAACATCTCTCACTGCAATTCAAAAACTTGGTATCTCAATTCTTTTCCAATTGGACATGCAACTAAAACTTGATCACAGATATATTTATTATACATTTTTAAGGAGTCCAACAGTTGATAGTTTTATATAGAATCTGTTTCAGTGAAAAGGTCACTTATCAACAAGCCTAATCCATCGTAATCTACACATCCACAATACTTGCATACCCTACACTCTAACAGAATTTTGTATTATATACAGATTCACACTTTTACTTCCCTAGTGTTTTCCTCCAGTGTTCACACTCCCCCTTGTGTCTCCCAAATGCTCTGTGCTACTTTTTCTCTATCCCTTGGTTAAATCAGGTCAAAGACTTAACAATGTTTGGCATAAAAATTATTTTTAGGAAATGAAAGGAGTTGCTGACTAGTTCTGATGAAAAGCAAAACAGCCAAAAGGCTCAGGCAAGATACACTCATGTTTTGGTTTTGGCTCTTGGCATTCAGACAAGAATGATTTTATGATTTCCAACGCTTGGAAAAGTTCAGTATCTGACACACTGACATTTGACAACCAAGTTGACCCTTAGAAATCAGTGCTACTTTACATAACCACGTACAGATTAAAAGTAGAAATTTTGACTTGGGGAATACCATGAAAGCTATCACTTAAATTAAGCCTGAATGTGCAACAGACATGATGCTTTGAATAAAGAGATACACACTATTTGTTAACAATATTTTGCAATACTATGGAGAAGGCAATGGCACCCCACTCCAGTACTCTTGCCTGGAAAATCCCACGGACTGAGGAGCCTGGTGGGCTGCAGTCCATGGAGTCGCTAAGAGTCAGACACGACTGAGCGACTTCACTTTCACTTTTCACTTTCATGCATTGGAGAAGGAAATGGCAACCTACTCCAGTGTTCTTGCCTGGAGAATCCCAGGGACGGGGGAGCCTGCTGGGCTGCCATCTATGGGGTTGCACAGAGTCGGACACGACTGAAGTGACTTAGCATACAATACTAAATATTTACTACTTATCTCTGTGCAAGATCTAGAGCCAGGTGCTGTTTAACACATGGTCCTCACCATAGTGTCAGAGGAGGACAATTGCTTATAGCTCATCAGGGTGTGTATCTTGGTACAGTCTTTTCAGAAAGTCATTTGAAAGTATTTCCCAGCATCAGTGAGTCAGTGCTTCCCAACAGGTGGCCAAAGTATTGGAGCTTCAGCTTCAGCATCAGTCCTTCCAGTAAATATTCAGGGTTGATTTCCTTTAGGATTTATTGGTTTGATCTCCTTGCTGTCCAAGGGACTCTCAAGAGTCTTCTCCAACACCAATTGGAAAGCATCAATTCTTCGGTGCTCTCCCTTCTTTATGGTCCAACTCTCACATCTGTACATGATTACTAGAAGAACCATAGCTTTGACTGTACAGACCTTTGTCAGCCAAGTGATGTCTCTGTTTTTTAATATGCTGCCTAGGTTTATCATAGCTTTTCTTCCAAGGAACAAGCATCTTTTAATTTCATGGCTACAGTCACCATTTGCAGTGATTCTGGAGCCCAAGAAAATATAATCTTCCACTGTTTCAACTTTTTCCCCCATCTATTTGCCTTGAAATGATGGGACTGAATGGCATGATCTTAGTTTTTTGAATGTTGAGTTTTAAGCCAGCTTTTTCACTCTCTGCTTTCACTCTCAACAAGAGGCCCTTTAGTTCCTCTTCGCTTCCTGTTATTAGAGTGCTATTTCTCCCGGCAATCTTAATTCCAGTCTGTGATTCATCCAGCCTGGCATTTTGCATGATGTACTATGTATGTAAGTTAAATAAGCAGGGTGACAATATACAGCTTTGATGTAATCCTTTCCCAATTTTAAGCCAGTCTGTTGTTCCACATTAAGTTCTAACTGTTGCTTCTTGGCCTGCATACAGGTTTCTTAGGACAGGAAAGTTGGTCTGGTATCCCCATCCCTTTCAGAATTTCCCCCACTTTGTTGTGATCTACACAGTCAAAGGCTTTAGCATAATCAATGAAGCAGAAGTAGATGTTTTTCGGGAATTCCCTTGCTTTCTCTGTGATCCAACAGATGTTCACAATTTGATCTCTGGTTTTTCTACCTTTTCTAAATCAGCTTGTACATCTGGAACTTCTTGGTTTACATACTGCTGAAGTCTTGCTTGAATGATTTTGAGCATTACCTTGCTGGCATGTGAAATGAGCACGACTGTACAGTAGTTTGAGCATTATTTGGCATTGCCCTTCTTTGGGATTGGAATGAAAACTGATCTTTTCCAGTCATGTGGCCACTGCTGAGTTTTCCAAATTTGCTGACAAATTGAGTGCAGCACTTTAACAGCATCATCTTTTAGGATTTGAAATAGTTCAGCTGGAATGTCATCACCTCTAGTATCTTTGATGCTTCCTAAAGCCCACTTGACTTTACATGCTAGGATGTCTGGCTCTAGGTGAGTGACTACATCATCATGGTTATCTGGGTCATTAAGACCTTTTTTATACAGTTCTGTGTATTCTTGTCAACTCTTCTTAATCTCTTCTGCTTCTGTTAGGTCCTTGCCATTTCTGTCCTTCATTGTGCCCATCTTTGCATGAAATGTTCCCTTGGAATCTATAATTTTCTTGAAGAGATCTCTAGTCTTTCCCATTCTATTGTTTTCCTCTATTCCTTTGCATTGTTCGTTTAGGAAAGCTTTACCTCTCCTTGCTATTCTTTGGAACTCTGCATTGAGTTGGGTATATCATTCCCTTTCTCCTTTGTCTTTCACTTCTTTTCTCAGCTATTTGTAAGGCTTCCTCAGACAACCACTTTGCCTTCTTGCATTTCTTTTTCTTGGGGATGGTTTTGATCACTGCCTCCTGTACAGTGTTACAAACCTCCATCCATAGTTCTTCAGGCACTCTCTACCAGATCTAATCCCTTGAATCTATTCATCACCTTCACTGTATAATCATAAGGGATTTGATTTAGTTCATGCCTGAATGGCTGGGTGGTTTTCCATACTTCCTTCAACTGAGGCCTGAATTTTGCAATAAGGAGTTCATGATCTGAGACACAGTCAGCCCCAGGTCTTGTTTTTGCTGACTGTATAGAGCTTCTCCATCTTCAGCTGCCAAGAACATAATCAATCTGATTTCAGTACTGCCTTTTTGGTGATGTCCATGTGTATAGTTGTCTCTTGGGTTGTTGGAAAAGGGTGTTTGCTATAACCTGCATGTTCTCTTGACAAAAATCTGTTAGCCTTTGCCCTGCTTCATTTTGTACTCCCAAGGCCAAACTTGCCTGTTACTCCAGGTAACTCTTGACTTCCTACTTTTGCATTCCAATCTCCTATGATGAAAAAGACATGTTTTTTTGGTGTCCTTGTATGTCTCATAGTACTGGTCAACTTCAGCTTCTTCTGTTTAGTGGTTGGGGCATAGATTTTGATTACTGTGATGCTGAATGGTTTGCCTTGGAAATGAACCAAGATAATTCTGTTGTTTTTGAGATTGCACCCAAGTACTGCATTCTGGACTCTTGTTGGCTTTGAGGGCTGCTCCATTTCTTCTAAGGGATTCTTGCCACAGTAGTAGATATTTGAAGATATCAATTAAAGTTGAATATAAGCCTAAATTATGACACAGGAACCCCAGTCCTAGGTATACACCCAAGATAAATGACTTCATAAGTATAAAGCATGCACAAGAATGATCATGGTACTATGATTCCATTCATATGATTTTTTAAAAGAGGCAAAACTAATATGTAGTGATAAGTCAGAATAGTGGCTAACTTCGGTGGGAGCAATGACTTGGAAGAGTTTCAAGGGACACTACTGAGTTGCAGGAAATATATTTTCATGTCAGTGTAAATATGGCATGAATGAAGAAGAGATAAATTCAAGAAATAGTTAATGGAGATATTTAACCCTCAAGCTAATAAAGAGAACACAGGAGGAGAATTAGGATCGGGAGAATAATGAATTTAGTGCTGAACATGTTGGTTAATGGCATATGTAAAAAAGTGCTATACCCTGAGTATTTGTGTTTACCGAATATATGTTACACCTTAACAAAAATTTTTTTAAATAAAAGTTTTCAACAGGACAAGAGAAGTCTGTAGAGTGTCAGTCCTCATCATTAGGCAGCCATGGCAGGGTTGAGGAGCAGGTGTCTAGAATTAACCCACACAATCCATTGATGTGACTTCATTCCCAAGCACCACTTTGAACATTAATCCCAAAGAGTGGATTTAACACAATGTAGTCCCTGCCCTGTTAAGTCTTACTGTTTAATGTGATCATAATATCAGTGAGGAATTAAATCTGCTATGCAAAATACTGCATGATGAGAAGATATTCAGTAAATATCTGTTAATGATCCTGTACCAAGTGAAAGGTACAGCCTACAAATGCCATAAGAATTGACAGGTTGGAGAAAATACTGTGCGCTGGCTGCTCAGATACAGTTTCTTGAAAGATGTGGGAACTAAGCCAGATTCTAAAAGGTTGGGAACCGATGCAGGTTTGCAAGGGGTGGCCTCTGCAAGTGTTTGATCTGATTTCTTTTTAGTGGGAGTACCATAGTCTTTCAAGAGGCAACATAAGTAGGAGGATTATGGACAGCCATGACCTTGCATCATGCTTTGTGAATATGTTGCTAGTTTACTAGCCATCTAAATATGGGAGACTCCATACTAAGAGGAGTAACATAAACAGAAGATCATGAGGGCTATGTGAACTATTAGATTGCAAAAGTAGTTTGGGCCCAAATCGCAGAGTGCCATGACTGCGGAACACATTCTGTGTGCAATGTTAGATGAGAGCATGATATCCATGCTTTACAATTAAGTAGCACTGGGCCAATTGTATGGCTAGCATTAGCAACAATAAATGCGTCAGCAGCTTCTGGTTCTTTCTGTGAGATGCCAAGCATCTGGATCTTTAGAATTGGATTTCTGACTGCTTTCTTTCAGAACTTTTGTTATGCTGCAGATTCAACTTCTGTTTGGACAACTGAAGGAGGAAGGCTTATATATAATAGGTTAAAAAATTATAAGACTTGGGAATCTTAGACTTGTGAATCTTAGAAAATAAAGCTAGATGCCAATAGGAATAACCTCAAGGGTGTTTATTATGGAAGTAAAGTTGTTTTAAGCCAATAATTCACTATGCAAGACTTTTGCTGGCTGAAAAAAAAAAAAAAAAAGAGTTCTCAGGCAGTAAAATCATTGGTGTAAATACTACCCAAAACAGCTGGACAGTTCTTTGACCTTATAATCAAAGGTATCCACTATATCAGGGCGGGGGGGGGGGGGGGACCATACCCAATGATTAATAGCTATAATTTGTGCATACATGAGTATTAACAGATTCTTGAAATATTTAATGAATCGTTACCTTGAAGAGCAATATTCAGGAGAAGTTGTCCTAAGTTCTCCTTTGATGTTACAAAGCAAACATTTCCTGTTTATTTATCTGTGGCTTACAAAATTTGACTATAATTTTTATTGTTAGCATAACCTTTGGTAGAATTCCATGGTGGCTCAGATGGTTAAGCGTCTGTCTACAATGTGGGAGATCTGGGTTTGATCCCTGGGTCGGGAAGATCCCCTGGAGAAGGAAATGGCAATCCACTCCAGTACTATTGCCTGGAAAATCCCATGGACAGAGGAGCCTGGTAGGCTTCAGTCCATGAGGTCACAAAGAGTCGGACACAACTGAGCAACTTCACTTTCACTTTCACTTTGGTAGAAATAAACTGTTCCCTTATTTGATAGAATTATTAGGAATAGTGGTATGAAAGTAGAAATACTATTTCAAAGTTAGACATATGATGGATTTTAGAAGAAATAGAGAACCCTGATCATTTGAAAACATGAATAATAGAGGTATAAACTCATCATTATAAATATATAAAGATATAGATAGAAATATATATAAATTTGCATAGAATAAATATATTTATGTGCCTATTTCCTATCTCTAAGAGTACTTAGAAGCAATGATAGTCCAGTAGCAGTGAACACATCCAGCACTGAGATCTTAGTTTTCAAATATCATTCTCCTCTGAAAAGGGAACTAAAAATCCTTTGAGAAATGGCTGATCCTAGAGTTGGAGCAACGGGGAAGCCAATGGCACCCCACTCCAGTACTCTTGCCTGGAAAATCCCATGGATGGAGCCTGGAAGACTGCAGTCCATGGGGTCGCTGAGGATCGGACACGACTGAGCGACTTCACTTTCACTTTTCACTTTCATGCATTGGAGAAGGAAATGGCAACCCATTCCAGTGTTCTTGCCTGAAGAATCCCAGGGACGGAGGAGCCTGGTGGGCTGCCATCTATGGGGTCACACAGAGTTGGACACGATTGAAGTGACTTAGCAGTAGCAGCCGCAGAGTTGGAGCAAAGAAAATGCAAGCTGAACGTGCAATATATTCTTATGACAGAAAGTTAAGAAGTACATAAAGAATCTTAGGAACACGTCAAAAGGGTAAGTGAGCCTTCTTGAAAGAGTTACACTGACCAAATCTGGGACAATTGAAGTATCAAAATGAATAATGGCAATGATGGATTATAACTCACTGAGTAGAATAAGAACTCATAAGTTCACCCTGATGGGTGATGGATGGATTGATAGATACAGGAAAGAAGAGAACATTCTACCTTACAGTAGGATGCCGACTAATAATTGTAGAAGAAATGATGGAATAAGAAACTTGCCATTTTGCAGCCATCATAGTAATAATTAATTTGGGGAAGAATCATCAGAGATGTAAAACTAGTAGGTGAAAATTTTAGCAGAGCAGGATACTTAAATGGAGGCGATGTAATCCCAGCTAAGCTTCTTCAAATCCTAAAAGATGACACTGTTGAAGTGCTGCACTCAGTATGTCAGTAAATTTGGAAAACTCTGCAGTGACCACAGGACTGGAAAAGATCACTTTTCATTCCAATCCCAAAGAGGGGTAATACCAAAGAATGTTCAAACTAGCATACAGTTGTACTCATTTCACATGCTAGCAAAGTAAAGCTCAAAATCCTTCTAACTAGGCTTCAGCAGTATGTTAACTGAAAACTTCCAGATGTACAGACTGGGTTTAGAAAGGGCAGAATAACCAGAGATCAAATTGCAAACATCTGCTGGGTCATAGGAAAAGCAAGGAAATTCCAGAAAAAAAAATCTGCTTCTTTGACTATGCTAAAGCCTTTGACTGTGAGGATCACAACAAATGGTGGGAAATTCTGAAAGGGATGGGAATACCAGACCCGTCTCCTGAGAAACCTGTATGCAGGTTAAGAAGCAACAATTAGAACCAGACATGGAACGACTAACTGACTGATTCCAAATTGAGAAAGGAGTACAACAAGTCTGTATATTGTCATTCTGCTTATTTAACTTATATGCAGAGTACATTATGTGAAATGTTGGGCTGAAAGAATCACAAGCTGCAATCAAGATTGCCAGGAGAAATATCAACAACCTTAGATAGGCAGATGATATCACTCTAATGGCAGAAAGTGAAAAGGAACTAAGGAGCCTCTTGATGAAAGTGAAAGAAGAGAGTGAAATGGCTGGCTTAAAACTTGACATTTAAAAAATAAAGATCATAGCATCTGGTCCCATCACTTCATGGCAAATAGATGGGGAAAAATCAAAACAGTGACAGGTTTTCTTATCTTGGGCTCCAAAATCACTGCAGACAGTGACTCAGCCATGAAATTAAGTGTGCCTGCCCCTTGGAAGAACAGCAGATTAAAAGGCAGAGATAACACTTTGCTGACAGACGTTCATACAGTCAAAACTATGGTTTTTCCAGTAGTCATGTATGGATGTAAGAGTTGGACCATAAAGAAAGCTGAGTGCCAAAGAATTGATGCTTTCGAATTATGATGCTAGAGAAGACTCTTGAGAGTCTCTTGGACTACAGAGAGATCAAACCATTCGATCTCAGTCCTGAATATTCATTGGAAGGACTGATGTTGAAGTTCTAATACTTTGGCCACCTGATGGGAAGAGCCAACTCACTGGAAAAGACCCTGATGCTGGGAATGATTGAAGGCAAAAGGAGAAAAGGGCAGCGGAGGATGAGATGGTTGGATAGTATTACCAACTCAATGGACATGAATTTGAACAAACTCCAGGAGATAGTGAAGGGCAGGGAAGCCTGGTGTGCTGCAGTCCATGGGGTTGCAAAGAGTTGGACACGACTTAGTGACTGAATGACAACAAAGAGGATACGTAAATAGCCTCAGATTATCTCCCCATAGGGCCTTATTAATTTCGAGAAGAAAAACATAACTTTATAGAAAAGAAAGCTAGAAGTCACCACCTTAACCAAGTGATAAAAGCTGAAAACATGAGTAATGGAACAAACTGACATCAGGTGTTCCTGATATGTCGTTTCTATGTATATGTAAAACAAAATTTCAACAATATTCAAAACATTTACACCAACAAAATATTTGGGTGGGGATTTACTTTTGCTTCTGGTTTTAAGTAAACTCTGATTTTACCCAAAGATTTTTTTAGCTTAATATTACTATCAAATTTCTTAGATGTTTTATTCAGTTATATTCATGTAAATTTAGGAGTCCAGAATTCATATGCCCTCTAAGCTCTTTTCTCAAGTACAGCTCTCAAAATTGACAAGTTGCTATGTGGTCAGTTACTATTAAAGAAAACAGTCTCCTCATTTTGGGGTATTTCCTAAATGTTCATCTTATTTTTTAAAAAAATCAGAAAAAAATGTAACAAAAATCGTATTTCCTGTTTTGCTTCTCTGCTAATAGAAAACAGTATATTTCAGTGCCCTTCTGAAGTAACTACATTTAGTTAACTAAATGTATATTCTGTCTATCATTATAAGATAAAACCTTTTATCTTCATTTTATTGAAGTAGTCTATCCAATAATGAAAGAAATCTCTCTTAATTAATTTACCAACAGACAGAATGTACTTAAGTAGTTGCATGTATGTAAAGATTTATTATGCCTTCAAAGCATCGAGCCTACACTACTGCATTAGTCCAGGATTATGTGATAGGCTTTCAGAAGAGAAGGTGGGGACTACTTTAAAGAGCTTGAAACAGTATGTATCACATACAGATTACATATGATAAATTATTTTGATGATGATATTAACTTCATCTGAATTTTTAAGTAGGTAAGGAGGCAAGTCTCATTGTAATAATTTATAAAGGGAGTAATAAATAAATATATATGTACCTCATGCAGACAAATGAAAGCTGGAGTTGTAGATAAATCAACAAATCGCTCATCTTGGATGTTAATTGTGGGTGCAGTGGCATAAATGGGGTCCTCTTGCGCCTTTCCACCTTTCTCCTCTTCCTCTTCTTGGTCTGTGTCTGTGGTACTGTCTTCCATTTTTCACAATTCTAAAATAAAATCATTCCATATTTAGCTATTTATGGATATCTTCAGTTATAAAGTAAAATTAATGGAGGATAGGATAATAAAAGCAATTAGAGTAATCTGTTCAATGAAATTCTAGGTCAGGAAACTTAGCTGCAATCACATTACTATAAAAGGCTGCTTTGTTGCAAAGATGCTCTCCATTGATACACTCAAAGCAATACTTCCGATTTTAAAGAGTAGATTATTTCACTAACTGGAAAAAATAATTAGTAACTAGAATTTAGGTTCCATGAAGGCAGAAAATAAACCTAATTTTGTTCACTGAGTATTGTAGTAGGCACTCAATTACTATTCATTGATTGGATTAATAAACAGAACCTTTATCCTTAAAATATAGCACAAAGTTAATTCAAATTACTTTTGGAAACATAAAAAACAACAGCCTGTGGCGCCCCACTCTGCCTTGGGCATGCACGTGTGCACAAGGCCTCCGGGCTAATTGCCCGATACCCACACTGCCTGCTGCTGCCACTGCGCAGGCCTGTGTGCTTGTGCACCCTGATGCAGGCCGGTCTCTGTGCTCGTGTGCATATGCTCAGCTCTTCCATCGGACTCCACTTACAAAACATAAGCTGGTATTTCAAGCTGGTGACACCAGAACGTTAAGCCAAGTACTGGCCCCTCCAAAAGTGGGTCATTTTATCACCGCACAGGTCACACATCCTTGAAACCAGCCCTGATTATTGACCATTGATTTCCTCAAGTAGTCAAGTGGACCTAGAGTCCTTTCTAAAATGACCCCTATGTTGGCTAGCAAGGTTTCTATTGGTTCACTTTGGTGGCATTGGGATGGCCGCTCCTCTGAGAGCTGGTAAGAGGCCTCCATTGCATAGAAGAATGCCAATCTAATCTGCTCTTTTGATCTCCGCATATGTGAATTTTCACTCGACAGATGAGCATACCTGCTTTCTTCTCTTACTAGACAGGATCACTTCAACTGTCATAATTTCTTTTTGCTTTAATTTTTTTTAATTTTTATGCAATTTTTAAAAGTTACTCTCCATTTTCACTTATTACAAAATACTGGTTATATTCCTCATGTTGTATGATACATCTTTGAGCCTATGTTACACCCAACAGTTTGTACCTCCCTGCTGGTAATCACTTGTTTGTCTATATTTTTATGAGTCTGTTTCTTTTATATTATATTCACTAGTTTGTTCCAATTTTTAGATTCCACATATAAGCGATATCATACGGTATTTATCTTTTTTGTTTGACTTATTTCACTTAGTGTAATGCCCTCCAAGTCCATCCATGTTGCTGCAAATGGCAAAATTTCATTCTTTTTTATGACTTGAGTAGTATTCCATTGAGTAGTATTCTGCATCTTCTTCATCCATTCATCTGTTGATGGACATTTAGGTTGTTTCCATATCTTGGCTGTTGTAAGTAGTGCTGCAGTGAACACTGAGGTCCATGTATTTTTTTGAATTCGTGTTTTTTCAGATATTTACCAAGGAATGGAATTGCTGGGTCACATGGTAGTTCTATTTTTAGTTTTTTGAGGAAGCCCCATTCTGTTCTCCACAGTGACTGCACCAATTTACATTCCCGTCAACAGTGTAGGAGGGTTCCCCTTTTTTCCACATCAATGGCAGATTATGTTACTTGTGGTCTTTTTGATGTTAGCCATTTGGACAAGTGAGGTGATATCTCATTGTAGTTTTGATTTGCATTTCCCTGATGATTAGCAATGTTGAGCATCTTTTCATGTGCATTTTGGGTGGCCATCTGCATTTCCTCTTTGGTAAAATGTGTTTTCAGGTCTTCTGCCCATTTTTTGATTGATTGTTTTATTTGATGTTGAGTTGTATGAGATATTTATATATGTTGGATATTAATCCCTTATTGGTCATATCACTTGGAAATATTTTCTCCCATACAGTAGGCTGTCTTTTTATTTTGTTGATGGTTTTCTTTGCTGCACAAAAGCTTTAGGTTTAATTAGGTTCCATTTGTTTATATTTGCCTTTATTTCCTTTACTTTAGGAGAGGATCCAAAAATATATTGCTGCTTTATGTCAAAGAGTGTTCTGCCTATGTAATTTTAAGGTTTTGTTGAGCGCATATTGCCTATTATGTCTATGTTATCCCTACTCTGATGATACGGCTCCTCCTTCCTTTAATATGGAAAATATGTTCTAAAATATGAATCTAGATGGCACGGCGGGCTCTGATTCCTGAATTTATTAAAGTGGTCACAGGCATATCACTGATTGATTGTTTTCTCCTCTCTAAAATGGAAGTGATAGTAACTAATTTTTCTGTTTCATAAAGAAAATGCATATTAGATGTGATAATGCCTCTGGACTTGTAGCTTCCACTCTACCATCTCCACTTTTCTGCCACAGCCATAAATTGCACATGCACTTGCCTTCCTCCTCTTGCTACAAAAACCCTTCACAGTTGTAGCATGCACTTCCATCATGAAGCACCGAATGTCTGGTTGTTTTTCCTTATGTGATATTAATAGTAATTGAGATTGTTTGGACTGCCCCTCCTTTAACACACACATTTTTAATGTCATAATACAGTTTAAAAAAAAATAGTACCTGTTATTATTAAGGTATCACAACCTTAATCAGTTTATTGTTTAAGTCTTCAGGGAACTGGAAATGGCTTGATGACAGATCTGCTGCTGCTGCTGCTGCTAAGTCGCTTCAGTTGTGTCCGACTCTGTGCGACCCCAGAGGTGGCAGCCCACCAGGCTCCCCCGTCCCTGGGATTCTCCAGGCAAGAACACTGGAGTGTTTAGATATTTGTGTTAATAAGCTAAAATATGTACGTTCAATCATTTCATGGATGAAAAATGTTTAGGGCTTTCCCAGCAAAACATTTTCTTCAGAACATCAGGTCATAACTGTTATTTTCAGCTTTTTCTTTTAGCCTTTTCTTTAAGAAATATATCAAATATAACCATAGTAACTTCAACAAATAACAATTCGAGTAATTTTGTTTTATCTAAACCCTTTCATTTTCCCTTTCCACTCTCATATTATTTTGAAGCAAAACCTAGACAGCTAGACTTAATAATATATACTGAAGAACTCCCTAAATATCTTTGTATATTTGTAGAGATAGTTCTCATTTCATTTCACAGGTGCAAGGCACCCCTTTGCATAGGTATGCCACAAGCTATTCAAATAATCCCTTATTTATAAATATATGAATGTTTCCAGTTTTCTGCCATTACAGTTTTGCAAAGCAAAGTACACCAATTTATTTAAAAGTATATTTTCAAGGCTCTTGGAATCTTTATAATCCAGATGGCATTAACCTGAAAACAGAAGCTCAGGCTGTCTTCTCAGAGCATGGCACCTTTAAATATGGTACAGCTTACCTGGGCAACGAAAGAAGATGTCATGCTGAATTTGCACAAATTCTTGAGTCTGTTGATGTTTTCAGGCTCTACTGTCTTGAAAACATTCTAAATATTTTACGGCAGGTAAGACATTTTACATAGGAAAGCAACTGCTACTGCTGCTGCTGCTAAGTCGCTCCAGTCGTGTCTGACTCTGTGCGACCCCATAGACGGCAGCCCACCAGGCTCCCCCATCCCTGAGATTCTCCAGGCAAGAACACTGGAGTGGGTTGCCATTTCCTCCTCCAATGCATGAAAGTGAAAAGTGAAATCAAAGTCTCTCAATCGTGTCCGACCCTCAGCGACCCCATGGACTGCAGCCTTCCAGGCTCCTCCGTCCATGGGATTTGCCAGGCAAGAGTGCTTGAGTGGGGTGCCATGGCCTTCTCCTTAGGAAAGCAACTAAAGGACACTAATGGAATTCTGACAGACATTATCAGACAAACTTCAACCGTTAGAAAAGAAAGGGAGAGTAAGAAAGTTAAAAAACACAATAGAGGCAAGTGCAAATGTCTCATGTGAATTAAATATAAAACACTAATAAATCTAGTTAAATATAGAGACTGAAAGGCTTTAAGTAGATACCAAAGTTTAACAGACAAAAAAAATTCAAGGATTAGTTAATATAGCAAAGCCCATTGTACTAATATTATCATGCTGCAGTCAATATGAATTAAGAGCCATAAATAAAAGAACAATATATACTCATAGGCCACAATGATATAAACAAGAGAATATTTATAAAACGTCTAAATGCCTGGTGTAAGAACTACATAGCTATCAAGCATAGTGATTCTAGAGCCATATATCTCCATAATACCTAAATCAATTACGCAAACATTTATTGAGTCATTTTACGAAAATCAAGAGTCTACAAAGATGCAAGCGATTTACAATCTAAAGAGGGAGGAATGCAGGGAAATAATTTCTATGTCATACAAGATAAGGTACAATCAGTCAGTTCAATTGCTCAGTCGTGTCCGATTCTCTGCGACCCCATGGACTGCAACATGCCAGGCTTCCCTGTCCATCACCAAATCCCGGAGCTTGCTTAGACTCATGTCCATCGAGTTGGTGATACATCCAACCATCTCAGCCTCTGTCATCCCCGTCTCCTCCTGCTTTCAATCTTGCCCAGCATCAGGGTATTTTCCAGTGAGTCAGTTCCTCGCATCAGGTGGCCAAAGTATTGGAGCTTCAGCTTCAACATCAGTCCTTACAATGAATATTCAAGACTGATTTCCTTTAGGATTGACTGACTTGATCTCCTTGCCATCCAAGGGACTCTCAAGAGTCTCCTCCAGCACCATAGTTTGAAAGCATCAGTTCTTTGGCACTCAGCTTTCTTTATGGTTCAACTCTCATGTGCATACATGACTACTGGAAAAACCATAGCTTTGACTATATGGACCTTTGTCAGTAAAGTAATGTCTCTGCTTTTTAATATGCTGTCTAGGTTTGTCGTAGCTTTTCTTTCAAGGAGCAAGTGTCTTTTAATTTCATGGCTTCAATGACCATCTGCAGTGATTTTGGAGCCCCCCAAAATAAAGTCTGCCACTGTTTGCATTGTTTCCCCATCTATTTGCCATGAAGTGATGGGATCAGATGCCATGATCTTCATTTTTTGAATGTTGAATTTTAAGCCAACTTTTTCAACTCCTGTTTCACTTTCATCAAGAGACTGTTTAGTTCCTCTTTGCTTTCTGCCATAAGTGTGGTGTCAGCTGTATATCTGAGGTTATTGCTATTTCTCCTGGCAACCTTGATTCTAGCTTGTGATTCATCCAGTCCAACATTTCACATGATGTACTCTGCATATAAGTTAAATAAGCAGGGTGACAATATACAGCCTTGACGTACTCCTTTTCCTATTTGGAACCAGTCTGTTATTCCATGTCCAGTTCTAACTGTTCCTTCTTGATCTGCATACAGATTTCTCAGGAGGCAGGTAAGGTGGTCTAGTATTCCCATCTATTTAAGAATTTTCCAGTTTGTTGTAATCCACACAGTCATAGATTTTAGTGTAGTCCATGAAGATAAAATAAACCTAAATAAAAAGCAGTTTTCTTAGAAATGTAGGTAAGGCTTAAAAAGAAACTTGTATCCTAGAATTTAGATTTTAATCTGTATGTATTGGGAGCCATTACATTTTTTGCAGAGAAGTGTTATCTGAATTTGTAAAGATGTTGCTGGCAGTGAGAAGAATGGTCTGGAAAGGGTGTGAATTTGGAGGCAAGGAGACAATTTAGAGGCTTTGAGCCAGTCCCTGTGCTATGGGTAGCAGATGGATGCCATAGTGAGCAAAACCAGACAAGTCCCTGACCTCAGGGAGGTTCACAGACTGGTGAGCAAGATGGCAATTAATCACAGAATCACAGAGATAAATATAAAAATTATGAGTAACTGAAGGAGATGCTGTGAAAGCATGGATGCAGAAGCAGGGTTATGGGGCAACTACATGTTCCCAGTGAGTGCCATTCGCAGGGAAAGGTCTGCAGGGAAGCAACCCTGACTGGAAGGTGAGGTACTGAGAGCAGTACCAAGGCAGCACCATGCTACATTGTAGGAGTCCAGAGGAGAGAGGCTGTGGCTGTATGAAGGGAAAGGACACGTACTGAGCTTTGACACAGAAAAACAAAAGGCCGCTAAAGGAGGAAAGAAGAAAAGAAAAAGCTTTAGTCCCATTGCAGAAGAACACTCAACTCCTCTATTATTCACACTTCACCTCGGGGCTAAAAGACAGAGCCAAAATAGGAAGCTTCCCAGAGAATAATTAAGCAATACACATTGCAGGGCATGCCTTGTTTTGTAAGATACACCACTACTTCCTCTTCCCTAAAACTAAAGAGGTGATCATTTTGTCTTGATTTTGCACTGTTCAGGAAATTTGTCTTGACATTTACAAGAAACACATGCAAAAAACTGAAAACCCTGCACACCAGAGAATGGGCAGGATACACAAATGATATGACTTTGAAGGTGAAATGGCAATGCTTGTTTCAAAGTAGATGTAGCAGGAAACCACCGTATTGCCTTTTGATATCACTAGTCACTAACGGGCACACATTTTGCTTATCTTAGAATAGTGAGGTGTATTGTAAAGTCAAACTAGTATTTCTTTGCCCCACACAGAACCTGGGCATTATTTTTCATAATTTAGCATTTTTAATTGCCCTGGAAACATAATCACATGCTCCTTTCCCCATCACCCACTGCTATAAAAGGTTAGTTACATAAACATTTCTATAGTAATTCAGAGCTAGACCCCTTGGAGGACGGGAAAAGTCTGGGACACCTAATTTTTTGTTGTTTCAGTTTCCTATATTTATTAAAAAACATAAAAATGTCAAAACGGGGTTAAAAAACTGTGGTATATTGAAAGTTGTAGGGCAAGTGCCTCTCAATCCTGTCAGTGTATCTCTGTGATTACACGTGTATGCTCTTTTGAAGGTAACGTTAAAGTCTACACTGAAGGCTTTTCTTTCTGAGAGGCCTCTGGTCCACAGTGTGACAGGCTCAGAATACTGGGCAGCCAACGCAACACACAGCCTGCAGTCACCTCGGATCCAATTTACTCAACAATAACAACAAGATCATTATCAGATATTAAGACATTGGCAGTCTTAAATGCAACAGATACAATTATTGAACTTATTCATGTCTAGGTACTTTATTCTATGTACAATTATATAATATCCTTTAGTACCATGCAAAGACAAGATTATACTTGAAACTTTTTTTTATTAATAACGTATAGATACAGATTTCATGTCATGTTTTTAAGAAGAGGGAATAGAAAAGCTTTGTCATTCAAAGACCCAACAAATCAAACCACAGCTTCTTTCTGTTCCTAAAAAAAAAAAAAAAAAAAAATGAGACAGAAAAAGAGTCACTCAAAAAAGAATCTTGAAAAAAACCCCACAAAAAGCCATTCTTGTACAGAAAAAAATAAATAAAACCACTGCAGTCAGTAGCAGAGAAGGCAATGGCACCCCACTCCAGTATGCTTGCCTGGAAAATCCCATGGTCAGAGGAACCTGGTAGGCTGCAGTCCATGGGGCTGCTAAGAGTTGGACACGACTGAAGCGACTTCACAGCAGCAGCAGTCAGTAGATAAAATCTGGTTCATAATCAAAGTGTTAAACTAACAATGTTGCTTGGACATCCTTTAATTAAAAACATTTCATACACTTAAAACTCTTGAGAGGAAGCTCCAAGTGCATATCTAAACTTTAAAGTAAATGTTCACAGTATTAGAGAGTTGTCTTAAATGATAATATATGCATGTGTAATCAATGAGGAGGGCTTCCCAGATAGCTCAGTGGTAAAGAATCTGCCGGTCAATGCAGGAAACATGGGTTTGATATCTGGGTCTGGAAGATCCCCTGGAGAAGGAAATGGCAACTTACTCCAGGATTCTTGCCTGGGAAATCCCATGGACAGAGGAACCTGGCGAGCTACAGTCCATGGGGTTGCAAAAGTCGTACATGATTCAGTGTCTAAACAACCACCACGACCAGTGAGGAACTGTTAACTGCCCATGATCATAGAGAACCCAGGACTCTTACAGGATGAGCTCCCTTCTCTGGGATGGAAAGATGCTGAGAGAGCTCTAGCCCCACTCCCAACTCATTTCATAGTTCTATCACTTCCTCCTGAACACCGCCCCCCCAAACACGGATATAAGAAAAGCTATCCTTTCTTTAAAGCTTCCTGCTTTCTTCTTAGAAATCTGCACTGCTAAAAGGAGCTCTATGTTACTCATTTCTGAGTGGGTATAACATATTGGGTTGTGATGGTGAGTACCATCTATGTAGAAAAACTGTCATAGAAACAGTTCTTCTACATAGATGTGAAACTGACATGATTTTTGTCTCTAACATATCCTCCTGATTGCCCCCATTAGCATGCAGCTACTCTTGCCCAGTGGTCACTTACCTGTGCACCTAATTATAAGAACATTTATATAGTCCCTTACTATTTAAACGAAACTTTCCCTTTTACTTAATCCTTACAACAGCCATGTTCCATAAGAATAATTATCTTCATTTCATAGGTGAGGGAATTGAAGGTCAGAGAATATAAATGATGTGACTAAGATCAGACAGCAATAAACGACAGTATTTATTCAAACCCATGTTTACTGCTCTAAATCCCTTACCCTTTTGCATTTTGCTCTGTGGGACACTTGCCATGGTCCTAGCAAAGCTCTTGCCCCTAGGCCTCCAGTAGTGGAAAGCAGGGTCAAGAACACAGGCAGGCTGATGGAATTCAACTTCTGTAGCCACAAAGATGTAAGGCTAGGATGCCTTTGGGAAAGAGCAGGCCAGCAGAGTATAAATCAGAAACAAATTAATGCTTGTAGAACAGTGATTGTCAGTCCGAAAGGCCTTAAGACTGATCTGTGTAAAATCATGGGCTATAGAACCTGTTGTTATAGTTACAGAGCAAAGGAATGCCTTCACATATACGAAGTATGACAAGAAATGCTGGATCTTACATCTGCAATAATTTACAATCAATCTACAAGTCCGGTCAGGCTTCAGAAATTCAGAGTGCCTGAGAGGTCCTATTGATCTCCCTAATAGTTTCCAAATAATTTAGTATTAAGCAGAGACTGAGTATCAAAGCCTGTGGGAGGTATGAAATGCCCAAGTATTTCTGGGCATTTCTGACATCTTCTGCCATCTTCTGCCAGTCTCCCAGAAGGTCTGTTAAACAGAGATTCTTACACATGTGCATACAACCTAAAACTCTTCACATTGTAGGCCATTCCTCACTCTTGCTATGAAAATGTCCATGGTTTTCAAATTCTATTATCTTTGCTTGAATTAAAAAAACATGAGACCAGAAAGCACATTCATAACATTCCAACATTTGTCTGTCCTATCTAATCAGACCATTGCCTTGCATACCTCTTCCTTCATTTACACCTGTTCTCTTCCCCGTGTCACAGTCAGGAGAATCTGTGTGTCTGCATGGGTCTGTTTCCTTAGCAAAGGTGTTCATGAAATATGGGACTGTCACTGCCTCCGATCTGCCACAGCCCAGGTCTCTCCCTTCTTCTTCTCCTCTCTGTCCTCCCCCTTCTTCTGTTATTCCATCTAAGACTGGGATGAGTGTCTTTTACGTAGTCTACCAGGATGACAGCATGGGCTAATGGATCGACTACTTGGAAGTTCCTCAGTGTGGGCTTATCTCATTCCTCCCCTCCTCCTGTATAACCCTGGGCAAGACATTCAGCCTCTAAGTGGCTGTTTCCTTAACTGAAAGATGATTTAAGAGTTATTGCGAAGATAAAATGGGACAGTGTATGTAAAGTCTCTGCCCAGATTCAGCATATAGTCCTCAATAAATGGCAGCCTCCTCGCATCTCTGCCTGGTTCCTCTGCTTTCATATACAGTATACCTTGGATTATTTTTATAGGGAAAAAAATAAACAGAGGTCAGCCTGGGACTGGACCAAATTATTTCAGGAATCTATGGTCTGGAAAAGGCGACCTGGGTCCTCTTTAGCATGATTTTGTCCCAGAGCTCTCCTTAGGATTTGGTGTGAGAGTCCTGGTAAATCTAATCTTCAAATCCCACTGTGAGATGTTTAAATCTAAGATAAGAAAGACTGTGTAGGATATTGGGTACTGGAGAAGCAGAAAGGGAGCAACTAAAAATTTTAAAAGTCCTTAGAAAGAATATGTGTCAACTCTGAGTCATGGAAGAGCCAACTTTTTTTTTCCCTAGATTTTATTGGTATTTATTTTTGGCTGCACTGGGTCTTTGTTGCTGTATGTGGGCTTTCTCTAGTTGCAGAGAGCAGGGTCTGTTCTCTCGTTTGGGTGCACAAGCTTCTCATTGCAGCGGCTTCTTTTGTTGCAGAGCATGGGCTCTAGGTGCATGGGTTTTAGTACGCGTGGTGTATGGTGTATGGGCTCAGTAGTTGTGGCTTGCGGGGCTTAGTTGCTCTGTGGTATGTGGGATCTTCCTGGACCAGGAATCAAACCTGTGTACCTTGCAGTGGCAGGCAGATTCTTAACCACTAGACAACCATGGAAGCCCTGTGGGAAGAGCCAACTTTTCAGATAGTAAGTAAAGCAAGCAAGTTCCTTCTCCCATATTTAGAAATTTCACAGATTTCTATTTTCATTGCATGAGTATTTCCTGTTCACAGGTTTCCTCTGGTCCAAGGCAGATCTCTACTGTTGTCTTCCTCTCCCCAGGCAGCATCCCTTACTCAATTTCTTTCCTTCCTCTAAAAGCAAAGGTTTTTACATTGTTTATTATAGGGTTAGAAAAGCTGCTACTGCTGCTGCTGCTGCTAAGTCACTTCAGTTGTGTCCGACTCTGTGCGACCCCATAGATGGCCTCCCACCAGGCTCCTCTGTCCCTGGGATTCTCCAAGCAAGAACACTGGAGTGGGTTGCCATTTCCTTCTCCAATGCATGAAAGTGAAAAGTGAAAGTGAAGTCACTCAGTTGTGTCCGACTCTTAGCGACCTCATGGACTGCAGCCTACCAGGCTCCTCCGTCCATGGGATTTCCCAGGCAAGAGTACTGGAAAAGCAGAGACATTAATTGCCAACAAAGGTCTGTCTAGTCAAAGCTATGGTTTTTCAAGTTGTCATGTATGGATGTGAGAGTTGGACCATAAAGAAAGCTGAGTGCCAAAGAATTGATGCTTTCGAATTATGATGCTAGAGAAGACTCTTGAGAGTTCTTTGGACTGCAAGATCAAACCAGTCCATCCTAAAAGAAATCAGTTCTGAATATTCATTGGGAGGACTGATGCTGAAGACGAAGCTCCAATACTTTGGCCATCTGATGGGAAGAGCCAACTCATTAGAAAAGACCCTGATGCTGGGAAAGATTGAAGGCAGGAGGACTAGGGGACAACAGAGAATGAGATGGTTGGATGGCAACACCGACTCGATGGACATAAGACTGAGCAAGCTCCAGGAGTTGATGATGGACAGGGAAACCTGGAGCACTGCAGTCCATGGGGTCGCAAAGAGTTGGACACAACTGAGCGACTGAACTGAACTGAACTGATAGGGTTAGAAGAATATTTAGCAAGATAATCTTCCTATTGTACGTTGGAAGAAGAAATTAAAAATAAAATAAATCAAAACACCTTCTGAGCTGGGGAACAAGGAGAGGTGGTGAGGAATCAAGCTGGCATGGTCCCCTGAGGCACTGTGTCCACTCATGATCAAGCTCAAGAAATGAGACAGTGAAACTTGGACTTTGCAGGACATCAGAGGGATAATGTGCCTCTCTTGCCAAATAGGACTTGGGGAAAGTGGCAAGTTTCCAGAGCCATCATCAGTCCTACCCTTTCATGTGATAAAGCAGAGAGGGTTGAAGAGATTTTAGAGTGGAGTGGGAGAGGTGTTGAGGGTGACCGGGAGTGCTGCACCCCAAGAGCCCTTGCTGTTATGATAAGACGTTACTTCAGAAAGTTCTGTGGATCATACATTTGAGCATCAAATGGGGATGTAGGATTCTCAGAAGATGCCAGCATGGAGGCCCACATAGGGGACCCAGGTGGATACACATCTCAGGAGGAATCAGAATGGTCAGACACCACTAACTAGACAGCCACCCTGAACTATAATGCTACCTAACAACTCTGAACTTGGGTCTCATACTCAGGAGTAGGAGAGGAATGGGGAAACATGAATTCAGTAAATTTAAAAAAATCAGCTTTATTGAGGTATATAATTTATGTTAAACAAAACTCATTGTAAGTATACATTTGATGAGTTTTTACAAATATGGACAGGGTGTGATCACTGCCATGTACATTCCCATTGCTCTAAAAATTTCCTTTGTGCCCCTTTACAGTCAGTGCTCCTTCCCTTTCTGTCCCCTCCATCTCAGGCACCAGGAAACCACTAGTAGTTTTGCCTTTTCTAGAATTTCATGTATGTAGAATCATACATGTTTCTGGCTTCTGCTGCTGCTGCTGCTGAGTCACGTCAGTCATGTCCAACTCTGTGCGACCCCATAGATGGCAGCCCACCAGGCTCCCCCGTCCCTGGGATTCTCCAGGCAAGAACACTGGAGTGGGTTGCCATTTCCTTCTCCAATGCATGAAAGTGAAAAGTGAAAGTGAAGTCACCCAGTTGTGTCCTACTCTTAGTGACCCCATGGACTGCAGCCTACCAGGCTCCTCTGTCCATGGGATTTTCCAGGCAAGAATACTGGAGTGGGTTGCCATTGCCTTCTCTGTTTCTGGCTTCTATCATTTAGCATAAGGTTTTTGAAGCTCATATACATTGTTATGGATATCAATATTTCATTTCTTTTATTGCTTAATGATACTCCATTGTATAAATACACCATGATTTATTTGCCATTCTCCATTTGGTAGATGTTTATTTCTCTTTCCTGGCTATTATGAATACAGTTGCTACGAATATTTAAGTACAAGTCTTCATGTGAATGTATATTTTGGGTAAACACCTAGGAATGGAATTTCTGGGTCAAATGGTAAATTATGTTTGATTCTGTAAGAAACAGTCAAATGGTTTTCCAAGATGGCTGTCCCATTTTATACTCCTACGAGCAATGTATGAGGGTTCCCACTGCTCTACATCCTTGTCAATACCTGGTATTGTCAGTATTTTTAGTTTTAGCCATTTTGGTAGGTTTGAATAGTATCTAATAATTTTGTGGTTCAATTTGCATTTCCATAATGACTAATTATTTTGAGCATTTTTTTGTGGGCTTAGTTGCCATTTATATATCTTCTTAGTTTACACATATGTTCAATTTTTTGTTTGCTCATTTAAAATAGTTTTTCATATCATTGTAACAATTATTTGCATATTCTGGATACAGTCCTTTTTTAATTTTATTTTTAATTGGAGATTGGATACAAGTTGCTTATTAATGTTTTATAAATATTTTCTCTCAATCTTTCCTAGTCTCTTCATTCTGAAAAGCAAAACTTCTGAGTTTTGAGGAAATCCAATTTATAATTTTTCCTTTTTTAACTCATGCTTTTTGTATCTTAAGAAATCTTTGCCAAACTTGAGGTCACAAGATTTTCCCTATGTTTACTTCTAGAACTTTTATAGTTTAGCTCTTCTATTTGCAATTTTTAACTATTTCAAATTTTTGTGTATGCTGTGATGTAAAGGTTAATGTTCTTTTGGAGGAGGGATGGAGAGGCATATGGGTATTTAAAGTTTCAGCACATTTGTTGGGAAAAGTCTCCTCCTCCCATTGTTGTATTATAATTATAGTAGCACCTTCCTCAAAAATTAACTAACCAGATATTTTTAGGTCTATTTCTATAGTCTCTATTCTGTCCCATTGATTTAAATGTCTCTCCTTACAGTCATACAACATTGTGTTGATTATTGCAGTTTTAAAATAAGTCTTAAAATTAAGTAGGATAAGTCCTCAAACTTAGCTCTTTTTTCAAAATTGTTTTGGCTATACTTGGCATTTTACATTTCCATTTCCATTTCCAGTTAGAAGTAACTTGTCAATTTCTATTTTTTAAATAGAATTTAAAATAGAAGCCAGCTAAAATCTTTGACTGAACAATGAATCAATAATTAGTGTGAGTGATATGCCACCTTGAGTCTTATTTTCCTTGAATATGGTAATTCACTCCACTTAGATCTTCATTTTCTCTCAGCAGTGCTTCATGGTTTTCAGAAGATCGGTCTTGTATATATTTCATTAAATTTATCCCTAAGTATTTCACATTTTGTATTTTATTGTAAATGGCACTGTCTTTAAATTTCAATTTCCAAATGCCATTTTTGGCCCTTAGAATTGATCTTTTTATTGACCTTGTTTCTTGTAAACTTGTAAATTAATTCAGTTAGCTTTGTATAATAGTCCTTAGAATTTTCTACTAAGATGATCATGTCTGCATATAGACAGTTTTACTTCTTTCTGTCCAATGTAGATGGCTTTCATTTCCTTTTATTGCCTTATTATAACATTTAGGGCCTCCAGAACAATCAAGTGGTGAGAGTGCCCAGCTGTGCCTTGTTTGAGATCTTGAAAAATCATCCAGTCTTTTATGGTGAAGTATGGCACTGAGTCGGAGAAGACAATGGCACCCCACTCCAGTGTTCTTGCCTGGAAAATCCCATGGACGGAGGAGCCTGGTGGGCTGCAGTCCATGGGGTCACACAGAGTCGGACACGGTTGAAGCGACTTAGCAGCAGCAGCAGCAGCAGCATGGCACTGAGTGTGTGTTTGTCATGAATGCCTATATTAGGTGGAGGAGATTCCTTCGCTTCCAAGTTTGTGGAGGGTTTTTAATCAGGACTAGGTATTGAATTTTGCTAAATGTTTGGTTTTTTTTTAATCCGTTAAGATGACCATATTTTCCAACATGATGCTGGAACAACTGATCTTTAACATCCTCATGTAAAAAAATGTTCCTCACCTCATACTCTAACTAATTTATAAAAACTAACTTGAAATGAAGCATAGGCCTAATTGTAAATCCTAAAAGTAAAAAAACTTCCAAAAGAAAATGTAGAGGAGAATCTTTGCAACCTTGGATTTGGAGAAAGTTTTGGGGTTTTTGTTGTATATTTTTTTGTTTTTAGATGGGTGAGTTTTACTTTGTGTGAATTATACCTCAAAAAACTTGACTTTTGGAGAAGGCGATGGCACCCCACTCCAGTACTCTTGCCTGGAAAATCCCATGGACAGAGGAGCCTGGTAGGCTGCAGTCCATGGGGTCACTAAGAGTCGGGCACGACTGAGCGACTTCACTTTCACTTTTTACTTTCATGCATTGGAGAAGGAAATGGCAACCCACCACAGTGTTCTTGCCTGGAGAATCCCAGGGACGGGGGAGCCTGGTGGGCTGCTGTCTATGGGGTCTCACAGAGTCGGACACAACTGAAGCGACTTAGCAGCAGCAGCAGCAAACTTGACTTTAAAACAAACCAAAGCAAACAAAAAGATCTAAACATACACAGAATACTGAAATGTAAACTATTACAACAAAGGGAAAAAATTTTAAAATAACCAAAAATAAAAAATAGATTCTCCACAAAGGAAGTAAATTAGACAAATAGAAGACTTCTCATTAGCAAAAACTGTATTTCTTCAGAGATACTGAGAGACAATGCTTGTGTGCATGTCACTGAGTCGTGTCTGGCTCTTTCTGACCCCATGGACTGTAGCCCACCAGCCTCCTCTGTCCATGGAATTTTCCAGGCAAGAATACTGGAGTGGATTGTCATTTCCTACTCCACTCCAGGGAATCTTTCCGACTCAGGGATAGAACCTGTGTCTGCATCTCCTACATTGGCAGGCAGATTCTTTACCACTGAAGCCACCTGGCAAGCCCACTGAGAGACAGTATATGTCAACTAAGTTATTACTTAAGAGTGAGGTTGAAATAAAAACACTTCATAGTCTGAAGAAATTACTCAAAGACTCTCAAACAAAAATAAATCTAGAAGGAAAGAGATGAGCAAATAAATTGGTAAACTTTGCTAAATTTAAGTAAGCTTTAAATATAAACAGCAATAATAATAACTAGTTGCTTGGCTTCAAAAACAAGGTGGAACTAAAAAGCACAAGACAATAAATGACATGAGAGATAGAAGGGAACAGACTTATGTTAGAGAATTCTATTATTTGAGATGAAGATAGAGATATTGATCGATTAGACATTTGTTAAGTCGAGTATGTGAAAAAGTTAAGGATAATGATTAGAAGAAAATAGCCTTTCAAATTACTATAGAGGCAAAGGATGAACAAAGAAAAACATTTAAACTAAAGACATGAATGAAGAACAGCAGGAACAGCAAGAACAACAAAAAAGGCACAAAAAGGCAAGGTTAATAGAAAACACAAAATAAGATGGTATGAATAAGTATAAATGTAAAAGTAATTACAAAAAAGAAGGTAGATTCAATTTACATGTTAATACAGGTTCTTGAATTAGATTTAAAATATCTGTCTATATTCTGTTTATAAGAAACAAGTCCCAAATATAATGTCACAGGTTTGAAATAAAAGGATGAAAATATTATTATTAGATTAAAATATGTATCAAGATAGAAAGCAGCACTAGAGATAATGAGAGATATTATTTAATGACAACAGTTTTATCGAGAAGTAGTATTAATCCTGACCCTGTACACAACTAACAGTATTGCCTCAAAATATGTAAAATGTAAATGAAATTTCTACTCAAAAGTATATGTTAATGGTACTGCAATGTGAATGGTTGCAACAGTATTGCTGCTTTGTAGAAGTGCAGTGAAGAGTTAGCACATACAAGAACTCTAGCCTAAAGTGAGCTTTTAAAGTTTTTCTAAGTTAACTTTCTGTTTGCAGTAAATATTATCTTAGACACACACACACACACACACACACACATATTGCTTTAATGTATACCCTGAGAATCTTCTTCAGATATTTGTAAACTAGATGATTTCTCAAAGTGTTTAATGTGAGAGAAATTTGACTACATTAACTAAGAAGCTTTTTCTGGTACATCATCTGCATGAAAACAAATAACATGGGATTTCAAATGGGATTACCTACATATTCATTAACTACTTCTTAGTATTATAGTTATTACTCTAGATAATAATAAACTCTATTATTGAGTTTATTAAGATTTTGTAAGAAGAACAGAAGTTGTAAGATATATTTATTTCAAAAGTTTATAATTAAGTTAGCAAATTCCTAGGGCACCCCTCACTTAAAGTGAATTCCAGAATCCTTTCTGTAGGTTACATTTTTTTTTTTTTTTCTGAAAAGTCTCCAATGCCCTCTGCTGTTCATTTATTGAATTTTTTGTTGAAGTATCAGATGGTAAAGGGAGAAGGAAATGGCAACCCATTCCAGTATTCTTGACTGGAGAATCCCGTGGACAGGGGAGCCTGGTGGGCTGCTGTCCATAGGGTTGCACAGAGTCAGACATGACTGAAGTGACTTAGCATGCATGCATGCATGCATGCACAGGAGAAGGAAATGGCAACCCACTCCAGTATTCTTGCCTGAAGAATCCCAGGGACAGAGGAGCCTGGTGGCCTGCCATCTATGGGGTCGCACAGAGTTGGACAAGACTGAAGCAACTTAGCAGCAGCAGCAGCAGCAGATGGTAAAGAATCTGCCTGCAATGCAGGAGACTTAGGTTTGATCCCTGGGTCAGGAAGATCCCCTGGAGAAGGGAATGGCTACTCCAGCATTCTTGCCTGGAGAATTCCATAGACAGAGGAGCCTGGAGAGCTACCGTTCACAGGGTTGCAAAGAGTCAGACATGACTGAGTGACTAATGCTTATAGCTGATAATGTGTAAATTACTGCTGTACAGCAAAGTGGTTCAGTTATACATGTATATATATCCATTATTGATATATATATTCTTTTCCATTATGATTTATCATAGGATCCTGAATACAGTTCTCTGTGTTTTACAGTAGGATCTTGTTATTTATCCATTCTTATATAAAAGCTTACATCTGCTAACCCCAAGCTCCCACTCCATCCCTCCTCCTTGGCAACTACCAGTCTGTTCTCTATGTCTGTGATTCTGTTTCTGTTTCATAGTTTCATTTGTGTCATATTTTAGATTCCACATATAAGGGAAATCGTATTTGTCTTTCTGTATTTGACTTACTTCACTTAGTATGATAATTTCTAGCTGCATTCATGTTGCTGCAAATGCCATTTTTTCATTCTTTTTTTACGGCTGAGTAGTGTTCCTCTGTTTATATGTGCCACATCTTCTTTATCCATTAAATCTGTTGATAGACATTTAGGGTTGTTTCCATGTTCTGGCTATCATGAATAGTGCTGCTATGAACATAGGGGTGAATGTATCTTTTTGAATTATAGTTTCGTCTGAATATATGTCCAGGAGTGGGATTGCTGGATCATATGGATAATTCTTTTCTGAGGAACTTCCATAATGTTTTCCACAGGGGCTACACCAATGTACAATCCCACTATCAGTATAGGAGGGTTCCTTTTTCTCCACATCCTCTCGAGCATTTGTTATAATGACCATTCTGACTCGTATGAGGTGGTACCTCATTGTAGTTTTGATTTGCATTTCTCTAATTATTAGTGATGAGCATCTTCTCATGTGCCTATTGGCCATCTATCTGTATTTCTTCTTTGGAGAAATTTCTATTTAGGTCTTCTGCCCAGTTTTGGATTGCATTGTTTATTTTTTGTTGTTGAGTTGTACGAGCTGCTTGTATATTTTGGAAACTAAGCCCCTTGTTTGTTGCATTGTTTGCAAATATTTTGGAAACTAAGCCCTTATTGGTCACATTGTTTACAAATATTTTCTCCTAGCCTGTAGGTGTTCTTTTTGCTTTTGTGACAGCCTGCTGTGGCTGTCCACACATGATTTTTGTGACTGATATCACTCAGAGCATCTTATAAGATGAAGACAGGTGCTGATTTCATGCAAGTATTATCTGTCATTCATAGGGTGTAAGAGTTGTAGAGCTCTGCAACTAATAAAACCTAACTGGCATTTTTAAAATGCTGTAATGAAATTACTTATAATAATACTTATCCTTGTATGTGACCTTACAATTGTGAGTTATTGGATCTTCAAGCACAAATCTTTTAAGTTTCTTATTTCTGTAGCACGAGGCAAGTAAATTTCCCTTTTTTAAAACTTGAGAGAGATCCCTTTCTGAATAGATTCAGTCCACAGAACTTAATGTGAGGACCATTTCCTATCATCCACAAAAAGCCTTGAATCTTCACAACTTTGCAGCCTGAGAGCCTTGGGGGCTGATGATGGGTTAACTCCGGGAAGGACTCTGTAAATCACAGCAGCTGGCCCCTGTGAAGGGGATGGAAGACACAGGGAAGGGATCTCCTGAGCGTGATCAGGACCTGGTGTACTTCAGCCAAATGGAAAGTTTAAAGAGCCCTAGGCGGACCAGGACTCCCAGCTGCAGAGGCCCCACCCTCCCTGCCCCCACACTTGAAAAGACTCGGCCACTCAATGAGAGACTGTCATTCACTTTCCAGAATGTATTGTCCAGTATGGAATGAATTTGTTCCATTAGGCTGTCTGGAGTATGTTAAGTCTTCATCACAGGACGAGGTGTCAAAAATTAATCACTAGGCTAGCTTATGAAACAGCTGCTTAAACCATGGCTTTAACTATCAGAATAGTTAAATATAAAATATCTCAGACAAAATTTCATCATGCTATATTAAATTGTACACTTATTGAATATTAATTATTAAGTAAAATATTCATGGGCATTTAGATGGTAAGAAATCCTCTACCTATTATTTGAGTCAGTCTTAGGAAACAATACATGCTAAGAAATGCATCTAAATTTTTTTTATTATAAATATAATATATATTCATTATTGAAGACACACACAAAAAAAGATAAAGTAATTTGTCTTACTTACCATTGTTATCAAGCTGTGTTTCTCTATAATTGTTTATGACATATATTTTAAATATATAGTTTTATGTTAAAATTCCTGTTATTTTTATTATAGAGCTGAGATCATACACTGTACATACAATTTGATATTTTACTCATGTCACTTAACATTATTGTGAGATAACAGAACAATATATATCCATTGGTCTCAGCCCTTGGCTCCCAACAAAGGGCTCCTGAACTCTTGTAATTTCCTGGGTGATAGGAGTGTCTTCTGTTTATTTATTTATTTTTTCATTTTTTTCCCCATTCTTTTCTTTTTTTTAAATTTAATTTTATTTTTTAACTTTACAATATTGTATTGGTTTTGCCATATATTGAAATGAATCCGCCACAGGTATACATGTGTTCCCCATCCTGAACCCTCCTCCCTCCTCCCTCCCCATACCATCCCTCTGGGTCGTCCCAGTGCACCAGCCCCAAGCATCCAGTATCGTGCATGGAACCTGGACTGGCGACTCGTTTCATATATGATATTATACATATTTCAATGCCATTCTCCCAAATCATAGGAGTGTCTTTTATTTTAATGAAAGTGCCTTTGGGTAGACTCCTGGATGGGGTCTGGTCACCAGAAAAAACAAGACATGATTTGAAGCTTGGAATCTACAGCTCTGCCCCCAAGTTTCTTGAGAAGGAAGGACTGAAAATGGAGTTGATAAGGCTACGTAATGCAGCTTCCATAAAAATCAGACTATATGCAGTTTGGAGAGCTTCCAGATTGGTAAACACATCCGCACCAGGAGAGGAACACATCCTGACTCCAGGGGGATAGAGGCTCCTGCAGTCCAGACCCTCCCAGGCCTCATGCTCTGTTTCTTCATCTGACTATTCATCTGTATCCTTTACTAATCCTTTAGTAAAGTGGTAAATTCAAGTATTTTCCCAATTTCTGTGAGCCACGCTAGCAAATTAATTGAATCTAAGGAGGGGCTTGTGGGAATCTCCAATTTCTAGCCAAATGGGATAGAAGTTGTGGGTAACCTGAGGACCTCCTACTTGTGATCGGCATCTGAGGTGGGTGGGAGCAGTTTTGTGGAATTGAACCCCTAACCTATGGGATCTAACCTTAGTGTCAGAATTGAGTTGAACTGTAGGACATCCAGCTGGTGTCACAGAAATTGCTTTTTGTTGAGGGGAAAACCTCTAAACATTGGATGACTGGAAGTGTCAAAGGGAAGTTTTATGTGAGTGTGGTAGTTGTGGGTGTAGTTCTTCCATACAAAGAAGGAGAATTATAGGTTTTTCTTTATGTTGTAGAAGATTTCACATATAATTGAACAGTCTTCAAAATATAATTTTTAAGTTATTGCATAATATTTCAGATGTTCACAAATTATGTAACACCCTCCTATTTTTGGACATTTAGGTTGCTTCAGTTCTTTATTATCATAAGTAATCCTGTAAAAAAATTCCTTGAATGTAAGTTTTTGTGAATATCCCTAATTTTATGTTTACATTAAGTTCCAAAAAGTACAATTTCTAGGTTGTGGATACACACATTTTGAAGGTGCTTTATGCATATTGCTAAACTGAACTCTGAAGGTTTTAAGAACATACTCCTACCAGCACTGCATGTTCATGACTGCAGGAATGGCTTTTAAAAAACTGACTGTGCAAAAATATTTTACAAGTAAACTCTAAATATGGAGGGAAGTTATATACGACTTTCTATTCATTTCGTAAATAATTTTTTTTCTCCAAAGGTGTCAGGAAGATAGAAGGACCTTTTAGTAGAGTGGTGAGAGGGTCAGACCTTCTAATTGTTTCTTAATCTTTCAAAACTTGTTTCTTCATCAATAATGTAAGCATAATAATACTTGCCCTGCTAAACACAGAGTGTTTTGTGAGGATACCATGACATGATACATGTGAACATGCTCTGAAAACTATAATCTCATAAAGGTGGAAGGTGTACTTTTGCTGGTTATTATTGATATGTGGACAAACTTGCTACATGACATCAGACTTATAAAAGTATCACTAACTTTTTAATATCTTATGTTAACCTTAATGTACATAATCTCCATCTTAAAGCTCAGATGATCCAAAAAGTAACGGTTTTGGTCAGTTTTATTTCATTTATTTGAAATAGTAAATATGGATGTGAGAGTTGGACTGTGAAGAAAGCCAAGCGCCGAAGAATTGATGCTTTTGAACTGTGGTGTTGGAGAAGACTCTTGAGAGTCCCTTGGACTGCAAGGAGGTCCAACCAGTCCATCCTAAAGGAGATCAGTCCTGGGTATTCATTGGAAGGAGTGATGTTGAAGCTGAAGCTACAATATTTTGGCCACCTAATGCAAAGAACTGACTCATTTGAAAAGACCCCGACGCTGGAAAAGATAGAAGGCAGGAGGGGAAGGGGATGACAGAGGATGAGATGGTTGGATGGCATCACCGACTCAATGGACTTGAGTTTGAGTAAATTCTGGGAGTTGGTGATGGACAGGGAGGCGTGGTGTGCTGCAGTCCATGGGGTCGCAAGGAATCAGAAACAACTGAGCAACTGAACTGAACAACTAAGTTGAGTGCATTCTCAAGATGCTTAAACCAATGCCTTTCCCAAAGTTATTCCTGTGGGATTTTATTAAAAAGACAGTTTGAAGATCAGTTTGAATAATTTTGACGAAATGAAACACAAAGCCAAGGGCAGAACTAATATGCAGTGGGAACTTGATGAACCTAAAAGCTTGCACCTATCATGAGTGAGCCTTTATAAGGAGGGAGATGGACTAGGACAGAAAGGAGGAAAGGATAACTTAAGAAAAACACTGAATTTTTAAACAGGTAATGGCTTGCAAAGAACTCTGTGACTTGGGCCCCTGAGGACTTCAGCTCAGTTCATTAGGATTTTTAGATATAAAATAAAAATAGTATAAACTGCAGCTTGACAGCCTGAGCACCGGAGTTCACATCCATTATCTAATTTAATCCCTAAAATAAAAAAACCTTTGAGGCACGACAAAGAAGGTATTATTGACCTAATTTTAAGAGCAAGCAGTTAAAACTCAGATACATTCAATGACTGGCCTGAGGTCATTTAGAGTCTGAAAGGAGACAGGACGCTTATGTTATTACTACATTTGCTCTCGAAGAGGGAGTTTCCTTTGAGATCACTAATGAGTCATTAACCTCTTGCAGAGGTATTCTCCATCCCAGGGTAACCCGCACTAATTTAATGCCGCTTGGAGCTAACCACTCACTGAGGGTACTCCTATTTTAAATCACGTTCTCACCTTTAAAAGGGCAGTTTCTTAGCTCTTCTCTTCGTCCTGATTCTTATTTAGGCTCCTAATTTTTCTCAGTGTATCTTCCTCCGTCTCACTCCAAAGCTCCACCCTCTTCGGAGAAGTCGCGTCCTCGGTATCCAAGGAAACCAAGCAGTCTGGCCCATCTTTTGCTTTCCTCGCTTTCCATTGGCCAGTGGGTTCCTGTGTAGATTTTTTTTTTTCTCCCCCGTCCCTCCAATGGCTAATGGGCTTGAGGGAAAAGCGCAGGCCTTCCGAGTTCCGTCCAACACCTGCCCGAACTACCCTTAGCATCCTGCGCATTGCCTTCTGGGAAATGTAGTTTCTTAGTTGCCCGAGCCCTTCAACATCTGGCCACCATTGGAACTACCTATCCCACCGGCCTTTGCGAAAGGGGCGGGAGTAGGCGAGGGGCTCCGGTCAGGATGGATACTTAGAACTGGATGGATACTTAGAACTTTAAAATTCCAATTTGCCGCCCAGACCCGTGTAGCTGACGTTTACACTGCTAAACGAAGTGAGCGGTCTTGCTGTTGCTTCAGCCAACCCTCTTATCAAGTGTCTCCCTTTTGGCTTGGTCAGCACAGCGGCAAGCCGACTGGACGTGGGGAGACTAACCTGAGGCTGAAGTAATCTGGGGGAGAAAGAGGGGCACGCCATGTTCCCCTTCTCGGGATGGGGGCTGGGCTGCCTCCGGCTCTGTCTGCTCAGAGTGTGGGCCGGCGAGGCCACCGGGCGCTGGGCCTGTGGGACATGTCAGTCCCGGCTGTACGGCTCAGGTGGGTCCCAGCCCGAGGTCTCTAGGTCTGACCCTGTGCGCGGGACTCTGAAGGAGTGGGCGCTGCTGGTGAGCCCTTTCGGCCGGCTGCGGGCGCGGCTCCCATGCCACCTGACCGTGAGGCCCCTGGATCCCCTCACCTACCCAGACGGCGACCGCGTGCTGGTCACAGTGAGCGGAGTGGAGGGCGGGGCGCGGGCCCTGGCCGGCCTGCAGGTGAACTACGACGAGGCGCAGAAGGAGGTGACCATCGTGGCTGATGTCATCGACCACCAGGCGTCCGTGGAAGTGAACGCGCCCCTGAAGTTTGGCAAGTGACTGTAAAACGGGTTTGGGTCCTGGGCACACCGTGTGAACTTCTGAAATTAAGCCGACGTGCATTTTTAATTTGTCCCTTTGGATGAGACTTTTCAGCGTAATTTACTCTTGACCCCTTCAGAAGCTATGTCTCTCTCTCTCTTTTTTTTTTTTTTTTTTCTGTTCTACTTTGGGTTTCTGAGTAGCAGTTAGGAATTACGTTTTCAGTTATAGCAATTTTATAAATCTAGTAGAAACGTGATTTGGAATAACCTAAGCCACATAACATTTTTTTGTCCTATCCTCCTTTGACACTTTCTTCCTATTTGTGTTACTGCACTTTGTCCATAACAAACTGTTTTATTTTTCAGGGTTAAGGTATCTTGGTAATGCATTCAGTGGCATGGCAGGCCGTCCGCATTTCCACTTGCTCATGGCCTGGGGTCTGTTCCCGAAACAGCCATGCCTACAGTATGTTCCATCTAATCTGGACCAAGTGTTTGGTTTCTAATAGGCACCCGGCTTCTTACTGAAAACATCAGCATTCGTTTTGGCCTAACTAAATTTTCTGTGAGTTGCAGGCTTTGAAGAAAAACACATAGTTAGATTGCCCCAGAAAGGTCAATTGATAATGGCTGCCAGATATGTTTTCTAGGTGTTTTGAGTTCCATGTTATTTCTCACATGGAAGCCACAGTTTCCGTGACACTTCTCTAGGAAAGTCTTCCCAGGTTCTCTGCCTTCCTAGGACTGAAGCAAGATACTTTTAATGATCATAATAGCAGATAACACTTCTAAGATAATCTTTTCTAATTACAATTGCACTATATTATAGACACCGTTTTTGTCACCATTTTCGATAAGAGAATTGAAATACAACAAGTTTGATGACCCCCCTAGTGGTAAAGAACCCACCTGTCAATGCAGGAAACTACAGACAGTGATTCAGTCTCCTGGGTGGGGAAGATCCCCTGGAGGAGGGCATGGCGACCCACTCCAGTACTCTTGGCTGGAGAATCCCATGGACAGAAGAGCCTGGTGGGCTACCATCCACAGTGTGGCAAAGAATTGGACATGACTGAAGCAACACAGCACAGCACAAGTTTTATATACTGAGTATTTATTATGGGTGAACAAGTAGAGGAGATCCATGCCCTCATGAAACTTAATTTCTAGTGGGATAGATAAAAAAATATGCCTGTTGTCTCTCAGATATAAGGTGGTGGAGCTGAGATTTGAACTGACTGAAGTCTGCTGAAAAACTATGCTTTATTGCTTCTCAACTTTTTTTTTTTTTTTTAACTAACCTAGATGAGTAAGAGACCCTGATCTCAAAATATAAAAGTCTACGGTGGGGAGGAAGATTTGCTAACACATTAGATAGTACAAAATAAACTGAATATTGAAATAGAGAAAAGCAAAATTTTATGGCAGCTCAGATAAAAATGAACTACCCAAACTTCATTATTTGTTGATTCCTCTTTTTAGAGCCAGAATCCCATTTCCAGTTTTACTGTTTCCATGTGTGTATTCCACAGGCCCCTCAAATCAACATAGTTCAGTTTTCTTCATACTCAACTAGTGTTCCTCCAGTTTGTCTATAACTGTTTCAGTGAAAGAGTGAGAATAGCATTCAATTCAGTCAGTTCAGTCGCTCAGTCGTGTCTGACTCTTTGCGACCGCATGAATAGCAGCATGCGAGGCCTCCCTGTCCATCACCAACTCCCGGAGTTTACTCAAACTCATATCCATCGAGTCGGTGATGCCATCCAGCCATCTCATCCTCTGTCATCCCCTTCTCCTCCTGCCTCCAATCCCTCCTAGCATCAGAGTCTTTTCCAGTGAGTCAACTCTTCACATGAGGTGTCCAAAGTATTGGAGTTTCGGCTTTAGCATCAGTCCTTCCAATGAACACCCAGGACTGATCTCCTTTAGGATGGACTAGTTAGACCTCCTTGCAGTCCAAGGGACTCTCAAGAGTCTTCTCCAACACCACAGTTCAAAAGTTCAATTCTTCGGTGCTCAGCTTTCTTCACAGTCCAACTCTCACATCCATACATGACTACTGGAAAAACCACAGCCTTGACTAGACGGACCTTTGTTGGCAAAGTAATGTCTCTGCTTTTGAATATGCTATCTAGGTTGGTCATAACTTTCTTCCAAGGAGTAAGCGTCTTTTAATTTTATGGCTGCAATCACCATCTGCAGTGATTTTGGAGCCCCCAAAAATAAAGTCAGCCACTGTTTCCATTGTTTCCCCATCTATTTGCCGTGAAGTGATGGGACCAGATGCCATGATCTTAGTTTTCTGAATGTTGAGCTTTACCCAACTTTTTCACTCTCCTCTTTCACTTTCATCAAGAGGCTCTTTAGTTCTTCTTCACTTTCTGCCCTAAGGGTGGTGTCGTCTGCATATCCGAGGTTATTGATATTTCTCCTGGCAATCTTGATTCCAGCTTGTGCTTCTTCCAGCCCAGCGTTTCTCATGATGTACTCTGCATATAAGTTAAATAAGCAGGGTGACAATATACAGCCTTGACGTACTCCTTTTCCTATTTGGAACCAGTCTGTTGTTCCATGTCCAGTTCTAACTGTTGCTTCCTGACCTGCATATAGGTTTCTCAAGAGGTAGGTCAGGTGGTCTGGTATTCCTATCTCTTTCAGAATTTTCCACAGTTTATTGTGATCCACACAGTCAAAGGCTTTGGCATAGTCAATAAAGCAGAAATAGATGTTTTTCTGGAACTCTCTTGTTTTTTCGATGATCCAGTGGATGTTGGGCAATTTGATATCTGGTTCTTCTGCCTTTTCTAAAACCAGCTTGAGTATCTGGAAGTTCATGGTTCACGTATTGCTGAAGCCTGGCTTGGAGAATGTTGAGCATTACTTTACTAGCGTGTGAGATGAGTGCAATTGTGCAGTAGTTTGAGCATTCTTTGGCATTGCCCTTCTTTGGGGTTGGAATGAAAACTGACCTTTTCCAGTCCTGTGGCCACTGCTGAGTTTTCCAAATTTGCTGGCATATTGAGTGCAACACTTTTACAGCATCATCTTTCAGGATTTGGAATAGCTCAACTGGAATTCCATCACCTCCACTAGCTTTGTTTGTAGTGATGCTTTCTAAGGCCCACTTGACTTCACCTTCCAGGATGTCTGGCTCTAGGTGAGTGATCACACCATTGTGATTATCTGGGTCTTGAAGCTGTTTTTTGTACAGTTCTTCTGTGTATTCTTGCCACCTCTTCTTAATATCTTCTACTTCTGTTAGGTCCATACCATTTCTGTCTTTTATCGAGCCCATCTTTGCATGAAATGTTCCCTTGGTATCTCTGATTTTCCTGAAGAGATCTCTAGTCTTTCCCATTCTGTTGTTTTCTCCTGTCTTTGCATTGATCGCTGAGGAAGGCTTTCTTATCTCTCCTTGCTATTCTTTGGAACTCTGCATTCAGATGGGAATATCTTTCCTTTTCTCCTTTGCTTTTCGCTTCTCTTCTTTTCACAGCTATTTGTAAGGCCTCCCAGACAGCCATTTTGCTTTTTTGCATTTCTTTTCCATGGGGATGGTCTTGATCCCTGTCTCCTGTACAATGTCACGAACCTCCGTCCATAGTTCATCAGGCACTCTGTCAGATCTAGTCCCTTAAATCTATTTCTCACTTCCACCACTACTCAATATCTATCCTTAACTCCTCTACCCACCTGTTGAGGGTAGAGTATATTTAGAATCTGTTTTCTTCTCTCCGTTCCTATCTAAACTGCCTGAGATCAAGCCTTATGTTATAACACTACTTAATGGCTAAAACTGTGCCAGTTACATTTGCATCCATGTAAATATGGGGTAAAATTGCCTTTTATGTTTTTTATATTAATCCAAATCAAAATATTGCCTTTATAGAGACTGCCATATACACAACTGTAGAAACTGATCTTTATACCATAACTACTAGCATTGTAGTGTTAGGCCCCAGTACTTTGTGTTTGGAGCAACATTACTTCGCTGGTCTGGTTTAAGGGAAATCATCAATATTTGAATTGGGTATTAAGTACTGGTGTTTTAAATTTTTATACAGAGACATCTAAGTTTGCATATTAAGTTGAGTTTAAGGTTAAAGTTGGGCTTCCCAGGTAGTGCAGTGGTAAAGAATCTCCCTGCCAGTGCAGGAGATGTAAGAGACTTGGGTTTAATCCCTGGGTGGAGAAGATCCCCAGGAGTTGGAAATGGCGGCCCACTCCAATATTCCCGTCTGGAGATTTCCATAGACAGAGAACCTGGTGGCCTGCACTACGTGGGATTGCAAAGAGTCAGAAACGACCCAGTATGTACGCTACAATTTTCTATTTATTGTGGCGTTTCCTCACTGTGTGTGGGTTTGTACAGGTGGCCTTGTCAAGGTTCCTGGTTTAGGGCGAAGCTTGCGTCGGTGTTCCTGGTGGGTGGAGCTGTATTTTTCTTCTCTCTCCTTTCGAAGAGTTGGGTTGCTTTTCCTGGGTTGCCTGAATGTCCTCTGCCGCATTCAGAAGTTGTTTTTTGTGGAATTTATCAGCGTTTAAATGTTCTTTTGATGAATTGGTGGGGGAGAAAGTGTTCTCCCCGTCCTACTCCTCCGCCATCTTGGCTCCTTCCCCCACTACAATTTTCTAAACTTTTTTCAGGTATATTACTGTTATCCACAATTTTGAGGTTTTAATATTATTCAGTACTAAATTTTTCAGAGTTGTTCTACTCTTTATTACTTCAGATTACCTTGTGATATAGCTGCATAATAATATGAAAGGGTTAGAGGTAGGATTTGAAAACCTTAGTCATGATCATGTACACTGATAAATTTCTCCTACGGTATGCTTTAAATTTGAGGGAGGTTTGAAAACAAATCTTTGCGCTTTAAAAGAGAATAATCTAACTGACTTATCCAGTTCACCATAATGATGTTAAGTTGCTGTATTCTTACTCAGATTTGTGTCTGTATTTTCTCAGTGGGAAAGAGGCTTCTATAATCTTTCCCAGGTGTGCCTATAAGAATCTGGAATCTTTGACCTCCTTTGTTTACCTCCTATGTTACTTCCTTTCTTTAGATGATAGAGGCCAGCAGAAATAACTGCTTTTTAAAAACTGGTAGAAAAAGGCTTTACATCTGGTCCTGCTGTGGTGGAGGTCCCTTAGCTTTAGAGGGAGATTACTAACAACTATGTTCTTTCCAGAATTCTGTAACGTTATGAACATGACTGAGGAACTGAATTTCTGCGGGATACTTAAATGCTTTGGAGCCATTAGCCATAGTAACTTGGTTTTTCTTTTTTTCATTTGTAGATTTGAATATCCAGTCATCAGGGTCTGGCTGTGTAAAGGTCCAAAATATTGAGTGTGATAATTGCAAAATTGAAACTGAGCAGGGGACTAGTATCTTACAGTCTGTTAAGGTATATTTATTTTTCTAATTTTGTTTTAATATTATTTTTTAAAACACTTTAAACTGTGAACCATGGTATCTAATGAAGGCTGTTATTCTGAACATCATTTACTGAAAATATTGAGTATCATTTATTCATCACTCAGAAATTCCTTGTAAAACTCTTGTTTTAAAATCAGTTTTGTTATGACACTGTAGAGGTTGTAGCAACTTTGAAGGTTTTCATAATATTACATTTAGATTTCATTTCAAAGTGTACAGCAAAACTCATAATACATTCTTAGTATTCTTAGATCTTGCCAAGTTTAAGAAATTAAAGAATGATTTTCTTACATTTATTAAGGAGTAAGGAGAAGTCTTTAAACATTATAAATATGCTTAAAATATTAAGTTAATCAAAATTATAATGTACCAGGTAGCCCATTACTTAAGGATTAAGTAGGTATTTCACTAAACAACAAAAGCTTTATTTTGTGCTGTAACACTTTTATATTTAATTTTCTTAAAATCAAATTTGTCTCAGCTCTAAATGATTTCAAATGCATATTGATAAATTTAGCTTATTCTTACTGGTACTTCTTATATTTGCATATTCAAAACTCAATACTTTTGTGAACTTTGTTAGTATTGCTGAAGAGAAGTCAGTCATCTCTGCTTCATAATTGCAAAACATTTTCACTTTTAGTTTTATAAACACTAATTAGAATGATTAATTGGATGCATTAAATTTTTTTTACAGTATTTGTTTTGTTCCAACCACCTTTGTTTACACACCTGCCTTTGTCATCTGTTCACATGTGATCCTTTTCAATACATTTAGTTGCACAAATATCAAAAAAGATTACATACACTTTTGGAAAAATGAGATGGTTCTGGTTCTTGTTGTAAAAGATTGCACAATGCGGTTTTCATGTTGAATGACTAACTGAATGAAAATACCGTGGCTCCTTTTTGTTCTTATAAACGTATTGTTCATTCATCAATGCTTGAATTTCAGAACACTCATCTAGAATATCGTCCCCTGGAGACTCAGAGTCTTAGATTTTCAATTTCACAATCAAACTTAGAAACAACTATACTGCTGTCTTTGTCTTTGCAATCATCTTTTGACTCATCTGAAAATTCTGAAATATCTATTTTGTCAGTTTTTCTTTTTTCTATCTTTATGTGCATAACATGAAAAAGGATTTCTCAGCTTTGGCACTATTGACATTTTGGGCTATGATAAATTTTTGTTGTCAGGGGCTGACCTATGCACTCTACGGTGTGTAGCAGTATTCCTAGCTTCTATAAACAAAGTGCTAAGAAACAGTCCTCATTTAGGACAATGAAAAATATCTCCACACATTGTCCTCCTCTGGGGGGCAAAATCACCTTTCGTTAAAAAACACCATTCAAAACTTCCCTCGTAGCTCAGTCTGTAAAGAATCCGCCTGCAATGCAGGAGACCCAGGTTCGATTCTTAGGTTGGGAAGATCCCCTGGAGAAGACAATGGCACCCCATTCCAGTATTCTTTCCTGGGAAATCCCATGGACAGATGGGCGGGCTACAGTACATGGGGTTGCAATAGTCGCACATAACTCAGCAACTAAACCACCACCACCAAACACCATCCAAAGCAAGTGTATCATTCTTCTGTTGTCTTATTCTTTTAGTCATTTTCTGTCAGAGTTAGGAATAATTGAAAAATTATATTGAAATAACTACTCAGATAATGAAGTAGCAAAATGTTTTGAGACATATGAAAAATAAGATTACTAAGATCCCATAATGTATTTTAGATTTACAAAGGAGCCCAGTGGACCATTACAGTAATTTTAAGATAGAATAATGCTTATCCGATTTAAAAAATTTGTATATCTTCTATTTATTTTTTTAGGATACCTCTTAAAAAGAATAAAAGTCATGATACATCAGTCCTACAAATAGAATGTGTTAGTTGCTCAGTTGTGTCGTACTCTTTGTGACCCCATGGACTGCAGCCCACCAGGCTCCTCTGTTCATGGAATTCTCCAGGCCAGAATATGGGTTTGGTTGCCATTGCCTTCTCCAGGGGATCTTACCCACCCAGGGATACAACCCAGGTCTGCCTCATTGCAGGCAGATTCTTTACCAACTGAGCCACCAGAGAAGCCCTCAAATAGAATAGTTCAAAAATATTCAAAAATTAAATTTGGGTCCACTAAATTTTAGTGATAGTTAGGAGAATTGAGTTGAGAGAATCATTCTTGAGATCTCAGAATTTAACTGACTTAAGTTCACAAATGGGAACACTTCATAAAATACCTGGTTTAAAGCTTTGAATACGGTATAATATTATTTCTAGTTAGTGATTGCCTTTAATGTAAGTTTCTCTTCCACTCATTTTAAGGATTTGAGATATATTTGATCTATGTAATAAGATGTTTATAGCAATATTAATAGCTACTGGTGGCTCAGTGGTAAAGAATCTGCCTGTTAATGCAGGAGACATGGAAGATATAGATTCCGATCCCTGGGTTGGGAATATCCCCTGGAGGAGGAAATGGCAACCAACTCCAATATTCTTGCCTGGGAAATCTCAAGGACAGAGGAGTCTGGTGGGCTACAGTCCATGGGGTCTCCAAAGAGTCATATACAACTTAGTGACTGAACAACAACAAGCAACAAAACTGTCTACTGAGTTCTTATTATATATCCAGAAACTTAGCTAAGCCTTCATTTATTCCATAAATTGTCTCCTTTTTACCAAGGAAGAAACTGTCAGATACAGAGACCGAGGAACTCATTTAGGTTCCCACAGTTAATACATAGAGCTAAGATTTGAACTTGGGTCTTTCTGCATTCCAAGCTTATGCTGTTTTCACCTTTCTTTATTGTCCAAGCAAAATGTCTAGCAGTAGTACATTTTTTCAGCATAATTAGGGAATAAATAAGTAAACTTTTCAAGCAATAGTCTCTTACCTCATTGAATGCCACACATTTCCATTTTCTTAAATGCAGTAATAATAGTTTATATTATACTGAATAGCTTCTGACTTATTTAAACATTTTAACTTTCATATTAGTTTTGAGCTTTAGACTTCTTTGAAAATAGGATGATTATTTACTTGGAAAGAATATACATGTATATGAAATTTTGCTTACAATTTCATAAGTTTTGCAGACTCTAGAATCTCATGTAAGTTTGGTTAAGAACTCTTGTTGTTCAGCCCTGTCTGACTCTGTGACCCCATGGACTGCAGCATGCCAGGCCTCCCTGTCCTTCAGTTATTTTGGAGATGTTCTTTTTTAAAGCTCATGAATTACTTGTCTGCTTGATAAAGACTGTATTATTAAATACAATTGGACTTCTGACTCATGTTTCTATGGGCATGAAGTAGTCTACCATGCTGTAATATAAATGAACTTTTTAAGAGGGGTTCATTTTGCCCTTTTTACTGAATTTTTTGAATTTCATCCCTGGGCTGTTTTATCTAAAGTTTTACTGTTGTTTTTTTTTTTCCCTCTGAGTAAGCAACCAGAAGGTATATGATTGTTTTGAACTTTTTCCCCTACTTTTTAGATACTTTTCTGTTGTTGCTGGTTGTGATATTGATGGGTTTGCTTTTGCTATCTTTCATTCTCTGATATTTACGTGTTCTTTTTCTCTTTATACTTGTGGTAGAACTGAAGACTTACACAGATATTAAGGTGAAGAAAGGTACTCTGAAAAATAGATCGAACCATCTAATAGCTCACACACAACTATGAAAAATAGATCGAACCATCTAATAGCTCACACACAACTATAGTTTAGTTTTCATTTGTGTCCAAGTTTATTTTTCATTTGCGTGGGTGACTCATTTCTATTCAGTTACTGTAGGTTCCTTTCATCTTCTGGCTCTGTCATCTATTAAAGCCTTATTGTAATATACACTCACCTGATGGAAGGGGCAGAGCACAGAGAAGGCACATCAGTTCTTCTAAAAGCACAAGCCTGGGTATTAAACATAGTATTTCTACGTATATTTTATTGGCAAGAACTTAGAAGCACCTAGGTGGTGCTAGTGGTAAAGGACCTCGCCTTCCAGTGCAGGAGGTGTAAGTTTAATTCTGTTAGTTTATAATTTACTGTTTTCCAGTATATCACCTGATAAAGTTGTTTAACCTTTCTGATTCTTGAATTACTTTCTCTGTAAAATGGGGAAACACATAATATGCATCACTCTGAGTTGTGAGAATTAAATGTTAGTTTGTGTAAAGTAGCGAACACTGTTATTGATGCAAAGAGAATGCCAAGTCATAGATGTTACTGTTATTAATAATATGCACGTTAATAATGATGAACAGTAACATTGATTATTGTTATCATCTTTATCATTTATGTTTAGTTAGCCAGTCACAGTGATCTTTGATTCCCACCCCTTTCTTCGGTTAAGCTACTGAAACTCCTGAGTATCTTTTTTTCCCTTTAGTCCAAACAGCTTTATTTAATCCCTGTAACAGCAGTTGACATTCTTTTCTCACAGATGTTATTATTCAAAGCAGTACATTTCTATTTCATTCCTAGTTCCTCTGTTACTGCTTTATTATTATTATTTTAAAAGAAATGTATAAAATGTTGAATATTTATTAGTGTAAGTCAAATTTATGCTCTCTTTTTCTATATGTGTATTTTGTATTTGTCTTTCAGAGTCAAAAATTACATGTCCAAACAACAGGAGGCAAAGTGATCTGCCTGGGAACGGTTTATGGAAATATAGATATCCATGCATCAGATAAAAGTGTGAGATTGAAATTTTCATTTTTAATAGTTGTAGTTTTGTCTCAGGTTGGCTCACATAGAGGGTAGATTCTACAAAATTTGTGGTATAACTTCCCCTTTTTAATTCATTTTAGTTTATTAGTAAGTTTAAATTTGAAATAGAGATGATTAAATATTATACAATTTAATTTTAAATTTGTGTTTTAAAACTTTTGTTATTAGTTCCTTATTTGGAATCAGTAATATCTTTAAATATTTAGTATTTGTTTAAAATTTTTTTTAAGTGAAGTAGAGTTCATTTACAGTATTGTGGTAATTTCTGCTATATAGCAAAGTGATTCAGTTATATACACATATGCATTCTTTTTTATATTCTTTCCATTATGGTTTATCCCAGGGTGTTGAATATAGTTCACTGTGCTGTACAGTAGGATCTTACTGTTTATCCATTCTATGTGTAATAGTTTGTGTCTAACCCCAAACTCCCAGTGCCTTCTTCCCAAATATTTAATATTTAATTCTGATTCTGAAGAGAGTTTTTTTTTTTATTATGGGTTAAAATTATTCATTAAGTAATACTATGAAGAAGTGAAGTGAAGTGAAAGTTGCTCAGTTGTGCCCGACTCTTTGTGACCCCCATGGACGATACAGTCCATGGAATTCTCTAGGCCAGAATACTGGAGTGGTAACCTTTCCCTTCTCCAGGGGATCTTCCCAACCCAGGGATTGAACCCAGGTCTCCCACATTGCGGGCGGATTCTTTTACCAGCTGAGCCACAAGGGAAGCCCCAAGTAGTACTATAATTGGAATTAAATTTTTCTTAGTGTTAGGTTTATTTGAGTATTTTTTTTTACCCAATACCTGTTTATTTTGCCTTTAGGCAATTGAAGGATGAGTTTCAAAACTCAACTTTCTTCAGTATTTTCCACAAGATGGCGCCATTAGATAGCATTACTGTTTTCCAAACGCTTTTATTAGCCATAGGAATTTTCATTTTTATAAGACCGTTTGCATTTTTCATTCAACTTTTGTTGCTTTCTGTGGTTTAACATAGTATTAAGAATAAAGGTATGATTTTGAAGTATAAATTGTCAACAATTTTTCAGCACAGTCAATAATATATTTAATCTTTTAGAAAGGTGTAAGCCACCTTTTGGGCTTCCCAAGTGACAGAAGTGGTGAAAACCCCGCTGCCTATACAGGAAACATGAGAGACTCCAGTTTCGTCCCTGGGTCAGGAAGATCCCCTGGAGGAGGGCATGGCAACCCACTTCAGTATTCTTGCCTGGAGAACCCCATGCCCCTGCAGGGCATAGCAACCCTCTCCAGTATTCTTGCCAGGAGAGCCTAGTGGTCTGCAATCAGTGGGGTCGCAGAGAGTCAGACACGACTGAAGTGACTTAGCACACAGGCACAAGCCATCTTTTGGGGCTTCCGTGGTGGCTGAGCAGTAAAGAATCCACTTGCAATACAGGAGACAAAAGAAACGCAGATTCAATTCCTAGGTCAGGAAGATCCCCTGGAATACAAACTGGCAACCCACTCCAGTATTTCACCTGGAAAATTCCATGGACAGAGGAGCATCGCAAGTTACAGTCCATGGGGTTGCAAAGAGTCAGTCATGACTGAGCACACAAGCCATCTTTTATTTTACACTTAGATAATTTGCATGGCTCTTTCATCATAAATTTGTTCAGTTCCATACTCAACTATATCCTCAGATGATTGGTAGAGAGGAACTGGAATCCTATATGTAGATTATTGTTGGCATAATTAAACAAGGCAGGTTATCACACTAATTATTATACCTTTTTATTTTTCATAGCCTTTTCCTTAGAACCTGTGGGAGACTGTTTAAACCGAAACATTTAAATGTATCTTTTTAAAAAGTGTTGAAAGACACTGCCTGGCTTTATGTGGCAGTTGTTTTGAGATGGCATTTAGCTTCACCTCTCTGATTGTGGTCTTGGAGGTACAAAAGGGAAATTGGACAACTGCAGTTGTAGAATAGTACATGCTGATGTTCAGATGTAACTATCAAAGATTTAAATCATCATAATTATTTACTATTTTTAATATTTTGGCCACTGTTTCCACTCATCATTTATCTTTTCTGTCAACTTTCATGGTCTATTGAATATTCGTTTATTCCTACTTTCTGTTTTTTTTTGTTTGTTTGTTTCCTGCCTAACTGAGTTTTGTGTTGTGCTAACAAATTTATTTTGATATTTCTTTTAGTTTATATTATGCATAATGTTAATTTTTAATACATATTTCTAAGTTTGTGGGGCTTTATATAAAAAATGCTTATAAAATATATTAACTTTCAATATACAGCTTTCATGGAAATGTTTTGGATATTTGAGAGGTAGCATACTGAATTGGTTAAGAGCACAAAATTGAGCATCAGTGTACTTGGGTTTGAATCCTGGCACAGCCACTAACTAAGCTCTTTACTTTCGGATTAGTTATTTAACCTCTATGTATTTTGGTTTTCTGGAAAATGGAATAATAATAATGGTGTTAACTCAGATGGTTGTCATGAGGATTAAATGAGTTAAAACGTAATATAGATAAAGTACTTAATACGGTGTCTGGCATAGCTAACTCTGTTGTAGTGTTGATGACAATGATGTTGATAGAGGTAAATGAAACACAGGAAAGATAATTTGACAAGTCCTAAACCTCATGCATTAGAGAAGGAAATGGCAACCCACTCCAGTGTTCTTGCCTGGAGAATCCCAGGGATGGGGGAACCTGGTGGGCTGCCGTCTATGGGGTCACACAGAGTTGGACACGACTGAAGCGACAGTAGCAGCAGCAAACCTCCCAGTTAACTTGACTGAGACTCTTTCATTATTCACAACATAGGGATGGTGATTTTTTTGTTTTTCCTGAAGAAGATTGTGAGAATCAAGTGAGCATAATAAATACTCTGTTGTATTCTATATGTATCATTTTATATGAAATGGCTATTTTTAAATTGTATTGTTAATTTCAGTATCCTAAGTTTGATACAGAGAAGGTAGAAATCCATTTTATCTGATTGTTGAATGAACTGATGATATAGTTATCATTTGACCTTCCTTTCTTAGTTTGGACTACAAGGCCACAATTTTCCCTTAAAACTTCATTTTAATTTGATAATGTTTATTTATAATAACTAGACTTTATGAGAAAAAGTTCTTTTTGTGTAGGAAGGCAGATTAATTTATAGCAATATCTAAGAAAGGTATTTTTGAGTCTGCTTTTTGTTCTTTTTTTAAATAGCTCCTTTTCTCAACAAGCAAGCTGTGCAGTTTAAATGAGTCTATTTTTTACCCTTTGTGCTATTTCCATTAATATAAATCAGACCATCAATATTTAAACTATGGTGCCCTAAGTTGAATTGTTCCAGTTAGTATCTGATACAATGCATTATATATGCCCCTCAGTGAATTTTCTATTTCTTTAAAGTACTTTTATTGATTGATTGGTTAAAATAGTTATATTATTGTGGCGAGAGTTGTATTTTTGCTTGCTTTCATTTGCTTTGAGGATTTTTTTTAGCTTCCTACAGGGTAAAATATTTAGTGTTTAATGAACAAAGTCAATTTTTAGCTTTTTCTAGTAAAAAGCTTTTTCTAGTAAATTTTAGCTTTTTTAGTAAATTTTTCATATTTTTTTTTAATACATAAGGAATGTCTTAAAGGCTTTATTTGATTGTGAGGAGAGTCTAATCAAAAGTTCCTCCTTTGCCAATTCAATTAAGTTTCTAATATTCTTTCAATATTTATCTTTTGGTATTCCCTAAAACAGCCTCACTGTTTATAAAAAGCTAGAGTATTCATACTTGTCTGCTTTATGGAAATACTTGGAGAATTTGAAGCTATGCATAAAGCAACTTTTCATAAAGAAAGTTTTTAGGTAAAGAATAATTTTTTTAGAAATATTAAACTTTTATTGTTACACTGAAGAATGCAAAGCATGTGTATCCTCACAAATATGAATGTATGTAAAATATCTGTCCTTTGACAGATTTATCGAAACTAGATTTAAAGTAAACCTGTGAATCCATAATTAGTGGAAAAGAAACTGCAGTAGATAAGAAGTAATTGGGTGTATTTAATATATCTAATAAAAGTCCATTAAAAAGGAAAATTTTATACTTCATATCCAGATGGCAAAGTAATTCTAGTGTACTTACCATAACAACCTCTAGGTACTTTTATTTCTCTTTTCATATTTTAGTATTCTTGAAACTCAATTCTTATTAGATAATATTTTGCACTCAACAGTTTTTGAAGGAAGTGTTAAGACTGAATAATACTGATGCCAATGTGTTGAGAAACAAAGATGTTCTGTCTTTAAATACCTCAGTGTAATGCTTGAATCTGACCCTGGGCAAAACTGTGGCATGCCTTCCTGGTGGTTTAGTTTTTATGTCAGCAATTTTGTATTAGCAATCACTTTATATTTATAAAATATTTGCTTAAAATACTATAAAGATAATCTGGAGTTCTTAATTAGATATCTTCATTAATTAGATATCTTCATTTTACATTGTGCTCAGTATTTGAGACATAAATGCATACTAAATTTTGTTAGGGAAGCTTAGACATAAATATAAAAGTATTTCCATTTTGCTCAATGTAAAACTACTGACATTCGATGTAAAGGGGAAAAATTCTAGAAAGAATAGTTTATTTGCTGCATTAACAGATGAGAGGAGAAAATCATATGATAGTCCAATAAAATCAGATAAGGTATATGCTAAAATTTAAAACCCATTCATGATTTAAACAGCAACAACAACAAAACAGATATGAAATAAAAGGGAACTTCCTTAGTCTTAACAAAAAGGGATCTAGAAGATCTCTATAGCAAACATCATACTTAATGACGCAGTGTTGTAAGCTTTCCCTCTGAGAACAGGAATTAGATAAGGATGCTTACTTGTAACGTCATCACTTCTATTCACTGTTGAATTGAAGGCCTGAGCTGAATAAGCCAAGAAAGAGCAAGAAAAAAAATATGAGGATTGGAAAGGAAGAAATGAAACTATTATTTGTAAACAATATAATTATGCATATAGAAAAATTATTTAAATTCAGGTAAGTTATTAGAATTAAGTGAGTTTAGTGAGGTTTGGATTTAAGGTCAAGTACAAAAGCCAATTAAGATGAAATGATGTTTAAAAATGCCAAAAAAAAATAAAAATGCCTTTTATAATGATATTTAGAAAACATAAAATATATGAATAAATTTAACAAAATATGAAGAACTCTACATAGAAGATATAAAACATTATTAGGAAGAAAGTAAAGATCTAAATAAATGAAGGAATATAATGGATCTGTTCCACAGAGAATACACTGTTGCTTATAATCATGTAATTAGAGCTGGGGAGTTGAAGTCAATAAGTTGATTGCATGCTGTACATATTAGTTGCTCACGAATTCTGTTGGTACCATTTTCACTTTTTATTAGCCTTCATTTTATACTGATTTGAATCTTTCTCTTACTAGACTGTGACTGTAGATAAACTACAGGGAAGTTCTGTTAATATATCTACTGAAGATGGTTTGCTGAAAGTCAAGTATCTTTATACAGAATCATCGTTTCTGTCTTCTGCTGCTGGGGATATTACATTAGGAAGTGTTCATGGTAAGATGACAAAGGCCTAATACATCTTAGATATGCCATGTAACAAATTTTAAGAGATGACTCTATTTCTTTGTAGTTGAAGGAGGATCTGCAAATTAGGAAGGTGTCCCTCTAAATAATTACAAACTAATCATCTTTAAAAACCCACAAAATAAAGTGACTCATAATGTACTGAATTTTATTTTGTCAAGAAATTGAATATCATGTTGTTATACATGAAGCTAAAAATAATTCTGATTTTTAATGCATTTCCTTGTAGAATGGAACAAACAACAAAGAAATGTGTGCAGGACTATTCAGAGGAAAGCATGATGAAGTGAAAGCAGTGTTAAAAAATAAAGATGGGTTCTGAGTGTTTTATGTTATGATAGGAAAGCTAAGGATGAAATAAATTAAACATTTGTTTGAGACATTATAGCAATTCAGTGATACTAATTTTGGCTAAAATACTTTAGTGTGTACTAGCACCAGGTCCTCTCAGTGCCCTGCCATTTTCAGTGTTCTTTAACTAAATACAATCTTACAACTTTCAAAACATGTCTCTGCAGTTAAATAATGTTACTTAGTTAACTTTTGTGTTATTGAAAGAAAAGAAGAGAACATAATGGTGATGTAATATGGCAGCCATGAAATTAAAAGACGCTTACTCCTTGGAAGGAAAGTTATGACCAACCTAGACAGCATATTCAAAAGCAGAGACATTACTTTGCCAACAAAGGTCCATCTAGTTAAGGCTATGGTTTTTCCAGTGGTCATGTATGGATGTGAGAGTTGGACTGTGAAGAAAGCTGAGCACGGAAGAATTGATGCTTTTGAAGTGTGGTGTTGGAGAAGACTCTTGAGAGTCCCTTGGACTGCAAGAAGACCCAACCAGTCCATTCTAAAGGAGATCGGTCCTGGGATTTCTTTGGAAGGAATGATGCTAAAGCTGAAAGTCCAGTACTTTGGCCACCTCATGCGAAGAGTTGACTCATTGGAAAAGACCCTGATGCTGGGAGGGATTGGGGGCAGGAGGAGAAGGGAATGACAGAGGATGAGGTGGCTGGATGGCATCACTGACTTGATGGACATAAGTCTGAGTGGACTCTGAGAGTTGGTGATGGACAGGGAGGCCTGGTGTGCTGCGATTCATGGGGTGGCAAAGAGTCAGACGCAACTGAGCGACTGAACAGAACTGAACTGAATATGGCAGAGGGCATGTTGGTATTTAGTGTCACTCAGCATGCTTTTTAATTTCCACATAGCGGATGATTTAAGTCCAGGCATGTTTTCTGAAATATATATAGATATTAATAGAATTAAGAATCTCTTATCCTGGCAGGTAGTGTATACACATCTGCTGAATGCCTTTTGGACCATTTTCCAGGAGTTATAAACAAACTTTTGCTGTACGTAGTCCATACTCATTTAACTTCTATAGGAAAGCTGAATATTGTTGTCTATATACTTTGGTGAAACTTCCAGATTTTCATAATCAACATGGATTATTAAGTAGTATTAGAAAACCTGACTAGTGCTAACCATGCTGTATAGTAAACTGGCAGGTAGTCTTACAGTTAAAAAGAAAACTAAAAAAATGAGAACTTAAATGCTTGAAATAATTATTGAACCTCAATTTCATAGTTAAACCTTGTCAATAATTCTTGTAGGCTTAAAGCATTATTTGAGACCAGAGTAACTTGTGTCCAGTAGAGCTGAACCTAAATAAAGCAAATAGTTTTCTTACTTATTCATCAGGGTTTTTTTTTTTTTTTTTTTTCACTCAGTTATGCCTTCACTAGTTCTGGTACTTTGTAACTCCATATTTGAACAATGACTTATATGTAAGCATTGCATTTCTAACTGTCAATTGTAACTAAAAGTGCTGTACTTAATATATTAAGTAACTTTTAGTGGAAAAGCAGTTCCTTACCATATTACATATTGATTAACACTCAGGATAGATAAGAACAGCTCTCTTCTCTGCAGTACTTTATATCATGTTTATTCTAAATTCATTAACATTTAATTTTTTTTTTTTTTTGCTTTAAGTTAGTCAAGAATTGAACTTGGTACAATTTAACATCAGTAGTTTGCATGATAGTAAAACAAATGTACTTTTTGGAAGCAGTCCTCAAATACTCTGCTGCTGCTCCTGCTAAGTCGCTTCAGTCGTGTCCAACTCTGTTCGACCCCATAGATGGCAGCCCACTAGGCTCCCCCGTCCCTGGGATTCTCCAGGCAAGAACACTGGAGTGGGTTGCTGCCGGGGTCCAGCCCCAGCAGGATCCAGGGGTACCCTCAGGATGACAGCATAGGTGATAAGGAAAGTAATAAGGGAAGAGAAAGGGGCTCGATCTTCCTTGGTTTACACAGAAAGCCAATAAAGCTCTTGTGTTCCAAGGAGTCATCCTGAAAGAAGAGAGAGAGAAAAAGAGAGAAAAGGAAAAAAAGAATGACATGGGGAGACCGAGCTTCGGTGAGCGAGGCCCATAACTTTATTTTCAAAAGGAACTTTTATACCTTGACTTGTACATAGAGGGAAATGAAAGATGCAAAGTCATACAGAGTCAGCCCAAACATTACATCTGTTTTGTCTTTATTGAAACCAGGATTTTTTCTGCATACCTTTTCCATAGACAATGTTGTGTACATTATCTTCTGGCCTTGGAGGCCTGTGGACATTTTATGACTCTTTTTTGATAAAAGCTGCTCAACCAGAAAACTTACTTTCCCTTGAAGTGTTTTTTCTTTATATTTCTAATCTGTGTCAGCCTCAGAAAGTGCTAAACAGAGTTACATTCTCACAGGGCAAAGGTGTAGTGGGTCACAACAAAGAAAGAACCAATTAGCTCAAAGTTCTGATGTGGTTAATTCCAAGGCCGCTACTTGTTTTTCTTACATTCCAACTACGTTAACCAATGCACTCCCAGGTGCACAGTGGATAAGGGATATGAGCATTGGCTTAACAATGAAATCCTACACCGGCACTACTCTAATAGTTTTTAAGTCTTCGAAGAGCTCTGTATTTTTAGAATGTTTTAGGCTTTCCGTGTCTCTCATGGTTGGGAGGCTGTGCACAATCATGTGTGTTAATTGTAAGAGTATGGATAAACCTGTCAGGCAAGCTAGAGAGCCATCAGAGGGGTTTGAGTTGAAACACTCCTATCATGCCCAGGAGACTTATTAACTAAAGCCCTAAGTTGACTTTTTCCAGAGAAAGGTGGTCGGGGATAGCCCCCTGTTAATGTCAGAAGAGTTGGTGAAAGGCACAAAATAGTAAGACAGACAGATTCTGGTTTTGGGGTAGATGCTCGAGCAGATCCAGGGGGTCCCTTGAGGCCTGATCTGCCTTTGCCTGTCAGGTTCTCTCTGCATGACCTTTGTCATGGGTGGGATCTCCCGTGGTGGCTCCCGGCAGGTTGCCATTTCCTTCTCCAATGCATGAAAGTGAAAAGTGAAAGTGAAATCACTCAGTTGTGTCCGACTCTTAGTGACCCCATGGACTGCAGCCTACCAGGCTCCTCCATCCATGGGATTTTACAGGCAAGAGTTGCTGGAGTGGGGTGCCATTGCCAAAATACTCTAGGTCTCTTGATTAGTTACAGTGGCTGAAATGGAAACAGATGGCTAGAAATAAAAGAGTTCATTATTTAGCTTTTGTAAAGTGTTTTTTATTTACTGACCTCTACTTTGAAGTCAAATACCTTTTACTGGGTTGTTTAATCAGACTTGCATCCTCTTTCAGACTTTGTCTCTGATTGGATTTTTGAAAGGAGACTATAAGATGGAAATGAAGAGTGTAGCAGATTTACCAGGGAGGCCTCTGGGACCCAATGCCATACTAAGGAAGAAAGCCTAGTTTCCACAGGAGAGATTAAACTTGATGAGTCTCAGCAACCCCAAAGGATGCTGTGAAGCTGAGATGGTCCTCCGAATTGTTTCAGGTTGGGATGAGGGGAGGTGGACCTTTATGTCCCCAGTCCTAAGATGCAGGCTGCCCCAGAAGCAGTATGATGCTGTATCAAAATGGCTCTGTTCAGCTAAACCAGTTCCCTAAGCGGGCAGACCATTGAGGACTGTCTGCCAGCAGTATTCCCAGTAGATCAGAAAATAAGCCCTTCAGTTACAGAGGGGATTCTGGATGACAACGTACAGCATCCTCTACCTTTATTGATTCACGCAGTACCTTTATTGACCACCTACTGTGTGCCAGATTTTCAGGCCCCAGGGGTATGAAGTTGGGCAGGAGATGATCTCTATCTTTAAAGAACTCATAGTCTAGTGGGAGGATTGGGTGTCATCTTTCTTGTTTGTAATATTAGTAGAGCAGAAAGAAGTAGAAGGGAAAATTGATCCAGTTGCCACGGTACAAAAGGTTCCATTTGTACAAAGATTGTACAAATACAAAAGGTTGTTCAGCCCTGCTTTCTCTATCTAATCCTTGGCTCTCACTCTACTTGGTTTTCCAGTGGTAGTCAGTATAAGAGAGAGAGAGATTTGAAAGAAACCATTTTTGTTTTTCAGTCACACCCAGTGCCTACCTACTTTTTAAGTCACCCTTCAGAGAGGCCCCAGTTTCTTGCCTTTCCCTTCTATGCCACACCTAGTTCCATCCTTGTCTCAAGGGATTATATGCACATGTTCCTTGAGTCTGGAGTGTGAGGATGGGATGGTACAGAAGAGTAGCCAATGTTCTAGCCCTACATCCTAATAAGTTTAAAGATAGAGTCATGACTGTGGGGAGGAAGTCCCTATGTTCTAGCTATTGGAGTTTAGTAGGGAGAGATACCTCCCAAGTGTCACCCTAAGCTGGAACACTAAATATATATTCCAGTGAATTCTTTGTTGTAAGTGGTGATGGTTATATAATGCAAATTAGATCCATATTTTGGTTGTATTTAAATAAACTAGCTTGGGAATCTTTTATGGGAAAATAGATTGCTACTTCTAAACATTTTATAGAAAATAAACTCATAAGAATATGTATATTCTAAGAGCTGCCTGTTCAGGATTTGTTTAGTTTGGCTTCTTTTTCATACAGTAGATCTTTGCTTTTTAACTCCAACATACAGATGTGGTAAAAGCCTTTTATACCACAAACATCATAACAATAACTGTCTTCAGATATATGAATTTGGAGCCCTTGTGTCAGTAGGGGTGTATGTGTGCACTAAATTGCTTCCGTTGTGCCTGAATCTTTGTGACCCTAGGGACCATAGCTTGCCAGACTCTTCTGTCCATGGAATTTTCCAGGCAAGAATATTAGAGTGGGTTTCCTTGCCCTCCTCCTGAGGATCTTCCTGACCCAGGGATCGAACCCATCTCTCTTATGTCTCCTGCATTGGCAGGCAGGTTCTTTACCACTACCACTGCCTGGGGAGCCCATCAGTAGGTGGGTGGCCGTTTGTGTGAAAGTGTGTTGAAACCAAACATTTATTGTGTGCTTCAGTGAGTCTGCTGCTTTTACTTGCTGGATAATTGGCTGTTTACAAATGAAGAATACAAAACTTAGAAATATCTAATTGTTTGCTCTCAGTTATAAGTTAATTAGTGGAAGAGAAAGTATTCAATCCAGATTTCTTGACTTTTAGGGAGATGTTTTAAAACAGTGTTTGTACATAGCCATAGTAAATTTCTTGATTGCAACCCAAATTCTGTCATCACTTTGAGGGCTTCCTGGGTTGCTCTACAGATGCTTCCTCTAGGCAAACAACACTATAACACAGATGCACTGCTTCAGCTAGGTTCTGAATTGTAAACTCCAGTTTCAGAATCATTTATTATTCCTTAAATGAGTTTTTGGTATTCCATAGAGTGTCTGGCTGGAGAAGGCAATGGCGACCCACTCCGGTACTCTTGCCTGGAAAATCCCATGGACAGAGGAGCCTGGTAAGCTGCAGTCTGTGGGGTCGCGAAGAGTCGGACACAACTGAGCAACTTCACTTTCACCTTTCACCTTCATGCACTGAAGAAGGAAATGGCAACCCACTCCAGTGTTCTTGCCTGGAGGATTCCAGGGAGAGGGGAGCCTGGTGGGCTGCCATCTATGGGGTTGCACAGAGTCGGACACGACTGAATCGACTTAGCAGCAGCAGCAGCAGAGTGTCTGGGTTCAGCTTAGCTCCATGGAGCCATTCAGGTCTTCAGTTCATTCTATAAAAGTCTTGCTGCTATCTTCAGTGTGTGGCTTCGAAGGGTTCCTTCCATAAAGGAACAGGGAGCTTGAAATTTATTTTTTGTCTATGTATTCTTTTTGTTCAGATCAGATCAGATCAGATCAGTCGCTCAGTCGTGTCCGACTCTTTGTGACCCCATGAATCGCAGCACGCCAGGCCTCCCTGTCCATCACCAACTCCCGGAGTTCACCCAGACTAATGTCCATCGAGTCAGTGATGCCCTCCAGTCATCTCATCCTCTGTCGTCCCCTTCTCCTCCTGCCCCCAATCCCTCCCAGCATCAGAGTCTTTTAAAATGAGTCAACTCTTCACATGAGGTGGCCAAAGTACTGGAGTTTCAGCTTTAGCATCATTCCTTCCAAAGAAATCCCAGGGCTGATCTCCTTCAGAATGGACTGGTTAGATCTCCTTGCAGTCCAAGGGACTCTCAAGAGTCTTCTCCAACACCACAGTTCAAAGCATCAATTCTTCAGCGCTCAGCCTTCTTCACAGTCCAACTCTAACATCCATACATGACCACAGGAAAAACCATAGCCTTGACTAGACAGACCTTTGTTGGCAAAGTAATGTCTCTGCTTTTTAATATGCTATCTAGGTTGGTCATAACTGCAAACCAGTACTGCTGAATACTTAAAAGAGGATGCTCAGTAATGAAGAAAGGGAAAATGAAAGGAGTAATAAGTCTTTCCTGGCCTTGCAGATTGACTCCTATATGTAGAGAAAAAAAAAAAAAATCTATCTTAAATGTTTTTTGAAGTGAAAATTTTAAGCATAGCTAGCTGTATTTTCTCGATAAGAAAATGAGTTATCTAATGAACTAGTAATATTTACTATTTGTAATGTTGCTGCTGCTGCTATGTCGCTTCAGTCATGTCCAACTCTGTGCAACCCCATGGACGGCAGCCCACCAGGCTCCCCCGTCCCTGGGACTATACAGGCAAGAACACTGGAGTGGGTTGCCAGTTCCTTCTCCAATGCATGAAAGTGAAAAGTGAAAGTGAAGTCGCTCAGTCGTGTCCGACTCTTAGTGACCCCATGGACTGCAGCCTACCAGGCTCCTACATCCATGGGAGTTTCCAAGGAAGAGTACTGGAGTGGGTTGCCATTGCCTTCTCCATTTGTAATGTTGAATACTGCACAATTGCACTCATCTCACACGGCAGCAAAGTAATGCTCAAAATTCTCCAAGCCAGGCTTCAGCAATATGTGAACTGTGAACTTCCAGAGTTCAAGCTGGATTTAGAAAAGGCAGAGGAACCAGAGATCAAATTGCCAACATCTGTTGGATCATCGAAAAAGCAGGAGAGTTCCAGAAAAACATCTATTTCTGCTTTATCAACTATGCCACGCCTTTGACTGTGTGGATCACAACAAACTGTGGAAAATTCTGAAAGAGATGGGAATACCAGACCACCTGGCCTTTCTCCTGAAAAATCTGTATGCAGGTCAAGAAGCACCAGTTAGAACTAGGCATGGAACAACAGACTGGTTCCAAATTGGGAAAGGAGTACATCAAGGCTGTATACCGTCACCAGCTCATTGAACTTATATGCAGAGTACATCATGAGAAATGCCAGGCTGGATGAAGCACAAGCTGGAATAAAGATTGCTGGTAGAAATACCAATAACCTCAGATATGCAGATGATACCACCTTTATGTCAGAAAATGAAGAAGAACTAAAGAGCCTCTAGATGAAAGTGAAAGAGGAGAGTGAAAAAGTTGACTTAAAAGTCAACATTCAGGAAACTAAGATCATGGCATCTGGTCTTATCACTTCATGGCAAATAGATGGGGAAACAATAGAAACAGTGACAGACTTTATTTTGGGGGACTCCAAAATCACTGCAGGTAGTGACTGCAGCCATGAAATTAAAAGACGCTTGCTCCTTGGAAGAAAAGTTATAACCAACCTAGACATCATATTAAAAAGCAGAGACATTGCTTTGCCAACAAAAGTCCATCTAGTAAAAGCTATGGTTTTTCCAGTAGTCATGTATGGATGTGATAGTTGGACTATAAAGAAAGCTGAGCACTGAAGAATCGATGCTTTTGAACTGTGGTGTTGGAGAAGACCCTTGAGAGTCTCTTGGACTGCAAGGAGATCCAACCAGTCCATCCTAAAGGAAATCAGTCCTAAATAGTCACTGGAAGGACTGATGCTGAAGCTGAAACTCCAATACTTTGGCTACCTGGTGCGTAGAATTGACTCACTGGAAAAGACCCTGATGCTGGGAAAGATTGAAGGCAGGAGAAGGAGGAGATGACACAGGATGAGATGGTTGGATGGCATCACCAACTCAATGGACATGAGTTTGAGTAAACTCTGGGAGTTGGTGATAGACAGGGAGGCCTGGCATGCTGCCGTCCATGGGGTTGCAGAGCTGGACCCGATTGAGCGACTGAACTGAACTGAATGTTGAATCACATATATTAAGTATGTATGCCTTCTAATACAGAAGAAACTAGTGTATTCACTGATTCAACAAAAATTCCCTAATGTTCTGTCACTGAGAATTTAGTGGGAGAATAAGTACTTGAGTAGTTTGTGTTCAGATGTAAAATTTTATGACAGTTTACTATCTTTTGATTTTCTTCTAAGTTATCAAAACTTAGATTCTTTGTAAAGTGTAGTTTGTTGTATTCTGCTATTTGAATATTTGTGATTTTTAAAGATTCTGTATTTATGTGTATTCTCAGTTCAGTTCAGTTCAGTCACTCAGTCGTGTCCAACTCTTTGCGACCCCATGAATCTCAGCACGCCAGGATTCCCTGTCCATCACCAACTCCCGGAGTTCACTCAGACTCATGTCCATCGAGTCAGTGATGTCATTCAGTCATCTCATTCTCTGTCATTCCCTTCTCCTCCTGCCCCGAATCCCTCCCAGCATCAGAGTCTTTTAAAATGAGTCAACTCTTCCCATGAGGTGGCCAAAGTATTGGAGTTTCAGCTTTAGCATCATTCCTTCCAAAGAAATCCCAGGGCCGATCTCCTTCAGAATGGACTAGTTGGGTCTCCTTGCAGTCCAAGGGACTCTCAAGAGTCTTCTCCAACACCACAGTTCAAAAGCATCAATTCTTCGGCACTCAGTTTTCTTCACAGTCCAACTCTCACATCCATACATGACCACTGGAAAAACCATAGCCTTGACTAGACGGACGTTTGTTGGCAAAGTAATGTCTCTGCTTTTGAATATGCTATCTAGGTTGGTCATAAGTTTCCTTCCAAGGAGTAAGCGTCTTTTAATTTCATGGCTGCTGTCACCATCTGCCATGATTTTGGAGCCCCCCCCAAAATAAAGTCTGTCACTGTTTCCACTGTTTCCCCATCTATTTCCCATGAAGTGATGGGACCGGATGCTATGATCTTTGTTTTCTGAATGTTGAGTTTTAAGCCAACTTTTTCACTCTCCTCTTTCACCTTCAACAAGAGGCTTTTTAGTTCCTCTTCACTTTCTGCCATAAGGTTGGTGTCATCTGCATATCTGAGGTTATTGATATTTCTCCCAGCAATCTTGATTCCAGCTTGTGCTTCTTCCAGCCCAGCGTTTCTCATGAAGCACTCTGCATATAAGTTAAATAAGCAGGGTGACAATATACAGCCTTGACATACTCCTTTTCCTGTTTGGAACCAGTTTGTTGTTCCATGTCCAGTTCTAACTGTTGCTTCCTGACCTGCATATAGGTTTCTCAAGAGGCAGGTCAGGTGGTCTGGTATTCCCATCTCTTTCAGAATTTTCCACAGTTTATTGTGATCCACACAGTCAAAGGCTTTGGCATAGTCAATAAAGCAGAAAAGATGTTTTTCTGGAACTCTCTTGCTTTTTCCATGATCCAGCTGGTGTTGACAATTTGGTCTCTGGTTCCTCTGCCTTTTCTAAAACCAGCTTGAACAACTGGAAGTTCACGGTTCACATATTGCTGAAGCCTGGCTTGGAGAATTTTGAGCATTACTTTACTAGCATGTGAGATGAGTGCAATTGTGTGGTAGTTTGAGCATTCTTTGGTATTGCCTTTCTTTGGGATTGGAATGAAAACAGACCTTTTCCAGTCCTATGGCCACTGCTGAGTTTTCCAAATTTGCTGGCATATTGAGTGCAGCACTTTCACAGCATCATCTCTCAGGATTTGAAATAGCTAAACTGGAATTCCATCACCTCCACTAGCTTTGTTCGTAGTGATGCTTTCTAAGGCCCACTTAACTTCACTTTACAGGATATCTGGCTCTAGGTGAGTGATCACACCGTGATTATCTTGGTCGTGAAGCTCTTTTTTGTACAGTTCTTCTGTGTATTCCTGCCACCTCTTCTTAGTATCTTCTGCTTCTGTTAGGTCCATACCATTTCTGTCCTTTATTGAGCCCATCTTTGCATGAAATGTTCCCTTGGTATCTCTAATTTTCTTGAAGAGATCTCTAGTCTTTCCCATTCTGTTGTTTTCCTCTATTTCTTTGCATTGATCGCTGAAGCAGGCTTTCTTATCTCTTCTTGCTATTCTTTGGAACTCTGCATTCAGATGCTTATATCTTTCCTTTTCTCCTTTGCTTTTCACTTCTCTTCTTTTCACAGCTATTTGTAAGGCCTCCCCAGACAGCCATTTTGCTTTTTTGCATTTCTTTTCCATGGGGATGGTCTTGATCCCTGTCTCCTGTACAATGTCACGAACCTCAGTCCATAGTTCATCAGGCACTCTGTCTATCAGATCCAGTCCCTTAAGTCTATTTCTCACTTCCACTGTATAATCATAAGGGATTTGCTTTAGGTCATACCTGAATGGTCTAGTGGTTTTCCCTACATTCTTCAATTTCAGTCTGAATTTGGCAATAAGGAGTTCATGATCTGAGCCACAGTCAGTTTCTGGTCTTGTTTTTGTTGACTGTATAGAGCTTCTCCATCTTTGGCTGCAAAGAATATAATCAATCTCATTTCAGTTTTGACCATCTGGTGATGTCCATGTGTAGAGTCTTGTCTTGTGTTGTTGGAAGAGGGTGTTTGCTATGACCAGTGCATTTTCTTGGCAAAACTCTATTAGTCTTTGCCCTGCTTAATTCTGTATTTCAAGGCCAAATTTACCTGTTACTCCATTTGTTTCTTGACTTCCTACTTTTGCATTCCAGTCCCCTATAATGAAAAGGACATCTTTTGGGGGTGTTACTTCTAAAAGGTCTTGTAGGTCTTCATAGAACCGTTCAGCTTCAGCTACTTCAGCATTATTGGTTGGGGCATAGACTTGGATTACTATGATATTGAATGGTTTGCCTTGGAAACGAACAGAGATCATTCTGTCATTTTTGAGATTGCATCCAAGTACTGCATTTCGAACTCTTTTGTTGACCATGATGGCTACTCCATTTCTTCTGAGGGATTCCTGCCCGCAGTAGTAGATATAATGGTCATCTGAGTTAAATTCACCCATTCCAGTCCATTTTAGTTCACTGATTTCCTAGAATGTTGATGTTTACTCTTGCCATCTCTTGTTTGACCACTTCCAATTTGCCTTGATTCATGGACCCGACGTTCCAGGTTCCTATGCAGTATTGCTCTTCACAGCATCAGACTTTGCGTCTATCACCAGTCACATCCACAACTGGGTATTGTTTTTGCTTTTGCTCCATCCCTTCATTCTTTCTGGAGTTATTTCTCCACTGATCTCCAGTAGCATACTGGGCACCTACTGACCCGGGGAGTTCCTCTTTCAGTATCCTATCATTTTGCCTTTTCATACTGTTCATGGGGATCTCAAGGCAAGAATACTGAAGTGGTTTGCCATTCCCTTCTCCAGTGTACCACATTCTGTCAGACCTCTCCACCATGACCCGCCCATCTTGGGTGGCCCCACGGGCATGGCTTAGTTTCATTGAGTTAGACAAGGCTGTTGTCCTATTTTTAGAATATTTATAAATGTATAGTATCCTGACTCAGGAAGAAAAGTGTCCTTGAAATGGTTTGCTGGGATTGATTTTACTTAGAATTTAAATTAAAAAATTGGGTTTAATAGGAGTACTCATGACAGTCATTTTAGTGTTTTATATTTAACTTATGTTATTTTTTGGAATAAATGATTAATGAATAAAACTATTTAAAATATTTAAATTCTCTAACAGGATCTTATTTTAGGCTCTTTGGGAACATACATTAATAAATTGATGACTGTTAGTTCCCATTTTTCTGTACTTCAGAAGTCCTTTGTTGCCAAAAGATTTAGCAATATATACAGGCTAAATGCTTTCTTAAATAACTTTGGATTTTAGAAACTTTCACAAAAGTAAAAGTTACATAAACTATGCAAATACAATTGATAATTTTGATAGCACTCAAAACTTCATAAAGAAGTGTTTCAGTTTTCTCTAAGAAGAACATATAAGCTCTGGTAAATTTATAAATCTGCCTTATGAATTTAGAAACTCAGAAATACAAAATTCTAAAGGAAAGAAACTCTTATTGGATTTAATGGGATTCTTCATAAGCTTATGAAAATGCTTTGTTCTAATTTTAGTGTTTATTCTTAAGTTCATTAAGTTTGATTGTCATTTGACACATAATTTATGTTAATATTGAGTCTGGACACTTAAAACATTTTTATAAGAAGTTATAGCTTCCTTTGTGGTACAGATAGCATAGATTTTTTCTTTTCACGATTTAGACATAAATATGCTGCTATTCCATGCAGTGTTTGGACTCCACTCATTTCCTTGGAGGGACTGGACTCCTTCCTTAAAGGTGATAATGCCATTTTCAGTGTATGGATGGCCTCCAAGCTTCCACTAAAGGGAGAGAGATCATAGAGGATCATGTGAGAAATTTGTTAGCCAGAATGTTTTAAAATGACTTTAACTATAGAAGTCTGAGATAAAGAGCTTAGTGTGTTCTAAGGAAGGAGAAAGGCACACAAGTATTAGTGGGTACTGGCATCTGTGTCACATCTTATATTTATAATTTTTGTTCAGTTGCTAAGTCACATCCGACTCCTTGTGAACTGCAACATGCAAGGCTCCCCTGTCCTTCACTATCACCCAGGTTCATATCCGTTGAGTCGTTGGTGCTGTCTAACCATCTCGTCCTCTGGTGTCCTCTTCTGTTGCCTTCAGTCTTTACGAGCATCAGGGTCTTTTCTAAAGAATCGTCTCTTCATGTCAGATGGCCAGAGCATTGAAGCTTCAGCTTCAGCATGCGTCCCTCCAGTGACTGTTCAGGGTTGATTTCCTTAAGGACTGACTGGCTTGATCTCCTGGCAGTCCAAGGGACTCTCAAGAGTCTTCTCCAGGACCAAATTTGAAAGCATCAGTATTTAAAATTGCTCTTTCTCAAATGTCTGTGAGTTCTTCCTTTTTTACACACCCACTTGGTATTCTTCAGCATTTCATCCTGTTTCATTGTTCTTTCAGTTCTTTCTTTTCCTTGGACATCTTATACACTTTTGATTCTCAACTACCAATGTATTCCAATAATTCAAATTTGTATCTCTAGCCCTGACTTCCAACTTACATATCCATCTGCTTAGTAGACATAGCCATTTGGATCTTTATAGTCTTCTCTGATGACTTCATGTTTCTAACTTCTTTTCTCCTATTTTCCCAGCCCCCATCCCCAACCTCATCCATAATGTATTCCTCCTCTTTTATTTCCATTTGCAGATTCTAATATTACCATGTACATTATTTCCCAAGCTAGAAATCCAGAAGTAATCCTGAATTTCTGTCACCTTCCACATTTAGTCAACACCAAGTTTAGATAGGTTTTAGGTGGCTCAATGGTAAAGAATCCGCCTACCATTGCAGGAGATGCAGGAGACACAGGTTTGGTCCCTGGGTTGGGAAGTTCTTTTAGAGGAGGAAATGGCAGCCCACTCAGTATTCTTGCCTGGAGAATCCCATGGAAAGAGGAACCTGGCAGGTATAGTCCATGGGTTTGCAAAGAGTCAAACATGACTGAGCTGCACGAGCACAATCACCTAAATATTTCTTTCAATCTTTTGTTCAAAATTTCTACTCTTCTAATTAAGATTCTTGTCAGCTCTTGCTTCACCTCTATAAGCAATAAATTTGCTTCCAGTCTTGCCTTCTTCAAATTCATCGTCCTAACTATTGTGTGAAAGTGCAAGTGCTAGTCGCTCAGTCACGTCCAACTCTTTGCCACCCCATGGACTTTACAGTCCATGGAATTCTCCAGGCCAGAATACTGGAGTGCATAGCCTTTCCCTTCTCCAGGGGATTTTCCCAACCCAGGGCTCGAACCCAGGTCTCCCACATTGCAGGTGGATTCTTTATCAGCTGAGCCACCAGGGAAGCCCAGAAATACTGGAGTGAGTAGCCTATCCCTTCTCCAGCAGATCTTCCTGACCCAGGAATCAACCAGGGTCTCCTGCATTGCAGGTGGATTCTTTACCAACTGAGCCATTAGGGAACTATTATATGGTTGTTTATTAGAAAAGCACATTGAACATGGCATTGTCTTACCCAAACCCCTTCCTACTCAGTGACTTAGCTAACTTACTATCTTTTTTTGACCTTGTGCTTTGTGTTCTAGAATTACACAATCTCTTACTTCTTCCTGTATACATTCATACCTGTTTTATACTTCTGAGTTTTTGATCAGAGCCCTTGATCATACTGATCGGTTACAGTGTTTCTAAAATGTTTTTCCCGGCTTTCTTTATCTCATTTACTTTTAGTAATCTTTTCATAATCAGCTAAAGGAGACTTTCTCCATTTCTGGCCTTCCATTGACCCATAAATTCTTGCCTGATTATAAACTCCTCAATAGCAGGGATCATGTTTTATTTACCTCTATATGCTTTGCATTTAGCCATGTCCTTGCGAAGTAGAAAATTCTTTCTGCTCCCCCAATCTTCCCCTTAAAAAAGAAGCACAAAAAGGATTTAACCTTTATGGATATTTTATTTCTTTGTTTGGATAATGAGAGTATGTGTGCTGTTTTTACTAAAATCACATTTATTTTAGTGAAGAAAAATAAACTATTTGCCTTTAAATTGATAGCTAATTCTTCCTCTGATCCTTTTAGAATGAAGAGTGGCTAGTTAAGGAGAACTGTTTATTTTCTCAAACATTGGGTTTTGTGGAAAAATTAAATAACTTGAAAGAAGAGTAAGCATAATAATTATTACAGATCATGTGGCATCTGCTTTATTGATAGGAGATCTTTTACAAAGCTCTACTCGTCTCAGATAGTTGATTTGTTTATTGTTTTCACCGTCTGGTGATGGAAAAAGGTAAAACCAAATTACAGAAAACTATGCTAGTAATGTCCATTCAGTTGATCTGTGTATTTTAAAATACTCTGTCTTCTTCCACAAAGTATTTGAGATAAGAATTCCATGTTGTGTATTTTAATGACCTTGGAATATTTCTGTTTAGGGTGGAGATTTTCTAAACAGTTTGATGAGTTGAGAATATTTTTTTTGTTTATTGTTTTAAAAGTCCTTTAGCACTAACAAAAATATTTTTATATATTCCTTATATTTACAGATAGTCTTTTTTTCCATAGTTTTATTATTCCTTTATGCTTTTCCTGTACAGAACTCTAACATTCAAGAGAGATGTAGTTTGAGACTGTATAGATTCTGCTATAATTTAACTGACTTCCCTGGTGGCTCAGATGGTAGAGCGTCTGCCTACAATGCGGGAGACCCGAATTCAATCCCTGAGTCAGGAAGATCTCCTGGAGAAGGAAATGGCAACCCACTCCAGTATTCTTGCCTGGAAAATCCCATGGACAGAGGAGCCTGGTAGGCTACAGTCCATGAGGTCGCAAAGAGTCAGACAAGACTGAGTGACTTCACTTTGTAATTTAACTAGTCCTTTTTTTTTTTTAAGGAAACAAACTTTTTTTTTGGCTCTAAAACCATTGTTTTCTTGATCACTTTTATCACGCTCACTACTGACTGACTTTTTGAAAAAGACCACATTTTCTGTTTTTGTTTTAAAAAGTAAATTTTTGCTGCATTCATTGGAGACTAGTTTAATAAAGCTCCTTTTGTCTTGCTGAATGGCTGAACTCACTAACTAAATGACTGACTATAGAACTATGTCAGTTTTTTTATTGTTGTTGTTTTGCTAATAGTTAAAATCACAAATATCAGAAGTCTGCTTTATCTTATTTTTAAGGTGTTCATAAGGTGAAAACAGTAAAGAGAATTCTGAATGTCTGACACTAGCTTAATCTTCCTAAAGATTAGGAAGGAATGAATACTAGATGGTTTTCTTGTGTTCTTCGCGTCTTGAAATTCTTTGACTCCTTTGGTATAGGACAAAGTCAATAGACTAAACACTGTATGATTCTTCTGCAAATTTGTTTTTACCTGTTTTTCCAAACTAAATTTGAACATAGGTTCAAAAAATAATAGTATTTACTATGTACAGGGCAATATGCTAAGCTCTCAAAATATAATGCTAAGTAAGAAACACTCAATCCCTGTCCTCGTAGACTGGCCTAATTGCTCTAACTTAACTGATGAGCATGATTTAAATATAGCATGAGTAGTTACACCTTTTTACCTTTGCTTGCATACTTTTTCAACAAAATCATTATCCCTCAGCATCAAATTTTACTCATATTTCAAACATAGACTCTGATGAAATCTCCAATATGATTCTCTCCCTGTTCATGCCACATCATTTTAGTCTGCTTCCTCGGAATGGTTATGGAACCTAATACATACTATTCAGTTACAACATTAACTTAAAATTATTAATAAACACTCATTTTTAACTTTTCATGTATGTATATCCCTAGATAGCCTATAAGGTTTTGAATGGCCAGTCTATCCTCTGCAGCCCCTGCAAGTGATTTGTGTCCTTCCCACATACAAAATACACTCCCTTCCTTTCAAGGTTCCCAGAGTCTCATCGTATTGCATATCTGCTCAGAGTCCAGAATGTCTACACCAAAATCAGATCCAGATGTAGGTGAGCCTCCTCGGGTACAGTTGCTTAGGTCTAATTCCTCACGTATAGTTCTCAGTCTTAAGACCTGTTCTCTAACCTCCTCAACCCACACACACCACCTGCACACTAAGCATACAGTGATGGGATACACATAGGATAATTGCTATAGACTTTCCTGTTCAAAGGGGAGAAAAATAAGGGGTACAAAGGAGTCATTGGTCCATAATGATTTTGAAATTTAGGTAGGAAAACATTAGAGGTTCTTTGATTAGATCTCATGGCCTTGTGATAATTCTTTAGGTTTCCAGGCTTTGCCCTCTGAGCTCTTGGTTTCTCCCTCTGAGTCATCCTTCCTTTTTCATGAAATGTAGCATATGTTTGCAGCTGAGGAAGTTTCTTAGTCTGCTTCCTGCCAGCAGAATTTTGGGACTCCAGTGGTCTCATTTCACTTTGTACTGTTACTGTCCCTTTTGGTCGAAGTTAGCAATGTGTTTGCTGATGTAATTCTCACAAATTTTGTCAGCCTTCTATGAATCACATTGGTGTTTATTCCATTAGATGAAGGCCACATCCAAGAATGTTTTCAAAATGTGGACTTCTGCAGAGAAATTAAGATATGGTTCTCGCAAGCTTTCTAGGAGACCTATTGCTTGATTGAGACGATCTGTGAGATACCCTCAGCTGGTTTAATGGACTTTTTGTACAGCTAAATTAATACTGTGAGGTATCACTCTTAATCTTTCTGGAATCTTGACAAAAGATTTTACAGTCAACCCATCAGTTTCATTTTTAGGCCATGTTCTGGCAGTACACTGAATTCAGACTTTGTGTCGAAGCTATTCTTAACTTTCTCATCTTTTGCCATCTTGAGAAGCTGAGAATTTTCAAAATGATTCTCATCCTGATTGTTTTTTTAAACAATCGTTTCTTTAGTTTATCTTACTTTGTTTGCTTTTTACTGACGCTACAAGAAAAAATAGGCAGCGCCTACAACACTTTGACTCTGCTTGGCCATCTTCTTAGCTAGATGATTCAGTTCATTAGGCACATTTCCTACTTTCCACATTACTGAATGTGATAGTGTTGCGAAGTTTCTAATACTGCTTAACAAAGATCTGCCTTCCTCCAGTTTCCAAAACACTTTTTTCATTTCCATTTAAGCCCTTATATGAGAAGCGCTCTAAGTCCAGCTTTCTACTAACACACTGTTCAGGCAATTGAGGCTTTCTCTACCATGCCCCTAAAAATCCTTCCAACCTATGCCTACTGCCAATTTCCAGAGCTATTCCCATATTTTTAGTTATTTATTGTGGCATCACCCACGTCCAGCTTTCAACATCTTTTCTAGTTACCTCTTCCTTTGTAACATATTTAGCAGCTGAAAACAGCAAACACTTATTTTCTTATACTTTGGGTAGTCCAGAATCTGGGTATCACTTAACTGGGTCTTCTGCCTCAAGATCTCTTTTGAGGTTGTAATAAAGGTATCAGGTGGGACCATGGGTTTATTTGAAGGTTCAGCCAAAAGTGAATCCGCTTCCTAGTTCATTCATGTTGTTGTTAGCAAGATTCAGTTCAGATTCTATTGGCTAGGGGCCTCTTTAGGTCCTTGGTCTTGGGCCTCTTTCATAAGGCAGTTAGACAATATGGCTAGCTGGTTTCCATCGCAGCAAAAGAGAGCTAGCAAGACAGATGCAAGAATCGTTTGTAACCTAGTCTTGAAAGTAACATCTCATTTGCCCTTATTCTCTTTGTTAAAAGCATCAGTAAGTCCAGCCTCCATATGAGTGAAGGAGCTCATACATAGGCATGAATACCAGGAGGCAGGGATCATTGAAAGCTATCTTAGCAGCTTTGTGATCCTTGGCCACTATTTGCATGTGAATCTGCATTTACTGGGTTTGAAAATTGGAAGAATATCTAGAACACGCCAGTGAAATAATATTTACTTAACTGTGTAACAGGAGTATCTGCACAGCCTTGTAAATTACTGAAACTTGAAAATAATTTTATAAGCTTAACTTCACACAAACCAAGTTTTACTCCTACACAAGTGTACCTCTTGTTCATATGCTCACGTGAAGTATGATGAAATATGAACCTTTTAGAGAAATTTTTACAGTCAAAGCACGTTTAACTGTTGGACAAATGAATCAAGTGCCTCCTTTCTTTGTTTTCCTTTTTCCCAGGTACTGATACATGTCAGTATTTATAAGATACATGAAATGAAATAAATTATTTTATTCATCCTGATTAATTCTGAGACAAAATTTATTCTTTTACTCTTCTTTTGTTGTTTTTGTTCAGTTGTGTCTGACTCTTTGTAACTCCATGGACTGCAGGTTCCCAGGCTTCCTGTCCTTCACTATCTCTCAGAGCACGCTCAAACTCATGTCCACTGAGTTGGTGATGCCATCCAACCATCTCATCCTCTGTCACCCCCTTCTCCTCCTGCCCTCAGTCTTTCCCAGTTTCAGGATCTTTTACAGTGAGTCAGCTCTTCGCATCAGGTGGCCAGAATATTGGAGCTTCAGCTTCAGCATCAGTCCTTCCAATGAGCATTCAGGGTTGATTTACCTTAGGATTGACTGGTTTGATCCCCTTGCAGTCCAAGGGACTCTCAAGAGTCTTCTCCAGCACTACAGTTTGAAAGCATCAATTCTTCAGCATCGGCTTTCTTTATGGTCCAACTCACACATCCATACATAGCTACTGGAAAAACCATAGCTTTGACTAGACGGGCCTTTGTCAGCAAAGAGATGTCTCTGCTTTTGAATACATTTTCTAGGTTTGTTATAGCTTTTCTTCCAAGGAGCAGGCGTCTTTTAATTTCATGGCTGCAGTCAGTATCCACAGTGATTTTGGAGCCCAAGGAAAGAAAATCTGTCACTGTTTCCACTTTTTCCCCATTTGTCTGCCATGAAATGATGGGACTGGATGCCATGTTCTTAGTTTTTTGAATGTTGAGTTTTAAGCCAGCTTTTTTCACTCTCTTCTTTCATCCTCATCAAGAGGCCCTTTAGTTCCTCTTTGCTTTCTGCCATTAGAGTGGTATCAGCTATATATCTGCTGCTGCTGCTAAGTCGCTTCAGTCGTGTTCGACTCTGCGTGACCCCGTAGGTGGCAGCCCACCAGGCTCCCCCATCCCTGGGATTCTCCAGGCAGGAACACTGGAGTGGGTTGCCATTTCCTTCTCCAATGCATGAAAGTGCAAAGTGAAAGTGAAGTCACTCAGTCCTATCTGACTCTTAGTGACCCCATGGACTGCAGCCTACCAGGCTCCTCCATCCATGGGATTTTCCAGGCAAGAGTACTGGAGTGGGGTGCCACTGTGTATCTGAGGTTGTTGATATTTCTCCTGGCAGTCTTGATTCCAGGTTATGATTCATCCAGCTCAGTATACCACATGATGTACTCTGCATATAAGGTAAATAAGCAGGGTGAGAATATACAGCCTTGACATACTCCTTTCCCAGTTTGGAACCAGTCTGTTGTTCCATGTCCAGCTCTAACTGTTGCTTCTTGACCTGCTTCACAGGTTTCCCAGGAGGCAGGTGAGATGGTCTGATATTTCATTTCTTTAAGAATTTTCCACAGTTTGTTGTGATCCATACAGTCAAAGACTTTAGTATAGTCAATGAAGCAGGAGTAGATGTTTTTCTGAAATTTTCTTGCTTTTTCTATGACAATTTGATCTCTGGTTCCTCTGCCCATTCTAAACCCAGCTTGTATATCTGGAAGTTCTAGTTTCATGTACTGCTAAAGCCTGGCTTGGAGGATTTTGAGGATTACCTTGCTAGCATGAGAAGTGAGTGCAGTTGTATGGTAGTTTGAACATTCTTTGGCATTGCCCTTCTTCAAGACTGGAATGAAAACTGACCTTTTCCAGTCCTGTGGCCATTGCTGAGTTTTCCAAATTTGCTGACATATTGAGTGCAATACTTTAACAGCATCATCTTTTGGGATTTTAAATAGCATAGCTTCTTTTACTCTACTTGTTTCTTACCATTTTCTTTTTTTACTCCTTTTTTACTCTTCACTATAGTTTTAGAATTATGATAGTGCAGTAAATATAGGTGGTATAACTCTATGAGTATCCCTTAAACACACGTGAAGAAAAATACTGCTATTTTTGATGCTGGAGGAAGGCACTGGGAAGAATGGTTTCAGAGTCCTGTGTTTATCCTGGAAAATAGATTTTCATTGGAAGAAGGGAATATTTGAAGTTTTTTTTTCTTTGTTAGTCATATTTCAATTATTTATTATTCCTGTCCCAAGCCTTTTAAACTCTTGGCAGAAAAACCACTGAAATCTCACAGATAGGTTTGCCAAACTGGCCTGAAAAATAACAGTAATTACTTTTTTCCATGGATTATTTTAGTGTTATTTGGTTCAAAACTTGGCTTTGTGTGGTCTGATAAATATTGTGATGTTTAGGTTGAAAATGCGTAGTCAGTACATTTAAGTCATTTTTTTTTTTTTTTTTACATTTTTTAACTTTTAGAAGAATCATTATTTTTCTTCCATGTTTCCCAGGAAGTACAGGGGTTTGTTTTTTTAGTTGTGCTGTAGTAGATTAAGTTAGAGTGGAAGAAGAGAGTTTGTATAGATGCCTAAAGCTATTTATTTTGTAGTTGCGCATAAATCTCTGACTGGGAGTGTGATACTGAGAAAAATTGTGCACGACAATAATAATATTATTAAATAACCTTGTGGATATCTAACCATGTTTTAGAACATTATTAATACATTTCCTTTCTGGATTACCCCTAATGTGTAAAGCTTTCTTTTTCTCTCTTTTGCAGGTAATATAACATTACGAAGCAAGATGGGTAACATCACAGTAGGTATGTGCTAAGTGGTTGTTAGTAAATTTTGTATTCTTTTTAAAATAGCTATATTTGCGGTATTTTATTAGAGTACATAAAATCTACAATTTAGCCGATGAACCTAATAGTATCCTGATATACCAGTCAGATATAGGCAGACCCACTATATGAACTGAGGATGAGATGGTTGGATGGCATCACTGACTCAATGGGCATGAGCTTGAACAAACTCCAGGAGGTAGTGAAGGACAGGGAAGCCTGTGTGCTGCAGTCCATGGGGTCACAAAGAGTCAGACATGACTTAGTGACTAAACAATAATAAATACATGAATGTGTGAAATTATTTCTAAAAGTTCATTGATTCATCATCCTATAAATTCTGTATAATTATAGGTTTGCTATCAGTCAGAATACTGTTAGAATTCTAATTTCACCACTTTCTATTCGTGGAAAATTACCTAACTGCTCTATACCTAAGCTTCCACCTCTGAAAAAAATAGAAATAACAGTTCAGTTCAATTCAGTTCGGTTCAGTCGCTCAGTCGTGTCCAACTCTTTGCGACCCCATGAATCGCAGCACGCCAGGCCTCCCTGTCCATCACCAACTCCTGGAGTTCACTCAGACTCACATCCATCGAGTCAGTGATGCCATCTCATCCTCTGTCGTCCCTTCTCCTCTTGCCCCCAATCCCTCCCAGCATCAGAGTCTTTTCCAGTGAGTCAACTGTTCGCATGAGGTGGCCAAAGTACTGGAGTTTCAGCTTTAGCATCATTCCTTCCAAAGAAATCCCAGGGCTGATCTCCTTCAGAATGGACTGGTTGGATGTCCTTGCAAGAACACCATTTGATAGGTACTAACTGAGAAATAACAGTTAGTACCTATCAAATGGTGTTCTTGTAAGGATTAAATGAGATATTTAAGTACTTTAGCGTAGCATCTGACATATGATCTGCTGCTAAGTCACTTCAGTCGTGTCCAACTCTGTGCAACCCCATAGACTGCAGCTCACCAGGCTCCCCCGTCCCTGGGATTGCCCTGGCAAGAACACTGGAGTGGGCTGCCATTTCCTTCTCCATTGCACAAAAGTGAAAAGTGAAAGTGAAGTCACTCATTCGTGTCCGACCCTCAGCGACCCCATGGATTGCAGCCTACCAGGCTCCTCCATCCATGGGATTTTCCCATGGCACTCCACTGGAAAGAGTACTGGAGTGGAGTGCCATTGACTTCTCCCTGACATATGGTAAGTACTCAGTAAATAATAGCCATTTTAATTATTGTTATTGTTCTAATCCTAAGCCAGAACTAACAGTGGCTAATGGTCCTTTAGACCTAATCACCATATGTGATGCTATGCCTATGGGAATAAAAGTTCAGATCCTGGAAAGCTTAGATAGAGCTCTTCTCTATCCCTAGTTACACCTGCTTGCCTGTTAGGTGAAGGCAGTCTGAGCAATCTGAGCTCTGAGTGGTGGTTGATTTTTAGACCTTAGAGCATAGGGGTCAGTGGTGGGAAACCAGGATCTTTGTTGAGGAGCTATGGCTTATTGCCAGTATGAATGCTCTGGCTTCCTGGTTTTGTCCTTTTGACATTTTACGCTTTCTTTTGTGTGTGTGCTAATTGAAATGGTAAATATACTCAATAATCCTTTTCGCTATCACTTCTTGTGGATTCTCAGAATTAAGGTGCACATCCCTTTTTAAGTTTTCTAGACATTGTAACCTTTATGTTCAGTGAGGGATAAATAGAAAATAAAGGCTTCCTAAGTGATAGTTGTAAATCATTTTAACTGAAAACATGACAGGATTTACCTTTGTCCCAGAGAGAAATCAAAATTTACTGCTGACTTTTCAGGCTGTTCCATCAGAGGGTGCGTCTGGGGTTAGTAAGGAAAGTTTCTAGGGTGAAAAAAAGATACACTAGTAAAAAGCTGATCTATCTGGGGGTGGAGAGAGTCCTAGACATGGGTAGAGTTTGTAGCAGTAAGGGAAGGGAAGGAAAGAAAGGGAATATTTCCAATTGGGAGGCACAGTGAGTTTCACTGCCCACTAGCAGGCCCTTTAGGCAGATGAGAATTTGAGAAATACTTATTTGATAATGCTAGTATTATTGTTGGATGGAATTGTGGGAACATAAAGGGAAAACCCTTCTTTCTAAAATTGGAAATAAATGCATTATTACCCGTACTGAAAAAGAACAGCAACAGCCAGGATGAAATGAACAGTAATTTACATCTTTGAAGATGGTTTCACACTGTATAAATGATTAACCGTTTTAAGTTTTAAGGGCTTCCCTGTTAGTTCAGCTGGTAAAGAATCCTCCTGCAATGTAGGAGACCTGGGTTTGATCACTGGGTTGGGAAGATCCCCTGGAGAAGGAAAAGGCTACCCACTCCAGTATTCTGGCCTGGAGAATTCCATGGACTGTAAAGTCCATGGGGTAGCAAACAGTTGGATACAACTGAATGACTTACACACACACACAAACTAATCTGGATGGGGGTAGGAAGAGTGGGTAGTGTCTTTCTCTTTCTTCTTTCATTTTATTATCTATAAGACAGTAAGCCACAATGTTTTAACCTTAACAATAGTGTTCATTTCTTAAATTCCTTTAATTCTTTGCATATCTCTATTAAGACTTTGGAAGAAAGTATAAATTATGTCACTGTTTATATTGGTCTTAAAATTCTGTTAGCATTTGAAGACAGCCCTGGATATGGCAAAAACTAGTCCACATATATTTACCAAGTTCCTGCTCCATACCAGGAGCTCTTGTAGATACTGGGGAATATGTTGGTCAAAAGATATTGTCTTCATATCTTTGGGCTGAGAAGAAAGATAGTAAGTATGTGAATAACAAAAGATAATTTCACATAGTGTAATGAGTAAATAAGAGAGGGTAATGTAATAGAGCAGAAAGAAAGCTGCTTTGTTTAGCAATCAAGGAGAGTCTGGAGAAGAGATATTTGAATTAAGGTCAGAATAATGGGGAAAAGGCATGTAAAATTCTGGATGCACAGCTCCGTGGATATAGAGGACAGCCAGTGCAAGCCCTTACGTGAAATGAGTTTATCAGTTTGCAGAGAAGATACATTCACAAAAATCAAGTCTTTCATAAGCAAAGTGTCATTTTTCATTTATATATATCTTTAATTTCTCTTACCTTGTTTTTTAGTTTCCAGTGTAGTGGTCTGAGATATCTTTGGTTAAATTTGCTTTTTTGACCCCATTATGAATGGAATTTTAGAAAATTTCATTTTCTAATGGTCTGCTGCTGGTATATAAAAAAAATACAAATGACCTTTATTCATGGACTATGTTTCTTGTGACCTTGCTAAATTTATTTATTTATTCTAAATAGTGTATTTTTTAGCATCCAGAATTCTTTTCTAGGTAGGCAGTCATTCCATTTGCAATTAATACAGTTTTATCTCTTTCTTTCCAATCTGTTTTCCTTTTTTTTCTCTTTTGCCTTATTAGGCTAGGAAGGTTCTGCAGCACAGTATTGAATATTAGTGGCAGATTGTTCCCAGTCCTAGCATCCAGTATTAGAGGGAATACATTCAGTGTTTTCCCTTTTAAGTGTGATGTTAGCTATGCAGGCTTTTCATAGATACTCTCTATCAGACTGAGGAAATTCTTTTTATTCCTAGTTTCCTGAAAGATTTTTTTTTTCTTTCCTTTGATCATGAATGGATGTTGAATTTTGTCAAATGTATTTTCTGTATTTATTGAAATGATTGCTTTTTAAATTCTTTTTTTACTCTATTAATGATGAATTGCATTGATTTTTGATGTTAACTAACCTTGTATGGTTGGATGGCATCATTGACTCAATGGACATGGGTTTGGGTGGACTCCGGGAGTTGGTGATGGACAGGGAGGCCTGGTGTGCTGCGGTTCATGGGGTCACAAAGAGTCGGACACGACCCAGGGACTGAACTGAACTGAATGAACTGAACTGAACTTTGTATTCCTTGGATCAAACATACCTAATCATGATGTAGTATCCTATTTATGGCAGAAAGTGAAAAGGAACTAAAGAGTCTCTTGATAAAAGTGAAAGAGGAGAGTGAAAAGCTGGCTTAAAACTCAACATTCAAAAAACTGAGATCATGGCATCCAGTCCCCATCACTTCATGGCAAATAGATGGGGAAACAATGGAAACAGTGGCAGACTTTATTTTCCTTGGCTCCAAAATCATTGAAGATGGTGACTGCAGCCATGAAATGAAAAGAGGCTTGTTCCTTGGAAGAAAAGCTCTGACAAACCTAGACAGCATATTAAAAAGCAGAGACATTACTTGACTGACAAAGGTCTGTCTAGTCAAAGCTATGGTTTTTCCAGTAGTCATGTATGGATGTGAGAGTTGGACCATAAAGAAAGCTGAGCACTGGAGAATTGATGCTTTTAAACTGTGGTGCTCGAGAAGACTCTCGAGAGTCCCTTGGACTGCAAGATCAAGCCAGTCAATCCTAAAGGAAATCAGTCCTGAATGTTCATTGGAAGGACTGATGCTGAAGCTGAAGCTCCGATACTCTGGCCACCTGATGCGAAGAGCTGACTCATTGTAAAAGACCCTGAAACTTGGAAAACTGAGGGCAGGAGGAGAAGGGGGCGACAGAGGATGAGATGGTTGGATGGCATCACCAACTTGGTGGACATGAGTTTGAGCAAGCTCCGGGAATTGGTGATGGACAAGGAAGCCTGGTGTGCTGCAGTCCATGGGGTCGCAAAGGGTTGTACATGACTGAGCGAATGAGCTGAATTGATCCTATTTATACATGTTGGGTTGAGGTTGCTCTTTTTTTTTTTTTAAGATTTATTTATTTATTTTATTTATGGCTGTGCTGGGTCTTCGTTGCTGCATGTGGGCTTTCTCTAGTTATAGCAAGTGGAGGCTACTCTCTAGTTGCTGTGTGCGGGCTTCTCATTGCAGTAATCTCTCTTATTGTGGAGCACAGGCTCCAGGATGCATGGGCTCAGTCGTTGTGATGAATGGACTTATTTGCTCCATGGCATGTGGTGTCTTTCCAGACCAGGGATTGAACCCATGTCCCCTGCATTGTCAGGCAGAGTCTTTACTACTTAACCACGAGGGAAGCCCAGCTGCTAATATTTTGTCAAGGACTTTATATTCATGTTTATGATGAATGCTGATCTGTGATTTTTTATTTTGTAAAATCTCTGTAGGTTTTGTTATTAGGATTACACTATGCTTATAAAATGAAATTGAATATATATATATTCATATATAATCTCTGTCCATATGTGTGTACAATACACACATGATGATGAGAGGAAAAGGAACACTTAGTGGGATGGGAACATGGATAAACATGAACAAGCAGTTCCCAGAATATACATGTACATTGTTGTTTCACCTTACTGCTAATCAAAAGCATCTAAGTATAAACTGTCATGAGTTAAAACATTGATAATATCCATTGTTGGGAAAGTTAGGGTGAAACAGGGATTCCCATCAATTGTTAGTTCAGATATAAATTGATCATTATGTAAGTCAGTTTGTAAATGTATATTAAAATTGGTAGCGTCTACATTTGCTTTGTTCTAGCACTTCCTCTTTTAGAACTTTATCTCAAGGAGAGAGTCTGGTAAGGATATAAGGATATATACATAAGGATATAAAGATATATACGTGATGTATGTATATATCATCTCTGTTTTTAATAGCAAAAGAAAGTATACATTTTAGGTTGTTCTCAGTAAGAGAATAACTAAATACAGTATGCTACAGTCATAAAGTGAATGTTCTTCAGCCTTTAACAATATACTTAGGTCTGTAGTATACATTATAGAAGGATATTCCTGACATTTAATTAAATGAAAAAAAATAGTAAAACGTACTATTATTTCAAAATATGCTTTCATATTGAGTATTAAATCAGAAAAAAGAAGGGAGGGAAGGAGAATGAGAGTGGAAGTAAGAGGAGAGCACAGCAAAATTCATCCAGAATTTATATAGAAATCAAAGTTGTTTGGATCCTGTTACAGGTTTCTTCCTTTGAATATATCTGGACCTAAGTCACTGATTTGTGGGAATAGGTCCCATTTTTACTGACAACCAGAGCAGGAGATGCCATACAATTCATCAGGAGCCCACTTGAGCTCTTTAGTAAGTAAAAAATCAGCTTTTGTTTAATAAGAGCACACTGTGTAAAAGATTAAATATATAAACAAATAAGCTGACATAATCTTTATGCAAGTCATGATAGTCCTTGTTACTTATTTTGTGATATGCTGTTTCTCACTTTAATAAATTGGATGGAAACAACCCTGGTAGTGCTAGAAAACAGTAAGCAATCAGGGTCAATGAAGAGTCAGAACTGCCCTGAGACAACAATCTTTTTCCTTTCTGTAAGCAAGAGTTGTGTACCTATCTGTACATTACTGAAGTCTTAGAAAAAAGAATTGATTTTACTAGACTGGTAAATCTTTGTCTTAAATAGAAACAAATGTAACATTGTGGGTTTTTTGTGGGGATAGAAGCTCATTTTCTTAGAATGTTTTGCTCTAGGAGCAGCAGCCTTTATCTGTAAAGAGCCGTATAGTAAAATTTTTGGACTCTGTGAGCCACGTAGTCTATGAATACTCCGCAGCATTCTCATTTTAATATGCTAGCAGCCATTGACAGTATACAAACAAATGGATGTGTCTGTGTCCCAGTAATACTTTATTAATAATAAGAGGTGGACTGTAATTTGACGACCCTGCTATAGAATCTAAAGACCATTGTTGTTATGATTCTGGAGAAATGTTGGGTCTGGTACCTTAATCCCAAAGGTGACAAGTGGGTAATATTTATTTGAAATTTCTTGATTGGTTGATTTTTGTTTTCCTTAAATCAGAAGATTTGTTGGACAAAGTTGAGGCAGCTCAGCAAATCAAGACAACCTAATTAAAGTCACTTCATAACTTGAGTTTTGAGAAATTGAGATCAGTAGAAGCAAAACAATTACAAAAAAACAAAAAGTGATGTAGGTACCTAAGAAGGAAATTTGTTAGTCTACCAGAGGTTTCAAAATATTGGAATGGATGTAGAGAAAAAGCTATACAATATTATCAAATTGGAATATTAAGAGACTAAAGATGATACAGGTATTATATTGTCTAATTTCAGGAAAATAGATTGTGTTATCTCATGGTTCCTTTTAAGAGGAATACATGTAATTATGATCCTTTAAATCTAGTTTAGATAATATAATTGATCTGCTTCTTAGGTAATCTCCACAATCACTTGGATTTTATATATACATTCTAACCTACATACAAACGGAGAAGGCAATGGCAACCCTCTCCAATACTCTTGCCTGGAAAATCCCATGGACGGAGGAGCCTGGTAGGCTGCAGACCATGGGGTCAGTAAGAGTCAGACATGATTGAGTCAGACACGATTGAGCGACTTTGCTTTCACTTTTCACTTTCATGCATTGGAGAACGAAATGGCAACCCACTCCAGTGTTCTTGCCTGGAGAATCCCAGGGATGAGGGAGCCTGGTGGGCTGCCGTCTATGGGTCGCAGAGGGTCAGACATGACTAAAGCGACTTAGCAGCACCAGCAGCAGCTACGTAGAAAAACCCTGTTCTTCCCAATTTCCCTAATACGTTTAGAGCTCTCTTAGAAGCTGAAGTTATATTAAAAAAAAAAAAAAATTGGTTCAGTTCAGTCTCTCAGTTGTGCCCAACTCTTTGCAACCCCATGAATTGCAGCACGCCAGGCCTCCCTATCCATCACCAACTCCCGGAGTTTACTCAATCTCATGTCCATCGAGTCGGTGATGCCATCCAAGCCATCTCATCCTCATCCTAATTTTCCCTAGACTTATATTTTTAAAAACAGTATCTTTCCTCTGGAATACCTGGTCATCTTCCTTTTTTAAAAAGTCAGTAGGAGAAAGCAGGGCTTGATGGTAGATAATGGTGAAATAGAAGTTGCTCATCCAGCCTTACTTTGCCTGTTCTATGTTCCCTCTTTTGGAAGGCACTGCCAGAAGCTGTGTACTGGAAATTATATGTTTTAAGAAGGGATATTTTCATAGTTTTTTTTGAGGGGGGGCTGGTAGTAGCAGTTGCCTTATGTGTTTCTTATAAGCCCAGCCTGCTATAAGCTACCTTCCTAACATAGAATACCTAGGGGCAGGACATTAATTTAGAAAATTTTCCTCAAAGTGACCTTAAAATTCTGCCTTTACAAATCCTTTACATCCTATATATAAACTTTGTTCCTTGTTCTTGAAATTAGTGTAGCTTTGGAAGTATAGGACTCAAATTGCAAAATCATTATCTTTTGTGTTGCTGTTCCTTAGTTATCTGCATGTTGAAATGAGGTAAAATTATAAAAATTCAGAAGAACTCTCTGAATGTGTTTGAACAATTTCAAGAGAATTCTCCCTTTATCTGAAAGAAAATAGAAAAGTTTGGAATTTTAGCCTTTTGAGCTTAGTTGTTATTCTTTGCTTAATAGCAGAGTATATATTACAAATATCTATTTATTTGGTTATATGTAGTGTTAGCTGGTAGCTGACATCAGTTTTTCCCTTTTGTGTGTGTAATTTTCCAGGAAGACTCAGTGGTCTCTGTCAAATGAACACAATCTTTTTCCAAAGTTGTGGTGATAGAAAACTCTCTGTGGGATTTTATTTATTCTAGTCACTGTCTGTACTAGTAATTTTTGTTCACTTAAGCTCTAACACTTTTTTCCTTAAGGCTTCTTCCAAGATCTATAATAGAATTTCTCTGTTTTGTGAATCTCCAAAAAATGAAATTCTATGAATGAAGCCTTAATTTGACTCTTGGTAATTAATTTTTAGTTCCATTCATTTGTATTAAAGTGAAGTTGCTCAGTCACATCCGACTCTGCAACCTGGTAGACTGTAGTCCACCAGGCTCCTCTGTCCATGGGATTCTCTAGGCAAGAATACTGGAGTGGGTTGCCATTACATAGCTTTTAAAATACTACCTTTGCTTTCTCTTTTGAAAACACATCTTGAATTTTAATTTTTTTGACAGCCTTCAGTGGGTGGGCCAGTATTAGAGCTCAGAACTGATAACATGAGTGTATAATTTATTAATGGGTTAGGATATAATTACTTAGCTGTTGTTTATGTCCCATGTGAAGAGAAACAGAAGTGAAAAGCATTGTTTATGAGCTATATAAAAATTTTGTGGGTTTCCCCTAGTAAAAGCAAGAAATTAAATATTGTTTCAAATATTTTACTTTGTTCAGCTTGGGGTAATACACATTTTGTAGATTTTTTTTTTTTTGTCCATAACATATTTTTACTTGGCTTCTTTAGGATGCAGTAAGAAGTTTTTCTTTAGGATTCAGTAAGGCAGGAGAAGGGGATGACAGAGGATGAGATGGTTGGATGGCATCACTGACTTCATGGACATGAGTTTGAGCAAGCTCCGAGAGTTGGTGATGGACAGGGAAGCCTGGCATGCTGCAGTCCATGGGGTCACAAAGAGTCGAACACTGCTGAGCGACTGCATTGAATTGAATTGATTGAAGAAGTTTTTATAGGAGTTTCTCTTGGTACCTGAGGAGAGAAATACTCATCTTTGTCCAGCTGCTGCTGCTGCTAAGTTGCTTCAGTCGTGTCCGACTCTGTGCGACCCCATAGATGGCAGCCCACCAGGCTCCGCCATCCCTGGGATTCTCCAGGCAAGAACACTGGAGTGGGTTGCCATTTCCTTCTCCAGTGCATGAAAGTGAAAAGTGAAAGTGAAGTCGCTCAGTTGTGTCCAACTCTTTGTGACCCCATGGACTGCAGCTTACCAGGCTCCTCCATCCATGGGATTTTCCAGGCAAGAATACTGGAATGGGTTGCCATTGCTTTCTCTGCCTTTGTCTAGCTACTCCATATCATTTATCTCCAGTGGCTTAACTTCCCAACTTCGGTGTTCACTTGGAACACTTAAAAATTAAATACATTGGATCTGATAAATGGCATTTTGAATATAGGTTAGAGATAAATTATTATAAATTATCCTGAAGTCACATTTTAAACTATTTATTCCCAAGTTTTTGTCTCTGTTTAAAGTCTTAAACATTTATTTTAAAGAAGAATGATGGTTCCTTTGTGAGTATACAAATTTTTTTCCTTCACATTTTGTAAAAGGTGTATAATTTGGGGCATTATTTTCACCATACTCCCTAATTTGTTTCTACCTTGAAGTAATAAAAGCGCCTAATAAAATACGCTTTTTATGAGATCTCTGTAAAAAATATGCTTTGATCTTCAAATAGGACAATCAAATAGACAAATTAATAGAAAGGACAATCTAATAGAAAAACTCAAAAGTTCTGTTGCTATGGGAAAGGACGAAAAAGGAGAAGCTACACAGTACCGACTCTTCACCACAGTCATCTTACTTCTTTACCTGTCAGCATTCCCTGAAACTTGAAACACTGGATGATTGAAAACTGGGTTCAGTGATGACAAAGGGAAATCTGAGTGGCAAACCAGGACCACCTTAACTATGATTTTCTTCCCTTGACTTAAAGATAATCTGTTCAGTTCCCAAAACTTGAAATATTTAGATATAAATAAACTTCACCCACTTTTCATGTCATTCCTTCCCCTCCACATCTCTCTAACAAATGCAACAAAACCTTATGTAATGTAGTCTTTCACTGTTAGCTGCACTTTTTAGTACTAGCTCATTTGCTAAAAGGAGAAAATATAAGAGTTTTTATTTTTATTAACTTTGCTACTACTTCTATGTGACTGTATGTGAGATAGAATTCTTTAGTAAATATTGAAAGTTGATAGTAAACTAAATGTGTCAATGATGCTTAATGGTTTGGGTTGTCATTACTTCCATAATATCCTTCCTACGAGTTGGGTTTTAGATTAAACATGTTTAGAGTTAAGTTTTGGAGGTTACTGCAGACATAGGGATTTTCTTATTAGTTACCTAAGTGTAGATTTGTAGACCTCTGATTCTGTTTTCATTTTTAAAGCAAAACATGGTATGGTGACAAGGAAAATAGGAAACCTTCAGGACTCTTAGCTCCTTATCCTAATGCTGAAGTAGAGCCTTTTATTTCAGGTTTATAATTCCAGTTACTCAGATAAGAATGATTATGCTTATGGTTCTTTCTTCCTCCTAGATTCGTCTTCTGGATGTCTGAATGCCTTGGCTCAGCAGGGTGCCATAGATGTTTATGTCAGCCAACTGGGAAAAGTGGAATTGAAAGTCCCTAAAGGTTAGCCAAGTGGAATGTTTTATTTTGACATATGATATTAGGAAGATTTTATGTAACATTCAGGAAACAGATGGTCAAATTATCTTATCTACACTGACAGAGATTTCAAATAAAATTTTTCTCTGTTAGAACCTGATTTAAAGACTGAAATAAATACTGGCCCTCTAGACCAATGATCTTTGAAACTTTTGGAATTGATGGCCATGAAGACTATCTTTTTTTTTTTTGTATTACAAACAAAAATGTTGTAATTTATTGACTGTTATTTTGGAATTTTTCAGTTTAATGTCTGAAATAAATACTCTTTGGAGGGAAAGAGTTTTCATACATTCTTTTGGTAGCTTTCCTGCTCCCTTGTAAGAGGGCTTCTCAGGCCATTATACTAGAATAATACTTTTAAAGGTATGATCCTAAAATAAATGTGTCACCAAGAAGGTCCTCTAAAGTGATTAACTAAGTCTCTGGTAGCAGGGGTCCCCAACCCCTGGGCCATGGACCAGTAGTGGTCCCAGGTCTGTTAGGAACTGAGCGGCACAGCAGGAGGTAAGCAAAAGACCAGTGAGCAAAACTTTATCCCTATTTACAGTCACTCCCCATCCCTTGTGTTTTGGCCTCATCTCAGGAAAACAAGCTCAGGGCTCCCACTGATTATGCATTATGATGAGCTGTATAATTATTTCATTATATATCACAATGTCATAATAATAGAAATTAAGTACACAATAAATGTAATGTACTCGAATCATCCTGAAACACCACCCTCTGACCCCGGTCTGTGGAAAATTTGTCTTCCACAAAATCTGTCCTGGTGCCGAAAAGACTGAGGACTGTTGTAGTTTCAGACTTATGATGTGTCTCTTTCTGTAATCTTATTTCTAATACAAATAGTCTATTCTAAGAGTTCAAGTCTTTCATGAAAAATTATATACTTTTTAATCACCTGAAGGCTGAATATACAAGTCTTTGTATGCATGCATGCACATAGATGTACACATGCATGGTGATAAGTGACTTGGGGACTTGAAGTAGCTTGGCTATAGGGGCTTAAGTGATCTGGGTTCGGAAAGTTAAGAACCATACCTGTATATAAAAATTTTTTTAGAGAAAATCTGGAAGCTCTTGCATGTAGGCGAGAACATGGCTATGTTTATAACAAGGAAAAACCTCCATAGAGACCATTTGTTCCTGTTAGTAATTTCTTTATCATGTTGGTTTAGTACTTATTTTGTTCAATGAGGCTCTCAGTATCAAAATGAAACTACAAGCATAAATATGTGAAACTGAAGTTATTGCTGATACACAGGTATTATTTGATTTCTCAAGATCACATTTTTTTCCTTTTAAATAAGATAATATTATGTTCTCACTACATTTCTAAGAGCTTCAGTAATACTATTTAGGATATTTTGTAAATGTCAAAAAATTCATATAATTGCATTCTTAAATTGTGAAGACCCAAGGAGAAAAACTGTTACTACATTTACTGTAACTAGTAACAGAGTAAAAACATAGTTTTGGATAGCTCTTACATGGAAATCATTTACTATTTTGTATGAATGGGCAAAAAAGTAAAAGCAAACAAAAAGCATTGTTAATCTTCATCCACTTGAAGTATTTTTAACTATTATTTGGATTGTTTTTCCAGTAACTTACTGAAATAGCACATGATATTGCAAGATTTGATTGGAATTACAATTTTATGTTTTCTCCTGTTGGGACCATGATACTGGCAGGAGCGTAAAGATAACTGGAAACAAAGTTTTCTATCTTAATTCAGGTCTCTTAATTCTCACTAGACTTGGGAGCACTAACTTTCTGAAGTGATGGAAAGTTTTCAAAATTCTGTTGCTTACTAGTGAGTAAAGACATCTGGAATCCTTTCCAGCTCTGCCACTGTCTTGCTGAAGGGTTTAAAAGCCAGCCACTTGAGTCTCCTTCGCTGTCCTTTCAGCCCCTGTAGTCATTTTGCCAGGTGAAAAAAACTGTCACAATGCTTATTTCCTCTCTTCCTATGAAAGTTAACATGGTGACCTGATGAATTCATTTGAAAAGGCTATGTTTAGGCTTGAGAGTCAGAGTTGCATCTGAGTACTGACTTTTCCACTTAAAATTTTTCCTTGATAAAGCCTTTAATCTTAACCATATAATATCCCTTCAATAAATGATGCTATTGTTAGTATTCACTTTTTAATTTTCAAAATATAGTATTGATGTCAGTAGCCATGAAGCAGTTTTTGAAGTGAAAAGAGGTTGAAGATATAATAGGTGCTGCCCTTTCTAAAGAAGATAGTGTTAGAGATGGCACTTAGGGTAGAGCTTTCAAAAATTGTGAAACTTCATTCACAGGTAGGAATGGAGTTTTGATAGTGATAGTTTTTGCTCTTTAAGGCTGTGGAGAGATAAGGATAGAACTCTTTGCATCATTTAACATTTTTAAGACTCCCATAGATTTACAATCCCTTTATTTAAGAACAGAAAAAAATGTTTTTAAAATTATCACATTTGATGTATTTAGAGATAAAGTTTTAAAACCTTTAGAAAAGGTTTTTAAAATCCATTATTTTCTACATTTTAAAGTATATTTGGTAGAAGAACATGTATCTTCTATTTATCCTGACATTTTCCTAGTTTGCTTTTGAGTTTTCCTAAAGCCCTCATAATTTGTTTTTTGTGGGCAGCTTCTATTTAAGTAGCTGACATTGAAACTCTGAAAAGCAATTTGTTTTTTAAATAAGATAAACCAATTGTAGTAATGTGCTTTGTTCCCCCCTTTTTGAGGACTAAATACTAAAGTTCATCAGTTTTAACCCCAGATTTCCAGCTCCCATTAGAAAGGTTGAGAAGATACAGAATTACTTAGGGAAACGTAAGCTGATGTTAACCAAACTGGAAAGCACACAATGACCCATAAACAAAAGCCTTCTAGAAGAAATCTTTACAACATTCACAATAATTGTCATCCTGACCTTCTTTGTGGACAGAGATGAGGTTACTGTTTTATGGGAAGGGCCTCTTATTTATTTGATATGTAAGAAATGGAGAAAGAAAACTCTTGAAATGAGAATGTACTGGTGAATTTTCACTGCAACCCATGTAATTGTTTTGAAAAATGACTCCTCCTTAACAGGTGTTTTGTTGTTGTTTTGGTAAGATTGTAGTAGAAATAAAGTTGAGTGTCTTGCTTCAGGTACCCCCAAAGAAGTCTGTAATCCATTAAAAGAAACATTAGTGAGTTGAAATCTAAATATTCCTTTTTAAATTTTTGTTACTGACCCTCCCCTCCACCACAAACAAGGTACTATTGAAAGCATAAGAGCTCAGGGTTCTAGTTATGTTACAGTGATCAGTGAGATCACAAGTCTGGTAATACAGTGAGGTAGCAGTGTATGAAATACTGCAGTGATTAAGAGTGCTGGTTTGTTGTCATTGCAATGGATCTTGATTCTAGCAATAGCTGTCATGGAAACTTGAGCAAGTTCTTACCTGTAAAATTAGGATTACAGTAATACCTCATAAAGTTGAGAGGGAAGTTAAAAGATGATGTAATGAAGGTGTCTGGCTCTTGGTAAATGCTCAATTAATGGTAAATTCTGTCTATAAGCTGCATGTCTATTAAACTCACTTTTCTGGTATTGGACAAGTGGACTAAGACTATTGGCAAAAGAAGAAATAGTAGTTCATGATGGCCTAGTGGCTCATATTCTTGACAAAAGATACTGTGATTGCCTTGGGAATAAGAGATGTTGACCACCTGAGACTGAGGAAAAGGTATTGCTATTTAAATCAAATATACTGATGAGTAAAGACAGACTATTGGGAGCAATATTACTCTTTAAATAATTTTTATAATAGTCTACAGTACTTTTTATTTCTTTGCATTAAATAAGCTCTCCATTAAATTCATCACAGGCTCTATTCTTGTCAAGGTTCCATCTTCTCTTCAAGCTTATTTACAGTTATCAGGGAAAGAGATTGATGTGAACTCAGATGTCCATGTTGAAGAAATGAATGAAGCTCATAGAGATGATGGTGTGATAATTACTGGTAAGGAGACTGCATTTTGATATGTAAGATGAATAGTCATTGTCCATCTATAAGTAGAAATATGCTACTTAACTGCAGCTTTAGTCTTTTATTCTTTTCTGTTGTCACATAGTGATGTTTGACACATTTTCTTCCAGCTGCTTATCACTAATACAATTGCAGGCATTTAGTCCTGTCATTGGATAAAGTAGATTTTAGAAACTTTCCTATCAAAGAGATTTCATTTATACATTCATCCATCAATATAAATTTGAGTTGCTTCTACCTCTTGGCTACTGTGAATAATGTTGTCATGAACATGAGTGTGCGAACTTAGCCTTTAAAAGGAAGGCAATCTTGTTATATGCTTACAACATCAGTGCACCTTGAGGACACTACAGTAAGTGAAATAAGCCAGTCACAGAAAGACAAATAATGTCTGACTACATTTACATGGGATATGTAAAGAATCAAAATAGAGAGAGAGGAAAATGGGGAGTTGTTCAGCAGGTATAAAGTTTCAGTTTTGAAAGATGAAAAAGTTCTGGAGATCTGTTGCACAACAATGTGAATATACTTAACACTACTAAACTGTAGATTTTAAAATAGTTAAAATGATTATAATTTGACAAAATGACTAATTTTTGATTATAATAAAAAACAAAATGGTAAATTTTATTTTCTGTGTTTTTTACTATAACCAAAAATCTCTCTTTTTTTATTTTCTGGCATAGTTGCTTTCTAATTCTTGGTCTTAAAAATCAATTACAGTTGACCCTTGAATGACAGAGAAATTGTGGTCATTGGTCCCCCACCTGAGTGCAAAGTCAAAATTCCAGCTGTAGCTTTTCAGTGAGTCCTCCATATTAGTGGTTCCACATCTGTAGATTCAACAAACTGCAGATCATGTAGTAATGTCATATGTATTATTTTTAAAAAAATCTGTGTGTGAGTGGATTCACATAGTTCAAACTTGTGTTCTTCAGTTTGAACTGTAAACACATATATTATATTGTAAGATATGAAGTTAACTTTGTATAATTGTAATAAAGAAATAGGAGTTTGGTATGGTATTGTACGCATTGTAAACTTGATCTTTTAGTTTGACAAATTCTTAATTCCAAAAATATGTAAAGTTTTTCCACGTTTTTTCTAATTACCTTTGGCTATACTGATAACTGATACTACCTCAGAAAATATTTATGGTATGGATAATACATTTATATAGTAAAAAAAAAAAAGTAATAAGTAATGCCGGTGAACTTCTCCTTTACATCAATTACACCAGAGTGTAATTGAGAAAGACACTGAAATCACCATGAGGTTTTGATATAATTTTATATATATATATATGCAAGATTGTTTTAAATTGCTGGTCTCTTACTTTCAAATGCGTTTCCAATATCCTGCATTTGCACTATCCTCACGGTTACTGGTTTTGATATCATATTTGTGTGTGAATGATTCTCTATCTTTATTTTATGTTTGTCTTTATTGGTGAGCTTTCCTATTTGTAATTTGTTTCTAATTTTGGCCTTTTCTTTTCCACATAGAGAAGTTCCTTCACCATTTGTTTTAAAGCTGACCTGGTGGTGCTAAATTCTCTTAACTTTTGCTTGTCTATAAAGCTTTTGATTTCTTCATCAAATCTGAATGAGAACCCTGCTGGGTAGAGTATTCTTTGTTGTGGGTTTTTCCACTTTCATCACTTTAAATGTATCGTGCCACTTCCTTCTGGCCTGCCAAGTTTCTGCTGAAAAAATCAGCTGATAACCATATGAGGATTCTATGTTGTTTGTTGCTTTTCTCTTGTTGCTTTTAATATTTTCTCTAATTTTTGTCAGTTTGATTAATATGTGTCTCAGTATGTTCTTCCTGGGATTAATCCTATAATGGGCTCTTTTTACTTCTTGAACTTGAGTGTTTCCTTTCCTGTGTTACAGAAATTCTAAACTATTATCTCTTCAAATATTTTTCCTCCCTTTTTCTTTCTCTTCTCCTTCTCGGACCCTTATAATGCGAATGTTGGTGCATTTAACATAGAGATCTCTGAGTTTGTCTTTATTTCTTTTCATTCTTTTTTCTCTATTCTGTTCCACAGCAGTGATTTCCATCAATTGGACTTCCAACTCACTTACTCATTCTTCTGCCTCATTTGTTCTGCTTTGATTCCTTCTAGTGTATTTTTCATTTCAGTTATTATATTGTTCATCTCCATTCTTTAAGGCTTCTAGTTCTTTATTAACCATGTATTGTATCCTCTCAGTCCAGTCCGTGTACCACGCATTTTCTGAGATCTTGGACCATCTTTACTATCATTTCTGTCAATTCTTTTTCAGGTAGTTTGCCAATCTCCACTTCACTTAGTTGTTTTTCTGTGCTTATATCTTGTTCCTTTGCCTGGGACATATTTTGTTGCTATCTCATTTTGTCTAACTTTCCATGTTCGTGGTTTGTTTTTCTCATGATTGTAGTTCTTCTTGGTTCTAGTATCTGCCTCCTGGGAGGTGAAGTTGGCCTAAGGTCTTGGGCAGGCTTCCTGGTGGGTGGAACTGGTGCCTGCCCACTGGTGGGTGGAGTTGGGACTTGTCACTCTGGTGGGCAGGGCCATGTCAAGGAATGTATTTGTAGTCAGCTCTTGGCTCAGGACCAAGAAACGGAGTAGCCCTCATGGTCAACAAGAGTCCACAATGCAGTACTTGGATGCAGTCTCAAAAACGACAGAATGATCTCTGTTTGTTTCTGAGGCAAACCGTTATAATATCACAGTAATCCAAGTCTGTGCCCCAACCAGTAATGCTGAAGAAGCTGAAGTTGAACAGTTCTATGAAGACCTACAAGACCTAATAGAACTAACACCCAAAACAGATGTCATTTACATTATAGGGGACTGGAATGCAAAAGTAGGAAGTCAAGAGCTACCTGGAGTAACAGGCAAATTTGGCCTTGGAGTACAAAATAAAGCAGGGCAAAGGCTAATAGAGTTTTGCCAAGAAAACGCCCTGGTCACAGCAAACACCCTCTTCCAACAACACAGGAGAAGACTCTACACATGGACATCATGAGGTGGTCAACACTGAAATCAGATTGATTATATTCTTTGCAGCCAAAGGTGGAGAAGCAAAAACAAGACCCGGAGCTGACTGTGACTCAGATCATGAACTCCTTATTGCTAAATTCAGACTTAAATTGAAGAAAGTAGGGAAAACCACTAGACCATTCAGGTATGACCTAAATCAAATCCTTTATGATTATACAGTGAAAGTGAGAAATAGATTTAAGGGACTAGATCTGATAGAGTGCCTGATGAACTATGGATGGAGGTTCGTGACATTGTACAGGAGATAGGGATCAAGACCATCCCCAAGAAGAAAAAATGCAAAAAAGCAAAATGGCTGTCTGAGGAGGCCTTACAAATAGCTGTGAAAAGAAGAGAAGCGAAAGGCAAAGCAGAAAAGGAAAGATATACTCATTTGAATGCAGAGTTGCAAAGAATAGCAAGGAAAGATAAGAAAGCCTTCCTCCTGGATCAACGCAAACAAATAGAAGAAAATAATAGAATGGGGAGGACTAGAGATCTCTTCAAGAAAATTATGGATACCAAGGGAACATTTCATGCAGATGAGCACAATAAAGGACAGAAATGGCATGGACCTAACAGAAGCAGAAGATACTAAGAAGAGGTGGCAAGAATACACAGAAGAACTATGCAAAAAAGATCTTCATGACCCAGATAACCACAATGGTGTGATCACTCACCTAGAGCCAGACATCCTGGAATGCAAAGTCAAGTGGGTCTTATAAAGCATCACTATGGACAAAGCTAGTAGAGGTGATGGAATTCCAATTGAGCTAATTAAAATCCTAAAAGATGATGCTGTGAAAGTGCTGCTGCACTCAATATGCCAGCAAATCTGGAAAACTCAGCAGTGGCCACAGGACTGGAAAAGGTCAGTTTTCATTCCAATCCCAAAGAAAGGCAGTGCCAAAGAATGTTTAAACTACTGCACAATTGCACTCATCTCATATGATGGCAAAGTATTGCTGAAAATCCTCCAAGCCAGACTTCAACAGTACATGAACCATGAACTTCCAGAGGTTCAACCTAGATTTAGCAAGTAAGACAGAGGAACCAGAGATCAAATTGCCAACCTCTGCTAGATCATCGAGAAAGCAAGAGAGCTCCAAAAAAACATCTACTTCTGCTTTATCAACTATGCCAAAGCCTTTGACTGTGTAGATCACAACAAACTGTGGAAATTCTTAAAGAGGTGATAATACCAGACCACCTGACCTACCTCCTGAGAAATCTGTATACCAGTCAAGAAGCAACAGTTACAACTGGACATGGAAAAATAGACTGGTTCCAGTTTTGGAAAGGAGTACATTGTATATTGTCACCCTGTATATTGTATGTTGTCACCCTGCTTATTGAACTTCTATGCAGAATACATCATGCAAAATGCTGGGCTGGATGAAGCACAAACTGGAATCAGGATTACTAGAAATATCAATAACCTCAGATATGCAGATGACACCACCCTTATGGCAGAAAGCAAAGAACTAAAGAGCCTCTTGTTGAAAGTGAAAGAGGAGAGTGAAAAAGTTGGCTTAAAACTCAACATTCAGAAAAGAAAGATCATGGCATCCAGTCCCATCACTTCGTGGCAAATAGATGGGGAAACAGTGGAAACAGTGTCAGACTTTATTTTGGGGGGCTCCAAAATCACTGCAGATGGTGACTGCAGCCATGAAATTAAAAGACCCTTGCTCCTTGGAAGAAAAGCTATGACCAACCTAGACAGCATAATAAAAAGCAGAGACAAAGCTTTGCCAACAAAGGTCTGTCTAGTCAAAGCTATGGTTTTTCCAGTGGTCATGTTGGACTATAAAGAAAGCTGAGCACTGAAGAATTGATGCTTTTGAACTGTGGTGTTGGAGAAGAGTCTTGAAAGTCCCTTGGAGTGCAAGGAGATCAAACCAGTCAATTGTAAAGGAAATCAATCCTGAATATTCATTGGAAAGAGTGATTCTAAATCTAAAACTCCAATACTTTGGCCATGTGATGCAAAGAACTGACTCATTGGGTAGATTCAGTGCAATCCCTATCAAGCTACCAATGGTATTCTTCACAGAGCTAGAACAAATAATTTCACAATTTGTATGGAAATACAAAAAACCTCGAATAGCCAAAGCTATCTTGAGAAAGAAGAATGGAACTGGAGGAATCAACCTGCCTGACCTCAGGTTCTACTACAAAGCCACAGTCATCAAGACAGTATGGTACTGGCACAAAGACAGAAATATAGATCAATGGAACAAAATAGAAAGCCCAGAGATAAATCCACACACATATGGACACCTTATCTTTGACAAAGGAGGCAAGAATATACAGTGGATTAAAGGCAATCTCTTTAACAAGTGGTGCTGGGAAAACTGGTCAACCACTTGTAAAAGAATGAAACTAGAGCACTTTCTAACACCATACACAAAAATAAACTCAAAATGGATTAAAGATCTAAACATAAGACCAGAAACTATAAAACTCCTAGAGGAGAACATAGGCAAAACACTCTCTGACATACATCACAGCAGGATCCTCTATGACCCACCTCCCAGAATATTGGAAATAAAAGCAAAAATAAACAAATGGGACCTAATTAAACTTAAAAGCTTCTGCACAACAAAGGAAACTATAAGCAAGGTGAAAAGACAGCCTTCAAAATGGGAGAAAATAATAGCAAATGAAGCAACTGACAAACAACTAATCTCAAAAATATACAAGCAACTCCTGTAGCTCAATTCCAGAAAAATAAATGACCCAATCAAAAAATGGGCCAAAGAACTAAATAGACATTTCTCCAAAGAAGACATACAGATGGCTAACAAACACATGAAAAGATGCTCAACATCACTCATTATCAGAGAAATGCAAATCAAAACCACAATGAGGTACCATTTGACGCCAGTCAGAATGGCTGCGATCCAAAAGTCTACAAGCAATAAATGCTGGAGAGGGTGTGGAGAAAAGGGAACCCTCTTACACTGTTGGTGGGAATGCAAACTAGTACAGCCACTATGGAGAACAGTGTGGAGAGTCCTTAAAAAACTGGAAATAGAACTGCCTTATGATCCAGCAATCCCACTGCTGGGCATACACACTGAGGAAACCAAAAGGGAAAGAGACACGTGTACCCCAATGTTCATCGCAGCACTGTTTATAATAGCCAGGACATGGAAGCAACCTAGATGTCCATCAGCAGATGAATGGATAAGAAAGCAGTGGTACATATACACAATGGAGTATTACTCAGCCATTAAAAAGAATACATTTGAATCAGTTCTAATGAGGTGGATGAAACTGGAACCTATTATACAGAGTGAAGTAAGCCAGAAAGAAAAACACCAATATAGTATACTAACACATGTATATGGAATTTAGAAAGATGGTAATAATAACCCTGTATACGAGACAGCAAAAGAGACACTGATGTATAGAACAGTCTTTTGGACTCTGTGGGAGAGGGAGAGGGAGAGGGTGGGATGATTTGGGAGAATGGCATTGAAATATGTATAATATCATGTATGAAACAAGTCGCCAGTCCAGGTTCGATGCATGATACTGGATGCTTGGGGTTGGTGCCCTGGGACGACCCAGAGGGATGGTATGGGGAGGGAGGAGGGAGGAGGGTTCAGGATGGGGAATACATGTATACCTGTGGCAGATTCATTTTGATATATGGCAAAACCAATACAATATTGTAAAGTTAAATAAAATAAAATTTAAAAAAAAAAAAAAAGGAAAAGACCCTGATGCTGGGCAACATTGAAAACAGGAGGAATAGGGGACGACAGAGGATGAGATGGTTGGATGGCATCACCAACTTGATGGACATGAGTTTAAGTAAGCTCCAGGAGTTGGTGATGGACAGGCAAGCCTGGCTTCCTGCAGTCCATGGGGTCACAAAGAGTCTGACACAACTGAGGCACTGAACTGAACTGAGCTGGCTCAGGACAACTTTATGCAACCTGTCTTCTGATGGGTATGGCTGTTTCCTTAGCCTCCACCCAACCCCAGCCCCACTACCCACCACCCAACCCCGCCATTAGTTGTTTGTCCTGAGGCATCCCAGCACTGGAGCCTGCAGGCTTTTAGTGGGGTTGGGTCTCAGTGTCAAAATGTTGACCTCTGGCAGAGTTCACGTGGATGGTAATTGTTCACTGGGGTGTCTGCCACTAGTGTCCTTGCCTCCACAGTGAGCCACAGCTGATCCCTGCCTCCACCAGAACCCCTTAAAAATCCACCAGTAGGTCTGGCCTAGGCTTCTATGGAGTCACTGGTTTTTCCTGGGTGCGCACATGAAACCTGTGTGCACTCTCTGAGAGTGGTTTCTGTGTTTTCCCAAATCCTGTGGAGCTCCTGTACTGCAGCCCTGCTGGCATTCAAAGCCAAATGCTCTGGGGGCTCCTCCTCTTGATGGCAGACCTCCAGACTGGGGAACCTGATGTGGGGCTCAGAACTCTCACTCCTATGGGAGGACCTCTGTAATGTAATTATTTTCCAGTCTGTGGGTCACCGATTCAGCGGGTATGGAATTTGATTATGTTGTGAAAACTTCTCTTATACCATCTTGTTGTAGCTTCTCCATCTTTGGATATAGAATACTATTTTTGGTAAGTTTGAATCTTTTGTTGATGATCGCTTAGCAGTTAGTTGTGGTTTTGGTGTTTTCATGAGAAGAGATGAACTCAAGTCCTTCTGCTGCACAATCTTGTCTCTAGCGCAGAGGACACTGAAATGAAAGTGTGTATGTGAATGTATGCTGCAGGCTTACCCATGAGATTTCTTGAGAAAAAGGAAGTATTTGTGGTGGTGATGATGGCAGTGGGGTGTCTTCTTGAGATCAAGTTTCACAATAATTAACAGCCACTATATTAAATCTTGGCAGAGAGTAGAGATTTGGGGGAAGGGAGAATTTTTTTCCTCAAAAGTAAAGGAATTTATTTAATGACCAAAAAAAAAAATCAAGTTTTTGACTTAGATATTCATTTTATATATCATAAAAGTTAAAAAGGCAGTCTTAAAATCATAAAATATTAGCAAAAAGTGTAGCAGTAGTAAAAAATAACACCTGTACAATTTCAGATTAACTCAGACTCTTGGTTACACAGAGAAAATCTGATGAAAATTTTAAGGTTAAATGTGGTAAGAATCAATTTCTTGTGATATGATATCTTGAATTTGATAAAGAACCAATAGAGTTACCTTTTTTGGCCCCTTAATATAAAGTAATAATACAAATTTATTTAATAATGCTCTGAATGATAGCATAATCAAATTATTTTTCATGTTAGAATTTTGAATTATAAATATTTTTTTCACTTTTCATTCTGTAACTCATAAAATCATGCATTTCTGAAATTTAGACTTGGTTTAAGTTCCTTTTCAAAACCTTGTTCTCATCATTTCAGCCTTTAAAAAAAGATCTCATTATATCCTCTAAGAATACCTGGTAGTCCTGTCATTAGATAAAATCATTATTTGCAGACCTGATATCTTTTATTAAGTTCTTGCCCATTTCCATTCCACTAACCAGGTACCACTTTAAACTTAATATATGTAAAAACAGATATTATCTTTTACTAGGCTAGTTCTTCCTCCTCCTGTCGTCTCTATTTTCCTTTTTTTGGTCAGTCACTCAAAAAACATTTATTGAGTCAGGTACTGCTAGAAACTAGGAGTGCAAAGATAAGGTAATAAAGCATGGTCTCTCTGACATATGAGAAGCTTATGTCCTAGTGAAGCAAGATAGACAAACCAATGAATATAATAAAGTGGAATAAATGTTGTAATAAAGGTATGTGCATGGTACCATGAGAGCATGAAAGTGGCACGTCTAAATTATACTAGCATTGTGAATTTGAGGAAGTAAGACAAGTTCAATAGAGTATAGCGAGTGAGGGGCAGAGTGGTATAAAAGGAGGCTGGAGAGTTCAAGAGGGGTCAGATCATAGAGGGCTAATTTAGCTTTTATAGCAAATGCACTTCAAAGGCACTGCAAGGTTTCAATCTGGAGTTCATATAATCTGATCTGTGTATTAGAAAGATCACTGAACTTCCTAGTGGTCCTGTGGTTAAAATCCACCTGGCAATGCAGGGGACATGGATTCAAACCATCGTCTGGGAAGAGTGCACATGCTGCGGGGCAGCTAAGTCCATGCAGTCACAACTAGTGAGTCTGCATGCTGTAGAACCCGTGCTCTGCAACAAGAGATGCCACCATAATGATAAGCCCATGCACCACAACTAAAGAGTAACCCCTCTTGCCGCAACTAGAAAAGGCCCCTGCACAGCAATGGAGACCCAACACAACAACAACAAAAGAAAGATTACTGAATGTTGAGTGGGGAAATATTGGAAAGGACAATGGTGGGTGAAAGAAAAGTTAATGATAATTAACAGATTATCACAGTAATTCAGGGGAAAGAGTTTAGTGGCCTGGACTCCACAATCATCTATTTTAAACCGAACAAGTGAATGCTGCTGCTACTGCTAAGTCACTTCAGTCGTGTCTGACTCTGTGTGACCCCATAGACGGCAGCCCACCAGGCTCCCCCGTCCCTGGGATTCTCCAGGCAAGAACATTGGAGTGGGTTGCCATTTCCTTCAATGCATGATAGCGAAAAGTGAAAGTGAAGTCACTCGGTCATATCCGAATCTTCACGACCCGATGGACTGTAGCCTACCAGGCTCCTCTGTCAATGGGATTGTCCAGGCAAGAGTACTGGAGTGGGGTGCCATTGCCTTCTCCAAAACAAGTGAATAAAAAGCCTTAAATAAGTTTTGGTTGAAAAACATAGATACAGGTATACCTCATTTTATTGTACTTTATTATACTTCACAGGTACAGTGTTTTTCACAAATTGAAGTTTTGTGACAATTCTGTGTGGAGCTTGTATATTGGTGCCATTTTTTCCAGAACATTTGCTTCTTTTGTGTCTCTGTATCTCACTTTGTTAATTCTCGCAGTATTTTAATTTTTAAAATTGTTATTATATGTGTTTTGGTGATCTGTGATCTTTGATGCTACTGTTAAAATTGTTCTGGGACACCATGATGATCCCTATGAGACATTGAACTTAATTGATAAAGGTTCTGTGTCATCTGATTGCTCCACCAATTGGCTGTTCACCTGTCTCTCTCCCTCTCCTCAGATCTCCCTGTTTCCTGAGAGACATTATTGAAATAGGGTAATGAAATAACCCTGCAATGGCATCTAATAAGTGTTCAAGTGAAAGGAAGGGTTCAAGTGAAAGGAAGGAACTTCCAAGTGAAAGGAAGAGTCCTAAGCGTTCAAGTGACAGGAGAAGTTGCATATCTCTCACTTTAAATCAAAAGCTAGAAATGATTAAGCTTAACAAGGAGCACATGTTGAAGCCAAAATAGGATGTGAACTTGGCCTCTTGCACTAAACAGGTAAACAAGTTATGAATGCAAAGGAAAAGTTCTTGAAGGAAACTAAAAGTGGTACTTCAGTGAACACATGAATGATTAGAAAGTGAAACAGCCTTATTGTTGATATGGTGAAAGTTTTAGTGGTTTGGATAGAAGAACAAGCCACCCACAACATTCCCTTAAGCCAAAACCTAATCCAGAGCAAATCCCTAATTCTCTCCAATTCTACAAAGGCTGAGAAGGATGAGGAAACTACGAAAGAAAACTTTGAAGTTAACAAAGTATGGTTTAAGGAAAGAAGCCATCGTAAAAGTGCAAGGTGAAATAGCAAATGCTAATGTACAAACTGTAGCAAGTTATCCAGAAGATCTAGCTAAGGTAATTAATGAATATGACTACACTAAACAATAGATTTTCAATGTAGAAGAAACAGCCTTACATTGGAAGAAAATTCCATCTAGGACTTTCATAGCTAGAGAAGTCAATGTCTGGCTTCAAAGCTTCAGAAGACTTTATTAGGGGCCAGTGCAGCTGGTGACTTAAAGTGTCCATTTTCCATACCAAAAATCCTACACAGCTTCAGAATTATGCTCAACCTACTCTGCAGAAAAGACTAGAGATCTCTTCAAGAAAATTAGAGATACCAAGGAAACATTTCATGCAAAGATGGGCACAATACAGGGTGGAAACAATATGGTCTTAACAGAAGCAGAAGGTATTAAGAAGAGGTGGCAAGAATACAAAGAAGAACTATACAAAAAAGATCTTAATGACCCAGATAACCATGATGGTGTGATTAGTCACCTAGAGCCAGACATCCTGGAATGCAAAGTTAAGTGGGCCTAAAGAAAATAGAAAAAGCAACAGAATTCCAGAAAAGCACTATTTCTGCTTCATCGAATATGCTAAAACCTTTGACTCTGTGGATCACAACAAACTGGAAAATTCTTCAAGAGATATGAGTACCAGACCACCTTACCTGCCTCCTGAGAAATCTGTATGCAAGTCAAGAAGCAATAGGTAGAACTGGACTTTGAATAATGGACTGGTTCCAAATTGGGAAAGGAGCACATCAAGGGTGTATTTTGTCACCCTGCTTATTTAACTTCTATGCAGAGTACATCATATGAAATGCCAGGCTGGATGAAGCACAAGCTGGAATCAAGATTGCCAGAGAAGTATCAATAACTTCAGATATGCAGATGACACCACCCTTATTGCAGAAAGCAAAGAAAAACTAAAGAGCCTCTTGATGTGAAAGAGGAGAGTGAAAAAGTTGGCTTAAAACTCAACATTCAGAAAACTAAGATCATAGCATCCTGTCCTACCTCTTCATGGCAGATAGATGGGGAAATAATGGAAACAGTGACAGACTTTATTTTGGGGGTCTCCAAAATCAATGCAGATGGTGACTACAGCCATGAAATTAAAAGACACTTGCTCCTTGGAAGAAAGCTATGACCAGCCTAGACAGCATAATAAAAAGCAGAGACATTACTTGACCAACAAAGGTCCATTTAGTCAAAGCTATGGTTTTTCCAGTTGTCATGTACAGATGTGAGAGTTGGACCATAAAGAAAGCTGAGTGCTGAAGAATTGATGCTTTTGAACTGTGGTGTTGGAGAAGACTCTTGAGAGTCCCTTGGACTGCAAGGAGATCCAACCAGTCCATCCTAAAGGAAATCCGTCCAGAATATTCATTGGAAGTAAATTACTAAATTACAGATGCTGAAGCTGAAACTCTAATACTTTGACCCCTCATGTGAGGAACTGACTCATGGAAAAGATGGTGGGAAAGATTGAAGGCAGTAGGAGAAGGGGACGATAGAGGATGAGATGGTTGGATGGAATTACCAACCTGATGGACATGAGTTTGTACAAGCTCTGGGAGTTGGTGATAGATAGGGAAACCTATCCCATCACCTAACCTATCCAGGGAAACCTGGCGTGCTTCAGTCCATGGTGTCAGATTCGGACAGGACTGAGCGACTGAACCTAACTGACTCTGCCTGTACTCTAGAAATGGAACAGCAAATCCTGGGTTTGTTTTGCACATCTGTTTACAACACGGTTTACTGAATATTTTAAGCCGACTGTTGCTACCTACTGCTCAGGAAAAAAAAAAGAAATTCAAAATATTGCTTCTGAGACAATGTACCTGGCCACCTAAGAGCTGTGATGGAGACAATACAATGGTGTTAATATTGTTTCCCTGCCTGCTGATACAACATCCAAGTTGATGTGGAGTAAATTCAACTTTCAAGTCTTACTGTTTAAGAAATAAATTTCATAAGGCTCTAGCTGCCAAAGATAGTGATTCCTCTGATGGATCTGAGCAAAACGAACTGAAAACCTTCTGGAACGGATTCACCAGTCTAGATGTCATTAAGAATATTTGATTTTATAGGAAGAGGTCAAAATATCAACAGTGAAAAGAGTTTGGAAAAAGTTGAGTCCAACCCTCATGGATGACTCTGAGGGGGTCAGGACTTCAGTAGAGGAAGTAACTACAGATACAGTAGAAATGCAAGAAAGCTTGAATTATAAGCAGAGCACAGAAAGATACGACTAAATTACTGCAGTTTCATGATGAAACTATAATATTGAGGAATTGCTTCTGTGAATGAGCAAAGAGAGTGATATTTTTGAGGTGGAATCTAGTCCTGGTGAAGATGCTAGCAGACTTGAAATTATAACAAAGGATTTAGAATATCACACAAATTTAATTGATAAAGCAGGAGCAAGATTTGAGAGGGTTAGCTCCAATTTTGAAAGTTCTACCGTGGGTAAAATGGTATCAAACAGTATTGCATGCCATGGAGAAATTGTGAAAGGAGGAGTCAGTCAGTAGAGCAAACTTCATTGTTATTTTATTTTAGGAAATTGCCATATCCATTCCATCCTTCAGCAACCACCACCCTAATCAGTCAGCAGCCATCATCATCAAGGCAAGACTCTCTACCAGCAAGAAGATTATTAATTGCTAAAGGGTCAAATAATGAGCAATTTTTAGCAATATTTTTTACTTTACAATTTACAGATTTTTATTATACTTAAAAATGTATCAAATTTTAAATTATGATTGTAAATGGATGCTATGAGGAAGATGTATGCTTACCTCATTTGTTATTATGAAGCTCCTTAGCCCATTTAATTATTTTTTGTGTTATTATGTCTTATACTCTAGCCCCTGTTTCCTAAACCAGGAAGGACCAAATTGCAGAACAAAGTTTATTTCCTGCTCACAGCCCAAGAATCAGATTTCTTTTGGCGAGTGGCACATGATACACTGTGAGATTGGGCCCCAAATGGATCTGTAGGTTGTCTCTGATATTAAATTAAACCCATGAGAGTGGTAATACAGAGAGATTTCAGATAAAGATTTCAGCAGTCTTTTGTAGAGAGAGCTGTATGAACAAGTTATTGGGTTTAGAGAAACCTTCATGCTTCATTTTGATTTCAAAACTGGTGCTCAAAAGTCCACAGATCTCTTTTATGAACTGGATGTAATAATTTAAGAGGTCTTGAAAATCAAAACAGATTGTTTTTTCTGTAGAGATTTCCAATCTGAAACCCAGTTTTGGAAGTAATGAGCAGCTTTATATGTGAGTTGTTGTTATAGGCAGCTGAGCTCAGCTCTTCTGGGCCTTCGTTACAGAGTCTGTGAGGCATAGAAACAGAAATACCCTCACTGCTAAGAGGTCTGGATTATATCTGTAGCATGATTTCTATAAGAAACCACACCAGTAAACTTTAGTTCCTAGGGCTCAGGCTTCCCACAGGGTTAGCATGTGTCAGCCTATAATTTTATTTGATTTCCTGCTCCATGGTTTCCCTTGTTGTTGCCATCACTGATAAATAAATGTATGTTGTATAATTCTTAAAGTGATTTATAAATACCTGCTATTCTAAGGTAAGCTAAATACCTACTAAAGAGTTATGCACAGTGTATTCTTTAGGATATATTCTCTAATCCTTTTGAGATCCTTGATTCTAAAGTTTTGTGCTCTACCCATATATGGTAGGGCTTCCCTGGTATCTCAAATGGTAAAGAATCTGCCTGCAATGTGGGAGACCTGAGTTCGATCCCTGGGTTGGGAAGATTCCCCTGGCATGACAAGGGCATGGCAACCCACTCCAGTATACTTGCCTGGAGAATCCCCATGGATAGAGGAGCCTGGTGGGCTGCAGTCCATGGGATCGCTAAGAGTCGGACACGATTGAGCTACTAAGCACAGCACAGCACATATATATGGTAAATTGGATAGGTGATGAATAGCTTAGGTTAGATATTTCTAGAAATAAATTGATTTCTCTGTTAAGTTTTAAACTGGATTCACCAACTTAAATTTGAAACCTCTCCATTGTATATCAAGCCATTCTCTAAGACCAGAAGTGCATGTGGTACAAAGTTCTTTTGTCTTAAAAGAGCCCCAATTTAAATGATTAGAGAGTATTAGAAATAAAGTATGTTGTCAGCCAAACCATTGTTTGTTTGACATTGTCTGCATGGTAGGGAGAGTGGTATTAATTATTACTGGGTTCACTTTATTTTAGTCAAATTGTAAATGTAAAGCATGATAAAAGTAAGTTCATTTGGGATCAAAATAAACTACTAAGTCAGAAGAGAGTTCTCCGCTTGTTTGTATGCCAGAAACTTATATATTTAATGGTATTGTGATTTCTATTGGAAAACTAATTCATTGGTTGGAAAAGAGGTTGAAATGAGACTAAGCCCACAGGATGCCACTTTTAAGAGCTAGAGGCAATATTTTCTTTCCAAACAAGAAAAAAAAGTCTAGTCTTTTGATATGACTCATAGGAATAACTTTTTTAGAACACACAAGTTTTGGTTTTCTTCCAGTTTATAGCATTTGGAGAAATGCTGATTTGTCAGTCATGTAGATGTGCTTCAGGATGATGAGGAAGAAATTTGGTAACATTGAAGAATGCTATAGGTTTATGGCTGGCTGCTTAAAAATACTTTGACAGAGAGTTAATGTAGAAACTGCCTTCAGATTATTTGTGCTTTTATGGTATTTTTGTTTCTCCATTTTGTTAAAGTTTAAGATCCTGGGAGTGTAATAGATAGACATCAGCTTTGTTTGTTAAGGTTTACCAAAAAAGAAAGATCAGGTTTTGTTTCTATTCATCCGCAAACTTTACATGTTAAGGACAGATTGTAAATGTTAGATTTTTCAGGCTACATATGGTTTCTGTTGTGTATTCTCTTTTGTTTTTTATAACCCTTTAAAAATGTAGAAGTCATACTTAGCTCTTAGGCTATAAAAACAGGCCTCAGGCCAGATTTGGCCTGTGGGCCATAATTTGCTGACTCCCTAGACTAGAGATCAAAGTGCAGACCCCAGTCTTAGAGCATGTAAATTCTGTGTGTGATGCCTAGGTTTGTTTCTTTTTAAATTGTTTTGTTTTCATGTTTATTTTGGTCATTCAAGAAAGACTGAACTGTAGCCAAATCTTACCCTGAGGAACTCTTCCCAATAATGAAGAAAAAAAGATTTGTGCACATAGAAGTATAATAATGTAAAATTTAAGAAACAGTACAGCCATAGAAAATTTAAGATAGCACGTGAAAACACAAAAATATGTTCGATATCGCTAGTCAGTCGTGAGATATGAATTAAAACCAGAATGAGATGCTACTGCATACCTATTAGCATGGCTAAAATAAGAAATACTGATAATATCAAATACTGGCAAGGATGTGGAGAGATTGGGTTTCTCCTGCATTGCTGTTGGGTGTGTAAAATAATATAGCCACTCCTGAATTCAGTCTGGCATTTTGTTAAAAAAAAAATACTAAATGTGAAACTACCATATGATCCATATGACATTCCTGGGCATTTACTTTAGAGAAATGAAGCTTAGTGTTTCACATAAAAACCTGTACACAAATATTCATAGCTTTATTTGCAATAGCCCCAAACTGGAAAGGACTAAAATATACTTCTACCAGTAAATTGTCACACCATACAACGGAGTACTGTTCAATAATGAAAAAGAACAATCTATTAATACAACTTTGCTAGAACCTAAAGGCATTATGCTGAGTGAAAATAGCCAGACTAAAATTGAATTTCTAGAAATGAAAGCTACATTATCTGAGATGAGAAATACAGTTGGTGGAATTAGACACAGAATAATATTTCTTGGGCAAAACTGATTAATTTTATATTTGCTCAAAGCCTAGTCTACTGTTGACTTTGTCATTATCCCTGATAATTGAGAGAAAATACAATGATGGGCAGCATTAAAACTAGCTCAAAAATACTTCTGGTAGAAATTTGTTAAGATGTCCTGGGTTGCACTTTGGTCAAGGGAAGACTGTATGTAAACAGTTTAAGAATGTTGACAACATTAAAATATTCACTATGTGCTTGTGTTTTGTATTAGAGCTTTTGTTTGTGAAATACATAAAATAATAAGATTTCAAAGTAATTATTTTCATGCTTTTTCTTAAGTGTATAATTTATTTTCTTAGCCAGCTGGTAAGCTTTTTGAGGATATTAGCATGTCTATACATTGTTTACGGAGAAGGCAATGGCACCCCACTCTAGTACTCTTGCCTGGAAAAATCCCATGATGGAGGAGCTTGGTAGGCTGAGTCCATGCTAAAGGTCGGACACGACTGAGTGACTGCGCTTTCACTTTTCACTTTCATGCATTGGAGAAGAAAATGGCAACCCACTCCAGTGTTCTTGCCTGGAGAATCCCAGGGACGGGGGAGCCTGGTGGGCTGCCGTCTATGGGGTCACACAGAGTCGCACACGACTGAAGTGACTTAGCAGCAGCAGCATACATTGTTTAAACCTCCCTAAGATACTTAGCATTGTGCTTCCCACTTTGTGTGGTCATTAGTGTTTTATAATGTAAAAGAGGGAATCCTCCAACTGTGATGCAATGAAATTTAATTGGTTCCTAATAAGACAGCATCAGAATTATCCCTCTGAACCCAAGGTAAATAAAGTCAGTTACAGGGCTTGGAGTGGGGAGTGCTGGGGTGGGTGGCAGGAAGAAGCTCACCTTAGCCAAGATGCTTAAGCCTGTTTTTAAACAAGAGACAGAAATTTTGCCAGTTACTCCTTACAGCCCTATCTTTGTCCATGGCTAATGCTGATTAGATCAGGTTCATTTTGGGTTAAATAATGTGTTCAGTTCAGTTCAGTTGCTCAGTCGTGTCTGACTGTGACCCCGTGAATTGCAGCACGCCAGGTCTCCCTGTCCATCACCAACTCCCGGAGTTCACCCAGACTCAGGTCCATCGAGTCGGTGATGCCATCCAGCCATCTCATCCTCTGTCATCCCCTTTTCCTGCTGCCCCCAATCCCTCCCAGCATCAGAGTCTTTTCCAATGAGTCAACTCTTCACATGAAGTGGCCAAAGTACTAGAGTTTTCAGCTTTAGCATCAGTCCTTCCAAAGAACACCCAGGACTGATCTCCTTTAGAATGGACTGGTTGGATTTCCTTGCAGACCAAGGGACTCTCAAGAGTCATCTCCAACACCACAGTTCAAAAGCATCAATTCTTTGGTGCTCAGCTTTCTTCACAGTCCAACTCTCACATCCATACATGAGCACTGGAAAAACCATAGCCTTGACTAGATGGACCTTTGTTGGCAAAGTAATGTCTCTGCTTTTCAATATGCTATCTAGGTTGGTCATAACTTTCCTTCCAAGGAGTAAGCTTCTTTTAATTTCATGTCTGCAATCACCATGTATAACACCTCTCAATTAGGTATTTGGAAATCAATCAATCATATAAATGTCCAACTTGAGTATTTATATACTTGGGTAAATTTGAACATGGCAGATTTTGAGAGCAAATGCATAAGTTTAAAAACATCCTGAGAATAAACTTTTTTCCCAATTAATGGAAGCCAAGCCACATGGGGATAGAATAGTCATTTCTCATTAACTGGTCAAAAAATATTACCTGATTTTCATTGGCAAAGGGAATTAAAAAAGGAACAAGGTTTCTGCAACTCCAAGTTCCAATCCATGTTACAAGATTTTTGTAGGAAGGAATTTATAAACTTTACAAATTAGAATTAGAGTCTCCACAGATTCAACCCAAAGTTCAGAGCTTTTAGTAAATTGCTTATTGGCAAGAGAAAGCTCTTTTCCAGCAAGCTAAATGGAACTTTATAAACTGTCTTGCTTGTGAGTATTTTTCATAAGCTATAATCACTTGTGTGTTCAGTTTGTTAGTAGTAATAGCACTGTGCATGGTCTCTATTGCTGCAGAAGGAAATAGGTAGATTTGGCTTCTCTTTCCATAAGCAAGCAACTCATGATTGGGGAGGTAAAAGGTCTTACTTTTTAAAAGATTTTACCTCCCCAGTCATGAGTTGCTTGCTTATGGAAGGGAGAAGGGGATGACAGACAATGAGACGGTTTGATGGCATCACTGACTCAATGGCCATGAGTTTGAGCAAACTCTGGGAGATGGTGAAGAACAGGGAAAACGGGCTTGCTGCAGTCCATGGGGTCACAAAGAGTCAGACATGACTGAGCGACTGAACAACAAAAGATCTTAAGTATTTGGGAAACCCTTACTATTTTTGACACTTTACTATTGTTGCTAAAATATGTAAAAAAATAATAGTTCTAGTTATTCCTGGTTGTTTTAACAATTGGTATTCAGAATTACCAAAGAATTGATGCTTTTGTACTGTGGTGTTGGAGAAGACTCTTGAAAGTCCCTTGGACTGCAAGGAGATAAATCAGTCAATCCTAAAGGAAATCAGTCCTGAATATTCATTGGAAGGACTGATGTTGAAGCTGAAGCTTCAATACTTTGGCCACCTGATGTGAAGAACTGACTCACTGGGAAATACCCTGATGCTGGGCAAGATTGAAGGCAGGAGGAGAAGGGGATGACAGAGGTTGAGATGGTTGGATAGCATCACCAACTCAAGGACATGAGTTTGAGCAACCTCCGGGAGATGGTGATGGATAGGGAAGCCTGGCATGCTGCAGTCCATGGGGTTACAAAGAGTCGGACATGACTGAGCAACTGAACTGAACTGATTCAGAATTACCAGTTCTTTCCTCAATGTTTGTTTTGATTACTAGAAAAAGAAATTTATACTATAGAAAAACTGTTGGTTATAGATACCTTGAAATCATGATCTATTAAATGTAGTACAGGCACAAAAAGATGAAGAGATTAAAGTTGACAAAATTGTGAATCCCTTAATAATGAAGATTAGAGGAAAAAGAGAAGCCTCTAACACAAAGATTCACCAGTTCAATGAGAAAGATTTTAAGCAGTTTGATGAGAAATTGGGATATGATGATACTGGAAATACAGCAAAAGAAATGGAAGGAAAAATCTCCAGAGGAAGTCATTGAATAAGCAACTGTCTTTTGTGAAAGATGCAGTAAAGAAATAGACAAGATTATGGCTCAGATCAAAGGGAAGAGGCAAGAATTCAGAGGGTTTGTATCAAAGAAAGATACAAAGTCTTGACACAAAGACTGGATGGTACAAAGTACCTTTTCAGCAGGTGGGAACATCATATATACTAAGGAAGGAGAAAACTGTAGTAGAGAAGAGAGTTTGTTTCCTTGATTTGTGTGCTTGGATTCAACACGGAAAATGTATATGATGAATTCAGACAGTGTATTCACAATATTCCTCAGTTCAGATTTGACTGGTTTCTTAAGTCCAGAATTGCCATGGAACACCAGAGGTATAACACCTTAACTACCTTGATTGAAAGAATGGTACAAAGTACCTTTTCAGCAGGTGGGAACATCATATATACTAAGGAAGGAGAAAACTGTAGTAGAGAAGAGAGTTTGTTTCCTTGATTTGTGTGCTTGGATTCAACACGGAAAATGTATATGATGAATTCAGACAGTGTATTCACAATATTCCTCAGTTCAGATTTGACTGGTTTCTTAAGTCCAGAATTGCCGTGGAACACCAGAGGTATAACACCTTAACTACCTTGATTGAAAGAAAAAAGACAACTAGAAGACTAGAGACGAAGACAGTGGCACCCCACTCCAGTACTCTTGCCTAGAAAATCCCATGGACGGAGGAGCCTGGTGGGCTGCAGTCCATGGGGTCACTAAACAGTCAGACACAACTGAGCAACTTCACTTTCACTTTTCACTGTCATGCATTGGAGAAGGAGATGGCAACCCACTCCAGTGTTCTTGCCTGGAGAATCCCAGGGACGGGGGAACCTGGTGGGCTGCCGTCTATGGAGTCGCACAGAGTCAGACACGAGTGAAGCGACTTAGCAGCAGCAGCAGCAGCAGCAGACTAGAGATGGCAAAAAAAAAAAAAAAAAAACAGGTGAGCACAATGATTGCCATAGCCCATTAGCTTGAGAGTTTCCAGGCTGTAGGGCAGGGAGAGGGGTAACACAGGCAGAGCCCAACAGATTCACCACATGGAAGAGATATGGGTTGCTAAAGTTAACAAGAGAAAGTTCCAGAGTGAGCCGGGTTATACAGGGTGCCCATGACTATTTAGCAAAGTATGGATCAGTGTATGTGTAAGGAAACCACCTGAAACATGCTACAATGTGAACAAACCTCAAAATAATTATGCTGAAAGAACCTAGATATTTTTTAAAAGACTACATAGGGTACATATTGCATGATTCTATTTATTACAATCTTAGAAAATGCAACTAATTCATAGTGACACAAAGTAGATTAGTAATTGTTGAGAGATTAGAAGAGGTGCAGATAGGACAGGCATGGCAGGGCAGGAGAGAAATATTACAAAGGGACACAAGGAAACTTTTGGGAGTGATGGATATGTTCATTTTTTTTTTAATCGAAGGATAATTGCTTTACAGAATTTTGTTGTTTTCTGTCAAACCTCTTGAGGATGGTTCTTCAGACTTTTCATATGTAAAAGCTTGTTACGTACTTTAAATACATGCATTATTTAGTCAGTTATACTTAAATAAAGCTCTTTTTAAAACCTGCATACAAAAATGAATAAAAAACAGAGTAGTTTCTCTTTCCATGTTGTTTTGAGGGAAAAAAAGGAGAGAGCAAGCCCAGGTAACTAACCTCTTTGCAACTCTTCCAGTTCAGGCTATCTTTACCAAGATTTTTGCTGTTTGAAATGTTTTTTAGATTTAGAGATATATTGTTAGGATATATGTAGTCAGTATTGCTCTTGTCAATCAGGATATAACTTTATGCAATTTTGTGTTTCAGGATTCCTGAATCAAACAAGCAAACATGAAAAATGGATTAAGGCTGATGCCCCAAAAGGAACTGTACGTTTTAGAAGCCAAAGCTGGTTTCAGTCCCTGAAGCTGCAAGACTGAATGGCTTGAATTATATTCCTAATTTTTAACAACGACTAGTAGATCTATGACTACAAAAAAGAAAATACCAGTGTTCATACAAATGTTGAAAACAACAAACTGGAATGTCTTGGAGAAATCTTTTCAAAATTTGTACTTTGCTGTTAGTTTTCTTTCGTAACAAATTACCACAAACTTACTGACTTTAAAAAATACCTGTTTGTCCTGGGATCTCCTGGATGCTGACACTACCTAGCACTAGCCCCAAGGCCTCTACAGTCAACCACCTCATTACCTGGTTCCATCAACCAATGGCCAGCAGCCTCTGCACAAGGAAGCACCTGGCAACCAAACAGATCAGGGGCCAACCAAGCCTACCAGACCACCTACACAGTCAGTCTGCCAAAACAGACCCATGCCCTCATAGGGGGAACTCCTAAGGCATATAGCTTTTGATGAGAGTGCACTGCTGGAACACAGAAGATCACTTCTTCATGATTGGAAAACATAACCAACATGTCAGATACATAAAAAACAAAAACAGCTAGTTAGGCAAAATGAGGCAACAGAGGACCATGTTCCAAACAAAGGATTGAGATAAAAACCCCAGAAGAAGAACTAAGTGAAGTAGGAGATATGAAATCTAACCAAGAAAGAGTTTAAGGTGTCATCATAAAAATGGCCAAAGAACTTAGGAAAAGAATGGCTGCACAGACTGATAAGTTAGAAGTTTTTAACAAAGAAAAAAAGAACAAGCATAGATGAAAAATATAATAACTGAAATGAAAAATACACTAAAATCAATCAGTAGTAGACTAAATAATACAGAGGAATGGATCTGAAGCTGGAAAACAGTAGTGGAAATCAGTTATGCTGAAGAGAAAACAATGAATAGAAATGAGGACATTTTAAGAGACTTCTGAGACGTCAAGCTCATTTTTATTTGCATTTTAGGATCCCCACAGAATAGAGAGAAAGAGGCTAAGAGCATAATTGAAGACATAATAGCTGAAAACTTTCCTGTCTTGGAAAAAACAAACAAAACCCAAAATTAGTCAAAGGGAAGAAATCATAAAAATGAGAGCAGAAATGAATGAAATAGACTCTTAAAAAATACAATAGAAAAGATCAGTGAAGCTAAGAGCTTGTTCTTTGAAAAGATAATCTGAATTGATAAACCATTAGCCAGATTCATTGAGAAAAAAAAGATCCAAATCAATAAAGTCAGAAATGAAAAAGGAGAATTTACAACTGATGCTCCTGGAATACAAAGGACCATAAGAGACTACTGCAAACAACTATATGTCAACAAAGTGGACAACATTGAAGAAATAGGCAAATCCTAAAAATGTATGCTAAAAGGAATCAATAGTAGACTCCCAAGACTGACTCAAAATATGAACATATCAATTATAAGTAATGAAATTGAATTAGTGACAAAAAATTCCCAGCAAACAAAAAGTCGATGACCAGATGGCTTCACAGATGAATCCTACCAAACATTTAGAGACTAGTTAGCATTTACACTTCTTAAACTATTCCAAAAAATTGCAGAGGAAAGAACACTGCAGAACTCATTCTACATGGCCAGAAATCACCATAAGATCAAAACTAACAAAGATAATTATACACATATACAAATTATAGGCCATTATAACTGATGAATATTGATGTGAAAATACTCAACAAAATATTGTCAAATCAAATCCAACTGCCGGGAGCCGGTGAGAGACATTCCACTCGTGACAAAGGTCATGAGGAAGGAGGCTCGGCATACGCAAAGGCGGGATCAAGCCTCGGGAGTCCCCCTGGATATTCTCGAGCATCTTCCCCCAAAAACCAGAGTCTGCCTACTTTATTGCTTTGTGCTCTCACCTCTGACTTTACTGGGGGCTGTCCCCCACCACCACCATCTCGCTCTGTCAAAGAGTTAACTTACAGCTCCAATTAATAAAGTTCCTGGGCAATTAGGAGTGTTTAAATCCAAACCCCTCAGATGGCTCTCTAACTCGCCTGACAAGTTTACCCAGACTCCTACAGCTATGCATACGATTGTTTACAGTCTCCCAGCCTCAAGAGGCATGGGAAGCTTAAGATATTCAAATAGCTTAGAGCCTCTCAGAGAGTTAGAAACTGTCAGAATAAAACTAGTAAAAGATTTCATTGATGAGCCAATGCTTGTTGTCAAGTTTTCACATCCCCTGAATTGTATCCTTGAATGTGTATTAATTAATATAGTTGGTATGTAGAAAAAATAAGTAGTGGCCTTGGTGTTAGTAACTTTAGACCCTTAAGGTAATAAATTCTTTCCTTTGTTGTAAACCCATTACACATCCACCCTATAGGAATGCAATTTTATCTTCAGAAGATGGCGCCAAACCTTAAAATAATTACTCTTAGAGAAAATAAGTCTTTGTTGATAAGTCCTTGTCAAGAGCCATAAAATGTTAATAGGCCTTCTGGCCAGAAGATGATGTAAATCACCTAAACCATTTGTATACGATAAATTTGTAGGAACGAAACCCTGGTTTTTGATAAGGATCAAAAACTGCTGACTTTGCATCCCCTATTATCCTCTATGTGTAACTTGGGTATAAAAGCCCCTGTTGAAAATATAGCTACGGGCCTTGCTCACCAGAGTTTGGTCTCCCCATGTCATTCTTCCCTTTAACTTCCAGCTGAGTCTCCATCTGGAGCGTGGAACCCACCATGCTTACTAATGATGCCTGGGCTTCTAAGATCCGACCGGGGAGGCCTCAGTGTCTCCTCTCCTTCGGGAGAACGGAAGGACGCCTGCGGCCTACGTAAGTGGTGCAAACTTCTTGTGTTGAAGTTTTATTTGTCTCTTGCGTAAACCAAGTTACTCAGCCTCTTTTCTCCACTGAATTTTCCTACTGAGCTATCCTCATTCTACTACTCTTTATATCTTTGATAAATATGTAAATAGTCGCCGACTCCGTCTCCCCTTCGAATACCCTGGATCAGCCGGGGCTGGTCCTCGGCATCCAACAATATATCAAAAGGATCATACATGGTGATCAAGTGGGATTTATCTCAGGGATGCAAGAATTTCTCAGTATACACAAATCAATGTGATACACCATATTAACACACTGAATAATAAAAACCACATGATCATCTCCATAGATGGAGGAAAAGGTTTTGACAAAGTTCAGCATGCATTTATGTTTAAAAATGCTCTAGAAAATGGGCCTAGAGGGAACATACCTCAGCATAATAAAGACCATATATGACAAATCAGTGCAAACATCATACTTAGTGGTTAAAAGCTGAAAGCATTTACTCTAAGATCAGGAACAAGACAAGGATGCCCACTCTTGCCAGTTTTATTCATAGTTTTGGAATTTCTTGCCACAGTAGTCAGACAAAAAAAAAAGGAATAAATGGAATCCAGATTGGAAAGGAAGAAGTGAAACAGTCACTGTTTGCAGATGATATACTGTACACAGAAAATCCTAAAGATGACACTGTCAAAACTACTAGAGCTTATCACTAAATTTGTAAAGTTACAGGATACAAAATTAATACAGAGAAATCTGGTATTTGCACACTAACAATGAACTATCAGAGAAATTAAGGAAATAATCCCATTTACCATCTCATCAAATATAATAAAATACTTAAGAATAAACTTACCTAAAGAGGTAAAAGGTTTGCATTTGGAAAACTATAAGACACTGATGAAAGAAATTGAAGGTGATTCAAACAGGTGGAAAGATAGGCCATGTTCATTGACTGGAAAAATTAATTTTATAAAATGACCATATGAACCAGGGCAGGCTACAGATTGAATGCAATCTCTATCAAAATACCAAGGGCATTTTTTCACATAATTAAGTATTTCTAAAATGTGTATGAAAACACAGAAGACCCTAAATAACTAAATGATCTTCAGAAAGAAGGAAGCTGGAAGAATCACATGCTCTGACTTCAGACTGTACTAAAAAGCTAGAGTAATCAAAACAGCTTGGAATTGGCACAAAAACAAGGGTGTAGATCAGTGGAACAGAACAGAGCCAAGAAATAAACCCATGCACTTATGGTCAATTAATCTGTGACCAAGTAGGCAAGAATATATAATAGGAAAAAAAAACACAATCTTTTCAATAAGTGGTCCTGGGAAAACTGGTCAGGTACATGTAAAAGAATAAAATTAGAATATTCTCAACACCATCAGTTCAGTTCAGTTTAGTCGCTCGGTTGTGGCCGACTCTTTGCGACCCCATGAATCACAGCATGCCAGGCCTCCCTGTCCATCACCAACTCCCGGAGTTCACCCAGACTCACATCCATCGAGTCAGTGATGCCATCCAGCCATCTCATCCTCTGTCGTCCCCTTCTCCTCCTGCCCCCAATCCCTCCCAGCACCAGAGTCTTTTCCAATGAGTCAACTCTTTGCATGAGGTGGCCAAAGTATTGGAGTTTCAGCTTTAGCATCATTCCTTCCAAAGAAATCCCAGGGCTGATCTCCTTCAGAATGGACTGGTTGGATCTCCTTGCAGTCCAAGGGACTCTCAAGAGTCTTCTCCAACACCACAGTTCAAAAGCATCAATTCTTCGGCGCTCAGCCTTCTTCACAGTCCAACTCTCACATCCATACATGACCACAGGAAAAACCATAGCCTTGACTAGACGAACCTTTGTTGGCAAGGTAATGTCTCTGCTTTTGAATATGCTGTCTAGGTTGGTCATAACTTTCCTTCCAAGGAGTAAGCGTCATTTAATTTCATGGCTGCAGTCACCATCTGTAGTGATTTTGGAGCCCCAAAAAATAAAGTCTGACACTGTTTCCACTGTTTCCCCATCTATTTCCCATGAAGTGATGGGACCGGATGCCATGATCTTCATTTTCTGAATGTTGATTTTAAGCCAACTTTTTCACTCTCCACTTTAACTTTCATCAAGAGGCTTTTGAGTTCCTCTTCACTTTCTGCCATAAGGGTGGTGTCATCTGCAGATCTGAGGTTATTGATATTTCTCCCGGCAGTCTTGATTCCAGCTTGTGTTTCTTCCAGTCCAGCGTATCTCATGATGTACTCTGCATATAAGTTAAATAAGCAGGGTGACAATATACAGCCTTGACGTACTCCTTTTCCTATTTGGAACCAGTCTGTTGTTCCATGTCCAGTTGCTTCCTGACCTGCATACAAATTTCTCAAGAGGCAGATCATGTGGTCTGGTATTCCCATCTCTTTCAGAATTTTCCACAGTTTATTGTGATCCACACAGTCAAAGGCTTTGGCATAGTCAATAAAGCAGAAATAGATGTTTTTCTGGAACTCTCTTGCTTTTTCGATGATCCAGCAGATGTTGGCAATTTGATCTCTGGTTCCTCTGCCTTTTCTAAAACCAGCTTGAACATCAGGAAGTTCACGGTTCGCATATTGCTGAAGCCTGGCTTGGAGAATTTTGAGCATTACTTTACTAGTGTGTGAGGTGAGTGCAATTGTGCGGTAGTTTGAGCATTCTTTGGCATTGCCTTTCTTTGGGATTGGAATGAAAACACCATATGCAAACACAAATTAAGGATGAGTTAAAGAATTAAATGTAATACCAGAAACAAAATGTCAAGAAGAAAGCATAGGTGGAACACTCTGACATAAATTGTAGCAATATTTTGGATGAGCTCTCCTAAAGCAAAGAAAGTGGAAACAAAAATAAATGGGACCTGATTAAATTTAAAAACTTTTGCACAGCATAGGAAATCATCAACAACAAAAAAAGACAACCTACTGAATGGGAGAAAATATTTGCAAATGATACAGCCAATAGAGGCTTATATCCAAAATATATGAACAGCTCTTACAACTCAATGTAAAAAAAAAAAAAAAAAGATTAAAAAATGGGCAGAAGATCCAAATAGACGTTTTTTTCCTAAACAAGTCATACCAATGGCCATCATCACTTGAAAAGATGCTCAACATCATCATAATCAGAGAAATTCAAATTAAAAGCATAATGAGATATCTCATTTGTCAAAATAGCTATCATCATAAAATACCACAAATAAAAAATATTGGCAAGGATGTGGAGGAAGGGGAACCTTCTTATACTTAGTGGGAATGTAAACTGGTGCAGCCACTATGGAGAACAGTATGGAGGTTTTGCAAAAAAAAAAAAAAAAAAAACCCAAAACCTAGGACTAACATAAGACCCAGCAATTCTACTCCTGGCTATTTATCTGAAAAAAACAAAAAACAGTAATTTGAAAAGATACTTGCACCCCAATATTAATAGCATTTACAATTGCTAAGATATGGAAGCAACCTAAGTGTCCACTAACTGGTAAATGAATAAAAAAGATGTGGTATATACAAACACAATAAGGGACTTACCTATTGATCTAGTGGCTAAGACTCCACACTCCCAATGCACGGGCACCAGGTTGAATCCCTGGTCAGGGAGCCAGATCCCATATGCTACAACTAAGAGTTTGCATGCTGCAATGAAGATTGAAGATCCCAGATGCCACAACTAAGAGCCAGCACAGTCAGATAAATAAACAAATATTTAGATGCAATGGAATACTACTCAGCCATGAAAAGAATGAAAATTTCAGCAACATGGATGGACCTGGAGGGTACTATGCTAAGTGAAAGTAGTCAGAGAAATATGCATACTATATAATATCACTTATATGTGGAATCTGAAAAATATAGTTACTGAATATAATTTTTAAAAAAGAAACATACTCACAGATACAGAGAACATGCCAGTGGTTACCAGTAGGGAGAGGAAAGTGGGGAGGAACAGGATATGGGTAGGGGATTAAGAGGTACAAACTGCTATATATAAAATAAGCTCCAAGGACATATAGTACAACATGGGATATATCCAATATTTTGTAATAACTAAAATGGAATATAACCTTTAAAAATTGTCAGTCACTATGTTGAATACTTTAAACTTACATAATATTGTATATCAACTATACCTGATTAATTTTTTTTAATATGAGTTATTAAGCTAAAAAAAAAAAACCCTGTTCATCAGCTCACTGTTCTGTAGATCAGGAGCTCAGAGTGGTTAGATTCTCTGCTCACAGTATTGCAAGGCTGGACTTAAGGTGTTGGCCAGACTGAATTCTCATCTGGATGATCTGAGAAATAGTCTACTTGCAAGCTCATTCATTTTATTGGCAAACTCCAATTCATCATGACTGTGTGACTGAGATCTATGTTTCCATTATGTCAGTTGGCAATCACTTTAAGCTTCTAGAGACCACCTGCCTCCCTTCTCATGTGGCCCTCTCCATTTGCAAGCCAGCAATAATGCAATTAGTCCTTCTCATACTTTGAATATCTAGTTCTTTTTCTGCAACCAGCTTGAGATAACTGCTTTTAAAGAGCTCAGAGGATTAGGTAAGGCCTACTCAGGATAATCTTTGTTTTGTCATCTAATCTAATGTAATCATAAAATGATATTTCATCATATTCATAGTTTCCACTTAATAAATTATACAAAAATAATAGGTAATAGGGGGCAGTTATTTTAAAATTCTTTTTACCAGGGCTCTTGTATAAAATGTTTTTACTTAGCACTTATTATGACAACAATAAAAATTTAAGCTGTGGCTACATCACAAATACATATACAAATAAAATACATCACAAATATGATGCAGTTGCTACTGATTCTTTTTTTTAATGTAATTTAAGGCATAATGCATTCTGGTGGTGGGGTAGCATTCAACTACTTTATAGCCAGTTGTATGAAAATAGATTTTCACTTTTACAGTAACGTACTATCTAAGTTATTTTATGAATTTTCTTTCTATCAAACCTTGTTTACCCCTGGAAGATTTAAATTATACAATACTGAATAAATGTTATCTATTGGATTGTATTTCTTTGCTCCTAAATTCTGATTTTCTAATAAACATTTCCAAATACGACCTGTAATAGTCTCTTTTTGTTAATATTTAATTTGTTTGGAGTTCTGTTTTTAACTTTTTATTTATGAAGCAAAAGGTCAGCTTTGTCAGGTATCTCACAGTCTCTTTTTAGTTCGTACTTCATAAAATTATAATTTGTATGGGTTTGGACAACACTCACATGTTAGTATGTTTGATGTGGTTGTGGTGTGTGTGTATTAAATTATTAAGTAGAGGGCACTAGGAGGCAATAAGGCAATTTTTATCATCTTTTCCACCTTCTGCAATTATATAAACATTTTCATGACTAAAAATAAAGTTTATGAACTTGGTCAACAATAGCCAGAAAGGTGAGCATAAACAGCAGTCAACTGTATTTACAATTATTAAAGGAATGGTACATATTTGGATGACAGATTCAAGTCCAGACTGAAAGGTAAAGTCACATATTTTACTGTCTTGAATACAGACCTATATATTTCAAATGCTTAAGATCTGAAGACCTAAGTATGAATAATATGGATACCTTGAGTAATCTGCACCCAGAACTTAACAGTTTCACCACTTGTTCACTCCACTTCTTAGTCCCCTTTCATAGCCAACCTTTTCTTTCATTTCTGCTACTATAAAATTTGTCTCCCCGTAAAGAACAAATGTGTCTCTTGTTTTTGTTTAAGACAGGACCTTACTCAAAGAATTTTGGAGCAAGCTTTGACAGTTAAATACCCTGCCTGGTTTCTAGAGAAACATAGTGGGTATGTTTCTCCTTACTGTGGTTTTACCCAGGCAGGCATTATTCCTTTAGAAAGCAGTTGCATCTTGCGTAACTTTCCAGTTATACACTTGAAATACTTAGGGGTCAGAAGCCAATTTCTATGCAGCTGCCAGAATCTCCAAATTTAATTAAAAATCACCCTCTGGTACAGTCATCTTATGTCTCGGGTTAGGTGTTAAAATTTCCTACTCAGTTGATTGCACAGCAATCCACTTCCAGGAACCATTTCACAGCTAAGTGATACTGCTTATTTCAAAACCTTTCAAAACCAACCTAAGAAAGGGGAGAATTACTAAAAGCATTTATCTAATTTTAGTTCAGTTCAGTTCAGGTCAGTCACTCAGTCATGTCCGACTCTTTGTGACCCCATGGACTGCAGCACACCAGGCTTCCCTGTCCATCACCAACTCCCTGAGCCTACTCAAACTCATGTCCATCACGTTGGTAATGCCATCCAACCATCTCATCCTCAGTTGTCCCCTTCTCCTCCCACCTTCAGTCTTTCCCAGCATCAGGGTCTTTTCCAATGAGTCTTTTCTTCACATCACCTGGCCCAAGTATTGATGTTTCAGCTTCAGCTTCAGTCCTTCTGATGAATATTCAGGACTGATTTCCTTTACGATTGACTTGTTGGATCTCCTTGCTATCTAAGGGACTCTCAAGAGTCTTCTCCAACACCACAGTTGGTGCTCAGCTTTCTTTATAGTCCAATCTCAAATCCATACATGACTATTGGAAAAACCCTATCTTTGATTAGATGGCCTTTGTTGGTAAAGTAAAGTCTCTGCTTTTTAATATGCTGTCTAGGTTGGTCATAGCTTTTCTTCCAAGGATCAGGCATCTTTTAATTTCATGGCTATAGTCACCATCTGCAGTGATTTTGGAGCCCCCCAAAATAAAGTCACTGTTTCCACTGTTGGCACATCTATTTGCCATGAAGTGATGATGCGACCAGATGCCATGATCTTAGCTTTCTGAATGTTGAGCTTTAAGTCTCTTTCACTTTCATCTAGAGGCTCTTCAGTTCTTCTTCACTTTCTGCCATAAGGGTGGTGTCATCTGCATATCTGAGGTTATTGATATTTCTCCCAGCACCTTGATTCCAGCTTGTGCTTCATCCAGCCCAGCATTTCGCATGATGTACTCTGCATAGAAGTTCAATAAGCCGGGTGACAGTATACAGCCTTGATGTACTCCTTTCCCAATTTGGAACCAGTCTGTTGTTCCATGTCCAGTTCTAACTGTTGCTTCTTGACCTGCATACAGATTTCTCAGAAGGGAGGTCAGGTGGTCTGGTATTCCCATATCTTTAAGCACTTTCCAATGTGTTGTGATCTACACAATCAAAGGCTTTGGCATAGTCAATAAAGCAAAAGTAGATGTTTTTCTGGAACTCTCTTGCTTTCTCGATGATCCAACAGATGTTGGCAATTTGATCTCTGTTTCCTCTGCCTTTGCTAAATCCAGCTTGAACATCTGGAATTTCACAGTTCATATGCTGTTGAAGTCTGGCTTGGGGAATTTTGATCATTACTTTGCTAGCTTGTGAGATGAGTGCAATTGTGCAGTAGTTTGAACATACTTTGACATTGCCTTTCTTTGGGATTGGAATGAAAACTGACGTTTCCAGTCCTGTGGCCACTGCTGAGTTTTCCAAATTTGCTGGCATATTGAGTGCAGCACTTTCAGGGCATCATCTTTTAGGATTTAAAATAGCTCAACTGGAATTCCATCACCTCCACTAGCTTTGTTTGTAGTGATGCTTCCTAAGGCCCACTTGACTTCTCTTTCCAGGATGTCTGGCCCTAGGTGAATGATCACACTATAGTGGTTATTTGGGTCATGAAGATCTTTTTTGTATAGTTCTTCTTTGTATTCTTGCCACCTCTTAATATTTTCTGCTTCTGTTAGGTCCATGCCATTTCTGTCCTTTATTGAGCCCATCTTTGCATGAAATGTTCCCTTAGTATCTCGAATTTTCTTGAAGAGATCTCTAGTGTTTGCCATTCTGTTGTTTTCCTCTATTTCTTTGCATTGATCCCAGAGGAAGGCTTTCTTATCTCTCCTTGCTAGTCTTTGGAACTCTGCATTCAAATGGGTATATCTTTCCTTTTCTCCTTTGTCTTTAGTTTCTCTTCTTTTCTCAGCTATTTGTAAGGCCTCCTCAGACAACCATTTTGCCTTTCTTTTTCTTGGGGACTGTCTTGATCACTTCCTCCTGTACAATGTCACGAAACCTCCATCTGTAGTTCTTCAGGCACTCTATCAGATCTAATCCCTTGAATCTGTCACTTCCACTGTATAATCATAAGGGATTTGATTAGGTCATACCTGCAGATGGTGACTGCAGCCATGAAATTAAAAGACGCTTACTCCTTGGAAGGAAAGTTAGGACAAACCTAGATAGCATGTTCAAAAGCAGAGACATTACTTTGCCAACAAAGGTTTGTCTAGTCAAGGCTATGGTTTTTCCTGTGGTCATGTATGGATGTGAGAGTTGGACTGTGAAGAAGGCTGAGCGCCAAAGAATTGATGCTTTTGAACTGTGGTGTTGGAGACGACTCTTGAGAGTCCCTTGGACTGCAAGGAGATCCAACCAGTCCATTCTGAAGGAGATCAGCCCTGGGATTTCTTTGGAAGGACTGATGCTAAAGCTGAAACTCCAGTACTTTGGCCACCTCATGCGAAGAGTTGACTCATTGGAAAAGACTCTGATGCTGGGAGAGATTGGGGGCAGGAGGAGAAGGGGACGACAGAGGATGAGATGGCTGGATGGCATCACTGACTTGATGGACGTGAGTCTCAGTGAACTCCGGGAGTTGGTGATGGACAGGGAGGCCTGGCGTGCTGCGATTCATGAGGTCGCAAAGAGTCTGACACGACTGAGCGACTGATCTGATCTGATCTGAATGGTCTAGTGGTTTTCCCTACTTCCTTCAATTTAAGTCTGAATTTGGCAATAAGGAGTTCATGATCTGAGTCACAGTCAGCTCCCAGTCTTGTTTTGCTGACTGTATAGAGCTTCTCCATATTTGGCTGCAAAGAATATAATCAATCTGATTTCGGTATTGACCATTCTGGTGATGTCCATGTATAGAGTCGTCTCTTGTGTTGTTGGAAGAGGGTGTTTGCTAATACCAGTGTATCTCTTGGCAAAACTATTAGCCTTTGCCCTGCTTCATTCCGTACTCCAAGGCTAAATTTGCCTGTTACTCCAGGTAGAGCTTGACTTCCTACTTTTGCATTCCAGTCTGCTATAATGAAGAGGACATCTTTTTGGGGTGTTAGTTCTATAAGGTCTTGTAGGTCTTCATAGGACCATTCAACTTCAGCTTCTTCAGCATTACTGGTCAGGGCATAGACTTGGATTCCTGTGATATTGAATGGTTTGCCTTGGAAACAAACAGAGATCATTCTGTCGTTTTTGAGATTGCATCTAAGTACTGCATTTTGGAGTCTTTTGTTGACTATGATGGCTACTCCATTTCTTCTTGCCCACAGTAGTAGATATAATGGTCATCTGAGTTAAATTCACCCATTCCAGTCCATTTGAATTCACCAATTCCCAAAATGTCAATGTTCACACTTGCCATCTCCTGTTTGACCACTTCCAATTTGCCCTGATTCATGGACCTAACATTCCAAGTTCCTGCGCAATATTGCTCTTCAATTTCTTTCATATGATCTAGCACTCCCACTCAAAAACTATAATTTGAAAAGATACTTGCACCCCAGTGTTTACTGCAGCACTATTTACAATAGTCAGGACACATGAAAGCAACTTAAGTGTCCATCAACAGATGAATGGATAAAGAAAATGTGAAATATATATAGATACGTATATATACACACACACACCAGAATATTACTCAGTCATAAAAAGAATGAAATAATTTGGAGCAACAAGGATGGACCTAGAAATTATTACAGTAAGTGAAGTAAGCCAAAAACAAATATCATATTATACCACTTATATAGGGAATCTAAGAAAAAGATATAAACAAACCTATTTACAAAATAAAAATAGCCCCACAGATAGAAGGCAAACTTATGGTTACCAAAAGGAAGGTGGTGGGAGGAAGGATAAATTAGAAGTTTGGGATTAACATGTACTCACTGCTATATATAAAATGGATAACAAACAAGGATCTTCTGAAAAGCACAGGGAACTCAAGGGTTTGTAATAATTTATGTGCGTGCGTGTGTATAACTGAATCACTGTACTATACACCCGAACTAACACAGCACTGTAAATCAGCTATACTTCAATAAAAAAAGGTCTTTCTGAGACATTGCAGGGACAGTGCAAATTTGACTAAAAGGGGCTGTTTCTTTTTAATTTGCCTCTGACTGTTAAGTCAAATGTTGAAATGAGTCCTGGGTTAATTGGCATTTAGATCTCTCTTGTTAAGTGTCTAGAAATTATTAGAAAGCTTTGTTTCTTTTTAAAATGTATATCTGTATCATTTATAATAAAGCCTTACAGATCCTTAATGTCGTTGCTCTCACTCAAAATGCTTACTATTTTATATAGCCTTCTGCTTTCTTTTCTAAGGAGAAGCTTCTAAATTTCTTGTCAAAAACATCACATCTGCCAGGATTGTTTTGTATACAACTGTAACCTAAATTTGATAATCTCATCAAAACAATTGGTTTGATTAAGGTAAATGAAAGTAGAAAAGTTACATAGTAGCAGTACTTGATTTGGCTTTTTTTAATCGTGATTGTTAGAAAAACTCATAGATGTATTTACAAACACATAGCTGGAATAAAAATCTGGAAATGATTTCCAGCTTGTTTACACTGTTCAGATCCAGCTAGTAAAAAATACTTACATTAAATGAAGTTGCCAGATTCTACATTTCTGGTTCTTGCTTGAGGTTGAAGGTCATACTGCTTCCTCTTCATTATTGTATGTTGACTCTTTTGCAGTCAGTTCTGAATTTTTAAGTGATGTGTTTTGTTTCTCTCTAAGAGACTTGCCTTCAGAATCATAGCCAAACCAAAGTGGAGGGTTAGAAGCGCTATATTCCTGGTGCTGAACTATAGATGACATTCTTATAGCTGCCTCCCTGTAATAACAGTGATGAGCATTAGCTAGTTGAAAAAGTAATTGCTAGTGCAGAATTTTCAAATTCGACCACATTTGGAGTTAAAGAACTCACTGTCACAACTCGAGTTCACATCTCTTTTGCTTTCCTGAGCGGGAGGGTGTGGGTAAATTGTGCTAATAATCAGGATCCCAAAGCTTCAGTAGCTCAGTAGTTCTCTGATTCAGTCAGTTCAAAGATTAACAGATACTGAAATATGTAAGGAAATAGCATGGCCTAGGCCTGGAAACACTGAGGGCATTCTACAGCTAGCACTCCTAAGTGAGCTTGTTATTCAGGTTTCTTTGATGGAAGTATCCTAACTAGGGAACCCGTGAAAGTTAGCTGTGCACCAGAGCAGGTGCTCCTAACCTAGAGTCCACAGATCCCTGTTGGATATGCGGATGAATTTCAGGGAGGGCCCAGGGATTCCTTGAAAATTCATGCAGTTTTGTATCTACTATGCTTTTTTTTTTTGAGGAGAGTGTTTGTGACTTTCATTGACTTCTCAAAGGTGTCCATGACCAAAATGATTAAAAATATGTGTTCCTGAGAAAGAAGAAAGCAAAGAAATCATCAGAAAGCCATTTGGGACCCCAGTTCCAACATGGGGTGGTGGTGTTTCCCACACCACTTAACAGTTCTAAGATACCAGCTGGCCATCCTATAATTCAGCCCATTTCTAACACTATATATCCAGGTATAGCATTAGATTCTACAAGTTAAGAGTTCAGACCCACGGAAAACCTTCCAGATGTCAATCTCAAGTCCAGGTTGTTACCTGGGCTTCTGATCTACTACCTAGAGCTGCTCACAGAAAACAGAGACATTTACTCACTGAATCACTGGTTCATTAAAGGATATTACTCAAGAACAACCAGGTATCAGAGCTGCATGGGGCAAGATATGGGGAAAGGATGCCAATCGTTGCTTTCTACAGGCATACCACTCGCCCCAAATCTATGCATTCAGCAACCTGAAGATCTTCAGCCTGTTCCTTTTGGGTTTTTATGGAGGCTTCATTATGTAGGCATGATTGATTAAATCACTGGCCGTTGGTGACTGAGTCAACCTCCAGTCCCTCACTTCTCCCCAGAAATCAGAGGGTGATTTTTGAAATCATCCTGAAAATGTTTCACTCCTCTATTCATGGTTGATTCCCTTGGCAACCAGCCCTCATTCTTAGGTGCTTTCCAGAAGTCACCTCCTTAACATAAACTCAGTTGTAGTAGAAAGGGACTTGTTATGAATAACAAGACACCCATCATTTCGCCTTGTGGCTCTGAATCAGTTTCAGAAACTGAAGGTAAGAGACCAAATACTATGATAAAAGATTCTTCCATTGCTCTTATCACTCAGGAAATTCCAAAGATTTTGGGAGCTGTGAGCCAGAAACCATGGAGGAAGACCAAATACATATATATAAGATAAATTTTGATCCTCTGAATGACCAAATATATATGTCCTATAAAGCACAATATTTCAACATCAGAAAAAAAGTATATCTAACTTGAAAATAATGTCATTTCCAGGACAGAAGGATTTTCCTGGGAAGCTGGTTTGAATGGTGAGATCAGCACTAGAAAGGAAATAAGTAACTGGCAGCTTCTGCAGGAACAGAGATAAGTAACAACATTTGCCCATGTAGGGGATTCTTTGCTTGCTATTACTGTATATTACATTCAGTTATTAATTGCATAAGTTTGGAAACTGAGTCATTAATATGGAGGCTGATGTCATATACTTAAGTTTGTGTTCAGTGGCCATATGAGTTCTGGTATGGCTATGAAATTTACAAAAAAGCTAAGATACATCAGTTGTTTAAAAGACCATTTCACTTCAGTCAAATCTTAGGTAGTTTAAAATAATTGTAAGCAAACTCAGCAGAGAGACAGCCAAAGCATTGCCAGTTCTGTTTCTTACCACATTGCTTTTTGGCTACTATACTTGCACTCATAAAACTTACAAAAGTTTAAAGAACAATTTAAGGAAAAGCAGTTGTTATACTAATTTCTAGTTCTGAGCCACAAATCCCTGTGCATTAAAACTTAGCAAAGAGATGTCTTCTCTTCAGAGAAATATTTATTCTCAAATTTGAAGATAAGTCTATAGTCCAATATCAATATAAAGTTTGAAAATTTATAAATTTATAAAGTCCAAAATCAATATAAAGATTGAAAATTTTTGAATATAAATTTTCAATATAAAGATTAAAAAAAAAAGCATTCTGCTAATTTTTCAATCTTTTTGAAGAAGTGTGATTCTATGTTTTAAATTACTTATATAATCTTTATGTCTTCTACGTAGAATAGTATCATGCAAAAATAATAGATATCTTTAGCTTTCTCTATTTTCTTCTGAAGATTTTTCTCCCTTTTCAATTCTATGTAGTTGACAAGATTGCCATGTTTTTTAAAGTGTTTCCTGTGAGATTTTTTTTTTTTTAACCTCAAAAACCTGCCACAATATAATACCAAATGCTGGGGGACTCAGAAGCATGGTTAAAAGGTTAAAGCACTATCCTGGGCAACAGAGATCTGTTGTTACTTACCCTTCAGCCTGTCTCTGCCTGTCTAAACTTTGCCTGTCTTTTAAGACTCCAACCCAATGTTACCTCCTCTAAACTTTCGTAGGAAGTTGACCATAGAATTAGTTTCTTTCCAGTACATAGTTTCATGGTATAAACTGTTTATAATTTTAGACTTTGTTATTTTTCTTTCCTTTAAGAAGGTATTTAAGGGCATATCACATTTCTTGGTATCTCCTGAAATACAGCAGTAATAGCAAAATCAAAGAGACTTTAGTAGTTTACTGAGGAGCTCTTTAGCTGTCTTATCTTCTGCTGGTTTTTGGTCTAGTTTGGTTTGGTTTAGGTTGCTGTTTCCAACATCCTAACAGCAGAGCGCTGGACACACATACTATATTTCACAGTTATTGATAATGATTTAATGCCACTGATGATAACAATACTACTGAGTTTATGCAACAAGGTCTTGACCTACAGGAAAAGGACATGTTTGGGAGTAAAAGATTTGTAAATAGTTGAGCAAATTACGTACAACCTTTGGCCTCAGAAGAGCAAGAGTTTTTGAGAACTCTAGTTAACTGGTAAGAGGATAAGTACTCTTAATGCTAAGTTTGTTCAGTCGCTAAGTCATGTGGACTAGAGCCTGCCAGGCTCCTCTGTCTGTGGAATTTTCCAGGAAAGAATACTGGAGTGGCTTGCCATTCCCTTCTCCAGTATTAAGTTTGAGGATACATAAATACTGGGTAATAGAGTTTCTCAAATGACTTATAAGACCCAGGAAGATAGATGGTAGGTAATGTGATATAAAAAGTTAGCAAGTAATGGGAGTTTGAAAAAGTAACAAGAAAAAGAAAGTTGGGGATTTTGACTCAATATAGACAAGAAAAATAGGGAATGAATAGGAAAACTACTCATTAAGTGCAATATCATGTGACAGAATAAAAATGAACTGCATATTAAAAAAAAAAGCTGCAGATTGATCCCTGGCCATGGATGAAGTACACAGTACTTCTGCAATTCCATACTACCTCTACTTTAGCTGTTAGTGATAAGCACTGCTCTGCCTTTTACCCACAGTCAGCTTCACTGAAACTAAACATCAGAGGGCCTCCTGGCCATTGAAGGTGATCCAGACAAGAGAGGAACAAAGTATCAGATCTGAGACCCTCTTCCCCCAATCACAAATGCCAGGAGGTTAAGGCTTCCTCAAGTCTAGAATGTCTCTAGGGATAACTTAGTCCTACATATTTTACCAGCAAGCATGGTCCTGGGGAAAACTGAAAAATCTGAATCTGTTTAGGGCAAATTTGGCATTAGTTTTAGAGTTGGAATACTAGTGTAGACTAGTTCCTAGTCTGCTTCCTCTCCCCCCTTTAGAAAATCTTTAGGCCATAAACTAGCTGCCCTCACCACCTTACTAGGACTTTGGTCATCCTTGCATTGACTGACTCCTAAGACACAGGACCTAACCAAGAGAACGGACCAGCATGGTCCATTTCAAACTCACTGCCAGTGAGTTTCAGAGTTACTTTTCACAACATTCTGTGTAGCTGTGTATTTGCACATAAGAACTTTTGAAAAGTATCAGAAAACTTGAAAATGTAGAAACTGAATGCTCCTGCTAGAAACATGTTTGTCTGCCTGATTGTCTCAAACACCCCCTCTTTCTTTTTAATAGCTTGATGCTCTAATCTATATGGGAGCTGGGAAATATTGAAAAGAAAATGTCTACTTAGGAATCACTGTGTGTTCTAAGTTCTTTCATGTGCATATGGAATCCTTTGAGTACCTTCTACTCAGGCTTGGCCTGAGCAATACCAAGACCTGGTAAGAAATGATTTGAAAACTGAAGCAGTCTACTACAATGGTTAGTCATTACACATTTAACCTGGTGAGAGAGGTTTCTTTGGATCAGAATAGAACAAAGATTTTCAAACATGAAATGCCACAAACAGTTGTATTACATTAGAGGGTTTAGGTTGTAAATGACTTTTGTTTTTCATAAATTAAAAGGGATTAAAAGTTCAGTTCAGTTCGGTCGCAATAGTGTCTGGCTCTTTGCGACCCCATGAACCACAGCACGCCAGGCCTCCCTGTCCATCACCAACTCCCGGAGTTTACCCAAACTCATGTTCATTGAGTTGGTGATGCCATCTAACCATCTCATCCTCTGTCATCCCCTTTTCCTCCTGCCTTCAATCTTTCCCAGCATCAGGGTCTTTTCGAATAAGTCAGCTCTTCGCATCAGGTGGCCAAAATATTGGAGTTTCAGCCTCAACATCAGTCCTTCCAATGAACACCCAGGACTGATTTCCTTTAGGATGAACTGATTGGATCTCCTTGCAGTCCAAGGGACTCTCAAGAGTCTTCTCCAACATCACAGTTCAAAAGCATCAATTCTTTGGCACTCAGCTTTCTTTATAGTCCAACTCTCACATCCATACATGACTACTGGAAAAACCATAGCCTTAACTAGATGGACATTTGTTGACAAAGTAGTCTCTGATTAAAGGTTATCCCTATATAAACATTGAATGAAGTGAAAGTCGCTCAGTCATGTCCGACTCTTTGCGACCCCATAGACTATACAGTCCATGGAATTCTCCAGGCCAGAATACTGAGTGGGTAGCCTTTCCCTTCTCCAGGGGATCTTCCTAACCCAGGGATTGAACCCAGGTCTCCTACATTGCAGGCGGATTCTTTACCAGCTGAGCTATCAGGGAACTGCCCTCAAATTTCCTTCTAGTTAATTGAGTAAGCTAAAAGAAAGAATTTGGAGCCTACATCAAAGACTGCTTATAATCAGCCTTGTATTTATGCATCAGCCAGTAAAGTAGGCAGAGAGTACTTATCTTCCCTTACTGATCAAATCTCTTGAATCTTAGGGCTTTAGGAAAGCTTGAAAATCACTAATCTAAAGACAAAAGAATAGCATAGCAATGATAAGACCTAGGTACAAAGTATGGCTCTTTTATTTGTATGACTTTAGGCATGTTATTTAACCTGTTTAAGATAGTTTCCTTATTCATTTTTATGGTAATAGAGTATTTGTGAGTATTAGATAATAAAATAGGATTTAGCACAGTACATGACAAATAATAATAGTTAAGTAATATTATTTGTTCATATTAGTAATAAAATTCAGTAGGTCCAGATTACAAAGGCCTTTCCACAAAGACATTCCCATGAGCTGGAGAGGAGAACTCTGAGTTTTATTAAGATTTTCTAACAATGCAGATCTCTTAGAGTGTTTAGGTAGTAATTTATGCTGCCAACAACTGCTAAATAAGGTCTTCAAAGAATCTCTGTACTGCTGTTCAAAGCTCTGACAACCATCTAGATTTTCTCTGCTCATCTCTCTAATGTTTAAAATTTTGGATTCCAGACCCCAATAATGTCAGAAGGATCCTTTTGCTCTTTGCCAGTTACAGACTTAACGGCTCTTCTGCTTCTTTGTGGCTCAGACCCTCCTGGATTGTTGGAGACCATCGTTTGGGTCTTTCTCTGGCTTTCCCATTATGCTTTTCATTTTTTCCTTTGCCTATCTTGTTTTCCTCACAGAGGTCTATAAGTTGAAAGACTTGGTGGATACAACTGCTTCAAATGTAGACAGCTAGATTCTCTTGTCATATTTATCTCAGTTATTAAGAATTTCTCCTTGAATTAAAGGAGAATTATGTCTCTAATGGGCTTCCTTGGTGGCTCAGACAGTAATGAATCTGCCTGTAATTCAGGAGACCTGGGTTCGATCCCTGGATCAGGAAATCCCCTAGAGAATGGAATGGCAACCCACTCCTTGTGGGCTACAGTCCACAAGGTTGCAAAGAGTCAGACACGACTGAGCGACTTTCATTCACTTATTATGTCTCCACATGAGACCTCTGGAATCATTTCCTGGGATCCCTTCAGGCTCTGAGGTTGTAGAATGACAGAATATCTCATGCTGGAAGCTCTCCTGCAAAAGAGCTTTAGATAATTTGCTCATTGACCAAAAGTTTACTAACTACTTCCCTGGTTCAGAAAGGGTAGGCTGAATAGACAGACCTCTTTGATTTGTAAAGCTGGTGAAATATTTTCAGATTCCATTGAGTATGGAGGAATTTGTATATAGGACAATTTCTTCTGAGGGCTATAACTAGATTTTATATGATTTCATACGTTTTTATGTTCAAATGGAGTCAGATGTGTGAGAATATTTTGCTTTGTGATTCAAAGTCATGAAACCTCTTCCCAAGAAAAATCTCCTCCATCCTAATTTCCAGATGTTTCATTTCACCCAGACGAAACAAAGCTCTCACTGTTGAGGGAGCAAGAGCAAACAACTGCTTTTTTTAGATACCATCATGAACTTGTGTCTTCAAGGGTTCACATACTCTGCAGCATTTCCAACTCCACCCAAGGATCCCATGGGTCTAAGTGAAGAAGAAAATGCTCTACTCTTTAGATCTGAGCCCAAACAGCAAAATGAGGCCAGACCTTACCACTGCTCTAATCAGAATTTTGAAACCCAAGTATCTTGGGACCTCCTTGACTGACAAGTAGCATCCTCTCATGGAAGCTGGATGTCAAGACAGATGCTCCTGGAGCCTTACTAGCCTAGCCACCATGCTGTGGGACAGCCCTCTCCATTGCTAGACAAGGATAGAATCAGAAAATTCTAGACCGCTTTCTTACTGGATCTTAGCAGGAGTGGAGCTACAAGGGAAACTGAAATGGTTTGGCCTCTTTAGACAATAAGATGGGCAGACAAGCCGGCTCCCCTTTAAGCATGAGGGCCAAGTCTCTGTCTGCTCCTGGCTGATAGGGACAGCCAGGCCTGGTGGTAGAAAACAAAGCAGGCCTTTAACGGTCCTGGATTGGGTAAAGGAATTTTCCATGGATTCAGCTAGTTAACTAGAGTTTTGCATTGGTTGGGGGGGGGGGGGGGGGGGGGGGGGGCGGGAGGGGCAACCCCAGCTAGTAGTAAAATCTTACTTGTTTATTTTCCTTGCATTTTTTATTTTTTTTCAATCTATGGACCTTGCACGAGGAGTGGGTAACCATGTTTAGTTTCACAGGGACCCTAGCTAAGTCTTCCATTCATTCTACTTCACATCCTACATTTCAGAAGTTTAATAATATTACCTCCCCAAAATAATGATTGGCAAAATATAATCAAAAGACTAAAAACTAAACTCCTTTGTGTAATACATTATCCATTGACTATCATCTTACCCACAGGTGATATCTTGGCTGTTTTATGATATCACAAGGTTAACAGAAATTCCTAGGACCTTATTTCATGGTGTAATACTCTGAGTTAATAATATTGATGTCAGTCATCGCCAGACCTATCAAGAAAGGTTGAGTCTCTATTCTTCTTCAACAATTTTCAACAACCTGTCCTCTTTTTTCTGATCCATTTTCAGTTGGCTGCCTTCTCCCCTGGCAAGTCTAGGCCCAGTGGAAGTGCTTATTCTATAAGTAATAGCTTTGTTTTTGTTTTTTCATTTCATTTTAGCACACATATCATTAGATCAAAAATCATTTTCTTCCTCAGTTATCAAGTGACCAGATCTCATGGGTTCAGCTCTTGCCAGGGCTGTTTAACTAAGAAAGTTCCTCTGTGAAATCTACATACTTAGAACACATTATGTACTTTGTACCTTGATAATATTAATTCTTAGTATTCATTTTTCCAACTTTCAGAAAAGAACCTGACCTTCAGGAACTGGTCAAGAATTCTCATGTGAACACTCCACGGGTTACTTCATCAGGACATTAAAATACTTACACGTTTTTATTTCCAGTCAATAGAAAAAAAAAATTAACAACAAAGCAAAAAATGGCTTTCTATCTAAAATCATAGGATAACACCTGATAGATTTATACCTTTATAGATTTCTTGTTTACCCAGCTGTTATTTCATTGGAAATATTTTGTAAATTGAGGAAATAGGCATTTGGCCTGTAGCAGTTATCAGAATACCTGACTCTGAGCTCTGCTGCTAAGTCACTTCAGTCGTGTCCGACTCTGTGCGACCCCATAGACAGCAGCCCACCAGGCTCCCCCGTCCCTGGGATTCTCCAGGCAAGAACACTGGAGTGGGTTGCCATTTCCTTCTCCCATGCATGAAAGTGAAAAGTGAAAATGAAGTCTCTCAGTCGTGTCTGACTCTTAGCGCTAAATCTTAGTAAAATAACAAATATATAACAAATAGCTTTGGGGGAGATGGGACTCATAACTGTTAGTCATTTGTACCTAATTGTGAGCTACCTCAAACGGTAAAGAATCTGGCTGCAATGCAGGAGACCCGGCTTCAATTTGGGAAGATCCTCTAGAGAAGGGAATGGCAACCCACTCCAGTAGTATTCTTTCCTGGAGAATTCCCATGGACAGAGGAGCCTGGCGGGCTACAGTCTGTGGGATCACAAAGAGTCAGACACAACTCAGTGACTAACACCGCTATTACTATGTCTGATGATTTTCTTAACCCACAGGAGAGATTAACTGAATGGTATTATTTTGAGAAGGAAGTAGAGGAAGAGCTAGTGATTATTCCTTGAGGAGCAGAGTTAGGGCTTTGGGCATCTGCACAGTCAAGGAAAGGGAAGCACTAAGAGTAGAAGGACTACTGGAAAAGGAGTATAAAACCACAAAGACCATTTTAGAGGTGAGCTCAATATATTGGCTTCAGTTAGGTGAAAAATAAAAACTTCCTAACTCTGAAAGCCACTATGGATTGTATTGTGAATGCTGTGGTGACATAATCTGTTTTCTCAAGAAGTAGTTCACAGACCTTTTCATATTCAGGTACATACTTACTTGGAAATAAGTCTGCAGTACTGCATCTTTAGGATCCGGAGTTGTCGGCAGCCCATTTCAAGGTTCTCAAGCATTTGGTCAGTAAGCAGGATACAACCAGAAACATCCAAAATGTGCAGGTAATGGCATTTTGCTGATAACATCTCCATTGCTGAGTCAGTAATCTGGACATAGAGCCAAAGTAACTACTGATTATTTCGACCAGCTGCATCCCAAGGAAGAATAGTATTTTGGTCAGTTTGGGCTGTTTTAACAAAATACTACAGACTAGTTGGTTTAACTAGCATATATTTATTTCTCAGAGTTCTAGAAGCTAAGTCCAAGATCAAGTTGCCCACAGGTTCAGTGTCTGGTAAGGGTCCTCCTCCTGATTTGTAGATGGCTACCTTCTTGCTGTAACTGTACATGGTGGAATACTGGAGTGGGTTGCCATTTCCTTTTCCAGGGGATTTCCCCAACCCAGGGGTTAAACCTGGGTCTCCTGCATTGCAGACAGATTCTTTATCATCTGAACCACCAGGTAAGCCCGAAGGGAGCTCTAGTTTCTTTCTATTCTTCAAGGACACTAATTCCATCATGGGGGTGCTACCCTCGTGACTTCAATCTAAACCTAATTACCTCCCCAGCGCCTTACCTCCTAATACTTTCGCGCCAGGGATGAGGGTTTCAACATGTGAATTTTGGAATGACATAAATACTCAGTCTATAACAAATATAGTCAGAACCCTTGCATATTCTCTTACCATGTGATGAGCCTATAACTCAGGTCAGTGACTTAGTCTGTTTCCAGAACAGTAAAAGGTCTCTTTCAAGTGGCACTATAAGAATTTGTGATCCTGCTGTTATTTTTATTTTAGAGTTACCTATTTAGGATGGGAAACGTCATCAAAATTTTCTAGTAATATTTGTCACACCAGTATGAGCAACTTACGAAATTCTGCTGTAACAGCATTTGGCTTTAAATTTGAAATCCACTCTAAGGCATCATCAATTTGAGAAGCATAAGTTTAATAACACCACATGTTACAAAACTGTAATATATGTATTACATGAATATATATATAATATATATTAACCTACAAACAGAATCAACTTGCTATAAGAAGGGATCTGGACATCTCTGATGGTTTGTATATGGAATAATTGATTCTGGAAAGGGACTAGTAGGTGAGAGAGATGTTTGTAGGCAGCAGAGGAAAGAAGAGCAGAAGCCACAGAGACTACATGAATCTCACACTGAGAATTTCTGCTAACGGTTCCAACATCTTGAGGGTTTGCACAGATGTTCTGTAGAAGTAATTCAACTCCACTTCTTAGATTACTTCACTTACTCAAGGTCTAGTGTTTGAATTTATAGCTGAACTGAGACTTGTTGCAGAATCAACTAGATTACTCTCCCCAAAGGAATTTTTTTCCAACTGGATTTAATTTACTTTAAGTGTTTGAACATTCTAAAAAAACATGCCATGAGGCTAAGCTCTTGTTTTTTACATAAAATTGAGAGAATTATGCAGAAAACCCCTTTAATTTGAAATGTATACTTTTTATGTTTGGAAAGATAGATGTCATTGTCTAAGTATGCCCTGTTTCCAGAACATGCTCAGGACCAAGGTTTAACATTGCAACTGATTCTCACATAAATGCCTTCAGACATTCCTGCCACACTCTATGGGTCTCTGAGGATCTGATATCATTGGGAGCAGGAGGTAGCCTGCCCCTAATGAATTGTAGGAAAAGGAAAGACAATGAGATGATAGAAAAATACCAGAGAGGTAGAGCTCAGAGTACTAGGTTTTTTTGTTACTGGAGGAACTGAAAAGGAGCCCAACATTTCCTGTAGATCAGAATCCCAAGTGTTCAGTGACTGAGGTGATGTTTTTGGAACTTATGGGAGCTGGAAACTGGAGGTCGAGGTGACTGGCCACATTCTTAACTCCCAGATACAAGGTCTTGATCTCAGTCCTACTGAGCAGAGATTATGTTATTCCCATATTAGTGCTGGGTAGGATGAGGTCATAGTATTACTCACTAACCTTGGAGGTGAGCTGGTTATAGGGACCTTCCAGGAGGCGTATAAGATGCCCATTCAAGATTAACTCATGGACTTTTGGGAAATGTAGCCTAGAATGATAAGCCAGACACTGAAGTGTATTATGGCTCATTAGAAACAATGGAACTGAAATATATTAGACAGGACCACAGCCTTATGATTTCTGAGGCTGTGGGGAGTGTTCATATTATGGTCATTACATCTTCTGAATCAGAATATTCATTTCACCTGCAGAGATGGTAAAGCTCAATGCTTTTCCTTTACATTGAGATTCTGAAATAATCTACTCTCCTTCCTTTTTCTCAGTCTAGATCTTCAGTGTAGAGTGATGCATTTTATAAAATGTTATTTGTGTTATCCTCCTTAGTTTCTAGGCTGTAAGACAACGTCCACTGCACATTTTGTTGAAGGAACTCTGTTGGTTTTTCCTTACAAAAACAAAACAAACAAACACAAATCCTCTGCCGCAGTTCTTGTTCTCTTTAGAGTCTTTCCTTTTCTCATTCTCCTATTTCCCTCCCTTATTAGTGGAGCCTCTTAAAAACCCAGTCAACATCTGTGCTTTCTTTAGAGCCAGGGCAGTTCCCAGTGAGCCATGTGTTACCCATGTGTCTGTGTGTCCGTGTGCAGTGAAAGCAAGGACCCCACGAGCTGTGACTGCCCAAGCTGCAGAGGGTTCATGGTCACTGCTGTCCTGATACCTTGCCCCAGCTTACTTCTAGAACCAGATGATGCTGACCAGAAAGACATCTGGTTTCCCTAGTTCTAAAGGCTGTTGAACAAAGAAGAATTTTATTGTAAACTTTCTAGATCAATTTTGTCATGATTGACCATAGCTTTCCCACCACTGCCTCCTCCTTATTGTGGGATGGTTAATGATAGAGAAATCAGGAGGTTCTAGCATCACTCTCTTAACCTACTCACTACCCAGACTGAACAACTGAGAAGCTGAATTTTTAGACCAGTTAGAATGCAAGGAGTCTTGAAAGTTCAGGTGATACTTTAATGTGTGCAACAGAAGAGGACAAAATTGTTAGTAACTTCACAATTTCTGAGGATTTTTTAAGAGATATTTTAGTTTTCTTCCCTTTGGGTAGTTTACTTCCTCTGAGGTTTTTCTGTTAATTTGGTTTGGTCTTTATCTTCTCCTTTAGAGGCTTTTCTCCTAAGTGTGGCCTCATGTCCTTGACTGTCTGCTGGTGATTAATAGTGAAAAGCTAAAAACTGATTGGACTTCCCTAGAGGCTCAGCAGTAAAGAATCCACCTGCAATGCAGAAGATGCAGGTTTGATCTCTGGGTCAGGAAGATCCCCTGGAAAAGGAAATGGCAACCCACTCCAGTGTTTTTGCCTGGGAAATACCATGAATAGAGGAGCCTGGTGGGCTACAAATAATGGTGTCATAAAAGAGTTGGACATGACTTAGCGACTAAACAAAAACAACAACAAAAGCTGAATGGAAGGTCTGAGTGCATAATATGGGCCTTCTCTTCTTTCAGCTTCAGTGGGCTAAATGAGTTATTTGTTGGAAAATCCACAAATGTCAGTATTTTTCAGTTTTCATCTTGGACTAGTCAGAGTCCCCAGAAAAAAGAATTCCAGCCTCCTGCCTGGAGGGAAAGATCTGGCAGCCAAATTCTGGATGCTGTGTTGGAAAAGTGCTGAGTATCTCTGCATTAAGCATTTAGTCACTTAATTCCCATTTTTACTTTTGTATCCAAGCTCTCAGTTTTACATGATGTCTTCCAGCCTGGCCACCTTCTGTTTTATTATCTGTAGAGTGGATAGTAGAGAGATTTTACTCCCCTCCTCCATCAGAGAACATTCAACAATATCTGGAGACATTTATTATTGTCATGACTGGAGGTATGGGGGGCAGGGGCTAGGTGCTACTGACACGTACTGGATAGAGAGCAAGGATGTAGTTAAACATCACACAGTGCACAAAACAATCCCCCACTGTAAAGAATGATCTTGTCCAAATGTCAGTAATGCCACGGTTGAGAAATCTGGCTCTAGGAAATATATCTCAAATCTGGTGAGGATGACGAGGGGTAGTTGCCTGAAAGCATAGAATAGGGAAGGAGATCTATTGATGTACCTACTTCTCAAGAACTTTTAACCCAGTCTTCCTTACTTTAGCCATCCTCTTAACCCAGTTACAGAAGTATACAGTATTGCCAAGTTGAAGGTTATGGTGTAAATCCATTCTTTCCCCAGCTTTCTCTACTATTGGTTTAGGATTCAAAGTTGTCTCTGGTATGCTAAATTAATTCATCTATTTTCAGGTTTCCAAAATTTTGTTGCTTTTGTCTCCTACTGTTTTCCCTATCATTGTGGGCCCTTATCCTTCTTCTGCAGTTTTGGTAGCGTTTCAAGAGGGAACAAAATTATCAGGGTATATTTAATATGCCAAATTAACCCAGAACCAGAGACCTCTATTTCTTGACCTGGTGATATTATCTGTAGTATATTAAGAGAAAAGAAAGTAGGTTACAGTGCATTTTAGAAAGTATGATTCTATTCTTTAAAAAGCAAGACAAACCTTCTTTAACTATAATCTCTGTACATAGAAAAGAATTCTACGTCCTGGATGGTGGTATGACTTTGAATTTTTACTTTCATACTTTTAATATATGCAGTACAAAGATTTTGTAATGAGTATATATTCCTTTCAAAAACAGACGTCAAGAAAAATTGTCAAACACTTGAAAAATAAGACAAAAGACGGTTGCCTACCCTTTCACGTTTACTGGAACATTATTTTAACAGGTCCAACTGAGAAATTATACAAGGAATTATGCCGCTTTTTGGACATACTATTTATTATCGATTAGGGCTCAAATTCTCCCTGTTGTATTTTTGTCTAAGAGAGATGCAGATTATTTCTGGTAGAAACTATAGCTCCAAGGTTATTGATTTGTTACCTTGTAGGACTTGAACCAATTTGGGATTTAACCTAACAATCATGTTCCAACATTCTTTCTTCAGTTCCTGTAAATGCTCAGTTTGATCAAATGCTGAGTGAACTGACCTTATCATTTTGCTGGTTCTCTCATTAGTGAATTAAATAAATATTTGACACATTTTTATATTTGTATGAGAATTGTCTTTAACTTTTTCCAGGTACTACTTTTACACAAATGAAATCATAAAGCTACTTACAGTTTGGGGAAGGAGAACTCTTGATGAATACCTCAGATATGGCAAAGAAAAGTTCTATTATGAGTCCAACACCTAATTGCTACCCTGCCTGTGTTCTTTGGCAGTACTTCAATCTGACATGTCTGAGCTCTAACTCCTGCACATACCTTTGGACAGCCAGCAACACTGAGAGATGTGAGATTAATACAATAAATGGCCAATGCTTTAATAATTATATCTGATAGTTGGGGGCAATAAGAGACATCCAGATGTTCCAAGGTCAGTGAGCCTTTGCAGAATACCTGCAAGAAATTCCAAAGTTAGTGGTTTTCTTTTTTTTCCTTTTTCTTAGTCTTTATTCAAATTTTATGCCGGTCTTACCCCGTGGAAGTTTATTTAGTATGCATTTCAGCTCTTGAGATGTAGATGTGTTACATTTTGTTGCAAACAAAGAAGCCATTAAGTCCAAAATCTCCTTATAACAAAAGATACTCAGACACCACTTAACAGTTCAGTAATATTCAAATTCCTGCTAACATAATTTGGTTTTCTATCACTAATGGAATTTTACCCATATGGTTAGTACTTAGAGTTATATTCAGCTCAGTGGGTAGAAGAAAAGAAATCTGGAGATAAGAATTAGATGGCGAACACTCTGGGGTTGACGCTAAAATATAATGGAAAAAGCAGTTTTTGGAATCAGATAGACTTGAGTTTTAATTTCATTCTACCACTTTATTAGCCTTGAAACCTTAGCAAGTCACTCAATTTTTCTGAGCCTCAGTTTCTTCAAGTTAGGGAAAATAATATCTACCCTCCAGCATTGTTCTGGAATGCCAAAATGTTCATCTAAAATTTCTAGGGCTAGAAAAGGTCTGGAAATCATTAAAAGTTCTTCCCTTTATCTTGGTTGTTCTTAATTTTCATTCCTACTTTCAGTAAAAAGAAAAAAAGCCTATATTAAAATTTATATACAGTGTCATTTGAGGGGCAGTTTAACATATTGATTAGTTCTTAGGAAAGATTGAGGGGAGGAGGAGACAGAGGATGAGATGTTGAATGGCATCACTGACTCAATGGACATGAGTTTAAGCAAATTCTGGGAGACAGGGAAGGACAGGGAAGCCTGGCCTGCTGCAGTCCATGGTGTCGCAAAGATTCAGACACGACTTAGCAACTGAACAACAAGCACTCAATAAATATTAATTATTACTGGAATTTGCATATGATACCAGTAATAATAAAGATGCACATTTGTGTTGTACTTTGGAGAAAACCGAAAGATACTGGTTATTTTGCCCTAAATCATCATCTTTTTCTGACCACAGTAACCATCAGTGATTCCTCTCGTCTGACCTCATACAAAACTTGTCTTTTTCAGCTGATTCAGCACTTACAGTACTTGACTCATTCCTGTTTTGTAGCTCAGTTTATATGGAGGTTTGTTTTCTCTAGCAACTAAGTGATGTCAGATATTGGAAGGGGCAGTTTGTAAGGAGATATTGAGGTCCCTGTTATTGGAGCTAATCAAGCATAGAGGGCACAACTAGGGAAATCTAGCTTTAAAGGATTGGAATTGGTCTTAAAACTCAGCTCACATTCAATAAGTTTTTCATTTAGAGTGCAATAAGTCTCTCAGAGGTACTGTCTGGAACTCTGCTTGCTTCTTATACCCCTTTCATAAGCATCATATTTAGACTACAGTAAGTTCTCAATAAATACTAGCTGCTTGCTCAATCTGTGAGTATCTTCAAGGATATAAAGACTTGTGTTTTAATAATACAGGAATTCTTATGTTGCAAGGGGTAGGATAACATTGTTTTCTGTTTAGAGAATGGATAGAGTTCAAGGAACCAGAGAAAATATAAAGCAAGAAGGAATAGTTGAACTGTAAGAAAAACTTATTAAAAGATGAAACAAGCTTCAAAGGGAAATTCAAGTCTCTGCATGTCTGCAGACTCTTCAGAAGCATCTGTCAGTGTCTTGGACTGCTTGAATCAGTTCTGCTTTAAGCCTTTTTAAAAGCTTTGATATTCTTTGAAGTTAAACTTTCTCAGAATTTTTAAATTACAGAAGAACTTATAAAAATGATTAATAAGGCCTATGATGCATTCATGGTAGCATTCTCATTCAGGGAAAATCTGAGGCGCAAAGATGAGTCCAGGGCTTTATGTTTGGCATAAATCAGTGCAGATCTAAGAAATAAGTCAGAACTTTCCCTCTCTTACAATCCATATTTTCCTTTAGAGATTGTAAGTTGTATTAAGTACTTAAGCCTACAGGCATGTTTTTCAACATAATCACTCATGAAATTCCATACCCCCCTTACCCATAAGATTATTTATGCTCTTCTGGCTACAATGCTTCAGGATCACACATATATTAATACTGTTGATTTTCTTATCTTGGAAAATGCTACTCTGAGCTTATTCAAAGTAAAAATCTTTTATAATGAAAATGGAGAGAAAGTACAAAAATTATCAAGTCATGGGATTGACTTTCATCCCATGTATCAACCAGTTTTGCCATGGGTTAGCAGTCTTGAGAAGGAAATGGCTACCCATTTCAGTATTCTTGCCTGGAGAATTCCATGGAGAGAGGAGCCTCGTGGGCTATAGTCCATGGGGTCGCAGAGTCAGACACAACTGAGTGACTAACACTTTGACTTTCTCAGCAGTCTTTAAGACAACTTCCAAATCTCTTAGTTAAACAATTTCTTCTCTGTATTTCATGAATTGAATCACTGTGTGGGGGCTTAATGACTGCATTCCTAAACTGGATATGTGGAAGAGACTGAATCTCACTAATATTTACCGAATGTGACAATAATGTGCTTCTGTCAAAATCCTAATTAAAACTGCCTCAAAAGGTGTCAGCTCGCAGTCTTAAAAAAGCTCACCTCATGGTGCATACTCATAAAACCATCTCTTGACTATTTATTTGCCTTATTAAGTTCTGATTAATCCTGCTACAGAGTTCTGTGTGGGAGTAGGATACAGTTTTCTACTGATAATTATGGAGAATTCTTTTGCTATCATGAACCATTTTCTATAATGAAGGCTATTTGGGGCTAGTTGAAATACAACTTCCTCAATTCTAAGTTATAAACTGAATTCAAAACTATAGTCTCTTATAATGCTTTGTACCCATTAGGCCTCAGAACAGGTAGGAGTGGTGGTTGCCTGAGCACACTGAGCTGTGAAATCTGGGCCCTGGCACCAAAACCAAACTATCAGTGCCTAAGTGTCCGCCACCATCCCTATCACCCCACTGATAAGATGCCTCCCCTGCATTCACGTGCTCCCTGCCAGGGAAACTAGGCTTAGCTTGGGCTCAGCGTTACAGGATTATACCACTTTTAGAGGAGCCTACTGTTTTTAAATATGGAGAGGACTGTGAAAGGGAGAAAGGGCAAGGCCAAGACCCAAAACAAATATTTCCAAAGATACTTTCACTGTGAAATTTCTTATCAGTTATATAGTGATTTGAGGGAATAAGCCACAGCTCAAATGTACTTTATTCCATGAAGTTTTTCCCAATTCCTCACTCTGGAAGTAATGACTCTCCAAAATTTCTGTAGCTTTAATTTTTTGTCCTTCTCACTTTCCACTTATATTATAGCTATTTATACAACTGTCTTATCTTCTGCATTGACTGTAGCTTCTTGAGGGCAGAGACCATGTCTAAATTATCTTGTGGCCAACATCTGGTATACAGATGAAGTTCAAGATGAGAGTTTCCAAAGAGAATGGAAAATGTCTCTCATCAAAGGAGTGAGGAGAATGAGCTCCCGTAGATTCCACTAAGCCCAGTCCTACCTGGCACTCTGTTCAGTAATTGCTAGTGAACAAGAGTAGTTAAGAGGACAGAGTTTGGAGTCCACTAGCCTAATTTAAAATCCTGCCACTTAGAAGCTCTGTCTCTCTAGATAAATTATCCAACTTTTCAATGTCTGAATGATCTCACTTGCAGCATGGGAATAAAATGGTATAGTTATTATGGCACCTACTTCATAGAGTTGTTAGGGGGATTAAGTGAATTAAGATGAATAAAGGAATTGAACAATGCCTGGAACATAGCAGTTAGTAAGTAATAGCTAGTAATATTTGTACCTACTGATTCTCTATGGGTATGATTTCAAAATTTTTAAAATCATCACACCATAATAAAAATATTTTGAGCATATACTTTCAAAAAATGTAAATTAAATGTACTTGTAAATTATATAGATATTCAAATATATATTATAAAATATGTAAAAATAAAATATATGAGATAAAACTAAATCATAATAGAAGTTCTAATATTTTCTTGTCACACCAAAATAGATCATCTTGTTCACTTGCCAGAGTAAATGCTTTCTCTAGAGAAACCTACTCAATGGTATGCCTTTGGTTGTCAGTAAGCTTTAATGACATACTGGCTCTACAGACTCTAGGTATGGGTAAAAACAAGGGAATTACTTTTAAAGTATCAAATGTGACAAGTACATAAAAAGATGTCAAATATAAGAAAATTATAAACAGGTTGAGTGAGTGGAAGAAAATGCATATTGGAAGGAAGATCAGGAAGGTCAAAACAAAGTATCTCTGAATTATAATTTGAAATTAGGACTGTTGAAAGAAAATCCTAGATTTTCATCTTCAAAAAAAATGAGCTAAGTTTGGACTACCCAAAGGTCAGTTAGGTATTTTTTTGTGGCTTGAAATATAACCAATATTTTTTTCCATTTTTAAAAAATAAGAAAAGGATATCAAGTGGCCAAGTTACCTGACACTCCAGCAACCCCGTGAGAGCAAAAGGGTGAGGAAATTGCCTTTTTTTTTTGCTTTAAATGATTATTAATAATATTTTTAAAATTGAAGTGTGGTTGGTTGAAGTGTTGTATTGTGCTAATTTCTGCAGTAACTCAGTTATACCATATATGCAATATTTTTTGTATTCTTTTTCATTATGGTTTATCCCAGGAGATCAGCTATAGTTTCCTGTGCTGCACAGTAGGACCTTGTTGTTTTTCCATCCTATGTATATTAGTTACATCTGCTAATCCCAAACTCCCAGTCCTTCCTTCTCCCAGCTCCCTCCCCTTTGGCAACCACAAGTTTGTTCTGTATATCTGTGATTCTGTTTCTGTTTCATAGATAATTTCATTTGTGTCATATTTTAGATTCCACATATAAGTGATATCATATGGTATTTGTCTTTCTCTTTCTGACTTCACTTAGTATGAAAATCTCTCCATGTTTCTACAAATGGCATTATTTCGTTCTTTTTATGGCTGAACAGTATTCCATTGTATATGTGTGCCACATCTTTATTCATCTGTCAGTGGACATTTACTTTGTTTCCACGTCTTGGCTATTGTGAATAGTGCTGCTATGAACATAGGGTACATGTATCTTAAAAAAGATACATTAATTAAAAATTTAATAATTTTATCTGTGTATATGCCCAGTAGTGGGATTGCTAGACATTATGGTAGTTCTTTTTTTTTAGTTTTCTAAGTGACCTCCATAATGGTCTCCATAGTAGTTGTACCAATTTACATTCCCACCAGCAGTGTAGGAGGGTTCCTCTTTCTCCATACCCTCCCCAGCATTTGTTATTTGTAGACTTTTTTTAGTGATGACCATTCTGACAGCTGTGAGATTGTACCTCATTGCAGGGTTGATTTGCATTTCTCTAATTATTAGTGATGTTGAGCATCTTTTCATGTGTCATCTGTATTCTTTGGATAAATGTCTATTAAGATCTTTGGGCAGAGAAATTACTTAAGCTATAATAATCAGCTTTAAAGAATTGATGGGTTTCTATTTGCACAGTCAGCCCTCGACTTCTTATTTTTTCTCCTTCTTTCCCAAGAAAACGGCAACTCAGAACTTTAAGGACAAAGTCACAGTGTCATCCTGTGACCTCTTCCATTTAAGAATCTCTATTGAATAATGAGTTCATCAACTGTTATTGATGCTTTGATCTCCAATTTTGGTGCATAATGGAATAAGAGATGATGTAATCAAGGGAGGTTCCTGGTCTAGAAGAAAAACAAAGGGCCAGGAATTTGAAGTTGTGTCTGTGACCTTGGGCAAGTTACTTAACTTCAAATTTCCTCATCTTTAAGAGGAGAATGAAAACAACTGTCTATCTCTCAGGTTTATTGGAAGGTAGAGAGAAAATGTGTACTCCAGGATCCCTTTGCAGACGTAATACCCTGTGTAAATGCTGACTTTTTGTCTGTCAGCAGTGGAACCAGAGAGGCTGTAGAACAATCCTGCCTGCCAATTAAGACATGAGAATACCACCTTACCACCTTCAACGTGCTGGAGGGTTTGAGATGAAGTAATATCATGCACACAATTTAACTGGAAGTTAACAAAGAGGATTATTAGAAGTCATGACATAGAAAAACCACAGCTTCTATCAGACATGCTTCAGGTGCTCAGTTCATGTCAGGTGAGGTGCAATGAGCCTAGGCATGTTGCATAAAAGAGAGATCAAAAACACATTAGCCACTTAGGCTTAAGAAGCATAAACTCATACTATTGTAGGAAAGTGAGATTCTGACATTTATTTTTCCTGCCCTTTTATTTTTGCCTTCAGATAATCTGACTTTGGGCAAGTTTTAGATTACATAGGATAAACTAATGTTCCAGGGACAGCTTAAATTGAGAGAGGCCTCCAAAGGATTATCTTCCTATAACATATTCTCTCATAGCTCTTTTCTGTGGATGTTCAACATGAAAATAACAGATGTGTGCATTCATTTAATGAATCTATCAGCATTTCAGTTGTTGGAGAATGGTTCTCTCCAGTGGGAGTAGGCAAGAAGCCAGTACTTGTGTGGGGTGTTCTCAGTTTCCGCTGTTTATCAGACATGAAAACATGGTACCCAAGACTCCATTATGCCTTGAACAGTAGAGACTGTGGGAAAATGACAGGCTTTCAAATCCCACATCCTCTGAAGTGCTGGCAAATTTCTAATTCTATTGAATTGCCTCAACAATTGGAAACACACTAGCATAAGGAGCAGTGGAGAATTCTGAGCTTATTTCTTTTGCTCATAGCCTTTGAAAAGAGAATAAAGCCTAGGTATCTTGGTAGGAGTTTGTGACTCAGTTGATTTCAGGTCCTTAGTTCTCTAAAGAGTATTTTGTTCTATTATAAATAGACTGTTCTTGGCATGGGTAGCCATGAAGCATCAATTTCTGTAACAAAGCTCATACTTATTCCAGGTTCTGTGGGAGGTGCTTTTTCCATAAGGTTTCAGATACCCAGTTCTTAATTCTACCAGAGGGATTCCTTAGTTCCTTCTTCTGAGACCATGTGAAATAATTCTGAACCTGAGATCTTCTGATATCTTCATCATAGACTGTTTAGTCAGTTACTTCCTAATAATAACCTATATTAGTGAATAAGATAAAGAATTTTCCTGAGTGGTATAGCCAAGAGATAAAGTGTCCAGACGTCTGGATGCCCCATCTTCCCACATGCAGGAGATTTCATAGCTTCTACTGCACCAGAGGCCAAGAATTGTGGCCGTTTTGGAAATGGATCTTCTGTTTGTTGCTTCCCTTACAATCAATAAACATAACTGTATCCCTGGGGAAGAGGTGGAGTTATTGAAATCCCATGCTTTGATAATTCTTAAATGGTTTAATCTTGGAAACCAAATAGAAATCAATGTTTTTTTTTAAACATTGTTGCCATGTGGAGCCAACACATCTAATCCATCTTTGGCACTGTAAGTTATTCTGTGTCAAAGCCCACTAAAACTGATTTTGGTTTAGTACTAGAGGGTGAGGTCTATGAACTGATGAGAGTGAGTGATGAGAGTCTGGTATAAACAACATTTTATAACTATTCAGAAAGTTTAGTAATTCAGAGTAGGAGTTTAAGATCAGAAAAGAGTCACTGGAGAGTCATTCAGTTCTTGTTTTTAGGTCAAGAATGAATCCAGGATGAGTGCTAGGGCAAAACAAGAATCCAGTTTTTCTTACACTTGCAGAACAGGCTGGCCGTAGGCGATTATTAAGGAGGAAGACGCAGATAGGACTGTTGGGGAACGAGGCCTTTCCAACCTGAGTAGCCATGTAGATGCTCCATGCTAGTTGTAAGGGTTTCAGTTCTCTAGCGCAGGGAGTCCAGGGTACAGGACTGAAAACCCTGAATCCTCAGTCTTCAGTTGGACTCAGCCTGGAGCAGACCCATATCTATAGAACCATTCAACTTACTAAACATTCCTGGGTCAAGCTGAAAGCCAGATGAACAGCCATGGATCTTGCTTTGCTGTTCTCCCAGCTATGAAATAGCTTATAATTTGCCCCATATGGCCACACTTCCCCTGTCCCTTATTCCTTGATCTTTCCTCTCTTCTCCCCTTTCTGTTTGCAAGTCAAGGTAAATCTGTTACTAAAGGTCAAATAAAAAGTAAAATCAAAAGTTTGTAGGTCAGGATAAAAGAGGTCAAAACACACTGAAGATTAAAGGGGAAAAGGAACTTATTATCTCAAGTGTCCAAGCAGTTAGGGCAAAATTAAGGATCTCAAAAAAGAAGAGTCCCTAAGAGAACAATGAGGGATGTGGAGGTTCTAGCACCTCCACTGCTGCTTTTACCCAAAACCAAAAGTTATCAGATACCTTTGTGATCATCAGAGAATATGACAGTAACCTAGACTTTATCTGGGCTCTTAAAATTCATCAGCAGTGCCATTTGCAAGATACCAGTAAACCAGCTTGTGAAGAATATAAACAACAAGCTAGACAGAAAAGACAACAGAGAGTAGATGAAGCTGAACCACTACCACAGGCCTCTTATCTCTCTTATATGGATATAAGTCCTACCCACTGCATTCTGATTAGAGGGTTTTAAAAGGTAGATAGCCTTCTATGTTGGAGAAGGCAATGGCATCCCACTCCAGTACTTTTGCCTGGAAAATCCCATGGACGGAGGACCCTGTTGGGCTGCAGTCCATGGGGTTGCTAGAGTCGGACACGACTGAGTGACTTCACTTTCACTTTTCACTTTCATGCATTGGAGAAGGAAATGGCAACCCACTCCAGTGTTCTTGCCTGGAGAATCCCAGGGATGGGGAAGCCTGGTGGGCTGCCATCTCTGGGGTCGCACGGAGTCGGACACGACTGAAGCAACTTAGCAGCAGCAGCAGCAGCCTTCTCTGTTAGAGATAATAAAATTTTTTTTTAATCTTTTTCATTAAAAAATAATAATAAATAAAGAGGAGGCCATGACTGGATTTGAAGAACAACGACAGTTACCTACATCTGAATCTTCCCCTGTTCCCAAAGCCATAAAATCTATTGAGAGGACAAATAAAATTCCATAGGACCCATACATTCATCATTACTAGGACACAGAGAACACCTCACATTACCTATATGTAGAGTAAAAACAGAAACAAACTCCAGCAGAGCTCCTTAGCCACCATGAGTCTGTGGGTAAAGAGTGGGAGAGCGGATGCTTAAGACTGTCTTCAGAGTAAAGGGATGACGAGAGCTGAGAGGATACACAGACAAAATCACTCCCAAGAAAATAAAGTGCAGCGGTAAATGCCAAAAATGCTGAATCAAACTTGGTAGTTCATAGCCCTGGACACCTGACTTGGCTATGGAAAACAGCTTGAAAATGAGGGTACCACAAACTTCCCAGGCAGCCAAATCAGAATCGTGGTTGTTGTTGTTACTGTTCAGTTGCTCAGTCGTGTCTGACTTTTTGTGAACTCATGGACTGCAGCGTGCCAGGCTTCCCTGTCCTTCACTGTCTCTGGGAGTTTGCTTAAATTCCTGTCTGTTGAGTCGATGATGCCATCCAACCATCTCATCCTCTGTCTCCCCCTTCTCTTGCCCCCCAGTCTTCAATCCAGAAGCATGGCCATCATCCTTAACCATAGCTTGACCCTGTCCCATCCAAACCATGACCATTCTGTGGATTTGCTATCCAGATAGTCTCCCATTCATTCTCTTCTGTTGCTGTTCAGGCTGCCATCTTCTCTCCCCTGGACTATAACAAAAACCTCTCAACATATTTCTACCTTTAATAGTGATAGCAGTTCTTTCTCCCCTCTGATCTTCAATCCATCTTCTATATTGCTTATTAAAGTGATTTTCCAACAGATAGGCTCTCATTGTCATTCCCATGCTGGATTAAGTATCTCAACTGAATCCTTCTGTGGCTTCGTTTATCACAGCATAATGGCAAGAATTGTCACTCTGGAATAAGACATGTTATACCCTAGCTCACATGCTTGCTTGTTTCATTATTTGGGGTAAGATTCATAACCTCTCTGAACTTCAGTCTCCTTATCTGTAAAGTGGAATCAAAAGTATTACCTACCTCATAAAGTAGCTAATTACTGAATGGGAAATACTTAGAACAGTGTCTGGCATGTAGCAGATGCTAAATTAATGTTACAATGACTAAGTGATATTGGATTTTTCTAAGTCTCTTTATTCTACTAGACCCAGACTCAATATTCTTTAAAGATTTTAGAATGATTTCTCGTTTCAAAAACAGATTATCTCAGTGTCCATTACATAGAAAGTCCAGTCCAAATGTTTTCAGTTCAGTCACTGAGCAAACTGTCCCATTTTCATAAAATCAGTTAATCTGAATTAGACAGATTATTGTCTTTACATGAGGGCATGGAATTCTTCATTCAAGTTGAACTTAATCATCTAAAGTTTTCTCCAATTTTGTAATTGCAAATAAAATTCTAGTGTTGTACTAAGGAAACTGAAGATCTTTCTGGAAGAACATGACCAAAGAAAATACTTGAACTTTGGGGCAGCCACAGGCCCCATCTATATAAGCACAGCCAGACACACTGCAGAGCGCTCACAATAGCCACAGGTACCATGCTTGACAGTGACCACCTACCTGCCCAACTTACCTATGGGTCTCTGCTCTTGGCTCCAGCGACTTTCAGTTCCTTACTTCATTGCTGGGCCTCAAGATCTGATTCAGAGCCCACTGTACATTGGTCATCCCTTTTTGGATGCCACTGATTCAGCCAACATCCAGGGATCCAAAACTCATGTTCCAGACTTCCAGTTTCCAGTCTGTCATGGAAGTCTGGAACTTATCAGTCCCATCCTCAAAACAAGAAAAAAGCTGAGCAAACTGAAAATCAGCAGCTCTCCTTAGATCTGTCAGATAATTGAGGTCATAAAACAAACCACCACTGTCAAAATTGGAGAGTCAGGCAAATACAGAGAATTAAGGCTTACTAGTCGCAAAGAGTTGGACACAACTGAGTGATTTCACCCTCACTTTTCACTTTCATGGACTGGAGAAGAACACTCCAGTGTTCTTGCCTGGAGAATCCCAGGGACAGAGGAGCCTGGTGGGCTGCCATCTATGGGGTTGCATGGAGTCAGACACGACTGAAGTGACTTAGCAGCGGCAGCAGGAGCAGCAGGAGTGGGGAAACTTGTGGCTGGAGCCAGTACAAGTAGGCACACTGAAAGGGTAATTGACTAATTGCTGGAAACCGAGAATGGAGTAGCCTGAGAGAAAAATTCCTGGCAGGCCAACCTTAAGTGGGCCTACAGACTTTCGTGAGCTTTACCTCTAGGAGGGCCTCTAAGAGGGCCTCTAAGTTCTGACAGCAGAGACTTAAGGGGAGGAATAAAGTATTTAGTAACCATTTTGAAATAATGCTCTGGACATATGCAAGGCTGGTTCAAAATTCAAAAGTCAACTAATGTAATTCATCACATCAATAGTCTAAAGAAGAAAAACTATATGATCATATCAAAGATTGTATTTGACAAAATCCAACACACATTACTGAAAAACACTCTCAGCAAGACTAGGAATAGAGGGAAAGTTCTTTCAACATGGTAAAGAACATGTACAAAAAATCTATAGCTAACATCATACTCAGTGAAAAGAAACCTGTGGTTTCCCTGTAAGATCAGGAATGAAACAAGGATGTTTTCCCTTTTCATTCTTATTCCACATCATACTGGAAGTCCTAACTAATTCAGTAAGAAAAAGAAATAGAAGGTATATAGATAGAGAAGAAAAAAAAATGCCTGTGTTTGCAGATGGTATGACTGTTAGGTAGAAAATCGCAAAGAATTAACAAAAAGCCAAAACAAAAAAACATACCAACTACTAGAACTAATAAGCAATTATAACAAAGTTGCATGATATAAAATTAGTGTACAAAAAGGAATGTTCTGTATGTTCATTTTGTCCCTGTAGACCTTCTTCCTCCAAGATTTGACAAGCCTTGCTCATACATAGGTGGGCAGTAAGAGGGCTTAAACAGAGAGGCCTGCCTTTGTAGTATGTGAACATGATGCACAGTGTTATGAGATTGTAACAGAAGTAGATATGGAGTCAGGCTGAGTAAAGATGGAAAAAAAAACACCAAACATCTGGGGGCTTAGGGCACATACACGTTGCCAAAAGCAAAAGGGTTAATTTAGTGCCTAAGTGTGTACATCAATATCCTGCATGTTATACTAATTTAACTGGGATGTTGGGAAATATGTCTAAAATCATAATCCTAATTAAAAACAATGATCCATTTCCTTTTTACTTTGTATATTCTCTTATAGCATTCTCAAGAATAGTAGTAATTAATTATGTAGTGTCATAGAATTGCTTAATACTCTTATACATACATATGTTTAATCAATTATAATTTAGGTGCCACTAAAAAATGCACCCAGGGATCAAACCCACGTTCTTGCTCATCACAGGCAGATTCTTTACTACTGAGCCACCTGGCAAGCCCCCCAAAATGCACTGGTTCATTCATAGGAATAAAACTTTTTTAATTGTTTCTTCTAAAAGCATATTCGAAACATTTCCTTACCATAGGAAAAGGAGTCTTGCCATTTACATAGATTCTTAATTTTTTAAAGTATAAACAAAAAGATAATTCTTTTTTTAAAAAAAATAGACTTTATTTTTTAGAAGAGTTTTAGGTTCGCAGCAGAATTAAGCAAAAGTTACAGAAATTCCCCATATTATCTCCTACCCCCACAACATGCATAGCCTCCCCTATTATCAACATGCCCCACCAGAGCGGTATGTTTGTTACAATTGATAAACCTGTATCAACACATCATAATCACCCAAAGTCCATAGTTTACATTAGGGTTCCCTCTTGGAATTGTACATTCTATTAGTTTTGACAAATGTATAATGACATGTACTCACCATGATAATATCATACAGAGCAGTTTCACTGCCCTTAAAATCCTCTGTGCTCCACCTTTCAATCTCTTCCTCCCCTATAGGTTTTGATATTTTTACTGTCTTCATAGTTTTGCCTTTCCAGAATGTCATATAGTTGGAATCATACAGTACTTAGCCTTTTCAGATTGGCTTCTTTCATGGTAATAGCATTTATACTTCCTCCATGTCTTTTCTCAACTTGGTGTCTCTTTTCTTTTTATTGCTGAATAATGTTCCATTGTCTGGATGTTTATTTATCTATTTACCTATAGAAGAACATGCTGGATGCTTATTTTGGCAATTATAAAGAAAACTCCTATAAACATCTGCATGAAGGTTTTTTTTGTGTACGTATACTTTTAGCTGAGCTTTGATGCTTTGCAGGATTTATCTCCCATTCTTTGAAACAAATATGTCTAGTCAAGGCTTCCAATATACCTCCCACATTTGTTCGTTGATGTAGTGAACCCTTGAGATATTCTGCAGTATATCCAGATGTTTCACATCCTTTCAGTTTGAACTGGAAGGATGGACTCTTCCAAGTTGACTTAAATTGAAGCAAGAGGGCTGGGCCTCTGCCTCATAGTATCAACCAGCAACTGGATTAGCTCTGATCCAGGGAAGAGGCCTACCCTGGGATACAGCAGCTCCTGAGGAAGGACTCAGCTGGGGGAGTGAGTGCCTTATCACTGTCCCCCGCAACTCACCAGCTGAAACCATGGAACTCAGATTGGGACTTGAACCCATGGTCTTTAAACCGAGATCACACACCTGATCTCAGGAATTAATGAAACTCAGGTTCTTGATGTCTCATTGCAGAAAGAATTCAGTGAGAGACAAAGTGATAGGTAATTATTTAGAGAGAAACACACTCCACAGGCAGAATGTGGGTCATCTCAGAAGGTGAGAGCAACCAAAAAGATAATTCCTTAAAAAACTAATTTTTATTTGCCTTGAATAGTGACCACAATTTATTTGGTATTAGTTAGTTTGTTAGTTCAATCATTCAGTCGTGTCTGACTCTTTGAGACCCCCTGGACTGAAGTACGCCAGGCCTCCCTGTCCATCACCAGCTCCCGGAGTATACTCACTCATGTCCATTGAGTTGGTGATGCCATCCAACCATCTTATCCTCTGTTGTCTCTTTCTCTTCCTATCTTCAATGTTTCTCAGCCTCAGGGTCTTTTCAAATGAGTCAGTTCTTTGCATCAGGTGGCCGAAGTATTGGAGTTTCAGCGTTAGCATCAGTCCTTCCAATGAGTATTTAGGATTGATTTCCTTTAGGATTGACTGGGTGGATCTCCTTACAGTCCAAGGGACTCTCGAGAATCTTCTCCAACACAACAGTTCAAAAGCATCAATTCTTCGGCACTCAGCTTTCTTTATAGTCCAACTCTCACATCCATACATAACTACTGGAAAAACCATAGCTTTGACTAGATGGACCTTTGTTGGCAAAGTAATGTTCTGCTTTTTAATATGCTGTCTAGATTGCTCATAACTTTTCTTCCAAGGAGCAAGGGTCTTTTAATTTCATGGCTGCAGTCACCATCTACAGTGATTTTGGAGCCCCAAAAAATAAAGTCTGCCACTGTTTCCACTGTTTTCCCATCTATTTGCCATGAAGTGATGGGACCAGATGCCATGTTCTTAGTTTTCTGAATGTTGAGTTTTAAGTCCATTTTTTTCACTCTCCTCTTTCACTTTCATCAAGAAGCTCTTTAGTTCTTCTTCGCTTTTATTGATATTTCTCCTGGCAATCTTGTTTGGTATTCAGTTCAGTTCAGTTGATCAGTCGTGTCCGACTCTTTGCAACCCCATGAATCGCAGCACACCAGGCCTCCCTGTCCATCACCAACTCCCAGAGTTCACTCAAACTCACGTCCATTGAGTCGGTGATGCCATCCAGCCATCTCATCCTCTGTCGTCCCCTTCTCCTCCTGCCCCCAATCCCTCCCAGCACCAGAGTCTTTTCCAATGAGTCAACTCTTCTCATGAAGTGGCCAAAGTACTGGAGTTTCAGCTTTAGCATCATTCCTTCCAAGGAAATCCCAGGGCTGATCTCCTTCAGAATGGACTGGTTGGATCTCCTTGCAGTCCAAGGGACTCTCAAGAGTCTTCTCCAACACCACAGTTCAAAAGCATCAATTCTTCAGCACTCAGCCTTCTTCACAGTCCAACTCTCACATCCATACATGACCACTGGAAAAACCATAGCCTTGACTAGACGGACATTTGTTGGCAAAGTAATATCTCTGTTTTTCAATATGCTATCTAGGTTCATCATAATTTTTCTTCCAAGGAGTAAGCATCTTTTAATTTCATGGCTGCAGTCACTGTCTGCAGTGATTTTGGAGTCCAAAAATATAAAGTCTGACATTGTTTCTACTGTTTCCCCATCTATTTGCCATGAAGTGATGGGACTGGATGCCATGATCTTCATTTTCTGAATGTTTGAGCTTTAAGCTAACTTTTTCACTCTCCACTTTCACTTTCATCAAGAGGCTTTTTACTTCCTCTTCACTTTCTGCCATAAGGGTGGTGTCTAAGATGTATACATATATTTAATCTACACACATATACTCAACAATTGGGTTTCCCTGGTGGCTCAGCTGGTAAAGAATCCACCTGCAGTGCAAAAGACCTGAGTTTGATCCCTGGGCTGGGGAAATCCCCTGTAGAAGGGAAAGGCTACCCACTCCAGTATTTTAGCCTGGAGAATTCCACAGACTGTGTATAGTCCATGGGGCTGTAAAGAGTCAGACACTACTGAGTGACTTTCACTTTCTCCTGCATTGCAGGCAGGTTCTTCACCATCTGAGTCACCAGGTTAAGGGAATATAAAAAGCAGTTAGACTAAATAATTTTATTTATTCCATTGGTTCTATTCAAACAACTTAATAAAACAAAACTTCTAATATATTTGTACCATAGCATCTCAGTTAAAGGGGCTTCCCAGGTGGTGCTATTGGTAAAGAATCTGCTGCCAAATGCAGGTGACACAGGAGACACGGGTTTGATCCCTGGGTTTGGAAGAAGAAATGGCAACCCATTCCAGTATTCTTACCAGTAAAATTCCATGGACAGAGGAGCCTGGCGGGCTATAGTCTGTGGGGTTGCAAAGAGTCAGACATGACTGAGCAACTGAGCACACACACACATCGCAGTTAAACCAATTCTTTTGCCAAACTTGACGGTCTGTTATTTAAATTCACCAAATGCTCAAGGAAAAAAGTTTCTTGAGAAATGCCCAGCTATGACTATATCAGACATTGCTTCCAAAATGAGTGTCTTTCAAGAGTACCAAATAATTTCAGTTTAACATGATCATTGAATGTCTAATGTTCTCAGGAAAAAAACCAAAGTTGGGAAAAGTAATTAAAACCAGATCCTAAAAACTTAATACATCTGAGGCTCCAGATATTCAAACTTCATATGCTGTGGTTTCCAGTAAAACTAAAATGAGGTAATTTTTTATTCTTATTATGTTCATGACTCTTGCAAAACCAAGCCAGGGTAAAAATGCTTATCATCTCCTTTTTCTCATTAAATCATTATGTAGTTTTCAATGTCGTATGCCAAAAAGTGAGTTCCCTACCTTCTAAATAACAAGAAATTTCCTGATAAATTTAGGATAATCTAAACATCTCAATTTAATCACGTTTGTTTCAAATCCAGATAAAGAATCGTGAAATTGGCTTATGTATCACTTTCTCCTCCTCCCTCTTTATTTCATTTTTTTTGGAACTTAATAATTAGGCTGGAGGAGGAAAGGAGGAGAAAGATTACCACATGCCCATTAGTGTTAACCTTGAAACCTTGGAAGAGGTAAAAAGAGATCAAAAGTCACAGCATTTCAGTGTGAGCATACAGTCACACATACACATACACACACACCACATACACTCCAAAAGCAGGGAGGAGAGGAGAAAAAAAGGGATGATGAGAAAGAGAAAAAAAATTTTTTTTCACGAACTTGAATAGAACAGCCAATCTTGTGCAACTGATAATTAAATAATTCTGTATTTCCATGCTCCTGTATCCCCATCTTTTGTTTTCTTTTAGATCACTGAAATCAATATATCAATAAAAGACTACATTTTTAAAAGCTATACCAAACTCAGCTGTATGATCATACAGTTAGCATATAGGTAAACTTTTTCATCTAAAATCTCAGAGCACCTAAAAATAGTATGATTTTCAGGCTTCCAAGAGGGAAAATAAAAAGGCCATGGCAGGAAGCACTGGGTTCCTGATACTTAGCTTCAAACTTTGGTGAGCACTCTCTTTCATTCCAAGAAGCACTTTTAAATGAATCAGTCAGTTCAGTTTAGTCGCTCAGTCATGTCCAACTCTGCGACCCCATGAATCACAGTGCGCCAGGCCTCCCTGTCCATCACCAGCTCCCGGAGTTCACCCAGACTCATGTCCATCGAGTCAGTGATGCCATCCAGCCATCTCATCCTCTGTCGTCCCCTTCTCCTCCTGCCCCCAATCCCTCCCAGCATTAGGGTCTTTCCCAATGAGTCAACTCTTCACATCAGGTGGCCAAAGTATTAGAATTTCAGCTTCAGCATCAGTCCTTCCAATGAACACCCAGGACTGATCTCCTTTAGGATGGACTGGTTGGATCTCCTTGCAATCCAAGGGACTCTCAAGAGTCTCCTCCAACACCACAGCTCAAAAGCATCAATTCTTTGGTGCTCAGCTTTCTTCACAGTCCAGCTCTCACATCGATACATGATATGTCATCACAATAGGGGGTTTTAATACTTCTGAATGATTTATAGTTATTGATCAAATGTAATTGATCACCATAAAGGAAATATAATCCGGTATTAGAAATGTTAATACCTGTTTAATTTTAATAACCTTTACTCTGTTGCCTTGTTAAATACCTTTTGAATGCTTGACTAGATCATATACATGGATAAAGTTTTATGTAAATTCATGTTTAATCCTTAAATGAACTGCAGTACATAAATCATGGTTTAACCTTAGAGGAACCTCTTGGCTTTTTCTTCTCGTAGGTTACACACATTATAACCCCTTTCCTTATTGTAGAGTTACAATCTTGCCCTATGCAAGTTGTTGCTCCTCTCTGGGATCTTTGCTTTGAAAAATAGTGTTTGTTCTTTTTACCTTTTTATACAGTTGAATGTACTACTAGGTAGATTTCTTAGAAATTGCTAGAAATTTGGCAACCAGGATCTGAAACTGGGAGAAATTCACATTGTTTGACATTATTGCCTCCTAAAGGAGACTTCTTATTTTTTTTTTCTTTCCCTTCCCTTCTTTTTAAAGGAGACTTCTTATCAATGTTACATTTTCCTGTTCAGTACCATTACACTGTCCTGATACAATGAAGTACAGTGAAAATCATTTGAAAACAATTTTTCCCACTAGGTTATGTTGACCATCAACCATTTAGAATAGCGGTTCTCTGTTTCTACTCTTCATTTCTGTAAAATTATATTAGTTTGCTGAGAAGGCATAGGACTTTGGACTGTTTAAGCCCTCTGGGCCTTAGTTTCCTCACTTGTAAAATTACAGAGATGGTTTAGATGATTCTAAGATCCCTTCAGCTTCAGAATGGTGAAATTCTATGCTAAAGTCTAGAACACCATTTGACCTGGCACTCTCTGTAGCCCAACAGTTCATATAATGTTTGAACACTCTCCTATTAGCTATGTTAGAACTTCTTGAAATTTTCATTTCAAATTTATGGAAGACAGCTTAACTTCAGGTCTGCCATGCTCTGGTGGACTTTTCAGCTAATATTTGCATTATCTTTCTACATGTGAGATGACTTCTTTTATGTCAATAAGAGTTTGTATTTAAATTATTTTTCTGAGTTTAATCCCAGATTTTCATATTTTCTGGGGTTTCTGAACTCTCAGGATACTTTAAATGGGGTTTCCAATGCATTTAACAGTTTCCACATTCCTAGATTATTAGTTCCGTTTAAAAATGCTATCTTCCACTATTTTACTAATCAGTAACCAGATTTTTTGAATGCTTTATTGACTATGCCAAAGCCTTTGACTGTGTGGATCACAATAAACTGTGGAAAATTCTGAAAGAGATGGGAATACCAGACCACCTGATCTGCCTCTTGAGAAATTTGTATGCAGGTCAGGAAGCAACAGTTAGAACTGGACATGGAACAACAAACTGGTTCCAAATAGGAAAAGGAGTACGTCAAGGCTGTATATTGTCACCCTGCTTATTTAACTTCTATGCAGAGTACATCATGAGAAACGCTGGACTGGAAGAAACACAAGCTGGAATCAAGATTGCCGGGAGAAATATCAATAACCTCAGATCTGCAGATGACACCACCCTTATGGCAGAAAGTGAAGAGGAACTCAAAAGCCTCTTGATGAAAGTGAAAGTGGAGAGTGAAAAAGTTGGCTTAAAGCTCAACATTCAGAAAATGAAGATCATGGCATCCGGTCCCATCACTTCATGGCAAATAGATGGGGAAACAGTGGAAACAGTGTCAGACTTTATTTTTCTGGGCTCCAAAATCACTGCAGACAGTGACTGCAGCCATGAAATTAAAAGACGCTTACTCCTTGGAAGGAAGGTTATGACCAACCTAGATAGCATATTCAAAAGCAGAGACATTACTTTGCCAACAAAGGTCCGTCTAGTCAAGGCTATGGTTTTTCCTGTGGTCATGTATGGATGTGAGAGTTGGACTGTGAAGAAGGCTGAGTGCTGAAGAATTGATGCTTTTGAACTGTGGTGTTGGAGAAGACTCTTGAGAGTCCCTTGGATTGCAAGGAGATCCAACCAGTCTATTCTGAAGATCAGCCCTGGGATTTCTTTGGAAGGAATGATGCTGAAGCTGAAACTCCAGTACTTTGGCCACTTCATGCGAAGAGTTGACTCATTGCAAAAGACTCTGGTGCTGGGAGGGATTGGGGGCAGGAGGAGAAGGGGACGACAGAGGATGAGATGGCTGGATGGCATCACTAACTCAATGGACATGAGTTTGAGTGAACTCCAGGAGTTGGTGATGGACAGGGAGGCCTGGCGTGCTGCGATTCATGGGGTCACAAAGAGTCGGACACGACTGAGCGACTGATCTGATCTGATCTGATCTGAACCAGATTTTGCCCTAGTTCAATACAAATATGATATATAATTTCAGTTGTCTTCTTTTAACAGCAAACTGAGATGCTTAATGTTGTGATAAACACCATGTATGGCTTGCTCACGGTAACTACTTTATGACTTCCTATCTATCACTCAACACCAAGTCTAGGAAATTTACTTCTCATGAGTTCTTAAATTACCATTTGAGCATACAATCATTTATCTTATCCAATTACTTATCTCATGCTTTCCATCCTGGCAAAGTATACTACCAATTATGTTTGAATAACTTAGTCCCTAATGGTTAAGTACCTGGTATAATTTTTCAGACTCCCCCAATTTTCATGGTTAGATGATATAACATTTCTTTCTATAGAACATTTCTGTTATATTGATATGAGAAGACTTTTACCACATTGCAGTTCATTATTCTCCAAATAAAATGTCAGCCTATCCCTGTCTATCCTATGAGTCTGACATCTGGAAGGGAGAGAGCAGACAGGAAAACAAGGGAAAGCAAATCTTCTCAATCACCTCAGGCTGTGGAGACCTGACTAAAGGCCGAGTTGATCCTGGCTCAACCAAGATCACATACGTATTATTAGTTTCATTCCGCTTCTTTTTTTTCCTATTGTTACCCACAAAGGTTATTCAATTTGCACTTAATTTTCAATCTTAATTCTTTAACAGCAACAACAAAAAACATAATTGTCTTACCTGGATTCCAAAATCGGTGATTTTATCACACTCAGACACAGAAAGTTCCTTTAATTTTCTATGTCTGGAAAGTGTCATCAAACCCTAAAAATGTTTAATATAAAGATTATTTGATAATACATTAGTATAGAAGGTGTATTTCCAATAAGATAACAACAGTTTATGCAACTAAAAATATTTAGCTTCTGTTTTATATTTCTTTAGACTTAATCATACAATCACTTTGGTTAGGCAACATTATTCAATAAAATTTTCAGGTTATCTCTAATGTTTTACAAAAAGTATTACAAATCCTAGAACCAGAAAACTTCTTATCTTGCCTCCTGTTTTCAGGTAAATGTTACATGAATCAATGTAAAGAAATCTTCAGTTGCCTAAGTTTACAGCTTTATTTTATTTGAAGACACTTCATGTGGCTAATGAATCTATTTATCAATAAATTCTTATTTATGCTTAGCCTAAAATCTGAAAATCTTTAGCTCATTTTATTATATTTAATTGCTTGGAGGGAGAAGAAACACATCTTTAGGTAAAGGCCCATAGACAGATAATTATTCACTAGTAGTTCATTTCTTTTTTCAGGCTAAAAGTTTTGTTTCTTTTTATTTAAAAAAAATGGATTTCACTTTTAGCTCTTCACTTTTTTAATGTGTGGTTTTGTTGGTGCTCAAATGATAAAGAATCTGCCTGCAATTCAGGAGACCCAGGTTCAATCCCTGGGTCAGGGAGATCCCTTGGAAAATACTGGCAACCCACTCCAGTATTCTTGCCTGGAGAATTCCATGGACAGAGAGGCATGATGGGCTGTAGTCCATGGGGTGGCAAAGAGTCAGACACAACTGAGCAACTCTTTTGCTTTCACTTTCGTCGGTTGGCCCATTTCTCAGTACCTATTCTCCTAAGCTGGTACAACATTCAGTTAAGGAACTGACTGTTGTGCCTTATAAATGCCATCCTTCTGTTTTGCATTCAGGATCATGTTACTTTTCTATTTCCTGTATATGCTTCCTAGACTATATAGACTAGAGCAGTTTCTCCTCCTTTTATGGTCCCAGAGCTGGCTGGCAGGGGAAAATGCTGGAAATGGTATATGATTTGTCCTTTTTACATTTTATTTTCAGGACTGATTTACCTTTTAATCATAAAAACCACATTTGGACTATAATTGAAAATGGGTCATGCAAGTATTATATGCTGTTTTTTTTTACCGATTTACATATCGGACCTTTCATTTTTCAAAAAGAAAATGCATATCAAAGAGAAGAGTACTTGAAATTCTGCTTGATTGAAGTCACTGTTAAATTACAATTTCTAATTTCATTTAACAGTTCTGTACGCCACACAAAAATAAAATGACCCAATTTATTCATTTCATTGCAAATGTGGATTCCTTTCCTAGGAACACATTATATTTTCTGTCTCATTGTTTCAAAACAAAGAATGGGAACTCTGTGAAGCCATCACATGTGGTCTGGGTTCCAGATGTGGATGCTGTTTTATTCATGTTAAAAGAATTGGAATTTAGATACTCTCCCAACAGAAATTAAATTGTTTGAACAAAAATATCAAGTAAGTGATTCAGTTTTTCTATTTGCCCTATGCTTGATAATAGCTAAACATGTTTTATTATTCTATGTGGAATTTGTTTTATGAAACTATCTCTAAATAGTTTCTCTGAAGTTTTCACTTTTTATTGCTTCTATGTAGGCCATGTTAGAAATTTTTTAAATGAACTATAATGAAGTATACTTGCTAAGTATGACATTTAACAGACTATGGACAGATAATAAGAGGCCTTGGCACTGAAATTTATAAATGCTCCAAATTAGAAGGTGTTCTCTGAAGCAAATGATGGTTCCAACATTTTACAGTCTTTCTTTATACCTTAGAAGTCTTGAATCTCAGGTCTAGAGAAAATTCATTCATCCGTAATTTATTATTCATTAGATAAATATTTAATTAGCATGTATTATAAAGCAAAGGAGAAAAGGAAAGATATAAACATCTGAATGCAGAGTTCCAAAGAATAGCAAAGGAGACAAGAAAGCCTTCTTCAGTGATCAATGCAAAGAAATAGAGGAAAACAACAGAATGGGAAAGACTAGGGATCTCTTCAAGAAAATCAGAGATACCAAAGGAATATTTCATGCAAAGATGGGCTCGATAAAGGACAGAAATGGTATGGACCTAACAGAAGCAGAAGATATTAAGAAGAGGTGGCAAGAATACACAGAAGAACTGTACAAAAAAGATCTTCACGACCCAGATAATCACGAAGGTGTGATCACTCACCTAGAGCCAGACATCCTGGAATGTGAAGTCAAGTGGGCCTTAGAAAGCATCACTATGAACAAAGCTAGTGGAAGTGATGGAATTCCAGTTGAGCTATTCCAAATCCTGAAAGATGATGCTGTGAAAGTGCTGCACTCAATATGCCAGCAAATTTGGAAAACTCAGCAGTGGCCACAGGACTGGAAAAGGTCAGTTTTCATTCTAATCCCAAAGAAAGGCAATGCCAAAGAATGCTCAAACTACCGCACAATTGCACTCATCTCACACGCTAGTAAAGTAATGCTCAAAATTCTCCAAGCCAGGCTTCAGCAATATGTGAACCGTGAACTTCCTGATGTTCAAGCTGGTTTTAGAAAAGGCAGAGAACCAGAGATCAAATTGCCAACATCTGCTGGATCATGGAAAAAGCAAGAGAGTTCCAGAAAAACCTCTTTCTGCTTTATTGACTATGCCAAAGCCTTTGACTGTGTGGATCACAATAAACTGTGGAAAATTGTGAAAGAGATGGGAATACCAGACCACCTGATCTGCCTTTTGAGAAATTTATATGCAGGTCAGGAAGCAACAGTTAGAACTGGACATGGAACAACAGACTGGTTCAATATAGGAAAAGGAGTACGTCAAGGCTGTATATTGTCACCCTCTTTATTTAACTTCTATGCAGAGTACATCATGAGAAACGCTGGACTGGAAGAAACACAAGCTGGAATCAAGATTGCCGGGAGAAATATCAATAACCTCAGATCTGCAGATGACACCACCCTTATGGCAGAAAGTGAAGAGGAACTCAAAAGCCTCTTGACGAAAGTGAAAGTGGAGAGTGAAAAAGTTGGCTTAAAGCTCAACATTCAGAAAATGAAGATCATGGCATCCGGTCCCATCACTTCATGGGAAATAGATGGGGAAACAGTGGAAACAGTGTCAGACTTTATTTCTGGGCTCCAAAATCACTGCAGATGGTGACTGCAGCCATGAAATTAAAAGATGCTTACTCTTTGGAAGGAAAGTTATGACCAACCTAGATAGCATATTCAAAAGCAGAGACATTACTTTGCCAACAAAGGTCCGTCTAGTCAAGGCTATGGTTTTTCCTGTGGTCATGTATGGATGTGAGAGTTGGACTGTGAAGAAGGCTGAGCGCTGAAGAATTGATGCTTTTGAACTGTGGTGTTGGAGAAGACTCTTGAGAGTCCCTTGGACTGCAAGGAGATCCAACCAGTCCATTCTGAAGGAGATCAGCCCTGGGATTTCTTTTGAAGGAATGATGCTAAAGCTGAAACTCCAGTACTTTGGCCACCTCATGTGAAGAGTTGACTCATTGGAAAAGACTCTGATGCTGGGAGGGATTAGGGGCAAGAGGAGAAGGGGACGACAGAGGATGAGATGGCTGGATGGCATCACTGACTCAATGGACATGAGTCTCAGTGAACTTTTGGAGTTGGTGATGGACAGGGAGGCCTGGCATGCTGCAATTCATGGGGTTGCAAAGAGTCGGACACGACTGAGCGACTGATCTGATCTGATCTGATCTGATATTGATCAGGCTCTGGGATAGAAGCTGGGAGTATAAAAGTCAGTGAGATGCAGTGTCTACCCTCAAGGAGTCCATAGTCTAGCATTGAAGACATACTTAAAATAGATTGCTACAATCCTGTGAAGGTAAATATTGTGCACAGTGATTAAACCAAAGAGGAAAGATGAATCCACTATTTTGGATTACAGAAGATTGGGGGAGAGACATGGGGGAGAGTCATGAGTGGGGAAGTGTAATTTGCCAAGTAAACTACAGAGGGAAGGACATTCCAGGCTGAAGGAGCAGAATGCACAAAAGCATTAAAGTATGAAATAGTATGGTGTATGTATGAAGCTGTATAGTATGGCATGATTAGATTTACATGGATTTTTTAAAAATTATGTGAAAAGCTGGTCAAACAATTTATCTTAAGAAGAAACTGCAAGGTTTTGTTTTTGTTTTTGTTTTGTTTAATCCTTTGTTAATTGTTTGAGGGAGGAGTCCTGGGAGTTGGCTGTGCCAAACTTTTACTTCTGGGAGGGATGGAAAGAGGAAAGTGGGAAGACAAGACAAAAATAAGAAGGAAAGTGGATACTTAAATTTCCAGGGAATTTGTAGTATAATGAAAATGTAAATCCTCCTTCATCTCCTTCAAAAGTAAGCCAAACTCAAGAATGCTTTGCAGGAAAGGTTATGTTTTATTTTGCCAAAACTTAGAAGGGACTGAATTTTGTAATCAGTTAAAATGCAGAGGAAAGCAAATATGTGGTAGCCTGGGGAAGTCACTAGCATTGCAGGTTATATGAGAACACAAGGCCTTAGGAATTCATAGGAATCCTGGGGAGCACTTTTCTCCTCGACAGGCCATGGAATTAAGGGACCAGGAGTCCCTGGTGGAAAATTGGCTTATACTATAGCTCTGATGGCTTCTCAGGTGGCTCAGTGGTAAAGAATCTACCTGCCAATGCAGGAGATGAGGGTTTGACCCCTGGGTCAGGAAGATCCCCTGGAGTAGGAAATGGCAACCCACTGCTGTATTATTTTTAATTTTAATTTTAATTGGAGGATAATTATTCTATAAAATTTTGATGGTTTCTGCCATACATCAACAGAATCAGCCATAGGTCTTCATATGCCCCCTCCTCCCCCAAACTACCTTCCCACCTCTCTCCCCATCCCCCAACTCCAGTATTCTTGCCTGGGAAATCCCATGTTCAGAGAAGCCTGGAGGGCTACAGTCCATGGGGTTTCAAAAAGTCAGACATGACTGCACGACTAAACATGCATAGCTCTGGTATCATGTCTATAGAATGGAGTGTCAAGACTTAAGATTTGAAAGGAAGCAGGCACCACATAATGAGGGCCTTGAGCGTTATTCTGGAATGTAGACGTTATCCTACGCAACACTATTAAACAAAACTTTGCCTCTTCAGGGAATAAATGACAATAATTCAAAAAGGAATGAGGATGTGTTTCAAAAGAGGTATAGGGACCACAGAGCAGGGAGTGATTTCAGTTGGAAGGAGGAGGTGTCAGTCTAGAAGAAACTTTCATGGAGGAAGAAGAATTTGAATTAAGCCTTAAAGACTGGGTAAGATTTTGACAAGTAAAGTAATAGGAACAGTGTTTCAGACTGAGAAAGCAGCACGAACAAAGGCTTCATTTGGAAAGTGTGAGTTGTTTGGGAAGTAGTTCAGTCTGGGGTCACTGGGAGTAGTGGGAGGGAATACTGCTCACTGCCAGGAAGCCTTGCGTGTACACCAGACAAAGCCTTTGAAAACTATTCTTTTTTCCCCCGGTTTTGCATCTGGATTGTTTATCTGATAGAGATACACATCAGCAATGAACTAGTTACCAAAGGTTGAAATAGTATGTGTGTTTGTGTGCACTTACTATATGACTGAGTCGTACTACTCCAGGCTTAGAATATCACTGACGTAAACAGAAAACATACCTCCCCCAACTCTTTATTTTGAAAATATTCAAATTTATAGACAAGTTCAAAAAATGGTATAATGAGTACTTACATATCCTTTATATTTATGTAAGAATATAGTTTTATATGTGTATATGTTGTTGTTGTTGTTGTTCAGTCATTAGGTCCTGTTTGACTCTTTGCGACCCCATGGACTGTAGCCTGCCGGGCTCCTCTGTCCATGGGGGTTTCCAGGCAAGAATACTGGAGTGGGTTGCCGTTTCCTTTTCCAGGAGATCTTTCTGACCCAGGGATCAAACTCGTGTATCTTGCACCTCCTGCATTAACAAGCAGATTCTTTACCACTGAGTTACCAGGGAATATATATATATATATATTCATATATATATATATATATGAATATATATTATATATTATATAATATAAATTCTTGTGTGTAGCATGAACCATTTGAAAATAAGTCTCTGGTATCATGATGTATCTGGTATCTGGTATCATATATAATATATATATTATATATTCATATAATATATATATAAAATCATATGTGTAGCATGAACCATTTGAAAATAAGTTTCTGATATCATGATGCTTTGCCTCTGAATATTCTATATGCATCTTCCTAGGACATTTCCCTATGTAGCTATATAGTCTTATGTATATATAATATGATACCTAAGATTAACAGGAGTACCATACTATATAATATAGAGTCAGTATTCAGATTATCTTTTTATCCAATCCCCAGAGTTCATGCATTCCATTTGGTTGTCATGTCTCTTTAGCCTTTCTTTTTTTTTCTTTAAATTTTACCTTTCAAGATCCCAGGCCAGCCATTATATAAAATATCCTGCATTCTGGATTTTTCTGATTGTTCCTTATGATTGGATTCTAGGTAAACATTTTCTGCAAAACTACTACCTAGGTGCTGTTTCATTAGAACTATATTTTTCCTATTTATTTAATAAATAATCCATGATGTGATCCTTTGAGACCACATGAGTTCCCTGTTTCTCAACATCCTTTCAGTCAATGATTAGAGCATTAATTGATGATCCTTGCCTAAATCAGTTATTTTGTTGGGAGTTGCAGAAATATTGAGTTTTCTGATTCTGTCTTTCCTTCTGAATGTAGAATCCGGTATTCATTTAAACCTTTTTTTCCCCATTATTCTTTTCTTACTCCCTGCTGAATAATTTGGGAAGTACTTTGAATAAAAGATTATTTTAGACAAAACAATTAACTGTCCCACTTAATTTTTTGTGTCACTTATCAACAACCTTTTTTATTGAGATATAATTAAGATATAACATTATATTACTTTCAGGTATACAAGAGAGTGATTCAATATTTGTATATATTGTGAAATGATAATCACAATAAGTCTCTTTAAAATCTGTCACCATATATATTCCAGTTTTTTTCTTGTCATGAGCACTTCTAAGATCTACTCTCTTAGCAATTTTCAGATATACACTGCATTATTATTAACTGTCATAGCAACTGGTCATAGCAGTTGCACTGGTCATAGCAAACACCCTCTTCCAACAACACAAGAGAAGACTTACACATGGACATCACCAGATGGTCAACACCAAAATCAGACTGATTGTATTCTTTGCAGCCAAAGATGGAGAAGCTCTATACAGTCAGCAAAAACAAGACCAGGAGCTGACTGTGGCTCAGATCATGAACTCCTTATTGCCAAATTCAGACTGAAACTGAAGAAAGTAGGGAAAACCACTAGACCATTCAGGTATGACCTAAATCAAATCCCTTATGATTATACAGTGGAAGTGAGAAATAGATTTAAGGGACTAGATCTGATAAAGTGCCTGATGAACTATGGAATGAGGTTCGTGACATTCTACAGGAGACAGGGATCAAGACCATCCCCAAGAAAAAGAAAGGCAAAAAAGCAAAATGGCTGTCTGGGGAGGCCTTACAAATAGCTGTGAAAAGAAGAGAAGCAAAAAGCAAAGGAGAAAAGGAAAGATATAAGCATCTGAATGCAGAGTTCCAAAGAATAGCAAGAAGAGATAAGAAAGCCTTCCTCAGCGATCAGTTCAAAGAAATAGAGGAGAACAACAGAATGGGAAAGACTAGAGATCTCTTAAAGAAAATTAGAGATACCAAGGGAACATTTCATGAAAAGATGGGCTCGATAAAGGACAGAAATGGTATGGACCTAACAGAAGCAGAAGATATTAAGAAGAGGTGGCAAGAAAGAACTGTACAAAAAAGATCTTCACAACCAAGATAAACACGATGGTGTGATCACTGACCTAGAGCCAGACATCCTGGAACATGAAGTCAAGTGGGCCTTAGAAAGCATCACTACGAACAAAGCTAGTGGAGGTGATGGAATTCCAGTTGCGCTCTTTCAAATCCTGAAAGATGATGCTGTGAACTTGTTGCACTCAATATGCCAGCAAATTTGGAAAACTCAGCAGTGGCCACAGGACTGGAAAAGGTCCATTTTCATTCCAATCCCAAAGAAAGGCAATGCCAAAGAATGCTCAAACTACCACACAGTTGCACTCATCTCATACACTAGTAAAGTAAAGCTTAAAATTCTCCAAGCCAGGCTTCAGCAATATGTGAACCGTGAACTTCCTGATGTTCAAGCTGGTTTTAGAAAAGGCAGAGGAACCAGAGATCAAATTGCCAACATCCACTGGATCATCAAAAAAGCAAGAGAATTCCAGAAAAACATCTATTTCTGCTTTATTGACTATGCCAAAGCCTTTGACTGTGTGGATCACAATAAACTGGGGAAAATTCTGAAAGAGACGGGAATACCAGACCATCTGATCTGCCTCTTGAGAACTCTGTATGCAGGTCAGGAAGTAACAGTTAGAACTGGACATGGAACAACAGACTGGTTCCAAAGAGGAAAAGGAGTACGTTAAGGCTGTATATTGTAACCCTGCTTATTTAACTTATATGCAGAGTACATCATGAGAAACGCTGGGCTAGAAGAAGCACAAGCTGGAATTAAGATTGCTGGGAGAAATATCAATAACCTCAGATCTGCAGATGACACCACCCTTATGGCAGAAAGTGAAGAAGAACTCAAAAGCCTCTTGATGAAAGTGAAAGTGGAGAGTGAAAAAGTTGGCTTAAAGCTCAGCATTCAGAAAATGAAGATCATGGCATCTGGTCCCATCACTTCATGGCAAATAGATGGGGAAACAGTGGAAACAGTGTCAGACTTTTTTGGGGAGGGGCTCCAAAATCACTGCAGATGGTGATTGCAGCCATGAAATTAAAAGATGCTTACTCCTTGGAAGGAAAGTTATGACCAACTTAGATAGCATATTCAAAAGCAGAGACATTACTTTGCCAACAATGGTCTGTCTAGTCAAGGCTATGGTTTTTCCAGTGGTCATGTATGGATGTGAGAGTTGGACTGTGAAGAGAGCTGAGTGCCAAAGAATTGATGCTTTTGAACTGTGGTGTTGGAGAAGACTCTTGAGAGTCCCTTGGACTGCAAGGGGATACAACCAGTCCATTCTAAAGGAGATCAGCCCTGGGATGTCTTTGGAAGGAATGATGCTAAAGCTGAAACTCTAATACTTTGGCCCCCTCATGCGAAGAGTTGACTCATTTGAAAAGACTCTGATGCTGGGAGGGATTGGGGGCAGGAGGAGAAGGGACGACAGAGGATGAGATGGCTGGATGGCATCACCGACTCGATGGACATGAGTTTGAGTGAACTCTGTGAGTTGGTGATGGACAGGGAGGCCTGGCATGCTACAGTTCATGGGGTCACAAAGAGTCAGATACGACTGAGCTACTGAACTGAATTAACTGTAATCACCATGCTGTATATTATACCCCATGACTTATTTATTTTATAACTAAAAGCTTATACCTTTTGTCCCCCTTCACCCATTTTGCCCTCAACCTTAACCTCACCTCTGCCAATTACCAGTCTGTTTTCTGCATCTATGATGTTTTTTAAGATTCCACATATAATTGAGATCATGTGATATTCATCTTTCTCTGTCTGACATTTCACTTGGCATCATACCCTAAAGATCCATCCATATTGTCACAAACGGCAAGATTTCCTTCTTTTTTATGGCTAAATATACATACACACACATACACACACACACACACACACATATATATAGACCACATTTTCTTTTTTTTTTTTAATTTTATTTTTAAACTTTACAATATTGTATTAGTTTTGCCAAATATCGAAACGAATCCACCATAGGTATACCTGTGTTCCCCATCCTGAACCCTCCTCCCTCCTCCCTCCCCATACCCTCCCTCTGGGTCGTCCCAGTGCATCAGCCCCAAGCATCCAGTATCGTGCATCGAACCTGGACTGGCGACTCGTTTCATGCATGATATTATACATGTTTCAATGCCATTCTCCAAAATCTCCCCACCCTCTCCCTCTCCCACAGAGTCCATAAGACTGATCTATACATCAGTGTCTCTTTTGCTGTCTCGTACACAGGGTTATTGTTACCATCTTTCTAAATTCCATATATATGCGTTAGTGTACTGTATTGGTGTTTTTCCTTCTGGCTTACTTCACTCTGTATAATAGGTTCCAGTTTCATCCATCTCATTAGGACTGATTCAAATGTATTCTTTTTAATGGCTGAGTAATACTCCATTGTGTATATGTACCACAGCTTTCTTATCCATTCATCTGCTGATGGGCATCTAGGTTGCTTCCATGTCCTGGCTATTATAAACAGTGCTGCGATGAACATTGGGGTACACGTGTCTCTTTCCCTTCTGGTTTCCTCAGTGTGTATGCCCAGCAGTGGGATTGCTGGATCATAAGGCAGTTCTATTTCCAGTTTTTTAAGGAATCTCCACACTGTTCTCCATAGTGGCTGTACTAGTTTGCATTCCCACCAACAGTGTAAGAGGGTTCCATTTTCTCCACACCCTCTCCAGCATTTATTGCTTGTAGACTTTTGGATCGCAGCCATTCTGACTGGTGTGAAATGGTACCTCATAGTGGTTTTGATTTGCATTTCTCTGATAATGAGTGATGTTGAGCATCTTTTCATGTGTTTGTTAGCCATCTATATGTCTTCTTTGGAGAAATGTCTATTTAGTTCTTTGGCCCATTTTTTGATTGGGTCATTTATTTTTCTGGAGTTGAGCTACAGGAGTTGCTTGTATATTTTTGAGATTAGTTGTTTGTCGGTTGCTTCATTTGCTATTATTTTCTCCCATTCTGAAGGCTGCCTTTTCATCTTGCTTATAGTTTCCTTTGATGTGCAGAAGCTTTTAAGTTTAATTAGGTCCCATTTGTTTATTTTTGCTTTTATTTCCAATATTCTGGGAGGTGGGTCATAGAGGATCCTGCTGTGATGTATGTCGGAGAATGTTTTGCCTATGTTCTCCTCTAGGAGTTTTATAGTTTCTGGTCTTACGTTGAGATCTTTAATCCATTTTGAGTTTATTTTTGTGTATGGTGTTAGAAAGTGTTCTAGTTTCATTCTTTTACAAGTGGTTGACCAGTTTTCCCAGCACCACTTGTTAAAGAGATTGTCTTTAATCCATTGTATATTCTTGCCTCCTTTGTCAAAGATAAGGTGTCCATATGTGCGTGGATTTATCTCTGGGCTTTCTATTTTGTTCCATTGATCAATATTTCTGTCTTTGTGCCAGTACCATACTGTCTTGATAACTGTGGCTTTGTAATAGAGCCTGAAGTCAGGTAGGTTGATTCCTCCAGTTCCATTCTTCTTTCTCAAGATAGCTTTGGCTATTCAAGGTTTTTTGTATTTCCATACAAATTGTGAAATTATTTGTTCTAGCTCTGTGAAGAATACTGTTGGTAGCTTGATAGGGATTGCATTGAATCTATAAATTGCTTTGGGTAGTATACTCATTTTCACTATATTGATTCTTCCAATCCATGAACATCGTATATTTCTCCATCTATTAGTGTTCTCTTTGATTTCTTTTTTTTTTTAATTTTATTTTATTTTTAAACTTTACATAATTGTATTAGTTTTGCCAAATATCAAAATGAATCCGCCACAGGTATACATGTGTTCCGCATCCTGAACCCTCCTCCCTCCTCCCTCCCCATACCCTCCCTCTGGGTCGTCCCAGTGCACTAGCCTCAAGCATCCAGTATCGTGCATCGAACCTGGACTGGCATCTCGTTTCACACATGATATTATACATGTTTCAATGCCATTCTCCCAAATCTCCCCACCCTCTCCCTCTCCCACAGAGTCCATAAGACTGTTTTATACATCAGTGTCTCAGTGTCAACAGAATACTGTTGGTAGCTTGATAGGGATTGCATTGAATCTATAAATTGCTTTGGGTAGTATACTCATTTTCACTATAATTGATTCTTCCAATCCATGAACATGGTATATTTCTCCATCTATTAGTGTCCTCTTTGATTTCTTTCACCAGTGTTTTATAGTTTTCTATATATAGAACTTTAGTTTCTTTAGGTAGATATATTCCTAAGTATTTTATTCTTTCCATTGCAATGGTGAATGGAATTGTTTCCTTAATTTCTCTTTCTGTTTTCTCATTATTAGTGTATAGGAATGCAAGGGGTTTCTGTGTGTTGATTTTATATCCTGCAACTTTACTATAATCATTGATTAGTTCTAGTAATTTTCTGGTGGAGTCTTTAGGGTTTTCTATGTAGAGGATCATGTCATCTGCAAATAGTGAGAGTTTTACTTCTTCTTTTCCAATTTGGATTCCTTTTATTTCTTTTTCTGCTCTGATTGCTGTGGCCAAAACTTCCAAAACTATGTTGAATAGTAATGGTGAAAGTGGGCACCCTTGTCTTGTTCCTGACTTTAGAGGAAATGCTTTCAATTTTTCACCATTGAGGATAATGTTTGCTGTGGGTTTGTCATATATAGCTTTTATTATGTTGAGGTATGTTCCTTCTGTTCCTGCTTTCTGGAGAGTTCTTATCATAAATGGATGTTGAATTTTGTCAAAGGCTTTCTCTGCATCTATTGAGATAATCATATGGTTTTTATTTTTCAATTTGTTAATGTGGTGTATTACATTGATTGATTTGCGGATATTGAAGAATCCTTGCATCCCTTGGATAAAGCCCACTTGGTCATGGTGTATGATCTTTTTAATGTGTTGTTGGATTCTGATTGCTAGAATTTTGTTAAGGACTTTTGCATCTATGTTCATCAGTGATATTGGCCTGTAGTTTTCTTTTTTTGTGGGATCTTTGTCAGGTTTTGGTATTAGGGTGATTGTGGCCTCATAGAATGAGTTTGGAAGTTTACCTTCCTCTGCAATTTTCTGGAAGAGTTTGAGCAGGATAGGTGTTAGCTCTTCTCTAAATTTTTGGTAGAATTCAGCTGTGAAGCCATCTGGACCTGGGCTTTTGTTTGCTGGAAGATTTTTGATTACAGTTTCAATTTCCGTGCTTGTGATGGGTCTGTTAAGATTTTCTATTTCTTCCTGGTCGAGTTTTGGAAAGTTTTACTTTTCTACGAATTTGTCCATTTCTTCCATGTTGTCCATTTTATTGGCATATAATTGTTGATAGTAGTCTCTTATGATCCTTTGTATTTCTGTGTTGTCTGTTGTGATCTCTCCATTTTCATTTCTAATTTTATTGATTTGATTTTTCTCCCTTGTTTCTTGATGAGTCTGGCTAATGGTTTGTCAATTTTATTTATCCTTTCAAAGAACCAGCTTTTGGCTTTGTTGATTTTTGCTATGGTCTCTTTTGTTTCTTTTGCATTTATTTCTGCCCTAATTTTTAAGATTTCTTTCCTTCTACTAACCCTGGGGTTCTTCATTTCTTCCTTTTCTAGTTGCTTTAGGTGTAGGGTTACGTTATTTATTTGACTTTTTTCTTGTTTCTTGAGGTATGCCTGTATTGCTATGAACTTTCCCCTTAGGACTGCTTTTAAAGTGTCCCACAGGTTTTGGGTTGTTGTGTTTTCATTTTCATTAGTTTCTATGCAAATTTTGATTTCTTTTTTGATTTCTTCTGTGATTTGTTGGTTATTCAGCAGCGTGTTGTTCAGCCTCCATATGTTGGAATTTTTAATCGTTTTTCTCCTGTAATTGAGATCTAATCTTACTGCATTGTGGTCAGAAAAGATGCTTGGAATGATTTCTATTTTTTTTAATTTTCCAAGGCTAGATTTATGGCCCAGGATGTGATCTATCCTGGAGAAGGTTCCATGTGCGCTTGAGAAAAAGGTGAAATTCATTGATTTGGGATGAAATGACCTATAGATATCAATTAGGTCTAACTGGTCTATTGTATCGTTTAACGTTTGTGTTTCCTTGTTAATTTTCTGTTTAGTTGATCTATCCATAGGTGTGAGTGGGGTATTAAAGTCTCCCACTATTATTGTTATTGTTAATTTCTCCTTTCATACTTGTTAGCATTTGTCTTACATATTGCGGCGCTCCCGTGTTGGGTGCATATATATTTATAATTGTTATATCTTCTTCTTGGATTGATCCTTTGATCATTATGTAGTGACCATCTTTGTCTCTTTTCACAGCCTTTGTTTTAAAGTCTATTTTATCTGATATAAGTATTGCTACTCCTGCTTTCTTTTGGTCCCTATTTGCATGGAAAATCTTTTTCCAGCCCTTCACTTTCAGTCTGTATATGTCCCCTGTTTTGAGGTGGGTCTCTTGTAGACAACATATGTAGGGGTCTTGTTTTTGTATCCATTCAGCCAGTCTTTGTCTTTTGGTTGGGGCATTCAACCCATTTACGTTTAAGGTAATTACTGATAAATATGATCCTGTTGGCATTTACTTTATTGTTTTGGGTTCGAATGTATACACCGTTTTTGTGTTTCCTGTCTAGAGAATATCCTTTAGTATTTGTTGGAGAGCTGGTTTGGTGGTGCTGAATTCTCTCAGCTTTTGCTTGTCTGAGAAGCTTTTGATTTCTCCTTCATATTTGAATGAGATCCTTGCTGGGTACAATAATCTGGGCTGTAGGTTATTTTCTTTCATCATTTTAAGTATGTCTTGCCATTCCCTCCTGGCTTGAAGAGTTTCTATTGAAAGATCAGCTGTTATCCTTATGGGAATTCCCTTGTGTGTTATTTGTTGTTTTTCCCTTGCTGCTTTTAATATTTGTTCTTTGTGTTTGATCTTTGTTAATTTGATTAATATGTGTCTTGGGGTGTTTCGCCTTGGGTTTATCCTGTTTGGGACTCTCTGAATTTCTTGGACTTGGGTGATTATTTCCTTCCCCATTTTAGGGAAGTTTTCAACTATTATCTCTTCAAGTATTTTCTCATGGTCTTTCTTTTTGTCTTCTTCTTCTGGGACCCCTATGATTCGAATGTTGTAGCATTTAATATTGTCTTAGAGGTCTCTGAGATTGTCCTCATTTCTTTTAATTCGTTTTTCTTTTATCCTCTCTGATTCATTTATTTCTACCATTCTATCTTCTAATTCACTAATCCTATCTTCTGCCTCTGTTATTCTACTATTTGTTGCCTCCAGAGTGTTTTTAATTTCATTTATTGCATTATTCATTATATATTGACTCTCTTTTATTTCTTCTAGGTCCTTGTTAAACCTTTCTTGCATCTTCTCAATCTTTGTCTCCAAGCTATTTATCTGTGATTCCATTTTGATTTCAAGATTTTGGATCAATTTCACTATCATTATTTGGAATTCTTTATCAGGTAGATTCCCTATCTCTTCCTCATTTGTTTGGTTTGGTGGGTATTTATCCTGTTCCTTTATCTGCTGGGTATTCCTCTGTCTCTTCATCTTGTTTAAATTGCTGAGTTTGGGGTGTCCTTTTTGTATTCTGGCAGTTTGTGGAGTTCTCTTTATTGTGGCGTTTCCTCGCTCTGTGTGGTTTTGTACAGGAGGCTTGTCAAGGTTTCTTGGTTAGGGAAGCTTGTGTTGGTATTCTGGTGGGTGGAGGTGTATTTCTTCTCTCTCCTTTCGAAGACTTGGGTTGCTTTTCTGGGTGCCTGATGTCCTCTGCCAGCATTCAGAAGTTGTTTTTTGGAATTTACACGGCGTTTAAATGTTCTTTTGATGAATTTGTGGGGGAGAAAGTGTTCTCCCAGTCCTACTCCTCCGCCATCTTAGCTCCTCCTCGACCACATTTTCTTTATCCATTCATCCATCAGTGGACACTTAGGTTGCTCCCACATTTTGGCTATTGTAAATAAATAGCCAAATATTGTAAATAATGCTGCAATGAACAGGGGGGTACATATATCTTTCTAAATTACTGTTTTCATTTCCTTTGGATCAATACCCAGAAATAGAATGCTAGATCATATGATAGTTCTTTTTTTAATTTTTTAAGGATCCTCCATACTGTTTTCCATAGTGGCTACTCCAATTTACATTCCCATCAACAGTGCACAAACGGCCCATTTTCTCCGCATTTTCACCAACACTTGTTTTTTCTTATCTTTTTGATAATATCTATTTTAACAGGCAAACAATGTTTTAATTTTCCCACATTCCTGTTAAGTGAAGTTAAACTTATGAAGTTACAAAAAGTTCACAAACTTATGAAGTTGCAAAACGAAGTTACACTTTTGCTTAGTGTAATTATGTTATTTGTTGGCAAAAGATGACACATTAAAGAAAACAAAAAACATCAGTATTTTGCCCCATTATAAAATTATAAACATTTGGTCATAATTTTAAAAGAACCAAGTTTTATATATGAAATTGAACTGTATGAAACCTTGTTAATCAGTTTCACAATCTGAAAGATTTAGTCTTTACAACTTGGATGTGGCTTTTTTTTCTGAGAGACGGGGCTTTCAGAAAAAATCTAGGCATTATAGAATACTAACATTAGAATAAAACATAATGTAATTTATCTGATAGCCACATTGCCACAAACCACCCTTGTTTATAGTATGTTTCAGTTAGGAAAGTGTCAGCAGTTTAATAAGGCACACCAGAACAGTAAATGCTGCTGTTGCTGCTAAGTCGCTTCAGTTGTGTCTGACTCTATGCGACCCCATAGATGGCAGAATTTTATAATCTATTCTGCTTTGATTAAAGAAAATCTCTAGAAAAAATTTATATAAAATTACATAAGATTGCATAGTTTGTCCAACTTTTAATTCATTTTTTCTTGAATATTCTTTATAAGTATAGCTTGTAGACTTTCAAGATTAAAACACTAATACAAGCCTCTCTTCCATAGTTATGAGATAAGCCTTTATAAAGGTATGATGAAAATATGACAAATGATAAATAACTACATTATTACAAGGAGTTCATACAAGTTGGCAGAAATATTGAAACCCCCAATATATAAATGACTAAAGAATATAAACATAAAATTCACATAAGAAAAAATACAATCACAATGATAAATATAGGCGGAAATTATATTGCTAGAATTTTTTAAATGCAAAATCAAATAGCAATAAAGTTATAATGTATATCTATTTTTTGTTGAAATTAAAACAGCCAATATTGGTGAATGAGTATAAGGCCAGCCTACTTATTTTTTTAGTTGATGGCAATAAAAATTATTACAATGTATTGGGAAAGCAAGTGACCAAAACAACAATAAAATATCCTGTTCAAAGAAGGGAAGATTTGAGGGGGAGAAAGGTTAGTAAAAACTTTGGGGCAGGTTTCTGGTCTTGTTCCTGTTTCTATACTGAAACCTAGAATTACTGCCTTAAATATAGTAGGGACTAGATAATTAAGTACCAAAAGAAGGAGGAAAAAAGAATGAGTGAATAAGTAAATAAAATGCCTCAATATGAAAAGTAATTTAGAATAACTGGGGGAAAAAAAACAATACATGGGTGCATTATTAAATTCTTATATATATCAACAAAGATTATATAAAGTATTAACACCATGCATATTTCCTTTACAAGACCCACAACAGTTCTAGAGAGTTTACTGTCTGTTCCAAATAAACTGTAACAGCACAAAAACACCAATATTCAAGCAAAATATTAAGCTTTGTATGTTAACATATACAAGAATGTATGTATATGAACAATTTTGTTTAACAGAAATTAATATATCCTTCTCTGTCTTCATGTTACTTGGTCCATCTGTGAAGTTCAATCTTGCTTTCTGAAACATCACTTCCCTTAGTTCCCATGACATCACTCCAAACTCTTTCCTTATCTACTGCTCTGGATGTTCATTTTCAGCTTTCTTTGTGGCTTTATCTTCCAAATCCACCCAGTAAGTATCCGAGTTCCCTGGAGCTTTGAAGTTGACCTCTCTTCTTCATATGTCTCTCATCCATAACTTCAGGCACCTCAGCCTTCTCTACAGCTGGCCCAGGATCTCTCCTCTGAGCTCTAGAGTTTTTAAATTAAACACCTGAATGTGCCATAAGCATCTGAAATTTAGCACTGTTACTTTCAAAGGACTAGTATTCAAACTGGAAACCACAGTGTTTAATGAGTTCTTCCTACTGTTTCTTCTGGTTTAAGCAAGAAGTTTGGTTAAAGTTGAATAACTCGTGGTAGACTTTTCTTCAACTTAATTAAGTACATTGTTCCTTTCTCTGCATTTTACAACTTTTATGACTCTCTCTTTGTTTTGATCTTTTTGTCTTAATTGAATATAGTTAATTTATAATGTTGTGTTCATTTCAAATGTACAGCAATGTGAATATATAGTCTTTTTCAGATTCATTCCATTATAGGCTTTTAAGATATTGAGTATAGTTCCCTGTGTTATACAGTACGTCCTGTTGTTTACCTATTTTATATATCAGTTCAGTTCAGTTCAGTCACTCAGTCGTGTCTGACTCTTTGCGACCCCATGAACTGCAGCACACCAGGCCTCCCTGTCCATCACCTACTCCCAGAGTTCACTCAAACTCACGTCCATCGAGTCGGTGTATATAGTACTGTGTATATGTTAATCCCAAACTCCTAGTTTATCACCCTCTACCCTGCTATCCCTTTTGGTAACGGTAGTTTGTTTTCCATGTATGACTCTCTCTATAGCACCTAGATTTCTCTACCTGGGAAATCTATAAATATAATCCATACAATTTAGGATATTTAATATCTGATTACAGGATGTTGGAAAACACATCCTAAGAAATAAGGTGGAATTTGGTACACAAGAGTCTAGGATGACTGACAATTTTGATATAATTATTGGAGGTGTGAAAAGTGAAGTTGTTTAATCATGTCCAACTCTTTGTGACCCCATGGACTGTAGCCTAGCCTCTAAATATCTCTTACTCATCCTCTTAAATAGATCTTCCTTACTGTTATGTCTCTGTACACAAATCGTTTTGAGTCCTACTCTGAGTTTTGCATTGGCTCCCTTTGTATATAGCACATAGTCTGATTTGCTTTGCAAGGCACCCGAGGCCATATTCATTCTATCCTCCACCTCTTTCTCCAGCCTCATCTCCTGCCACATCCTCTATCTCAGGCCATGCTCTGACAATACAAAGGTACCTGTGGATCCCCAACTCATAACCCTCTCTCATATCTCCATGCCTTCCTCCCTGCTTCTTCCTTCACTAGAATGCTCTTCTTTTCTTCAACTTACAAACACCTACTAAAGCTCTTAGCTGCACCTCAAAAACTGAAGCCCATCTCCTGACTCCACCACAGAGACAACAGAGACAGAAGTACTTACCTTCCAAGTCATTCTTGCTGCCAAGATGCAGTGCAGTGCACATAACTCCATAACAGCAAATATACCTCATTATGTCATAGGTCTGATAAATTATTGCTAGTTTACCATGTGCCATATACTTACGTTGGAGAAGGCGATGGCACCCCACTCCAGTGCTCTTGCCTGGAAAATCCCATGGACAGAGGAGCCTGGTAGGCTGCAGTCCATGGGGTCACTAAGAGTCAGACATGACTGAGCGATTTCACTTTCACTTTTCACTCTCATGTGTTGGAGAAGGAAATGGCAACCCGCCTCAGTGTTCTTGCCTGGAGAATCCCAGGGACGGGGGAGACTGGTGGGCTGCCGTCTATGGTGTCGCACAGAGTCGAACACGACTGAAGAGACTTAGCAGCAGCAGCAGCAGCAGTCCTTTCTTGGACTGGATAGTCCTGGGTCTTCCCAGATGGCTCAGACAGTAAGAGTCTACCTGCAATGCAGGAGACCTGGGTTCGATCCCTGGGTCGAGAAGATCCCCTGGAGAAGGAAATGGCAACCCACTCCAGTGTTCTTGCCTGGAGAATCCCAGGGATTGGGGGAGCCTGGTGGGCTGCCGTCTATGGGGTCGCACAGAATCAGACACGACGGAAGTGACTTAGCAGCAGCAGCAGCATATACTTAGGTTAAGCAGTTTACAGGTCTTCACAACACTATGAGGGAAGTAATATTATAACTACTGCATTAAAGAGAAGGTAATGGAGGCACAGAGAGGTTAAGTAACTTGCTTGAGCTCTCATAGTGTAGTGACAACTGTGAGGATGTAAAGCCACGCTCTGAATTCCTGCTTTTAGTAATTTTTAGCCATGTAGTACTGTTACTCTTGGTGGTATTCTTTTCCCACTAGGCTATACCTTGAGACCAGGAGTGTGTCTATTAGTTTAGTACTCCTAGACACTTTCATAGCCTTTGACACACAGCTGACAATGAGTAAGTATTTGTGAATGAATGAGTAGTCTATTTATAAAATTATCTATTTTTATGAACCCAATTTTCTCTTATCTTGCTAGTATACTGTCGTAATTCTTGAGTGGAATCTATTTCCCTCTGTAATTGTGCAGCTTCTCTGGTGGCTCAGATGGTAAAGAATATGCCTGCAATGGGGAGACCGGAGTTCAATCTCTGGGTTGGAAAGATCCCCTGGAGAAGGGAATGGCAACCCACTCCAATATTCTTGCCTGGAAAATCCCATCAACAGAGGAGCCTGGCAGGCTACAGTCCATGGGGTTGCAAAGAGTTGGACACAACTGAGCGACTAACAGTTTTGTAATTGTGTGAATCATTGTTTACATTTCATATGTTTCTTTCTGAAGCAGTCACTGTATTCAGTACTGCTTCAGTTCAGTTCAGTTCAGTCACTCAGTCATCCCCTTCTCCTCCACATTCTTTTAGGAATAAAGAACAAAACTCTTATCTGAAAATACGTTTTATCTCGATTAACACATCCTCTTTCTAAAATCACTGATAACACTATCTTGTACAATGTCCATGAAAATATATCTTTAACCTCAAAAGTGATCTTTTACACTCTGGTTAGCAATTACAATTTTGTAAAAATAATTTGCCTTTTCTTTTTAATTATTTTTATTTCTATTTACTTGATTATTAGTATGGATTTTGTAACGATACTTTTTAAAATGTGCAAACCTTTCCAATCTAATTTACCAACCTACAAGTCTAAAGGAAAGCAGGCTTTGGTCAATACACAGAAATAGGTCCTCTATATGTTTGTGGAGGGAAAGAAAATAAGCATCTCCGTTTCCTGGAAATAGAGTAAGTCACCTTGGGTCTACTTGCCTCCTACCTGGTAGAAGTTGAGAGGAAAGTTATATCAACCAAAGATTCTCCTGGAGGGAAGTGACAAGCTCACGTTGGTCACTTCTTTTTTGCCATGATTTTAATAGGCATTTTTCTGGAAACAGGAGAAAATTGACTGGAAGCTCTATGAGGAAAAACCACTGTTGCTAGTGATGGGACCAGCAGATTTATATAAGGCCGCTGGCTGTGAAAAGCAGCCTAGAATGGACTAAAGAAAAGTCCAGCTCCATAGGAAAAAGTTCAATAGGGCAAACTTCTTATGTGTGTGTTTTTTTTGCTTTTTTTTTTTTTAATCCAAGGCAAATCCATTTATCTCTGAGTTATTCTGCTTTCTGCTTTCTTTTAACTCCCCTTCTTTCTGTTGCTTAAATCTCAAGTAATTTCCTGTGCTTCCCGCTTTAGGAGTTGTGGTGCACTAAACCTCAGCCTTTATTTGTGCTTGTGTTCCATGCAGATGGGTGGTCTCTTGAAAGCATATCATCAGGTTAAGACGTGCAGCTGTAAGCATTCCCATTCTAGCTCAGATCATAGCTAAGAAGATGTGGCAGTTTGAAAATCTTGTGTTTGGTTTAGAGAAAGAAAATGGTACCAGATCCATTCATTCCCTTACTCACTACTCACTGATCAAATATTTTACACACCTTTTATGTATTAGGTGTTATGCTGGGCATCCCAAAGATGGGACAATCCATCTTCTACCCTGAAGAGTCTTACAATGTTGTAAGGAGGCAGGCATGGAAAAAAAATATTAAAATACATTGAGTGACTCAAAAATATATTGAGCTGATTGCTTTATTGGAGACATTAGCAAGGACAGTGGAAATACAAGGTGGGGAGATCCTAAGCTTTGCCTGGGAATTGCCCAGGAATTCCAGGGGAGCTTCACACAGCTGAAACTTGAGGGATGAGCAAGAAGTTAGCAGATAGACAAGAAGAAAGGGTGTTTCAGACAGAATTACTCACAGAAGTGAGAAGAAAAGAAGAGCAAGACATGTCTGAGGAGCTGTAGGAGAATCAGTTCTGTGTCTCTGGAGCTAAAAATGAAGGTGGAAGTTATCTGGAAGTGAGGCTGCACAGATGGGCAGGAACCACCTTAGGAAGTCTTGGTCCCCCAAACTAGATTGTTTAGATTTTATACTGAAAGCAATGGAGATCTCCTGACAATATATGAGCAAAGAAGTGAAAGACTCAGATTTGCATGCTGGAAGATCACACTGCAGCAGAGTGAAGAATGGATTGAGGACAGTGATGCTTAAGGCAAAGAGGTTAGTAAGAAGAATGATGCTTGAACTGTGGCAGTGGCAGCAGGGATGGAGAGGAGGCAGGGGGACAGAATTGAGAGAAGTTTAGACTACACTAATTATTGTTAAAGACCTCACGCTGGCTTCTTTCTATTCTTATATATTACTTAGTCTTAGAGATTTTTTTTTTCTAGATCTGAAATGATCTTATTTACAGTTAAACTTAATATGGAAAACATGCCAATATTCAATACAGTTCAGTTCAGTTCAGTCATATAGTCGTGTCTGACTCTCTGCTTCCCCATGGACTGCAGCACGGCAAGCTTCTCTATCACCAATTCCTGGAGCTTGCTCAAACTCATGTCCATCGAGTCGGTGATGCCATCCATCCATCTCATCTTCTGTTGTCCCCTTCTCGTCCTGCCTTCAGTCTTTTCCAGCATCAGGGTCTTTTCCAAAGAGTCAGCTCTTTGCATCAGGCAGCCGAAGTATGGAGCTTCGGCTTTAGCATCAGCCCTTCCAATGAATATTCAGGACTGGTTTCCTTTAGGATTGATTGGTTCTATCTCCTTGCAGTCCAAGGGACTCTCAAGAGTCTTCTCCAACACCACAGTCCAAAGCATCAATTCTTCAGAACTCAGCTTTCTTTATAGTCCAACTCTCACATCCATACATGACCACTGGAAAAACCATAGCTTTGACTAGATGGACCTTTGTCAGCAAAGAAATGTCTCTGCTTTTTAATATGCTGTCTAGGTTGGTCATAGCTTTTCTTCTAAGGAGCATCTTTTAATTTCATGGCTGCAGTCACCATCTGCAGTGATTTTGGAGCCAAAATAAATAAAGCCTGTCACTGTTTCCATTGTTTCCCCATCTATTTGCCATGAAGTGATGGGACCAGATGCCATGATCTTCGTTTTTTGAATGGTGAGTTTTAAGCCGGTTTTTTCACTCTCCTCTTTCACTTTCATCAAGAGGCTCTTTATTTCCTTTTCACTTTCTGCAGAGTGGTGACATCTGCATATTTGAGGTTGTTGATATTTCTCCCGGCAATCCTAATTCCAGCTTTGTGCTAATCCAGCCTGGCATTTTGCCTGATGTACTCTGCATACAAGTTAAATAAGCAAGGTGACAATATACAGCCTGACAAATTCCTTTCCAATTTGGAACCAGTCCATTGTTCCATGTCCAGTTCTAACTGTTGCTTCTTGACCTCTTTATGGATTTCTCAGGAGGTAGTCTGGTATTCCCATCTCTTGAAGAATTTTCCACACTTTGTTGTGATCCACACAGTCAAAGGCTTTAGCATAGTCAATGAAGAAGTAGATGTTTTTCTGGAATTCTCTTGCCTTTTTTTATGATTCAACGGATGTTGGCAATTTGATCTTTGATTCCTCTGTCTTTTCTAAATCCAGCTTTAACCTCTGGAAGTTCATGGTTACTTACTATTGAAGCCTAGCTTGGGGAGTTTTGAGCATTACTTTGCTAGCATGTGAGATGAGTGCAATTGTGTGGTCATTTGAACATTCTTCGGCACTGCCTTTCTTTGGGATTGGAATTAAAACTGACCTTTTCCAGTTCTGTGGTCACTGCTGAGTTTTCTGAATTTGCTGGCATATTGAGTGCAGCACTTTCACACCATCATCTTTTAGGGTTTGAAATAGTTCAGATGGAATTCCATCACCTCCACTAGCTTTGTTCGTAGTGATGCTTCCTGAGACCCACTTGACTTTGCACTCCAGGATGTCTGGCTCTAGGTGAGTGATCACAGCATCAAGATTATCTGGGTTTTTAAGATCTTTTTTGTACAGTTCTTCTGTGTATTATTGTCACCTATTCTTAATATCTTCTTCTTCTGTTAGGTCCATACCTATCCTTTATTGTGCCTTTATTGTTTCTATCCTTTATTGTGCTCATCTTTGCATGAAATGTTTTCTTGGTATCTCTAATTTTCTTGAAGAGATCTCTAGTCTTTCCCATTCTGTTGCTTTCCTCTACTTCATTGCATTGTTCACTTAGGAAGGCTTTCTTCTCCTTGCTATTCTTTGGAACTCTGCATTCAGATACTTATATCTTTCCTTTTCTCCTTTGCCTTTTGCTTCTCTTCTTTTCATAGCTGTTTGTAAGGCCTCCTTAGACAACCATTTTGCCTTTTTGCATTTCTTTTTCTTGGGGATAGTTTTGATCACCGTCTCTGTACAATGTTACGAACCTTCATCCATAGTTCATCAGGCACTCTGTCTATCAGATCTAATCCCTTGAATCTATTTGTCACTTCCACTGTATAATCGTAAGGGATTTGATTTAGGTCATACCTGAATGGTGTAGCGGTTTTCCCTACTTTCTTCAATTTAAGTCTGAATGTGGCAATGAGGAGTTCTTGATCTGAGCCACAGTCAGCTCCTGGTCTTGTTTTTGCTGACTGTATAGAGCTTCTCCTTCTTTGGCTGCAAAGAATATAATCAATCTGATTTTGGTATTGACCATCGATAATGTCTATGTGTAGAGTCGTCTCTTGTGTAGGGTGTTTGCTATGACCAGTGTGTTCTCTTGGCAAAACTCTGTTAGCCTTTGCCTTGCTTCATTTTGTTCACCAAGGTCAAACTTGCCTGCTACCCCAGGTATCTCGACTTCCTACTTTTGCATTCCAGTCCCCTATGATGAAAAGGACATGTTTCTTTTGGTTTTAGTTCTAGACGGTCTTGTAGATCATCATAGAACTGTTCAACTTCAGCTTCTTCAGCAATAGTGGTTGGGGCATAGACTTGGATTACTGTGATGTTGTATGGTTTGCTTTGGAAACAAACAGAAATCATTCTGTTGTTTTTGAGATTGCACCCAAGTACTGCATTTCAGACTCTTGTTGACTATGAGGGCTATTCCATTTCTTCTAAGGGTTTCTTTCCCATTGTAGTAGATATAATGGTCATCTGAATTAAATTCGCCCATTCCAGTCCATTTTAGTTCACTGATTCCTAAAATGTCAATGTTCACTCTTGCCATCTCCTGTTTGACCACTTCTAATTTATCTTGATACATGGACCTAACATTCCAGGTTTGTATGCAATATTGTTCTTTACAGCATCAGGCTTTACTTCCATCACTAGTCACATCCACAACTGGGCATTGTTTTCTCTCTGGTTCAGCCTCTTCATTCTTTCTGGAGCTATTTCTCTTTATTTCTGAGCCTTTCCCTCAACACCTGTTACTTTTCCTGCATTACTTAACTTTCTTTGAGGTAGGGCCTCCATCCACCCAAATTCAGATCTGGAATCATTCTTATCCTCTTGACCTCTAGGCCCTTATCTTCCCCATCTAGTCAGTCACCAAATTCTTTCAGTTTTACCTCCTAAGTAGTCTTGACGGTGTTCTTTCCACACTACTACTCTGACCTAGTTAAAAAATGCATCTCTTTCTTTAACTACTGAAATAACTCCCACTACTTTCCCCTCCAATCTATCCCCCAGAGAATTTGTTGTTGTTCAGTTGCTAAGTTGTATCTGACTCTTTGTGACCCCATGGACTGCAGTATGCCAGGCTTCCCTGCCCTTCACTCTCTCCCAGAGTTTGCTCAAACTCATGTCCATTGAATCAGTAATGCCATCCAACCATCCTATCCTCTGTTCTATGATGACCTACAAAACCTTCTAGAAATAACACCAAAAGAAACATGTCTTTCTTTGTGGCCAAAGTATTGGAGCTTCAGCTTTAGCATCAGTCCTTCCAATGAATATTCAGGGTTGATTTCCTTTAGTATTTATTGGTTTGATCTCCTTGCAGTTCAAGGGACTATCAAGAGTCTTCTCCAGCACCACAGTTCAAAAGCATTCATTCTTCAGCATTAATTCTTCTTTATGCTACAGCTCTCACATCCATACATGACTACTGGAAAAACTATACAACGGACTGGACCTTTGCCAACAAAGTGATGTCTCTGCTTTTTAATATGCTGTGTATGGGATTCCCTGGTGGCTCAGAGAGTAAAGCGTCTGCCTGCAATGTGGGATACCCGGGTTCGATCCCTGGGCGGGAAGATCCCCTGGAGAAGGAAATGGCAACCAACTTCAGTATTCTTGCCTGGAGAATCCCACGGACAGAGGAGCCTGGCGGGCTACAGTCCACGGAGTTGCAAAGAGTCGGACACGACTGAGCAACTTCACTTTCACTTCACTATGTTTGTCAAAGCTTTTCTTCCAAGGAGCAAGTGTCTTTTAATTTCATGGCTGCAGTCACCATCTGCAATGGTTTTGGAGCCCAAGCAAATAGAATAACCCAGATAATCTAAAATGGGAGGCTGACCATGACTGTGACTCCCCTTCTAGGTGCTACTTCATCATTTATTCAAGTCTAGACTCCTTGGCATAGCGTGACATTCTATTGGTAACATCTCCTTTTCACAGCATGTTCTAGCAGTACTAAGCTACATAAAGTCCCCTGAGTAAGCAAGCATAGGCATGCTTTTGTGTTAGACTGGCTGAGTTAATAGATCCCTTTCTCTGCATCCTGTATCACTCCATCTTCCATACCATATTTAAATGAGTCACACTTACTCTTCCAAATCAGGCTGCAGGGAACAAATCTTACTCATATTTGGTATTGTAGAGCTCAGCATTTGTTCCTTAATTCAGTGAATATTTATCAAACATCTACTACCCTCAGGATTCTGAGAAAACAGCAGTGAACAAAATTAAGTCTCAGCCTCATGGGTGTTACATTCTCGTGAGGGGACGCCGGGAGATGGCCTACACAATGGACACTTAGGGTGAACATTTTTCTAGTGCTGATGGTGAAAAATTTTGAAAATCAGGCAAATGAAAGAGTCTTCTTAAACCACTGTCTAAGCATATGTCTGGAGCATAGCTCTGACTCATTTTTCCTTTAAACAAGTATGGGTGGTGACTAAGACAACCTAAGCAACAGATTTAACTGTCCTAACTGGGGATCCTGTGGTCTTCAGTAAATGATAATTCTCCTAACTAGCAGAAAACATGTTCCCATGTATGTGGAAATATAACCTTATATTCAAACAACCCTCTGGGGTAATAAGGAATGAATAACATCCTGCTGAATTAGACATTAAGAAAAGGCTATAGAAAATTAAAGATTTTTAAAGATACCATAAAATATCATCATATTAGTAAGCTATTTCCTTCACTTACAAACCCTATTCTCTTTATATTGGAAGATGAAAATTGATATCCTTCCTCTTTCTGTAAAATATGCTTATTAGACAACTTCCTAAACAATTTTTATTCTTGGATGATGTAATAGATTAGTCACTATTTTTCTAAAAAGGAATGGCTAAAGACAATAAAATTATTAAAAGGAATATATAAAGTTTGAAGTAACTGTTCTCTTCCTTGCTGTCCCCATTTAAATTAGTTTTCTCAGTTAAATATATTGCTTGATTTCTAAATATCTATAGTTTTTTCTTTGCTGATTAACTTCCTCATGAGCATCCATGATTTTCCAAACATAAAAGCCCATTACCCATGCAACCTTAAGGAGCTCTTCTACCTTCGAGTAGTAAATTTCACTGATTTCCCTGCTTATTTCTAGAGCTCTTCTACATCTCTGTATAGCTGTCTTACAGGTGACTCAAACTAAACATGCCTGTTTCCCCAACCTGTAGCAATCCTTCTCCTCCCACTGTGGAAAGGACACAGCTCAGTAAGGGATACCACCATTTATACAGCCACTCAAGCCAAAAATCTGGCATCGTCCTTGATTTTCTCCTTCTCTTCCTTACCTCCATATTCATTCTGTCTCTAGTTCCCATTGATTTTTTCTCCAAATGTCTCTCAAATCTGCTGTGTCAGCCTTTCTACCATCTCCCTGGTTCTAGCCCTGATACTGACCCTCATAATTTTTCACCTGGATTACTGCTTTATAATCAGTCACTGACCATTTATGCTTAGTCACTCAGGCATGTCGGACTCTTTGTGACCCCCTGGACTGTACCCTGCCAAGCTTCTCTGTTCATGGGATTCTCCAAGCAAGAATACTGGAGTGGGTTGCCATTTCCTTCTCCAGGGGATCTTCCTGACCCAGGGATCGAACCCAGATCTCTGGCTTTACAGGTGGATTCTTTACTGCCTGGGCCACTAGAGAAGCCCTAGTGCATTATTCCCATGTCTATCCAGCAGATAGAGTGATCTTTTCAAAATTTCAGTTTTAATACGTTATGGCCTAATTGACAATACTGAATGTCCTTTTATTGCCAACAAGGCAGAGAACAAATTCCTCACTGTGGCTTCTGGGCCCCTCATGACCTGGCCCCTGCCTACCTGTCCAACATCATCTCTCACCACTCTCCTCACAATCAAGCTATATCCAAATGTGCAGATGTCTTTAATGCCACCGTACTTTCAAACTCTTTATCTTTGTGCAAGCTGTTTCTGTGACTTACCACATACCCCTTCTCCTTCTCTTGTAAAAGAAGGTCTTCTCTGACTTTGATTTAGGTTAAGTTTCCCTTCTGTTTGTTTCCCGCACCCATCTCGTTTAATGACCATTGTTCCACACCTGTCTTCCACTAGAATATAAGGGCTAGGAGGAGGGGCCGGGTCTGTTTTCCTGATTCCAGTACCCTTAGCGCTAAGCACAATGTAGTCAGAATAAATATTTGTTAGCTAAATATATAGTATGATTCAAACTGAAAACACTATTGAAAAGAATCGTGAGTGAACATAATTATTAGAAAACATATTTTTTCCCAAAGGTATAAATGGTCACATTTGACCTCTGGTAATATCTGCAACATTCCAGAGTTTAAATCCTAAGTGTTAAATCTGTAGTCATATTTGCACTTCATCAGACCCACAGCCCAGGCTGGTGTTAGCTGCCCAGTTTGACATCTGGGCTGACTCATTTTAATTTGGCTGTTTGAGGTTAGCTGCTGTTGTGCCTTGTGTTGTCAGTCATTTGCCTCTTAGGTCAGAATTTCACTGATTGGAAGGAAGAAAACAATAGCCTTCAGAAGACTAATTTTTCCATCTTTTAGCAGAAAACAACTAACTTTCTTCTCCACAAGTATTCTTTCAGATTGTTTAATTTTTTTTTTACAAGAAAATAAAACAGTGAATGGGACTTGAGGCTATATCCCTAAACTTTATACTTATCCTCAGTTGATAAAAATTTTAATATATGATCTTTGAAAATAAAAACTGAGTTTTTCACAAATGCTGAAAACTAAGATCGAGCATCTAAACCTCCTTTTGTGAATTCAACAATTGTTCACCAGATACTTCAGGTTGTGAGGAGTGCTGTGGTGGAATTATATTTTGATGTAATCATAATGTGCTTTGATCCTTCTCATTACCCTGTGATCCTTCAGACAACAGCTGGGCCTTCTGCTTGTATGTGTCAGGGAAGGGTTTTTACAGAACAGCACAGTAGAAAAACATCCTGGACTTAAAATTCTAAACCCTGAAAGACTTGGAGCATGACGTTTTTAAAAACCATATAATCAGTTGGAACATGTCTTCCACCCCCAGATTAGATAAAGAAACTATGCCAAGAGAAAAGACAGGGAGCAAAGAAGAGAAGAGGGGAGAGGAGAAGAGAAGGGAAAGGGGAGGGGAAGGGAGAGAGCAGAGCAGGAAGGAGGGGAGCTTGGAAGAAGAAGAGGGGAAGGGAGAGCCAGAGGGAAGCAAAAGGATGAGATGCTGGGGTACAGGGCCCACTTCCAGACCTCCCTGGGCTCTATCTCCTGATAGGTTGGGAATATAAGAGTACATGAGAACTCATTCTATCTTTCCCTCGTATGCTTGTGAAAAACAACAAGGGATCAGAGTTTCCCTATGCTCATCATTGTACCAGCTAAAATCTAATGAGGAAAATAAAAACAACTCTTGTTTGAAACTGAGGAAATATAATCGTGAGAGAAAACTGACTAATAGGTATTAGACACCTTAGGAGCCTAATGGAATAAGGACAAAATCTAGATATTAGCAGTAGCAGGAAGCCAGTACCATGCCTATGCTGGAAGGACAATGGAAAGAGATAGTGTTTCTGACAGCCCAAAGTCCAAGGTCATGTGGGAAACTGGAACCACAACAATCCTGACCAAAGGGAGTAGATCACAAAAGAAATGCAGCTGATAATAATAATGCAGGGAAAGGTGGACAAAAACCCTGGCCTCTCTCTGCTTCCGACCCTCCTGTTGTTCATAGATATTTTACAAGCACCAAACCCAGCTGGAATCTAACTGACATGTCAGCCACTCTGTAGGAGAGTAAGAAGGGTGAGGCATGGGTCTGAGAACAAATACACCCAGATGTAAAAGTGGGAAATGTCTGCAGGGGATGTCTGGGACTGTGGGCCTAAGAAGGCCTCACAGAGTCCCACACCTCAGGATGACCCAAAGGGGCCCAGAGCAAGGCACATACGACAGGGGAGCCCCAAAACTTGAGGGGACCTTGGAGCTGGGACAGGTAATATAGATCTGGGATTTCCCTGGAAGGAAACCAAAGACCAGATGGGCTGTCAAAAGACAGCATTGAGAAGACCAGGCTTGATTTCACCGTAATGAGTTGACTACATGTAATTATCCCAACTTCCCCATCTCATTCTACATTTAGACAAGACTCCAACACTCCTTAGTTGGTAAAGAAGCTGCCTGCAATGCCAGAGACGTAGGTTTGGTTCCTGGGTTGGGAAGATCCCCTGGAGAAGGAAATGACAAACCACTCCAGTATTCTTGCCTGGAGAATCCCATGGACAGAGGAGCCTGGCAGGCTACAGTCCATGGGGTCGCAAGATTCAGACACAACTTAGCAACTAAACCACCACCAACAACAACATTCCAAGAAAGAGGAGAGGAGACCAGCTAGCAGAATGGAGGCCAAATCTAAATTCACTCTTAGGTAAAGAAGAGAAAGAACTGTACCAATAAACACACACAGTTCTTTATTTAAAAGAGGCTACTGAATGTGGGGGAAAGATGGACATATAACACAGGTATCAGTAATGTGGTGAGAAAGAGGTCATGGTAAAGGAAACACTGAGGTGCAGATGTACACAGAGAAGTTGCTGTATTTGCCTGTACGGTAGGACTTCTCAGAGAAGGCCTCAGAGACAGTGGTATCTGATGAGACTGAGGGATGACTAGGGATTTAGCAAGCAGATGGGGGAGAGATCCTCACCTCTGTTGTCTTCTTCTGTCCCTCCTAATGCTCTGATTTCAAGAGAAGCCAGCATATTTATTGTCTAACTGCAGTCCATTAAAGTCTTTCAGAAACATGACAAATCTCTGGATTTATCTTCATTTTGAATGGAGCAGTGCTGGAAAGGTAGGATGGGTGTGACCTGTGTTTCAGCTCTAATGAGTAGCTACAGCAGCTTGCAGGAAATTAGTTTCTTAAAATATATCCTTTTATAGATTTGAAGAGGCCATTTTTATTCCCCCTCTTGTTTTCATTTTTTAAAAACTTATTTTTTATTGAGGAGGCCATTTTTAGATTTCAGTTTTGAACTAGAGACTTGGATCTAAAAGCACAAAGTAGTCTTTTGGAATGTGTAATCCACAAGGGAAATATATTTAAGCGATCTAAAATATATCTTCACAATGAGCAAATGTCCATAGTTGAAACAAATTTCAGATCTAACAGTCTGATCTGTCAGGACTTTCCTGCAAATATTGTATTTTGCCATTTTTTGAAGTAGAAACAAAACCATTGATTTACAAATAACCTCAACCATCACTATTCCAGAAAAAAATTTCCCAAACTTACCCTTTATAATCCAATAATTTAAGAAACAAATAATTGTTGTTCTCTCCATTGTTTACAAAATAGAAATGATTGTGTTACAGAAAACAATAGAAGTCTTTTTTTTTCTTACCTCATTAGAGATGTCTGTTCCAGAGAGATCAACCGATACCAACGAAAAGATGTTTGCAATAAATTCAACTCCTAGGTCAGTCAGATGTTCACAATTTCGTAAATTCAAGTAGTTTAAATTATAGCACCTGAAAGAAAGTAGCATGAAAAATTACCTTAAACTTTTCATCACCCTGTCAAATAGCAATTTCTTTGCATAAAAACCATCTGGGGAAAGCAAATGCTATTTAAACAAGGATTTTATTTTTCTCATCATAATGTTAATGTTAATAGTAAGCTTAAAAGTGGACAATACACAGCTGAATGAAATATTTTTTCTGTGATTTCATTTCATATTGCAATTTCTGATAAGAAAAAAATATTGCATGCATGCAAAAAAACTCATATATATAAATACCAAGATGAATAACCACTAAAAGGACAAATTTAAATCTCTCCTTTTCCTTACACATTTACTACAAGAATTGAACTTCACCCTGTAGTGTACACAAGACCTTTGACAAGTAAAGAGGATCAAGAATAAATTCACCCACTAGAATATCCCTTGGGATACACTGGAGTAGAGGTTTCCATAGAGACAATGTCCTTGAAAAAGACACGTAAGTCACCCAGGTATAGCTATTTATAACTTCTTGAGTGATTCCATCTCAAACTTTCTCCAAGGTGATATTAGTAATAAACAGAGATAGAAAATATTAATCTATGACTCCAATATCTTACTTGGTTTAACCGAATATTGGACCAGCTTCTAGGCATCCCTGATATTTTCCAAATGGCTTCAAAAGTCCATCTCTGATCTCTCATATCAACAGATATACAGCTACTAATAATATATGTAATATTATTGTTTTATCGTACCGTTCTGATAGTTTTGCCATGGAGGCATCACCCAGGTGGATACAGTTACTTAAGTTTAATTCTCTTATCTTTGTGCTTGCAGGACCATCAAGAAATTGCTTTAGTCCTGTATCACCAATTCTGTAGGAAAGAAAAAGGAAAGCTCTACATGTGATTTTATGTATAAATATGTACAGTACTATTAAAATAAGAGCTACTACATCCAGTACATTTCAGAATGGCAAGGTAATATCTATATCTGGTATTTTGTCCACATTTGTAAACCAAATTTGGTTATATAGCTTTTACTTTAATATAAAATATACAAATGATAGTAATAGATGTATTAATAAAAATGCTATTCCTGTTCATTTGTTCATTTAATTATGTGGCATGACTATTAATAAAACAGATGGCCTGCAAAGTTTCTTCCCTGAAGTTAAAATCTGATCATGTTAAATAGTGCCTGTTGCAATCTCCTGCAAAAGAAAAAGACCAAAACTTAGGATACGGAGAACCAATACTTACAATCAAACTACTATCAAAATCTTGGAGGAATTTCCACTAAGCACAAGTCAGTTTAGCTGGACTAGAAAAAAACCCAGTAAGTTACGTATAGATCCTTTCTGAAGCAGACAAAACCTGATGCTGTAGGAAGACCTTGATCTCAGCCTTCCCACACTGTCCTTAATCAGAGACACCTGTGTGTCAGTGCCACCCCCTCCCATAAGTCCTGCTTTATAACCACTCTCTAAATTATAGTCAACAAGAAACACACTTTTAATAAAATGACAACAAGAAGAAAATTGTGAAGTAGCATTGCTGCAGCTGCGGCTGCTAAGTCGCTTCAGTCGTGTCCGACTCTGTGCGACCCCATAGACGGCAGCCCACCAGGCTCCCCCGTCCCTGGGATTCTCCAGGCAAGAACACTGGAGTGGTTGCCATTTCCTTCTCCAATGCAGGAAAGTGAAAAGTGAAAGTGAAGTCATTCAGTCGTGCCCAAGTCTTAGTGACCCCATGGACTGCAGCCTACTAGGCTGTCCATCCATGGGATTTTCCAGGCAAGAATATTGGAGTGGGTTACCATCGCCTTCAAAGCAAATTAAATAAAATTAACACAGGGAAGGCAATTCAGTTAAAATTCTATGCTAGTAAAAATATTAAATAAGACTAACAGGGTAGTTTTATATTGATTAGGATTAACCCTCAATGAAGAGAATATGGATGGATGTGGAATTTGGAGATCATATTCTTTCCTGCCATGAAATTATGTACAATGAAATGGTGTAATAATGTGGCAATTTAAAATATGTGTGTGATCTAGCAACTTATGAATATGTTATGTGTTAAAAAAATCTTACTATCCATTGAAATTAACACAACATTGTAAATCAACTATACTTCAATAAAATAAATTTTTTAAAAAATCAGATTGGTCTTGGATTTCTTCTCTGCAAGAGAAATACCAAACATATAAATATAACAGTATAAACAGTGTTAATAAAATATCAATTATAAATATATTTTCTGTTATAGAGGAAAAATCCAAGGCCAGTCTGACTTTTTTTTCTGGTAATTTGATTTTTTTTTTTTAGCATTTTAAATCAATTTATTTGCTTCAGAACATTTATAGTCAATTCCGGGCTTCCTGGTTAGCTCAGCTGGTAAAGAATCCTCCTGCAATGCAGGAGACCCTGGTTTGATTCCTGGGTCAGGAAGATCCCCTGGAGGAGGGCTTGGCAATCCACTCCAGTATTCTTGCCTGAAGAATCCCCATGGACAGAGGAGCCGGGTGGGCTACAGTCCATAGGGTCGCAAAGAGTCGGACACGACTGAGCAACTAAACACACACACACAGGCAAAATCATGTTTATGGTCATTTGGTAAATGGTCATATGGTAAATTGGTAAATGGTCATATGGTAAATCAAATCTTAACTCTAAATTTTGGTTGCCTTTGAATATGGATTACAAATTTCTGAATATTAAGTATATTCATAAGCCTAATCATAAAAAACTAAGTCATCCTACAATCTTTTAAAAAATTACCTTTTAACCAAATAATTCTTATAAATACTACTATGAAGACAAAAATCCAAGTCATGACTTTTTATGCAACATATAGTGTTAGTCGCTCGGTCATGTCTGACTTTGCAAAACATGGGCTGAAGCCTGCCAGGCTCCTCTGTCCATGGAATTCTCTAGGCAAGAATACTGGAGTGGGTAGCCATTCCCTTCTTTAGGGGATCTTCTGGACCCACAGATTGAACCCGGGTCTCCTGCATTACAGGCAGATTCTTAACCATCTAAACTAGCAGGGAAGCCCCTTCATGCAAACATAATATAGCATAAATACAAACTGAAGGAAAAATAATTAGGAATTCAAAAAGAACATAATTAAGGTACAATTTTGTATTAGACTTGGCTTTTGACAAACAAAAATGGGTCATGAAAATTAATATAATTAATGTAATTTAAATTCCATGGACTATTAAAGTATATTCAACATGATAAACAACTTAACCATCAACTTTCCCATCAGCCTTACCCCTAAATAAAGACTCCAAAAGATAGAGGTCACATTTTTGTACCATGATGTTATAAAACTAAACGTTAGTTACAAAATTATAATTAAACTACTTAGATATCTGAATACATTTTTAGTAAAAAAGTCTTGGACAAAGAAAGAGAAACTCAAGTAAGTATTATAAAACTATATATCTTTCCAAAATTTATGTATTTAACATAATTTCAATTACTATCTCAATAGGATTTTTTTCTGAAATGTGACAAAAGTATTCCAACATTCATTTGGAAGAATAAACTGGCAAAAATATCTAATAATTTAAAAGAAGACAACTCATGAAGAGAATTTCAGTCTGTTAGATATTAGAATATATTTTGTTGTTGTTCAGTCGCCCAGTCCTGTCTGACGCTTTGCAATCCCATGGACTGCAGCATGCCAGACTTCCCCGTCCCTCACCATCTCTCAGAGTGCCCAAGTTCATGTTCATTGGATCGGTGATGCCATCCAGCTGTCTCATCCTCTGATGCCCTCTTCTCTTTCTGCCCTCAATCTTTCCCAGCATCAGGGACTTTTCCAATGAGTCATCTGTTCACATCAGATGACCACAATACTGGAGCTTCAGCTTTGGCATCAGTCCTTCCAGTGAATATTCAGGGTTGTTCTCCCTTAAGATTGACTGGTTTGCTCTCCTTGCTGTTCGAGGGACTTTCAGGAGTCTTCCCAGCACCACAGTTCAAAGGCATCAATTCTTTGGCATTCTGCCTTCTTTATGGTCCAGCTCTCTCAAACATATGTGACCACTGGGAAGACCATAGCCTTGACTATGTGAACCTTTGTCAGCAGAGTAATGTCTCTGCTTTTCAATACACTGTCTAGGTTTGTCATCGCTTTCCTGGCAAGAAGCAATCATCTTCTGATTTCATGGACTTCCCTGGTAGCTCAGATGGTAAAGAATTTATTAAAGTATAATGATAATAGATAACACTTACTGAGTGTTTATTAAGTGTCAGACACTATTCTAAACATATTATATGAATTGATTTATTTTATCCTCACAACAATCCTGAGTATATACTCTTTATTTCCCCCATTTTTACAGATGAAATACTGTGCAAGATTAGATAGAAGACAGATGAATGATTGAAAGAGAAAAAATTGCCTGAAAACACACGTTTATACACACACACACACATACACATACTGACATGAATCTGTGTTTATATGTATGTATATATAAATTTATATGATAGTCCAGGAAGCATAAATGTCAATAGAAAGGATTATTTCACATAATGGCCAAGCTGATGAGTTAATGTAGTTAGTTGTAAACCTGGCTGTGCATCAAAAGCACCCATGTTGCTTTTTTCAAAAATATGGAAGTTGGTGTTCCATCGGTAGATATTCAGATTCAGTAGCTCTGGGATAGAGCTTGGGCATGTGTAGTTTTATTCAGCTCTCCAGGTGATTCTGATGCTCTGGAATTTTCATTTTAAATCATGAATATTTTTAAAATGTAGCTTTCAAAAATAAATAAATAAATAAATAAAATGTAGCTTTCTATTACTGATTCCTAATATAATTGCTCTGTAGTAAGAGAATATAGTTTCTTGATACCAGTACTATCCAAGTTGTGAGGACTTGCTTTAAAACTTTATACACAGTCCTTTTTTTGAAGGATTGATATGTGGTTGAGAAAAATATATGCTTTGATTTCTCAAATTTCCCATTTTAAGTGTATCTTCTATAGATGAATTTTTAAAAATCTAATCTAAAACTCTAATATTAAACCTCCCCTATCTTGTTATACTCTATTATATTTTTCTTTTTATTTTTTCACTCTGCTACCATATCTTCAGTTATCTTCCAATTTTGTATTTCTCTCTTCACTGAGTTCTAGTCTGCTGATTAGCAATCCATTTTATTTCAATAACTATATCATATTTTTTTATTTCTAAAAGTTAGTTTTTCAAGTTGTTGTTGTACAGTCATTAAGCCATGTCTGACTCTTTGCGACCCCATGGACTGCAGCACACTAATCTTCCCTGTCCTTTACTATTTCCTGGAGTTTGCTCAAACTCTTATCCATTGAATCAGTGATGCCATCCAACCATCTCATCTTCTGTCGTCACCTTCTCCTCCTGTCTTCAATCTATGCCAGCATCAGGGTCTTTTCCAAAGAGTTGGCTCTTTGTATCAAGTAGCCAAAGTATTAGAGCTTCAGCTTCAGCATTAGTCCTTCCAGTGAATATTCAGGGTTTATTTCCTTTAGGATTGACTGGTTTTATCTCCTTGCTGTCCAAGGAACTCTTGAGAGTTTTCTATAGTACCACAGTTTGAAAGTATCAGTTCTTTGGCACTCAGCCTTCTTTATGGTCAAACTCTCACATCCATACCTAACTACTGGAAAAACCATAGCTTTGATTATATGGACCTTTGTAGTCAAAGTGATGTCTCTGCTTTTCAGTATGTTCTGTAGGTTTGTCATAGGTTTGTCACATTTTCTTCCAAGGAGCCAATGTCTACTTCCATGGCTAGTCTAGTTATTTTTATCATATTTTGTTGCCTGCTCATATTTCTGGTTCCATTATCTATTTATTCAAACATTTTACACATAGTTACTTAATATTCTATGATTAATTCTTCTAATATCTGAATTACTCAGCTCAAATGTATACTGCATATCTTTGTACACTTGATGACTCATATCTTCATACATTTGATGGTCTTTAATTGTGAGCATCTATTTATTTGATCTTAATCTATGGGAACCCTGGATGCTTAAAGAGAAGATGCTTTCCTTCAAAAAAGCTTGCAGATAACTTCTTCCAGGGGCTTGGGTACTATCTACTTGAGACTGTTTTGTCCCTTTTGAAGGGTCCAAACACTGCAGAAGTCTCATCCTGCTTCCCTATCTTGAGTCTTACTAAAATTGATTATCTCAATGTCAGTGTTGAACATTTATGCTAATAGCAGCTCCACCTTTTATGTTTGCTTGCCCTCCACTCTCCATCTCAGAGAGTCTGCTCATTGAGAGGATGGTGATGAATCATGAACTACATATTTCTCTTACTCTTTGTAGGCTCAGCAATGTATTGGAAGTATGTTTCATCAAGAATCTAAATTGTTTGTATTAATAGCAAGGAGTCCTTTGAAGTGTTTTGTCAACTATACTGCTAGAAGCATAAAAACCTCCATTTATTTTTAAAATTAATTAACCTACAGAAGCCTGAGTGAAATATATGACTGCAATTCAATTTTATTTCATGTTAATACAAATAGGATTAACTGTTATGTTCTTAGTTGCTCAATTGTGTCCGACTCTTTGCGACCCCATGGACTGCAGCCCACCAGCTTCCTCTGTCCATGGGGATTCTCCAGGAAAGAATATTGGAATGGGTTGCCATGCCCTCCTCCAGGGGAATCCTATCCCAACCCAAGGATAGAACCCAGGTCTCCCGTACTGCAGGTGGATTCTTTACCAGCTGAGCCACCAGGGAAGTCCATTAGCTGTTGTATAATAGCTTCCATATTGTGCTTCCATCATGATGCCAGCTTGTTCATGAGCTTGCAACTACAAGATATCAGCTGGGGCTTTAGTCATCTGCAGGATTTACTGAGTGTGGAGGATCTGCTTCTAAATTCACTTACATGTCTGTTGGTAGGAGGCCTCAATTCCTTATTGGCTATTAACTAGAGGCTTCCTTTCCTAATCCAGGTTTCCCCGTTTCAAATCCTGTCTTTGCCTTCCCTCCCAACCCTCGGTGCCTCCCTATTTTAATAATAGGGACTATGGGTTAAGACTTTGTTTGGCTTAGCTTATTACTCTAACTTGTCTTATGTTATACAAACTATTAACCAATTTCTTTGTAATCACATGCTGTTTTGTTATCTTCTGGCCCCATAATATTTTAAGACATTTACATAGGAAAGAGGCTGAGATATCAATTGGGGAAGACATTTTATCAAGAATTTGATCCTTGCCCCCCTGAGAATGCCAGGTCAGAAGCCTATTTGTAACTCAGGTGAAAAAAACGGTTTCAGTAAGAACTTGCCATCTGTGAGCAGATCCACACAGAGGAAAAATCTAACTAGTACCCAAGAGTAAACACTTCAGTAAGATTGGTTCTTCATAGGCAAGTCAGAAAGTCCATTTGGGAAAAAGACCTATTAACTGAACTAGCTGTGAGAACCTTCACTAGGATAAGTAGCCCACAAATGTTCTAGTGAATTCATTTAATCTTACAAGAGCCTGTGACTCCACATATCCTGAGCATTCCCTGATCATCTCCCCGTGCCCACATATAACTAGTCTGGGTTGGGTGCCCCTCCTTTGTTTTACCACAGAATTCTGCACTTACCTCTACTTAGATCCCTGACTTTCATGTTTACTATACTGACCAATGAACATCTTGAGGAAGCTCAGAACATTCTAGATAATCAGTGTTTCTTGACTGAATGACTGTTTACCTTACACAGTTTGCCAGATTCAACACAGTGAGATGCTTCAAAGGTGAGAGTGATTTGAGGCTACCATCTGTTATTCCCTTGCAGTCTACCATGTAAATGTGACTGATGTTTGGATAACTCTTGTCTATAAGTTTGAAGCATGCATCAGTAATCCTTTTATTTCCTGTTTAAAAAAAAGAAAAAGTTAAGGATTGTATTTGAATCACCACAAGATTAAAAGTAAAAATTAATGCTAAACTACTTTTTATATCTCACACCTTCAAATCGGATCTTTTTGATGTCACAACCAGAAAGAGCTTTGAAAGCACTATCGGAAATATGTGGTGCGCCAATGAGGACTACTGATGAAATACGATGGCATTTCTCAACTAAAGCCTTTAGAAGGGAAAAAATAAAAGGTTAATCAGATTATATAGAACACATTTGTCAAAGTCATGAGATTATTTTTTCTCTCAGTCTTTTCAAAAACGGACACATTAACTATTAAGTTGTCCTATTGTCAAAGAAAATGGGAACTTTTACTTTTTCCAATATACTTTACTACACTTACATTTGAGTAATGTGTAGGAATCAACTAAATGATATCACAAAAGATAGGAATGCATGAGACAATGGAATGCTGAAAGAAATCAGAACCTTTAGAAGCTTAACATGTAGAACCAGATTTAAGGTTTATGCTTAAGCTTACATATGATTTTATAAGATTTGATTGCAATATCATTGAAATAAAAACATCCTAAATGTGAAATGAAGTTTCTTAGGGTATTTAAAGATTCAAATGTTCAAATGTGTGTGTAAATTTCATAATTATATAACATCAACTGCAATGAAAAGCCCATTCATATTTTTCAATAATTCAAGCCACTAGAAAATATGCCTACCAAATGGGACTGAGAAGAAAATGTAGTTTCCAAATACCTACTTTTACACAGTTGTCCGTCAGAGTTGGCATGTCATTGATAGTCAGATGCATTATCCCACTGCAGCTGTTTGCAATGTTCCTGAAGCCTTGAACTGAAATCTGAATTGTACAAAGTTGGTGAAAATGATGGGAGAACCCATTAGCATCACCTCTAATAAAATCCAAAGATAGTAATAACCAAAGATGTGTTATGATTGGTTTACTGTGTTTTAAAATTGAAATCATAACATGCTGCAGACATAAAAAGGAAACACATATTCTAATCTTGATTTCTTTATTTTATTTTTTATATGTATGTTTTGTGAAATGATCACCAGGGTAAGCCTATTTAACTTGTTATTCTATTTTGTATTAAAGTAAAATTCATATAACATAAAATTAGTCACTTAAAGTCTCTTAACTAAGGAGAAATATCAATAACCTCAGATACACAGATGACACCACCCTTATGGCAGGAAGTGAAGAAGAACTAAAGAGCCTCTTGATGAAAGTGAAAGAGGAGAGTGAAAAAGTTGGCTTACAGCTCAACGTTCAGAAAACTAAGATCATGGCATCTGGTCCCATCACTTCATGGCAAATAGATGGGGAAACAGTGGAAACAGTGTCAGACTTTATTTTTCTGGGCTCCAAAATCACTGCAGATGGTGATTGCAGCCATGAAATTAAAAGACACTTACTCCTTGGAAGGAAAGTTATGACCAACCTAGACAGCATATTAAAAAGCAGAGACATCACTTTGTCAACAAAGATCAGTCTAATCAAGGCTATGGTTTTTCCATTGGTCATGTATAGATGTGAGAGTTGGACTATAAAGAAAGCTGAGCACTGAAGAATTGATGCTTTTGAACTGTGGTGTTGGAGAAGACTCTTGAGAGTCCTTTGGACTGCAGGGAGATCCAACCAGTCCATCCTAAAGGAGATCAGTCCTGGATGTTCATTGAAGGGACTGATGTTGAAGCTGAAACTCCAATACTTTGACCACCTGATGCAAAGAGCTGACTCATTGGAAAAGACCCTGATGCTGGGAAAGATTGAGTGTGGGAGGAGAAGGGGACGACAGAGGATGAGATGGTTGGACGGCATCACTGACTCAATAGACATGGGTTTGGGTGGACTTCGGGAGTTGGTGATGGACAGGGATGCCTGGCGTGCTGTGGTTCATGGGGTCACAAAGAGTCGGAGACAACTGAGCAACTGAACTGAACTGAAGTAATCATAGTTTTGAATAGTCACAACTTCTATGTAGTTTCAAAACATATTTATCACCCTAAAAAAAATCCTTTTACGTATTAAGAAGTTGCTCCCCATACACACCTTCCCTAGCCCCTGGCAATCACTAATCTGTTTTCTATCTCTATGGATCTACCTACTGTAAATATTTCTTACAAGTGGAATTATGCAGTATGTGGTCATTTTGTGTCATTTCTTTCACTTGCCCTGATGTTTTTGAAGTTCAAAATATATGTGTCAGTACCTTATTCCTTTTTATGGCTGAATAATATTCTATTTTATGGAGATCCCACATTTTGTTTATCCACTTATCTGTTTTAGATCTTTTGGATATTTTGAATAGTGCTGCTGTGAACATACATGTACATCTATTTGTTTGAATACCAGTTTTAAATTCCTTTGGGTATACACCTAGGAGTGAGATTGCCAGATCATATGGTAATTCTACTTTTAACTTTTTAAAGAACCATCAAAATACTTTCTACAGTGGCTGTACTATTTTACATTCTCACCAGCAATCTACAAGGGTCCTAATTTCTCCACATCTTTGCCAAAACTTATTTTTTATTTTATCATATTTTCCTTTTTCAAAAAATTTCCTGAGTTTGAAGTAGTACCTCATTGTAATTTTGATTTGCATACCCCTAATGACATATGCATTGCAGGCAGATTTTTTACCAGGTGGATACTGGAGTGAGTAGCTTATCCCTTTTCCAGCAGATCTTCCTGACCCAGGAATTGAACTGGGGTCTCCTACATTGCAGGCAGATTCTTTACCAGCTGAGCTACCACGGAAGCCCAATGACTAATGAAATTGAAATTTTTTCATGTGCTTATTAGTCGTTTGAATGTCTTCTTTAGGAAAATGTCCATTCAAGTCCTTTGACTATTTTTTAATTGGTCATTTGTCATTTGTTGAGTTATAAGAGTTCCTGTATATTCTGCTTTCTAGACCCCTGGATATATGACTTGGAAATATTTTGTTCATTCTTTAGGTTGTCTTTTCACTTTTTAATAATGTCCTTTGATACACAAGTTTTTTACTTTGATGAAGTCCATTTTCTCAGCTTTTTCTTTTGTTGCTTATGCTTTTGATGTCATATCTAATAATCCATTGCTAAATCTAAGGTCATGTAGATTTATTCTCAGTGTTTTCTTCTAAGTGTTGTCATTTTAGTTCATATTTAGGTCATTGGTCCATTTTCAGTTAATTTTTGTATATAGTATGAGGTAGGGAACCTACTTCATTTTTTCATGGATAATCCAGTTGTCCAGCACCAGCTGTTGAAGAGAATACTCTTTCCCCAACTGCATGGTCTTGGCACCTGTGTTGGAAATCAGTTGGCTATAACAGTATAGATTAATGGACTCTCAATTCTACATGTCTGTCCTGTGGCAGTACCACACCATTTTGATTACTATAGCTTTGTATGTTGATTTCTTTCAGCTATCATTATCTACATTAATAGAATCAACAGTGGTAGAGAGTGTTCAAAAATAGTTACTGGTCAAAAGACCAAATATATTTCCCTATGAATTACCTTAAAATAACATTGTTATTTAGACTTCATTTCCTAACAAATGGTCATGGATGGGCCATATGATGCTCTGATTCAGTAATGGGAGAGTAAGACTCTTTCCAAAAACAAATATCAGGGGGAACTCTTGTACCAAGTCATCTTCACAATATGACAGGGAGATAGAGGAATAGCAGCCATATATATTATGATCTCAATGTTGTTTTAAAAAATATATATGTCACAGACAAATAGACAAAAAACTAGAAACATTTCAAAATATTGTTTATCTTTGGATATTGAGCTCATGAAAGACTTTTATTTTCTTTTGTGTTTTAAAAATCTTATTTAATGAGCATATAATTCTTCTGTAATCAGAAAAATTGAATAAAAGGAAAGAAGAAGGAAATTCAATCCTCTTCCTCACAGAGTCGGCTTGCAGTCACATACTTAAAGAAATCTAATGTATGCTGAAAGTGAGTATCTACTGAAGACTTCTGCTTCAGGACATGGTCCTTTTAACTTGTTAAAAAGCCAAGCCTCTAGGTGATATTTGGCCTAAAAGTGTCCTGTTAGATGATTTCAAAGACTTCCTGGTAAAGCTCAGGAAAACATTTGTTGAATTCCTCTTACTCCTACTCCTCAATCATGGACTGGAAGAAAAGTTTCTGATCATAGGATCCAAAATGTTCCATGAAAGGCTGTGGTGAGCTCTAGGAGCCTAGTAGGGCTCATAATAGCTATCATTTAAGTAACACTTATTGTTTACCAGGCACTTTTTAAGGCAGTTTTCATATTGTTATTCAGTTACTCAAACGTCCAACTCTGCAATTCCATGCACTTCAGCATGCCAGGCTTCCCAGTCCTTCACTGTCTCCCAGAATTTCCTCAGATTCATGTCCATTGAGTCGGTGATGCTATCCAACATCTTATCCTCTGCTGCCCTTTTCTCCTTTTATGATCAATCTTTCCCAGCATCAGGCTCTTTTCCAATGAGTTGGATCTTCACATAAGGTGGCCAAACTATTAGAGCTTCAGCTCCAATATATTTTCACATAACTGGTCTGTGTCATCCTCACAAGCACCCATTATGATGTGGGTCCTAATGCTACTGTATTAGTCTGGGTTCCCCAGAAAAACAAATCCAATAGGAGACAAGTAGATAGATAGATAGACAGACAGACAAATAGATGGAAAGGGAGGAAGGAAGAAAAAAAATGCATACATAGATACATAAAGTTCTTATAAGGAACTGGCTCAAACAACAATAGGGGCTAAAAAGTCCCAAGATCTGCAGTTGGTAAGCTGAAGAACCAGGAGAGCTGAAGGTATTGTCTGAAGACAGGCAAAGACTGATGTCCTAGCTTGAAGACAGGCATAGAGAGTGTATTTTCCCTCTCAGCCTTTTTGTTCTATTCAGACACTCAACAGATTAGATGAGACCCACCTACGTCGAGGAAGGCAATCTGCTTTAGTCAGTCTACTATTTAAATATTGATCTCATACAGAAACAGCCTCATGGACAAACCTAGAATAATATTTATCCAAAAAACTGAGCACCCACGGCCCATTCAAGTAGACACACTAAAATTAACATCACAGCTTCCTTGAATATTTTGAACATTGACTTTTCCTAGACTCATGGTTAATGCTCTTTTTGCTCTTGGCTGCTTTCCTGGCTGTTCATCTAAGCTTGCCTGGCCACACTTTTATCCAGATCAGCATCTTTGAGACCATCCACCCCATCTGGAACCACTAACTGTTTGACTCATACATAACTAAAAAGAAAGCCCTAAGACCTTATTTTTGCCCCATATTTTCAAGTTAAAACACAAAGTCTCAAGTCTTAAAATTTTAATTCTAAATATTTAATTAAGGAACTTAGGCAATCATAAAGGAAATCAGTCCTGAATATTCATTGGAAGGACTGATGCTGAAGCTCCAATACTTTGGCCACCTGATGCGAATAACTGACTCACTGGAAAAGACCCTGATGCTGGGAAAGATTGAAGGCAGGAGGAGAAGGGGATGACAGAGGATGCGATGGTTGGATGGCATCACTGACTCGATGGACAGGAGTTTGACCAAGCTCCAGGAGTTGGTGATGGACAGGGAATCCTGGTGTGCTGCAGTCCATGGGGTCACAAAGAGTCGAACACGACTGAGCGACTGAACTGGACTGAGTGTCCTAAAGTTAAAGCTTGAAATTGGTAGAGGAAACATTCCATTTTTTAAAATATTTTAGTGAAGTATAGAGTTGATTTACAATGTTGGGTCAATTTCTGCTGTACAGCAAAGTGATTCAGATATATATATTCTTTTCTGTTCTTTTCCATTATGATTTATTACATTATGATCTATTCCATTATGAATAGAGTTCCTTGTGCTCTACAGCAGGACCATGTTGTTTATCCAGCCTATGGATACTAGTTTGCATCTCCTAATCCCAAACTCCCAGTCAAAAATTCCATTTTTAATGCTTGTGTATGAGTATTATTTAACTCGTATAGCCTAAATTTTATTCTTTAGACTGTATAACTTAATTTTTATTATTTAACTTGTGGTAGCTTTGTGACCAATCATGTTTTTCAGCACTGTGAAAGTTCTCACAGAGGATGTGTGATTATACTATGTTGTGAAAGGTCTCATAACTGACTGCTCACACTTAAAAGACATGCTACAAAATGTCTGGAGGCAGGAACAGTAAAAGAAGAGAGGCTGTTCTAAGGAGCTGAGACTTCTGTAGACTGAGGTAGCCCTAAGAGATGAGGAAATGGAGACTCAGATCTCTTGATCGATTTTCTCCAGATTACAGATTGGTAAGTAGAGCAAGAATACAGATGTACAAATTCTTAATCCAGTACTCCTTCTGATTAACATTCTTCAACAATAACATCCAGTTCAACTGTTCCATCCCAGCTTCCAGAGCTCTTCAAACTTCGTCATTCCGGCCAGAAAGGCATCCAACTTCTCTAGTACTCAGTGGACCTGTCTGCTCTTTGTCTGACCTTGTAACCTTTCTCCACCCCTTTTGCTTTTCATCTAGTCAAGCCTTAGCTATTCCTCAAGTCCCAGTGACTCCAGCCCTATCCTGCTACCTTTCATCTCTCGCCCTTACAGGTTTATAACTATTTTAGCATATAACATTCCTATAATCTGTGCATGTTTTATTTCCCCCAAGGAGATGATTTTATACTCTTTTTCTTTTAAACTTCTTACTGTGTTGAATAACTATTAGGGGATAGATGAATTAAATTTAGGAGTAAGACCAAGTCTGGGAAAGAGTACAGATTTTGGCTACAGACAAGATTGAAAATGATTCAAAGTTGAAGGTAAAGCACAAGCAGAGGCAAAGCAGTGGGAGTACTTGGCTTAGATGAAGTGGCAAGACCACCCTTGGGATGAATAAGAAAAGCTTAGTAGGTAAAGAGGGAGGAAAAACTAATGGAAGACCCATAAGACAAAAATTAGGTATTTCATATTGTACTGCCATGGATTCTTGAATAAGTTTTCCATAAATACTCGCAGGGAAAAGTCCAGGGGAGATAAATTAACATTATAAATCTGGAGAACAGAGGACAGGGAAAGAATGCTGGGCTTGGAGCCAGCAGAGAGCTGGGTTTGAGTCTCTCTCTCACTTATAACAAAAGGCGGTTCAACCTGTCTGATGCTTAGTTGTCTCATCTATAAAATGGGTATAATAATACTTATTTTAGGAGATTCTTGAGAAAACAGAGTCAGGTATATGAAAGTGGTTCGTTAGCATGATACCTGGTATGTGTTTCGAGTACCAGTTTTCCTGTTACTGTTCTTCTGGGCATATTGTGAGCTCACGGAAAAATAAAGATTCAAGAACTAGAGGTAAAGACCTTGAGACATCATTCTAGTGTATCCCTCACACCATAAGTATGACAAAACGGTATTTAGAGAAGTTGGGTGATTTGAGAATAGATTCCTTATCTGTTCCTCATGGTGTGTCCCCAGCGCTGGACACGGTGCCACACACAGAGTGGGTGCTCTGTAAGTGCTGGATGAATGAACGGATGTTCTTGAGTCACACAGTCAACAGCAGAGCCAAGGCTAGAGACCATTTCTCCCCATAGTGACTAACTCCAGATCCAGGGATGGGAGCAGTTGTTTTTCACAACACTTCTAAATTTCTCCCCTTATCTCAGCCCTAGCGTATTGCCCTGCTTCCCCAGTGGCTAAGCAACCAAGTGGCTAAGAACTAAAAGATAACAACAAGTCTATTACCCTCACACTCGTATCTCCAATAATGGCTTCCCCAAAACAAGTAAAAAACTTTTTCTCTCTTGCTGTCTTGGAAACATGTTCATAACAAGATTTCCTGAACAAGGGGGAAAAAGTGATAGCAGAAATCAGCCAGAGCTGAGTGGTTCCTTGTAATGCAGCCAAAAGCTGGGTGCTATCAACCAATAAGATTGTATCCAGGAAAGGAAGGGGGAGGGGCAGGGAGACCTCTGAGAAAAGCTTTTCAGTTTTGTCCTGGCATGAAATGCTTAGTTCTGTACATAGTTTATTTTAGAATATCCAAAAAGATGCTTGGCTAATATTTTATGACTCAAATATTCCTGCCAGAATCTTTTAGGCCAACCAACGATTAGTTGTCCTTTCTCTTCACTGAAGTGATGAGGATACAAGCCTAAAATTAAAGATTCCTCTCTAAGAGAAAAAGCAAATTATTTCACTGTGGTAAAATACTGGGTTTTGCCACATCTGATATCTGTGCATTTTCTGTATAGGATTCTTATAAAATTTGGGGTTGGATCTCTTTTTGTTTACTTTTGAGGTAATTTTGGCTTCAGTTTGGACAACAACTGGAGCCCTGCCACGTGGCTGTTTTCTGGTTAAGCTCCCATTGGTTGGGAACTTGGGGAAGTTGGCCACACCAGTGGTGTTCCAGTCTCAAGTCCCAGCAGACAGCTACTGCTGCTAATGGGGGCAGAGAAGCCTTGGTGCTCAGAGGGAAATTCTCTCCATCTGCCTCTGGCTGGGCCTGAGCACAACAGGACAGAGTGGTCTGTGAAGGAAATGAGCTCTCAGTGAGCCACATGAAAAGAAGACCAAAGTGCTGAGCAGCACAACCTAGCTCAGATCCCTCCTCAGGGAGGATCACATCTTATCCAGCTCCCATTTTCCAGCCCTTCTTTGCAACATTGTCTCTGAATCAGTTAGCTCAACAACACAGAAAAAGAGATATATGTAGCGTGAGACCCTCGATGACAGAGATACCCATCTTAGGTAGACATAGCCCATGTTGTGTTCCTGTACCATTTTCAGCTGTTCCTCTCATTCTAACCAGCACTATAACCAATGGCTAATGAGTAATGTGATGACTTCAGTCATATCCATATATCCTTTATAACCTCTTGATAACCTCAAAGAAGCCTGGCTTAGCAAGCGGAATGAACTGTTGAAAAGAAGGATTTCTCCCAAAACATTATGGAACATTCTGTTTTATTGCATTCAAATGTGCCACAGGCTTCAGTAGCAACACTTCTCAGGATCTGTGTTAAGAGGGCTTGATAGGCTTTCAAATATTATGTCCTCTGTGGTGATAGGAGAAGAGGCCTAATTATTATACCTACCACTCTCTCTCTTTGCATGTGCCTGTACTTTCGAGTCTATATGTTCTTCATGGCCACTCTCGCCTCTATGTTCACTAATGCACTTCTCCCAGATAGCTCTGGAGAGGCTTCAGGTAGAGCTGTCTCTTTCTCTTACATCTCAGAGCACCAACAACCAGAGCCCTCACTTTGCAGTGTGCACCTTCTGCCTTGTATAATAATTCCAGGTGCACATGTGTAATATCCCTGCCCGTCTTACCCAGGCCCTTTACAACACCATGCTGGGAGCAAAGTATGATGCAACAACAGCTTGTTAATAGGCCAAGTAATTGTTAAGTAAATTGTGTGTAGAATGTAAATTAGAATTAGTAGTTCTAATGTGGAGGGGGGTGGAGCATGGTCAATATCATCCTTTGTTAAAGATTGCCATATTTATCTAAAAACATTGAACAGCCAAACATGAAATAAAAAGAAAACAAAACAAAACAAAAAAACCTTTCATTTTTCAGTGTGAATAAGGAAAATAAAACTAAAGCACAAGATTAGTGAAGCCTACAGATACCAGGAAGGCAAGCATGGGTGCCAACTCTGCATGTAAGTGCTCACTGCACAATGACTGAGAGCTGTGATCTGCAGAAGCAGGCTGCTGCTGCTGCTGCTAAGTCACTTCAGTTGTGTCCGACTCTGTTCGACCCCATAGACGGCAGCCCACTAGGCTCCTCTGTCCCTGGGATTCTCCAGGCAAAAATACTGGAGTGGGTTGCCATTTAAACTCTACCATCCTTGTCTGGAGTATACCATGTCGTTCTCTTCCTCACCCGCTGGCCAATTACTTAGAGCTTCCGCTGTGCTATAATGGAGGCTTATCTCTTTTTAAATCAAGAGAATCACAGCTACAATACTTTCTTCTTAAAACACAATGATCACAGAGCTCCTTTGTCTAGATTTATTGAGTTAGATGGAGGCTTTACAGCTACAGTCCTAACCACCGGCTTCACCCAGATCCAAAGAACTAAAGTAGAGTTTTATGAGCAGTTCATGAAATTCTGTGTATAAGCCATTTGCTATGATAGGGAAGAGAGAAGAAACTGAAATAAGTTTAGTTTTTCAGAAAGCATTACAATTTTTTCAAACCTATTTTCAGGAGGGGGAAATATGATCTGAGTCCCCTGAGACTCATCATTTTGTCATCCAATTCTTCAAGATCTAAAAATTGTTGCCAGATGTTTTATTTTTTACTACTTAATGTAATAAACATCTTTAAATATTTTGGCTACAGAGATTACATTAATCTATGGATTCTAAACAATAGGCTTTTGTTTTATTTATTTTTTATTTCAATGTGGCTTGTATTAAGTTGCATTCAAACTAGTAATTATGCCAACCATTTAAATTTATATGAGTCTTACCTATAAGATTCATAAAATTTTTCATAAATCCTTCAATATTTTTCCCAATATGGGTTGAAGTGTGATTCAGAAAGGACACAAAACACTCCTTTAACAGGAAAACTGAGGCCTAAGAGCTGACCCAGAGACACAGAAATTGCACTGTGACTTTTCTGATTCGTGCCTGTTTTTCCACTACAACCCCTCCTGAGTGATGACACTTAAGACCATATAACACTTTTCTCAAATACAAAATTTAAATGCAGCAATAATTTCTTTATCATATACAGTAAATAGCACTTTATAGTTTTACAAATGATAGTCTAATGGCTCAATAAAGGACAGAAATGGTAGGGACCTAACAGAAGCAGAAGATATTAAGAAGAAGTGGCAAGAATACACAGAAGAACTGTACAAAAAAGATCTTCACGACCCAGATAATTACGATGGTGTGATCACTCACCTAGAGCCAAACATACTGGAAGGTGAAGTCAAGTGGGCCTTAGGAAGCATCACTACAAACAAAGCTAGTGGAGGTGATGGAGTTCCAGTTGAGCTATTTCAAATCCTAAAAGATGATGCTTTGAAAGTGCTGCACTCAATATGCTACCAAATTTGGAAAACTCAGCAGTGGCCACAGGACTGGAAAAGGTCAGTTTTCATTCCAATCTCAAAGAAAGGCAATGCCAAAGAATGCTCAAACTACCACACAGTTGCACTCTTCTCACATGCTAGTAAAGTGATGCTCAAAATTCTCCAAGCCAGGCTTCAGCAATACGTGAACTGTGAACTTCCAGATGCTCAAGCTCGTTTTAGAAAAGACAGAGGAAACCAGAGATCAAATTGCCAACATCCTCTGGATCATGGAAAAAGCAAGAGAGTTCCAGAAAACCATCTATTTCTGCTTTATTGACTATGCCAAAGCCTTTGACTGTGTGGATCACAATAAACTGGGAAAATTCTGAAAGAGATGGGAATACCAGACCACCTGACCTGCCTCTTGAGAAACCTGTATGCAGGTCAGGAAGCAACAGTTAGAAGTGGACATGGAACAACAGACTGGTTCCAAATCAGGAGAGGAGTACGTCAAGGCTGTATATTCTCACCCTGCTTATTTAACTTCTATGCAGAGTACATCATGCGAAACTCTGGGCTGGAAGAAGCACAAGCTGGAATCAAGATTGCTGGGAGAAATATCAATCACCTCAGATATGCAGATGATACCAGCCTTATGGCAGAAAGTGAAGAACTAAAGGGCCTCTTGATGAAAGTGAAAGAGGAGAGTGAAAAAGTTGGCTTAAAGCTCAACATTCGGAAAACAAAGATTATGGCATCCGGTCCCATCACTTCATGGCAAATAGATGGGGAAACAATGGAAACAGTGTCAGACTTTATTTTTCTGGGCCCCAAAATCACTGCAGATGGTGATTACAGCCATGAAATTAAAAGATGCTTACTCCTTGGAAGGAAAGTTATGACCAACCTAGATAGCATATTAAAAAGCAGAGACGTTACTTTGTCAACAAAGGTCTGTCTAGTCAAGGCTATGGTTTTTCCAGTAGTCATGTATGGATGTGAGAGTTGGACTATAAAGAAAGCTGAGTGCTGAAGAATTGATGCTTTTGAACTGTGGTGTTGGAGAAGACTCTTGAGAGTACCTTGGACTGCAGAGAGATCCAACCAGTCCATCCTAAAGGAGATCGGTCCTGGGTGTTCATTGGAAGGACTGATGTTGAAGCTGAAACTCCAATACTTTGACCACCTGATGCGAAGAGCTGACTTATTTGAAAAGACCCTGATGCTGGGAAAGATTGAGGGTGGGAGGAGAAGGGGATGACAGAGGATAAGATGGTTGGATGGCATCACCAATTCAATGGACATGAGTTTGGGTAAACTCCAGGAGTTGCTGATGGACAGGAAGGCCTGGCTTGCTGTGGTTCATGGGGTTGCAAAGGGTTGGACACGACTGAGTGACTGAACTGAACTGAACTGAATTGAATGGTTAAGAACCCAGTCTTCAGAATTCGATGGATCAAGGTTCTAATCTTTGTCCAGACATTTTCAGTGTGACCATATGCAAATTACTTACCCTATCGTGGCATCATTATAAGTGGAGATAGCTTATATTAGCTTGCAAGAGCAGGTTGTTAAAATTTTAGGAATTATGCAAGCCAGTTGTTAAACACAGCCAGCTAAAAAATTAAAACATATAAACTTAAAATTAAATAAGCTGTATTAACAAATGTAGTGAACACCCAAAATCATGACTTCATAATTATTTTACTATTATGCTTTACTGTTATCTGTGCTCTTGAAGATATATATGTTTATTATATCTGTATGATAACAGTATTACATAGTGCACATTTCTTCCTGTCTCACTGTTTTAGTGACCTCTGTTAGCTTGAAATAGGCCATGGTGAGAGTATTTACACCATGGAAGTTAGCAACCATTATAATTCAGGGATTTGCCTTTTCCTTCTCAGGTGTTAGATGTTTACCAACACACTACTGCTCAGTTTCCACACCTCAAAAATGGGAATAATGATACACACCTCATATAGTTATTTATAAATATTAAATGAGATAATAAACGCAGAGCACATACCTCAACATCTAGTTCATAGTCAATACCCAACAAATGGTACCAATTTTTATTGTTGTTGTTTAGTCGCTAAGTCATGTCCAACTGTTTTGCAACCCCATGGACTGTAGCCCTCCAGGTTCTTCTGTCCTCTGTCCATGAGATTTCCCAGGCAAGAATACTGGAATGGGTTGCCATTTCCTTCTCCAGGGAATCTTCCCAACCCAGGGATTAAACCCTGCATTAGCAGGCAGAATTTTTTTACCAGTGAGTCACCAGGGATTAAATAAAGTCACCATTCATTAAAATATAGAATAAGGTAAAATATAAGTAAATTATAATTTTTAATTTTCTGCTGCTGCTGCTAAGTCACTTCAGTCATGTCCGACTCTGTGTGATCCCACAGACGGCAGCCACCAGGCTCCCCCATCCCTGGGATTCTCAAGGCGAAAACACTGGAGTGAGTTGCCATTTCATGCATGAAAATGAAAAGTGAAAGTGAAGTCTTAGCGACTCCATGGACTGCAGCCTACCAGGCTCCTCCATCCATGGGATTTTCCAGGCAGGAGTACTGGAGTGGGGTGCCATTGCCTTCTCCAAATTTTTAATTTAGCTGTTACCAATTCATTTTGGTACATTATCTCTTTATTCACAGCTGGCTTAGCTGGTCACATAACTCTTACTGTTCCAATTACCCTCTATTGATAAACTACCAAATCTGTACCTCCATTCCCAGCTCTGCTGCAAGGACTGGACTTCCACTTTCAAGCAGTTCTTGTCATTGACAACTAGATGTATCACAGAAAGCTAAAATTCAGCTTTTCCAAAATAAAATTCATTATTCTTTTTCCCCACTCATACTCCTTCTTTAGTTATCTTAGTTAATCATCTTATAGAAACACAAAATCCTAAAGCTGAAAAAGATCTCGGAGATCTAGCCTAACCTAGCCATTCTACAAAAGAGAGAACTGAAGCAGAAAAACTACGTAACTGCCCAGGGTTGCACAGGTGCTTATGTGGCATAGCAAAGGCTCTAGGGGGGTCTCTTAACTTTAGTTTGGGGCTCCATTCACCATCCCAGTGCCTTCTGCTTATGAGGGAGAGAGAATGAGATTGCTCTGCTAATGCAATCTCTTTGTTCCATTTGGCTAATACAGTCATCTCTGGAAGTGCCTCCGAAGCTTTCTCCCACTTCTACCACAAACCCCAGGGGTGAATAAGTAAGACCTTCCATGATCTTTGCCTTTCTGAAAGGGGAGGTTGGAATTTATGTAGTGTAGAGAGAACCTAAATGACCTTAGAATCTTCCAGTTTGCAGTTTACACAGTCCACCTTTAAGATTCATGAGTCTCAGAGAGATTTAATAGTATAAGAACTACTGATAAACTTCTGTTGCTGTATTGAGTATTCTAATCATTTGAACATTTCTGGGATGCTATCCCTTTTCATTTTTATTGACTTGTATAATAACTGAAAAACAGTTGATGAAACCATAACTTTCACTGTAATATTTTGTAGTTGCCTAGGCTCTTTTCTCCCAGTAAATCTGAAGAAATATCAGGCTCAGTTCTTACCAAGAAAAGATAATCAGACTTTGCTCTAGCAAGTTACCAACTTCTTAGACACCTAACGAGTGTCCTGAGCTTCTAGCTGAAGAACTTGCTAACCATGCTCTGAAATCGGCTGCAGTTTCATTCATTCATTCATGAAACATTGATCAAAGTCTTACTATGTGTCAGGTATTTATGATATACTTAGGATACAGATACAGATAATCAGGCTCAATCCTTGCCATAAGGAGCTCACAATGGGGCAGAGAGCAGACAAGCAGACCATCAAATACATAGAGAACACTTACTGGAAGTGGAATGAAGAGATCTTAACCCAGATGGGTTAGGGGAAAGGAGGGGTCAGTGAAGGGTTCCTGGAGAAGGTTGTCATTGAACAGAGCCTCAAAGGATATGTGAAAGTTAACCTGATGAATGGGGAAATGAGACAGTATGAGGGTATTTAGGCAGAAGGCAAAAAGTGAGCCTAGTGGAAGTATTTAGGCTGGATGGAAATGAAGAACAAAGGAGCAGAGAGGCAAAAACTATTATAAGCCCTCTTGCTCCCTGCTGCTACTGCTGCTTCTAAGTCACTTCAGTCGTGTCTGACTCTGTGCAACCCCATAGACAGCAGGCCACCAGGCTCCCCTGTCCCTGGGATTCTCCAGGCAAGAACACTGGACTGTGTTGCCATTTCCTTCTCCAATGCATGAATGTGAAAAGTGAAAGTGAAGTCATTCAGTCGTGCCTGACCCTCAGCGACCCCATGGACTGCAGACTACCAGGCTCCTCCGTCCATGGGATTTTCCAGGCAAGAGTACGGAGTGGGGTGCCATTGCCTTCTCCCTGGTTTACCTTAAATCTGAAAATCTTAAATCTGTACCTTGGCCCAAACTACCCCCATCTTCATCTGGATCCTTTTCCCACTCCATGTTCAGGGTTACTAGTTTCTGGACATTTGGGTTTCAACCTGAGATTGGCTACAACCCAGCCTTCGTTACCAGCACAACTGTGATCATTCTATGCCTGCTGCTGCTGCTGCTGCTAAGTCGCTTCAGTTGTGTCCGACTCTGTGTGACCCCATAGACGGCAGCCCACCAGGCTCCTCTGTCTCTGGGATTCTCCAGGCAAGAACACTGGAGTGGGTTGCCATTTCCTTCTCCAATGCATGAAAGTGAAAAGTGAAAGTGAAGTCCCTCAGTCATGTCCAACTCGTAGCGACTCCATGGACTGCAGCCTACCAGGCTCCTCCGTCCATGGGATTTTCCAGGCAAGAGTACTGGAGTGGGGTGCCATTGCCTTCTCCAAGTAAATCCCTGTTGCTTCTCTATTTTATGTATTGTAGTTTCTATCTGTTAATCCCATACTCCTAATTTGCCCCTCCTGCCCTCCCCTCCCCTTTTGTAACCATAAATTTGTTTTCTGTGTCTGTGAGTCTGTTTCTGTCTTGAATATACACTTATTTTTGTATTTTTTTAGATTACACATATAAGCCATAACATACAGATTTCTCTTTTCTCTGACTTATTTTACTATATATATATATATATATATATATATATATATAATATACATATAACATACATATGTGTGTGTGTGTGTGTGTGTGTATTTGTATACATAAAATTGTTACAGTACCTAAAGAGTTCTGAATGGGTTCTGCTAAAGTCATGTTCTTCCTGGAAAAATTCTAGCAATTGCATATGGAACTTAAGAATGTCTAGGCCTGGGCCAAATGCTAGTGGCCATTGGAAAACACTGTTAATAATCTAAAAAGAATATCTAATAGTGGCTAAGCATTTACTATGCAGCCATCATTGTAAGCCTCTTATATGTGTCAAATCATTTAATTCATACAAAACACAGGTAGTTACCATTAATAGCATTTTCCCCATTTCATAGATAAGGAAGGTAAGGTACACAGAAAGATTAGGACCTGCCCCAGCCCCATACCTATCAAATAGCAAACTCAGGATTAAAATGCAGGTGCCCAGAACCCATTTCCCAATTACTGTGGTATGTTACTTTCATGGTGTCATGACTGACAGCTCCTCAGAACCACAAGGGAAGGGAGAGGAGTGATTCCTTGAAGCAGAGAATGAGACGCAAAGGAAAACTACCAACATCTCATATAGTGGTTCATTAGTTTCACTTATTTAACTAAACATTAATCCAAATATTCAACAAGCATCTGATAAACATCTACCATGAGTTAGGTCACACATCATTCCTTAAGATGTAGAAAAAGATGAATCCATTCACTGTCACCAAATGTCTCCCAGATCATAAATTACAAAGGAGCACAGGAAAGAGTACCTTCTTTACATGATAAAACCATTTTGTCTCCAAAGAGTCTTACTACATTGTATTTAAATATGGTTTTTAAAAATCATTTTATGGTATAAGCTTAGATTTTATAACTTTGAGTAAATAGTAAATATAAAAGCAAACAAATTAAATTTGTTCAACTGATTCAGCCAGAATCATTTTGTTAAATGAATGTAGTTTTTGTTTTTTTCTTCTGAAAATACTATAAGGAAAATGTTGCACTCAGGTTCTGAAGAAAAATATTTTAGAGAAATATACTAATAGGCTTTATTTTTTAACACCAACTGTGTCAGGAACTTAAGTTACATTATCTCCAATATTCCCCAGTTTGAAAGAAGAATTTTAATTACTTTGAAAAATATTTTAATAATGGCAGCTTACTGAGACAAAAATGCTATCATTCAACAAATATTTATTAAGTGCCTGTGTATGGTTTAACTTTGCCTGGAAATCAAAGAAATACAAATTGAAAATATAAAATAGCATATTCAATGTTGAATTGACAAAGTTTTTAATATAGAATATATTTATGAAGATAAACTATTTTATATTCATCATAAATGTAAATTGAGAGTCTTTGTAGAGCATGGACAACCTTAAAAATAACCTCTGATCATTTCATTTCTAAAAATTTGTACCCAAAATTGCATACACATATGCTAAGATATGGCTACAATAATTTTCCTCGGAGATTATTTATGATAGCCGAAAAAAAGGTAGACCAGGAAAAAGAATTGTAGGCCAATAATGAATGGTTAAATATAAATTGGTGTTTTGATACAATGGAATACTATTATACCTCTTAAAAGTAAGTTACAGGAAAATATTTAATGGAATAAAGACATGGAATAATGAAAGATATGTGTACTATATAATCTTTTTAAATTCAAAAGAAGTCTAGACACGCATAGTGTACAGACCCTGAAATTCTAGTAGTGTTGATTATTTCTGGATGGTGAGTTTTCAGGTAATTTAATTTTTTTCTTTGCAGAGGATAGTGAGAGAGCTCACTGCAGCAGCCCTATCACAATTCAGGCCAAGGGGGAGCAGAGGTTTTTCCAAAGAGAAGAAACTGGGCAGAGGCATTACTTCAGCCACATCAAAGATGATAACATGAGGTGAACATGTAAGTGCTAATATTCACTCGGAAATCAGTCATATAATTTAATGCACCCTACAGCGTTTATCCAATCCCATAAGAATGTAGAATATTTCTAAGGCATATGTAATTGATTTTCACTTTTCTTTGTAGTTCTCCATCATCCACTTATTTATTTTTTCTAACACGTATGGTTCAAATACTTTCACAATATTATACAAATACATCTTTCCTTTTTTGGGCAGCCATGACTACATTAGCATTTAGCTCTTGACATATTTTGTTTATGTTAATCCAGAGTTTCCAAGACAGAAATGCTGTTTTACTCATCACAGTGCCCAGTATGCAGCAGGCACTCAGTAAACACCAGCGAAAAACATTGAGTCATAAGCTTCTATTCTCAACTCTTTTTGTTTTATTAGGACATTTTTCCTTGGTCAGATATATTAACACATGTCTTCATAGCGCAAAATTCCAAACATATAAAAAGAAACTACATTTTAGTTTCCAAGAGACGAACCTATAAAACCCGTGAATAGTCAGCTTTCCTTCTTTGAAACCATTTTGTATTGTCATACCAATGCAATTAGACCAGGTAGGGTGAAACTATCCTCACAGGTAGGTAGATGGAGCCAGGAAAGTAGATGAAACCGCCTCAGAAGACTTCATAAGTCCCTTGGGTGCAATAACTTCCAAAGTACACTGATTCGTCCTGAAGTTACAGCAGCAGCCATTATTAAAATATCTATGGTTCATAATGAGGCCATTTCTTACAAAATTTCAAATGGTAAAATTTCCAGTGCCTTGGGTTAAATCTCTGTTTGCTGTTAAATTATTAAGTGAACAAAGGGAAATTGAATGTAGATAAATAAAAAATGAACACCCTAACATTATTTTGCATGATGTGAAACACTAACATCACTGCGGCTTGAGAATTACAAATTAAGGATCATTTAGGAAACAAAATCTATTCCTGGTACGTTCAGACCAAACTCAAGCACCTACTAAGACAGCAGGCAATGCAGTGAAGTGGTAACTGTCCCGGAGTAAGTGCATGTTTGCACATTACTGAGTGGAGGAGAAGGCGGTAAACTGCAGAGAGGGCTCCGTTTCAAGGGGGTGAGGCTGACTCTGTCCTCACAGAGGACATGTGGGGATGCAGGCCCAAGTTCGCTAGTTCTTATGTATTTTTTTTTTAAGAGAAGCTTAAAGTCTAGATTTTTATTTGAAAACTCCAAAATTCCAAATGTTGGCTCAAAATTTAAAGACAGACTATATATGTTTTCCCTAAATATCTGGCCAGAGAGTCATCAGTTTGAAACCTCTGACTTTGAGCTGTGTTTGAAAATATTTAACCTTAGGACATGTTTATGTGTGTTTGTGTGTCTATGCATGTGTTTGTGTTGTTGTTGCAATAATTACTTGGTGGAAACTGAGAAGAAAAAGGAGTTAAGTCACACTATGAGGAGGGTTCTAAAGCACTGAGGTGAGTTAGACAGTACTATATATAAAATAGATAACTAATAAGAACCTACTGTATAGCACGGGAAGCTCTACTCAATACTCTATAATGACCTATGTGGGAAAAGACTCTAAAAAAGAGTAGATACATGTATATGTATAACTGATTCACTTTGCTGTACAACATTGTAAATCAACTATAGTCCAGTAAAATTTAATTTTAAAAGAAGGACTAAAGGCTGTATCTTTCAGGGAGAGGTTGATCAGTGGGATGTGTCAAAAGCATATTGAGTTATTTCTGAAGTTGCAAATATTCTTCCTTTGTGATCAGGCCATCTGTGTTTTCTGACATTCATATCCAAGTTAGGCCCCCATCAATCCATGGAGACTGAGAGATACAGACACTCTCTGTCTTGATGATTACATATCAAAGCCTGGCTCCCAGGTCCTTGAGGAAGACATTCATGGGTTGTAAACAGGTGAGAAACTTTTTAAGAAGTTGACATCTCAAAGGGAGCAAAAACAGAATGTACAACTGCAAGTTTTCTAAAGTAAGAAAAAGGAGGTCAGGGATTCAGAGTCAGAAAAAAGCCTATCTGAAGTTTTGTCAATCTGGAGGGAACATTAAGGCCATCTTGATCATAGAGTGGCAGATGTCGGTGCTTAGCAAACTATTGATATATCAGTAGATTGGATTTAAACAAATGCAAACTCTAGCCTTGCAGCCCTAGCTTAGCATCCTTTCCCCTACATCATCCCCAATGCTTAGTGTACCAGGAAACCATGACATGCCAGTGGTGGTGGCTAAGTAAAATTTCTGTCCATTCAAGAACTTGGAGGAGAAATCCATTCTGTCCCTGTATTCCTTCCAGGAATACCTGCTTATAGCAGTACCAGTATGCTTTTACCAGCTGTGCAACCCTGAGAACCCTGGTCTTTTCATCTAAATAAGCTATAGGGCACAGCATTTGTATGAGCAGTAAATGTGATATGTATGAAACACTCAACATGGTGCCTGGTGTATAGTAACAGTTCTCATTTGTGTCATTATATTATTTTCATAGAATGATGACCATACTATGACACTAATAGCAATACACAGAGAGCTGGAAGAAAAGTTAAATGAATGGTGACTTAAATCTAACAAAACAGAGCAGAAGAAACTATCAAAGAGGCAGGAACTGCTTCCACAGTGCCATGTCATACCCTCCACAATTCCACACTATTTTCTGCCCAGGTTTCTTAGTCTTGTTCCTTCAGACTTAAATATTTCCCCATGTAGACCTCAAATCTTCATGTTATTTAGCCCAAGGATATAATGCAATTTTAAACAATCATTATCTTTGTTGTATTTCCTTTCTTACGTTTAGCACTTGCAGCATTTTACCTAATACTATTTACTCTCAGAGTCCACGTGGAAGCAAACTAACTTTTCAGGAAGTTCTTTGCAAATACTCCCCACCCTCTCCCCCAAATAGTTTTCTTTGTTTGTATCTTGGTAGCAATTCTAAAAAGTTTTCAAGATTTGGACTCTGCTAGTGTAATTGTGCACAGAATATCTACACAGAAGTGGTCTGCTTCATCATCCAATGAGCTCTGCCTCTTCGTGGATCTGACACTCCAATGGAGGGAAGCCAAGAGCCTATAGTAGCAATCCTGGGGAAAATTTAAGCAGCTGTGTTCACGTAATTGAAAACCTTCTAAAAAGTGTGCTGCAGTCTGTGCACAGCGTTAGTATAACATGAGGGCTGGGGCTGGATGCAGCCGGTTCTCTGGAGGACTTCTTTGCCTGCTGCAGGAAAGAGAAGGCTGAAAGACAAACCTGGGTGCAGCCGGAAAGGTCCAGATAGATGAGCTTGTGGCATCCGTTCCCCAAATTCAGGTACTGTAAACCTTTGTCTGTGAACTTTCTGCAGTAAGCCAAACTAAGATTCTGTAAATTGTAGAAGTACCTGAGAAGACAGGGAGAGAGAAGAGAGGAAGGAAAGTGATTATACTTAAGCTGTTTCCTCACATCTTTGTTAAGCCACTATGACAAAGAAGTAAAGCTGTAAATTAATCTTTTCTCCTTGCAGCTATTCAAGAGTTGAACTTTATTGTTAATTCTCTTCCTGTTAAGGAGATTGCAGTAGCATATCAGATAATGCATAATCATGTTTCAAATGAAAATAAAGATTTGGCTAAATTTTTAAGAAAACCAATTGGGATAAAGCTTTGGGGGCGGGGGAGGTCTGTGCATTCATGTTGTTTGCAAGTTAGTTTGTGTTTGAAAGCAGTTTCAGTTTGTGTTATTGTTGCATTTAGCTTTTATATTGGAGCATCGAAATAACAATGCAAATGTCTAGGAGGACAAACTCTTTGTAAACATTTAAATGGTGATTAACTGTTACATGAGAGTTAGGATTTGGGGCAGAAAGGAGGCAAAGTTAAATATAATAGGCTCTTAAAATGGACATAGCAAGCAAATGGCTTGAAAAAATAAATTTGCATGTGCATGATTTTCTAAGTAACAGTTTCATTATTATAACTAAAGAAAGACTGACTGATACACAGAGCTTAAAAGTGGATTAAGAACAGTCTGCAAATATGTGGGCAACATATGAAAGGAATAAAACCATATCAGAGGCTATAAATCTCACTGAAGTTGCAACAGATTAACTATGGCATTACCACCATAGCCAAAATGAGAGCTTTCAGGAAAAAGGAGGGTCTTTAGGACAACTCTCTGCAAGACTCACAGTTTGAGGACACTCTATGGGCAACTTTCAAAGCCCTCCTAAGCCTGGCATTTTTTAAAAGTGCAAGAACTCTCACTTCTGCTTTTGTAATAGAGTTAAACAACATGCTCTTGGCTTATGATGTGCAGCAGTTTAACAGTGAACTAGAAAGCAAAAAGAACAAAAAGTAGGAGGAAAATGCCTTTCTGTCCCTCAAAAGCCCACAAATGACTAATAAAGTTTACTTTCACATAAATGGGAAATTAGATATGCAAGCTTTGATCATTAATCAGATTTATTTCCCAAATCTGAAAATATCATATGATATAATTCATATTCCGTAGCGGATTATTTGACTCACACCCATTTCCCTCTGGTAATGGCTATTTCCATGAGACTCAGTAGAACAGAGAGGGAAGCCTTCTGGACTCCCCAGTGGCTGGGTGGGCAGGGCTCTGAAGGAGAAAGCAGCACTAACATCCCAAAGACATAACCCTTCTGGGGCCCTTGAGAGCATTGCCAAAGTTTTAGAAATGCTTTATCTTCCTCTCCCTGAATTATACCCTTGTGATTCAACTAAGTAAAGCACAATTTTCTTGGGGGGTTGTCATTCCTAAGAACTTTTTAGCTCTCCAATTTGGCAAAAGGAATAGTGAGGCAGGCAGCATGACACAATGGAAAATACACAGGGTTCTGGAATCTGACCAAACTGGATTCGAATCCCAGCCCTGACACTTACTGCAACTGCCCCTTAGCTGCCCAGAGACTGTTTCCACATTTACTAAGTGGAGATTATAGCATTATCTTTTTTTTCAACCCTGACCAGCTGTGGGGCCTCCAGCTTTCCTGAACCTTAGTTTTCTGTAACATGAACATCTGTAACATGAATGTAACGTATCTGCTTTTTCCTCTTAGTAAAGATGTGACAATTACATAAGAATGTATATATAATAGTATTATATTGAGGGTGAGTTTTGATGATTAAAATCAGAAGGGATATGGTAGAACCTTTAAAAATACACATATTGTTATTATTGCTACTACTGTCTCAAATAATACATATGAATTATTCTTACAAAGTTTGATATATCTTTTTTCCATTTAATGGAATAGGTACTTACCTGACAATAGTGGTGCATACTAACTTGAAGAGTTTGAGGGGCCTCATATTCCATCTGTACCCTATTTCAGTCGTGGTGGTAAAACCAGGTGTAATCTGTTAACCCCGGTGAGATTGATAGTCTGCTGTAGTTTCTGTTCCTCCATCTGTTGCCCTTGCATTTGCTGACTGTTCTTCCTAACCTACTTTTAAGCTCTGTACGTCATTCTTTCTTTCTTCAGGTATAATAATGAAACCATTACTTACACAGTCGTGCATATTCAAATATATTCAAGTCTGATCCAAGTCTGTTTTTCAGTTTCTTTAAGTGCATGTGATCCATTTAACAAATACCAAAAATGAGAATTGAACAAGAAGCTTTGAACTTTTTTGTGTGTCACAGATACTTTTGGATCTATGGCCCCTTTGTCAGCATGATGTTTTTAATGTATAAAATAAAATACAATTTCAAAGGCAGCCAATTTTATCCACAGATATTATTAAAATATTTTTAAGAGGCAAATGACTGAAAAAATGTATATGCTTCTTTATTAACATGTTCAACAACAACATCTAGCGACAGGTCTATTAACGACAATGCTTTTGAAGCAGTACTGAGTACCAATGATAATTTTAAATATTTGTAACAACTATAAGAAAATACATGTGATGAGAAAATAATTGTGATTTGTATGAGTGAAAGAGTCCCAGGGACTGCTAATACTACCCTGATTTTTTAAATCTATATTTCAGTTAAAGCTTAGTGAAAATAGAGATTTTTTTTTTTTTCTCCTATCAAAATTTATGGAACCTCTGATTTCCATTCATGATCTTCTTGGAGGATCCACTGACCGCAGGTTTGGCAAAAGAGTCATTTAATTAAACTAAATGACTCTGAGATTAAGTCTAGATCTAGCTCTTCAAAGTGGAACCTCATGGGAATCATCAGTTTGAAAGTAAAACACAAATCTTGAGTGGCTCTGTTAGCCTTTCAAGGCTTTTATAGTGCCGCAGACTTAGAGCTTTGGGGGATGAGAAAAATATTGGTTTACAGTGAAATCACACTTGGCAAATTTTATGCAATATTGCCACTTTTTATCCTGAATTTTGGCAAAGAAATATGTCCCTTATATGAGTAAGATCTAGTTCATCATTTTTCCAATCCAGAGATGACTTTATAATTCTAATTACACTTGAGGAAGTGTTTTCAGACAATGTTTTCTAATTATTTGATAACTTTTTCTTATGTGTGTGGGGAGCGTTCTCTGTGTGATTTATTTTTCTACTGTTACTATAATCTTTAAGACATCACAATTCTTACAGAAACTACAGAGATCACTGTTTCTTTTTTCTTTGGGTTTTTTTATCCATTAAAGAATTGAGGCCCTCTGTGTTAGATCTTCAACACCTGAGGGTAGCTATTACTAGAAGGAATGTAGAATTCTGTATTTAAATTAACATTTCTCTGAAAAATCTTAACACAAGGTCCAGTCTGTAAAACAGAGTATTTGCATATAGATTCGTTTGAGTTGAGTACTGGACTTAGTCTTACAGAGGCAGTATTTTAATAGAATTCCTGCAGAAAATCCAAATGCAGTGACTTGACCTCCTATTTACAGGGTGGACCCTAAGGATTTCCAGTCACGGCCACAGCTTATTCTGTCTACCCCATTCTGATGAACTGTGGCAAGACTATATTAACATGAGAGTACTTGTCAATAAGAAGTTGCCAGTCAATTTAAGGGTTGATTCATCTATAGGAAAAATAGACATCATGCTTCTATAGCATATAAAGCTCCATTAAGAAGCAAAGATCATAATATTAATATCTTGACTCACCACTCTGTGCCCAGAATATTTGATCAATACATAGTGAATAAGTGAATGAATGTTGCTGCTAGAACTCAGGGAGTAATTACTGTGGAGTTCCGATAGATGGTATGACTTGAGATGTAAAGTCTACAGATTAGCAAAGAGAGGAGAAAGGCATTCTAGCTTGTAGAAAAAGAGAAGCATGTAGCAGTCAACTGACCAGAGTTGAGAGTTTCCTTTGGAAAACCTAGGCAGATAAGTTTGATCAGATAATGATAAAGAATAGTAAAGGAAGAGTCTAGACCTTAAGCACGTCAAAGACATGATAAGACTAAGTTCAGGACAATACTTCTCACAACATAAGGGAAGAGAGACCAAGCGTGAACCATCTGGATGCTGCACCAAATGAGGTATTGAGAATGCCACCTTGACTGTGGCAATGGAATAAATGGACAGGGTTTAATTCAGGAAATGTTTAAAAGCAAAAAGTACTTTGAAATGGGCATGAGCTATGGACAGCCCTTGTTTTCAACTTTAGAAAACTGAGCAAGTCCCCAAAGAAGTGAGGAAAAATATTCAGATAAAAAACTGGCAAATCACTGTTGCCAAGAAAGGCAAACAAATTACATTTTTCTTTGGAAAGAAACACTAAAGGCACCAGAGAATGAAAACAGCAACAAACAACACTTCTCTAGTTATTTATAGCTGAAAAAATGTTATTACATACCCAAGCATGATTAAAACAATAGAAAGCAGAGCAGAAATAAAGAATCATTATGAAATGTATTTTTATTATAGATAAAGAAAGTCAGTGTACATTTTTTTCATATGATGAAAAACATCAGTATCACGTAGCATTTATCCTGAATGTTGTCTCAAAAGCAAGAACTAGAAGTTAAAATCAAAACAAAATTCTAATTTTAGGTCCTATTTTCCTATATGTTGCCCACTAAAGATACAGCTTCATTTGTAAAATAAACATCCTTAAAAAACTATGCAGAGCTGTACTATTATTTTAAATTTCCTAGAAGAAAACATTATCTCAAAGTATGGTTGGAAAAAATGTTTTGAGTTTTTAAAAAAAGTGATAACGCTACTCCCAAATCGTCTACTTAAAAGAGTTCAGATTTTCATATATGGATTTATAGATTTTTAAATATGTATGTCTCTCTCCCCTCTCCAGCCACCCCCAACTCACTTTCTATCTATAGATAGATAAAATACATACACACAAATATACACATGTACCATATATATATAAACACATTCATCCATGCACATATATTCATTCACACACACACATATATATCTTAATGTGGAATTTCTAAAGAAAACTACTGAGTGATGTCCTATATTACAGGGCAGAGAATCCTACAGAATTCCTGAAAGGGTCAGAGGCCCTCCACAGTGGTGCTGCTGGAGCTGGCTTGCTCTAGCCCATGAGAACCAATTGTTAGCATCTCTTCTCAACTCTACATTCAGTGGCATGTTGGTAGCTTAAAACTGGCCATGATGGAATTATTTATGTCACAGAAATCAGTAAATCCTACAAATCAAAACATACCTTGACCCCCTACCTCAGCCAGTAATTAAACATTTACTGGAACACGGCTGTCCTCAGAACACACTTTGAGAACTACTGATACAGAGAATGCAGTATTGCTGAGAAAACAATGATGAGAGATAAGATGATAGCTTGAAGGACTGGAATAAATATCTGACCTGAAAATGAAAGGGGATTCTTAAAACATGAACAAATAGGGTTGAAACATTAAAAAAAAAAAAGTCCATCAGTTAACCCAAATTGAGAGATTGTTTACAAAATAAATAAACAGTATTCTTCAAGTGTCAAGGTCATGAGATACAAGGAACAACTGTGGACTGGTACAAACTGGAGAGCACTAAGAAGAAATGACAGCTGAATGTAGTATGGACGCTTACACCAGATCCTGGAGCAAAAATAAAAGAACATGAGTGGGAAACTTGATGAAATCTGAATAAAGACTTTCATTAATAGAAAAGTAAAAAGAAAACTATCTCTCTTTTAGCTGAGAAAATTAGTTTTAATGTCCAAAAAGTTTAGCTGAGAAAATTAGTTTTAATGTCCGAAAGGTTTACTATGTCCCAGGAAAAATTAAAAGAACACAAGTTTGGGAAATGTTTTTAATTTCTCAGAGAAAAGGAATTTCCTGCCAGCATCTTGGCAGAAAAAAAAAAAAAATAGATTACCAACAAACGAAGAGAAAAATCAGGCTGGCTTTAGACTTCTCTTTAACTTGAAATAATGAAGATTATGGGGCAGCATTTGTAGGGTTTTAAGTAGAGTAAGGGACATGATTCAAGAAGTATACCCTGAGAGAATTTGTTGTTCATCCTCTGACACAACAAAAAGTCATCTTCAGAAAGCAATGACTGAAAATCTAATATTTGCACATATTTCCAGATAAATATAATAATTTATATTTGCACATGTTTCCAGTCATCATACGTGCATCTCTGTCACTTCAGTCATGTCCGACTCTACTCTTTGCAACTCCATGGATTATAGCCCACCAGGCTCCTCTGTCCATGGAATTATCCAGGCAAATATACTGTATATATATAGTATATTTGCCTGGATATATATAGTGGGTTGCCATTTCCTCCTCCAGATTCCAGTCATCATAGGATGAATCAAAATCAAAATTAAAGAATAAGGAAATTGTGATACAAATAGACCATCAATGAATGACAAAACTACAGTTGGTGGTGATGGTGGTTTAGTCGCTAAGTCGTGTCTGACTCTTACGACCCCATGGACTGTAGCCTACCAGGCTCCTCTGTCCATGGGATTCTCCAGGCAAGAATACTGGAGTGGGTTGTCATTTCCTTCTCCAAAACTCGAGTTAGGACTACCTAATCATAAATATGATTATGATATTGAGTATACCAAAAATCAATATTAAAAAGAAAGATGATAAAAAATCACAATTAGTATATATTTACATATAGGTGAGTCAAAGTAGAGGAACATCGAGTTCAAGGAAGAATTAGAATGTATTAGATCTCTTGTCGAACACAGGGGGAGCCAAAGTCAGTGTTTCATTATGACTTTGATAATTACAGAAATGCATGATAAAGCGTGTTTTTAAAAAACATAGAAATAGCCACTAGTTAGAATACACAACAGAATATGCATTTATCTAAATGTATTCAGATTATAGATATAACACATTTTGTAACAAAAAGCAGAAAAGATAAGTACAGTGCAGTAACATAAAAATAAATAAAAAATATAAAGCAAGATGATAAAAATAAGGCCATATACTCAGTTTTGACAAGAAATATTAGTCTTTTAAACCACTTTCTTAAAAAGGCAAAGAGATTGAAATTTTTTAAAATAGAAGTTAGCTATGTGCCACATGTGAAAGATAAACATAAAATATAGCAACACAAAGGTTAAAAATTATGGGTATACATAAAGTAATTTCACAAAGCCACAAGCAAAAGAAAACAAAGGTGACTGTGTAAATAGCATTTTAAAAGAATTTAAGACAAAGAAACATCAACCAGGATAGAAAAATATAATTTTATGTAAACAAGTGCTACAATTTATAGATAGATTGTATGTGCAAACATGCTGCTTATTAATCCTTATGTGTTGAATAACATAAAAATAAATTAATAAAAACTTCATTATAATAGGCAACTACTGTATCACTATGACATTAAGAATTTACACATGCATGTGCATATATACATAGAAATTTTGTTCTCTGAAAGGAACTCTCTTGTTTTAAACATTCATGGATGATTTATTGAAATTGATTATATTAAGTAGTCCACCAAGAAATCTCCATAAATTTCAAAAAGTAGAAATAATTCTGTCCACATTTCTTGACCACAGTGTACGAAACTAGAATTAAAAACAAAATTCTCTTCTAAATAATTATTGGGTCAAAGAGGTAAGCAAATATACAGCAGTTTGTTCAGAAAAGGAGAACAATATTTATCAAACCATACAAGCTTTGCCTAAGTTCTTTAAAAGTAATTTCATACCTCTGTTTTCTTATTTTAGAAGAAAAGAAGTCAATTAAATCATACAAATGAAAAGTTTAAAACAATAACGTGTACATCATATCCAAATCCAAAAGTATTCATTTAGAAAATATAATGAGGAATCATAATCAGAAAGGATACCATGCACAATGGCAATTAAAAAGACACCACAAAGACTATCTGTATGAATAAAACAAAATTTTGAGACATCTAAGAGTGTTTGCAAAAAAGATATTTTTTTGAAGTATACTATGCTCCTGATGGGCTTCCCTGGTGGCTCCTTGGTAAAGAATCTGCCTGCCACTGCAGGAGATGCAGGTTCAAGTCCGGGGTCAGGAAGATTCCCCTGGAGGAGGAAGTGGCAACCTACTTCAGTATTCTTGCTGGGAAATCCAAGGGACAGTGGGACCTAGTGGACTACAGCCCTTGCGGTTGCAAAGAGTTGGACGCGACTAAGCAACTGAACAACAAATTGTTCCTGATAGGGAGACTAAATATTGTAAAAATATGGCTTAGTTTCTAATTTATTTTATCTTTCATTATTGGCATACTGGTAAATATCTAACAACTGGCTCTTCAAAAACATATATGCATATGTATATATGTTTGCTATAAAATTATACATCTTACTATTTTACATCAACTATTTTACAGATGTAAAAGATGAATAGCCCACAAATTACAAATCGTAACATACACAATACTGTTTATTACTGATTTCGTATAACCAGTTGATTCTTACACAATGCTTTCATTCATTGACTTTTGCCAAACTCATAAATATAGGTGGTACTTTTGTCTTCTCCCTTGTATACTCAAAGGAAAAATAAAATTGGTCAGTCTGCTATATTTATTTTTACCAAAAAATAGAAGTAAAATTTTTAAAATTGAGGAATGAGTATAATTCCAATATGAGTATATTTTTTTATTTTAATGGGTAAGACAAAAGTGAAGAAAAATGTGTGTGTCCGGATTTCACTCAGTCATCAATGATGTGCCTTTTTTGCTCAATCAGATAACAGTTTTCAAGTACTGAAAAGATACTTGCTAAACTTTTTTGTGCTATTCACAGTGTTGCAGCTACAAACATGACATGCCTTTTTTCAGTATTTTCTGTGGAAGTATAGTTGCCTGGAGAATCCCAGGGACGGTGGAGCCTGGTGGGCTGCCGTCTATGGGGTCACACAGAGTCGGACACGACTGAAGTGATTTAGTAGCAGCATAGTTGACTTAGAATGCTGTGTTAATTTCTGCTGTACAGTAAAGTGATTCAGTTATACATATATTTCCATATATTCTTTTAAATATTCTTTTCCATTATGATTTGTCATTGGATATTGAATACAGTTCTCTGTGCTACACAGTAGGACCTACTGTTTATCCATTGTACATCTAAACACTTACTTCTGCTAACCCCAACCTCTCATTCCATCCCTTCCCCTAACTCCGTCCTTCTTGGCAACCACCAGTCTGTTCTGTGTCCATGATTCTGTTTCTGTTTTATAAGTAAGTTCATTGGTGTCATATTTTAGATTCCACACATAAATGATATCATATGGTAGTTGTCTTTCTGACTTACTTAATTTAGTATGACAATTTCTAGCTCATCCATGTTGCTGCAAATGGCATTATTTCATTCTTTTTTATGATTTTCTAGCATGTATGTATATACCACATCTTCATCCCTTGTTCTGTCGACCTTCAGGTTGTTTCCATTGTCTTGGCTATTGTGAATAGTGCTGCTATGAATATAGGGGTACATACTTCATTTTGAATTATAGTTTTGTCTGAATATATGCCCAGGAATGGATCATATGGTAATTCTATTTTTAGTTTTCTGAAGAACCTCCATATTTTTTCCCACAGTGGCTACACCAACTTGTATTCTCACCAAGAGTGTAAGAGAGTACCTTTTTCTCCACACCCTATCCAGCACTGGTTATTTGTAGACTTTTTAATCATGGCCATTCTGACACATGTGAGTGAGGTGGTACTTCATTGTCGTTTTGATTTGCATTTCTCTAATAATTAGCAATGTTGAGCAGCTTTTCATGTGCCTATTTGCCATTTGTATCTCTTCCTTAGAGAAATGTCTATTTAGGTCTTCTGCCAATTTTTCAGTTGGGTTCTTTGATTTTTTGTTGTTGAGTTGAGCTGTCTGTATATTTTGGGAACTAGGCCCTGTCAGCGGCATCATTTGCAAATCTTTTCTCCCATTCTATAGTTCGTAGACATGACACACTTTTAATCTACTATATTGTTTTCTCCAGTCTAAACAATCAACAGAAAAATAAGCCAGGCCCTAATTTTGTATTATTTGCCATTTTCCATGCCATTTTGGCTGATTTCAAGCTATCAATGAGAGATCACTGAACATGGAGTTGGGAAGAGATGCACAGAGCACATTATTTTATAGAATTTTCACCATACAGATACAATAGACATAAATCACCTCAAGAACACAGATAATAGTAATGTGTACAAAAACATTAGAAGGTGCTGAGTTTTTAGTACTACCTATATAAAAATTTTAGATATATAAGGAAATATCACACATCATTTGAGAAAAGTTTTATTCAGTAAATGATGCTGTAATAATTGGTTAGTTATTTAACAACTCTTTTTTTTAATCACTGAAGTATAGTTAATTTATAATGTGTTAGGTCCCAGTGTACGACAAAGTGATTCAGTGATACATACATGTATACATATATATACATACACACATACACATATGTATATAATATATTCTTTTTAAGATTTTTTCCATTATAGGTTATTATAAGATATTGAATATAGTTCCCTGTGCTATACAGTAGGTCTTTGTTGTTTATCTATTTTATATACAGTATCAATAACCTCAGATATGCAGATGACACCACCCTTATGGCAGAAAGTGAAGAGGAACTCAAAAGCCTCTTGATGAAAGTGAAAGAGGAGAGTGAAAAAGTTGGCTTAAAGCTCAACATTCAGAAAACGAAGATCATGGCATCTGGTCCCATCACTTCATGGCAGATAGATGGGGAATCAGTGGAAATAGTGGCTGACTTTATTTTTGGGGGCTCCAAAATCACTGCAGATGGTGATTGCAGCCATGAAATTAAAAGATGCTTACTCCTTAGAAGGAAAGTTATGACCAACCTAGACAGCATATTCAAAAGCAGAGACATTACTTTGCCAACAAAGGTCCATCTAGTTAAGGCTATGGTTTTTCCAGTAGTCATGTATGGATGTGAGAGTTGGACTGTGAAGAAAGCTGAGTGCCGAAGAATTGATGCTTTTGAACTGTGGTGTTGGAGAAGACTCTTGAGAGTCCCATGGACTGCAAGGAGATCCAACCAGTCCATTCTAAAGGAGATCAATCCTGGGTGTTCTTTGGAAGGAATGATGCTAAAACTGAAAGTCCAATATTTTGGCCACCTCATGTGAAGAGTTGACTCATTGGAAAAGACTCTGATGCTGGGAGGGATTGGGGGCAGGAGGAGAAGGGGATGACAGAGGATGAGATGGCTGGATGGCATCACCGACTCAATGGACGTGAGTTTGAGTGAACTCCGGGAGTTGGTGATGGACAGGGAGGCCTGGCGTGCTGCGATTCATGGGGTCGCAAAGAGTCTGACACGACTGAGCGACTGAACTGAACTGAACTGATGTATATGCTAATGCCAGACTCTTAATTTATCTCTCCCCTTCCCCTGCTCCACCCTGCTATCCCTAGGAGTTTGACAACTCTTGATGTGAGAAACAAATATTCTGAGCTCATGGACTGCACACAAACAGGCTTTGGGCCACATGGGTCGAACGTGTTAGATCATTGTTTCATTTATCTACCAAAATAAATTCTAGCTTGATTATAAATTTAAAAACAAATCATAGAAGAAAAAATGGATATCAAATGCCTGGAAGGAGGAAAACTCTCTATTTTTAAAAGATTCACAAGAAATTTCAAAGGAAAAATTTGGTAGATTTGACTGAATACAATGTGGCAAGTCAATAATGAGATAAACAAATATGTCACCACCCTTTTCCTAGGCTTGCACATTTCCAGAAAATGGTTAGAGAGCAAAGATAAGGAAGAGTACCACCTAGAATTTTCTCTGTTTAAGCATCTCTAAATGCCTCATTGGCATTTTTAAAAAGATCTAAAAATAGTTACATTCTCAAAAATGATTCACTCCTTCTTGGGGTTTGAAAAATGTTTTGAATCTCTCCCAATATGAGTATTACGCTTTCCTAATTAGTTTTTCCTTGGTGAAAATAAGGGATAATTGAATGATGTAAATTTTGGATAAAGTTGAATATCCTGTCAGCTCTTAGTAATGTATTCTTCCGTGCCTTCTCCTCCAAAGAAGTGCTAGCTTGTCAACAGTCCATAGGTCAAAAAAAACAGCAAATACTAGGTTTCCTGGAGGTGATGAGGGGGCCCTAGCAGGTAACCAGAGCATGGCAGTAGGGAACCTGGCGCTGCAGAGTTCAGTCTGAGGAAGCAGGATATTGGCTTTCTGTTGTAGAGAAGTCCGAACACTGGACTAGAATTGAGGGGCCAGGCTTCAAAGTCCAAAAACGAGGACCACCAGAAAGAGACAGGCAGAGCGTAACTCAAGCTACTGGGCAAATTGCTACAAGAGTGACACCAAAACACCAGCCAAGGCAACAGATCAGTTAATTATTCAGTGGATACCCACCAAGAAGGGAGAGCATCAGCACTGGAAAGCAGTGGGACTTGAAAGCAGTCTCCTGTTATCAGGATAGGGGTGCCACAGTCGGGGGGTGTTAGTAAAAGGAGATGCCTTTGGGTGATACTACAGCAAATCAGGGCCTAGAGGAGCATAACTGTTTTCAGGGTAATACAGATAACACAAGCATTACCTTGGCAGGAGTCTCATTGTCCTGTTGGTGATAATTGTGTTAGACAGATTGAGATACAGGACTCCAGGGCAGCTCTCAGAGATGTATCTCATTGATTCATCCTGCGTAACAGTAGAGGGAAGAATCTTATTAAAGTCTAACAGGCTTTGCTATTTCCCCATTATCTATCATCTCTCTCCCTGCCCCCCAAAAATATATGCAAGACTTGATCTCTTCATACTTTTTATTAGTTATAAATCAAATTAAGTAGAAGATTGCTTTGCTTGCAACTTCATTACTCCCTCCCCTTCCTTTTCTTTGGGCTTTCCTGGTGGCTCAGACAGTAAAGCATCTGCCTGTAATGCAGGAGACCTGGGTTCTATCCCTGGGTCGGGAAGATCCCCTGGAGAAGGAACTGGCAACCCATTCCAGTACTCTTGCCTGAAAAATCCCATGGATGGAGGAACCTGGTAGGCTACAGTCCATGGGGTCATAAAAAGTCAGACACGACTGAGCAGTTTCACTTCACTGTTCCCTTTCTTTGGAAATAAAGTCCCATTCCATCACAATGACGCTTTATTAAAATTTGAACCCTTGCCATTTCAACATCATGACAAGAAATTTGAGCTCGTGTCAAAGTGCCAAACAGTCTTGACTCTTTAGATATATGAAAATGATTGAAAAGGGATCCATTTTTAAACTTACTATAATCATTCTGAAAGACGGGAGTAGTAAACTCTTTCAACTGGACTTCATTAAAAAGTGAGTCCATATTCATACACGGATATGTATATATATATATATATAGAGAGAGAGAGAGAGAGAGAGAGATGTTTGTGTGTGGTGAAGTTTCTGTGGTTCCATTACTGAATATTTAAAACAGCTGAACAGATTTTCACCAAACTTATGATGAGTTTGAGATGGCCTGAATTAGAGGCTGCATACATGTCGGACATGAAATTTAGTGTCGAGGAAACTGTGCAGGAGAATCTTAAAGATTCAGTCAGCCCTCCTCCAGAGAGCTGAAAACCAGAACAAGAGAATAGTGTGACTGCGACATGAGAAAGGCAGAAAAACAAAGAATGATTTCAATCATGAGCCCTAAACTCACGTTTACAAGACAGATGAATTTCAAGCTTGGATTGCAACGCTGCTTCTTGTGTGGGTAACTAATTGTAAAATGTTCTAGAACGAGTAGCAGCAGGTTTGTGTTTATTTAATGATGGTGGAGGAGTCTCCCCAGGAATACTGAAGAGGTCTGCTAGTTTTAAATATCTGTGGTACATTGTCCTAGAAATAGGCCATTACAGGGTCAGGTAAACTGTCACGAGGCTAGCTGATGTGGTTCGGGGAGGGATTCTGCATGGATAGTATGGCTGCCCCCAACAGCACAAAGGATGGCAGATGTTTAGTTTCAGCAGGACCATCGGTGCTTAATGTTCTATTCTTAGCTACTTCTTGGAATCATGAATATTAAAATAACAAGATTCTACAGGTCAAAGCATCTTGCACATGGGATAAGAATTGGTTGATTTAAGGTGCAAACCACACCTTAAAGAGAACACAAGGGTTTTTTTAAGGTGTAAAACTGTAGTTCTGCTGTAGAAAAGATTCCGTGTGTCAGTAACACCTGAGAACAAGTACAGGGCTTTGAATAAACACTGTACTCTTGCCACTGCATTCAAGATGCCAGCAAGGTTTCTAGACATTCCATCATAGAAATGTAGGATTTGGATATCCATGTATAGATTTTAAAAAGTAAACAGTACACTTTTCCCCAACAGGAATGGAGAGAACAGCATAATGTGTGGCATTATAGTTTAATACAAAGAATCTATCTTCAAAAATATTCATGGTGTCAACTATCGAAGTGACTATGCACCTGTTGGAAGATTCCGGCAAAAATGCAGATGAAATGGGACACGGAGGAGGAGGGAAAGCTGGTTTACACCCTTAGAGAAGTAGCCACACAGATGTAACTGTGGGAACCAGCAAGAGGAAGATGTAGTAGGCTTTCTGTAACATGGAATAATCCGATGTTCCTTTGAGACGAGGAAGCAAACCATTCTCTTCATTTTCCTGTCTGAAGGAAATTCAAACTAATTTTGTTTTCAATATTTAAAAGAACAAAAGAACTCAAGTTGCAATCCCCAAATACTTGAGCACATAAATGCAAAAACTGTTTCTGTGTTTAACACTGCAAGATGGTCTGTGGAATTTGTCCACAATGCACTCGAATCTTTCTGGATGTAATATATTCATAAGGCAAGCTTCTTAAACCTTTTTGAATAAATGTTACTCAACTCCTTAAATGTAAGCCAGTCTCTTAGTCTTTGTCTCAAAAGGAAAGACAATAGTAAAATGTAGCTGGATAAAATTATCAGTCCTGTATATTATTAAACTAAAACTGGAAAAAAGACTTTGATGTTCACAAATTCAACACAGATGGCATTGTTTTGACTTTCCTATTAGAAAGCCAAATTTACAGAATATGATCTTTTTTCCAAGCAAGAACTAAAGCTCCCTGAGGGCAAGAATTGGAACCTAATTCATCTTAAATTCCCTATAACACCTCTATTTTGTAACATATAAGTTCCCTATATATCATATATCTTTAACATAGTAGGTACTAAAAATATGCACATAAAGAATGAAATAGAGTAGAAATTTGAAAGAAGAAACTGTAATGATGAGGCTGGGTAGATAGCAAGAAGGAGCCGATTCATGAAGTCTTTTCACCTGTGCCACGGTGCATGGACTTCAACCTAGAACTGGTGACTTAGGAGGAGCATGAAGCAATCAGGCTCTTCATTCTGTTCCTCCTATCTCCAAGTGAAGAGCACAGCCTGTGCAAAGGCAGAACAGCAAGAGGAGCTTGGTGCACACAGCAAAGAAAACATAGCAGGTTGTGGCTGCTGCAACTTAATGTGCAGCAGGACTTAGAAGAAGGTGAGACTGGAGAGTGAGGCAGAGGCAAGATCACCGAGGGTCTCCAGTAATTTTAAAGAACTGACTTTATCCAATAGTGTGGATGACAGGCATTTGTATAAATGGTGGAAGATAGTAGTGAAATGGTCAGATCTGCCTTTTAGAAGGAATATCTGTGGTCACGCGGTAGAAGACAGATTGAAAGCAGAGGAAGCCTGGAGACAGGGACCAGGAAGGAGCTGACTAGGGTTATGTGTTCATTTCCATCCTCTTGGGCACCACAGTTGACAGCCAGGAAGACTGATAAATTGACCCTGTTGTCTCTGCTGGAGCCCATTTTTTTCTGTCTCATACACACACATGACCTTAAACATAAATATAGCTCATTTTTGTGTCACTGTTGAATAGTTTTACTTTCCAGAGATTCCAACCTTGGGCATGTCTATAGGATAAATAATAGCATTATATAAATTGGATAAAATTTCTTGGCAGTGTTTGCTTTCTCCATATTTAATATAAATGAGCACACAGGCATGTATTTTGGCAGAACCTCTGTGTTATTAGTACTCTAGTGGAGCAAGTCTGAATCCATATAAACAACAGTAAAATAAGCTTCTTATACTCACTGTGAGCGTTGGACAGTCAGAGACATTCAGCTCTTGCAGGTTTTTACAGAAACCTAAATCAAACAAGTTACATATTACTAAAAAACATATTACAAATATTTAAACTTAAAGTTTTTCCACCTTGCATTCAATGCTGTGTATTCATTAGAAAGCAAACCAAAACCCCTGGTAAGTAACTTGTTCTAAGTATATGGTTTCCTTTCCTAGAAAAATGATTTCTTTGGGCTTTAAAATTAAAATATGCTTATTATTGTTTGAGGATTACAAAAGGAAAGGGGATAAGAGAAAAATACTACTTTGGGGAAAAAACTGTATATACTTAGAGCTTTTCAGCTTCGAAGCATTTGAAAAAAACCAATTTGGTTTTTTTGTGGTGTGATATTTTTGTTAATTTAGGAGGTTGTGTTTCCTTTTAACATTATGAAATTTTTCAAACATACAAAGAAAGTTGAGAGAATTGTGGATTGTACAATGAATATATCCATCACCCATATTCTACAATTCATATTTTACTATATTTGCTTGATCACATACCCACCTGAACGTCTTTCTCTCTATCCCTCCATTCATCTTAATTTCTTATGCATTTTAAAGTAAGTTGCAGACATTGGGACACTCCCCCCAACAAATACTTCAGCATGAATGTCATGAATAATTCAGCATGCACAGTAATTGACAGAATGTTTATATTTTAGGTTAGATAGCCATAAAGTTTACAAAGAATTTTAGATTGATATGTGGAGAGTCAGAAAGTCCAAGTACCTAATGAGTTCTGGGACCAGAGACACCTGCCCAGCTTGTGATCTAGAAGGGAAATCAAGATATTTGTGCAAAGAGCTAGACAGCAAATTGTTACACAACCAGCTCTCTGGGTCTAGACTGCCATGAGTAAGACTCCAAATCTGAGACAGAAGAGAAACAGTGAAGGAACAGAGAACAGTGAATGGAAGGAATGCTTGGGGCAAAGAGGGGAGAAGGCATTCTAAATGGAGGAGACCCCTACAATCAGGAAAACTCCAGGCAAGGGGGTAATCCCGGCATTCACACTGAGACAATGAATAGAAAACACATCTGTTGCTCGTAACCTCAGAGCCCCACGATAATAACAATAGAAATGTTATTAATTATAAATCCATTTTGAACATTTCTTCCTCCTTACAAGTATGTCCTAATAAGTGCAAACCAGAACCAATTTCAGAATTTTAAAAATGAAAAATATTCTTTAAAATGTGCAGATTTTGGAAGTCATCAGTAATACTGAAGGGAAAAATAGATTCCAAAAAGATAACTAAATTTATGAGATTATTTATATTTTAAATAGCAGTTACTTGAATTCATGCAATTCAACAAACATTTAACAAGAACCTGCTATGTACTAGAAACTCTGCAGGTGCTGGAAATAACAGCAGTGAACAAAATAGAGAAAAATCCCTGTCCTTAGGAAGTTTATATCCTAGTTGGGGAAGAAGGACAATAAACAAAAGAGGCAAAATACTTATTTTGACAGATGGTGATACATGTTCTAGAGAGAAATAAAACAAGAAATGGATTAGAGAATCACCAGTGAGTGGGAAGGGGTGCTACTTTAAATAGAGCAGCCAGAAAAGGTTTTGCTGAGAAGGTGACATTTGAACCAAGATGTGCAGGAGATGGCAAGAACAGCTGGCAATTTACCCTGAGCATTTCTAGAGCCCACATTCAACATGATTGGTGATTGTGAGACAGCAAAGGAAACAGAAAAATAAGTTCAGCCGAACATCCGTTGGAGTCCTACTCGTTTGCACATCTCAAAGCTGTGAGAAGAATCCCTTTAACTTCTTGAATCCAGTTTCAGTTTTCATAATGCTAAATCCTAACAGTTTAACTGAGTTCTTCCCCTGGACCAGGAACTGTGAAGTATTCATTGCGGTGAGCCTGTTTCATCTTCCCCCCAAATACTAGAGGTATCATCAGTCCCCCTTCACAGATACTGAAGATGACGTTAAGTAATTAGCCTGAGATCACACAGTCCAGCAAGTAGAAGAGCCGTGATTCACATCAGAGCCCAAACATTTAGCCATGAAACCAGGCAAGCAGGAGGGTGTCGAGCTTTGTACACCACTTTCTACATGTACCTTTATTATAATAATTGGAATGCTTTGCCTTAAAATAAAAAATAACTTGAGTTCCATGTCTCCTGGTTTAGAGTTTATGGGAACTTGAATAGAATTTGTATCCTGCTGTTGGGTGAAAATTGTATAAATCTTGATTATGTTGAATTGGTTCATAGTGTCTTTCAGGTCTACTCTTTCCTTCTACTTTTCTGTCTATTCTGTTAAGTTTTGAGAGTTTGATATTGAAACCCCAACTAAAAAATCTTAATTTGCGTACTTTAAAATATTGTAATATATAGTAGAACTATATGTAACTTTGCTCTGTATTTTCCAAGTCTCCTGTAAATGTGTTATCATACTTTCATAGTTTAGAAAAAAAAAAAACTTGAAAATTTGATTTTATTAGTCAGTTGCAATGTTCACAAATGTCTCTATTTTTTTTCCTTTTGCAATCTAGGGACTGCCATACCTCAGCTGGGTCTCATTCTTCCTGAACTGCTTTAGTTAAGATTACCCAAACTTGGATTTCAAAGGAGTACTTTCATTGTTCCATCTGTCACACCAAGTAATTGGGACCAGCTGGATGTCAGGATGCGGGTGGCAATCATCGTAATCCTACTTTTCTTTTGTAAAGCCGCTGAGCTCCGCAAGGCAAGCCCTGGGGGTGCAAGAAACCGAGTGAACCATGGCCGGGCTGGTGGAAGCCGGAAAAGCTCCAACCCGGTCAAACGCTATGCACCAGGCCTCGCCTGTGAGGTGTACACATACCTTCACGAAAAATACTTAGATTGTCAAGAAAGAAAACTCGTTTATGTGCTGCCTGACTGGCCTCAGGATTTGCTGCACATGCTGTTAGCAAGAAACAAAATCCGTATACTGAAGAACAGCATGTTTTCCAAGTTTAAAAAGCTGAAAAGCTTGGATCTACAACAGAATGAGATCTCCAAAATTGAGAGTGAGGCTTTCTTCGGTTTAAATAAACTCACCACTCTCTTACTGCAGCACAACCAGATCAAAGTCTTGACAGAGGAAGTGTTCATTTATACACCTCTCCTGAGCTATCTGCGTCTTTATGACAACCCTTGGCATTGTACTTGTGAGATGGAAACGCTTATTTCAATGCTGCAGATTCCAAGGAATCGGAATTTGGGGAACTATGCCAAGTGTGAAAGCCCACAAGAACTGAAAAATAAAAAACTGAGGCAGATAAAATCTGAACAGTTATGTAATGAAGAAGAAAGTGAACAATTGGAGCCAAGACCCCAATTGTCAGGAAAACCCCCAGTCATCAAGACTGAGGTGGACTCTACTCTTTGTCACAACTATGTATTTCCCATACAGACACTGGACTGCAGAAGAAAAGGTTTGTAAGTTGCTTACTTTTTCATTTTTGTGGACGATTAAAAATGCTTTTTGAATGTTATGAATCCGTGCACCACCACCACCTATCCATGACTTAGAATTTCTGGTGTCATTTCCGCCATGGGAGATTTTAGTGAGGCTCTTGACATATTAGTGAAGACACTGTGTGGTCTGAGCACTGTTAATCTACCCTGGGACAACAAACAATTTAGTTGTCTCTTTCATTTCTGACATAGGTTAATAACTTATTTGTAATATTAAATTAAAGCCAGATGTCATTGAATTAGGGTTGTATAGAAAATGGTATTATTCCTTCCAATTACTGTAAGGTTTTTTTTTTTTTTTAAGAACAGAAAGGAAATGTTAAGATGAACCGAGAGACTCCAGCACGTCTCAAAGAAATTATAGACAGGAATCTGTTAATGTTGAAGAAACAGAAGTCAATTTGTTGATTTATCAGCGAAGTCATGCTCAAGGCTTGCCCCCCTCACTCTGAGTGTGGAAGGTGGCACCTGGTTAAATAGCACCATGACCATATGACACCAAAAGATTTGCTTACTATGACACTCTGTGAATTTTGATGCTAAAGTAGAGCGATTACAGCATTGTAAGCTGGGAGATGCCATCATGGGATCCTTTAAGTTCAAGAGAAAGTGCTCATTAATTGAGAACCTACTATGCTCCAGGTATTTCACATACATGCTGTCCACAGCTGCCAGCAAGGTAGTAGTAATATCCCCATCTGTAGAGGGGAGGAGGAGGAGAAAGAGGCTAAGGGACATTCAGACACTTGCTTGTGGTCTCACAGGTAAGCAGCAAAGCTAAGTCCACCTGAGCCTGCTGGCGTCCAGAATTAGTCTGCTGCTGCTGTTGCTGCTGCTAAGTCACGTCAGTCATGTCCGACTCTGTGCGACCCCATAAACGGCAGCCCACCAGGCTCCCCCATCCCTCGGATTCTCCAAGCAAGATCACTGGAGTGGGTTGCCATTTCCTTCTCCAATGCATGAAAGTGAAAAGTGAAAGGGAAGTCACTCAGTCATGTGTGACTCTTAGTGACCCCATGGACTGCAGCCTACCACGCTCCTCCATCCATGGCATTTTCCAGGCAAGAGTACTGGAGTGGGGTGCCATCGCCTTCTCCAAGAATTAACCTAATCATGTTCAAACAAGCTCCTGAACACGGGAAGCATTAAAGAATTTGAGGAAAGTTGGTACACATCGTTTCTCTGTAACTCACTGCTACAGTGAGTACTTGGTGCTTCAGGCCAAAGAACATGTTTTACTAGGATTTTCTTTGTAATGCTTAAAAACTTGAATTATACATTTAAAAAAATGATTACGAAGCTACTATTCCTAGACTTGAGTTAGAAAATTACTCGATATTGCTGAGGTTCTATCCTTAAGCTAAAGTTCATTTGCACTTGCTATACCAGAGAAAATAGAGTTAAACTCATTAATTATCTGAGAAAAAATGCCATCAAAACAAAACTGAAGATTTCTGCAACTAGCTGCTGCTGCTAAGTCGCTTCAGTCGTGGACCACACTGTAATTTAAGAAAAGATAACATAGTAGGAAAGAACTTTCTTATTTACTGGTTTCCTACCCTTGGGCCATTCCTTCTCTAGTAAGTCTATTTCTGCCTTTGTCTTTGTTTCCATAATATTTTTGACTCTTGGCAAAAATCAACTTAGAAAAATACACATTTATTTTTATTGCTTTCCTTCCTCAAGTTATTGTTGTCTAAGCACAACCTTTCAGATATGCCCCATAAATTCATTGCCCTTGCTTTAGAAACACATATTATTTACTGGAAAGCAAAGTTTCATGACATGCACAGCTAGTACATATCATTCAGGTTCATACACTAAAGACAACTTGAGTTCCTCCACGTATTAATAATGGTGTAAATCAGAGCCCATACTTTTTAGATTATAAAATGAAGGGGAGTTTTTTCTTTTAATATCATCAATATAAATCTCCCTCACTATGGTTGATATCACTCTATTGATTCAGTTGGTCATTTACTTTTCATTTTTTGTTATATTGTTGATTCTCATAGGTTTAAAGTCAAGGATCTTGTCTTTTAAATTCCCTTTGGTACTGCCTGGCACAGGGCCATGTTCTTTAGATTGATGGCAATAGTTGAGCTGCTTCCTTTGCTCTTACAAAGCAGTAATTTAAGCAACTTTTAAAAATAAAAATACATAGTAATTAAAAATCATGACTAGAATTCAAGTATGACAATCTGAATTTTATCCATTGTAGTTTTCCTTATTCCATTTTATAAATAGATAATAAATGTCAGCTACTAAGAATGACTGTTCAGCAGTATTTATCTCTTAACTCTCTGCCAGAATATAGCAATATTTTTGATTGTGCTTCACATGTTGGACACCATGTAGGATCTCTCTCTTTTTTTTTTTTTTAAGTTGCTCAGTTGTGTCCAACTCTTTGCAGCCCCATGGACTGTAACCTGCCAGGCTGCTTTGTCCATGGAATTCTCCAGGCAAGAATACTGGAGTGGGAAGCTGTTCCCTTCTCCAGGGGATCTTCCCAACCCAGGGATCAAACCCAGGTCTCCCATGTTGCAGGCAGAATTTTTACCATCTGAGCCACCAGGGAAGCCCTAAAGAAGTCAAGAATGGAACTAGCAGTGGTATTAATGAGAAGTGTTAGTTGCTCAGTCATGTCCGGCTCTTTACAACCCCATGAACTATAGCCCACCAGGCTCTTCTGTCCATGGAATTCTCCAGGCAAGAATACTGGAGTGGGTAGCCATTTCCTTCTCCAGGGGTCAAACCCAGGTCTTCTGCATTGCCAGCAGATTCTTTACCATCTGAGCCACCAGGGAAGCCCATATTAATGAGAACTGCCATCTAAATGCTCTGTGTGCCTAAGATATAGCAGTTTTATGCATTGTCATTTAATCCTTGGAGCTTCCCCAGTGGTTCAGTAGTAAAGAATCCACCTGCAATGCAGGAGACCTGGTTTCTGTCCCTGGGTCGGGAAGTTCCTCTGGAGGAGGGCATGGCAACCCATTCCAGTATTCTTGCCTGGACAATCCCATGGACAGAGTAGCTTGGTAGGCTATGGTCCATGGAGTCGCAAAGAATCAGACATGACTGAAGCGACTGAGCACACACACACATTTACTCCTCACAACCTTAAAGAAATACTAGCATTATCATTTTATGAAGAAAGAAGCTGAGGAGTAAAGAAGTTAAGTTGCCCTTTAAGGTCATGTAGGTAGTCCCTAAGCAATTCCCAAGCCATTGGTCACCATGTTGCTGCTGCTACTGCTGCTAAGTTGCTTCAGTCGTGTCTGACTCTGTGCAACCCCATAGATGGCAGCCCACCAGGCTCCCCTGTCCCTGGGATTCTCCAGGCAAGAACACTGAAGTGGGTTGCCATTTCCTTCTCCAATGCATGAAAGTGAAAGGTGAAAGTGAAGTCATTCAGTCGTGTCTGACTCTTAGCAACCCCATGAACTGCAGCCCACCAGGCTCCTCCGTCCATGAGATTTTCCAGGAAAGAGTGCTGGAGTGGGGTGCCATTGCCTTCTCCAATTGGTCACCATACAATTCGCCATATACCATCACCTTCAAGATTTGGGGTATGCCTGTTAACCAAGAAGACTTTATAAAAGCCTTCTGGGTGCTTCCTCCTAGTATTGACTGTCCTCTTAGGCTCTGTACAACACATCAACATGCAATCACACACAAGGAACCTGAATACAGATTCCCCTGCCTTGGGAGTTATACCTTCCCCAACTGACGGATGATGAGTCAGATGGTGTGCATAGGGTACCTAATACATACCAGTTTGACCACATAGACCTCAAAGATCACTATTTTTGCCTTAAACATCTGACAACAAGAAAAAGAAAATAATAGCTCTATTCACTGGGAGGCACTTTACCAACAAAACTTAGTCTTTCAAAGGGAATAAATGTGAGATTAGTTAAAAGGCATATTTATACCTTATTGAGATGGATGGATTTGGCAAAAACACGTGAAAGTAGGTTTTAAAAACTGCTTTTTAGCTTCACACTTACCAGAATAATTTGCTATTTTTAAGGATTCATTTTCCTCCTAAGATTAGGGCTGGGGAGAATTATGACCAAAAATTGCTCCCAGCTGCCTCCAAAGTTAATTTCACTATTAGTTTGAAGAGTAATTAGGAATCTTTAATTCACAATAGACTAAGGTCATTTATGTCTCTTTACCTACCACTACCAAACCTTCAGAGTAGTTCTGACATTGCTGACAATCAAGATAGCCTACTAAATGGGAAATTACCTGGAAAAAATCCCAGTTTCCTCCTCAAAATCAGCAAAGTTTGGTGAGGGGAGAGGCAATGCTTGTCAGGGGTGATAATCAAGTAAATTTGGCATTTATTGAAGGTTTACCAAAATTATTGGATAGCAGCAAATAACCAAGTGGTGCCTGGTCTAGAAATGGGGGCATTGACCAAATTTGACTTCTGGTCTCAGGACGTTTATATTTATATAATCTTTATCAAAGGCAACCATATTTCACATCAATATTTGCAATTGTCATTTAAGTTTAAGGTTAAAAACAAAAGACTGTTTTTACTCATCAGTACAACAAATAAGATTTTTCCATGTGTTCTAAGCCTACTGGTAGAGGCTTTGGTTTGCCTTTACTGGTATTACTTGTGGATCCTATTTTTACCCAGGGCTGCTGGTAACAATGCCAAAGTTGGTTCTGCAATTCATATTCCTCTTCCACAGGTCTGCCACAATGGTTAAGCTGGGTTTCAGGGTGTTCTCATAAACATTTTTTCTACCCATTTATTTGTGGTAAACCCACTTTAGCTTTGGAGAAGGCAATGGCAACCCACTCCAGTACTCTTGCCTGGAAAATCCCATGGACGGAGGAGCCTGGCAGGCTGCAGTCCATGGGGTCGCTAAAAGTTGGACACAACTGAGTGACTTCACTTTCACTTTTCACTTTCATGCATTGGAGAAGGAAATGGCAACTCACTCCAGTGTTCTTGCCTTGAGAATCCCAGGGATGGGGGAGCCTGGTGGGCTGCCATCTATGGGGTCGCACAGGGTTGGACACGACTGAAGCAACTTAGCAGCAGCAGTAGCACTTTAACTTGTTCTACAGTGGTTGCTTGAAAGGTCTCTTATCATTCACTCTCATGCCCAACCCAGCAGATGTTGGTTCAGCAAGCAAATCCTGATAAATAAGCTGCTTTCCAGAGCCTGCTGCTGCTGCTGCTAAGTTGCTTCAGTCATGTCTGACTCTGTGCAACCCCATAGACGGCAGCCCACTAGGCTCCTCTGTCCCTGGGATTCTCCAGGCAAGAATACTGGAGTGGGTTGCCATTTCCTTCTCCAATGCATGAGAGTGAAAAGTGAAAATGAAGTTGCTCAGTCGTGCCCGACTCTTAGCGACCCCATGGACTGCAGCCTACCAGGCTCCTCCATCCATGGGATTTTCCAGGCAAGAGCACTGGATTGGGGTGCCATTGCCTTCTTCCAGAGCCTAGAAGATACTAACTCTGCTGGCAAGGAACACCTCAGCCCTTAATGGCTTTGTAGGGTTTTGGTGAGAACTTGGGCTTTTATTCATAGTGAGATGAGAAACAAAGGATTCTGCCATCTGGTAAAGTGACAGATCTGACTTATGTTTTAAAGTCATGTGGACTTAGGACAATATTGGGATGATCCAGACAAGAGGTGATGGTGGCTTAGACCAATGTGGTCACAGTGAGGGAAGAGAGGGGAGGTGGGATCCTGGATATTTTGAAATAAAATTTTATTTTCTTTTAAAAATCTGAGAAAATGCCACAACCATTCATTGCCAATAATTATTCTAAATGCTAAATGTCAAGAAATTATTTCTTCTGCCTACCCTCAAGTGTTCTCTGTGGCTTTCAGTTCTTTCTAGCATCTCCATCTCCTTGTTTACATGGAGTATGTAAGAGAGAATGTAGCTCTCCAGTCAGGGTCTTGCTGGTCCTAAAGGAGGATATTACCTCAGTATTTCAACATTATAAGTTCAAATCTTAAAATCTTTCACATTTCTATGTGTTGGCAAACACAGTTCTAGGTCAAATGAGACAGTATCTTATCAGAGGATGGAAATAAAGTCAATCCAAATTTTCAAAGCACTTTTACTATAAGAGGGCTCAATATTCTTATGGCTTCCCTGGTAGCTCAGATGGTAAGGAATCTGTCTGCAATGCAGGACACCTAGGTTCAATTTCTGGATTGGGAAGATTCCCCTGGAGAAGACAATGGCAACTCACTCCAGTATTCTTGCCTGGAGAATTCCATGGACAAAAAGCCTGGCAGGTTACAGCCCCTGGGGTCGCAAAGAGTAGGACATGATTGAGCGACTAACACTTTCACTTTCATACTTTCAATATTGCTGAATCATTTTGGGCTTCAAAATCACTGCAGATGGTATCTGCAGCATGAAATTAAAAGACACTTGCTCCTTGGAAGAAAAGCTATGACCAACCTAGACAGCATATTAAAAAGCAGAGACATTACTTTGCCAACAAAGGTCCATCTAGTCAAAGCTATGGTTTTTCCAGTAGTCATGTATGGATGTGAAATTTGGACTATAAAGAAAGCTGAGCGCCAAAGAATTGATCCTTTTGAACTGTGGTGTTGGAGAAGACTCTTGAGAGTCCCTTGGACTGCAAGGAGATCAAACCAGTCCATCCGCAAGGAAATCAGTCCTGAATATTCATTGGAAGGCCTGATGCTGAAGCTGAAGTTCCAATACTTTGGCCACCTGATGCGAAGAACTGACAATTTGAAAAGACCCTGATGCTGGGAGGGACTGGGGGCAGGAGGAGAAGGAGATGACAGAGGCTGAGATGGTTGGATGGCATCACCAACTCAGTGGACATGAGTTTGAGCAAGCTTCAGGAGATGGTGATGAACAGAGAAGCCTGGCGTGCTGCAGTCTATGGGGTCACAAAGAGTCGGACACTACTGAGCAACTGAACTGAAACTCAACATATTTAACGAGCTCATTGTTTCCCATGTGTTATTAGATAACTAACTTTGTTGCTGCCTAAAAACTACCCCAAACCCTAGCAGCTTAAAGCAACACACTTTATTATCTCACAGTTTCTGTAGGTCAGGAAACCAGACATGGGTTAGCTAAGTCCACTGCTTCAGGATCTCTCACGAGGCTGCAATAAGGTATTGACCAGGGCTTGGTTCTGTGGTCTCATCTGAAGACTCAACTGGAAAAACATCTTCCTCCAAGCTCATATGGCTTGGCAGGATTCAGTTCCTTAAGGACTGAGGGCCTGAGTTCCTTGCTGGCTGTCAGCCAGAGGCCCCCCTTAATTACTTGCCATGTAAGCCTCTCCAACATGGCACCTTGCTTCATCAAAGCCACCAAAAGAGAGTCTGCTAGCATGACAGAAGTCACAATTACTGATAACCTAATTATGAAAGTGACATCCTATCATATTTGCTACATTCTATTGTTAGAAGCAAGTCACTAGGTTCAGCCCATACTTAGGGAGAAGAGTTTACACAAGAACATGAATATCAGTAGAGGGATTGTTGGGTGCCATTTTAGAGGCTGGCTTATTTATTTGTAATATATTAGACATTGTTCTAAACCTCCTTCATGAAGCTTTCATGGCTAGGAGGGTATGAAAATGAAAAAAAAATCAGTAAGATGTACACTGTGTCTGATGTTGCTATCTACTATTGAAAAAAAAAAAAAAAACGGAAATGGTATTATTACTGTTGTCTGCTTGAAAGCAGAGAGATGTCATTTTAAATACAGAGCCAGAAAGGTCTTGTAGCCATCCCAATATATTGTTTCCACCCCTGTTGCTGCCCCATCCTCATTTTACCCTACATATGCCAGGTTTGAGGATTGTAGGCAGATGGGCAGCATAAATGAGACTGAAAGGTACCATGACTAGCCAACAGAGCATAGCAGTTAGAAGCACAGGTTTGGGGGCTAGCATGTCTTGTTTAAATCCTAGGTGTGTGACTATGAACACGTTGTGCCTCTACTTTATCTGTAAAATGAGGATAAATGTACTTTCTAGCTTATAGGATTCTTGCACTTAATACTTGTTAGGACACCTAGAAAAATTCTTATGCAGAGATACTAAGATACCAAGATCCCATCAAGAAGAAAAAAGCTAATTTAACAGTAATAAGGATACCAGAGAAGGAAACCATTGACCATGGATTCTAAGCTGTTAAAAGAAGGGAGGAAATAAGACTGGATCTTTATGAAGATAAACATACCATTAGTTAAGAAATCATATATACCAGAGGGTTTTAAAAAAATATTTGGAAGAAATTATCAGCAACTCAGTTATTCTGTAGCAAAAAGGGAATCATGGATAGATGTATACCACCTTTCATAAACTTTACTGTACCTAGTTCAAAGAATTTCTACATATTCAAGAAGTCTTTGGTCATGCTACTTCTCAGGTATGAACTAATTTGCATATTTTATTTGTTGCTTCTAGTTTCTTAGGTCCGAACAGGTTTGTTTCTCTTCATAGGTTCCACTTGCTCTACTTAGAATTGAGCAAAACCTCTTCAGAATATTTTGCTAAAGATTAAAATAAAGGGCAAGTATTATGCTAAAATATAAAATAAACATGCTTTATAGTTCTATAAAGCATAATTTAAAGATATATAAATATGAAAGATAGGAGAACCTTAATTGCCTATTAACCTATGAAAACTGGATTCTTCTTCCAGAGGCTTCTCTTGTAGCAGTAGTAGTGGTAGCAGCATTATTATTATTATTGTTGTTGTTGTTCCTGAGGAGTCCAGTTACTGCAGTACCTCGGGAAGAGTTGGAGATGAGTGAGTACAACTGAGTCACAAGGATTCAGGGAGTAAATAGTGATCAGGAAGCAAATGAGGACTATACTTTCTCGAATTTTAGCATCCAAGGAAAGGAGAAATAAGATAACAGCTTGAGGGTCATCAAGGTCAAGGGCTTTTGCTTCTTTTTTAGGATGGTGAAATCTGAGCTTATCTGTTGAGAGGTGAGGGATGAAATGAAGATGCTGCAGAGAGGCAGTAATTAGTAGTCAAAGCTCTTAGAGGAGTAGGAAGGGAATCAGAGGGGACACGCATGGAATGGTTTGATTTGTAGGTTTTATTTTGTTTCAGCTTTCTATTTTTGAAAAGCTTTCCGGGTGATTCTAACAAACGGATAGCCTTGAGCCCTACTAGCCCACACTGCCTGTTGTCCTCCTTGCCGTCTCTAAGAAGTTTCTCAGAACATTTCAGCAATGAGTGATATCTGCTCCTCTAAGTGAGATGCACTTAGGTTGCTGGGCTTTGGAGGAATTCAGTATATTCTCAGGCTTGTTCATAGCAAAGTTCTTTGGCTTTAGATGGGTTATCCTTTTTCCTTTCAAGAGCTGACTCTTTATCACATGAGTGATAGAGTCAGTGGGGTCCAGAGGAGAGCTTGGTAACCTGAACATGATTTTTTTTCTAGAGTTGAAGAAAGTTCCAAACAACATTCCTCCAGATATTGTTAAACTTGACTTGTCACACAATAAAATCAACCAACTTCGACCCAAGGAGTTTGAAGATGTTCATGAGTTAAAGAAATTAAACCTCAGCAGCAATGGCATTCAATTCATAGATCCTGGTAAGTTCCACAAATAGCCTTTTTAACAGACCACAGGTATTCTCTGGCAACATTTATAGTAAATACAATTTAGTTTTTGAAAAACTAAAAAGAACTTTGAATTTAATTAGAACTTGCTTGGCACTCAGAGAAATATTTGCCAAATTGTTGCTTTATGAAGTATGTAATAGTATGTAATATTACTAAGCTACAGTTATTCAATTGGTCAATTATTCAATTGGCCCAAAGAAGTGTTTTGTAGAATATATTTAAAAAATAAGAGTATGTGGCTAATAATATGCTACACATGTTGTGATTTTTTTTAAAAGGAAATTCAGATTTGGCATTCTCTTTGCTATTCGTTAAGTCCCAACTTGTTTAAAGTAAGACTTTAACAGTAAATTTGAAACATTCTGCTAAGCAGAATAAATTACGTTCATAAAATTAAGTATGCTCATAAATTAAGATAAAATGTGCTCAACTTAGAGCCAGGTAGATTTTTACTACTACTACATTGCTTCAGTTGTGTCCGACTCTGTGCGACCCCATGGACGGCAGCCCACCAGGCTTCTCCGTCCATGGGATTCTCCAGGCAAGAACACTGGGGTGGGTTGCCTTTTTCTTCTCCAATGCATGAAAGTGGAAAGTGAAAAGTGAAGTCATTCAGTCGTGTCCTACTCTTAGCGACCCCATGGACTGCAGCCTACCAGGTTCCTCCACCCATGGGATTTTCCAGGCAACAGTACTGGAGTGGGGTGCCATTGCCTTCTCTGAGATAGATTTTTACCTAATCCAAAATCAAGATCAATTCTTTTTCATCCTTCAAACCTCTTCTCCATTTGCTAAGCAAAGCCCCTGACAAGAATGAATATGGTAAGTTAACACACTGAATTTAGAAAGAACTGAGAATGATTGCAATGGTGATCAGATTTGTAATGTACATAATATTTGTGTCTTCCTAATTGAGAAGCCCAGTGTTTAAAAATATGTATTAATGCATATATGCTATCCTAAGTCACTTCAGTCATGTCCAACTCTTTGTTGACCCTATGCACTGTAGCCTGCCAGGCTCCTCTGTCCATGGAATTCTCCAGGCAAGAATACTGGAGTGGATTTCCATGTCCTCCTCCAGGGGATCTTCCTGACCCAGGGATAGAACCCAGGTCTCTTATGTCTCCTGCATTGGCAGGCAGGTTCTTTACCACTTGTGCCACCTTGGAATACTATTTTTTTGTTGTTGTTGTTTTTCTTTTTTTGTTATTTTTGTTGTTATTGTTATTTTTCTTTTTTTAAAAAAAATTATTTATTTTATTAATTGAAGGATAATTGCTTTACAGAATTTTATTGTTTTATGTCAAACATCAACATGAATCAGCCATAGGTATACATATGTCCCCTCCCTCTCATCTCCCTCCCCATTCCACCCCTCTAGGTTGATACAGAGCCCCTGTTTGAGTTCCCTGAGTTATACAGCAAATTCCCATTGGCTATTTAACATGTGGTAGTGTAGGTTTCCATGTACTCTCTGCTTACATTTCACCCTCTCCTCCCCTCCCACCCACCTGTATCCTTAAGTCTGCTCTCTATGTCTATTCCTCCATTACTGCCCTGCAAATAAATTAATTGGTACCATCTTTCTAGATACCACATATATGCATTAGTATATGATATTTATCTGTCTCTTTCTGACATATTTCACTCTGTATAATAGGCTCTAGGTTCATCCACCTCATTAGAACTGACACAAATGTGTGCCTTTTATGGCTAAGTAATATTCCATTGTATATATGTACCATAGCTTCTTTATCCATTCATCTGTTGATGAGCATCTAGGTTGCTTCCATGTCCTAGCTATTGTAAATAGTGCTGCGGTGAACTTTGGGGTACATGTATCTTTTTCCGTTTTGGTTTCCTCAGGGTATATGCCTAGTGTGGGATTGCTGGGTGGTTTTATTCCTAGTTTTTTAAGGACTCTCCATACTGTCTTTCATAGTGGCTGTATCAATTTGCATTCCCAACAGTGCAAGAGGGTTCCCTTTTCTCCAGACTCTCTCCAGCACTTGTTGTTTGTAGACTTTTTGATGATGACCATTCTGACTGGTGTGAGGTGATATCTCATTGTGGTTTTGATATGCATTTCTCTGATAGTGAGCAATGTCGAGCATAGTTTCATGTGTCTGTCAGCCATCTGTTTGTCTTTGGTGAAATGTCAGTTTAGGTCTTTTTAAATTGAAGTAAAATAGTTGATTTACAATATTGTGTTAGTTTCATTTGTACAGAAAAGTGATTCAAGAATACATATGTATTTTTTCAGGTTCTTTTTCATTATAAGTTATCACGAGATATTAAATATAGTGACCTGTGCTACACAGGGAATCCTTGTTGTTTATTTTATATATAGTAGTATATAATTTCACTGACTTACTCATTATTTTAATCTCTAAGCCCATCCATATGGCTGCAAATGGCAATATTTCATTCTGGCTGAGTAATATTGTGTGTGTATCTGTATATATACATAAACATTCATCTATCAATAGACACTTAGGTTGCTTCCATGTCTTGGGTATTGCAAATAGTACCTGCAGTATTATCCTTTCCCCCTTTGTTCAACTCAGTTTCAGGAAAGTATGATATTTTCTACATTAACAAATATGTACTGAGCATCTGGAAAATGTCAACCACTTTTCCTTGGTAAATCTTCTGGAACAAAAAAGCATCTCAGAACTTTTAAGTGGTCATTTCAGGCTGGTCATTTAAGTCAAAATGACCTTTAAAACTTTTAAAATAAATACCTTCTATATTTCAGGGTTTTTGAGTTGAAACACTGCCAAAGCAAACTTACTTTAATGATGTATGCTGATAGGTATACAAATGCAGTGAAATATATCAATCTTTAAAAGGCAATGTGAATAACAGTCTCATAAAATGCCAGATATTATTGCAGAAAAAGGAAAGAAGGCACTCCCATTTTAGAATCTACCTCCTTTAAGGAACAAATGAAAAGTAGCTTTCCCAAGTGCCCAAATATGTATGGTTTAAGTAACAACTTTAGCATTTTCGAAATAAAATATAGGAATGTTTACAGATGCTTTCAATCTGAAGGGCTAATTTCTGTTAAGAAAAGTAAACAGTGAGATGATTGACTCACAAATGTTAGTTTTTTTTGAATGCAGTGTTTTCAGAACTATCATTGCAAGGGCTGACCTTTTGCTCCTTCGCAGCAGCCTGTTCCTCACTCCCTCCTCCTCCCCACACCCAAGTCATTGCTTTGCATCAAAATATAATTCTTTGGGGGGCTTCCCTGGTAGTTCAGCTGGTAAAGAATCCTCCTGCAATGCAGGAGATCCCAGGTTAAATTTCCTGGGTCGAGAAGATTCCCTGGAGAAGTGAAATTTCCTGGGTCGAGAAGATCCCCTGGAGAAGTGATAGGCTACCCACTCCAGTATTCATGGTGTTCTCGGTGGCTCAGAAGATAAAGAATCCATCTGCAATGTGGGAGACCCAGGTTCAATCCCTGGGTTGGGAAGATCCCCTGGAGGAGGGCATGGCAACCCACTCCAGTATTCTTGCCTGGAGAATCCCCATGGACAGAGGAGCCTGGCAGGCTACACTCCATGGGGTTGCAAAGAGTTGGATGCAACTAAGCACCCATGGGTTTTGTCTGAGAACAAATGATATGAAAATGGTTAATGGTATTGGCTTGAGAGTGTATTTTTGAAATTCCACATAAGGGCACTGTATACCCTAGCCAAAAGTATTTTAAAACAGCAATGAGAAAATGTTTAAAATAGAAACAAAATATTTAAAATCAGGATTGACCTGTTACAGCGTACCTGTTCTATTCACATTAACTGAAATAGGGATAATTTATGTTTAGATTTCTTTACTCTCAGAAAAGAAAAATAGCTTTTTGTTGTATTATTTTGTTATGTGTTCAATATTTGTTTTAATTATCTACCCTCTGGTGAAATTAAATACATATGAATTCAAGGCTGATAGCTATCATAGCTTGCCAAAATACAACCAGATGTTTTCAAAATATTGATAATTTTTTTTTGTTTTGGACAATACAAGAATATAATTTCTTCCCCATAAACTTGGAAATGGCTGTTTTCTAGGCATTTTCAGAGTTTATTCATTTCCCAAAGAGCTGTCCGATTTCTGAACACATTTCTCATTTTTTGTGCACTTATGTCTTACATTGAAATATTTTCCTAATCCATGTCTTTCTGTGGCATTTTTCCAGCGGGTATTAAAAAATGCACATGAGCACGAAATACATTTTTTAGAGATCTAACTTAAAACTGATTTTTCTAATAAAAAATTGTACTCTAAATAATCTAATCAAGGGGGGAGCTTTGAGTAAAAACGTGTTTCAGAATTTTTCATTTAGACATGTATACTGTTGCTGCTGCTGCTAAGTCGCTTCAGTCATGTCTGACTCTGTGCGATCCCATAGACAGCAGCCCACCAGGCTCCCCTGTCCCTGGGATTCTATACTGTTAGGGAAATATAATTAAAACCAGAGTCCTCACCCAGCATAGAAATCCTCTCCACAAAGTAGTAGAGAAAGAAAACTCTTTTATTATTGAATAAGCATTAAATTGGAATGTGATGTATACAACAGGCAATCTGCAAAGAGATTGCAGAGGCAGAAAGAAATCTCACCCTTTATATAGCCAAGCATATACAACCTAGCATATGTGTGTTTTCAGAATACATGTTTGATCCCTGGGTAGGGAAGAGCCAACCCAGAGAAGGGAAAAGCTACCCACTCCAGTATTCTGGCCTGGAGAATTCCAGGGACTATACAGTCCATGGGGTCTCAAAGAGTTGGACATGACTGAGTGACTTTCACTTTCACTTTCACTTTCAGTCCTTAAGTAAGAAGACTTGACAACACCATTTGCCAAACATAGTTCATTCTAAAAGCTTACCGAGCAATTGGAGTGGCCATCTGTGTTAGCTAACTGGCTTTATCAAGAAGAAAACAAACTTCTGTCTTTATGACAAGAGATAATTTTGCGCCTTAAAGGCTTCTACCCTCCCACAGTAACTGGGAGGCAGGAGTGTTTCTTCCCTTGATGTTTCCATTTCAAAGAGATTGTTCCCAGGTTTTTAAGCAGGATGTTCCTCAGAGAGCTGAGAAAGACCTCTTTAGTCTTCTAAAGGATGTGTATACATTTCAAAAAAGAAGAGAAAGTACTTGGAAGTTTTCTAAAGTAAGAACTCTGAGAAAAAGGAGGTTAAGGAAAATCTTTTCCTTTATTTTCAACAGCGAGAATTGTCTCTTACTTTTAAATTTGTCCTTATAATATACAGTGCACTTAACCTAATTACTCACTGGTTTAATAAATATTTTCCGTTTCTAGCTGCTTTTTTAGGACTCACACATTTAGAAGAGTTAGATTTATCAAACAACAGTCTGCAAAACTTTGACTATGGTGTATTAGAAGACTTGTATTTTTTGAAACTCTTGTGGCTCAGAGAGAACCCTTGGAGATGTGATTACAACATCCACTACCTCTACTACTGGTTAAAGCATCACTACAACGTGCATTATAATGGCCTGGAATGCAAAATGCCTGAAGAATACAAAGGGTGGTTTGTAGGAAAGTATGTTCGGAGTTACTATGAAGAATGCCCCAAAGACAAATTACCAGCATACCCTGAAACATTTGACCAGGATATGGAAGATGATGAATGGGAAAAAATACATAAGGATCATACAGCAAAGAAGCAAAGTGTAAGAATCACTATTGTGGGATAACAGAATTGTTCTTGTTGCAACTAGTTTTGCCTTTGCTATACTGGTGTTGGAAAACCGCATGTTTACATTTTGATTAACTGTATTACTTATTTATGCAGGATTATCCAACTAAAGGAAGGTTCCCTTGATTACTATTGTTGTGACAATATAGTAATCAGAGGAATACTCTTATCCTGCTTGCCTGCCTGTTTGCCGAACAGCTTTCGATGATGATCCCACACTGGTAACCTGCAGGAGTTGGGTCCTAATGATGGCATTAGATTTTCATAATGTCCTGTATAAATCTTTTTACTGCTTTTTGAAAATAAAAATTAAAAAAAAGCTTGGTTCATTTTCACATGCTTTTCAAGAGCTGTGTGCACATACCTAAAGATGATCAAATGAAGAGATACAAATGATTAGTAATAATAAAATCTTATTCTCTCCCCTCTACCCCCCCGCCTTTTTTTCCAGTAAGTCAGCTTATGCACTGAATAAATTTCCATGTTTGATTCCTGTGCACTCCAAAATGAGGTCCTGGTAAACTCAAATTCTCCACTACTTTTCACTGATCCTTGCAAAAAAAAAAAAAAAATGTCCAGCTAAACCAGAAGAATTGTCACATGCAATAAGCCAAGAATCTGAGAATTATGTTAGAAATTGTTAGAAGACCGGACTCTGAGAAGCAGTTGTATGTGGTGTGAATCATGAGCCCTGAACAGGTATAAACACTAGTAAGTGTGGAAACAGCACTGGTGTTTTAACAGAATTTAGGCAATGGAGCCGCCTGTCAGTGGGAAGGATCTGAGCCCTTCATATGTGAAGGAGCATAAAACAGGATGAAATTAGGATTCAGGGTCAGGATTTGAGATGAAAAAGAAACAAAAAAGAAATTGATATCAGAAGCAACTGAGGGAGCAGGTGGTATGGAAGAGAAGCCCATGGGATTGCAGGTTAAAATTAGCTCACCTAGAAAAACAGATCACCGGAAAGAGAGGAAGTATTTGGAGACTAACCCCATCAGTTTGTATTTTGATAGTACTATTCTATTAGAAAAATAAAATGAAATATGTGCATATCATTAGAAATACAATTTTTTATGCAGATTTCCTTTTTCATACTGAGTTGAATATATTTTCATTTCTTATATCAAGGTATTCATACAAAGTTTAGCAACTGATCTTTGATACTTGCACAGATTTCCAAAGTATAGAAATGATAAATAACAGATAGTATTGAACATGTTTTTTTGGCTGTGCCATGTGGCTTATGGGATCTTAGTTCCCTGACCAGAGATTGAACCCCGGCCATGGCAACAAAAGTGCCCAGTCCGAACCCCTGGATCACCTGGGAATTCTGTTGAGCATTTCTGAAGCACCTACTAGAGCTCAGACACTGTGCTAAGAGCTTCACATGTTCTTTTTCTAATTCTTACAAGATCCTCCTGAGGTACATAATATTATCTGCCTTTTCTAGATGAGGAATCCGAGGCATCGAGTATGCCTCCTGAAACACCTTTCTCCTTTTTCTCCTGAAATACCTGTGAGGGCTGGAGACAATCTTTGGGTCAAGTCAGTTAAATCTGTACTAATATGTATAGGAAACCAAGAGAGTGGGGAACAGGAAGAATTGCTGGAGCTTGTGGCTTAGGAAATGACACAGCATTGTAAGGTTCTAACCTCTATGCCCTTTTTCCTATGGTTTGGGTCAGGGTGGAGACTTAAGAGACACTGGTTCTCAAAGCAAGTTCTCACATTCAACATGATAGGTTGAAGGCAGCTGTTAAATTTGAAGTGTTACCAGAGAGATATAATAAATTTACTTATTGTTGATGAGCACTTAGAGTGGAATATTAAAGAAAACATCCAAGATTTGATGGTGGAGAAAGCCCAGGTGGGACCATAGTAGGAGACAAAGGCACTCAATGGAGAGGTGAATGTTCTGGAAAGGAATAAGGATATTAAGTCTGATTCAAACAAAGGACCCAAATTACTCTCTGGTTTAGTTTTTGGAGGCTAGTTGGAAATTTTATTGGTTGAGTTTTATATTCAGGATTATCCCCAGGGATCTATTTGGAAATAAAGCTCTGGAACACACTGTGATACAAACTGATCTGGATCATCCAAAAGTAAGTTGTTTAGAATCGCTACTATCCTCCATGGCCAAAATTTAAATATGTTTTTGAAAGTTTAAGATTGCTATTTTTATGTATCAGAGTTCATAGTTTCTCAGGGAAGCATTGCTGATCAATGATGGAATGAACAATTAGATACTTCCTTTCCTGCCAATTTCTTATCATTTCTTATCATTTAATAACTTGTCTTTGCAACTTCCTTCTCTTCAATAGGCGATGAAATTCAGGAGTTTTTTAAAAGTATATTTTATAGTAGTCAAAAATAATACAATCCTGAGATCTCCATATTTGAACACATATGTTTAAATATCACCTGAATTTTTATTCAAATACCCAAGTGTTTGTTTTTTTAACTAGTTCTAAGATTCTTTGATTTTTTTCTTTTTTGAAGTAAATAAGATTTACTACAAGCTAAGGTCTCCTGAGTCCTAAGTCTGAGTCAGTTCTGACCTAAATCTTGACTCTTTGAGAAAGATATTTAATATTAAACAGTGTGGATTAGTCATTTATTAAACTTTCCCTCTCCTGGAGTTTTCACCGTGGATCAATTAATACCCATTTCTGAGAAATCTGAATAAGGCTCCTGCTCTGACAAATAGAAGCAATTCAGTAATAAGAATCTACTTGGCTAAATTCTGTGAGATTTGGGGGCTTCTTTCTGCAGGAAGCAGAGTATTTGGTGAGTGGATGGGGAGATGTAATATGTATCAGTCAACAGTGTGACTAATCGGTATAAATGAGAGAATCAGTAATAATAACATGAATATGGTAGGCAAACTGGAAAATTACTTCATAAATTCTATTCCCCCCAAAATTAAGTATTTTATTCTATGAATTCTAGAAACATAAACATGCAACTTTGGGAGTATTTACAAGTCAAGTGTTTTCTGAACTGATCTCATCTTGCCAGTCATCGAGTCGGTGTAGAAAAACTGCAGTCAAGTGGAGCCTCTCATCCCTTATGAATCTGTTTTGCTCAGGTTCAAAAATGTAACTGCTGGACTTAAAAATCACTATGTGTATCCTTCCCAAATGTATGCTCAAGTGTTTCATCATATACTCTGCATCAGTTCAGTTCAGTGCTACATCACATACTCTGCATCAGTTTATTTCAGTCGCTCAGTCATGTCAGACTCTGCGACCCTACAGACTGTAGCATGCCAGGCCTCCCTACCATCACCAACTCCCGAAGTTTACTCAGACTCATGTCCATTGAGTCAGTGATGCCATCCAACCATCTCCTCCTCTGTTGTCCCCTTCTCCTCCCGCCTTCAATCTTTCCCAGCATCAGGGTCTTTTCAGATGAGTGAGCTCTTCGCATCAGGTGGCCAAAGTATTGGAGTTTCAGCTTCAGCATCAGGCCTTCCAGTGAATATTCAGGACTGATTTCCTTGAGGATGGACTGGTTCAATCTCCTTGCTATTGAAGGGACTCTCAAGAGTCTTCTCCAACACCACAATTCATAAGGATCAATTCTTTGGCACTCAGCTTTCTTTATAGTCCAACTCTCACATCCATACAGGACCACTGGAAAGACCATAGCTTTGACTAAATGGATCTTTGTTGGCAAAGTAATGTCTCTGCTTTTTAATAAGCTGTCTAGGTTGATCCTAGCTTTTCTTCCAAGGGAGCAAGCATCTTTTAATTTCATGGCTACAGTCACCATCTGCAGTGATTTTGAAGCCCCCAAAATAAAGTCTCTCACTGTTTCCACTGTTTCCCCATCTATTTCCCATGAAGTGATGGAACCGGATGCCATGATCTTCGTTTTCTGAATGTTGAATTTCAAGCCAACTTTTCATTCTCATCTTTCACTTTCATCAACAGACTCTTTAGTTCTCCTTTGCTTTCTGCCATAAGGGTGGTGTCATCTGCATATCTGAGGTTATTGATATTTCTCCCGACAATCTTGATTCCAGCTTGTGCTTCATCCAGCCCAGCATTTCTCATGATGTACTCTGCATGTAAATTAAATAAGCAGGGTGACAATATACAGCCTTGACATACTCCTTTCCCGATGTGGAACCAGTCTGTTGTTCCATGTCCAGTTCGAACTGTTGCTTCCTGACCTGCATATAGGTTTCTCAAGAGGCAGGTCAGGTGGTCTGGTATTCCCATCTCTTTCAGAATTTTCCACAGTTTATTGTGATCCACACAGTCAAAGGCTTTGGCATAGTTAATAAAGCAGAAGTAGATTTTTTTCTGGAACTCTTGTGCTTTCTCAGTGATCCAGCAGATGTTGGCAATTTGATCTCTGGTTCCTCTGCCTTTTATAAATCCAGCTGAACATCTGGAAGTTCATGGTTCATGTACTGTTGAAGCCTGGCTTGGAGAATTTTGATCATCATTTTGCTAGTGTGTGAGATGAGTGCAATTGTGCGACAGTTTGAATATTCTTTGGCATTGTCTTCCTTTGGGATTGGAATGAAAACTGACCTTTTCCAGTCCTGTAGCCACTGCTGAGTTTACCAAATTTGCTGGCATATGGAGTGCAGCACTTTCACAGCATCATCTTTTAGGATTTGAAGTAGCTCAACTGGAATTCCATCACCTCCACTAGCTTTGTTCATAGTGATGCTTCCTAAGGCCCACTTGACTTCACATTCCAGGCTCTAGAGTCTGGCTCTAGGTGAGTGATCACGCCATCATGATTATCTGGGTTGTGAAGATCTTTTTTGTATAGTTCTTCTGTGTATTCTTGCCACCTCTTCTTAACATCTGTTTCTGTTAGGTCCATACCATTTCTGTCCTTTATTGTGCCCATCTTTTCATGAAATGTTCCCTTGGTATCTCTAATTTTCTTGAAGAGATCTTTAGTCTTTCCCATTCTATTGTTTTCCTCTATTTCTTTGCATTGATCACTGAGGAAGGCTTTCTTATCTCTCCGTGCTAGTCTTTGGAACTCTGCATTCAAATGGGTGTATCTTTCCTTTTCTCCTTTGCCTTTAGCTTCTCTCCTTTTCACAGCTGTTTGTAAGGCCTCCTCAGACAACCATTTTGCCTTTTGCATTTCTTTTTCTTGGGGATGATCTTGATCACTGCCTCCTATACAGTGTCACAAACCTCCATCCATAGTTCTTCAGGCACTCTGTCTATCAGATCTAATCCCTTGAATCTATTTGTCACTTCTACTGTATAATCTTAAGGGATTTGATTTAGGTCATACCTGAATGGTCTAGTGGTTTTCCCTACTTTCTTCAATTTAAGTCTGAATTTGGCAATAAGGAGTTCATGATCTGAGCCACAGTCAGCTCCCAGTCTTGTTTTTGCTGACTGTATAGAGCTTCTCCATCTTTGGCTACAAAGAATATAATCAATCTGATTTCAATATTGACCATCTGGTGATGTCCATGTGTAGAGTCATCTCTTGTGTTGTTGGAAGAGGGTGTTTGCTGTTTACAAGTCAAGCATTTCCTGAACTGATCTCATCTTGCCAGTCATCGAGTCTGTGTAGAAAAACTGCAGTCAAGTGGAGCCTTTCATCCCTTATGAATCTGTTTTGCTCAGGTTCAAAAATGCAACTGTTGGACTTAAAAATCACTATGTGTATACTTCCCAAATGTATGCTCAAGTGTTTCATCATATACTCTGGCTGCTGCTGCTGCTGCTGCTAAGTCACTTCAGTCGTGTCCAACTCTGCGACCCCATAGACGGCAGCCCACCAGGCTCCACTTGTCCCTGGGATTCTCCAGGTAAGAACACTGGAGTGGGTTGCCATTTCCTTCTCCAGTATACTCTGGCTACCTATCATAATATTTTAACAGGCATTTCCCAGCCTTGCTCTCATCTGTCTTTTAAACATTTAAAATAATATGTTAAAGTTAATTTTCTTCTAAAGTTTTTTGTAGATAAGGATTACAAGTACAAGTCGTGTGGCTACTCAGCCAAACAGCCTAAAATATCAGCCAGTATTTATCTTCAATCTAACAAAAAGTGAGAAAGTCAAACTTCTTACCAGAAATGTGTATAACTTTAGGCACATCAATAAATCAACTGACCTTAGCTGGGGGGAAAAAAAAAACTGGAAAAGCTGAAACATCTCTGAGATTAATTTTTTAATCTTTGATAGACTCAAGGTTGTTTAAATGAACAGTGGTTTTATTAAATAAGCTATGGCAACCAGACACCCCCGTAAGGCCTGCTGCCAGCAGCCCTGGGAACTGGCCCCATCCTTCAGCTGGTGACCAGCCCCAAGACCTGCCAGGCCTCACAGCCAACTCAGTGGTCCAATAACCACTGAAAAAGGCAGGGTCTTTCCACCAAACACACCAGGGGCTAGCCATGTCTACCAGACTGCCCACTGTTGTTGGCCCTGCCACAACAGAAGGACCCTTGCAGCCTGCATTGAGGACAGCCCTAGAGCATTTAACTCTGATAACCAATGGGGAGTGTGCTGCTCAGCTCCATAGGACATATCCTATATAAGACTACTCTTCCATGGTTGGTAAGTTTTTTACATTTCCTAAACACATAGAAATAAGAACAGAGAATTAGGCTTAATGAGATAACAGAGAAATATGTTCCAAATGAAGTAACAAGGCAAAACTCCAGAAGAACTAAGAAAAATAGAAATAAACAATCTATGCAATAAAGAATTTGAGGTAGTGATCATAGAAGTGCTCAATTAATTGGGAGAAGAATGAATGAATGCAGTGAGAAGTTTAACAAAGAGTTAGAAAAAATCTGAGGAATATCATAACTGAAATAAAAATATACTAGGAGAAATCAACAGTAGATGAGATGATACGGAGGAACAGAACTGGAAGAACAGTGGAATCACCCAATCTGAAGAGAAAAAATTTCTTTAAAATAAGGATACTTTAAGAGACTCCTGGAAAAATATCAAGTGTACTAACATTGGGCTTCCCAGGTGGTACTAGTGGTAAAGAACCCACTTGCCAACGCAGGTAGATGTAAGCAATATGGGTTCAGTCCCTGGGTTGGGTAGATCCCCTGGAGGAGGCGCAGCAACCCACTCCAGTATTCTCCAGTATTCTTGCCTGGAGAATCCATGGACAGAGGAGCCGGTCAGGCTGCTGTCCATAGCGTTGCACAGTCAGTCATGACTGAAGCAACTTAGCACACCTGCGTGTACTAGCATTTGCATTATAAGAAGAAGAGAGGAAAGGGCAAAAAACTGGAAGACATGATAGCTGAAAACTTCCCTAACCCGGGAAAAGAAACAAATATTCAGGTCCAGAAAGGACCAAGAGTCCCAAACAAGATGAACTCAGAGGTCCATACCAAGACACACTATAATTAAAATAGCAAAAATTTCAAAAGAAAATCTTAAAAGCAGCTAGGGAAAAGCAACAAGGGAACTGATATCAGCTGACTTTTCAGCAGAAACTCTGCATGCCAGAAGGGAGTAGCATGATATTATTTAAGTGATAAAGGGAAAAACAATACTCCACAAGGCTACCACTCTGATTCAAAGAAAAGACCAAGAGTTTTAAAGAGGAGCAAGAGCTGAAAGTAACCGGATTTACAAGAAATGTTAAAGGGACTTCACTAAGTCGAAAAGAAAAGGCCACAACTAGAAATATGAAAATTACAAAAGGAAAAAACATCATTGGTAAAGGCAGGTATCAAAGGCAGTAAAGGTAGAATATCAACCGCTTATAAAACTAGTAGGAAGGTTAAAAGACAAAAGTAGTAAAATCATCTATATCAACAATAAGCAGTTAAGAGATACACAAAACAAAAAGGTATGAACTGTGAGGTCAAAAACAGTAAACTTGAAGGGGAGTAAAAATGCATTCAAACTTAAAAGAATAGCAACTTAAAATAATCAAATATGTATAAAGACTTCTCTACATAAACTTCATAATAACCACAAAACAAAAATGTAAAACAGGTGTACACACACACAAAAAGCGGAAATCAAGCAACACTGAAGATAGTCACCAAATCACAAAGAAAAGAGAACAAAAGAAGAAAAAGTAATAAACTGGTTTAAGATGGCAGACTAAGTACCTGTTTCAATTTTCCTTTCCTACCCAAATTACCAGAAACAAATTTTTCTAATCTATCATGTCCTTGGAAAACAACAAGGATGGTCTTGGTGGGTCAGAAATTAATAGTTCCTAAAAATCCAAATGCAAACATTACCAGATTGAATGAAGAACATTCAGAAGATGGCTGCTGTAAAAGATGGAACAGCATTATGTCTTTGTAAAGGATGTGTCCCAGAAATTAGAATATATAGTAATATTAACACCATTCTCATTAAAAATATGAGAAAAGGATTAAAGAACAAGACAAGATAGCTGCATATCCTTGCTACCAGAAAAAGAAGTAGAAGATATAAGAATAGGAATGAATGGAAATATTTCCAGGTGATATGATAGTCTACCTAGAATACCAAAAGAATCAACTGACAAACTATGAAAACTAGGAAGGCAGTTTAATATATGATCAGATAAAATGACATTATATATAAAACCATCACTTTCTGCAGCACCAGCAATAACCAATCAGAATAACTCCATTTTGTATTTTTCTTTTTTCAATTAAAAAAATTCAGATAACTGTTGAAAGCCCTTGTGAACCTCTTCCCCATTTCATTCAACTCTCTCCATCTCAGAGGTAACCACTATTTTGCATTTGGAGTTTTTCATTCACATGCATGCTGTTTATATTTTGCTGTCTGTGTGTGTGTGTGTGTGTGTACACAAGTGACCTTAAATATTTAATATTGAAATCATTTCAAAATATGAAGTATATAGAATTATTTTACACATTGAAAACTTGTATACAAATGGTATTAGATTATATATATATATTATTCTACAACTTGCTTTCACCCATTAATATCTATATCATTCATATTGATATTTTGAAATCTATTTTTTCTCTCATTTCCAGAACTATATATATGGAAACTTAGAAATGTACCTCAAAGGACATATGTTTTAATGCAATGGGCTGAATGTTTGTCCCCCAGAATTCATATGTTGGAATCCTCACCCCCAATGTAATTCTATTAGGAGGTTGGGCCTTTGGGACATAATTAAGATGGAATTCTCATAAATAGGATTAATGCCCTTATACAGGGGATTCCAGAGAGCTCTCTCCTGCTCTCTACCATATGTGGATACAGGAAGAATACACAAGTCAACAACCAGAAAAAGGCCCTCACTAGACCCCAATCAAGACTAGGCACCCTGGTCTTAGACTTCCAGGCTTTAGAACTATGAGAAATAAGTTTCTGTTTATAAGCCACCCAGCCAAAACAGAACTTTATTATAGCAGCCTGAACTAAGACAGTTAAACACAAAGTTTACAAAGCAAGTTAGAAAACTTGGAAATAATCTTAGTGTCCATCAGTACGAAGAAAGTTAAATAACTATGGTATAGCCATAGTATGGTATTCCCTAAAACCAGGGAAATGATTTTAAGTACTTAAAAATAATTTAGTAGTTCTATATGTACTGACATGAAAAGATTTTCAGGATATAAAAGAAAATATAAAACAATATTATCCCTTTAATTTTAAAAATTAAAAGTGTGTATTTTTAATCATAAATACTTAAATGTATTTTAGAAAAACAGAAAAAGTGATAGTGTTGAGTACCACTGGGTAAGTGAATGGGTTTGAGAGAGATGAAAGTAGATTTTTTCCTCTACTGTCTATTATTATTTCTTTAGTGAGAATATGTCCTTATATTGTGGATAAATTGATGATATATAGATACACAAATGCTAAACAAAAAAATCAATAAGAATGACCAGAGGACCAGGTCTCAGGGCATACAATCTGGAAAGAGCTGACTGTATTATGGGACTTTTAAATAGTTTTAATAGGCATTCTCATGGCCTAAGACTGTAACTGAAGTTTCCATTTTAAAATACATGGAAGCAAGACAAACAGTTAACAAACATACTTACTGACAGATCTCAAAGTTTTCAATCGGAGAGCACAACCACGAAAATTCAAGCGCAGCACATTTAGACGCCACCTTTGCAAAATAGACACTATATATTTATCTGTGATTATATTTTTTACTGCAGAAAAATCAATCTAAAAAGGATAAACAAAAATGTTAAGAAATGAGAAAGATCTTTGGCATGTGAAATTTTAAAATATTTTTAAAGCATCAAAGAACTAAAATTTCTTTATCTCATCACTCTTTTCTGTTTGTTAGGGGTTTTGTGATCATTCCCAGGTTTAATTACAGATTCCATATGTCCAGTCCAGGTTGACAGCTGAGAAGGCAGGCATCTCACATCCACCTCCCAACAAGAGTCAATTGTTGTGGAGTGCCTGGATGCTCACCCCCATCATTCCAGGTGAGCCCCAAGGCTTCCCCCTACTTCAAGGTTAACGGACCCTTCTTCATTCATCACTAATGTGTGCCTGCTTCTTTGTTCATGAGAACAAACTATACATTGAGTGCTTGACTATGGAAAGACAATATACTCTGTGGATTATAATGGCTTTTCCATAACTCTTAAGTTTGTGGGGGTAGTTCTAGAGATAAGGAAAGATGATCTGAGTGCAGTGTATAAAACTGAAAGGCACAGAATTTTATGTAACCTCTGGATGGCCAGGGCTGGTGGATGAACAACAACATCGTATTTTTTTATTGAAGTATATTTGATAACAATAACATAGTGCTAATACTACCTTTCAGCTAAAAGGTTAAGTGTACTGAACATCCTATTTCTTATTGCTTTCTGAACAAAGTTATTCTTCATGCTAAAATGTTTATTACAGTTGTGTCACACTTGAGCACCCACAAATAAAGACAGAAATAATTGCAAATGAAGGGCAACAGATAATTGTGGAAAGAGAAATTTGCTGAGCATAAACTAGCTTCCTACTCTGGCTTTGCTCTTCGCTTCCATGTGCTCATATTTTCTCCATCTTTACCCAGTGAGGTCTCTGGGCAGGAGTGCTAGCTTTTTCTGCCAGTCTTCTGTAAGATTTGTCCTGATTTAATATGGTACATATTCCTTCTTTCCAAGACCATTTGGATTCAGTTTATTTCTTCTTTACGGGTTTTCCAAAGGAAAAAGTGACACCCCCTAATCTGTCACATAAGTAAGAGATTTATTATTTTAAATCAGTGGTTCTTACTGTGGTCCAGGGACAAGCAGCATCAGCATCACCCAAGAACTCATTGGAAATGCAAATTCTCAAGCCCTTCCTCAGAAGTACTGAGTCAGAAACCCTGGGGGTGGCAACCAGCAATCTAACAATCCCTTCCAATGATTCTGATGCATTCTAAAGTTTAAGAATCCCTGCCTTCAACTAAAAATTACATCTAAGACAAGAATACTAAATTTGGTAGCTAAGAGGTTTTAATTAAGACAAGCACATTTTTTAAATTACCATTGCTGCATAAGGTAAGAGTAGAACACTATGGTCAAGAATGGAATGGTGCTCTGATGGGAGGTAAAGATGCTGTGTGGATTATGGAGCTAGATTCCTTGTACCTTGCCAACTCCTCTTGGGTTCTTTGTCAAAGTTTCTGCAGAATGATCCCAATCACCTATTCATAGGTCAGTCTGAGCACAAGATACCATTAGCCCTCCAATCAGTAACAATTAAGGAGGGGTGGTAAAGTCAGCTATTGACTGGACATAGGCAACAAGGAAAATGTTGCCACTCCAACATTTGTTGATGGCATAAATGATCACAGTTATTAAGATTAAAGCAGTCATCCAAGAAAAAGAAAAGAAAGGTCATCAAGGATAATACATGCTTATTTTTATCATTGGCTAAGACGTACCACCCAATGTTTCTTTGGAATGAAAAATAAAGCATGTTCTACTTTATGGGAATAGTACAAATATAGTGCAATGACAAGAATAATACAAGAGGCATGAGCCTAGGAGTCCACATTAGAAAATGCCTGAGTATATATATGTCTGCTGCTGCTGCTGCTAAGTCGCTTCAGTCGTGTCCGACTCTGTGTGATCCCATAGACAGCAGCCCACCAGGCTCTGCCGTCCCTGGGATCCTCCGGGCAAGAACACTGGAGTGGGTTGCCATTTCCTTCTCCAATGCATGAAAGTGAAAAGTGAAAGTGAAGTCGCTCAGTCGTGTCCGACTCTTAGCGACCCCATGGACTGAAGCCCACCAGGCTCCTCCGTCCATGGGATTTTCCAGGAAAGAGTACTGGAGTGGGGTGCCATCGCCTTCTCCAATATATATATATGTCTACATGCATGCAAACACACCAAGAAATATCAAACAAGCTTTGTTTACATGTTGTCTATTTTAGCCGGATTTCAGGCTCAGTAGTTTTTTTTTCTTCCCTTTTACTCCATATTTTGTGCTGCTTTGTTGTGTGTGTGTGTGTGTGTGTTTTTTAAACTAAGAACAATAGCTAATATTTATTGAGTGCTGCCCACATGCCAGACTCTACAATAAGCACCTTTCTTGCATTTTGCTTAGTCTATCTCTGGAGCTCCTTGAGTAAGGCAATGTTAAACCTAACTCAGATATAATAGAGCTTTATTTCAATCCAAAAAATAATATTCGATTTATTTCTACTATTTAAATTAGAAAATACTTCTATCAAATCTCTTCAAATACCATTTTTCCTCTTTTCCTTCAGGCTGTGCCTGGATGAAAGTGAAACAAGTGTACCTCCTTTTTGTGATCCCATGTTGTGGAGCAGGGAAGAAGGGGGTCCCCATTACTGCTATAAGGTGGCCTATAGCAGTCTGTTCTCCTTTAAGAACTAGAATAAAGACATACTTCAGGTAGTGTCTACTTACACCATTCCACAATGAGCCCATTTGTGTCATCAACAACCAGGAGCGATTCACTTGACCACATATTACCAAATCTCTTAAACTGAGGTAGGAGAAAATCTAAACACAGAGAAAAATAATACACAATTTTGAAAAACATATGAATTTTGATCTAACTCTTGCATTTTCCATTTGTGTGTGTGTTAACAAGGATAATGCAATCCATATATTGTGGTAGCAGGGGTTTATGTGCTTGCATTTTATCTAAAGATAGAAATTTCATCTAGAGTTCTAGAACTTATCTGATGATGCCTTTGATATAGTGTGATCAAACTGATAGTTGCAGAAGGATGGTGAAGAAGATAGGTAGCTTTATTTTATTTTCTGAATGAAAGTAGCATCCTGCTAGAAAGTGAATGATTTCCCTAAATGAAGGCATTCAATAATCACTTGCTGAAATGAACTGGGTTCTTTTTAAAGTTACAGGATTCCTGGGAATATACTTAAAATGTATGTTGTAGTGAGTTGATATATGTATACATTGTGAAAGGATTCCTCCATCTAGTTAAACACATCCAGCACTCACATATTTATCTTTATTTTAATTAATTCATTTTTATGAGAACATTTAAGTTCTATTCTGTTAGCAAATTTCAATTTTACAACACAGTGTTATCAGCCATAGTCACCATGTATCACTTTAGGTTCTCAGACCTTATTCATATTATAGCTAAATGTTTACACCCTTTCTCCAAACTATGAGTTACATAGCAGAAGAAACCCAGCTGATGCAAGAAATAGCAAACTGTAAGATTATGTAAGATAAAATTACACAGGTAAGGCACAGAGGTAGAAAGAGATGAAAAATATGAAGGAAGTTAAGAGTACATTATATAACATAAAAAGGTTATAGATAACATTATACAATATTCTATACAGACCCTTATAGAATTTCCAGAAGAAAGGAAGAGAGCAAATGGAAATCAAGGCAAAACTCAAAAATATTATAAATAAAAATGCTTTAGAATGATGAAAAGCAACAATTCTCAGATTTAAGAAGCACAAGAAATCCCAAACAGGATACTTATTCCATGGCTTTGTAGTGAAATTACAAAAGGCCATAAGCAAAGGAAAACCTTAAGTGCAACCAGAGACAGATTATCTGCAAAAGACTGTCACTTAGTCTCAGAAAGCCAAAGTCAGCAGAAAATACTTATCAATCTCAGATACCACATGTAAGTAAATCACAACGCAAGGATGAGTAGTAAGTAGACACCCTACGACAAAGATTGAGAGAGTTTGCCTCCAGTGGGCCCATCACAAAAGAACTTGTAAATGATGTTTATGTAAGAAGAGAGGAGTGAGATGAAACAGTAATGAGGGGCAAACAAACTAATAAGGATAGGAGTAAACCCAATAACCTTATAAAAGCATATCATGATGATGACTAATGTGGGGGGTACAAAAAGCAAGGGACAAAACCACTAGAAAATACTAATATTCTAAGACTGGAGAGAGTAATCAGAGTTAAAATGTTCTAAATTTTGGTAATTATTCAGGAAGAAAGTTTAGATATTCATTTACTTTAAGCTTTATTAAGGTAAATGTGCACGTTAAAAATATTTAAGTGAAACCATTGAAATAGAAGAAATAGAATGGATATCTTCTAAAATATAAAAATGGGGGATGGGAATAGCTTTTTAAATTCAACAAATTAAGTCAGGAAAGGACAAAACAAGGAAGCACATAAAAAAAACAAATAGTATAAAATGAAATGAAAAACTGAATCTAAGTAAATCTAGTAATAATAAATTTAACAAAATTCACTGGTGGGAATGGAGAAGAAAATGGCAACCAACTCCAGTATTCTTGCCTAGAGAATTCCATGGACAGAGGAACCTGGTAGGCTGCTGCCCATGGGATCGTACAGAGTCGGATGTGACTGAAGTGACTTAGCATGCATGCATGCCTTGGAGAAGGAAATGGCAACCCACTCCAGTATTCTTGCCTGGAGAATCCCAGGGACAGAGGAGCCTGGTGGGCTCCTGTCCATGGGGTCGCACAGAGTCGGACACGGCTGGAGTGATTTAGCAGCAGCAGCAGCAGCAGCAGCAGGACCGGTGGGAAGACAAAGATTATCCCTAATAATGTTTTTGCTTTTAAGTTTTTCCTTCTTATATTAACACAGCTATCAAAAATCTCCTTTCAGTTTTGTTCATCTTGTTCAGCATTGTACTTTAGGTGGATTTTTAAAGTTTATCTGATAAAGAAGGTCACTACATTATAATTAAAGTAATTCTAACAATCTACTAAAGATATATAACAATTCTAAATGTGTAAGCATCTGAAAAGCCACAAGGATACAAGGAGAAATTGACAAATCCACAATCATGATGAAAGGTTATATCAGAACTCTCAATTGTTGATAAATCATTCTGAGGAAATAATCTTTCCTGGATTCCTCAGTGCTCCTGCAAAAAACTCTAGTCTCCAGAGACACAGAAATCTGTATGAAATAAAGGTAATATTTTATCTTTACTTCCTCTATAAACACTTTACTTTTATGTGAACTACAGAGATTAGATCTGTAGCTATCTGTTTAGTTAATTCTCTGATCCAAAAGGATGATAAAAATTTTATTTTCTCCCCAAGAACGTCAAATGGGTATAATCCAGCCTACTTTCCTAGGTCAAGCTCCCAAAATGTCAGGAAGATCCTTACTAATTTACATTCAAGGAGATATGGGTCCCAGGACCTTGGGAACATCTCTATGTCATAAAAATCAAGAGATACTGATTTTTATCTGGCCCTTGGAGAGATGTATTTAAGCCTGCCTCCCTGATAGGTCAGTTGGTAAAGAATCTGCCTGCAATGCAAGAGATCCCAGTTCAATACCTGGGTTGGGAATATCTGCTGGAGAAGGGATAGGCTACCCACTCTAGTATTCCTGGGCTTCCCTTGTGGCTCAACTGGTAAAGAATCCACCTGCAATGCAGGAGACCTGGGTTGGGAAGATCCCCTGCAGAAGGGAAAGGCTACCATTCCAATATTCTGTCCTGGAGAATTCCATGGACTATATAGTCCATGGGGTCACAAAGAGTCTGACACGACTGAACAACTTTCATTAACTAACTCCCTCTTTCATTTATAAGGACGTTGTTACTACATTGGATCCACCCAGATAAGCAAGGATAATCTCACCATCTCAAATTCTTTAACTTACTCACATCTGCTAAGACTCTTGCCTTGTATTCATAGGTTCTGAGGATTTGGTGGGGTACAGGGGTGGGGTGGGGGAGCAATTATTATTCTGCCTATCATACTATGTAAGGAAATGAAGGTGAAAGTGAATTTCCCCTAAAGTCAGGAACACGACAAGGGTGCCCACTCTCACCACTACTATTCAACATAGTTTTGGAAGTTTTAGTCACAGCAATCAGAAAAGAAAAAGAAATAAAAGGAATCCAGATTGGAAAAGATGTAAAACTCTCACTGTTTGCAGATGACATGATCCTCTACATAGAAAACCCTAAAGACACCACCAGGAAATTACTAGAGCTAATTAATAAATATAGTAAAGTGTCAGGATATAAAATTAATATACAGAAAAACCTTGCATTCCTATACACTAACAATGAGAAAACAGAGAAATTAAGGAAACAATCCCATTCACCATTGTGACGAAAAGAATAAAATACTTAGGAATAATTTACCTAAAAAAACAAAAGACGTATATATAGAAAACTATAAAACACTGATGAAAGAAATCAAAGATGACACAAATAGATGGAGAAATATACCGTGTTCATGGGTCAGAAGAATCAATATAGTGAAAGTGAGTATACTACCCAATGCAATCTATAGATACAATGCAATCCCTATCAAGCTACCAATGGTATTTTTCCCAGACGCAGGCAGCTGCGATGACCAGAGCACTAAGCATGGCCGAGAAGAGCTACCCCACGTTGGAGGTCAGGGGCAGAAGCTGGGAGGACCCGATTCCCAAAGGGCGGCGGCCAGGAGGAGTTACCCCACATCCGAGGTCAGAGGCAGCAGCCAAGAGTGCCAGGCTGCGACGGTGCAGGAACGGTCGAGAGGAGCTACCTCGTGTCCGAGGTCAGGGGCAGCAGCCGGGAGGAGCTACCCCACGCCCCTACGCCCAAGGCCAGGTGCCACGGCTGGGAGGAGCAACCCCACACCTGAGGCCAGGGGCGGCGGCCGGGAGGACCAACCCCACGTCCAAGGAGCCTTGGCTGCGCGGGCACAGGAGGGCCTAGAGGAGCTATCCCATGTTGAAGGTCAGGAAGGGAGGTGGTGAGGAGACACCCCTCGTCCAAGGTAAGGAGCAGCTGCTGTGCTTTGCTGGAGTAGCCGTGAAGAGATACCCAACGCCCAAGGTAAGAGAAACCCAAATAAGATGGTAGGCGTTGCAAGAGGGCATCAGAGGGCAGACATACTGAAACCATACTCACAGAAAACTAGTCAATCTAATCACACTAGGACCACAGCCTTGTCTAACTCAATGAAACTAAGCCATGCCTGTGGGGCAACCCAAGATGGGCAGGTCATGGTGGAGAGATCTGACAGAATGTGGTCCACTGGAGAAGGAAATGGCAAACCACTTCAGTATTCTTGCCTTGAGAACCCCATTGAACAGTATGAAAAGGCAAAATGATAGGATACTGAAAGAGGAACTCCCCAGGTCAGTAGGTGCCCAATATGCTACTGGAGATCAGTGGAGAAATAACTCCAGAAAGAATGAAGGGATGGAGCCAAAGCAAAAACAATACCCAGCTGTAGATGTGACTGGTGTAGAAGCAAGGTCTGATGCTGTAAGAGCAATACTGCATAGGAACCTGGAATGTCAGGTCCATGAATCAAGGCACATTGGAAGTGGTCAAACAAGAGATGGCAAGAGTGAATGTCGACATTCTAGGAATCAGAGAACTAAAATGGACTGGAATGGGTGAATTTAACTCAGATGACCATTATATCTACTACTGCGGGCAGGAATCCCTCAGAAGAAATGGAGTAGCCATCATGAACAACAAAAAGTCCGAAACGCAGTACTTGGATGCAATCTCAAAAACGACAGAATGATCTCTGTTCGTTTTCAAGGCAAACTATTCAATATCACAGTAATCCAAGTCTATGCCCCAACCATAACGTTGAAGAAGCTGAAGTTGAACGGTTCTATGAAGACCTACAAGACCTTTTAGAACTAACACCCAAAAAAGATGCCCTTTTCATTATAGGGGACTGGAATGCAAACGTAGGAAGTCAAGAAACACCTGAAGTAACAGGCAAATTTGGCCTTGGAATATGGAATGAAGCAGGACAAAGGCTAATAGAGTTTTGCCAAGAAAATGCACTGGTCATAGCAAACACCCTCTTCCAACAACACAAGAGAAGACTCTACACATGGACATCACCAGATGGTCAAAACTGAAATCAGATTGATTATATTCTTTGCAGCTAAAGATGGAGAAGCTCTATACAGTCAGCAAAAACAAGACCAGGAGCTGACTGTGGCTCAGATCATGAACTCCTTATTGCCAAATTCAGACTGAAATTGAAGAAAGTAGGGAAAACCACTAGACCATACAGGTATGACCTAAATAAAATCCCTTATGATTATACATACAGTGGAAGTGAGAAATAGATTTAAGGGCCTAGATCTGATAGATACAGTGCCTGACCAACTATGGACTGAGGTACGTGACATTGTACAGGAGACAGGAATCAAGACCATCCCCATGGAAAAGAAATGCAAAAAAGCAAAATGGCTGTCTGGGGAGGCCTTACAAATAGCTGTGAAAAGAAGAGAAGCAAAAAGCAAAGGGGAAAAGGAAAGATATAAGCATCTGAATGCAGAGTTCCAAAGAATAGCCAGAAGAGATAAGAAAGCCTTCCTCAGCGATCAATGCAAAGAAATAGAGGAAAACAACAGAATGGGAAAGACTAGAGATCTCTTTAAGAAAATTAGAGATACCAAGGGAACATTTCATGCAAAGATGGGCTCGATAAAGGACAGAAATGGTATGGACCTAACAGAAGCAGAAGATATTAAGAAGAGGTGGCAAGAATACACAGAAGAACTGTACAAAAAAGATCTTCATGACCAAGATAATCACGACAGTGTGATCACTGACCTAGAGCCAGACATCCTGGAACGTGAAGCCAAGTGGGCCTTAGAAAGCAACACTACAAACAAAGCTAGTGGAGGTGATGGAATTCCAGTTGAGCTATTTCAAATCCTGAAAGATGATGCTGTGAAAGTGCTGCACTCAATATGCCAGCAAATTTGGAAAACTCAGCAGTGGCCACAGGACTGGAAAGGTCAGTTTTCATTCCAATCCCAAAGAAAGGTAATGCCAAAGAATGCTCAAACTACCGCACAATTGCATTCATCTCACACGCTAGTAAAGTAATGCTCAAAATTCTCCAAGCCAGGCTTCAGCAATATGTGAACTGTGAACATCCAGATGTTCAAGCTGGCTTTAGAAAAGGCAGAGGAACCAGAGATCAAATTGAAAACATCCACTGGATCATGGAAAAAGCAAGAGAGTTCCAGAAAAACATCTATTTTTGCTTTATTGACTATGCCAAAGCCTTTGACTGTGTGGGTCACAATAAACTATGGAAAATTCTGAAAGTGATGGGAATACCAGACCACTTGACTTGCCTCTTGAGAAACCTATATGCAAGTCAGGAAGCAACAGTTAGAATTGGACATGGAACAACAGACTGGTTCCAAATAGGAAAAGGAGTACGTCAAGGCTGTATATTGTCACCCTGCTTATTTAACTTATATGCAGAGTACATCATGAGAAAAGCTGGGCTGGAAGAAACACAAGCTGGAATCAAGATTGCCGGGAGAAATATCAGTAACCTCAGATATGCAGATGACACCACCCTTATGGCAGAAAGTGAAGAGGAACTCAAAAGCCTCTTGATGAAAGTGAAAGTGGAGAGTGAAAAAGTTGGCTTAAAGCTCAACATTCAGAAAACGAAGATCATGGCATCTGGTCCCATCACTTCATGGGAAATAGATGGGGAAACAGGGGAAACAGTGTCAGACTTTATTTTGGGGGGCTCCAAAATCAGTGCAGATGGTGACTGCAGCCATGAAATTAAAAGACACTTACTCCTTGGAAGGAAAGTTATGACCAACCTAGATAGCATATTCAAAAGCAGAGACATTACTTTGCCAACAAAGGTTCGTCTAGTCAAGGCTATGGTTTTTCCTGTGGTCATGTATGGATGTGAGAGTTGGACTGTGAAGAAGGCTGAGCGCCGAAGAATTGATGCTTTTGAACTGTGGTGTTGGAGAAGACTCTTGAGTCCCTTGGACTGCAAGGAGATCCAACCAGTCCATTCTGAAGGAGATCAGCCCTGGGATTTCTTTGGAAGGAATGATGCTAAAGCTGAAGCTCCAGTACTTTGGCCACCTCATGCGAAGCGTTGACTCATTGAAAAAGTCTCTGATGCTGGGAGGGATTGGGGGCAGGAGAAGAAGGGGATGACAGAGGATGAGATGGCTGGATTGCATCACTGACTCGATGGACTTGAGTCTGGGTGAACTCCAGGAGTTGGCGATGGATAGGGAGGCCTGGCGTGCTGCAATTCATGGGGTCGCAAAGAGTCGGACATGACTGAGAGACTGAATTGAGAACAAATAAGTTCACAATTTGTATAGAAATGCAAAAAACCTTGAATAGCCAAAGCAATCTTGAGAAAGAAGAATGTAACTGGAGGAATCAACCTGCCTGACTTCAGACTATACTACAAAGCTACAGTCATCAAGACAATATGGTACTGGCACAAAGACAGATATCTAGATCAATGGAACAAAATAGAAAGCCCAGAGATAAATCCACATACCTATAAACACCTTATCTTTGACAAAGGAGGCAAAAATATACAATGGAGAAAAGATGATCTTTTTAACAAGTGGTGCTGGGAAAACTGGTCAACCACTTGCAAAAGAATGCAACTAGAATACTTTCTAACACCATACACAAAAATAAACTCAAAATGGATTAAAGATCTAAATGTAATACCAGAAACTATAAAACTCCTAGAGGAACACATAGGCAGAACTCCCTCTGATGTAAATCACAGCAAGATCCTCTATGACACACCTCCCAGAGTAATGGAAATTAAATAAAAAATAAACAAATGGGACCTAATTAAACTTAAATGCTTTTGCACAACTAAAGAAACTATAAGCAAGGTGAAAAGACAGCCTTAAAAATGGGAGAAAATAATAGCAAATGAAGCAACTGACAAAGAATTAATCTCAAAAATACACAAGCAGCTCATGCAGCTCAATTCCAGAAAAATAAGTGACCCAATCAAAAAATGGGCCAAAGAACTAAACAGACATTTCTCCAAAGAAGACATACAGATAGCTAACAAACATATGAAAAGATGCTCAACATCACTTATTATCAGAGAAATGCAAATCAAAACCACAATGAGGTACCATCTCACACCAGTCAGAATGGCTGCTATCAAAATGTCTACAAACAATAAATGCTGGAGAGGGTGCAGAGAAAAGGGAACCCTCTTACACTATTGGTGGGAATGCAATCTAGTACAGCCACTTTGGAGAACAGTGTGGAGATTCCTTAAAAAACTGGAAATAGAACTGCCATACAACCTAGCAATCCCACTACTGGGCATATACACCGAGGAAACCAGAATTGAAAGAGACACGTGTACCCCAATGTTCATTGCAGCACTGTTTACAATAGCTAGCACATGGAAGCAACCTAGATGTCCATTAGCAGATGAATGGATAAGAAAGCTGTGGTACATATACACAATGGAGTATTACTCAGCCATTAAAAAGAATGCATTTTAATCAGTTCTAATGAAGTGGATGAAACTGGAGCCTGTTATACAGAGAGAAGTAAGTCAGAAAGAAAAACCCCAATACAGTATATCAGTGCCTGTATATTAAATTTACAACGCATGTATATGAAAGATGGTAACGATGGCCCTATACATGAGACAGCAAAAGAGACACAGATCTAAAGAACAGACTTTTGGACTCTGTGAGAGATGGCAAGTGTGAGATGATTTGAGAGAATAGCATTGAAATATGTATATTACCAGATGTGAAATAGATGACCAATCCAAGTTTGATGCATGAAGCAGGGCACTCAAAGCTGGTGCCCTGGACCATCCAGAGGGATGGAATGAGGAGGGAGGGAGGAGGATGGAGGGGGGGTTCCAGACTGGGGGATACGTGTACACCCATGGCTGATTCATGTCAATATATGGCAAAAACCACAACAATATTGTGAAGTAATTAGCCTCCAATTAAAATAAATAAATAAATTTTTTTTAAAAGAAGTGGAAAAAAAGAAAAGAAAGTGAAAGTCGCTCAGTCATATCTGACTCTTTACAACCCCATGGACTATACAGCCCTAGAATTCTCCAGGCCAGAATAGTGGAGTGGGTAGCCTTTCCCTTCTGCAGGGTTTCTTCCCAACTCAGGGATCGAACTCAGGTCTCCCGCATTGCAGCCGGATTCTTTACCAGCTGAGCCACAAGGGAAGCCCGAGAATATTGGAGTGTATAGCCCATCCCTCCTCCAGTGGATCTTCCTGACCCAGGAATTGAACCAGGGTCTCCTGCACTGCAGACAGATTCTTTACCAACTGAGCTATCAGGGAAGGATATGTAAGGAAATGATCAACATTAAATTTAAGAAACCAGTTACATCTGAGGGAGGGAAAAAAAAATACAGTCAGAGAGGCTTTAATTGTATTTGTTAAATCTTATTTCTTAAGCTGATTGGTGATTACATTCATTATATTTTTTTTGTGCATGCCTAAAATACTTTATTTTATAAACCTCATTTTTGACAAAAATAGCTAGGAACAAATGTAACTAAGGTGAAAGACTAGTACACTGCAAGCAATAAAGCATTATTGAAAGACATTTAAGACCTAAATAACAATAACAATAAAAGAAATTTAACCAGAATTTGAAATCTGCCTATGAAGAAACACACACAGAAACACACACACACACACACACACACACACACACCCTGCAGATTCAAAGAGTATTTTATCAAATATCCAAGGAATTGATAATACTAACAAGAAAAGTACTTAAGATGTTAGTACCACCCAAAGTGCTCTACAAATTCAATACAATCTCAGTCAAAATGCCAATGGTCCTAGCAAGAATATAAAATGGGGCAAAGACAGCCTCTTCAATAAATGGTGCTGGGAAAACTGGACAGCTACATGTAAAAGAATGAAATTAGAACACTTTCTAACACCACACACAAAGATAAACTCAAAATGGATGAAAGACCTAAACTTAAGACCAGAAACTATAAAACTCTTAGCGGAAAACACAGGCAGAACACTCGATGACATAAATCAAAGCAAGATCCTCTATGACCCACCTCCTAGAGTAATGGAAATAAAAACTAAAGTAAACAAGTGGGACCTGATTAAACTTAAAAGCTTTTCATAGCAAAGAAAACTATAAGCAAGGTGAAAAGACAACACTCAGAATGGGAGAAAATAATAGCAAATGAAACAACTGACCAAGGATTAGTTTCCAAAATGTACAAGCAGCTCATACAACTCAATACCAGAAAAACAAATAACCCAAACAAAAAGTGGGGAGAAAACCTAAACAGACATTTCTCCAAAGACATACAGATGGTTAACAAACACATGAAAAGATGCTTAACGTCGCTCATTATTATGCAAATCAAAACTACAATGAGCTATCACCTCACACTGGTCAGAATGGCCCTCATCAAGAAGTCTACAAACAATAAATGCTGGAGAGAGTGTGGAGAAAAGGAAATGCTCTTGCACTGTTGGTGGGAATGTAAATTGATACAGCCACCATGGAAGACAGTATGGAGATTCCTTAAAAAACTAGGAATAAAATCACCATATGACCCAGCAATCCCACTCCTAGGCATATACCCTGAGGAAACCAAAATTGAAAGAGACACATGTACCCCATTGTTCACTGCAGCACTATTTACAATAGCTAGAACATGGAGGCAACCTAGATGTCCATTGACAGATAAATGGATAAAGAAGTTGTGGTACATATACACAATGGAATATTATTCAGCCATAAAAAAGAATGCATTTGAGTCAGTTCTAATGAGGTGGATGAACCTGGAACCTATTATACAGAGTGAAGTGAGTCAGAAACAGAAAGATAAATACTGTATTCTAATGCATATATACGGAATCAAAATGCTGTTATGTATACACTGGCCAAGTCATTCTGCAAGGACTACATGTTCAAGTTGCTTGGTAAAACTGAAGAAGGATGACTATCAGGTTGAGATATATGTATTTCTCGAGGTTTATACAAAAAAAAAATAATAATAAAAAGCAGGAATGAGAAAAACGTGCCTGTGAAAGGCATTGGAGCATTGGAAATTTGGTGAGAGAGGTGGGCACCCCAGATGAGACAGGGCTGAGAGGTAGGGACTGGAAGAGGAGGGCATGGTGTGGGAGGTGAGGCACCAGCAGCATGAGGCTGGCCTAGCACAGGGCTTAGAGCCCAAGTGCATAGGAAAGGGGTCTAGTCAAGGAGTGGGATCCTAGGGGAAGAAAGTTCAGGTGGTCATACTGAAGGGTAGGGTGGAGATGGAACTCAGTGATGTGAGAATCACATCCATTCATGAGATGAGGGACTGGCCTGTGTGGAGTATCAGAACCAGAGGAGTGTAAGGAGGGTGGTACTTGCACAGGAAACATGGCTATGACAATTAGAGATTGGTACATACGGGGAAGAGGTGGATAGACCGAGTAAGTTAAAAGCCTAGAAAATTGGGATCCGGGTTTCTCCCTCTAGGAGAAGGTATAGTTGTGAGTGTGGAAAGGAAGAAAACTAGAATGAACTCTGTGCTGTTAGATTAGAATTGAGTATTAATGGGAAATCATGGTTTTCAGTACACAAGTAGATAAAGAGATGAGGCTAGGAGTGGGAAAATCCTCCCCTGAAGCTCAAGGAGAGTGGACTCTTGAACCAAATCAGGCTTCTGTCATCAAGGAAGAGCAGAGGGATTGACTGTTGAGCAGCAGCATCTTGCCAGTCCACTGTGCGATAGATCATCAAAGTAGGGAGTAAATGCCTTTAGCTCCAGGATGCTTTTACCACTTATTTGATTCCCTGGGTCTTATTCACTAAACTGTAGTATTTCTAAGTTATTGCTAGATCATGCATCAACAAACATTTTCTAAAAAGGGGCAAAAAAGTATATATTTTGACTTTGTGAAAAGAAGAGATGTCTTCAACTCACCAAGAGATACATTGTCTTTTTTTTTTACATTTGAAAATGTGAAAACTATTCTTAGTTAGAAGTTCATACAAGAAAAGATGGTGGGGGGCAGTTTTGTCCCTTAGGCCACAGTTGGCCACCCTTGCTGTAGATCATCCCCATCCCCATCTCTCCCATGATGGGCCCAGCCAAATTCTTAACCCTGTTTATTTTTTTTTTTGTCACCCCTGTCCTAAGGGCAACCTGTATCCTGAAATACTCATGTCATCAGAACAAATAGAGCCAAATTTAGGGACAAGAAATGAAAATTCCCCAAAGATATTTTTTGGCAACACTGCTTTGCCTCAAAAGGGCCAGTTTTCACAATTCCCAGAGATTAAAAATAAAATTGTTAGAATGTGAATGTATTTAAAGATTGACTAGTAACTCAGGTCATCGTTGGACATAAGTGTTTTTAAATGTCAGAGTAAATGTCTTGGGTCCATTCCACCATTGATTGTGTACCAGTGGGATTGTTTAGTATTGGTTTAGTCACATTTAGTATTGGTAGGCATGTTCACTTATAGATCACATCAACTTTACTCCCATTATACAAATCAGGAAACTGAAGATGGGAGAGACCAGATTACATGCTGTAGGTTATACAGTACCTCAGTCAGCTCAGGGTACTGTAACAAAATACCATAGACTGAGTCACATTTCTGGAGATTGGGAAGTCCAAGATCAAAGCACTGGCAGGTTTGGTCCTTGGTAAGGGCTCTTTTCCTGGCTTGTAGGCAGCTGCCTTCTTGCTGTGTCCTACATGGCAGAGAGGAAGCTCTGGTTTTTCTTCCTCTTTTTCTCAGGACAATAATGCTATTATGGGGACTCTACCCACATGACCTCATCTACACTTAATTATCTCCCCAAGATACATATCATCTCACTGGGAGTTCATTCTTTAGCACATGAATTTGGTGGAGGCACATTCAATCTATAACACACAATTATCCAGATCTGAGATTCATAACTCTGATTTTCTACACTTAAGACTCATTTCCTTACACAATTTCCACAGAAACTTTTCCCCAGTCTAGAATGATAGATTGTTCTCACCTGACTGCCACCCTGCCAAGAATAGAATGAGTCACAAAACACTTCTCAGCATAAAATTTAATCCTCACCATATAAACTCTATTTTGAACATTTTTCCAAAGGCTCATAGTTACTGGACATTTCCTAATCATAAGTTTCTTGACAGTATGTAATGTCTTTCATAATTTTGCTCATAAATTTTCCTAAGAGACATTTGTATCAAAACTCGGCAAACACCCATTTACTTGAATAAAAAAAAATTGTTTGAAAGTAAACTGCAGATGTTTAATAAAGCCATTCTCCTCATCCAAAATCAAAATGAAAATTTTACCAGCATAAGGTCAAGAGTTTTCTGTTCATTGTTTAAACTAACCTTTCCTTTTAGCACAACACTGAATGTCAAAAAATATAACAACACTGTCACCTCCAAACACATAGTGGAAAATTTATATCCTGTTAGAAATAGAACTCCCAAGAATAAAACAGTTAATCTGCTTCCATGTTCTACTGATACTTAATCTTAAAAAAAAATCAAATATTATTTCAACACCTGGACTGTTCTTAGGAACTATCTTGTTCTGCTTACCCAAAGTAGAACATTCTAGAGAAGTTATTTTGTGTTTTTTCTAATTGAAGGATAATTGCTTTACGATATTGTATTGGTTTCTACCATACATCAACATGTATCAGCCATAGGTATACATATGTCCCCTCCCTCTTGACTCTCCCTCCTACTTCCCTCCTACCCCATCCCACCCCTCTATGTTGTCACAGAGCGCTGGTTTGAGTTCCCTGAGTCATACTGCAAATTCCCACTGGCTATCTGTTTCCATATGGAATCTATATGGATGGTTTCATCAGTACCATCCATATAGATTCCATATGCTTTAACACACAATATTTATTTTTCTCTTTCTGACTTCACTCTGTATAATAGGTTCTAGGTTCATCCACCTCAATAGCACTGACTCAAATGTGTTCCTTTATATGGCAGAGTAATATTCCATTGTATATATGTACTTCTTTATAGCTTCTTTATCCATTCATCTGTTGATGGACATCTAGGTTGCTTATATGTCCCAGCTATTGTAAATAGCACTGCAATGAACACTGGGGTACATGTATCTTTTTCAATTATGGTTTTCTCAGGGTGTATGCCCAGTAGTGGGATAGTTGAGTCTTATGGTAGTTTTATTCCTAGTTTTTTAAGGAATCTCCATATGGTCTTCCATAGTGGCTGTATCAATTTACGTTCCCACCAACAGTACAAGAGGTTTCTGTTTTCTCCATACTCTCTCCAGCATTTATTGCTCGCAGATTTTTTGGTGATGGCCATTCTGACCAGTGTGAGATGATGCTTCTTTATATTTTTGATTTGCATTTCTCTAATAATGAGCAAACAGTAGAAACAGTGGCAGACTTTATTTTGGGGGGTTCCAAAATCACTGCAGATTGTGACTGCAGCCATGAAATTAAAAGATGCTTTCTCCTTGGTAGGAAAGTTGTGACCAACATAGACAGCTTATTAAAAAGCAGGGATATTACTTTGCAACAAAGGTCCATCTTGTCAAAGCTATGGTTTTTCCAGTAGTCATGTATGAATGTGAGAGTTGGATTATAAAGAAAGCTGAGCACCAAAGAATTGATCCTTTTGAACTGTGATGTTGGAGAAGACTCTTGAGAGTCCCTTGGACTGCAAGGAGATCCAACCATTCCATCCTAAAGGAGATCAGTCTTGAGTGTTCATTGGAAGAACTGATGTTGAACCTGAAATTCCAATACTTTGGCCACCTGATGCAAAGAGCTGACTCGTTTGAAAAGACCCTGATGCTGGGAAAGATTGAAGGCATGAGGAGAAGGGGGTGACAGAGAATCAGATGGTTGGATGGCATCACTGACTCAATGGACATGAGTTTGGGTAAACTCCGGGAGCTGGTGATGGACAGGGAGGCCTGGCGTGCCTCAGTCCATGGGGTTGCAAAAAGTTGGACATGACTGGGTGACTGAACTGAACTGAACTGAATAATAAGCAATGTTGAGCATATTTTCATGTGTTTATTGGTCATCTGTATGTCTTCTTGGGAGAAATGTCAGTTTAGCTCTTTCTTCCCACTTTTTTATTGTGTTGTTTGTTTTTCTGGTGTAGAATTACATAAGCTGCTTGTATATTTTGGAGATTAATCCTTTGTCAGCTGTTCCACTTGCTATTATTTTCTCCTGTTCTGAGGATTGTCTTTTCACCTTGTTTATAGTTTCCTTTGCTGTGCAAAAACTTTTAAACTTAATTAGCTCCCAACTGTTTATTTTTATTTTTGTTTTTATTTCCATTACTCTAGAGGTGTATCATAGAGGATCTTGCTATGATTTATATCAGAGTGTTCTGCCTATGTTTTCCTGTAAGAGTTTCATAGTTTATGGTCTTATATTTAGGGCTTTAATCCATTTTGAGTTTATCTTTGTGTATGGTATTAGGAAGTGTTCTAATTTCATTCTTTTACAGATAGCTGTCCAGTTTTCCCAGTACCACTTATTGAAGAGACTATCTTTTTCCCATTTTATATTCTTCCCTCCTTTGTCAAAGATAGGGTGCACACAGTGCCTTGGTTTACCTCTGGGCTTTCTATCTTGTTCCATTGGTCTGTATTTCTGTTTTTGTGCCTGTATGATATTGTTTGTAGTATAGTCTAAAGTCAGGAAGGTTGATTCCTCCATCTCCATTCTTCTTCCTCCAGACTGCTTTGGCTTGTTTTTGTTTTTAATACAGTATTTCTGATGTATAAAATGGTAGATATTCTGAAAACTTTATGAGTGTCTTCTCATGTATATAGAATCTTAAGAAAAATAAGAATTTAATGTTTAAGTTTTTCACTTTGTATCTTTCTTCTTCTTCTACTTCTATGCGTTTCTATTTCTATGTATCTTCTTCTGTTTCTCCCTAATTTAAATTTATTCTCAAAGGAGACATATGCTCTCTAGAAGACAGTATCCTAAAAAACATTCTACTACAATTTCCAAATGCCATTATAAATCAAAAAGCTGTTTTGGATATAATAAGTTTCATATGGGTCTGAACTATGATGGTTAGAGTCTAACATTCAAGAATTGGGTCCCAGGGAAATATAGGCCAATATTTTTATGTGTCACTTAAAATATTTAAAATATATATCTCATAGGAAAAATAATTATGTGGCCAAATAAGTTTGGGAAATTCAGATCAAAACAAAGTAAAATATTATGAAACAGTTAAGCACAGAGAGAAAGAAAGTCATAAACACTAGGCTTTTGAATGGAAATTCTCTATTCTCATGCTTCCAAGATGCCACATTATCCTGGTTTTTCCCTGACTCTCCACCCCTGGTTCTCTGCTCTCTCCATTTTTCTATTAGTCTAAAGAAACAGTAGGATACACAAACATATACACACACACTAAGGAATTTGCTCCCACAATTACGGAGGCTGAGAAGTCCAAGATCTGCAGCTAATAAGCTGGAGATCCAAGAGAGCCAGTGAGGGTAGTTCCGGCGTGAGTCCAGGGTCTGAGAACCAGGAAAGGCAGTGGTGTAAGTTCCAGTGCCAATCCGAGTCAGAAGGCAGGAGACAGATGTCTTAGTTCAAAGGCAGTGAAGTACAGAGAGAATTCTTCCTTGCTTACCCTTTTATTCTACCCAGGCCTTCAGTGGCTTGGATGATATCCACCCATGCTGGAGAGGGCCTTCTGCTTTACTCAGTGCACTAATTCAAAAGTTAATCTCATCCAGAAACATCCTCACAGAACACACCCAGAACTAATGATTAGCCAAATATCTGGGGATTCATGGGCCATTCAAGTTGACACATAAAATTAACCATAACAGTCCCCAGTTGGCTTCCTTGCCTTTTCTTAAATTATGAGTATTTCCCAGTACTCACCCGTTGGCACCAGCAGATTTTTAAAATTTCTCTCCCTCAAAGAGTTTGTTCATTCTTAGGGTTTATATGATATTTATGATAAGAACCGAATCGAATTTTTTAATGCTATACTTTCAGTAAGAAAGGAAAGGTTGTGTGGAAGTGGAAAGGGCAAATTTATTGTGGACTTCCTCTGTGCTGGGCATTTCATGTCAGTTCTTAGCAGACTCCTGTTACGTGTCCATTGTTATCCTATTTTAAAGTTGGAGGGACCTAACTCCACATTACTTTCCAGTTCTATCTGGATTAGGCTTGACAAATAAGATACAGGATGCCCAATTAAATTTGAATTTTACATCAACAGCTAATAGACTTTTAGTACAAGTATGTGCCACATATTGCATAGGACAAAGTTATACTAAAAAGGAAAAGCAAACTTTTCTTGAATTTTAAATTTAGTTGGGCATTCTATATTTTTACTTGCTAACTCTGGCAACCCTCAACCGGATTGGGGTCTCCCATTGCTTGTGCTTGTCCTTTAGCTCTGTATATAGACCCTCAGTGTCAGCCTGGCCATCTGTCCCTGATCACTTGCCTGTCACCATGATCGTCACATGTTGACAGCTCCCAAACCCTGATCCATGTGCTGTACACACCTACAGGACTCTCATCAGGAAGGAATTCTTCCATGCTCAACACCCGGCCTAGTTGTGGCTGTTTGGGCAAATCCTCTGAAGACTATTCTCTACCACAAGCAACTATGGGACAGTCTTCCCCTCAGTCCACCTAGAGCCAGCACCACCCTGGCAGTCATGCTTCTGGTTGAGTGCCCTACTGGCATATAATTCACCTCCAGGAGAAAATATGGATAGAGAACTGATTTTAAAAAACAAAGCCAGAACACTTAGCTGGCAGGGGACATAACCATGATCACAAACACACACAAACAAAGGCAGAGAGGCATGTCACAGCTCAGGGCAGCATATGTGCCCCAGAAGGGAGAGTAGACAGGATTTGTGTTCAACATTTTTTCACCATGGATAAGACTGTAAGTATCATGTTTATCAAAGCAGTGAATTCCACAGGCTGTACGACATAGCTAACTCACTGAATATTGGAACCAGTACCAAAATCAACAAGATGAAATTGAACAGAAATAACAGGAACCACTGTGTTGAGATTGAGAATAGCAGTGACATAAAGTAAAACTGCTGGCCAGCAGTTCAGATAAAGAAGACCTCAGCATTTTTGTTCAACACAAGTTCAAGGATAGGCATTCTGATGTAGTAGGGGGAAATACAAGACTTAGATTCAGACATACCCTATCTCAATTCCTGATTTCACCACTTAGGGAAAGAATGGGAGCTTATGGCAGACATCTGTGCTACATTCCCATGCAGACAAGGTGACAGGCCCCCTGGTGGGAGCCCTCTGAAGGCCACAGCAACTGACCACTGAATAGCCTGCCTTGAGAACGATGGTAAAAGCCCCTGTGCCCAAGCTTGTTTCGGAAACTGTGGCGCCTCCTGCCTTCAAAGGACTGAGTCAACTTAGGAAGCATGGGTGTGGTGGCCAGTGTGGGCTCAAGTGCAGTGTTCTTCTTGGGTACTCTGGCTCTAAAATTTGTACAACCAAGGAGCAGGACCCAGGGGGAATTAGGATTACAATTCATGATTGAGATTGACTTTACTGGCTGCAAATGGTGGCATAGAGCAAACTGACCTGAAGCCCTCAGGGAACACATATGAAGGGTAACTAACCAAGACTAAAGGAGAGAAGAGAATCCTTTCTGGAAATGTAGCCTTTCTGGAAAAGATGACATCTGAGCTGTGCATAACAGGAGTGAGCCAAAGAAAAGAAGGGGCCCTATACAGAGAAGGCATAGTGGCTGCAGAGAGCGTCCTGTACTTGGGTAATAGACTAAGTAATGCAGTATGGCTAGAGCCGAAGATTCCTACAGAGAAATGGTGGAGGATGAAGCTGAAAGATGGTGACGGGCTAGATCAGGAAGGGCTTTGTGGGCAATGTTAGAGCCAGTGGGAAGTCAAGGAGAGATTTTTAAGCAGGAAAGTGACGTGAATAAATGTGACTTTAGAAAGACAGCTCTGATGGACAAATGAAAAATGAGTTGGAAGGTTAAGGTCAAGAATAAGTGCTGGGAAAAAAAAAAAAAGAATAGATGCTGGAAGACCCAACTAAAATGCTTTGATATTAATAATGTCACTGAAAGTAATGAGTGCCAAAGAGAATGGAGAGGAGAAAGTATAAGAGATTACATGTTAAAATGGAAAGGTAGGGACTTTGCTGGTGGTCCAGTGGTTAAGAATTCACCTGCCAATGCAGGAGACATGGGTTCGATCCCTGGTCCAGGAAGATCCCACGTGCCCTGGGGCAACTAAGCCTTTGTGCCACAACTACTGAAGCCCAAGCCCTCTAGAGCCCATGCTCTACCAAGAGAGAAGCCACTGCAATGAGAAGCCCACATATCACAACTAGAGTAGCCCGCACTCACTGCAATTAGAGAAAGCCCTTACGTCACAGTGAAGACACAGCACAGCCAAAACTAAATAAATTTAAAAAAAAAGAAAATGTATTAATAAAAGAAAAGAAGGACAGCATATGTAGTGGGGAATAAAGGAGGGAAGTATATCATAATTCGCAGATCCTAGCTAGATTACTGGAGTCAGTGATGCTGCTGTTCATTTAGAAACAGGATACATGAGAAATAGAGGGTTGGGGGAGGGAAATGATGAGTTCTACTTTGGAAATGATGAATTGGCTTGTCCCTTTGGAACACCCAAGTACAGACCATTTTAAAAGCAGTTTTTGAGTGTCTCTGTAGGTAGGTGGGAGGTAAAATCAAGATATTTGACAACTCTTACAAGGAGAAAAATATATTAGCTCAAGAAAGGAGGGTTGAGAAATGTTTTATAGAATAGGAATGAGTTGCATACATTTATAGACACAAGGAAATAAATTAATAGAAAGAAACTAACTAAAGGGGCCAGGGAAGGAGCAGGGGTAGCAGTTCTATCCTATTTAATTTTACCTTATAGTGCAGTAGGAGAGCTGTCTTCTGAATATAGCACACAGCTTCTCGAGTTAACTGGTAAATTGCCTAGTGCGATCATAAGCCATCTAAAACAGATGGTAAACTGCTAAAATGAATTAGGTTCCACCACCCATCTCAATGGAACATTGTATAGTATGGAAAGAAAAACACTTGGCAAGGCAGAAGCATGAGTCAGGAGTAAGTGGTGAGTGGTGTGAGTCATGCATGCATTTAAGATCAGTAAAACCCTGGCTCTGCTCCTGACTTCATTACTGCTGAGCTTCTCATCCCTCAGTTGCCCAGGCTCAGTGATACCCTATCAGCCTCCTCACTCACTTCTTCACTCTACATACTACCTATTTCAGAATTCTGTGGGTATTTTGGTTCTCACATGGGCCCTTTCCTTTTCATTCCCACTAAATGTCTTTTTAAGTCTGCCATCAGGTCACTGCCCACAAGTTTAAGCCCAGCTCCTGAGTGGACACTCAAGGCCTCAACAATATGGCTCTGTCTCATTTTTCCAACTTTATATCTTGCTACTCCCAACACATTATTTTCCATTCCCGTAAAACTGACCTTATTCACCGATACCTGAACTGTTTCTACCATTTTCCTGTCATTATTTTTCTTTTAATTCTTTCACCAAATACCCCTGTTCTTGTTCTGTTAGAAAAGTGTTTCCTGACAGTACTATCTACAGCAGCACACCCCAGTCACTTTTTTTTTCAATTGAGATATGTTGTTCACTTAATTGTGTTCGACTCTATGCATCCTCAAGGACTGCAGCAAGCCAGGCTTCCTGTCCTTCACTATCTCCTGGAGTTTGCTCAAACTCATGTCCCTAGAGTCAGTGATGCCAACCAATCATCTAACCCTCTGTTGCCCTCTTCTCCTCCTGCCCTCAATCTTTCCCACCATCAGGGTCTTTTTTAATGAATTGGCTCTTCGCATCAGGTGGCCAAAGTATTGGAGCTTCACCTTCAGCATGAGTCCTTCCAATGAATATTCAGGGCTGATTTCCTTTAGGATTGACTGGTTTGATCTCCCTGTAGTCCAAGGGACTCATGGGAGTCTTCTCAGCACCACAGTTCGAAAGCATCTGTTCTTCAGTGCTCAGCCATCTTTATGGTCCAACTTTCACACCCATATATGACTACTGGAAAAGCATTGCTTTAATTGTATGGACTTTTGTTGGCAAAGTGATGTCTCTGCTTTTAATATGCTGTCTAAGTCATAGCTTTCCTTCCAAGGAGCAAGCATTAATTTCATTTAATTTCATGAAATTAATTTTATTAATTAATTGTAATTCGTTCATAAATTCATTTTAATTTCATTTAATTTCATGGCTTCAGTCACCATTCACAGTGATTTTGGAGCCCAAGAAAGTAAAATTAGCCACTGTTTCCATTTTTTCCCCCGTCTGTTTACCATGAAGTGATAAGACTAGATGCCATGATCTTAGTTTTCTGAATGTTGAGTTTTAAGCCAGCTTTTATCACTCCACTTTTTCACCTTTATCAAGAGGCTCTTTAGTTCCTCTTAGCTTTCTGCCATTACGGTGGTACCATCTGCATATCTGAGATTGTTGATATTTCTCCAAGCAAACTTGATTCAGCTTGTGATTCATCTAGCCCAGCATTTCACATGATGTACTCTGCATATAAGTTATATAAGCAAGGTGACAATATACAGCCTTAAGGTACTCCTTTCACAATTTTGAACCAGTCCATTATTCTATGTCTGGTTCTGTTGCTTCTTGACCTGCATACAGATTTCTCAGGACGCAGGTAAGTTGGTCTGGTATTCCCATCTCTTTAAAAATTTTCCACAGTTTTTGTGATCCACAGAGTCAAAGGCTTTAGTGTAGTCAGTGAAGTAGAAGTAGATGTTTTTCTCTGGCATTCTCTTGCTTTTTCTATGATCCAATGGATGTTGGTAATTTGATCTCTGGTTCCTCTGCCTTTCCTAAATCTGGCTTGTACATCTAGAAGTTCTCCGTTCACATATGGTTGAAGCCTAGCTTGAGGAATTTTGAGCATTACTTTGCTAGTGTGTAAAATTAGCACAGTTGTACAGCAGTTTGAACATTCTTTGGGATTGCCTTTCTTTCTTTCTTTTTTTTTTTTTTTTTTGTGGGATTGCCTTTCTTTGGGATTGGAATGAAAGCTGACCTTTTCCAGTGCTGTGGCTATTGCTGAGTTTTCTAAATTTGCTGGTGTTTGAATGCAGCACTTTAACAGCACCATCTTTTAGGATTTGAAATAGCTCAGCTAAAATTCCATCACCTCTACTAGCTCTGTCCCTAGTAAGCTTCCTAAGGCCCACTTTACTTCACACTCCAGGATGTCTGGTTCTAGGTGAATGATCACTCCATCGTGGTTATCCCGATCATTAAGACCCTTTTTTGTACAGTTCTGTGTATTCTTGCCACCTCTTCTTAATCTCTTCTGCTTCTGTTAGATCCTTACCTTTTCTGTCCTTTATTGTGCCCATCTTTGCATGAAATGTTCCCTTGGTATGTCTAATTTTCTTGAACTGATCTCTAGTCTTTCCCATTGTATTGTTTTCTTCTATTGCTTTTCATTGTTCACTTAGGAAGGCTTTCTTGTCTCCCTTGCTATTCTGAACTCTGCATTCAGATGGGTATATCTTTCCCTTTCTCCTTGCCTTCCACTTCTCTTCTTTTCTCAGTTATTTGTAAGGTCTGCTCAGACAACCATTTTACCTTTTTGCATTTCTTTTTCTTGAGGATGGCTTTGGTTATCACCTCCTATACAATGTTACAATCCTCCTTCCATAGTTCTTTAGGCACTGTCTATCAGATCTAATACCTTGAATCTATTTGTCACTTCCACTGTATAATCATAAGGAATTTGATTTATGTTATACCTGAATGGCCTAGTGCTTTCCCTACTTTCTTCCATTCACATCTGAATTTTGCAATGAGGAGCTGATGATCTGAGCCACAGTCATCTCCCAGTCTTGTTTTTGCTGACTGTATAGTGCTTCTCCATCTTTGGCTACAAAGACCATATTCAATCTGATTTTGGTGTTGACCACCTGGTGATGTCCATGTGGAGTCCTCTCTTGTGTTGTTGGAAGAGGGTGTTTGCTATGACCAGTGCATTCTCTTGGCAAAGCTTTGTTAGCCTTTGCCCTGTTTCATTTTGTACTCCAAGGCCAAACTTGCCTGTTATACCAGGTATCTCTTGACTTCCTACTTTTGCATTCCAGTCCCCTATGATGAAAAGGACATGTTTTTTTGGTGTTAGTTCTAGAAGGTCTTGTAGATATTCATAGAATGATTCAACTTCAGCTTCTTGTCTTTGGTGAACATAACTGACATTAATATGTTAGTTTTAAGTATACAACATAGTGATTCAATCTTTGTATATATCACAAAATGATCACAGTAAGTCTAGTTAACATATATCACCACACAGCTGCAGTTTTTTTTCATGCAATGAGAATTTTTAAGATCTACTCTTAGTTAGTTAGTTCAGTCGCTCAGTCATGTCCGACTCTTTGCAACCCCATGAATCACAGCACGCCAGGCCTCCCTGTCCATCACCAGCTCCCGGAGTTTACCCAAACTCATGTCCATCGTGTCGGTGTTGCCATCCAGCCATCTCATCCTCTGTCGTCCCCTTCTCTTCCTGCCTGCAATCCCTCCCAACATCAGAGTCTTTTCCAATGAGTCAACTCATCGCATGAGGTGGCCAAAGTACTGGAATTTCAGCTTCAGCATCATTCCTTCCAATGAACACCCAGGACTGATCTCCTTTAGGATGGACTGGTTGGATCTCCTTGCAGTCCAAGGGACTCTCAAGAGTTTTCTCTAACATCACAGTTCAAAAGCATCAATTCTTCGGCGCTCAGCTTTCTTCACAGTCCAACCCTCACATCCATACACAACTACTGGAAAAACCATAGCCTTGACTAGATGGACCTTTGTTGGCAAAGTAATGTCTCTGCTTTTCAATATGCTGTCCAGTTTTAGCAATTTTCAAATATACAATACAGTATTATTAACTATAGTCACATTACTGTATATTACAGAACTTATTTTAGAACTGAAAGCTTATACATTTTGACCACCTTTACTCATTTTGCCTGCCTCCACCAATCTGTTTTCTGTATCTATGAGTTCATTTTTTCCTCTTGTTGTCTGTTTTTTTTTTTAGATTCTACATATAAATAAGATCATACAGTATTTGTTTTTCTCTTTATGACTTATTTCACTTAACATAATGCCTCCAAGTTCCAACCATATTGTCAAAAATGCCAAGATTTCCTTCTTTTTATGACAGAATAATATTCTAACATATATTATATATAATAATTTCACATTTTTATCCATTCATCTGCTGATGGATACTTAGGTTGTTTCCATGTCTTGGCTAATTGTAAATAATGCAGCAGTGAACACAGGGTATCTTTTTGAGTTAGTGTTTTTGTTTTCTTCAGATAAATACCCAGAAGTAGAACTGCTGAATCATATGGTATTTCTATTTTTAATTTTTTTTGAGGAACTTCCATAATGTTTTCCATAGTGGCTGCACCAATTTACATCCCCACCTTTGCTTTTGGCATTCCTTTTAGTAAAGGTGTTCTTCTTTTACCCTGATATATTTTCTTCATAGCGTTTAATCCTGTGTAACATATCCTTTTGTGTTTCCTTTTTTACTATCTGATTCTTCACACTTCTCACACTTGCCCTGTGAGAGCAAGATATTTGTCTAATCCGTCACTGTGCCCCCAATACCTAAAATGGAGCCTGTGTATTACAGTATTATAGGCATCCAACATAGTTATTAAATAAATAAAATGACATCCTTGAGTACTCGCTTGTGCCAGTCTCCTAGATGCTGAGGATAAAGAAATGTAAAAAATCAATAGACAGAGACTTCAATTAAATAGAGTTGGGAGACCATAAAGAGGATTTCTCATACCTGTAGGGATAACAGAGCCCAAGAAGAAGGACTCCTCTTCCTCCCATGGCAGAGACTCAGCCAGTGAGAAGCCATGGGCTCTTTGTTTACTTAGCCCTCACAACTTCCTTCTCCTTCCCTATAAAAGTGCTCACCTTCCTCTGCAATGGGGGGACTTGTGCGTGACTCACAATGGTTACAGATCTCTGACTGCAATTCTCTGCTGATTCTGAATAAACAAACCTTTGCCAGAGAACTGTCTGACAGTGCATTTGTTTTAGTTCAACAGAAGTAATCAAAACAGATGTAATCCCAATACCCCAAAGCATGTAATTTAGTGGGAGAGACAGACAAAAAATAAGAACACAGTTAAAAATTAATATTAAAACTAATTACAGTGAGAAGTGCTATGAAGGAAAAGAACAGGGATTGATTTTAGACTAAGTAGTCATTTGTAAACTTCTTAACTTAGCATTACTGATTAGGGCTAAAGCAATAAAAGTCAGGTCTATGGACAGAGCAATCTTGTACCAAAAATAAACTGATCCTAAAACAATTTTTAGATGTTTGGATTCATTTGTTTTTTTATCCACACCACAAATTGAGCCAACATACACATAGCTCTTTGATGGAGCAGTGTAGTTTTGGAAGCTTCCCTTATGTGAAGTTCACACAATACTTTCCTAAGAAACCAGGAACCACTCTACTTTGGTGAATTGAGGTCAGACTGACCCCTGAGGTTATCAAAATATGGACTCAAAAGTCATTGAGAATACTCTTTTGTTTTAGAATCCCAAGTAATTTAATCTAACAGGCTTGAATCATCTGGTTTTCCTCCTGCAACACGGTACAAGTTTTAACAGTTATCCAGATTTTTTTTTTTTATCCCCCAAGTGAGATGAGTCATCAAACTATAAAATCTGAAGGTGATTTAGTACATTTTTGCAAGTCCACATACTATTATCTTTTACAAACAGAAAGTTATAGGTGTTTAAGATGAAAGACAGCCCTATGATACTACTTATATTATTAAGCTAATCAAGCGCTCTTTCATTTTAAGACAACTGCATTACTTAACTAGGTTATTTAGACTTTCCAAATTCATCAACATAAGAAGTTTTTTTCTGCATTGCTTGCCAAACTACACACATACAAAAAACCTTGCATTTTCATGGAAAATAATCTTTGCCAACCCTCTCAACAAGCTCTGAGTTTGACTGATAGCGTATGAGCTCTACCATCTGCTAACAAAGCAGCCTTTCATAATGGATAAATGATACTAAGGGAAATGATAGTGAAACAGAACCTGACTTGTTTTCATAAGTTGATGCAACTGAACATAAAAAGCAAGCCTACACTTTTCCAAGTGAAGTTCAAATTGTATCCCAATAATTGAAACTGGGTGCTGTTTGAAATTATTCCTTCAAAACATTAGGCAGTCTAAATAGATAAATCTCCTTTAAAAACTAACACTTCCAAAAACTTTAAATAAAGTTTAGATCCAACTCATATTACATTGTTTAAGTCCCCGAGAATTAGTTGACCAGAGAAGTCACCAAATTAAATGTCATTTTAAAACTATGATTAAAAAAATTAACTCTGAAAATCTATTGTATTAATAGGCTTAATAAACCCAACTCTTCAAGACATGAGTGTTAGAATCATTAATTTACAGTTTTACACTATAAGTTTACTCTTTTATTACTTGTACATTTTACTGGATATCCTTGACAACTTATTTGACTGGGGAAAATTTGAGAATGTCTCCAAAAATAATGCTGTGTTTTAGTGTCTTGTCAAGATTTAGTAAATTTTAAAAGTTTCTCTTTATTTTTTTAAAGGTAGTACAACTAAACAGATACATAATGGCTCTTAATTATTGTTTTTTGTTTCATGTTTATTTTACTCATATGTATATATATTATGGGGCTTCCCAGGTGGCACTAGAGGTAAAGAACCCACCTGCCTGCACAGGAGATGTAAGAGACGCAGGTTCCATCCCTGGGTTGGGAAGACCCCCGGAGGAGGGCATGGCAACACACTCCAGTATTCTTGCCTGAAGAATCCCATGGACAGAGGAGCCTAGCAGGCTACAGTCCATGGGGTTGCAGAGTCGGACACGACTAAGGCAACTTAGCATGCATACATACTATAAATTATTATTTTACATATATAAGAATAGCACATTCATATATATGTGTGTGTGTATATACACACACACAGGAAGCCTGATCATTACCCATGACATGATGTCACAAAGCAATATTTAAAATGCAGAAACTGGCAATGATTTTCATTGTCCTCAGCAACATCCCCAATGATTTTGCATGTTTCCCATATCCTGATAGAAGTGAATCCAAATGTCAATTAATTCAACATAAGTTCTTCTCTGTAAGTTTAGTTTTGTTGGGGTGATGAACAAGGGCCAGGAGGGTTGAAACTACCAACGGTCATATCACTAGTGAGTAGCTGGACTTTTAATCACTATATTATCAAACTAAAAGACTTCTTATGAGAAAACATGCAAGCTCATATCTCCATCATAACTGCCGAAGTTTCCATGTACAAGTTTCTGTTAAGGCCTGCATCACATTAAAAAATGGTTTATTGGCTCCTGGGTTCTGTGGTTCTTTATTAGTTGGCATTTTTAGCTTCTCTGAACTGGAAGGAAAGCTATAACAAAGAGACATCGCTTTGCCAACAAAGGTCCATATCGTCAAAGCTATGGTTTCTCCAGTAGTCATGTACAGATATGAGAGTTGAACCATAAAGAAGGCTGAGCACCAAAGAATTGATGCTTTTGAATTGTGGTGCTGGAGAAGACTCTTGATAGAGCCTTGGGCTTCAAAGAGATCAAACCAGTCAATCCTAAAGGAAATCTATCTTGAGTATTCTTTGGAATGACTGATGCCAAAGCTGAAGCTCCATTACTTTGGCCACCTAAAACAAAGAGCTGACTCACTGGAAAAAATCCTGATGCTGGGAAAGATTGAAAGCAACAGGAAAAGAGGATGGCAGAGGAAGAGATGGTTAGATAGCATTATGGTCTCAATGGATATGAATCTGAGCAAACTATTAGAGATAGTGAAGGAGAGAGAAGACTGAAGGGCTGCAGTCCATGAGGTCACGAAGAGTCGGACATGAATTAATGACTGAATAACAACAACAGAACTGGAAGGTGGAAGTGGCTCCTTTGCAGCCTCTACATCTTCTTGTTTCTTATTTGTTGTAATTGTTGTTTTGCTTTTCACTAAAACCAACACATTTTTTTTTCTGACAAAGAGGAATGCCCTTTTAAATACTGACTGATGAATGGCAGTTTAGATCCACCTTCAATGAGACTGACTACCTGTTATCTCACCCAAGCCCCCACTCACAGTTCCGCAGCAGTCTTGCAGTTAGATGTGGCTTAGTGGCAAAGTTCTAATCTAAGGCACATCACTGGAAGTCTTGACTGTGAAGTCTTAGGGAAACTTTGGTTTTCCTAATAATTGAAGATAGACAACCTATTGCCTTCCACCACTGTGAGTTTCCCCCTTCTTCTGGGCTGGTAAGTGAATAGGAGATTGAAAGAGGAGAAGCCATATTGCAACCATGAGACAATAAGCAAGAGGATACTAAGGGTTGTGAAGTGAAAAAATAGAAGAATTCCATTTTTATTGGCATTGTGGAGAAGCAGCCCTAAATGGCCTTCTTCTGTTATAGGGAAAAAACAAGTCCTTGTTTCTTTAAGCCCCACCAACAGTCATGTTTTCCTGTATTGGTAGGTGAAGACAGTATGACCTGATACCTTAGAGAATTACTAGACCCAGAGTATTGTGCCTAAAATAGCTACTTTGAAGCACAATGAACTGTTTGCATCCAGTCAGCTTCTGAAACTAAGGACATAAATGTTCTTATGCTCTCTGTAAGTCACCTATTTGGAGGCCCATAAAAAGAAAGGTACTGTGTTCTTGAGGCCTAAAGATAGTTCAGAACCTTATCCTTTTTCTCTTCTGTTTCCATCAGCACTAGATTTTTGTTAATTATTGAAAACTTACTTTTTATGTCTAACTATCAATAATTGTTGACTGTCACAAGCACAAGAAATAGCCTGAGGAAAACTGTGATCCTTTTATTCTAGATCTGTACTACCTTTTTAACCTTGAATTGGAGCAGCATAGTCTAATTCCTTAAATGACATATTCATTTACTTTATTAAATATTTTCAAATATTCTGTATGCTTGTAAATCAGAGAATATAATATGAATAAGACATACTCCTAGACATCCAGGAATAACTTCATCTGTGTATACTAATGAGTGCCTTGACTAACAGGCAACAAAACTATGTTGAGAAAGTGCCTTGTGTTTGCAGTTAATTATGCCACTTTCTGTCAACTACTCCTCATGGACTCAAAACTGACATTAGTAATGGCCTGAAAATAGCTTGCATCACTACCTATGGCAGAATTTAAAGAAAGGTATCTGATATAAATATTCTATATTATATGCACAAAATGCCATTAGAACAGAAAAGGAAGCAAAGATGGGTATGGATGGTACATTTGAAAAGAGAGTACAAAGATTAGGAAAACAGAATTGAGGAAAGGGGTCAGGAAGTAAGCTAAAGGAGTTCCTATCTAGTGGCATATAGTTATTGAGTGAAGAAGGATGGAAAGTGAAGGTGAAGGACAGTGAAGTAGGGTATTTAGCATGAAAAAGTGAACAGTGGTAACAGTCTGTTCAGGGTGCCATAACAAAATACAATAAATTAGGTGGCTTAAACAACAAAAGTGTATTTCTCATAGTTCTGGAGGGTGGGAAGTCCAAGATCAAGTGTCTGTCCAATTTGGCTCCTGGTGGGAGCTCTCTCTTCTCTGCCTTCTTGCTATATACGCACATGGCAGACAGAGCTCTGGTGTCTCTGCCCCTTTTCATACAGGCAACCACCCTATTGGGTTAGGATCCCAACTATATGACCTCATTTAAGCCTAATCATCTCTTCACAGGCCCTGTCTCCAAATACAGTCACATTGGAAGTGAGGGCTTCATCATAGGAATAGGGAGGAGGTGGGGGATACAAACATTTAGTCCATAAATAAGAGCTTAAAAAGTTTCTGTAAGAAATGGAAGGAAGAGACCCATGGAAGGATACATGGGCACTGTTTGGAGCAACTGAAGTTAAATACCACCTAGGTTCAGAAAGCCATGATAGCCCAGGCTTTCTGCATGGAAGCATTTATTGGTGGCTTGTGAGAGAAAGAGTGCCAGGCAGGCTCACTAAGTCAAGGAAATAGATGATGGGGTTCAAAGATGTTGAGGTTGCTGGAATTTATTGGCAAAGTGCTGGAAAAGTGGAAGTTACACAGAAAAGAGGGCTCCAAATGTCTGCATAGGGATCCTTGCCTCTTTGCATTTTAAACAGTGTGTCTGTGCAGGGGACAGGCCTTGAAGCTGAACAAGAAAACCACTCCTGGAGACAAAGCATCTACCGGGAATCTGTAAACAGTACAAATCTAGTTCATATGGACTGGGAAATTTACAAATTGAGACAAATCAGAGTAGAGACATGTCACAGAACACTTAGGGCATTCAATGAAGATCCAGGAAGATCACTTGATAAGCATAAGGATAAACTAGCACAGAAATATGTTATTCTAGTCTTTCCTTAACAAAGCTTAAGTATAAGCTGAGAAAAGATGAAGCCTGTCTTCAAGTAAATTAACTAACTGCAAAACCCAAGTTAATGCTTCTTAAAGAAAACAGGCACTCAACAATGTAACTTACTAAACACCCAGCATATAATAATTAAAAAATTACAATATCTGTAAAGAAGAAGGAAAATCTGACACAATGCATAACCAAGAGAAAAATTTAGAATGTAAACACATAGAGAAATTACAGGGATAATAGAACTGGTAATCAAATTCTTCAAAACAGCTATTCTGAAAATGCTCAAGGATTTCAAAGAAAAATGAAAGAGAAAGTGGAAAAATGTTTTAATGAACCAAATAAGTTCTAGAAATGAGTGTAACATCTATAGTGAAAAAAAGCACTGGAATGGCTTAATAGCAGATTAGACACTGCTTTTTTTTTTTAAAACCCTAAACAAGCACTGTTTAATTATTTTGAAGTTAGGCAGTCAACAATAAAAACAAAATTAAAAATCCCTACTATAAATGTCACTGCTGCTACTGCTGCTAAGTCACTTCAGTCGTGTCCGACCTGTGTGACCCCATAGATGGCAGCCCACCAGGCTCCTCTGTTCCTGGGATTCCCCAGGCAAGAATACTGGAGTGGGTTGCCATTTCCTTCTCCAATGCATGCATGCCATCTATAGAGTCGCACAGAGTCGGATGAGACTGAAGCAACTTAGCCAAATATCACTAATGATCAACTAATGGTCTTTCTGTAGTCCCAGAAAGATAAAGAAGAATGAAAAATATTTGAAGAAATAATGGCTGAAAACTTTCAAAATTTTCTGAAAAATATAAACATTTATATCTATGAGTTCAGTGAATTCCAAGAAGGACAAACACAAAGAAAACTACAAGGTATATAAAAATCAACTTGCTGAATATTCAATCATAAAAAGAAAAGTCTTCAAAGCAACAAGAAAGGAAAAAGACATATGCATATAAAGAAAAATATTCCATTGACTTCTCATTTTAAATAAGGTACAGAAGATAATGGAATGACATCTTTTAAATGGCATGAATGAAATGTTTAAAGGTTGAGAAAATACAAGCTGAGAAAATTAAGCACCAACAGAAATGTGCTTCAAGAAATGTTAAAGGAGGTTCTTCATGCTGAAGAAAAATGGTTTCAGATGAAAACTCATATCTAAACTAAAAGAAAAAACACCACAATCAACCAATCTGTGGAAAAATAGAAAATACTTTTTTCTGTAGCTTTAATTTCTTTAAAAGATCCCTTCCACTACCCTTTCACTTTCTTCTTTCAACGCAGTTCAGTCCTTAAGCCATTAGATTGGTCCAAGTGAAGGAAGCATCTGTGCCAAGGTGAGGGGCCCCGGGGGCCTCTGTTGGCCCAAAGCAAGGCATCAGAACTTGGGGAGTATCCACCCAGTGGAGAAGCCTTCCTTGCACAAGGTTTTGGAGACCAAGACAGGTAAGGAGGGTGTCCCCAAGGAGGAATGATCCACAGCCATCAGAGCCTCAGTGGAAAAAGGAAGAGAAATGAGGAAGCATGGCTCACTGTGGGATGCTGGAGCCCAAGAAGAGGACATCTGCTCAGCACAGACTGGGATAAGCAGAACGAGAAGGGCACTAGTCCCTGTGGAAGAACAGTGTAGGATATTGGAGTCTGCAAGGAATGAGGAGGAAGTCCCTAGGGAGGGACAGCCATTGTGGGATATAAGAACCTGAACAAGACAAGGAGGGTGAATTAAGGAAGTAAAAGTCTGTGTAAGATCCCTGGAGCAAGGGGCATGTGGAGAGCAGCTATGCTGGGGGAGAAGGTTGACATGTGGTGACAGGGCCTATTTAGTATAAGGCAGGCATCCCCAAAGAGGGGCAGCCTGTGCACAGAGATTCAGAACCTGAGTAGGGTAAGGGGCCATCTACATAGGAAGGTACTCAGTGCAGAGCGTGTTAGCCCAAACAAAATTAGGAAGGCAACTGACAGGGGAAAGGGCAACTGGCATAGAATATCATAGTCCAAGCATATGAGAAGGGCCTCTGAGTGGCAAGGGGTGTCAGAGCCTGAGCAGGATGAGGTATCCACAAAGAGGGGACAGTGGCAGCCACATGTGTGACTGCTTACACACAGGGGAGTGATCGGATAAGTAAATACATGAGGAATAATGAGAGTTGGGATTCTCACTGTTGGAGAAGGACATTGCAGATATAGAAAAGGAGAAGACTAGAATGAGTCCTGTGGTGATAAACTGAACTGGAAGTATTCACACGCAGTGTAGGTTTTAAGTACATAGAGATATGTATATATGGAGGAAATGTGTATGTGTGTGTACCTACTTACGCAATCTCTAGTTCTACCAAGAGTGCATGGGAGAAGCAACACTCCAATGGCAATGAACACAGGTAGTGTTCAAATCTTCATTTCTATGTACAATTCTCCATTCAAAAGGATTCAAAGAGTTCTAGATAAATGACCTATCCAGGATGGAGCAGGTAACATACAAGTGGAGACTGGAATATCATGTTGTGCTATAAAGTAGGGAAGTGCTCAAAGGATGATAGTTACATGCCAACAGGACACAGAAGGCAAACTGTTGTCGTTGTTCAGTCACTAAGTCGTGTCTGAGTCTTTGCAGCACATGGACTGCAGCACACCAAGCTACTCTGTCCTTCACTATCTCCTTGAGTTTGCTCAAGCTCATGTCCATGATGAGTCGGTGGTGCGATCCAAACCACTTCATCCTCTGTCGTCCCCTTCTCTTCCTGCCTTCAATCTTTCTAAGCATCAGGGTTTTTTTTTCAATGAATCAGCTCTTCGCATCACATGGTCAGAGTATTGGAGCTTCACCTTCAGCATCAGTCCTTTCAATGAATTTTCAGGGTTGATTTCCTTTAGGATTAACTGGTTCGATCTCCTTGCTGTCCAAGGGACTCTCAAGAGTCTTTTCTAGTGCCACAGTTTGAAAGCATCAATTCTTCAGCGCTCAGTCTTCTTTATGGTCCAACTCTCACAACCATACATGACTATTGGAAAAACCATAGCTTTGGACCTTTGTTGACAAAAAGATGTCTCTGCTTTTTTAATACGCTGTCTATGTGTGTTATAGCTTTTCTTCCAAGGAGCAAGCATCTTTTAATTTCATGACTGCAGTCACCATTCACAGTGATTTTGGAGCCCAAGAAAATAAAATTTACCACTGTTTCCATTTTATCCCCATCTATTTGCCATTAAAGGATGGGATTGGATGCCATGATCTTAGTTTTTTGAATGTTGAGTTTTAAGCCATCTTTTTCACTTTTCTCTTTGACCATCATCAAGAGACTATTTGTTCCTCTTCTGCCATTAGGGTAGTGTCATCTGCATATCTGAGGTTGTTGGTTTTTCTCCACACAATCTTGATTCCAGCTTGTGAGTTATCCACCCTGGCATTTTCCATGACGTACTCTGCATATAAGTTAAATAAGCAGGGTGACAATATACAGCCTTGACATACTCCTTTCCCAATTTTGAACCAGTCTGTTGTTCCATGTCCAGTTCTAACTGTTGCTTCTTGACCTACGTACAGGTTTCTCAGGAAACAAGTAACATGGTCTGGTATTCCCATCTCTTTAAGAATTTTCCACAGTTTGTTGTGATCCACCCGGTCAAAGCCTTTAGCATAGTCAATGAAGCAGAAGTAGATGTTTTTCGAAATTCCCTTGCTTCTTCTGTGATCCAGCAGATGTTGGCAATTTGATCTCTGGTTCCTCTGCCTTTTCTAAATCCAGCTTGTACCCCCTGGAAGTTCTGTTTATGTACTGTTGAAGCCTAGCTTGAAGGATTTTGAGCATTACCTTGCTAGCATGTGAAATGAGCACAGTTGAATGAGAGTTTGAACATTCTTGGGCTTCCCTTGTGGCTCAGCTGTAAAGAATCTGCCTGCAATGCAGGCGACCTGGGTTCAATCCTTGGGTTGCGAAGATCCCCTGGAGAAGGTAAAGGCTACTCAATCCAGTATTCTGGCATGGAGAATTCCATGGACTGTATAGTCCATGGGGTCACAAAGAGTTGGACACAGCTGAGCAACTTTCACTTTCACTTTGAACATTCTTTGGCATTGCCTGTCTTTGGGATTGCAATGAAAACTGATCTTCAGCTGAGCAACTTTCACTTTCACTTTGAACATTCTTTGGCATTGCCTGTCTTTGGGATTGCAATGAAAACTGATCTTTTCCAGACCATTGCTACGTTTTCCAAATTTGCTGGCATACTGAGTGCAGCACTTTAACAGATTCATCTATTAGGGTTTGAAATAGCTCAGCTGGAATCGCATCACCTCCACTAGCTTTGTGCCTAGTAGTGCTTCCTAACGCCCACTTGACTTCACACTCCAGGATAACCACCATCGTGGTTAGCCAGGTCATTAAGATTTTTTTTTGTACAGATCTGTGTATTTTTGCCACCTCTTCTTAATCTCTTCTGCTTCTGTTAGATTATTGCTGTTTCTGTCCTATATTGTGCACATATTTGCATGAAAAGCTACCTTGGCATCTCTAATTTTCTTGAAGAGATCTTTAGCCTTTCCATTCTATTGTTTTCCTCTATTTTTTTGCACTGTTCACTTCAGAAGGCTTTCTTATCTCTCCTTGCTATTTCTTTGGAACTCTGCATTTAGTTGGGTATATCTTTGCCTTTAGCTTCTTTTCTTTTCTCAGCTATTTGCAAGGCCTTCTCAGACAACCATTTTGCCTTCTTGCATTTCTTTTTCTCTGGGATCGTTTTGGTCACCACCTCCTGTTCAATGTTATGAACCTCCGTCCACAGTTCTTCAGGCACTCTATCAGATCTAATCTCTTGAATTTATTTGTTACTTCTACTATATAAGCATAAAGGATTTGATTTAGGTCATACCTGAATGGCCTAGTGATTTTCCCTAGTGATTCTTTGCAGTAAGGAGCTTAGGATCTGAGCCAAAGTCAGCTCCTGGTCTTATTTTTGCTGACTATATAGGGCTTCTCCATCTTTGGCTGCATATAATCAATCTGATTTTGGTACCAACTATCTGGTGATATCATGCTGTGCTATAAAGTAGGGAAGTGCTCAGAGGATGATAGTTACATGTCAAAGGGACATAGAAGGCAACTTGAAAGGAGTCCTACTTCTGAATCTGGAAGAATTTGAGCACCAAAATAAATAGTGATAGTAACAGATTATATCTCATTGAATAAAAGAGAAAACCATGAGTCATACAGATATAAATAAACTGAAAGTTTGATAAAGAACAGGAATGTTTATATAATTGTAAAGTACCTCCCCACAAAATTCATATCCATTTCAAAGAGGGCAGTTGAATAGTAGAGAAGCAGACACCACCTTAAACAAGCAATCACCTGCGAAATCACCAATCCTAGGCAAATCCAAATTCTGTACCATGTAGTGAGAAGAGCACAGCCTAATGTCTGTGGTATTTCTAATAAAAATTCAGAACCTGAATCTATTCTGGAGAAAACAGAACAAGTTAAAATAAGAGATCTTCTACAATAAAACTGGCCTCATCTTCATGTCAAGGGAATGAAAATTAAAGAAAGGCAGACTCAAGGAGACGAACGGCCATGGTAGTCAGCTGTTCTTGTTTGATTCTGGATTGCATTCTTTTGCATTATTGGGACAACTGGGGATACTCAAATTAGATCCAAGGATTTTGATGGCTGACTTTAAGAGGATGCCCTTGTTTATAGTGAAAACTCCAGGAATATTTAGGGGTGATAGGTTATCATGACCTTACTCTCAAATTGTTCAGAAAAAAAAGTATATTGTATTGCACTTGCAACCTTCCTGTTTGAGATTGTTAAACATTAAAAATACACATTGGATAAAATATAATTGACTGTTTAAAGGAAAAATAAACTCTAGGGTTTATAAATACATAAAAATAAAGTACATGGAAATAATAGCATGAAGCACAGGAAGGGGAAGATGAAAGCATACTCTTGCTAGGTTCTTATATGTAAAGTGATAAAAAATATTTTAAGGCATAATCTGAAATGAATTGAAAATTCAGGTGCTTACTGTGTAAATAAACATTAGCAGTCAACATATAGGAGTTCAAAGAAAAACCAGCTACATAATTGTAGGAAGGAGTTTGATATGGCTTAGAAAAATAGCTAAGAATGACGTATTAATATGACACAAAAAGAAATAATCAGGGCAATAGTAACAGATTTTGTTACATAAAGCTTTAAATTTTCTCTGGTCAGACTCCATGGGCAAAACCGAAAGCAAGCATTAAGTGTAGGCATTGAGGGCTTCCCTGGTGGCTCAGATGGTAAAGCATCTGTCTGCAGTACGGGAGACCTGGGTTCGACCCCTGGATTGGGAAGATCCCTTGGAGGAGGGCATGGCACTCCACTATTCTTGCTTGGAGAATCCCCATGGACAGAGGTGCCTGGCAGGCTGCAGTCCACAGGGGCCACAAACAGTCTGATCCGACTGAGTGACCAAGCACAGCACATTAAGTGTAGGGGAAAAAATTTCAAATATGTTCCAGACAAAAGGTGAAAACTACCAGTATATAAAGGGTTTTCTTATAAACTGTAAGAAAATTATAGGAATTCCAATTTGAACACAAAGAAGATGTGAACAGGCAATTTATAAAGAAGAAACAGTGGACAAAAATGTCCTCATTCTGACTCTGTGCTGTACATAAAGTGCGAGATGAAATATAAATACAGGTATACATCTTGTTACCCAAAATAACTTGAGCTCAGCTCTACATTTAGAAAGATGGGTTTAGTACATGGGATTTTATAATGTAAATCTGCCATCAACCAGAATAAGGTGATATTTTACAACTCTTCCATTTATCAAGTAGTCCCACAAAATAGGGATTACATATTTATCAAAACAGGACAGAATATAACCAGTAGTTGGAATTATGGTTTATATTTCAGAGATCAATTCAATGACTTATATAGATACGTGATTCTTGTTTTTATGAACTCACAATCTAAGGAAGAAAGACAAGAAGCATAAATATGTTTAACTAACTGAAAGTTGCATTATGACAAGCCCCATTTACATTCCAGAGTATAGGTGTAACATTTAAAGTTAAAGGATTAGGGATTAGAGATTAAAAGGTATGCAGTGAAGTATCTAAAATCTGTTGTACCTTAAATGACAACATGTTCTTGAATGAGGAAGGAAAGAAAGACATTTTTTTCATTCTTATTTACTATTTCTTTAATTTCTCCATTTTTGATTATTATAACACTTTACAACCATCCAAATGGATGACTTCCAAAAACTGAGATAGCCCAAAGGCAGTTGTAAAAAATGTTTTTTCTTCAAAATATGGTTTCCATCATTCATACAAGGTTCATAAAACCACTCTCTAAGAAAACATTATCAAAACAACTAGTTAGGACATGAATTCATACGAACCTGTAATATTGCTCTTTTGGGTAACTGTGAAATGTCAAATTCAGGAATCCCACCTACAGGAAAGCCTTCAGACACAAATTGTTCAGGAAAAAAGTATTCTTCTTTAGAACTTGTTTTGAATTTTAACTTGGAGAATTTTTGTAATTGAAGTTCATGCTTTAGCATCTGCCATGAAAATAATTTACAGATTCCATGGAATTGTTGTAAGGACTAAATGAGATGATACATATAAAGCACAATGCTTGATACAATGATAGCACCAATTAAACATTATTATCATCATTGTCATTATATAAATTATCATTGTCCAGAGCATATGTAATAGTCTCTGAACCACCAAAGCATTATAGATCATTTCCACTAGCTGTCATACAATACTGGCATAGGCAGTCACCTTGAAGATGTGGTCCAGCCTTCTCTTGTAGAAATGAGAAAGCTGAAACCCACAGAGTCAAGGTTCTGGTAATGACAGGATTGATACTTGGCACACGGAAGGGTAAGGGTTACCCTGGAGCTATAAGAGGTGAGTCAGGGGACTTCTTTGGTCCAATGGTTAGGACTCCACCCTGTCACTATCAAGAGCCCAGGTTTAAGGTCCCTGGTTGAGGAACCTAAGATGCTAGAAACCATGTGGCATGGCCAAAAATGAAAAAAAAAAAAAAATATATATATATATATATATATATAAATGTTTTTCTTTAAAAAATGTCAGAAGGAAAGAATTTGGAGAATTGCCTAATGTATCATTAGAGTAAATCCCCATTTTTACTTTCAATACATTCATTAAAAGCATATAATCAAGGAAAAAACCCTAAAGGGTAAATAAATGTTGTACCCATACACACACACAATTTTGCTGTAATGTGTGTACATATTAGAGCCTAAGGAAGAGCGCACAACGGAGACTAGCACGTAGCTCTCTCCTCCCAGCAGACACCTGCCATCCTCACTCCACCCTAGTGAATGCAGTAGTACTGTTAGGCCAAGAAATCACATAGCTAAAGTAAAACATTTTCTTTAAATACTCAATTAACTATTTAATACATATCTACTCTAGTATTCTTGCCTGGGAAATCCCATGGATGGAGGAGCCTAGACTACAGTCCATAGACAGGGTCACAGAGAGTCGGACACGACTGAGCGACTTCACTTTCACCACTTTCACTTATATGAAGGATAATATTTCTATGTCATATATAATATACACTGTCATACATATTTATATATATATATATATCAATTACTACAAAACATCATGTTTAGTATATGGGGATGGTTAGAGAACAGTGCTGCCTTCTCTCAGGGACATTCAGTTTAAGGGGACATAAAACAGCAGCCTGGTCACGCTGGTCACCTTTTCACCAGGAACCGTAAAACGGGGTTTAATTTCTTCCTATTTTTCTCTTTCCTATTTATCCCAACTTTATATTTCAGACTATTAGTAAAACATTACATACTAAATAATGTAACTACAAAAAATTCCAGCATGTTTCTGTATCTGTTCCTAGCAGTTACTGTGAATATTCTAAAAAACATTAAATGATAATTTACTATACTGATAGCTAAAGCAAACTAGAGATGTTTTTATTATATAAGTTTGGAGGAGTTTGCTTGGATCCTCTGTTTTGACTGCTTTAATTTCTCATAGGTGTCCCAGTTAAGAATGGTTCAAGTGTAGAAATTCAGTAGTTTTAAAGATAATTTAGTATTAAGATTTTAATTTACTAAATTGGATGTTCAAAAGAGTAGACAGAAATGTAATCTTATCTAGAAAAGAATAAATTTAGTCTTTATCATTTATTTCTATTATAATCATATCAAACCATTTCTCTTCCACTTTAAACATTTATTTCCACTTAAACACTTGCTGAAACAAAATTCTTAGTGTCTTTATCAATAAATTTAAGTGAAATGTTAAAAAGATTTTTCCTTGATGTTGAACTTCAAATGAAAGAGCAAAATTCATTAGGAAATATTTTGGGTAAGTGAGGAGGCATTTAGATGATTAAATTAAAAGAACAAGGACCCCATTAAAAGTATATAATATTCAAATCTTTAGTGTTTTCCACACACAGTATTATTATCTGAGATAACATCAATGTAACAGCAAAGTTCAGTTTCTAAAAAAATAAGTTTACAATATGCCATACCAGCTCATCTTCTCTCTTTTTAAACTTATGTCTTGCTCTATCCCTCCATTTATTTAGGGTAACTATCATCTTGTAGCAGTGGAACATCTTTTGTATCCGCAGTAGTGCATCTGAAGAAAATGCATTAGATTACTGTATATAATTACAAGGTATTATAATTAATATTCTATCAGGTTTATAATATGAAACAATGCTGCATCTCATAGTTTTTATTTTAATTGCATCTGAAATTGATTACTATTGACAGCAATATATAGTACTGCTGAGACTTCATTAACTTGTAAACATCACCTTTGCCCTTATAAATTAAGATATTGTAGATGTAACAAAATGTCAAGTTATATAGCATTTCCTTTTTAACAAATCTGTTCTTTATAAAACCAGAACTTCCAGATTTATCCATAGAAGTAGAGTCATGAGATAGTACTTTTAAATACCCTGTGATTAAATAGATTGCTATATATATATATATTTATATGTTTAAGCAGGGGTCCAAAGCTCAAACACAGGGGCCAGGCCAGGGAGGAGGATGATTAAGGCAGGCCTCGGGGACACCATTCTTAACTATCGCTAATTGCTTCCTCTCAGAAATAGAGACCCACTACCTAGCTTAATCGGTAAAGAATCTGCCTGCAATGTAGGAGACCTGGGTTTGATTCCTGGGTTGGGAAGATGCCCTGGAGAAGGAAATGGCAATCCACTCCAATATTCTTGCCTGGAAAATCCCATGGACAGAGGAGCCTGGCGGGCTACAGTCCATGGGGTCTCACAAGTCGGACACGACTTAGCGACTAAACCACCACCACCACCCTAATGTTAAAATCACCAGAGTCCACTCTGAGGTACCAACAGGAGCCAATCAAGAGCAAAGGATTTACTGATTTGCAGCAGCCATAAACAGATCAATATGTAGTTAGCTGGATGAAATCTCTACTCCTGCTCTGAAGAGCACATACATGCACTGTCCACTCATTACAACTATTGAGGGTTTAAGTAAAAGAAAATTATTTTTCTCTAAGTTTTCTCAGAAATTCATTAAATAAAATATAAAGAATAAAGAGCTGTTTATAAAAAAACAGTCAATTTTGATATCTATCTGTCCATCTACCTACCTATCCCAACTCTCTATTTTGTAAAAAAAGTTAATAGTAGCTCCCTATTTATATTGAAACTTGTATATATATCACACAAATAGATATAGAATTTTATTTAAAATATGCCTGCTTTCTTTTACACTAAAACTCTTTGAGACAAATCTCATTAAATACTTTAAATTTGTGACTTTACATTTCATGACAGTTTTCTAGACATAAAAATAATAAATTCTCTAGTACAAGTTATGTTTAACTGTTAAGTTTGTTGAAACTTTGGATCCATGAAAAGAAAAACCAATTGTTACTATATAAGGATTTACCTCTAAGTTGTTCTTTTCTATTTTTCACATAAGAGTGCCAGTGATGTAATACATGTTTTTTAAGTCTGAAATTGGCATATACTATTGCTGCTTCCATTTTTTCAGCCAGAAGTTCATCTTCATTTGTAGGAGGTATTGCTATCTCTCTCCATGTGCTATAAGCAGAAAATGCAGGAATATAATATTTTGAAGTTACAGTAATACATTAGTAAATACACAGAAAGAGAAGAAGTAATATACTGGGCCTCCTTTACCTCCTCAAAAATCACAGCTTCAAAGAAGCTGTTAAATTATTTGCATTGTTTTATTTACAATCAGTCCTTGCATTTTCTTTAAGCTTGCATTTCCCTTGTCTACATTTGTAAAGCCCCCAAAGCTCTGAAATTGAAACTTTTTTTTTTTTCTCCCATAACCTATTTAGAGGCAAAGCTAGACCTGACCTAAACTAATTTTGCATCAAAACTTCTCAGAATCTGACACATAACGGTTCATAGTATTTCTTCATTCCACTTAGCAAGAATGTACAAGTACATTTTATTGTAGAAATACTAATGTGTTCAGATATGTTTGGTTCCAATGTGCCATCCCAGACACAACTGAAGATGTTATATAATACACAGTGTGTGCAGAGATTTTCTTTCTAAAAAAATTTGAAGAAAGGGAATCTAGATTTCCGAATATGTCTGTCTCCAGGGATTTCAGATAAGGGGATTATAGACCCGTACCTTCAGTTTTGAAGTTCTATTTAAAAAAAGACAAAGTGGTACCTTGAAGAAACAAAGACTATCTTGTAACTAAGTCAAAGCTGAATAAATATAAAAGAAATATATAATATAAAATGGTGAAAACAAAATTAAATAGATAAAATCAGTACAACTGGCCAAAAGTGAGTTGTTCGTCATATGGAGAATCTCTAGAATAAGAACACAAAGAGGAGGGAATAATATATAAAACTCATGTTCTTACTGAAAGTGGGTCTTCAGTAAACGCCCCGTATAAAAAGTACATGCTCTTATCATTAATTCTGGAGTCATCTAAAATGAAGGAAGACATGAAATAACAAGCATTAGAAATAAATGAAATGCAAAGGCTACCTCTGGAAGATATAGAAGAGAATGAGAGCAGTGATTGCATCTGGGAAGTAGAGTTAGGCCTAGGCAGATAGGAACAGACTTCTGGAAGAAGTATAGACCATTTATATATTTTGGAATTTTATTGTGCATGCCTAACTATTTTTTTAAGTTGAAATCACAGCTTAAAATTTCATTGTATTGCACTTACTTTAAAGCATTTTAAGGTAAACATTCTGGCATTATTATATTGACAGGAGTATAGAGTTGCTGGACCAGGGTTGGCTAGTCACTATTAAGTTGAATGGTTTTGCCTTCTCAAGAGTAGAAAATGAGGGAGGGATAAATTGGGGGACTGAGATCGACATATACACACTACTATATGTAAAATAGGTGACTGATAAGGACCGGCTGTACAGCACGGAACTCTACTTAATACTCTGTAATGGCCTGTACGGGGAAGAGTTTAAAAAGGAGTGGATATGGGCATATGTGTAACTGATGCACTTTGCTGTACACCTGAAACTACCACAACACTGTAAATCAATTATACTCCAATCAAATCTTTAAAATATAAATAAAATGGGGGATGAAACCAAAGTCAAAAAAAAAAGTAGAAAGTGAGATTCTCTGTTTTAAAATATATATAGGAATGCCTCATTTAACAAGCAGGAATAGGAAAACTACGTAAGTTGAAAGTCTAAACTGTGGAATACACTGAGAGAGATGCAGGCATCACTTCCAGTTACTCACAATGACACACATTAATGTGGGAATAGCTCACCAAGGATTGCTGACATTGTTTGTGCCTTCTCTGTGTTCTTAACTATTTATTATAGGTACATGGCTACTGTTAAGTGTGAATGATGGTTTTCTCTTGTTCTTGCACCTGTTTACCATTTGTTGTTGTCTACTCGCTAAGTCATGGCCAAATCTTTGCAACCGCATGGACAGCAGCATGCCAGGCTTCCCTATCCTTCCCTATCTCCTGGAATTTGCTGAGATTCATGTCCGCTGAGTCAGTGATGCTATCTAACCATCTCATCTTCTGCTGCCCCCTTCTCCTGTTGCCTTCGATCTTTCCCAGTATCAGGGTCTTTTCCAGTGAGTTGGCTCTTTGCATCAGGTGACCAAAGTTTTGGAGCTTCAGCATCAGTCCTTCCAATAAATATTCAGGGTTGATTTCCTTTAGGATTGACTAGTTTGATCTCTTTGCAGTCCAAGGGACTATTATGGTCATATCTATTGAGTGTAGAGATAAGTTTCGTTCAAATATATACCAACTTCCCAGAATTCAGACAGAATTCAGTAGGTGATGGCACCCCACTCTAGTACTCTTGCCTGGAAAAATCCCATGGATGGAGGAGCCTGGTAGGCTGCAGTCCGTGGAGTTGCGAAGAGTTGGACTCGACTGAGCGACTTCAATTTCACTTTTCACTTTCATGCTTTGGAGAAGGAAATGGCAACCCACTCCAGTGTTCTTGCCTGGAGAATCCCAGGGATGGGGGGGGGGGGGGCTGGTGGGCTGCTGTCTATGGGGTCGCACAGAGTCGGATACAACTGAAGTGACTTAGCAGTAGCGGCAGAATTCAGAATTCTACTTTTCCAAGTCAAGGATTTTTCTCCTTTGCTCATTGCTGTAAATGCTTTGATAAGTTAACAGATACAGCATGCACATGTTGATCACGAAGTCAATTTTAGGCATATAAGAAAGGCCTGTGTGCCCCCTGATATTCTGCCTCATGTTCAACATTTGAAAATTCTTGCTTTTAATGGGGATTACAAGTAAACTGTCTGTGGTGAGGGGAGAATATAAGTTATTGAAGTCTTTCTTTACTAAAATTCTGATCTTTGTGGGGGAAAGGAATCCAGGGGAGTAAAATCAGAGTATTGGGGTTGGCGGAGGGGGAGCTGCATGACATCTGTCTCAGCCCCATGGATTGTGGGTCTGAGCATTATGGAGGAAGAGACTACAGCAAAATCCAAAAGTTGCTCTTATGAAGTGTACAACACAAAATAAGGAAAGGCATTTCCCCCACTTCTGTACAGCACACACGGCACAGTGCCATCAAATTTCACGTGACTTTAAATTTTGTAAGTTGGGAATCATGTGATATAAAAGTATTACCTACCAAAATCTTACATTATGCCAGGTTTTGAAATAATGCAGACTTTCAAAATAAAGTTTTATCAAGAAGCACTTTATTTCAAAACTGGTGGGAAAATGAATGGAAGGTTTTAAGTTCTTGCTACACCATGGTACTATTTGGGCATGTAATAAATGTGGCCTTAGTCTTGAAGCACAGGTTTGACTTACTAGACATCTTCAGAAAAGTTATAAAAGTTATCTCTTTTGAACAGTGTGACCATCAGTTATGGTTTGACTAGAGCAAGGAATCCAGTGAAAGGAGTGCTATTTTGGCATCAGAAGGATTCGTGGTTAAAGGAGCCTGAAGCTCCACCTCAGGTTAGACATCGGAGCTCTTAGGAAGTCAAGAATAGCAGCGCTATGACTCCACCTTTAGATGGTTTCACAGGTTTGGGACAGAAACAATCTTGGAATTCTTGAATTTACACAGAACAGCTTTGGGATTCCCAGGAGCAACTGATTGGAATTTTAAGGAAAAACCAACCTCTGTGTTACCCAGATAGGGCCTGGAAGCAGTGAAATTTGGGATATCAATACTGTTAGCAATGAGATGTTGAGCTTCCCTGGTGGCTCAGTAATGCAGACATGGGTTTTATGCCTGGGTCGGGAAGATCCCCTGGAGAAGGAAATAGCAACCCACTTCAGTATTCTTGCCTGGTAAATCCCATAGACAGAGGAGCCTGGTGGGCTACAGTCCATGCAGCTGCATAAAGAGTCAGACGTGACTTAATGACTAAACAACAACATCAAGTCAGCACTTTTACTGGTATCCCAGGTTGCTGACAGCTGGGGAAATTTTTAATTAATTAATTAATTTTATGGGGAAATTTTGAAATAAATGAAAGGATAATGAAATGCCATTACAAATCATTAATCCTAGTTTACAAACATACCAAATTCATGGCTATTTATGTCAGTAGTGATTGGTCCCATTAATTGTAAACTTTGTAAGACACTTACTTTATTTGTGTGTGTGCTCAGTAGCTTCAGTCGTATCTAACTCTTTGTGACCCCATGCACTGTAGCCTGCCAGGCTCCTCTGTCCATGGGACTCTCCAGGCAAGAATACTGAAGTGGGTTGCCTGCCCTCCTCCAGGAGATCTTCCCAAACCAGGGATCGAACCCCTGTCTCTTATGTCTCCTGCACTGACAGGCAGGTTCTTTACCACTAGCAGCACACTAGGCTTCCCTATCCTTCACTATCTCGCAGAGTTTGCTCAAATTCATGTCCATTGAATCAGTGATGCTATCCCATCATCTTCCCCTCTTTTCATTTTTCTTTCAATCTTTCCCAGCATCAGGGTTTTTTCCAGTGAGTCAGTTCATCACCCCAGATGGCCAAAGTATTGGAGCTTCAGCGTCAGCATCAATCCTTCCAATGAATACTCAGAGTTGATTTCCTTTAGGAATGACTGGTTTGATCTCCTTGCAGTCCAGGACTCTTAAAGAGTCTTCTCCAGCACCACAGTTTGAAAGCATCAGTTCTTCATTGCTCAGCTTTCTTTATGGTCCAACTCTCACATCGGTATGACTACTGGAAAAACTACAGCTTTGACTATATGGACTCTTCTCTTTCAGCCTTATCAAGAGGTTCTTTAGTTCTCTTCACTTTCTGTCATTAGAGTGGTATCATCTGCATATCTGGGTTGTTGATATTTCTCCCTGCAATCTTGATTCCAGGTTGGGATTCATCCAGCCTGGCATTTCACATGATTGAATGTTTATGTTCTCCAGAATTCATATGCTGAAACCTAATCCCCAATGTAATGAATCGTATTTAGAGGTGGGGCTTTTTGGAGATGATTAGGTCATAAGGGTGGAGCTCTCATGAATAAGAAGTGTGTCTTTAGAGAAGAGACCCCAGAGAGTTCAGTCTCCCCTTCTGCCATGTAAGATTATAACAAGAAGATGGCAGTATATCAACCAGGAAGCTGGCTTTCAAGACAACGAATCTACCAGCACCTTGATCTTGGACTTCCCAGCCTCCAGAACTATTAGAAATAAATTTCTCTTGTTTATAACCACCCTATCTATGATATTTTCATTATAGCATCCTGAACAGACTAAGACAGGGTGGAGTGAATTAATTTAAATCCCTCCCAGTTCTAAAATATTTATTTTTCATAGGCTATAAAAGTTATTAGTCAAAACAATAATAGTAAAAAAGAAACCATGCCTTTAATGAAGAAGTGAGCAGGGTCTAACATAGGTATCATGGCATGACATAAAATGTTAGACTTCTCACGATGAGTAGTTTTATTTTTTGACCTCAATATTATTGAAAAACTGTTTAATGCTCAAGTGGCTTTTGTACATGGAGGGAAACAGTGACTACTCTTTGTATTTTAGAGCTATGTTTAATAAACATATTTAATTCAGTACCACTTGGAAAAGTCCATTTTTGTTAAACATGTAAATATCTATTGCAAATTTTATTAGGTAAACTCCTTGAATGGCATCACTGACTCGATGGGCATAGGTTTGGGTAGACTCTGGGAGTTGGTGATGGACAGGGAGGCCTGGCGTACTGCGGTTCATGGGATCGCAAAGAATGGGGACATGACTGAGCAACTGAACTGAACTGAACTGAAACTCCTTGAAACAACTTAAATGAAATTAAAACCTTATTAAGATGTTCTTTAGAACTCTCAAATGCCATACATAGCAGAAAAGCATACATTATGCCATACCATTAGCTACTATTACTAAACTTCACACTTAAACTTATCCTAAAGTAAACAGTATGAATCTAGTTGCATATCTTCATTTGTTGTTGTTCAGTTGCTAAGTCATGTCCGACTCTTTGCAACCCCACGGACTGCAGCATGCCTGGCTTCCCTGTCCTTCACCATCTCTCTGAGTTTGCTCAAAGTCATGTCCATTGAGTCGGTGATGCCATCCAACCATCTCATCCTCTGTTGCCCCCTTCTCTTGCCCTCAATCTTTCCCAGCATCAGGGTCTTTTACAGTGAGGCGGTTGTTCGCATCAGGTGCCCAAAGTATTGGACCTTCAGCACCAGTCCTTCCAATGAATATTCAGGTTGATTTCTTTTAGGATTGACTGGTTTGATCTCCCTGTAGTCCAAAGGACTCTCAAGAGTCTTCTCCAGCACCACAGTTTGAAAGAATCAATTCTTTGGCACTCAGCCTTCTTTATGATCCAACTCTCACATCCATACATGACTACTGAAAAAACCATAGCTTTGAGTATGAGGACCTTTGTTGGCAAAGTGATGTCTCTGCTTTTTAATACACTGTCTAGGTTTGTCATAGGTATTCTTCCAAGGAGCAAGCATCTTTTAATTTTGTGGCTGCAGTCACTGTCTGCATTGATTTTGGAGCCCAAGAAAATGAAATCTGACACAGTTTCCATATTTTCTTTATCTATTTATCATGAAGTGATAGGACCGGATGCCATCATCTTTGTTTTTTGAATGTTGAGTTTTAAGCCAGCTTTTTCACTCTCCTCTTTCACCTTTATCAACAGGCTCTTTAGTTCCTCTTCACTTTCTGCCATTAAAGGGATATCATCTCCATATCTTCATATGCATATCGGCATATCTTCATTATTTCTATACTTTTTAAATTTTTGTTCCTTCCAGATTACAGTGACACTTGTGTTCATGCCTGCTCAGGAAATAGTAATCCACCCACTCTCACAAGGGAACAAATGCTTTTGTAAACCAGCAAGATTATAGGATATGGTTATCTTGTTTGGGGAACAAGGTCTATCTGCTTCTCCCAAAGTATTAAAACCCCAAATTTCCTTTTCATAGTTAAGCTTTGTTTGTTGTGTCAGTAAGATTTTTTTAAGTCCATATCTTTCATTTAAAGTTTGGTAACAAAGTGCTCTCCCTGCCAGCAAGAATAGAAGGCGACATGCAGTCTGATACTTCGGTGTAAGAAGTAAAAGGGAAGGGGGACACAGTGTATTTGCTCACATTCTTTTCAAAAATAACAATGGGGAGACACACTAAAAGCTACTAAAATTGGTTACCTAGAGAAAGGGATGGAATAGAGTAGATACAGAGGCTGGAAAGGAAACAGTACTTCCTTGAATACTCATTTTATTGCTTTGATTTTGCCATCATGTGATGTTAGAAATAATTGAAAAAGCATAATTATAGCAAAGAAAGAAAAGATGACCATCAACACAAACAATTATTATTTTAAATAACAAAAAAGTATTATTTTAATGAAAATACCAGGTAGGATATACACATCTTCAAAGCAAAAAGAACTGAGTAATTTTCTTAAACTGCTTTCCATAGTTCTATGGTTAGTGGTCTTCTTGTATAGTTATTTCAAAACCATTATATAGGTATTGTAGGATGACACTAATAACCAATTAGTTAATGTCTTTAAGAATCAAGATTCATTAAAAGTGGGTCAAGCAGACCATGGGCGCCTCCGGATACAATGCACTGGACAGAACCCAACGTCCACTCTGCAGTATTCTTGTTACCAGAGAACAAAAGGAAAAACAAACCTGAATATCACGTTTGTAGATCTACCTTCAGACTTGCAGGAAATACAAGAAACAAAACAAATGAAAGGAATTAGAGGAAACAAGAATGTGGGACCTTTTACATGACAGATGATCTGTTTTCTTCAATAAATTAGTGGCATGGGGAAAAAAGAAGAAAGAACTATTGCTGATTACTAGAGATATTAGATATTAGTATGGAACAACCAAGTATAATATGTGAACCCTGTATGGATATCAACTTAACAGAGCCATATGTAAAAAGGCATTTTTGAGGCAATTTGGAAAACCCAAATATGGAGTAAATATGGAGTCTATATATATATCTGAATGTAGTCAGTCCTAGACGATATTCAGGAGTTATTGCTCATTTCATTATGTTTCATAGGCATTTGCACTGTGCTGTGTTCTCTGTCAGGGCTTTCCAGGTGGCGCAGTGGTAAAGAATCTGCTTCCAATGCAGGAGATGTGGATTCTGTCCCCGGGTACAGAAGATCCCCTTGAGCTGTTGTTGTTGCTGTTCAGTTGCTCAGTGGTGTCCCATCCCCTGGAGTAGGAAATGGCAACCCACTCTGGTATTCTTGCCTGTGAAATCCCAAGGACAGAAGAGCGTGGTGGGCTCCAGTCCACTGGGCTGGACACGACTGAGTGACTGAGTACAATATTCTCTAAAAATGCCGTTTCTTGTTAAAGATGCACAGTGAAGTATTTACCAGTAAAAGTAATGCAACTCCCGAGATTTACTTTCTAATACTCCCAACCAAAGGTGGAGAGGAGAATAATTAAGAAAATTGGCAAAATATTCATTATTGTTTAAGCTGAATAAGGGGAATTATTATATACTCTCACTTTTGAGTTATGTGTAAGTTTTTTCTATAATAAAAATGTTTTAATGCTATAAATGCCTTTTCTTCTTGTAATTAGTAGGCCCATCTAGAGATTTCATTTCCTAAGAAATGAGAATCAAGTCTGTGAAGTTATTTTTCCTTCTTAACAATAGACAATTCTTTCATCTTGGAACACACAGTTAGACTGTCTATCTACTGTTATGAGAACAATTTCTCTGTCTTTTTATAATTGTTTGGCTTATGGTTTCTTGTATTCATTCTTCTCTTGGCAAAGAGTAACAAACAAATGCTTATTATTAAAATGGGCATGTAAACAGGCTGTCCTTGCTGGGCAGGACTGCGTAGTGTGAAGCCATGATGACTGCACCATAAAAAAATGCTGAAACCATGCAAAGCACTCTTAACTATCAATGAGGAAAATTGCGATTGTTTGTGATCTATAAAACATTTTTATCAAAACATTAAAATCTCTCTGACTAGCAGTTATAACTATAGGAAAGAAAAATAAAGGGGGAACACAACTAATGTTTATTTGGTGTACTATAATTTAAAATGCCTTGGGATTGTTTGGTTGTTAAGTTGTGGCTGACTCTTTTGTGACCTCATGGACTGTAGCCTGCCAGGCTTCTCTGGCCATGGAATTTTCAGGCAAGAATACTGGAGTGGGTTGCCATTTCCTTCTCCAGGGGATCTTCCCAACCCAGGGATCCTGTATGTATCTTTTGCATTACAGGCAGATTCTTTACCACTGAGCCACCAGGGAAGCAATCATTGCATATGGTGACTACAGCCATGAAATTAAAAGATGCTTGCTCCTTGGAAAGAAACCTACAACAAACCTAGACAATGTGTTAAAAAGCAGAGACATCATTTTACCAACAAAGGTCTGTGTAGTCAAAGCTCTTTTTTTTTCCAGTAGTCACATATGGATGTGCAAGTTGGACCATAAAGAAGGCTGAGTGCCAAAGAATTGATGTTTGTGAATTGTGGAACTGGAGAAGACTCTTGAGAGTCCCTTGGGCTGCAAGGAGATCAAACCAGTCATTCCTAAAGGAAATCAATATTTCCTTTATTTCCTGAATATTCATTGGAAGGACTGATGCTGAAACTGAAGCTCCAATACTTTGGCCACCTGGTGTGAAGAGTCAATTCATTGGAAAAGACCCTGATGCTGGGAAAGATTGAAGGCAAAAGGAGAAGAGGGTGTGGAGGATGAGATAGTTAGATAGTATCACCAACTCAAGGGACATAAATCTGAGCAAACTCCAGGAGATAGTGAAGTACAAGGGAGCCTGGTATGCTACAGTCCATGGGGCTGCAATGAGTCAGACACGACTTAGCGACTGAACAACAACACAGATTTACAGTTTGCAAAGTTATATCTAGTTTCTGTTTTTTTCTGACTTATGAAGTGGGCATTATTTCTATGCCTTGCTGAATTTTCATATCCCATTCTAAATCTGGATCCGCACCAGTATTTTGTACTTTTAATGTCATGAAATATCTCTGAAAATTTATTTTCAAGTGAAACTTAAGATTTGAAGTAGCTACAGTGTCTCTTAGAATTCTGTGCAAACTTTTAAAGATTCTCTATAGGGTTATAGCTAGACATGGGACACAATCTGATTGTGTTTTATGAGGTCAGTTTCAAAATATTGCCAATGTTTACCCTTCTAGATCAGTGGTTTATAATAATTTTAGTATCTTACAGCAGTGGTTTTTCAAGCTTTTTTTCATGCGACATTATTCTCAATTCAGGACTATTCTAGAGGATAAGGGGTGAAGAGGAGAGGGCCAAGAATGCCATCCCCTGGATCTTCCCTTTCCAGCTCCTGAGGTTGCCCCAAAACACCTCCAAGAACACACTTTGCAGATGTCTGTACTCTATAGTGGATCAAAATTCTGTGCTTGATAAAGTCATTGAGACTCACATATGATGCAGATCATCTATGATCAAACAAATGGGTTCTTCCCAGTGTACTGGTGCCTCAGAATCATCCCAGGCTTGACAGAAATTCTCATCTATTTCTATCTCTCTGTTGCAGACACTGGTTAGGATCCAATGTTACTCTCTACCCATCCTTCTCCTTGTTTTTTAAACAAGTTTTTAAATTTATTTGTTTTCCCTGGTGGCTCAGTGGTAAAGAATACACCCACAGTGTAGGAGATGCAAGAGACACAGGTTCGATCCCTGGGTGGGGAAGATCCTCTAGAAAAGGGAATGGCAACCCACTCCAGCATTCTTGCCTGGAGAATTCTATGGACAGAGGAGCCTGGCAGGCTACAGTCCATGATGCAAAGAGTCGGACATGACTGAGCGACTAACACTTTATTTCTGGCTGTGCTGGGTCTTTGTTGCTGCTTGGGCTTTTCTCTAGTTGCAGCGAGCAGGGGCTACTCTGCATTGCACAGGCTTCTTACTGCAGTGGCTTCTTTTGTTGCGGAGCACAGGCTCGAGGGCACTGAGCTTCAACAGTTGCAGCATTCGGGCTCGATAGTTGTGGTTCCCCAGCTCTAGTGCACAGGCTCAGTAGTTGTGGCCGATGGGCTGAGTCGCTGAGGCATGCGGGATCTTCCTGGATCAGGGATTAAACTTGAGTCTCTTGCGTTGGTGGGTGGATTCTTTACCACAGAGCCAACAGGGAAGCCCCTCCACCCATCCTTCTAAATGACTCTTCGGTTCATTCCTGGCTCTCAGCACTCACTGTGACCATGACTTTGATTGCACTTTTCAATGCCTGGCTTCACCAGCAACTAGCCCTGCCTACCCTAACCGAGACACTGGTGAGGGATCTAGAGATATCACACGTCTAATTCATGTTGCTGTTTCTCTCCCCACATGCCTTTTGTTATTTTACCTTCTCTCAGTTACACAATCTTTGTTCTAAAAGTCTCCATATCCTGCAGTACTTCCTTGCCCTCTTTACAGGATCAAAACCAACTGTTGGAGCTGGTTGTTCCTCTCATTAAGTTGGTCTGGCTTTTAAGTTAGGTTCTTATTAATGTTTCAGCCATATCTTTGTAGCATAATTCCTGGACAGACAGCAAAGAAAATGGAGGAGGATGGAATACAGAGGAAGTAGATTAGAATGGAAAGAAACTATCCTCCTTTAAAGCTTTCCATAATGCTATTTTTTCTTTTTTTACCATTGTAAAGATGCAAGAGAGGGGCAGAAGGAAAAAGGGGGAAATTTAATGGAAAGATTTTATCAGAAAGATGAATAATAACTGCCTCTCCAAATGCTTCTTGGAAGTTTGGGGAGGTTACTATAAGTGTTGCTTTGTGTGTGTGTTTGTATATATGTATAAAATGTTCCTTCACTTTCCTGAGTTCCTCAATTTCAAAAACAATTTGACCTCATACCTCTCATGAAATCTAAAATCTATTTGAGAGCTTCCATCCAAACTTAAGATGTATAGTGTAGAATGTTTGGTTAATAATACTTACCAGCTGATCATCCAGTCCAAAAAGTTGTTCCAGGTAAGTTTCAGACAGTCTCCGAATTTTTGGTTTCATTAATGGATCAATGCACATATCCCTTTAAAAAATCATAAGATGTAGTCAAAAAATCATTTCATTTCATAGCTGTTAGTTCCATTATTAAATCTGTGATTTTAAACGGTGGAGGGGAAGGGAAGGAAAAACACTTCCCCTTGGGATAAACATGTCAGAATCTCCTGGAGAACTTTTTCAAATTACTCCCCCTCACAATTCTGCTGAGCTCCCCAAATAGGCATGCCTCCATCCTCATCCTCAAGTTGAAATAAACTGCCCTATGAGCACATGTTCTTGATAACAGTGTGCTATGTTTCTGAGTTAGGAACAAGTGGAGAAATTGTTACTATTGAAGTTTAGGGGATTTAAAAGCCCATGCAAAGATTCTTTAATAATCTTAAGATTGGAAACATTCATTAGCAAGACCTCTTTGGATACTATACAATGAGCGTTTTATCTTCAAAATAAAATATCTCCCTACCATTAATCAAAAGACTACTCACCAGAGTAGAGTTTCAAGACCATTTTCCATTATTCCAATGATCATTTCCTCTAAATACCTCAGAGGATCCTCAGGACATGTAACCAGTAGACCACATAACAGAGCCTGGGGAAAGGAAGTAGAATCAGTGTGTCTGGATCTGCATGTTCCTCCTAAGCAACAGATAGACTTTCTGTTCAGTCAATTACAAAGTCAAATAACATGACAGTTTTTTAAGTAAATGTGCCTTATAGATACCCCCTCTATATTTATTCAGTGCTACCAAATGACCAAAACAAAATGCAGTTTACCTTTACTCTTTAAAAAAATCCATTATAAATGGCAACAGAGTCATTGCACAGAATTTTGCATTACTTGAGAAGTACTTTACAGTCCAATTGAAGACATAGTTGTGATTACCATAGATCAATGGTTTCTACCAATTTTAAATATGAGGAACCCTTTTTTATTGATGTATAGTTGATTTACAATGTTATGTTAGTTTATGGTATACAGCAAAATGCTATATATGTGTATACATATATACATACATACATATGCTGTGCTGTGCTTAGTTGCTCAGTCATGTCTGACTCTTTGCGACCTCGTGGACTGTAGCCCACCAGGCTCCTCTGTCCATGGGGATTCTCCAGGTAAGAATACTGGAGTGGGTTGCCATGCCCTCCTCCAGGGGATCTTCCCAACCCAGAGATTGAACCCAGGTCTCCCACATTGCAGGCAGATACACACACACACACACACACACACACACACATACATGCATACATATATATGGGCTTCCCCAGTGGCTCAGTGGTAAAGAAACCACCTGCAATACAGTAGATGCAGGAGACATCATGAGTTCAGTCCCTGGGTGGGGAAGATCTCCTGGAGGAGGACATGGTAACCGACTCCAGTGTTTTTGTTTGGAGAATCCCCTGGACAGAAGAGCCTGACAGTCTACAGTCTATAGGGTCGCACAGAGTTAGACATGACTGAAGTGACTTAGCAATCACACATGCATATAACCATGTATATATATAATTTTTCATTATGGTTTATTATAAGATATTGAATATAATTCCTTGTGCTATACATTAGGACCTTGTTGTTTATCTGATAATCCCAAACTCCTAATTTGTCTCTCTCCACTTTTCCTTTTTCCTCTGGTAACTGTTTTCTATGACTGTGAGTCTGTTTCTATTTTGTAAATAAATTCATTTGTATCATATTTTATATTTCACATATAAGTGATATCACATGGCATTTGTATTTCTCTTTCTGGTTTACTTCACTTAATATGATAATATCCAGATCCATCCATGTTGCTGCAAATGGCATTATTTCATTCCTTTTTATGAGCAAGTAGCTTTCTATTCAGAGAAGGCAATGGCAACCCACCCCAGCGTTCTTGCCTAGAGAATCCCAGGGACAGGGGAGCCTGGTGGGCTGCCGTCTATGGGGTTGCACAGAGTTGGACACGACTGAAGCGACTTAGCAGCAGCAGTAGCTTTGGTTGTATATACTGCATCTTCCTTATCCATTTATCTGTTGGTGGACATTTGGGCTCCTTCCATGTCTTGGCTATGAGGAACTTCTTTTTAAAGTCAAAAATTCCTCAGACTTAACCATGAAAATGACTGAGAAAATCCAATATCAAAATCAAAATTTACTGTGAATCCAAAAATTCTTTTTAAAATGCTTTCAAATTTTATCATTCACAACATTTTCAGGGTTATATTTGAAAAACTGTAGCACAGTTCATATACTTGATAAACAAATGACTTATTGGATTATATCTAAGATAATCCTTAAGGCACATATATGGAACATCAGAAAGCTGCTGCCATCTTATTTTCTTCTATGAGTTCCTCCCAAAAGAAGGAACTTCTTATTAAAGTATTGGTGAGACATACATTGAATATCTCTCCATCTGAGACAGAGGAAAAGGATTTGCAGCACACATCTCACAGAAACCACCTGGAATCCTTAGACATTTCTCTTTGCCTCTTGGTTCACTGGTGGGTCTTCTGGGTGTGTGTGTGTGTGTCTGTGTGTGTGTATAGTGACAGAGGCACTCTCTTTGGCCCTTATTCCACATAAGATCTACTTTTGCTGGATTTTTTCCTGCTCTTCTAACTCTTATGAACAAAATAATTCCACCTTCCAGTCATGCAGAGTTCTTCCCACCTCCATGGGCCAAGTCAACAGATGCAGGCCTGGGGTCCTGTATTAGATCCTCAGCTGTTCTCACAGTATTCCTTCAAATGAGAAGAGGATCATCTCTCTTGATTGAATCTGCACAACACATTTTCCTCCTTTCAGTAACTCCATGTCCCCCTCTTGGTGTGCAGCCTGCAAGTCGGGAACCTAGCCTTTAGGACTGTGGTAAGACCTCCATGTCTCTACCTCCCCACCTCTGCCTCCTGACCTAGCTGCACCCCAGGTGCTAACAGTGAGCACTCAGCCATCTGCGGACTAATTTCCTTCTCCCTCAAACCTAAAGAATATTGTGACAGAGGAGATCAGTGTTTTCACAAGTTGGCAAGCTGGATTTGAATAGCCTTCTACTGAAGTTGTTACCTGGAGGCTAGACTTCAGAGCCTGGCAGGCTACAGTCCATGAGGTTGCAAAAGAATCAGACACGACTTAGCAACTAAACCATAACAATAACAAGAATTCAGCCAACTCCCTAAACAGCCCTGATGAAAAGCCCATCTGCATTCTAGCACTTCTGTGCCTTGATCACCAGAGTACTGAGCTCCTCCACTCCCTGCTCCACACCCTCCTTTTCATCCTGGTCTGGTATCCAGAGGACATCTGCATCAGCATAACCTGGGAAATGACCTGGTCTCAGAGGATGAGACATAGGAACCTGCATTTTGATTAGCTTCCCAGGTGATTCTTATCACACTAGTGCCTTACTGGAGATCACCTTTAAAATAAATTATTAAGGAAACTGGCATCTGATTAATAAATATGAGAAGTTGCTTATTTCTTTACATTTCCAAGTTCCACAGACCAGAAAACTACTTTTCCTGGAAAGTTATCCTGCAGAAATCAAATCAAGTTGAAAGAGTAAGTCTCTGGATTGCTAATAAAGTCATGTAGAACTAGCATACTTCAAGTGTTCACTTTTTACATAAGAAATCTCATTGTTCATAGTTTCCCATTGGGCAAAAGAAAAATCTGAGGTTCCACATATTAATGTGAGAATAGTGCATAGCTCCATATAAATAAGAAAGCATATTTCTTATGCTTATCTGTTAGTGAATCAACAGATTTTTTTTCTGCTCAGTGAAAATAAAAACTGTAAAACCATTAACTTGTTTTTTATAAGCAGAGACAAAATATGCAAACATGCCTGCAAGATGAATGTTTGATTCTGAAAAACAATGAGTAGGGCTTTGTTATTGCTAGTTTTCTTAGTAAAAACTTACATGGTCAAGGACAAAAAAACACCACAACTTAGTTGTATTCTTCAGGTTTATAAATTCACAAAGCAATTGTGCAAGACTCCACTTTCTTTTGGCTCTGCTTCCCTAATCTCAGTCCAGAATATTTCTCAGATATTCTGAAAAATGTCTGGGTACTGAGGACAAATGGGAGTTTATCCAGGACAATTGTTTCTACTCCTTTACACTACTACCCATCTTTCAAGAAGCAAGATAATGCAATGAATGGAGTCCACTGGGTTTAACTCTTGTTCTTCTGTTTCCTTAACTACACATGGGATAACAAAAGTATATATGTTATAGGGCTATCCTGATAATTAAATGAATTCATGTATGTAAAGAACTTTAACTTGTTTCATAGCAGAAAATAAGTACTCAATAGATAATAATGATAGTAAGCCATCATCATTTTTAAACCATTTCATTGCTAATTATCATTTCCATTAGAGAAAAAAGATTGGACAAAGAGAAAAGAAATTTAAAAACATTCCCTCATACCATTCAAAGGCCAGTATAATGACAGAGGAAGAGAGACTGGCTTTATATCAAGTCTACTAGAAGAAATTAAGACCCATGCGTTTGGTGGGAAATGGTCAGGAGGGAGAAATTTATAGAACAATAATTTAAGCAGCAAGATAGTAACTGTCTATTAGAACTATGGGTAGATGTAAGACACTTGAGAGAACAAATCTTGTTTATCTTTTTAGATACCCAAATAAACATAGTGGAAAAAAATGCTAAGGGCCTAAATAGCAATACAGAAGATAATTTCTTCTTGAGGGCAGAGAAGAAATGACTGCCAAGTGCTTGTGGGATACTCAGAAGTTGGAGAAACTTTCAAGTGGTAAGGAAAGGGTAAAGGTCTTCTCTTGGCAAGAGCAGAGCCTCAGGAGCACAGACCAGTTTGGCTGGAATGGAGGATAAATGTGAGAGATGAAATGAGAGTCACTCTGTGAAGACACCAGAATTCCATACTGGGACCCAGGACTGGTTCCTCCTCTATACCCATTAGGTTATTCATGATCAAACCCATGCAAGATCATTCATGTGGCCAAAGTCACAGATGGCCATATGTCAGAGAGTCACAGTTCAGTGTGTTTCTAAAATCCCTCTAGGGATGACCTTGACTTTTAGCAGGTATATTCTTCTGGATTTCACAGATGAGGCAAAGACGGGCCAAGTGATTCACAGAGCCAGCATATTTTTAAACTACAAACCCAGGACTCCTCCCCTGCCCATACCATGCACTGAAACAAAATTGTGTTGCGTGTGTATCTTCCTCCAGAACTTGAGGATTTTTTTTCACATTATCTATCCCCCAAAATTTTATTCGTATGTAAATGCCAAAACACATTCTTATTTCAAATAGATCATAATCAACATATAGTTTACACCTTGTTGCTGTTTTTTTTTCTTTCTTTTTTTCAGATGAGATTGCTTTTAAAATTGCAATGTCAACATCACATACAGAAACGCCTTTATTTAGGAAGTGGCCTAAGTTCCTCGGAGAAGGCAATGGCATACCACTCCAGTACTCTTGCCTGGAAAATCCCATGGGTGGAGGAGCCTGGTGGTCTGCGGTCCATGGGGTTGCTACGAGTTGGGCATGACTGAGCGACTTCACTTTCACTTTTCACTTTCCTGCGTTGGAGAAGGAAATGGCAGCCCACTCCAGTGTTCTTGCCTGGAGAATCCCAGGGATGGGGGAGCCTGGTGGGCTGCTGTCTATGGGGTCACACAGAGTCGGACACGACTGAAGCGACTTAGCAGCAGCAGCAGCAGGCCTAAGTTCCTAAACCCTGTTCAAAGTCCCTTCTACCTCCCTCCCCTCCAACCTCCAAAACAAGTCCAAAGTGACATCTCAGAAATGCTCACCATCCCCATGTGTGGTAGAGATGGTGTTGGCATGTGTTTCTATGGATGTTACTAAGTTAAAAATGTGAAAGTAAAGGGAGTTCTGTGTCTTGTGGACGTTTAAGTAGAGGGTGTCAAATTTTTATTTTAGATACCCTATAACTAAAAACATATTGAAGATTATGGAAAGGGACCAACTGGCCTTAACCACTAAGGAGGGACCCCAGGGACAGGAAGATGCCCCTCAAGGTCAGAACTTGAGGAGTTTTAAGGAAGACTGGACAGGTGAGGAGACACAGCCTGTATAAAGTGAGAGCGAGACACTGGATCCCAGGCCCAGCAGGATCGTGCGTGGCCCAGTGGGGAGGTGGTTACCAGCTAGGTAATCCCTAGTTGAGTAGGTGAATTGTTACTAGAGAACTAGTAAGTCATATGCTTTTTGGTTAAGTGTCCCATGGGTTTGTCTCTGAACTGCATCTGTGAATTGGTGGGCTGGGCTCAGCAAGCACAACTGCCCCCAGGAGAAGCCACAACCTTCTAGCTCCAAGGTCTAGCAAGATGAGTTAGTGTGACCAGGTCCTTCTCTTCTGCATAAGCCTGTAGTTTCTTGCTCACATATTCAGTAATCCTGATTCTTAAAACTGTGGCAAGTATTTGCAGCAATTAGTCTAAAAAAAATTCTGATAGTAGAATCTATGTGATTTAGAAATAAATACAGTATTTTTAAAAATACGGTTGGAAACTTAATCATGAAAGACACACAAACTTAAAAACTACATAAAAAATTTTTTTAAGTATTTATTTCTAAAAATGGAAAATTTTGCATAAAAACCATGATTTGTAACTTAAACATGCCCTCTGCTGGGCAGATCTAGTTTTGCAAATTCCTTTAATCTTTCTTACATGTTAAACCGAAATCTGAGCTAACACTTTTCCACCCTCAGCTATAGTGTCTGTATGTAGCTGTTTAATAGTTTTGTAGACACTATGCCCTTAATATCTTGCCCGTCTTTGGTCCTTATGGGGCAGGCCTTGTTTGTAGACACTATGCTGACTTCTGCCCAGCTGTAGGAAACTGAGGGAGAAACAGATTTCTAAATACTTTTGATGACCTACTTGTGATAGTCTACCAACAGGGCTTCATTGTATGGACTCCTAGCTTGGTGATAGCTTTTTAAAATACAAATATCTTTTGAAAGGAATATCTCCAAGGAAGGAGATTTCAACAGTGGTAGGATGTGTATTTCAGAGTTCTCAGAGAGAAAGAAATGATGACTATAGTGGAGTGAAGAATTAGAAGGCAGTATTCCATTTCCCTACAGTTATATTCAGGTGCAGGCTCTCAGTGTTGACAAGGACGCAGTTTTTTTTAACCTTTGAATTTCTAAAGTATACTTTTGCCAAATCTTAAAATAATATATAGAAAGTAAATATTTTATTGTCCAAATCCCCAAATCTTTGATCATTTAGTTCATTTATTTCAAATCTAAAATTAAAGTTAAAACATATTTGGCTCCAAGGTCTGAAAAAGGTCTCTCTGTTTATTTCTGTTGTATAAACAAATACATCTAGGTTGCATGAAAGCTGTGCTAGATGCATAAGGGAAAACACTAGCTTGCTGCAACACAGAAGATATGAACCATGAAGGAAGAGATTATTTCCTGTGATTGATCACAGTGGTTTCAAATTTATTTTTTAAATCAGAAACAAAAAAATCTTTTAAAAAAGCTAAACTCATGAGAATACCCAAATGTAATCCAGATGAAAGCAGAGTTGCTCTTGGATGTTTCTGGATGGGTATAAATGGAAAAAGCAAAGCTCTTTTTTAACCTCTATAGCACACCCTACAGGAATTCTTAGAACTAGGATTCTGCTAAAAAACAACAACAACAAAAAAAACCTTTGGAAATCGATCAGCGTGCGATCAGCCACACACAGGCCTGCCTGAAGCCTGAGTGAGAGGGTTTTATGAAAGTGCCATTGTAAACTGGAACAGAGGCTAGCCCATCTAGGGAAGAGGGTATCCAGGAGACCCCAGCTAGCCAGAGGAAAAGGATTCTCATCCCAAGGAGACCAGACAAAGGCCTGCGACCTGCCCAGCCTTCCTGACTTCCTGACTTCCTTGGATGAAAAGCCAGCACTTCCTATCAATTAGTGTTTTTATGCTTCCTATGCTTTCTCTGTATGTTTTTCTGATTCTCCACCAATAAAATTCATTTGATAATAGTACGGGAAGCAAAAAAAAGGAAGCACATTTTCCTACACATAAGCCTGTTTTCATTATTATGTTTTAATATAGGAACCCTTTCTGATTATAAAAATAGTATATATTAGATGTAATTTGGAAAATTAAAAAATACAGAAAATAAAAATCAACCATCATCCTGACAACCAGAAATAACCTCTAATAAAAATTTTAATTTTAGTCTTTCCTTAATACATACATTTTTTACAAAATTAAAATTAGGATCATAATATATATAATTTATTTATCTTTTTTAAAAATTCATGGCTAGTTAGTATATTGTGAACATTTTCCATGCCACCAAAAATTCTTCAAGACATCATATATTGAGATTGGTTGATAATCTATTGCACAGGAAAGGTACCATAAATGTTACAAAATTTCAAAATGAGTGGACATTTGTTTCTTTTTCCCATTATTAAAAATTATATGATATACATATTAATTTTCACAGCAAATGATAATGTACATATCTTCACTCTATTTCCCTAGAAATAGAATATAGAATCAAAATGTGTATTTTGAAGCTCTAAATACATTTCTCAAAATTGCTTTTCTAAGATTATCAGTTTGTACTTTCATTAGTAGCCAGTGGAAGTGTCCATTTCACCTTGCCAACTCTGAGAATCAGAACATTTTTAGTTTTGATTTGAGGAAAAGACTTCGTTTTATCTATATTTCATTTTTGTCCATGAGGTAGTTTTCTTACATTTCCCAACTGCTATAGACTGAATCATGTCACCGAAAAATTCATATATTGAAACTCTAATCCTCAATGTAATGGTATTTGGAGACTGGGCCTTTGGGAGATAATAAGGTTTAGATGAGGTCATGAGGATAGGATCCTCACAATGGGATTAGCACCCTCATATAAAGAGACACCAGAGAAATCTGCTCTTTCTCTGCCCAGCGAGGACATGGTGAGAAGGCAGCCATCTGCAAGCTAGGAGGGGAACCATCACCAGAACTCAGCCATGTTGGCACCATGATCATAGACTTTCAGTCTTCAGAACTGAGAAAACAATTTTTTGTTATTTAAGCCGCCCAGTGTATGCCATTTTATTTTAGCAGACCAAGACAACTAAGAGACTAGCCAGCCATGATTTTCTATACATTTGATATGTCCTTCATTTAGATAGGGATGCAAGATACAATAGTAACCAAAGAATCTCAAAGGGACGGTAAAATTCAGAAAGGTAGCAGGACCACTTTTTGAATCCTTACTCATACCCCCAGAAGTCTCGCCTGGAGTCTTTCTCAGCTAAGTGTTTGAAGGCTTTTGTGGTTTAAGACAAGCCATGGCAACATTTAGTCCATGACTTATTCTCTGTTTTAGTCCATTTGGAATCTTAGAGCACTAGAGACTGGATGACTAATAAGCAACAGAAACATATTTCTCTCAGTTCTAGAGACTGGGAAATCCAGGATCAAAGTGCAGGAAGATTCTGTGTCTGGTGAGCAGCACTTCATAGATGGCCATCTTCTGACAGTGTCCTCATGTGATGGAAGGATCAATAGAACTCTCTGGAGTCTTCATTATAAGGACTCATACTCCATCCATAAGGGCTCCACCCTCATGATCTAATCACCTCCCAAAGGCCACACATCCTAATACCATCACATTGGAGACTGGGTTTTAACATATGAATTTTGGGGAGAAACATTCAGTCTACAGAATGTTCATATCACTTTGTTCATTTCCACAATAAACACTAATCATTATGATTCCTGAAGATTTGAAAATAGTTATATATTTGCTTTGGTGCATGTGAGAACAACTGTCCCATCTGTGACACATTGCAGGTGACCAACCTGACTAGACAGCCACTTCACCCTCCCTGTGCAGACTCTTGCTAAAGTTCCAGAAACTAGGTGCCGGTGAAAACAACAACCTTCTCAGAGACACAATGATCATTTCTGGGTCAAAGGTAATTTTCTCTGACTTATTAAATATGTTAATACATTTTCAACTTGCACTGTCTAATGTGACAGCTATTAATTTCATGTTGCTATTGAGTCAGACACAACTGAGCGACTGAACAATTGAGCACTTCATATGTGGCTTGTCCAAACTGACATGTGCTGCAAGTGTAAAGTACACACTCAGTTTTGAAGACAATATGATTTTATAGTGAGTCAATATGAGTCCATATTGAAATGATTATGTTCTGGATAGATTGGTTTGTAGAGAATCTAATGTCACCTATTTCTTTCTACTTCTTTAATGTGTCTGTAGGACACCAAAATGGATAAATGCACAGAGGACTAAGGAGAAACTTTGAGCTAGAGACAGCTTCAGAGTCATAGCTGCAAGTGGTTGAAGCTGTTGAGGTGTTTTCTACCAGCACCGGAATAGATGCCCAGCAAATGTTTGCTGATGAAAAATGGTCTAATGTACCCTTCTTAGCTGACCACTCTTGCCATTTCATCCAAGAAAAAAAAAAAAGATCCTAATCTGTTGTTTTAAAAAAAAAAAAAGGAACCTGACTAACTTGAATTGAACATAAAATCCAGCAGTCTTTAAGCTGGTGTGCAAATCTCTGCTGCTGCTGCTAAGTCGCTTCAGTCGTGTCCGACTCTGGGCAACCCCATAGATGGCAGCCCACCAGGCTCTCCCGTCCCTGGGATTCTCCAGGCAAGAACACTGGAGTGGGTTGCCATTTCCTTCTCCAAAGCCCACAAAGGCTTTCCGAAGGGTGTGTGAGAGTGAATAGTATAAAAGACTCCCCAATCTCCAGAGCCTCGCCTTCTCCATATATTCTTTCCTGAACTTAATTTGCCTCAGGACACATTTTGTGGTTTTCTTTTCCCATTCTTCCCTTTCACAATAGCTTTCTCCTAGTCTAGAAAGTTAGGGCCTGTCTCTCATTCATCTGGAATCTTACTACAAAGAAAACCGAGTCAGAGAAATTTAGAAACTTGCTCAGACTTACACAATTAGTAATTGGCAAAACCAAGAGTCAAACCTAGGCAATCTCATAATAAAATATTAATGAAATTCCCTTGCACTGCTTCAGCTATAAATGTCAACTAAACATGGAGTTTATCGGGTCCTACACTAGAAATTCTAAAGGTAGATACTGCTTTTCATTCAGTCGTTCAGTCGTGTCCGACTCTTTGCGACCCTATGAACCGCAGCACACCAGGCCTCCCTGTCCATCACCAGCTTCCGGAGTCCAGCCAAACCCATGTTCATTGAGTCAGTGATGCCATCCAACCATCTCATCCTCTTTTGTCCCCTTCTCTTCCTGCCCTTAATCTTTCCCAGCATCAGGGTCTTTTCAAATGAGTCAGCTCTCCACATTAGGTGGCCAAAGTATTTAATCCAGTGATTTACTGATGTCACGAGAGACCTGATTTCTTTCCATTTTCCCACTCTACTTCCCTTTACCCTAAAACCATCTTCCCATGTGGACGCAAGAGAATTGGCAATGGCTCCCAGGGCTACATGCTTCCCCACAAACATCCAGAGATGCTATATCTCTGTCCCAGCATTCCAACCAGCAACCTGATCTAAACTGGTTTAGATCACATCTTGCCCTCCCCCATGATCCTTGCTGCTGCTGCTAAGTCGCTTCAGTTGTGTCTGACTCTGTGCAACCCCATAGACAGAAGCCCACCAGGCTCCCCCATCCCTGGGATTCTCCAGGCAAGAACACTGGAGTGGGTTGCTATTTCCTTCTCCAACGCAGGAAAGTGAAAAGTGAAAGTGAAGTCGCTCAGTCATGCCCAACTCGTAGCAACCCCACGGACCGCAGCCCACCAGGCTCCTCCGTCCACGGGATTTTCCAGGCAAGAGTACTGGAGTGGGGTGCCATTGCCTTCTCCGATCCTTGCTACCATCCGCCATAGACATAAACATTATGACCAGGGGAGCTTGAATGTGCTGGTTGCCATAAGTCAATCAGGGTCCAACCCCAGACATAAGGATAAGCAGCTTCCCTGAAGCACCCAGGCTATGTGGGGAAGAGGTAGTTATGGAATAAGAATGTAAGAAATATTAGCAAGAGGGAAGTAGATGTTGTGTAGGCAACTTGTTAATGTCCAGTATACATCTGCACCTGAGGAACATAGAAAAGAAAGGAGAAGGAATATTTACAGAAGGGTTGAGACCCACTTGCTGGATGATAGTAAACTACATCTTTGTTCAGATAATGCTTTGAGATCCAACTTGATCCCAGATTATTCTTGTATGAATAAGCTGGGTGTATCTGATTGTATTTCCCAACATGGCCATTACAATATCTCCCATCCCATGAGCTCTTTTTGGATTGTGACTTTGATACACTTCCCATTAAGAAGTGGGGTCTATGTTCCCTCCTCTTGAATCAAGGTAAAAATAATGCTATGTTGACTTCCAAGCCTAGGCCATAAATGATGATATAACGTCTACTTAGTTCTCTCTGGGGACACTTGCTCTTAGAACTGAGTCTCCATACTGTGAGGAAGTCCAAGCAGCCCATGGAGAGGCACATGGAGGAACCAAGCCTCCCGGTTCACAGACCTAACCTAACTTCCAGCCAACCTCTGGCACCAAGTTGCCAGGTATGTGAATGAACCATCTTAAAAGTGGATCTTTAACACTCTGCTGATCCACCCTAGATGGTATCGCATGGAGCAGGGACAAGCTTTCCCTAAAAATCCTTGCAAGAATTTCAGATTTTTAAGCAAACTAAATGCTTCATGTTCTTTTATGCCATGAAGTTTTGTGGTTGTGTTACATAGCAATGAATAACTGATACAGAAAACAAACAATACATGACTGTATAGCCAGATCAAGCTTGTCATTCCATCCATCCCTAGCTACATACATTAAGATAGAAAACACGCAGCCATGACTATCTTTTAACATTTTATTATGGAAAATTTCAAACACATATAAACAATGAACCCCTATGTGCCTATCACCCAGTTTCAACAGTTGTCACCATTCTGTGGTTTGTGTGATTCTTAGGGTTAAATCAACATAACATTATTTTCATCTAGATTATGTTTCCCCATTTTCCACCTGTTCTCTACTATAATATTTTAGGTAAAATCTACATGAATTCAAATGCACAAATCCTAATTGTATAATTCTGACAATGGATATACTTAAATCTCAGTCATTTTCGAACTCCCCAGAAAGTTCCTTTGTGTAGCCTGCCAGTTAAGCCTTTTGTATCAGTCAGGATCCAATTAGGAGACAGAAATCACACCAGTAATTTGAATAAAGAACATTTATCCTATTTTAATAACTAAATTTAATAAATAATTTAATTCAAGGTTGTTCATGATTTTAAATTAATAATAATTAACATGTTGAAGAAAACAGGAAATGATAGACAAAAAGGATGAAAAGAGGCAGGATTTTAATTGGAATGTATAAAAGAAATCAAATAGACATTCTAGAACTGAAAAATACACTATCTGAAATTAAGAACTCATTTGATGTACTTAATAGTAGATTAGACTCAGCATAAAACAGAATCTGTAAACTTGAAGACAATCAATGAAAACTATCCACACTTAAGCACAGAGGGAAAAGAGAATGGGGAAAAAACAGAAAAGAACAAAAGAGGCATAGGACCAAGCTAAAAAAAAGAAAAAGCTAACATATTTATGATGGGAGTCCCAGAAGGAGAAAAGAGAATTAGGTAGAAGCAAAATTTGAAAATGATCAAGAATTCTCTAAAACAGATGAAAAGTATAAATCAACTGATTAAGTAAGGCCAGTGAATCAAGCAGGATTAAAAGAAAAAAGATCAGCCTCTATTCAAAAGTTGGCAGGGAAATGATATCCTAAGGAGACAGCCAGGTTTTATTCAGAACAGGTAGGTGGAGTGCAGTTCAGTTCTGTTCAGTTGCTTAGTCGTGTCCGACTCTTTGCGACCCCATGAATCACAGCACGCCAGGCCTCCCTGTCCATCACCAACTCCCAGAGTTCACTCAGACTCACGTCCATCGAGTCAGTGATGCCATCCAGCCATCTCATCCTCTGTCGTCCCCTTCTCCTCCTGCCCCCAATCCCTCCCAGCATCAGAGTCTTTTCCAATGAGTCAACTCTTCACATGAGGTGGCCAAAGTATTGGAGTTTCAGCTTCAGCATCAGCCCTTCCAATGAACACTCAGGACTGATCTCCTCTAGGATGGACTGGTTGGACCTCCTTGCAGTCCAAGGGACTCTCAAGAGTCTTCTCCAACACTACAGTTCAAAAGCATCAATTCTTTGGTGCTCAGCTTTCTTCACAGTCCAACTCTCACATCCATACATGACCACAGGAAAAACCATAGCCTTGACTAGACAGACCTTTGTTGGCAAAGTAATATCTCTGCTTTTCAATATGCTATCTAGGTTGGTCATAACTTTCCTTCCAAGGAGTAAGCATCTTTTAATTTCATGGCTGCAATCACCATCTGCAGGTGGAGTTCAGAAGAGGTTAAATATACATGGAAATTTGTGATGAAAAATGATGTATTCCAAAACTTGCAGAAGATGGGTTTTAGAAGAGTGCTAGGCATGGAAAACTGGATCAGTTGAATAGATACAAAGAAAGCAGGTAACCAGGTTAAGGTGGGTATGTGTCGCTCTCTTGCACGTGCTAGTAATATGGTAGCAGAGGTAAAGGACTCCTCAGAATAATACTGTCTTAGGCAGTAGGGAGCACTTCTAAGGGCTTCCTTTCTCTGGGGGCAAAGCAAGGTGGTAGACTGATATGGAAGAGGTGCTTTCATCCAGAGGAGGAACCAGGGGTGCCTCCAGCAGCTGGTCAGTTTTATGGCAAGTGGAGAGGAAGGCGAGGAGAGGTTACAACTTCGCTGATCCTCAACTCAAGTCCACTTGTGCTACCTGTTCCATGGCCAACTTGGACATAGCTATGACTCGGAATGGCTTCATACTGAATCATAAATGCAGTCAGCTCTCTGTATCTGCAGGTTCTTCATTCATGGAATCAATCAAATGTGGGTCCAAAATGACTGGGGAAAAATTCCATTGTTTCAAAAAGCAAAACTTTAATTTTCTATGTGCAGGCAATTATTTACATGGCATTTATATTGGATTAGGTACTATAAGTGATCTAGAGATGATTTATTTAGAGGTGATTTATACAGTAAGATGGATGTAGGTTGTATATAAATACTGTGCACAGATTTTAGTGTCCATAGGGGTCCTAGAACCAAAGCTGAGGCTACTGAGGGATGACTGTATTACGTCCTTTGAAGAGGCTCCGTCTTCCTCCCCACCTCTGGGTGTGAGGATAGTTTCACCCCTCCAGGCCTACTTGCATTGCTGATAGTACAAAAATGGTTTCAAAAAGGAAAAATCGATGATCCTCAGATTTTTCAGGTTCTCCCCATGGAAACTAAAATTCATTTTCTTTATAAAAGTTTGAAATTGTACACTATGAAGTCATGTGTTAATATATCTAACCAAGAAAAAGTTTTAATAGGAAAAAAAAGATGCTTCTGAGAGATAATTGTGCACATTCCACTTTCTGGCCCCCACCTCCTACTTTTCCAGCTCCGTCACTCAAATACTCCCTCTACCCTTTTTCATTCACCTCTTACAAACTTCCACTTTCTACCCACATATCAGTATTATGTCTTGTTCTCATATCCAACCCAGTCCTTAGAGTCCTAGGCCCATCACTTTACGCACTCTCAAAAGCTTAGCTCCCTCCCCACTGCCCTTCCATTATGTATGTGTGGCAAACTCCTATCTTGGATGAAATCAACTCTTACTTTTATACTTAGGTCTGATTTACTGAGTGCTGCTTGAGAAAATCATGCAACTGGGAAGATAAGTAGCAAGCTTTCTACACATTTTCAAATATAATTGTATAGAGGTAAAACATGAATGAAACTCATGAGAAAAAAAATTAAAACCATACAGATGTATATATGGAGTAAAAGATTAGGGTTCTCCCCTAAAGCTATCCCCCAAAATATTTGCTGTTAATAGTTTGCCATATATTCTATGCATGTATTATTGTCTTATTTATATATATATATACACACACATATAAAAACACACTTATATACATATACACATATGCATACAAATATGAAGTCAGGTAGCTAGATTTTAGTAGACACTTTGTTAGGCAATTTGCATTTTTGTCTTAAGGTATCCCATTCCCTTATTTATACTTATTTACTATGTTCACTATGTGACAATGTTACAATGAATATACGCGGACATCCGTTCTGGTTACATGTGCAAGTATGTCTCTAAAGTGGATCCTCAGAAGTGGAAATGCTTGGTTAACGGATATTCATATTTAACATTTTAATAAATATTTGAAAATTACCATCCCACAGGGAGTGGGCTGTACTGAATTGCCCTCCCACTTGCGTAGGAGAGTTACTCCCCCAGCTGGGCTCTCAACACTGCCTCACCCTCCTTCTCTTTCCTTCCCTGGACTTCTAACTCTCCCTCCTTGTCTGAATAACTACTCAAAACCCCTTCTACAACTGCCATCCCCTCCCAAACATCCTCATTCTTGACAAACATTTCACCTCATATTTGTAGAGAAAATGGAAGTCACCAGAAGATAATTTTATTGGCTTCCTAACCCGGAGCCTACAAAGCCTATCCACCCCTTGTCCCCCTTCCTTCCTGTTACAAGGTGGGTGGGGAAGGACAGTCTTTCCTCCCATTTAAGTCTTGGTTGTGGGGATCTTCCTTTCACACAAAGGGCTGACTACCTTCTATCTAAAGATCTCAGTTTCCACTCCTCAGCTAACCTCAATCTATTTTCTGCCTTCATCACTCCATTGAAAACCCACACTTACCTTGGGCCAAATCCACTACAACTTTTCAAGTCTTTATCTTAGGTGACACTATTGCCCACTTTCTCCTGTTTTTCCTCTTCTATCTCCAAGGCATTTCATTCTCACTCCTCTAGTCCTTAGTTCCTCTTGTCCAAACCTGAAAAGTTGGCGTTTGGGGTTTCTGTCCGGAGGCCTTTCCCCCTTTCTCCCTGGGAGATGTCATTCATTCCCCTCCTTTCAGCCACCATCACCCCTCTGTCTTCAACTCTCTGATCTGTATGTTCAGCCCAGACCGCCGTCCTGTCCAAAACTGACTTCTCTTCCCTTTTCGCTCCTCTTAACCTCCACTTCCTCTCTTCCCCAAACTCCAGTCCCTCCTCTGGGAATTCTCTGCCAATTCTTCCCTCTTCTAACTCCGCCGCCGCGTGGCTCCAGTACCTCGCAGACCTGAGGAATGTAGTTCTCCCTGAAGTATTTCCTCAGCCTGGGGCTGGCCCGGCGCAGCGAGGCCATGACCTGAGGCCCTACTGAAATCCAGCGCAGCTAGAGCCACTCCTAAGCTAGGGGCTAGCGCGTCCCGGCGTTGCCACGGCAACCGCGCGGCGTGGAAGGAGGGGCTAGGCATTGCGTTGCCTCGCGCCCGCAGTGGCCTGCCCGGAAGAGAGGCGGGCCTCGGGCCGGGGCCGGGGCCCGCCTCCGGGCGTCCGGGGCGGCCCCGGCTGTGCTCTTGGGGCGTGCAGTGGTTGCCGCGCTTCACCCAGTCTAGCTCGCCGCCAGCCGTGTCCCGCCCATTCTCCAGGAAGCCGCCAGGAAGCGTACGGGCTGAGTGGACTCTTTCACTTTTCAGCAGGGCGGTTTCTGAGAGGCGGAGTTCAGTCCCCCATTTCCTTTCTCCCGCGGCGTAATCCCGGGCGGCGGCGCCTGGACCCGCTTGCTTCGGACACTCCCGCGCCGGGCCCAGCGCTGTGCGCGGCCCCAGAGGTAGCATGGGCGGCGCCCGGGACGTGGGCTGGGTGGCGGCGGGCCTGGTCCTCGCGGCCGGCGCCTGCTACTGCTTCTACAAGCTGACGCGGGGCCGGAGACGAGGCGGCCGCCAGCTTCGACTGCGTCCCTCGCGGTCCGCAGGTAAGGCCACGGGGTCCCTGGCAGGTGGCGGGGACTGGGACTGGGCCTTTCCCTGGATGAGGGGTTGAAAAAGCTCGCCGTCATTGTGTAGGATCCTTTAATGCGTTTGCTTGGAAGCTCTTGGCTTCCTTGCTGCTGCTGTTGCTAAGTCGCTTCAGTCGTCTCCGACTGTGCGACCCCACAGACGGCAGCCCATCAGGCTCCGCTGTCCCTGGGATTCTCCAGGCAAGAATACTGGAGTGGGTTGCCATTTCCTTCTCCAATGCATGCATGCACATTAAGGCGCTTCAGTCGTGCCCGACTCTGTGCGACCCCATGGACAGTAGCCCACCAGGCTCCTCTGTCTACGGAGTTCTCCAGGCAAGAGTACTGGAGTGGGTTGCCATTTCCTTCTCTATGGCTTCCCTGTGCTTGGAGTAAATAAGAAGCCCAGCCAGGGAGGGAGGCTGGTGAGAAGAGAGAGGTCGGGAAGCCCAGGTGTAAAGGGCGGATCTTCCTCTTAATTGGATGAGTGTAGGGTTCGATTCCCTACCTTCATTTCTATTTTTCAAAATACCAGGATGAAAAATTGCTGTATCTTTCTTGCCCAAGTCTGGTGGCACAGCGGAGGATTAAGTTTCCCAGAAGTGTATTGATTGCTTTTCGCGTTAAATATTGCTCCTGACCTTTTTGTTACCAGAGGGTTTCTCCTGAGCGTGCGTCGGGTGTTGCCCGGCCTTCTGCATGCGGTTAGCCTGGAAGAAGGGACACCTGAGGGGCAGCTCTGAGAGGAGGTACTTTGAAGTCACCGTGGTCTATGTATAAGCAAAGTTTGCGAGACAAGAGATACAGATATAGCTGTGTATATCAAATTAGAACGCTTGTCTGCATTCAGGACAACCCTCCTGGCGGACAAGAGCATGATCAAGTTTGGGTCCAAAAGTTGATTGGTCAAGATTCTAACAATTTGCTGATGATCTGAGGGGATATTTCAGGTCATGGGAATTGTTACAGAAATTATTAAAAAATAAAATCTGCCAACCAAGAAATTCCTCTCTACAAATGTGGGAAAGAACTAAATAGCTTTATTATCAAATAAGCATTTAACCAGATTGCTACACGCATCACGAGCAGTCTGCTAGTGGGATTGCAAAGACTGAATTCTCACCCCTTTAAGTATCTACGCAGGTGCAGCCTATTTCATATTATGTACATACCCTCATGAATAACAGTAATTTGTCCTTTAAGAGGACTTACCTGAACCATTTGCTACACATGGTTCATTCTGAATTCACTGGTGGTTGAGATAGTGTTTGTGTTAGCTAATTACTTTTATATAGAGGAAAAAATAAGACTTCTCAGTGTCTTTCTAACCATGTAGTCACAACATAGAACTAAGTACCAAGCTCAGACTCAAACAGAAAAGGAGATGGGGACTTCCTTGATTTTTACACTTCAAACAGATAACATCAAAGCCACTGAGAAAGACTTTTTTAGGTTGTAAACCAGCAAGAGGGTTGGCTTTTTAAAAGATGTACATTCATATCAAAGGGACAAAGAATTTACAGTTAGAAGTTTGCTCAAGGAAATCTTTGCAAAAAAGAGAGTAAGAAAAAGGTTCCTTTCCCTTCTGGCACACGGGGAAAAGAATCAGTTTTTAAAAAGATTTGTACTTATTCTTGCTGCCAAAGCTTAATTTGTTGTTTTTGTGTCAGAGATATTTCTGTATAAGTATTTAGTCAGGTGACCTGAACCCAGATACCTACTCACTTATACTTACTGAGAAAGATGAAACTGACAAAGTCTTACTACCCCAAATCACCATTACCATGGTCAGACAGCTTACAAAATAAGTTGTTCACAGTCCCTTCCTGAAGCTATACTTTTTTTTTCTTTGAAGAAGATTTAAGAAATACCCATTTTGTCAGCATCATCCTTATGTTTTGGATGGTGATCTTTTTTTTTTAATTGAAATAAACATTGTATTAGTGTTAGATAAATACCAAAATGACTTGAAATTTGTATGAATTGCAAAATGATCTCCATAAGTTTAGTTGACATCCATCATCACAAATTTTCTTCTAATGAGAGCTTTTAAGATTTATTCTCTTAGCAACTTTCAAGTATACAACACAGTATTATTAACTGTAGTCACCAAGCTGTTTATTACTGAAAGTACTTATTGCCCTTATAACTGGAAGTCTGTACCCTTTGACCAAAATCTTCCCATTTCCTTCAGCCCTCAGCCCCTGGCAACCACCATGACACTCTCTGTTTCTATGAGTTAAGAAGATTTTTTTTTATATTCCACATCAAAGTGAGATCATTCTGTTCTTGTCTTTCATTTGTTTGACTTATTTCACTGGACATCATGCCCTCAGGGTCCATCCATGTTGTCACAATGGCAGGCTTTCCATCTTTCTTTGGGCTGAATCACATGCCATTCTATGTATGTGCGAGTGTGTGTGTGTGACTGTGTTACCATGTTTTATATATGTATTCATCCATCAGTTGACACATAGGTTGTCTCCCTGTCTTGACTGTTGTAAATAAAGCTATAGTGAACATTGGGGTGCAGATACCTTTTCAAGGTAGAGGTTTTGTGGAATCATGAAGTGGAATTGCTAGATCATGTGATAGTTCTAGTTTTAATTTTTTGAGGAACCTCCATATTTTCCATAGGGGTTGTGCTTTCCCACCAGCAGTGCACAAGCACTCTCTTGCCTTTCCATCCTCATCAGCATGTGTTTTGTCCTTTGAGGAAAGCCGTTCTGACAGGTATGAGGCGATAGGTAACTGTGGTTTTGGTTTGCATTTCCCTGAAGATTAGTGATGTTGAACCCCTTTAAATGTACTTCTTGGTCATTTGAATTCTTTCAAAAAAGATCCATTCAGAGCCTCTGCCCATTTTGTAATCAGATTGCTTCCTTTTGTTTTTTCTTACTGAGTTGCATGAGGGTTTTAAGTCTATTTTAGGTATTAACCAAATATCAGATACATGATTTGCATATATTTTCTCTGATTTCATAGATTGCCTTTTCATTTTGTTAATGGCTTCCTTTGCTGTACAGAAGATTTTTTAATGTAATTCTACTTGTTTATTTTCCTTTTGTTCCTTCTGTTGTTGTTGTTTAGTTGCTAAGTCATGTCTGACTCTTTTGTGACCCCATGGACTATAGGCCACCAGGCTCCTCTGTCCATGAGATTTCCCAGACAAGAATGGAGTAGGTTGTTACTTCCTTCAGGGGATCTTCCCAACCCAGGGATCAAAACTGCTTTTCCTGCATCAACAGGCAGATTCTTTACCAATGAGCCACCAGGGAAGCCCTTTGTTGCTTCTATTTTTGGTCAAATCCAAAAAATCGTGTTAAGACCAATGTTAAGAAGCTTACCATCTATGTTTTTTTTAGGAGTTTTAAGTTTTCATGTCTTGTATTCAAGGCTTTGATCCATTATGAGTTAATTTTGTGTATTGTGTAAGATAATGGTCCAGTTTGATTGTTTTGCACATAACTGTCTAGTTTGCCAAGCACCATTTATTGAAGAGACTGTTCTTGCTCCAGGTATATTCCTGGCTCCTTTATCATAAATTAATTGATCATATACATGAGGGTTTATTTCTGGGCTCTCTGTTCTAGTCTATTGATCTTTGTGTCTCTCTCCCCCGCCCCAGTACCATACTGTTTTGAGTACTACAACTTCCTGGTATATTTTGAATTCAGGAAGCATGGTGTTTCCAGTTTTCATCTTAACATTACTTTGACTATTTGCGATCTTTTTTTAGTTCCATAAAGATTTGGAATTGTTTCTGGAAAATGGCATTGGAATTTTGATAGCTATTGCTTCCTTGGTGGCTCAGATGGTAAAGTATCATTCTGCAGTGCAGGAGACCTGGATTAGATTCCTGGGTCAGGAAGATCCCCTGGAGAAGGAAATGGCAACCCACTCTAGTATTCTTGCTTGGAGAATTCTATGGACAGAGGAGCCTGGTGGGCTACAGTCCATGGGGTTGCAAAGAGTGGGACGTGACTGAGCAACTAACACACTTTGGGTACTATGGACGTTTTAGCAATACTAAATCTTCCTACCCCTGAGCATAAGTATCTTTGCATTTATTTGTATCGTCTTCCATTTTTTCCATCAGTGTCTTATAGTTTTCAGTGTGCAAGTGTGTCACCTCCTTGATTAAATTTATTCCTGGATATTTTATTCTTTTTGATGCAATTACAAATGGGATTGTTTTCTTAATTTCTCTTTTTTATCATTTGTTTTTGTGCAGCTGATTTTTTTTTCAATTTTTATTCATCTGTTAGTTTATTTGTGGCTGTGCTTGGTCTTCCTTGCTCTGTGCAGGCTTTCTCTAGTGTGAGCAGGGGCTGCTCTCTAGTCGCAGTGCACAGGCTTCTCCTTGCGGCTGCTTCTCTTGTTGCAGAGCACAGGCTCTAAGAGTCTGTGGGCTTCAGTAGTTGCGGTGCACGGGCTTAGTTGCTGTGTGGCGTGTGGAACCCTCCAGGACCAAGGATCAAGCCCATGTCCCCTGCATTGGCAGGCGGACTCTCAACCACTGGACCACCAGGAAAGTCCACAACTGATTTTTTTTTTTTTAATATTGAACTTGTATCTTGCAACTTTGCTGAATCCATTTATTGGTTCTAACAGTTTTTTTAGTGGAGTCTTCAGAGTTTTCTCTGTATGTCATCTGTAAATAGAGTTTTACTTCTTGCTTTCTGATTTGGATGCCTTTTATTTATTTTTCTTGTTGAGTTGCTCTGACTAGGACTTCCAGTACTATGCTGAATAGAAGTGATGAGAGTGGGCATACTTGTCTCATTTCTCAGAAAGCTTTCAGTTTTTCACTGCTGAGTATGATGTTAGCTGTGGGCTTTTCATATATGACCTTATGTTGAGGTACATTCCCTCTATGGGGCTTCTTGGTGGCTCAGTGGCAAAGAATCTGCTTGCCAATGCAGGAGAGAGTGGGTTTGATCCCTTAGTAGGGAAGATCCCCAGGAGAAGGAAATGACAACCCACTCCGGTATTCTTGCCTGCAAAATCCCATGGATAGAGGAGCTTTGCAGGCTCCGGTCCATGGGGTTGCAAAAGAGTCAGATATGACTTAGTGACTAAACTCCACCAACAACATTATCTCTGAACCCACTGTCGAGAGTTTGTATCATAAGTGAATGTTAAATATTGTCAAATGCTTTTTCTCCATCTACTGAGATAATTATATGATTTTTATTCTTCATTTTATTATTGTGATATAACACAGTATTGATTTGCAGATATTGAACCACTCTTGCATATCAGGAATAAATCCCACTTGATCATTGTGTAGATCCTTTAATGTGTTTGCTGATATTTTGTTAAGAATTTGTGCATGTATATTCTGAGTATCAGTCAGTCAGTTCAGTCTCTCAGTCGTGTCCGACTCTTTGCGACCCCATGAATTGCAGCACGCCAGGCCTCCCTGTCCATCACCAACTCCCGAGTTCACTCAAACTCAAGTTCATCGAGTTGGTGATGCCATCCAGCCATCTCATCCTCTGTCACCCCCTTCTCCTCCTGCCCCCAATCCCTCCCAGAATCAGAGTCTTTTCCAAAGAGTCAACTCTTTGCATGAGGTGGCCAAAGTACTGGAGTTTCAGCTTTAGCATCATTCCTTCCAAAGAACACCCAGGACTGATTTTCTTTAGGATGGACTGGTTTGATCTCTTTGTGGTCCAAGGGACTCTCAAGAGTCTTCCCCAACACCACAGTTCAAAAGCATCAATTCTTCGGCGCTCAGCCTTCTTCACAGTCCAACTCTCACATCCATACATGACCACTGGAAAAACCATAGCCTTGACTAGACGGACCTTTGTTGACAAAGTAATGTCTCTGCTTTTGAATGGGTATATTGACCTGTAATTTTCTTTCCTTCTGGTGTCTTTGTCTGATTTTAGTATCAGGGTAATACTGGCCTTACAAAATTAAGTTTGAAAGTGTTCTCTTCTATTTTTTTTGGAAGAGTTTGAGAAGGTATTCATTCTTTAAATTTTTGGTAGAACTCACCAGTGAATCCATCTGGTCCTGAACTTCCATTTTTAAGGCAAGTTTTTGATTACTGATTCAGTTTCCTTACTGGTAATTGGTCTGTTCAGATTTCCCATTTCTTCATGATTCAGTTTTGGTGAGTTTTATGTTTCCAGAACTGTGTCTATTTCTTCTAAGTTGTCCAGTTTGCTGGTGTGTAATAGTTCTTAGTAGTCTCTTACGATCCTGTGCATTCTGTGGTATCAGTTGTAATGTCTCTTGTTTCTGATTTTGTTTGAGTCCTCTTTTTTTTCTTGGTAAGCCTAGCTAAAAGTTTGTTTATTTTGTTTATCTTAAAAAAAAAAAAAAAACAGCTCTTTATCTCATTGATCTTTTCTGTTGTCTTTCTTGTCTCTGTTTCATTCATTTCTGCTCAGAAATTTGTTATTTTTTCCTTCGTCTAACATTGGGCTTTGTTGTTTGTTTTTCTGGTTCCTTGAGGAGTAGTAAAGTTAAGTTGTTTGACATCTTTCTTATTTCTTATGTAGGTATTTATTGCTATGAAATTCCCTCTGAGAAGTGGCTTTGGTACATCCCATATGTTTTGGTATGTTGTATTTCCATTTTATTGTTTTATTTATTTTAATTTATTTTTAATTGGAGGATAATCAGTTTACAATGTTGTATAGTTTTATGCCAGACAAGTTTGTGAATCAGCCATGTTGTAGATGTTGTTCAGTTGCTCAGTAGTGTCTTGAGTCTTTGGACCCCATGGACTGTAGCACGCCAGGCTTCCCTGTCCTTCACTGTCTCCCAAAGGTTGCTGAAACAGAGGTCCATTGAGTTGATGATGCCATCCAACCACTTTATCCTCTGTCACCCCCTTCTTGTCCAGCCCTCAAATCTTTCCCAGGGTCTTTTCCAATGAGTTGGCTCCTCACATCAGGTGGCCAAAGTATTGGAGCTTCAGCTTCAGCCCTTCCAATGAATACTCAGGTCTGATTTCCTTTAGGATTGACTGGTTTGATCTCCTTGCTGTCCAAGGGACTCTCAAGAGTCTTCTCCAGCACCACAATTCCAAAGCATCAGTTCTTCAGCCGTCACCTTTCTTTGGGCTTCCCTGGTGGCTCAGCTGGTAAAGAATCTGCCTGCAGTGGGGGAGACCTGGGTTTGATCCTTGGGTTGGGAAGATCCCCTGGAGAAGAGAAAGGCTACCCACTCCAGTATTCTATCCTGGAGAATTCCCTGGACTGTGTAGTCCATGGGGTGGCAAAGAGTCAGACACGACTAAGCAACTTTCACTTTCAGCTTTCTTTATGGTCCAAATCTCATTCGTACACGACTACTGAAAAACAATAGCTTTGACTATACGGACCTTTGTTGGCAAAGTAATGTCTCTGCTTTTTAATGCACTGTCCAGATTTATCATAGCTTTTCTTTAAAGGAGCAAGCATCTTTTAATTTTGTGGCTGCAGTCACCATCTTCAGCAATTTTGGAGAGCCTAAGTAAATAAAATCTGTCACTATTTCCACTTTTTCCTCTCTATTTGCCATGAAGAGATGGGATTGGATACCATGTTCTTAGATTTTTGAAAGTTGATTTAAGCCAGCCTTTTCACTCTGCTCTTTCACCTTCATCAAGAGGCTCTTTAGTTCCTCTTTGCTTTCTGCCATTAGAGTGATATCATCTGCATATCTGATGTTGTTTCTCCTGGCAATTTTGATTGCAGCTTGTGATTCATCCAGTCCAGCCTTTCTCATGCTGTACTCTGCATACAAGTTAAATAAGCAGGGTGACAATATACAGCTTTGATGTACTCCTTTCCCAATTTTGAACCAGTCTGTTGTTCTATGTCTGGTTCTAACTGTTGCTTCTTGACCTGCATACAAGTTTCTCAGGAGGCCAGTAAGGTGGTCTGGTATTCCCATGTCTTTAAGAATTTCCCACAATTTGTGATGATCCACACAGTCAAACGGAGAAGGCAATGGCACCCCACTTCAGTACTCTTGCCTGGAAAATCCCATGGACAGAGGAGCCTGGTGGGCTGCAGTCCATGGGGTCGTGAAGAGTCAGACACAACTGAGCGACTTCCCTTTCACTTTTCACTTTCATGCATTGGAGAAGGAAATGTCAACCCACTCCAGTGTTCTTGCCTGGAGAATCCCAGGGTTGGGGGAGCCTGGTGGGCTGCTGACTATGGGGTCACACAGAGTTGGACACAACTGAAGTGACTTAGCAGCAGCAGCAGCAGCACACAGTCAAAGGCTTTAGTGTAGTCATTGAAGCAGAAGTAGATGTTTTTCTGGCATTCTCTTGTTTTTTTCTGTGATCCATTGGAGTTGACAGTTTGATCTCTGGTTCTTCTGCCTTTTCTAAATCCAGCTTGTACATCTGGGAGTTCTCGGTTCATGTACTGTTGAAGAATAGCTTGGAGAATTTTGAGTATTACCTTGGTAGCATATGAAATGAGTGCAGTTGTCTGGTAGTTTGAACATTCTTTGGCATTGCCCTTCTTTGGGCTTGGAATGAAAACTGACCTTTTCCAGTCCTGTGGCCACTGCTGAGTATTTTAAATTTGCTGACATATTGAATGCAGCACTTTCACAGCTTCTTTTAGGATTTGAAATAGCTCAGCTGGAATTCCATCACCTCCACTAGCTTTGTTCATAGTAATGCTTCCTAAGACCCACTTGACTTCACACTCCAGGATGTCTGGCTCTAGCTTTGTGACTACATCATTGTGGTTATCTGGGTCATTAAGACCTGCTTTTGTACAGTTCTGTGTATTCTTGCCACTTCTTCTTAGTCTCCTCCTCTTCTGTTAGGTCCTTGTTGTTTCTGTCCTTTATTGTGCCCATCTTTGTGTGAAATGTTGCCTTGATATCTCCAGTTTCCTTGAGGAGACCTCTAGTCTTTCTCATTCTATTGTTTTCCTCTCTTTCTTTGTATTATTCTCTTAAGAAGGCTTTTGTAACTCTCCTTGCTATTCTCTGGAACTCTATTCAGTTGGATATATCTTTTCCTTTCTCCTCTGCCTTTCTCTTGTTTTCTCAGCTATTTGTAAGGTTTTCTCAGACACCCACTTTGCCTTCTTGCATTTCTTTTTCTTGGGAATGGTTTGGTCACCACCTCCTGTAGTGTTACTAACCTCTGTCCATAGTTCTTCAGGCACTCTGTCTACCAGATATAATCCCTTGCATCTATTCATCACCTCCACTAAATAATCATGAGGAATATGATGTAGGTCATACTTGAATGGTCTAATGGTTTTCTCTACTTTCTTTAATTTAAGCTTGAATTTTACAATAAGAAGCTGATTTTCTGAGCTTCTCCATATTCGGCTGCAAAGAATATAATCAGTCTGATTTCGGTGTTGACCATCTGGTTATGTCCACGTGTAGAGTCATCTCTTGTGTTGTTGGAAGAGGGTGTATGTTATGACCAGTGTGTCCTCTTGGCAAAGCTCTGTTAGCCTTTGCCCTGCTTCATTTTGTTTTCCCAAGGTCAAACTTGCCTGTTACCCCAGGCATCTTTTGACTTCCTACTTTTGCATTCCAATCCCCTATGATGAAAGGACATCTTTTTTTGGTGTTAGTTGTAGAAAGTCTTGTAGGTCTTCATAGAACCTTGACATGAACTTCTTCAGCATTAGTGATTGCGGCATAGATTTGGGTACTGTGCTGTTGAATGGTTTGCCTTTGAAACAAACAGGGATCATTCTGTCTTTTTTGGCATTGCACCCAAGTACTGCATTTTGAACTCTTGTTGACCATGAGGGAAGGGATTCTTGCCCACAGTAGTAGATATAATAGTCATCTGAATTAAATTTGCCCATCCCTGTGCATTTTAGTTCATTGATTCCTAACATGTTGATGTTTACTCTTGCCACCTTCTGCTTGACAACATCCAATTTACCTTGATTTATAGACCTAACATTCCAGGTTCCTATGCAATATTGTTCTTTACAGCTCAGACTTTACTTTCACCACCAGACACATCCACAGCTGAGCATTGTTTCTGCTTTGGCCCAGCCTCTGCATTCTTTCTGGAGCTATTTCTGCTTTCTTTCCCAGTAGCATATTGGACACCCATAGATGTGGGGGGCTCGGTCTTCCACTGTGGGATTTTTTTGACTTTTCATGCTGTTCATGGGATTCTTGAGGCAAGAATACTGAAGTGGTTTGCCATTCCCTTCTCCAGTGAACCACATTTTGTGAGAACTCTCCACTGTGACCCGTCTGTCTTGGGTGGCCCTGCATGGCATGGCTCCTAGCGTCATTGAGTTACACAAGCCTATGATCAGTGTAATCATTTTGGTTAGCTTTCTGTGATTGTAGTTTTCATTCTGAAGACTGTGTTCGATTATAGTTCTTGCTTCTTCTGTCTGCCCTCTGATGGTTAAGGATAAGAGGCTTATGCAGGCTTCCTGAGGCAGGGACCAGCCGTGGGGAGAACTGGCTCTTGCTCTCTTGGGTAGGGCCATGCCCAGTAAATCTTTATTTCAATTTTCTGCTGATGGATATGGCTGTGCTTCCTCCCAGTTAGTTGTTTGTCCTGAGGCAACCCAGGCCTGGAGTCTACAGTCTCTACAGTAGGGCTGACTAGCAACCTTCCAAAAGGACTTATGCCGACACGCACCTCCGTGGACTGCTGCCACCAGTGACCCTATCCCTGGCGGAGGCTACTTCCAACTGAGGCCACTTCTGAGGCCACGCCTCTGCAGGAGACCCTCAGACACTCACAGGCAGGTCTGACACAGTCTCTTGTGGGGTCACCACTTCTTTCTGGCGTGCACAAGATTTTGTTTGTGCTCTGCAAGAGTCTCTCTTTGCCCCAGTCCTGTGGAAGTTCTGTAATCAAATCCTGCTATCCTTCAAAGTCAGTTTCCCTGGGGATTCCCTTTGCTGGATCCCAGTTAGCAAGCCTGATGTGAGACCTAGAACCTTCACAGCAGTGCGAAAACTTCTTTGGTATTATTCTCCAGTTTGGGGGTCGCCTACCTGCAGTATTGGAGAAGGCAATGGCACCCTACTCCAGTGTTCTTGCCTGGAGAATCCCAGGGACGGGGGAGCCTGGTGGGCTGCCATCTATGGGGTCGCACAGGGTCGGACACGACTGAAGCGACTTAGCAGTAGCAGCAGCAACCTGCAGTATGGGATTTGATTTTGACATGATTACATCCCTCCTACCATCTCATTGCAGCTTCACCTTTGTCCTAGGACACGGGATATTTGGTTTTTTTTTGGTGAATTCCAGTATCCTGTCAGTGGTTGTTCAACAGCTAGTTGTTCTTTTGGTGTTCTCACAGGAGAAGATGGGCACACGTCCTTTTACTCCGCCATCTTTTCTCTGGTTGTGGTCATAAAAAAAATTCTTAGTACTGTTTCAGTCTTCTTAAATTTATTAAGACTTGTTTTGTAGCCTAACATGTAAACTGTCCTGGAGAATGTTCCACATGTGATTGAGAAGAGTTTGTATTCTGCTGCTTTTGAATGGAATGTTCTGTAAATATTAAGTTCATTTGGTATAATGTGTCCAGTGTTTCCTCATTGATTTTCTGTCTTGATGGCCTGTCCATTGATGAAAGTAGGGTTTTGATTCCACTACTGTTATTGTATTGCCACCTATTTCTCACTTCAGATTTGTTAATTTATTGCTCCTGTGTTGGGTATATAAACATTTACATATGTTATATGCTGTCATTGGTTCAAATCCTTTATCATAATATGATGACCTTCTTTATGTCTTATTATAGAATTTGTCTTAAATCTGTTTTGTCTGATAAGTATGTCTGCCCCTGCTATTTTATTATTTCTGTTTGCATGGAATATCTTTTTCATACCTTCACTTCAGTCTAGTCTTTGAATCTTTAAAACTGAAGTGAATCTCTTGTATACAACATACAGTTTCTGTAATACTGTGATTTATAATTAGAAATGTGTGTTTGGTCTTTGGGCTTCCCAGGTGGCTCTGTGGTAAGGAATCTGCCTGTCAAGCAGAAGATGCAGGTTCAACCTCTTGATCAGTAAGATTCCCTGGAGAGGGAAGTGGCAGCCCACTCCAGTATTCTTGCCTGGGAAATCCCGTGGAGAGAGCTGGTGGACTACAGTCCATGGGATTGCAAAGGAGTCAGACACAACTTAGCAACTAAATGACAACAAAATATTTGGTCTTTATATCTGTCTCTGGCACAGAGTTCCTAATAAAACCCTTGGAAATTTCCTAAGTGATGTGAGAGGAAAACGTGATTTTTTAATGTTGATGAGGTGACTTTCGGAAAGCATTGAAGGTTGGGGGCCGATTGCTAGTGGAGCCAACTTCATGATTAGAAGCTTGGAACGTTCAGTCCCACTTTCCCCTGACCTCTGGGCTGGTGAGAGGGGCTGGAGGTTGAATCTGTCACCAGTATCCAACAGTTTAATCAATTGTGCTAATGTAAAGGAGTTTCTATAAAAACCCAAAAGGAGGTAATTCCTTTGTTCCTTTCTTCTTCTTTTGTTATTTTCCTTTCAGTTCAGTCGCTCAACGTGTCCGACTCTGCGACCCCATGAATCGCAGCATGCCAGGCCTCCCTGTCCCTCACCAACTCCCGGAGTTCACCCAAACTTGTGTGCATCGAGTCGGTGATGCCATCCAGCCATCTCATCCTCTGTTGTCCCCTTCTCCTCCTGCCCCCAATCCCTCCCAGCATCAGGGTCTTTTCCAATGAGTCAACTCTTCGCATGAGGTAGCCAAAGTATTAGAGTTTCAGCCTCAGCATCAGTCCTTCCAATGAACACCCAGGACTGGTCTCCTTTAGGATGGACTGGTTGGATCTCCTTGCTGTCCAAGGGACTCTCAAGAGTCTTCTCCAACACCACAGTTCAAAAGCATCAATTCTTTGGCACTCAGCTTTCTACACAGTCCAACACTCACATCCATACACGACCACTGGAAAAACCATAGCCTTGACTAGACAGACCTTTGTTGGCAAAGTAATATCTCTGCTTTTGAATATACTATCTAGGTTGGTTATAACTTTCCTTCCAAGGAGTAAGCGTCTTTTAATTTCATGGCTGCAGTCACCATCTGCAGTGATTTTGGAGCCCAAAAAATAAAGTCTGACACTATTTCCACTGTTTCCCATCTATTTCTCATGAAGTGATGTGATCAGATGCCATGATCTTCGTTTTTTGAATGTTGAGCTTTAAGCCAACTTTTTCACTCTCCTCTTCACTTTCATCAAGAGGCTTTTTAGTTCCTCTTCACTTTCTGCCATAAGGGTGGTGTCATCGGCATATCTGAGGTTATTGATATTTCTCCCAGCAATCTTGATTCCAGCTTGTGCTTCCTCCAGCCCAGCGTTTCTCATGATGTACTCTGCATATAAGTTAAATAAACAGGGTGATAATATACAGCCTTGACATATTCCTTTTCCTATTTGGAACCAGTCTGTTGTTCCATGTCCAGTTCTAACTGTTGCTTCCTGACCTGCATATAGGTTTCTCAAGAGGCAGATCAGGTGGTCTGGTATTCCCATCTCTTTCAGAATTTTCCACAGTTTATTGTGATCCACACAGTCAAAGGCTTTGGCATAGTCAATAAAGCAGAAATAGATGTTTTTCTGGAACTCTCTTGCTTTTTCCATGATCCAGCAGATGTTGGCAATTTGATCTCTGGTTCCTCTGCTTTTTCTAAAAACAGCTTGAACATCTGGAAGTTCACAGTTCACGTACTGTTGAAGCCTGGCTTGGAGAATTTTGCGCATTACTTTACTAGCGTGTGAGATGAGTGCAGTGTGTGGTAGTTTGAGCATTCTTTGGCATTGCCTTTCTTTGGGATTGGAATGAAAACGGACCTTTTCCAGCTTTGAGGCCACTGCTGAGTTTTCCAAATTTGCTGGCATATTGAATGCAGCACTTTCACAGCATCATCTTTTAGGATTTGAAATAGCTCAACTGGAATTCTATCACCTCCACTAGCTTTGTTCGTAGTGATGCTTTCTAAGGCCCACTTGACTTCACATTCCAGGATGTCTGGCTGTAGGTCAGTGATCACACCATGGTGATTATCTGGGTCGTGAAGATCTTTTTTGTACAGTTCTTCTGTATATTCTTGCCACCTCTTCTTCTGTTAGGTCCATACCATTTCTGTCCTTTATCGAGCCCATCTTTGCATGAAATGTTCCCTTGGTATCTCTAATTTTCTTGAAGAGATCTCTAGTCTTTCCCATTCTGTTGTTTTCCTCTATTTCTTTGCATTGATCGCTGAGGAAGGCTTTCTTCTCTCCTTGCTATTCTTTGGAACTCTGCCTTCAAATGGGAATATCTTTCCTTTTCTCCTTTGCTTTTCGCTTCTCTTCTTTTCACAGCTATTTGTAAGGCCTCCCCAGGCAGCCGTTTTCCTTTATGATTTGATAGTTTCCTGTGGTAGTTTTGGGGCTTCCCTGATGCTCAGTTGGTAAAGAATCCACCTGCAATGCAGGAAACCCCGATTTGATTCCTGGGTCAGGAAGATCCACTGGAGAAGGGAAAAGCTACCCACTCCAGTATTCTTGGGCTTCCCTTGTGACTTAGCTGCTAAAGAATCCATCTGCAATGCTGGAAACCTGGATTCAATTTCTGAGTTGGAAAGATCCCCTGGAGAAGAGAGAGGCTCCTACTCCCGTATTCTTGCCTGGAGAAGTCCATGGACTGTATAGTCCATGAGGTTGCAAAGAGTCAACCTCATGACTCACTGAGCGACTTTCACATGTAGTGGTTATAGCAGTCTTTTGTAAATTGATAACAACTCAGTTTGATGTATGCATTCTAAAGCTCTGCATTGTTACTCTCCCCACCTGCAACACACATGCTTTTGTGTTTTTGATGCCACAGTTTGCATCTCTTTATTTTGTGTATCCCTTAACAAAGACTTCCCTGGTGGCTCAGAAGGTAAAGAATTTGCCTGCAATACAGAGACCTTGGTTTGAAATTCCTGGGTTGGGAAGATCCCCTGGAGAAGGGAATGGCTGTCCACTCTAATATTCTTGCCTGGAGAATCCCGTGGACAGAAGAGCCTGGCAGGCTGCCCCAAAGAGTTGGACAGGGCTTAGTGACTAAGCACACAGGAAAGGCCAGTGTAGTGGTGCTGAATTCCTTCAGTGTTTGCTTGTCTGGAAAATCCTTTAACTCTCCTTTATGCAGGGCAGCTTTACTGGATACAGTATTCTTAGTTGACAGTTCTTTAAGCATTTTGAATATGTGACGCTCCTCCCTTCTGGCCTGCAAGGTTTCTGCTGAAAAGTCTGCTGATATTCTAGTGGGGGTTTTCCTTGGATGTAACAAGTTGTTTTTCTCTTACTGCTTTTAAAATTATCCCCCACCTCTTAATTTTTGTGTTTTAATTATAATGTGTCTTGTGGTTCTCTCATGTTCTTCCTGTTTGTAACTCTCTGCTTTATGGATCTGGTTTTCCTTCCCCGGGTTAGGGAAGTTTTTACCCATTATTTCTTCAAATAAATATTCTGCCTCTTTCTCCCCTTTGGGATCCCTGTAAAGTAAATGTTGATCCACTTGATGTTATCTTCAGATCAGATCAGATCAGATCAGTCGCTCAGTCGTGTCCAACTCTTCGCGACCCCATGAATCGCAGCACGCCAGGCCTTCCTGTCCTTCACCAACTCCCGGAGTTCACTCAGACTCACGTCCATCGAGTCAGTGATGCCATCCAGCCATCTCATCCTCTGTCTTCCCCTTCTCCTCCTGCCCCCGATCCCTCCCAGCATCAGAGTCTCTTCCAATGAGTCAACTCTTCGCATGAGGTGGCCAAAGTACTGGAGTTTCAGCTTTAGCATCATTCCTTCCAAAGAAATCCCAGGGCTGATCTCCTTCAGAATGGACTGGTTGGATCTCCTTGCAGTCCAAGGGACTCTCAAGAGTCTTCTCCAACACCACAGTTCAAAAGCATCAATTCTTCGGTGCTCAGCCTTCTTCACAGTCCAACTCTCACATCCATACATGACCACAGGAAAAACCATAGCCTTGACTAGACGAACCTTTGTTGGCAAAGTAATGTCTCTGCTTTGAATATGCTATCTAGGTTGGTCATAACTTTCCTTTCAAGGAGTAAGCATCTTTTAATTTCATGGCTGCAGTCACCATCTGTAGTGATTTTGGAGCCCAGAAAAATAAAGTCTGACACTGTTTCCCCATCTATTTCCCATGAAGTGATGTGATCAGATGCCATGATCTTCGTTTTCTGAATGTTGAGCTTTAAGCCAACTTTTTCACTCTCCTCTTCACTTTCATCAAGAGGCTTTTGAGTTCCTCTTCACTTTCTGCCATAAGGGTGGTGTCATCTGCATATCTGAGGTTATTGATATTTCTCCCAACAATCTTGATTCCAGCTTGTGTTTCTTCCAGTCCAGCGTTTCTCATGATGTACTCTGCATATAAGTTAAATAAACAGGGTGATAATATACAGCCTTGACATATTCCTTTTCCTATTTGGAACCAGTCTGTTGTTCCATGTCCAGTTCTAACTGTTGCTTCCTGACTTGCATACAAATTTCTCAAGAGGCAGATCAGGTGGTCTGGTATTCCCATCTCTTGCAGAATTTTCTACAGTTTATTGTGATCCACACAGTCAAAGGCTTTGGCATAGTCAATAAAGCAGAAATAGATGTTTTTCTGGAACTCTCTTGCTTTTTCCATGATCCAGCGGATGTTGGCAATTTGATCTCTGGTTCCTCTGCTTTTTCTAAAAACAGCTTGAACATCTGGAAGTTCACAGTTCACATATTGCTGAAGCCTGGCTTGGAGAATTTTGAGCATTACTTTACTAGCGTGTGAGATGAGTGCAATGTGTGGTAGTTTGAGCATTCTTTGGCATTGCCTTTCTTTGGGATTGGAATGAAAACGGACCTTTTCCAGTCCTGTGGCCACTGCTGAGTTTTCCAAATTTGCTGGTATATTGAGTGCAGCACTTTCACAGCATCATCTTTCAGGATTTGAAATAGCTCAACTGGAATTCCATCACCTCCACTAGCTTTGTTCATAGTGATGCTTTCTAAGGCCCACTTGACTTCACATTCCAGGATGTCTGGCTCTAGGTCAGTGATCACACCATGGTGATTATCTGGGTCGTGAAGATCTTTTTTGTACAGTTCTTCTGTGTATTCTTGCCAGCTCTTCTTAATATCTTCTGCTTCTGTTAGGTCCATACCATTTCTGTCCTTTATCGAGCCCATCTTTGCATGAAATATTCCCTTGGTATCTCTGATTTTCTTGAAGAGATCCCTATCTTTCCCATTCTGTTATTTTCCTCTATTTCTTTGCATTGATCGCTGAAGAAGGCTTTCTTATCTCTTCTTGCTCTTCTTTGGAACTCTGCATTCAGATGTTTATATCTTTCCTTTTCTGCTTTGCTTTTCTTTTTTTTTTTTTTGTTGAATGCTTTTTTTTTTTTTAATTTTATTTTATTTTTAAACTTTACATAATTGTATTAGTTTTGCCAAACATCAAAATGAATCCACCACAGGTATACATGTGTTCCCCATTCTGCTTTGCTTTTCGCTTCTCTTCTTTTCACAGCTATTTGTAAGGCCTCCCCAGACAGCCATTTTGCTTTTTTGCATTTCTTTTCCATGGGGATGGTCTTGATCCCTGTCTCCTGTACAGTGTCACGAACCTTATTCCATAGTTCATTGGGCACTGTATCTATCAGATCTAGGCCCTTAAATCTATTTCTCACTTCCACTGTATAATCATAAGGGATTTGATTTAGGTCATACCTGAATGGTCTAGTGGTTTTCCCTACTTTCTTCAATTTAAGTCTGAATTTGGCAATAAGGAGTTCATGGTCTGAGCCACAGTCAGCTCCTGGTCTTGTTTTTGCTGACTGTATAGAGCTTCTCCATCTTTGGCTGCAAATCTTCACTTCTTCTTTATTCTTTTTTCATTTTTCCGTTCAGATTGGATGAGTTTCACTGCATTTAGAGTTCCAGGATCCTTTTTTTACTTCATCTAGTGTGCTGTTGAACCCCTCTAGCTTCTTTTTCACTTCATTTATTGTATTCTTCAGCTCTGTGGCTTCTTTAAAACTTTATTTTAAATTGGAGGATAATTATTTTTCAATGTTGTGTTGGTTTCTGCCATACAACATTGTGAATCAGCCATAAGTAAACTCTTTTATTTAGTCCTTTTTTATATTTCCTTTCCCTCTGTGGAAGTTCTTGTTGTGTTCATTCATTCTCCCAAGTTTGGTATGTATCTTTATGACCATTACTTTGAACTCTCGATCAGGTCAATTACTTACCTGCATTTTGTTAAGATTTTTTCTGATGTTTTAGTTTGTTCTTTCCTCTGGAAGATATTCATCTGTTTCTTCATTTGGCTTGATTCTCTGTTGGTTTCTATGTATTAGATTGAAACAACCACCTTTCCCATTTTGAAGGTCTTGTGTAGGTGAACCTTATTGTTCAATCTTGCCCCAGCTCTTAGCTGTTTCTCAGAACTTGTGATTGTCCAAACAACCTGCTTTATTTTTATTAGCTCCTAGTATTTGATGATGTGCCAAGAGCTGTCAGTGTCCCAAGAAGAGATTCTCAGTAAACCCCCAAATGAAGATTGATTGGAAGCCAGACCCTAAGGTAGCAACTTTTAAAGTATGCAAATGTGCTTCTTTTGGGGGGAGTCTGGGAGATGGGTGTTTCTGTCTGTATCTTCTTTACTAAGCTGTGGAATGGCAGCCAGCTAAGTACCGTTTCCTTGTTTGCTACTGTCTTATTGAATCTGTGAACATAAGCCCCACTGACCACCAGAGCCAGGTGATCAAGGGGTGTCCCTTGGGTGGCAGCTCCAAACCAGAGGCATACACAAACTCCTTTCTGGGAAATACCAATGACCTACAGCAAGACAGGGAGAGAATGCAAAGATGGCACCTGTCTGTTCTCCCCGTCTCCAGAGAGCCTTGCTCTTGGTTTCTTTCATTGAAAATGTTGGTTTCAGTCTTTTGCCTGTACTGTGTCCTTGGGGGTCAGCCATGATGATTCTGTGGAAACCCTTTAGGTTACTCTCTCTGAATTCACTACAGCCTTGTGAGTGCTGTGAATGCAGGCCCTGTTAACTTTCAAAACTAGATGTTTTGGGGGACCCATCTCTCAGGCGGAAGTCTTAAAAGTTGGAACACAAGATGGGGACCCTAAACCCCTTGCTCTTCAGGGGGAAGCTGGGAGTTGTCAGTTCCTTCCCAGTTGTGTGTCCCTGAACCAGGCGTGGGGTTGATGGTGGCCTTTCCTACCCATTTCCCAGTGTATGGGAATCGCTTAGTTTCAAGATTTTCACAGGCAGTTGTTTCGTATGTAGCTAAAGATTTGGTGTGTCCACATAGGAGGTGAGTTCAAGCTCTTCTATGTGACTATCTTGAACAAGAACCAAGTGGTCTTTTGTTTTGTCTTAAACTTTAAGAAAAATGTAATTCCTTTTCTGTTAACACTGAGAGCTTGAAAGAGATGGAAATAGTCCCAATTCATTCAACAACCTGATCCCCAACCTGACAAGAATAGCATGAAAAGACTGTAAATCTGTTTCGATTGTGAATAAAGATATACAGATACTAAATAAAATACTAACAAATTAAACCTATTACATGATTAAGGTAATAATATTCCTTCGGAGACCAAATTGACGTAAAGGGAGGATCCAAATTGGGAAATAGATTGATGTAATTTTTTGCATAAATAGATTAAAAGCAAGAGCACATAATGACCTCATAATTAGAAAGCCATTTGATACAACCTTGTAAATCAGCTATACTTCAATTTTTTTTTAAGTTGCGTTAGAAAGATATTTGAAAGGGAATTCCCTGGTGGTCCATTGGTTACAGCTCTGTACTCTCACTGCCTAGGGCCTGGATTCGATCCCTGGTCAGGGAACTAAGATCCTACAAGCTATGTGGCATAGCCAAGAAGAAATAAAAAGAGAGAGAGACATTTGAATATCATTATTTCTAATAAAAACAGCAAGTTAGGAATAAATAGAAGGAAATATTCTTAAGTTGTTGAGGAACATCCATCAAAAACCAAAAGCAAACATTCTATTTCATGGTGAAACACTGCTAGCATCCTTATTAAATTCAAGAACAAGAGAAGTATGGGACTTTACTGGTGGTCCAGTGGTTAAGGCTCCACACTTCCACTGTAGGGGGCACAGGTTTGATCCCTGGTCAGGGAGCTTTGAGATCCCACATGCTACATGGCATGGCCAAAAATAAACAAACAAACAGAACAGGAGAAGGATACCTGATATCACAGCTGTTATTCAGCATTGTCCTGGAGTCTTTGGCAGCTTGGTAAGAAAGGAAAAACTGAATGAATATTAGAAAGGAGGCAAAAGTATAATTAGTAAATGACATAATGATTTATTTGGAAAAACCTAAGAGAATAAGCTGAATAACTTTAGAAACAAGAAGAGTTGAATAAAGTAATGTGAATGCAAGATAAATATACCCTATAGCTTTTTGTATATAAGCAGTAACTAATTCAAAATATAATTGAAAAGATTTTATGATATATAAAATCTTTAAAAACTAGGAACACATCTAGCAAGAAGCCTATACGAAGATAATTTTTATGAAGGACATAGAGTCTATAAAGGGAAAAAACATATTATGTTCCTGATTGGAATGATTCTGTATGGTGACAATTATCTTGAAATTTGTCTTACTATAATGTTATTATTTGGTAGTCACTTTTCTTTGAGAATTGTAATGTCTCCTCAGTTTACTTGAAGAGATGGTGAACTACTGAACCTAAAATTCTTTCACTGTCTTATTAGTATAAAGCTAAGTGGAGAACTGGGACATACATACCTGACTGCCTCACCAATATAATAGCAATTCAAAAAATAATCAGTTGAAATGCTGGATATTTGATCATCACCATCCTATAAACTTTTTAGACTTTTAAGGCTTATATTTCTTTACTGAAAAAGTAAAATGTGATTTTTATTATAAATTCAAGCAGACACCCACCAGTGGGCTGACACCAACTTTGGGAACCCCAAGACCCTGCATCCACTCATAAGTGAGCCAGCGGTAGCTTGGGGCCTGAACTCCACCCACCAGCTGCCAGATACTTTGGACTTCTTAGGCAGCCGCTCCAGAAATAACTCCACCCACCAGAAGACCAGCATTAGATCTGGGAACCCCAGCCCTGTGGTCACTTATCCCAGAACCAAGCTCTTCCCACCAGTGAGCCAGCACTAGGCCTGGGACTCCCAGAGTTTTGCAGCCAGCTATCTTACGGCCCTGGCAACCAACTGGACGAAGGGTCCGCCGCACCTGCCAGACCACCAGAGTAGTCAGCCCTCCACAACGGAAGAACCCATGCCCCGCCATGGAGGGAGCACCCCTAGGGATTATAACTGGTGACCAGAAGGAGTATGCTGTTGGAACCCATAGGGTGTCTCCTACATAAGACGGTTTCTCCAAGGTCAAAAACGTAACCAGCATACCAGATAAATAGAAATAAAGACAATGAATCAGGCAAAAATGTGACAAAGGAACATATTCCAAAGAAGAAACAAGATAAAATCCCAGAAGGACTAAATGAAGTGGAAATAGGCAGTCTGCCCAATAAAGTGTCTGAAATAATGATAAAGATGATTAAAGAACTCGGGAGAAGAATGGATGAGTACAGTGAGAAGTTTAGCAAATTAGAAGATGTAAAGAAGACCCAAACAGAGCTGAAAAAGACAATAACTGATTTTAAAAATATACTACAAAAAAACAGTAGAATAGTGAGCTGGAAGACAATATAGTGGCAATTATTGAAGCTGAACAGGGGAAAAAAAAAGTAGTTTGAGAGACCTCTGGGACAACATTAAGCATACTAATATTCACATTATGGCAGCAGTCCCCAAACTTTTTGGCACCAGGGACCAGTTTCATAGAAGACAGTTTTTCATGAATATGGGCAGTTGGTGGTTTTGGGATAATCCAGGCACATTACACTTATTGTGCACTTTATATCTGTTATTGCATCAGCTTCACCTGAGATCATCAGGCATTAGATCCCCAAGGTTGGGCACCCCTCAATCATGGTGTCCTGGAAGGAGAAAAAGAGAAAGGGGCAAAGAACATATTTGAAGACATAATAGTTGAAATCCCTCCTAACCTGGGAAAGGAAACAGACGTCCAAGTCCGGGAAGCAGAGAGACTTCTTAACAGGATCACCCAAAGGAGATCAGTCCTGGGTGTCCATTGGAAGGACTGATGTTGAAGCTGAAACTCCAGTACTTTAGCCACCTGATGCGAAGAACTGACTTATTTGTAAAGACCCTGATGCTGGAAAAGATTGGGGGGCAGGAGGAGAAGGGGACAACAGAGGATGAGATGCTTGGATGGCATCACTGACTCAATGGACATGAGTTTGGGTAAACTCTGGGAGTTGGTGATGGACAGGGAGGCCTGGTGTGCTGCAGTCCATGGGGCTGCAGAGTTGGACACAACTGAGTGATGAACTGAACTGAAAGAGGATCACACCAAGACACATTGTAATTAAAATAGCAAAAAGTAAGATAAAGAGAGAATATTAAAAGCCCCAAGGGAAAAGCATCAAGTTCCATGCAAGCAAATTCGAGTATGTTTATCAGCTAACTTTTCAGCACAAACTCTGCATACCAGAGGGAAGTGGGACAATATATATAAAGTCATGAAAAGGAAAAACCTACTTGGCAAGGCTGTTGCTCACATTTGATGGAAAGAATGAAAATTTTAGAAACAAGCAAAAGCTGAGTTCAGCACCACCAAATCAGCTTTATAAGATGTTTTTTAATTTATTTTTTTTATGTTGGAGTATAGTTGATTCACAGTATGTGTTAGTTTCAGGTGTACAGCAAAGTGATGCCGTTATACATATATCCCTTCTTTTTCAGATTCTTTTCCTATCTAGGTTATTACAAAATATTGAGTTCCCTATGCTACACAGTAGATCGTTGTTGAGCACCTATTTTATATATAGTAGTGTGTTAATTCCAGTCTCCTAGTTTATCCCTTCTCCCTGCCTTTCCCCTTTGGTAACCATAAGTTTGATTTTTTTTTTTTTTTTTAAATTTTCCTGGCTCTGCCAAGAACACAGTCTAGGGTGTGTGTTCTTGTGGTCAGCAGTCTCCATCTGCTTTCTGTAAAAACAGTGGGAATGTGTGTCAGGCCTTTATCTGTATCTTTCAAGGAACTGGGAGTTTGGTGATTCTGTTATGTGGCAGGATTATAGTCTTAATTGTTAGCAGTTCCTTAGCCCAACAGCTGTTCTTTGTTTCTTCTTCCCATTTCCCAATCATTAACTGTTGAGTAAGCATTTTACTTCAAAAGACGAGGACACGGGCTTGTACACGGTTTCAGAATGATCATCTCTAGGTCATCCAAAGAAATGTTAGTGCAAATGGCATTATTTCATTCTCTTTGATAGCTAAGTAATATTCCATTGTATGTATGTACCACATCTTTTTCTATTCCTTTGTGGATGGGCATTTTGGTTACTTCCATGTCTTGGCTATTGTAAATAGTGCTGCAGTGAACAGTGGGGTACACATACCTTTTTGAATTACTTTCTGCAGATATATACCCAGGAGTGGGCATGCTAGATCATATGGTAGCAGTATTTTTAGTCTTTTAAGGAGCCTCCATTCTGTTCTCCACAGTGGTTGTACCGATTTGCATTCCCACCAACAGTGTATAGGACGAGGCCCTTTTCTCCAAACCCTCTGCAGCATTTTTGTTTGTAGATTTTTTGATGATGGCCATTCTGACAAGAGTGAGGTGACACTTCCACGTAGTTTTGATTTGTATTTCTCTAATAATTAGTGATGTTGAGTATCTTTTTATGTGCTTTTCGGCCATCTGTATATCTTTGGAGAAATGTCTATTTAGATCCTCCACCCATTTTTTTGGTTAGGTTTTTTCTTTTTTTAAATACTGAGCTGCATGAGCTGTTTGTATATTTTGGAGACTAACCCCTTGTCAGTTGCTTAGTTTTCAAGTATTTTCTCCTATTCTGTGGGTTGTCTTTTTGTTTTCTTGATGGTTTTATTTTTGTTTTTACTTTCATTACTCTAGGAGGTGATTCAAAAATAATATTGCTGCAATAGGTATCAGAGAGAATTCTACCTAGATTTTCCTCTTAGGTTTTATAGTATCTGGACTTACATTTAGATTTTGAGTTTATTTTTGTGCATGGTGTTAGGGAGTGTTCTGATTTCATCCTTTAACATGTTGCTGTCCAGTGTGCCCAGCACCCCATGTCAAAGAGACACTGTTTTCTCTCTATTGTACATTGTTGCCCCCCTTTTGTAGTTGACCATTGGTGCATGGGGCTTCCCTGGTGGCTCAGACGGTAAAGAATCTGCCGGCAATGTGGGAGACCTGGGTTCGATCCCTGGGTTGGAACGATCCCCTGGAGGAGGGCATGGCATCCCACTCCAGTATTCTTGCCTGGAGAATCCCCATGGACTGAGGAGTCTGCTGGGCTACAGTCCATGGAGTTGCAAAGAGTCAGACATGACTGAGCAACTAAGCAAAACACAGCACATCAGTGCATGGGTTTATCACTGGAGTTTTATCCTGTTCCATTGATCTGTATTTCTGCTTTTGTGCCAATAACATTGTTTTGATGACTCTAGCATTGTAGTATAGTCTGAAGTCAAGAAACTTGATGCTTCCAGCTCCATTTTTTTCTTTCTCAAGATTAGTTTGACTATTTAGGGTCTTCTGTGTTTCCATACAAATTGTAAAAAAAATTTTGTTCTAATTCTGTGAAAAATGCCATTGGTAGTTTGATAGGTGTTGGATTTAATTGGTAGATTGCTTGGCTTAGTATAGTCATTTTAATGATACTGATTCGTCCAACCCAGGAACCTGGTTTATCTTTCCATCTGTTTGTGTTATCTTCAGTATCTTTTATCAGTCTTATACTTTTCAAAGTACAGGTCTTTTATCTCCTCAGGTAGGTTTGTTTCTTGGTATTTTATTCTTTGTGATATGAAGGCAAATGGCATTTTTTCCTTAATTTGTTGTTCTGATCTTTCTTTGCTAGTGTATAGAAGTGTGACACATTTCCGTTTTTTAATTTTGTATCCTGAAACTTAACCAAATTCATTGATGAGCTTTAGTAGTTTTCTGGTAACGTCTTTAGGAATTCCAAAGTATAGTATCATGTCATCGGCAAACAGTGAATTTTACTTCTTCTCTTCCTCTTTGGATTCCTTTTCTTTCTTTTTCTTCTCTGATTGCCCATGGATATGCCTTTATAAGTCATTTGAATAATAGTGATGAGAGTGGATATCTTTGTGTGGTTCCTGACCTTAAAGGAAGTGCCTTTGCTTTTCACCATTGAGAATGATGTTTACTGTGAATTTGTCACATGTGGCCTTTATTATGCTGGGCTTCCCAGGTGGTACAGTGGTAAGGAACCCACCTGCCAATGCCAGAGACAGAAGAGACTCAGGTTCGATCCCTAGGTCGGGAAGATCCCCTGGAGTAGGAAATGGCAACCCACTCCAGTATTCTTGCCTGGAAAATTCCATGGACAGAGGAGCTGGGTGGGCTGTAGTCCATGGGGTTGCAGAGTCAGATATAAGTGAGCCCATCCTAAATATATATGTGTGGGGGAGTTTCTCTCTCTGCCCCCTTTCTAGAGAGTTTTTTTTTTTTTTTTAATCACAAACAGGTATTGAATTTTGTCAAAAGCTTCTTCTGCATCTATTGAGATGGTCATAATGTTCTTTATTAGTTTGTTGAAGTGGTGTATCACATTGATTGATTTGTGTATGTTGGGAATGTTGCATCCCTAGGATAAATCCCACTTGGTAGAATTTGCTTATGAAGCCATTTGGTCCTGGACTTTTGTTTCTTGGGAGCTTTTTAATCACAGTTGCAATTTCAGTACTTGTGATTGGTCTGTTCATATTTTCTGAGTCTCGGGACAGGGTACCTTTCCAAGAGGTTGTCCGTTTTATTGGCATGTAGTAACTTGTAGTAGTTTCTTATGATCCTTTGTATTTCTGTGATATCAGTTTTAACTTCTTTTTCATTTATAATTTTCTTGATTTGAGCCCATCTCCCACTTAATTGAGCAGCAGGCATATGAAAAGATACTCTACATTGCTAATTATTAGATGCCAATTAAAACCACAATGATATATCATCTCACACCTGTCAGAATGGCTGTCATCAAAAAGGCCATAAATAACATACTGGTGAAGATGTGAGAAAAGGGAATCATCATACGCCGTTAGTGAGAGTGTAGATTGGTGCAGCCACTGTCAAAAACAGCATGGAACTTCCTCATAAAACTAAAAATGAGACTACCGTATGATCCAGCAGTTCCACTCTTGGATATGTATCAAGAGACATAAAAATGCTCTGAATAACTGTTGTTATTCAGTCACTAAGTCACGTCTGACTCTTTGCAACTGCATGGCCTGCAGGACTCTGTGGTTCACCATCTCACAGAGTTTGCTCAGATTCATGTCCATTTTGTCGGTGTTGCTGTTTAACCATCTCATCCTCTGCCACCCTCTTCTTTTGCTTTCAATCTTTCCCAGCATCAGGGTCTTTTCTAATGAGTCGACTCTCTGCATCAGATGGCCTAAGTACTGGAGCTTCAGCATCAATCCTTCCAATGAATATTCAGGGTTGATTTCCTTTAGGATTAACTGGTTTGATCTTCTTGCAGTCCAAGAGACTCTCAGGAGTCTCCTGCAGCACCACAATTTAAAAGCACCATTTCTTTGGCACTCAGCCTTCTTTATGGTCCAACACTCATATCTGTACATGACTACTGGAAAAACCATAGCTTTGACTAGACAGACCTTTGTAGACAAAGTGATTTCTTTGTTTTTTAATATGCTATCTAAGTTTATTATAGCTTTCCTTCCAAGAAGCAAGCATCTTTTTAATTTCATGGCTGCAGTCACCATCTGCAGTGATTTTGGAGCCCCAAAAATAAAATCTGTCACTGCTTCTACTTTTTCTTTTCTATTTGCCATGAAGTGATGGGACTGGATGCCATGATCTTAGTTTTTTGAATGTTGAGTTTTAAGCCAGCTTTTTCACTCTCCTCTTTCACCCTCATCAAGAGACTCTCTAGTTCCTCGTTGCTTTCTGCTGTTAGTGTGGTATCATCTGTGTATTTGAGGTTGTTGATATTTCTCCAGACAATTATAATTCCAGTTTGTGATTCATCCAGCCTGGCATTTCACATGATGTACTCTGCATAGAAGTTAAATAAACAGGGTGACAGTATACAGCCTTTTTGTACTCCTTTCTCAATTTGGAACCAGCCCATTGTTCCATATAAGGTTCTAACTGTTGCTTCTTGACCTGAATACAGGTTTCTCAGGAGACAGTTAGGTGGTCTGGTATTCCCATCTCTTTAAGAATTTTTCACAGTTGTGATCCTACACAGCCAAAGGCTTTATCGTAGTCAATGAAGCAAAAGTTAGATTTTTTTTTTTTTGAATTCTCATGTTTTCTTTATGATCCAGTGAATGTTTGCAATTTGATCTCTTGTTCTTCTGCCTTTTCTAAACCCAGCTTTAGAAATGAGTACATCTGGAAGTTCTCGGTTCATGTACTGCTGAAGCCTGGCTTGAAGGATTTTGAGCATAAGCTTACTAGCATGCAAAATAAGTATAGTTGTCTGGTAGTCTGAACATTCTTTGCTACTGCCCTTCTTTGGAATTGGAATGAAAACTAACCTTTTCCAGTCCTGTGGCCACTGCTGAGTTTTCCAAATTTGCTGGCATATTGAGTGCAGCATTTTAACAGCATCATCTTATAGGATTTGAAATAGCTCAGCTGGAATTTCATCACCTCCACTAGCTTGATTTGTAATAATGCTTCCTAAGTTCCACTTCCCTTCACACTCCAGGATGTCTGGCTCTAGGTGAGTGACCACACCATCGTGGTTATCCAGGTCATTAAGAGCTTTTTTGTACAGTTCTTCTGTGTATTCTTGCCACCTCTTCTTAATCTCTTCTGCTTCTGTTAGGTCCTTACTGTTTCCCTTCTTTATCGTACCCATCCTTCTATGAAATGTTCCCTTGATAACTCCAATTTTTTTGGAAGAGATCTCCAGTCTTTCCCATTCTGTTGTCTTCCTCTTCTTTGCACTCTTAACTCCCTTGGAATAGATGAAGAAACTGAGGCTTGGAGAGGTTATGTCTCTCGGCTGGTAAATAGCTTAGCTGGAATTTGAACTAGACTTAACCTTGGCTTACTTTTAACTACCACATTACACCTCCTTCTTTCAAGAGAAAATTACCCTTTTCTCTATAAAATTTTATTTGGCTATTCATTAATAATTTATATACCTATAAAACTTTTTAATGGTTTGTGGGAAAATGTATGAGGAAGTTGTAGACTTTGAAATAGTTTGGAGGTATGAATGAGTTAAATGTATCCTTTCTATGCCTTGTGTATATGTATAAAATCACACAACTTCAGGGCTGCATGGGGACTTTTGGAATCATTGTAGTGTTTGACCAGCCTTATTTTACATATGAGGAAACTGAGACCCAAAAGAGGTTAGGGTTGCCTGCAGCTTTGTGTTTTCGTCTCTCTGGTCTCTGCTACTAACTCCTGTGTGATGTTAGGCAAATCCTTAAATGATCCTGATCTCAGTTTTCTTGTGTGTAAAAACACTTTTGGATGAACCCCCAAAAGTCTTTCCATATGACAGTCTTTGTTTTTATCATTCTTTCACTTACATTTTCAAATCTTGTTTGGGTGAAATAATTGTATAAGGTGTAGATGAGGTGGGTAGTGGGTTCAGGAGTAAAAGCATGGTCCAGAGGTTCTGATTATAAGACATGGGAGTGAGAATCTGCTCCCTCTTTGGCTTTTAGATTTTCCTAATAGTTGATTTCTTATTTGGCTTCTTCAGGACATCAGATCACCTTTTGGTTCTCATAATCTAAGCTTGTACATTTACTTCATATTTGTCTGTGATTCCTCTTTAAGCAATATATTCTATTTTAATATAATAATATGTGTTTATTGTAAAAAAAAAAATTAAAAAGAAAAAACAAGAAAGAATTCATGAGCACGGGGTAGAAAATAAGTCATTTGTAATCCCAGTATCCAAAGATGATAAATTTAATAATTTGAGACACATTTTATTTTTTAGGATTTGATGAATTATCATGGGTGGTGAGAGAGAAGTATAAAGCGAAGATGCCCTTGGTTTGGGAAACCGGGTAGATAGTGGTCTCATTCAGTGAGGTAGAGATTTTGAAGCCTAGTAGATTTGTGTGGGAGGGCAATGTATTCAGGATAGAGTACAGTTAGTTTGAGGTGTCTTTAAGGTACCTAAATTGAAGTGCCAGTTAGTAAGTTGATTTATATAATTTAAGCTCTGGAAATAGAGTTCTAACTTGGGGGTTAGGATTGAGGAGTCATCAGCATATAGATGAGCACAGCTATGGTATCATACAGCAGCACCTATTGTAAATTGCTACACCCCGCCCCAACTCCACGGAGGGCAGTATATTGTGGACACTTGTGCTGTCTGGCCTGTATTCGTAGCTTGATTTGGAAAGAATCATGTTCTATGTTTATAACACAGTGACTGCATTATACAAATGGTTTCTGTTTTCCTGTGGAGATTTCTGTAAAGAGAATTTTTTAAAAGGTCCAAGCTTTAAACTTCAAAACTTCCTGAGCAGATCCAGCATTTAACTGCCCGCCCTTTTCCTTAGAACAACAGCTTCTGTCATCACCCCCAGTTGGACTGTTCTTCTAGCATCACAGTCGTCACCCTTGCTCACAGAAACTGAACAAAATCACCTCACGGGCAGCATGATCGGGTCCCTCGCATAGCTTTTCCTCTGGCCTCTGATCGGAGCAGGTCTCCCAAATGCAAATTCTGTTTCTTAATGAAGCTATGCCTGTGGAAAGTGCTCCACTGGATGGGTGTACCTGATTTTTAGAAAGAAGAAACAGAAAATGCTATTGGCATGCAGTGCCTTACTAAAAGAAAAGAGAAGTACCAAGACCATGGGCTAATTTCTTAATACCTATAAGGCTTAGTATTCCATCTGTAAATTGAGAATCATAATAGTATCTTCTTCTGAGAGATCACTTGACGATTAAATGAGTTAAGGTATATAAAGTGCTCAAAACGGTGCTTGGCATCAGAATATGATTCAGGATTTGTCTTTTAAGTCTTATATTGATTTTAAATGAACTTTAAATAACTTTATTCTTATGTAGAAGACTTAACCAGTGGATCATATGATGACACCCTAAATGCTGAACAAGTTCAGAAACTCCTTTACCTGCTTGAATCGACTGAGGATCCTGTCATTATCGAACGAGCTTTGGTCACTCTGGGTAACAATGCAGCCTTTTCGGCCAACCAAGTGAGTACCCTAGTCTCTAAACACGCTCCTCCCATTCTCACACACCGGCAGTAATTGTGACTCTCATAAGTTATGTAACCTCCCAGAGCCTCAAGTTTTTCATCTATAAATAGTGTGGTTATGGATATCTACAGAATAGTGTTTGTTTACTTCTGAAAAGCATAGCCTAGTATATCTGTGAGGTTGGTCACCAGCATCATGTTTGTAATAAGTGTATCTAATCAGCACTTAGTAGTATTGCATGGCCTTTTTAATTATTCACAACTCAGCAGGGTTGCAGTAGAGCAACAGAAGCATCTGGCATTTAAGTACGTGCTTTACATTGTACAAGGGCTGACAAGGATGGTTCTGAAGCAGGTGCTCCCTGGACCACACTCTGACAGCCACGGACCAATGTAAATGTAAATGGCTTCTACTTCCCCCCAACCTCCCGTGGAGAAAGAGTAAAACAGTTTTTGTCATTATTTTCAGCTAATGCCCTGTGTTAACCTTGGCATGAATGCAAAATTTTGAATTTATACTTCATTTCAGTCCATCTTTATCCATCATGTCAAGGTTAGCTCTAGAGATTTATAGGGAGATATAAGGAATATGTGTGTATTATGTACATCTCTGTTATAAGTGACAGACCTCAACTTAGGTTATTTTAAAATGAAAAGGGAAAATACTGAGCTCGGTTAACTTGGATGTCCAAGGATAGCTTTGGTTTGAGATACAAGTGTGACTAGAGATCAAGGTTACAGAAAGCATTATCAGACCTCTCTCTCTCTCTCACTGTCTTTTGACTGCTTGCCCCGACTTCTTTTTGTGTAATGATTTTTGTCTCTCTGGCCACAAAGAGGTTTTCTTCACAGGGATGGAATGAAAGCCACTGGCCTCTCAAGCTTTCTTGTTTGAGCCTCATGATCTAAAAGGTGGAGTTACTCTGCCAGTATCAAGTGCCAACCCTTTGGCTCGATTGTTGGGCTGGCCTGGGCCATGATTAGCGGGTCCTGGCTCACATGCAGGCAGAAACAGCAGGGAGGGTGTGAACACAGGTGACCAGCAGTCCCGCAGGAACTGTATGGGACAGAGGAGGTGCTGTGTCTCTCCCTGTAGAAAGAGGGCTGCCAGGCAGACAAAAATAACAGACGGTGACTAGCTTATTAGCATGCCTATATCGAGGGTATTTCTGATGCCATAGTTTTATATTCCTTTGAAACAAACTGTAGTCAGAGTGGGTGAGAAGCCACTGGTGAACACGTACTTTGTTGGGTAATAGGAGTTGCTGTCCCTTGTCATCAGATACGGTGCTTTCATCTGCTTTTATGGTACAGTTTTGTGTTTTTTTTTAAGACTGTCTCCTAGTAACCACAGGTCCTTAGGAAGAACCTGAAATTGCAGAGGGAAAGCTTCTTTATCTCTTTTCTTGATAGAACAGCATGTTTTGACCTGACAGGAGTCATTTTCAGCTTATTTTTCTTGTAGGAAATGAAGCATTATGCCTCTTTCAATGTTGAGATGAAGGCACATAATATTTAGTGTTGCAGTTGGCTGTGAGAAATCCCCAGCTTATTTTTCCTTTGAAAATTTGGGCATCGTTTCCAAACTTTGTGGAACTTCAGTTCTTCAGGATGTTAATAAGTTCCTCAACTCCCACAATTGAAAAACGATCTTCTTTTTGGATAAACTTTATAGAAGTACAACATACAATACTCCGCTCTTGGAGATTCCAGTCACATGACCATAGGATTGCATCACAGTGAAGAGACATGTTTACTCTTGTTATAACCAGAGTTTCTCAAACTTACTTATCTATGAAACCTACTTTTTTAAATGAGACTTTTGGTTGCACTTGGTCTTCGTTGCTGCACGCGGGTTTTCTCTATTTGCTGTGAACACGGGCTTTTCATTGCAGTGGCTCCTCTTGTTGAGGAGCACAGGCTCTAGGCGCGCGGACGTCAGGAGTTGCAGCATGTGGGCCCAGGAGTTGTGGCATGCGGCTGTAGTTGCTCCATGGCATGTGAATCTTCCCGACCAGGGACTGAGCCTGTGTCCCCCGCATTGGCAGGTGGTCTCTTAACCACTGTACCACCAGCGAAGTCCCAAATCTCCTTTGTAAAAACGGAACATCTGTTTACATCTTGAGGGATTAGTATTCCAAAGTATTCATTTCAGCAAAACACTGGTTTTGTTCTAAATCTTAATGCATTTCCAAACTGCTCTGTAAGAGAGAGATAACTTATTTCAAAGTAAAATTATTTTGTTTGTAAATTACTTTGAGATCACTGTAGTAGCTCTACAAATCTTCATTGTATATCTCCATGCTATAGTTTAAATATTACATATATTAATAATTTATTTTCAGTTACTTTCTTAAGCTGTAGAGTTATGGGTAGTAAACTTTTTAAAAAAATAGGAATTAGAGGTTGTATATGGGAACATTATTTCTAAAGAGTCATTAATTTTTATTTGTATTTGTAGATGCAAAGAATGTAATAAAGGGGAGGTTGCATATTGAAGTCATGGTTCTGTTTTTTCCTCCTAGATCGTTATTCGTGAATTGGGTGGTATTCCAATCGTTGGAAGCAAAATTAACAATCCCAATCAGAGTATTAAAGAAAAAGCTTTAAATGCACTGAATAACCTGAGTGTGAATGTTGAAAATCAAATCAAGATAAAGGTAAGTTACCTTAAACTACAAAAGGTAAGATTTTCTAATAAATGAGAGAGGACAAAAAGGTAAGTAATGAAATTTTAGTAGACCATACTTTATAGCTTTTAGCCAAGAATTTATTATTGTATTTATTATTATAAAGCCAGATTTATTATTTCTGGCTTTATTGAGATATAATCAACATAAATACTGTATAAGTTTAAGGTATAAAACATGATTTGATACATGTATATATTGCAAAATGATTACCACTACTGCATAGCGTTGGGCTTGCAGGTGGTGCTGGCGGTGAACAGCCTGCCTGCCAGTGCAGCTAGACATAACAAATGCGGGTTCAGTCCCTAGGTTGGAAAGATTCCCTGGAGGATGGCACGGCAACCCGCTTTAGTATTCTTTCCTGGAGAAGCCCATTGACAGAGGAACCTGGTGGTCTGTGGTCCATAGAGTCACAAGAGCTGGACATGACCGAAGCAACTTAGCATGCATGCACTATAGCAGTAGCTCATAATTACCTGTGTGTGCGCGTGTGGTGAGAACATTGGAGATCTACTCTTAGCATGCAAGTATCCAATATAGTATTGTGAAGTATAGTTATCTTGCTATACGTTGGACCCCAGAACGTATTCATTTTATAACTTTTAAGTTTATATACTTAGATCAGAATCTCCCCATTTCCTTCACCTGAAGCATGCTACTCTCTGTTTCTAGGAGTTTGACTTTTTCATATTCCACATATAAGATTTTTGTCTTTTCTGACTTATTTCACTTAGCATAATGCCCTCAGTCCATCCGTTTTTCACAAATAGCAGAATTTCCTTCTTTTTTTATAGTGAACAGTATTCCATTGTATATATAGATTACATTTCCTTATCCATTTGTCCGTAAGTTGACATTTAGGTTATTTCTGTGTCTTGGCTATTGTGACTCGTGCTGCAGTGAACATGGTGGCACAGATACTGCTTTGAGAGAGTGATTTTGTTTCCTCTGGATCCATGCCCAAAAGTGGGATGCTGGACCATATGACAGTTCTATTCTTAATTTTTTGAAGATTATCCATACTGGTTTCCATAGTGGCCGCACTAACCACCAGCAGTACGCAAGGATTCCTTTTTCTCTTCTTGCCAATACTTGTTACTTCTTGACTTTTTGATAATAACCATTCTAATAAGTGTGAGGTGGTATTTCACTGTGGTTTTGATTTGCATTTCCCTAATGATTAATGATGTTGACCATCTTTTCGTAAACCTATGACCATTTGTATGTCTTTGGGAAAATGTCTCTTCAGGTCTTCTGCTCATTTTTTATGCAGAATAAGAGGAGGAAGGCACCGGAACCAGCCAGTAAGAAGTGCAGTGGACTTTTGAATTTGACGTTCAGTTTAATCCAAGTGTGAAAAAGGAACCGGGCCAAAGTCAGATAATATCAGCAGAAAGACACAATAAGTTAGGAAATAACGTTAATTCAACTTTTATTGAGCTCGTGCTCTGTGTTGCAGAGTTTAGAAATGAACATGATTAACTCTTGTAAGAAAGCTAGAAAGAGAGATAGAGCATGTCCAAAAAGATTTGTAATTCAAGGCAGAACATGATGAAATACTTTAAGGAAAAATACAAGTAAAATATTGTTGAATACACAGAAAGGAGAGTTTTCATTCAGAAGTTTCTGTAAAAGGTAGGGCCCGAGCTGGCTCATAAAACCGTCCAAGATTTCTACAGCCAGAGTTGAGGAAGAGAAAGGAGCAAGGTGAGGTAAGCAAACTCCAGGAATAACTGAGGTGGCCTGTTTGGTAATCTTGTTGCCAGAACTGAAGTGAAGAAAAGATTCAGAGCCAATAAGGATGTAAACCCTCAGCACATTTTAGGAATTGCTTGGAAAGACAGGAGCATCCTATGAAAATATATGATTTATAATAAGCTAAGGAAGTGCCATATTTTTAAAAGGATGGATGCATAATGAAATTGTAACCCAGGACAGATTGATTTGTAAATATCATTTGGATTTTGAAACCAGATTAAAAATCTAATCTGTTTTACTTACGCAATTTGCTTCACTGCCATCATTTTCGTTTCTGTGGTAACATGAATACATTTGGAAATTTTTAAAGTTAGTACTGGACAGTTGGTAATTCCTTACCATTTTATATTAGGGAATTTTTCTTACCAATTAGAACTTTGATGAAGTTCAGACTTAGGTGTTTACCTATTACTTGTGAGACATAATTTTTTCAAGCTGGAAGGCTCATGGCCAGACATAGAAAATAGAGTTTCAGGAAATTCTCTGTCCCCCTAGGTTTAGCCTAGATCTATCATGTGTGACATGGGCATACGACCGGCATTGCATTACTTTCAGCCAGTGGTGGTTTACAATATTATAAAGGAGTAATTCATCTACATATACATCATAAACAACAACCTTGGACCAAATAGAGTTTGCCTCTGCTTACTCATAAAAGAAAGAGCTCTGAAGGAAAGCTCTATTTAGTGTCCCTCTCTAGTTCTTTACTTCTAACATGATGTGCCCCTAGATCCTACAGTTCAGATACGGACTGTGGTACAAAATGTCCCCACAGATCTTCCCCCTTATCCTGCCATGCCCAGACACAGAAAGGTAGACAGAATTGGGAGGCCCCCCACTGGTGTTGAGAGCGTGGTCTCTGCATCTGGACATTGCTCCACCATCTGGGCAGAGAATCCAAGCTACTTCAAGGGTTTACAGTCCCCATCTATAAAATGACCATAATACCACTGTCTCATTAGTTGTCTTAGGGCTGAAGTGAGTATATCTGTAAAATGCTCAGTGCCTGCTATTAATTAAGGAACTTAAAAAAAAGTTACCCAAGTTTGAGATCTTGATAGAAATGCCATCTTTCTTAAAGAGTCATTCTCATCCTAAACAATCACCTGATTCCACTGTGCAAGAGTTACGGTTTAATAGGAAAGTTTTGGAGATTCTAAGAAGACCCCCTTTTTCCCACCGCCAGGTATACGTCAGTCAAGTCTGTGAGGATGTCATCGCTGGCCCCCTGAACTCCGCTGTGCAACTGGCTGGACTGAGGTTGTTAACAAACATGACAGTGACCAATGACCACCAGGACATGCTTAGCAGTTATATTACAGACCTGTTCCATGTGTTGGTCACAGGAAACGGAAGCACCAAGGTATGAAGGAAATGGTGATTGTTTGCAGTTCAAACAGCTATTGCATCCATGTTATTAAGATCAAAATTCATTTTACAAGTCACATTTTTGATGTTCCTTAAAAAAAGAGAAAATTTAAAATTTATTATTCAAAACCTTTCATGGGCCCAAGAAAGTATATTATTTTTATATCCTAACACTGAATTTCAAAATTAACTTATGAAAATGGTCTATTTTTTCTCTTATCAAAAGAATGATATTCATTTGGTTTTATGAAAATCAGTTTCCTCTTTACAGAAGGAGCTAGTGTTGACTGCACCAGATTCAAGACTGTTGTGATCAAAGGAGACTTTGAGCGACAGTGCTGGCAATCCCAACCTCCTGATTATCCCTCCCACTTACCATTCCCCTTTGGGCACCAGAAGTTTGTTTTCTAAGTCTGTGGGTCTGTTTCTATTTGGAACATGTAGTGTATTTGTATAAATGCTAGTTGCCATCTCTCAGTGATGGACACTGTGTTTCTCTATCTGATGTACTTCTCTTAGTATGATCATCTCCAGGTCCGTCCCTGTTGCTGCAATTGACATTCATTCTTTTTTTATGGCTGAGTAATAGTTCGTTGTATATATTTACCACATCTTTTTTATCCACCTGTCAGTGGACATTTTGGTTGCTTGCACATCCTGACTATTGTAAATACAGCTGCAGCGAAGGTTAGGGTACATGTCTGTCTTCAAGTTATGGTTTTCTCTGGATATATGCCCATGAGTGGGGTTGTGTGATCATTTGGTAGCTTTTTTTTTAGTTACTTAAGGAACCTGCATACTGTTCTCCATAATGGCTGTTACCAATTTAAATTCCAGTAACAGCCTGAGAGGGTTCCCTTTGCTTAATGTGCTACCCAGCATGTATTCACTGTAGACTTGTTGATAATGGTCATTCTGGCTGGTGCAAGGTAATACCTAGTAGTTTAGATTTGCATTTCAATACTAATAAGTGATGTTGAGCATCTTTTCATGTGCTTTTCTCTTTAAAACAGTGTGTAAAATTTACCTCTTTGCATTGGCTTCTTGAAAGTCTGCCCTTTTATGATTTCTCCTTCAATTACCACACCAACATTTGTTCAGGGCATATATCATTTATAGCCCTAAAGGCCTTGGGAATATAATGTGCCTGTAAGCATCAGTTTTCAAGCTATAGGTATGGGAAATGACCACAACATGTCAGAAATTCTTCATGCTCAACTCCATATACTGGGGCAGCAAAGCTTTCCTGAAAAACATCTTCCACAGTTATAAACAAGAGAGGCATGTGCCAGGAAAACGACCAAGCCCTTGTGTCTCTTTAATTTTCTCTGTTACCCTTCATCACCCAGATAAAGCCCAGCCTCCACAAGAGCTCTGTGGAGGGCACTGTCTTCCGCTAAATGGGCGGATCCTAAGGAGGAATGCTGGAGGTGGAAACCCGACCACCAGGAGTCTCAGAGAACAGATCATCAAAAGCCCTACCAGCCCAGAGGGTTCACCGTGCTTTGGGTGCAGTATGTTTGGTTTAGCTGTGGGAGGTCTGACCCAGCTCTGGACACTGTGGTTCCACCCAGAGGGGACCAGGCACTACAGGTCCAAGGGGAGCTCATTTGCTGGCACCTCGTTTCCAGCTCCATCAGTCCCTTAACAGTCCACATTTGGGGACCAAGGCTGCTGAGGCTTCAGGAATGTCAGCCAGCCTAGGAACCTGAAGCCAGAGAGGAATGTAGTAGGCATTCTTTTTTTTTCCTTTAATTTTTAGATTCTGTTGGATTGTCGTTGATCGGCACTGCTGTGTCTAAGTGTTCAGTAGCTTGACCCAGTTATGTGTAGACATACCTGTGCGTTTTGGGGTTACTTTCCCACGTAGGCTATTAGTGTGTCAAGTCGAAGTGCCTGTGCTATCGGGTAGGTCCTTGTTGATTGCCTGTTTCACTTCTGCTAGTGGGTATGTGTTAATTCTAGCGTCATAATGGATCCCTGCCTTCTGCCTTTCTCCTTTGGTTAGAATAAGTTTGTTTTCTAAATCTGTAATTGTGTTTCTGTTTGGAAAATGTACTTCATTGCTTTCAGTTTTTAGATTCCACCAATTAGTCACATCATAGTCTATTTGTCTTTCTGTCTATGACTTACTTCATATGATCATTTCCAAGTCCATTTACGTTCCTCCAGATGCCGTTTCTTCCTTCTGTTTTCTGGCTGAGTAATATTCCCTTCCATAAAATATACCACATCTTCTTGATCCATCTGTCTATGGATATTTTAATTACTTACATATCCAAGCTACTGGTCAGAGTGTGTGTTTCTATTCCAAGTATGGATTTCTCTGGATGTAGGGGAAGGAGTGGGATTTCTAGTTGATATAATAGCTTTATTTGACTTTCTGAAGGAACCGCCATCATCTCCATAGTGGCGGTTACCACTTTAAAGTCCAGGCAACAGCTTAGCAGGATTCCATTTTCTCTAATTTTTTTCCACTAGTTTATGTTTTTAGATTTTTAATGATGGCCATTCTTTGTGCAGCCAAGTGAAACCTCATTGTGCTGTGATAAATTTCACTACTTTAACCAACATTTAGCATCTTTCCTTGTGCTGCTTTTCTTAAATCACTGTGAATGAAGTTTACTTCTACAAGGTGGCTTTCTGAAATGCTGACTTTTAGTGAATTCTCTTTCAGTTACATACCCTAGGACGTTTGTCCAGGGCAAGTGTCTTTCAAAATGTGAGAGGCATTTTGAAAGTGAAGTGCCCTTAGGCAGTGGTTTTCCCATTGTAGTTTCAATAAGCAACCACAAGGAGGCAGGATTTCCTGAGGCTCCACAGGGCTTGCTAGGATAAACAGAGCCTTGGTGAAAGTGCTGCTTCTGACTTATAAATGAGAGCCCCATGTGCCAGAACAGCCAAGGCCTGGTGCCCCATTACATCCTCCACCTCCATCCTCACCCCATTGGAGACATCCCAAGCATGCAAAAGCTTGCTGGTATGCTGTGGTCCAAAGTTGGGGTAACCCTAAGGAAGGAGGGTGGAGGTGGGAACCCCAGCAGCAGGAGACCTGCAGAGCAGGTGCCTCCTTCACAGGTTTGGGTCTCGAGGGTCCACCATCCCACCATCCTTGAGTGCACTTGCCTAGGTTTAGCTGTGAGTGGTCCTGCCTTGCTCCTGACCTTGTCATCCTGTTCACCGGGGACCGGGCACTACAAGCCTAAGGGTCCTGTAAATGTCATTTGCTGGCACATGCTTCAGCAGCTCCCTCAGCCCTGTGATAGTCCAAACTTGGGAACCAAGGCAGCTCAGGCTCCAGAAATGTGAAACAGCCTGGGCTCTTGAAGCTTGAGGGGAATGGAGTAGGCATTTCATTTTCTTTTTAAATTACTTTTTAGGTCATATTGGAGTATAGTTGATATACATGTGGTGTTTGTGCGAAGTGTAGAACTGGATGATTGAGTTTAATGTAGATAGGCATGTACTCATTTTCAGATACTTTTTTCATGTAAGTTATTACTGTGTTGACTCTAGCTCCCTGTGCTTTACAGTAGGTCCTTGTTGATTATCTGTTTTATTTGTATGAGTGGGTATGTGTTTATTTGAGACTCCAATACATCCTTGCTTCAGTCTGTCTTTTTCATTTAGGATTAGTTTGTTTTCTAAATCTGTGTGTTTCTGTTTATACTGGAATGTAGTTGATTTCGGAGAAGGCAATGGCACCCCACTCCAGTACTTTTGCCTGGAGAATCCCATGGATAGAGGAACCTGGTAGGCTGCAGTCCATGGGGTCGCTAAGAGTCAGACACGACTGAGCGACTTCACTCTCACTTTTCACTTTCATGCATTGGAGAAGGAAATGGCACCCCACTCCAGTGTAGTTGATTTACGTTGTGATGTTTGTTTGAAGTGTACAGCTGGATGGTTGAAGTTATTCTTTTAACATATATATTTTATTGAAGTGTAGTTGACTTACAGCTATATAGTTTCAGGGGTACCACAAGGTGATTCAGTTATACATGTGCATATATTATTTTTCAGATTATTTTCCAATCTAGTTTATTATAAGATACTGACTATAGTTCTAAGTGTTATATCTTTGTAAACCTTTGTTGCGTATCTTTTTAACTAGAAATCTAGCATTTTATTCTTCCTAAATGAAATAAATGGAATCAAAATGTCATACATTTTTTAGTTTGGCAAAATTCCACAAGTTTTCTAAAATATATATGTTATACATACTACTTATATATATATAAAATACAAAAGCTTTTCTGCCACACTTGATAAAGGCTTGAGAAAGAACATCCCAAAAAAAGGGATGGAAAAATTGGAAAATATAGACTAAATGAAATAGCACTGAATATGAAATAGTAAAAGTAAGATAAACTAGATAAAAGTAAAAGATCATCATATAGTCGAGTTGATTTTAGGCGTGGCTGCTCATTAGAAACATATTTGGAGCTTTGGAGGAAAAAAACAATACCTGGACGTTTATATTTTTCAAAAAATTTCAAGGTAATTCTGATACACATCTCGATTTAAAAAGTGATGAGAGGTTTTTCATTAATTGGCAATTTTGATGATACAGGGATGGGGGCACTGGCAGCAGCAGTCCTGCAAGGTCTCCCTTGGTGTAAGCCTTCTCGGATGTCATCATTAACCCTACCATAGACCTGTAGACCCAGGGCTGGGTCATTTCAGGCTAAACAACCCCACCTATCATCAGATAACTGGATTAAAGCTTTAATGAGCAAGGCCCTGCCCACCAGACCAAGACCTATTTTTTTCCAACCATCGGTGCCTCCCCATTTGATGCAAGGAGATCAAACCAGTCAATCCTAAAGGGAATCAGTCCTGAATATTCAGTGGAGGGACTGACGCTGAAGCGCCAATCCTGTGGCCACCTAATGCGAAGAACTGACTCATTAGAAAAGACCCTGTTGCTGGGGAAGAGTGAAGGCAGGAGGACAAGGGAATGACAGAGGATGAGATGGTTGGATGGCAGCACTGACTCAATGAACATGAGTTTGAGCAAATTCCAGGAGTTGGTGATGGGCAGGGAAGCCTGGCGTGCTGCAGTCCATGAGGTCACAAAGAGTTAGACATGACTGAGTGACTTAACTGAACTGTCCCTCCCATCGAGAAGCTTACATAAACCTCTTAGCCTCCTCCTTAGAGGGCAGAAGAAAGAAGAACCATAATCCCATAGCTAGAACTAAAGCCACATTATAGAAAGCTAATCAGGATGAAAAACCAGAGTTATGTCCCAGATGAAGGGACAAGGTAAAACCCCAGAAAAACAAGTAAATTAAGTGGAGATAGGCAACCTTCCAGCAAAATAATTCAGAATAATGATACTGATGGTGATCCAGGATCTCAGGAAAACTGGAGAATTTACAAGAAATATTTATCAACGACCCAGAAGAACTAAAGTACAAGCAAAAAGAGATGGATATAAACTAGAAGGCATCAACAGCAGAATAACTAAGGTAGACGAACAGATCAATGACCTGAAGTACAGAATGGTGGAAATCACTGCCACAGAACAGAATATAGAAAATAGAATAAAAAAAGAAATGAAGACAGCCTAAGGGAACTATGGGACAACATTCACATTATACAGGTCCCAGAAGGAGAAGAGAGAGAGAAAGGACCTGAAAAAATATTTGAAGAGATGATAGTTGAACAGAGATCATTCTGTCATTTTTGAGATTGCATCCAAGTACTGCATTTCCGACTCTTTTGTTGACTATAATGGCTACTCCATTTCTTCTAAGGGATCCTTGCCCACAGTAGTAGATATAATGGTCATCTAAGTTAAATTCACCCATTCCCACAAAATTTGGAAAACTCAGCAGTGGCCACAGGACTGGAAAAGGTCAGTTTTCATTCCAATCCCAAAGAAAGGCAATGCCAAAGAATGCTCAAACTACTGCACAATTGCACTCATCTCACACTCTAGCAAAGTAATGCTTAAAATTCTCCAAGCCAGGCTTCAGCAATACGTGAACTGTGAACTTCCAGATGTTCAAGCTGGATTTAGAAAAGGCAGAGGAACCAGAGATCAAATTGCCAACATCTGTCGGATCATCAAAAAAGTGAGAGAGTTCCAAAAAAAATCTGCTTCTTCTTTATTCACTATGCCAAAGCCTTTGACTGTGTGGATCACGATAAACTGTGGAAAATTCTTCAAGAGATGGGAATACCAGACCACCTGACCTGCCTCCTGAGAAATCTGTATGCAGGTCAAGAAGCAACAGTTAGAACTGGACATAGAAAAACAGACTGGTTCCAAATTGGGAAAGGAGTACGTCAAGGCTGTATATTGTAACCCTGTTATTTAACTTATATGCAGAGTACATCATGAGAAATGCTGGGCTGGATGAAACACAAACTGAGTCAAGATTGCCAGGAGAAATCAATAACCTCAGATATGCAGATAACACCATACTTATGGCAGAAAGCAAAGAAGAACTAAAGAGCCTCTTGATGAAAGTGAAAGAGGAGAGTGAAAAAGTTGGCTTGAAACTCAGCATCCAGAAAACTAAGATCGTGGCACTGGTCCCATCACTTCATGGCAAATAGATGGGGAAACAATGGAAACAGTGACTGACTTTATTTTTTTGAGCTCCAAAATCAATGCAGATGGTTACTGCAGCCATGAAATTAAGACACTTGCTCCTTGGCAGAAAAGTTATGACCAACCTAGTTCGGTTCATTTCAGTCACTCAGTCATGTCTAACTCTTTGCAACCCCATGAACCGCAGCACTGCAGGCCTCCCTATCCATCACCAACTGCTGGAGTTTACCCAAACTCATGTCCATTGAGCGGGTGATGCCATCCAACCATCTCATCCTTTGTTGTCCCCTTCTCCTCCCGCCGTCAATCTTTCCCAGCATCAGGGTCTTTTCAAAAGACCAACCTAGACAGCATATTAGAAAGCAGAGACATTACTTTGCCGACTAAGGTCCATGTAGTCAAAGCTATGGTTTTTCCAGTAGTCATGTATGGATGTGAGAGTTGGAGTATAAGGAAAGCTGAGCGCTGAATAATTGATGCTTTTGAACTGTGGTACTGGAGAAGGATATCAGCCCTGGGATTTCTTTGGAAGGAATGATGCTAAAGCTGAAACTCCAGTACTTTGGCCACCTCATTCGAAGAGTTGACTCATTGGAAAAGACTGATGCTGGGAGGGATTGGGGGCAGGAGGAGAAGGGGACGGACGACAGAGGGTGAGATGGCTGGATGGCATCACTGACTCGATGGACGTGAGTCTGGGTGAACTCCGGGAGTTGGTGATGGACAGGGAGGCCTGGCGTGCTGCGATTCATGGGGTTGCAAAGAGTTGGACACAACTGAGCGACTGAACTGAACTGAACTGAACTGGAGAAGACTCTTGAGAGTCCCTTGGACTGCAAGGGGATCCAACCAGTCAATCCTAAAAGAAACCAGTCCTGAATATTCATTGGAAGAACTGATGCTGAAGCTGAAACTCTAATACTTTGGCCACCTGATGCGAAGAACTGACTCATTGGAAAAGACCCTGATGCTGGGAAAGATTGAAGGCAGGAGGAAAAGGGGATGACAGAGGATGAGATAGTTGGATGGCATCACCAAGTCAATGGGAATGAGTTTGAGTAAACTCTGGAAGTTGGTGATGCTCAGGGAAGCCTGGTGTGCTGCAGTGCATGGGGTCACAAAGAGTCGGACACGACTGAGCGACTAAACTGACTGCCCAAACTCAGAGAATGGACTTGGAGACCGGAGGTGCGCCAGAAAGCCAGGCTTTAATGACAGTCTTGCAAGATTGGGTGTCTGGTAGGCAGGCACACCCCTGGCAGTTACAGGAAGCATTTTTACATTCTAGCATGCAAGTCCCTTCCCCAGTTCCTCATTGGCTGAGTACTGCAGGGTGAACAATCTTCCCAAATGTCTCCTAGGTTCATCCACTTCCTTTTTATGGGCTGGCCCTCCTTTAACATCTTGTTTTCCCCTTTCCTGTGCACTTGTTCTTATATTTTGAATTCACCAATAGAATGAGCCTACTTGAAAACCCTAAGCATTCTGCTCTCTCTTTGTTTACCTAGATTTTCCCGCTTTGTAAGCCTTGGGACTGTTAAATCAGCAAGCTATCACTCAGAGCTAGCTATCCTTGAAAATGGACCACTTTAAGTTGTTATTTCTTATATTCACTCTGCTTACTGGAGTCAGCAGAGCCCTGGTGAAAGTCCTCCTGGCTTATAAATGAGAGCCCAGTGTGCGGGAACAAAGAACCAAGGCCACGCATCCCATTACTTCTTACCCCTATCATTCACCCCACTGGAGAAATTCCAAACCCTGCGAAAGCTCTGCTACGGGTGCTGTGGTCCTTCTGACTTTGGGGCGACTCTAAGGAAGGAGGCCAGAGGTTGGAACCCTGACACCAGGAGACCTGAGTACCAGGTGATTCCCTCTCAGGTCTTCGGGACTCCAGGGTCCCCCATCCCACCATCCTTGAAGTGCACTTGCCTTGGTTTAGCTGTCCTACCTGGTTCCAGACATTACACCCAGTCCGCAGTGGAGCAGGCACTGCACGTCCCAGAGGGACCATTTACTGGCACATTGTTCACAGCTCCCGCAGCCCCGTGATAGTCTAGACTTGGGAACCAGGGCTGCTCAGGCTCCAGGAATGTGATCCAGCCCAGGACCCCAAAGCTTGAGAGGGGAGTGTCCTAGGCATTCCACTTTTGTAAAATGGATTTTTAGGCAGTATCGTGCATGTATACTGTTGTGTTTAACTGTACGTTGAATTGTATGTAGACATACCTGTATTCATTGTCAAGTACTTTTTTCATGTAGGTTATTACTGTGTTGTGTCTAGGTTCCTGTGCTATACAATAGATCCTTGTTGATTATCTGTTTCATTTCTGTTCGTGTGTATGTTTCAGCTCCATCCTCCAATGCATCCCTGGCTTCTACCTTTCCTTTTTGGTTAGAATAAGTTTGTTTCCTATATCTGTGTGTTTCATTTGTGAAACATACTTCATTTCTTTCCATTTTTAGTTTCTACCTATCGATCACATCATAGAGCGTTTGTCCTTCTATGAGTTACATCACTTCATATGATTATCTCCATTTCTGTTGCTACGAATGACATTACTGCATCCTGTTTTCTGGCTTAGTAGAATTCTCTTCCATATATGTACCACATCTCTATCCATCTGTCCATGGACATTTTAATTACTTGCATCTCCAGACGACTGTAAATAGTACTGCAATGAACGTCAGCGTGTATGTGTCTATCCCGAGGATGATGTTCTCTGGACATCGATCCAGGAGTGAGATTTCCAGATTGTGCGATAACTGTGTTTTTAGCTTCTTTTGGAACTTCCATCCTGTTCTCCATGGTGGTTCTTACCAATTGGCAATCCCAGGAACAACAAGGGATTTGGTAGTTCAAATCCCATTTTCACATTTGGTCAACAGTTTCTTTTTCTAGACTTTTTCATGATGGCCATTCTGTTTCCTAGTAATAGCTCGTTGTCACTGTGAATTGAATTTCTCTACTTATAATCAACAATCTGGGTGTCGGGGTTCATAGGACAGGGGCCTGGGATCAAAGGGGATATGTTCACAGTAAGCTCTCATGTACACAGGGGAGCCAGCTGGAGAAGCCAGATTCTGGAAGGGTCAGGTATTGAGAAAAAGATAAATGTTTTTGTTTTTTTCTTTTCCCTCATACAGGTTATTACAATTTGTTCAGTAGAGTTCCCTATTCTATGCAGTAGGTACTTTTTCCTTATCCACTTGATATATATTACTGTGTATATTAACATTTTCCTCCTAAACTCTTAATTTATCCCTTCCTTCTAACTTTGTTTTGGTAAGCATAGTTTGGTTTTCTCCGTTGATGAGTCTGCTGCTGTTGTGTAAATTAGTTCACTGGTGTCAATGTATCAATGCATTTGTACATGACATCCCACGATATTTGTCATTTTCTCTCTGACTTACTCACTTCATAGGATGATTTCTCAGTCCATCCATGCTGCCGCCAGTATCGTTATTTCACTCTGTGTCATGACTGAGTAGTATTCTGATGTGTAGATGTACCACTTGGTCTTCATTTTTCTGTCAGTGGACATTTTTGTGGGTCCTATTATAAATAGTGCTTCCCTGAAAATTGGGGCACATATGTCATTTTGAATGATGATTTTCTTTATGTTTAGTGTTTCAAGGAATCTCTATACTGTTTTCCATAGTGGCTTCACCATTTACATCCCCACCAAGATTGAAGGAGGATTCTCTCTTCCGTACATTCTTTGCAGTATTTATTCTTTGTAGCCTTTTTTGATGATGGCCATTGTGACCAGTGTGAGGTGATACCTCATTGTAGGTTTGATTGGCATTGATTCAGTAATTATTGATGTGGAGTATCTTTCCATGTGCTTTTATTTTTGTACACCTTGTGAGTAGAATTTACCTCTTAAAACTGGATTCTTGAAAGTTGACCTTCCTTTTGAATTATTTTTCGATGATTTGTTGTTATTTATTGTTCAGTCGCTAAGTCGTGTCCGACTCTTTGTGACCCCATGAACTGCAGCACGCCAGGCTTCCCTGTCCTTCACTGTCTCCTGGAGTTTGGTCAAACTCATGTCCCTAGAGTCAGTGATGCCATCCAACCATCTCATCCTCTGTCTCCCCCTCTCCTTTTGCCCTCTGTCTTTCCCAGCATCAGGGTCTTTTCCAGTGAGTCAGTTCTTCACATCAGGTAACCACAGTATTGGAACTTCAGCTTCAGCACCAGTCCTTCCAACGAATATTCAAGGTTGATTTCCTTTAGGATTGACTGGTTTGATCTCCTTGCAGTCCAAGGGACTCTCAACCGTCTTCTCCAGCACCACAGTTCAAAAGCATCATTTCTTCAGCGCTCAGCTTTCTTTATGGTCCAACTCTCACATCGATACATGACTACTGGAAAAACCATAGCCTTTATATATGGACCTTTGTTGGCAAAGTTATATCTCTTCTTTTTTACACTAAGTTTGTTATAGCTATTCTTCCAAAGAGCAGGTGGTGTCTTTTAATTTTGTGGCTGCAGTCACTGTCCGCAAGAAAATAAAGTCTATCACGGTTTCTACATTTTCCTCATCTGTTTGCCATGAAGTGATGAAACAAGATGCCATGATCTTTGTTTTTTGAATGTTGAATTTTAAGCCAGCTTTTTTATGCTCCTCTTTCACCTTCATCAAGAGGCTCTTGAGTTCCTCTTCACTTTCTGCCACTAAAGTGGTATCATCTGCGTATCTGAGGTTGTTGATATTTCTCCCTGCAATCTTGATTGTAGCTTGTGTTTTCAGTGATTATCTCAGGACATTTCTTGAGGGCAGGTGTCATTTACAGCCCTGTCAGATTTGTGACTGTTAAGAGCCCTTGAGTACCTGTTTTAAGGTGTATATATTGATCTGAACCAGCTAATTACTGCCTGACCCCCCACACCTTTCCTTTTTGGTAACCCTAAGTCTCTTTTTAAATCTGTGAGGCTGTTTCTCTTTTGTAAAGAAGTTTATTTGTATCCATGTTTAGATTCCACCAGAAGTGATATCCTGTGATACTTGTCTTTCCCTGTCTCACTTCTTCACTTAGTGTGATCATCTCTAGTTTCTTTCCTGTGACTGGAAATGGCATTGTTTTATTCTTTATGTCTGAGTAACTGCCTTGTGCATATGCACCCCATCTTCTGTATCCATTCATTTGTTCTTCTACACTTTCATTGCTTCCCTGTCTTGGCTGTTGTGCCTAGTGCTGCCACGTTATTTGGGGTGCAGGTGTCTTAAAGTTTTGGATTTCTCTGGGTCTGCATGTGTGGGATTGCTGGGCCACTTGGTACTTATTCTTTATATTTTCTTACTCATGTGGCTGTGCAGAGTGTCGGTTGTGGCATGTGGGACTGTTAGTTGCAGCATGGGGGAAGAAGGCCCAGGGAAGAAACCCAGGCCTTCTGCACCGGGAGCGCAGAGTCTTACCCACTGGACCACCAGGGAAGTCCCGCTCGGTACTTCTGTGTTTAGTCTTCTAAGAACCTCCGTACTATTCTCTCTAGTGGCTGCACCAATTTATATTCCCACCCACACTGTAGAAGCAGTCCCTTCTCCACACCCTCTGCAGACTTTATTGTTGTAGGTTTTTTGAGATGGCCATTCTGATTGATGTGAGGTGATAACTTCATTGTACATTTGATTTGCCTTTCTCTAGGAACTAGTGATGCTGAGCATCTTTTCATGTGCTTTATGGAGCCATCTCTATAACTTTGGAAAAATGTGCATTTAGATCTTTGGCCGATTTTTTATTGGATAGTTTGTTTTTTTGATATTTTGCTGTGAGTGGCTAGTATGTGTTGGAGATTAATTCCCTGTGGGTATCTTCATTTGCAAGAATTTTTTTTTTTCCCATTCTGAGGGTTGGCTTATTCTTTCACTGATGGTTTCCTTTGCTGTGCAAATGCTTTTATTTATTTTTTTAATTTAATTTTTATTTTCATTTATTTTTATTATTATTTTTTTTCACTTTACAATATTGTATTGGCAAATGCTTTTAATGTTTACTAGGTCCCATTTGTTTATTTGTGTTTTATTTTTCATGATTCTAAAAGGTGGATCAAAAAAGAACTTGCTGCATTTTATGTCAAAGCATGTTCTGCTTTTTCCCTCAAAAGTTTCATAGTCTCTCTCCTTCGGTCTTTTTGGAGTTTATTTTTGTGTACGGGGTTCGGGAGTATTCTAATTTCATTCTCATTTTCCTTGCTAAGGAGCCTGTACGCTGTCCTCCACAGTGGCCGTTCCCAGCTTCCATTCCCAGTATCAGCCTAGGAGGGTTCCCTTTTCTCCCACCTTCTCCAGTACTTACTGTTTGTAGAGTTTCTGCTTGTGGCTGTTCTGTCCAGTATGAGGTGAATACCTCAAACCTCGTTGAAGTTTTGGTTTGCATTTCTCTCATATTTAGTGATGCTGACATCTTTTCTTGTGATACCTTTAAACAGTGAGTTAAACTTGCTTATTCAAATTGGCTTTTTGAACATCTGCCCTGTTATGAATATTTTCCCAGTTACCTCCCTTCCGACATTTCTTGAAGGAAGACTTTTTTACTTACAGCCCAGCAGGCATTGTGAATATTAAGTGCCCATCAACAGTGTTGTTGTTATGGGAAATGGCCACAAGGTGGCAGCATGTCTTTATGCCCAACTCTGGTTACTGGGGAAACCAGAGCCTTAGGGGAAGGTCCTGTTCCTGGGTTGTAAGTTAAGAGGGGAATGTGCCAGAAGACACATTTAAGGCTTGGGTCTCAAACCTTCTTCCCTCCTTACTCCTTAATGTTAGTTGCTTAGTCATGTCCAACTCTTTGTGACCCCATGGACTGTAGCCTGCTAGGTTCCTCTGTCCATAGAATTCTCCAGGCAAGAATACTGGAGTGGGTAGCCATTCCCTTCTGAAAGGGATCTTCCTGACTCAGGCATTGAACCCGAGTCTCCTGCATTGCGGGCAAATTCTCTACCATCTGAGCCACCAGGGAAGCCCTCCTTACCCTTTATCCCTTGGACAAATCCCAATTCCGGCAACGCCACTCTGCAGAGGGGTGCTTTCATCCATAGGTGGGGCAACCCTAAGGAAGGAGGCTGGAGGTGGGAACCCCAGCACCAGGAGACATGGAGCCCAGGCGACTTTTCAAAGCTCTTCCAACCCAGAGGCTCCACCATCCTTTGGGTGCAGCAGCCATAGTTTGGCTACAGGAGGACCCACCTGGATCTGGAGGTTGTGGGCCTGTGCAGAGGGAAACAAGCACAGCAGGTCCATGGGGCAGGGCTCATTGGCTGGCACATCCTCCCCAGACCATCAGCCCCACGTCAGTCCATCCTTGGGAACCAAGCCTGCCCAGGCTTCGGGGATGTGACAGCAGCCCCGGTCACCAAGGCCCAAGGGGAATAGAGTCGGCATTTTCTTTGTGTAATTTGTATTTTGTATTGGTGTATAGATGACTTACAATGTTGCAAGGTTTGTTTGTTTTCAGTGTACAGCACCATGGTTCACATATACATAGACATGTACATCTCCTTTTTCGGGTTTTCTTCCCATACAGTTGATTATATAGTGTTGACCAGTAGGAGTCCTCATCCTACAGTGGGTGCTTTTTTATTATAAAGAGTATGTCCATCTCCACCTGCTCATTTCTTACTTCCCAGCACCTTTACCTTTTGGTAACTATAGGGTGCTTTGCTATGTCTGTGAGGCCTTTTCTGTTTGGTAAAGAAGTTCATTTGTATCCATTTTTAGAATCAATCTGCAAGCGGTATCATATGATACTTGTCTTTCCTTGACTCACTTATTTCACTTAGTATTAAGTGTAGTTGTCCTTCCTTCTTGCTGGTGTGTATGTATCCCATCTTATTTACCCATTCATCTGTCCTCATCCACTTAGGTTGCTTCCATGTCTTGACTATTGTACATAGTGCTGCCGTGAACATTAGGGTGCATCTGTCCTTTATTTTATTTTTTAAATTTATTTATTTTAATTGGAGGCTAATTACTTTATAATATTGTAGTGGTTTTTTCCATACATTGACATGAATCAGCCATGTGTGTACATGTGTTCCCCATCCTGAACCCCCCTCCCACCTCCCTCCCCATCCCATCTCTCAGGGTCATCCCAGTGCACCAGCCCTGAGCACCCTGTCTCATGCATCGGATCTGGACTGGCGATCTGTTTCACATATAATATACATGTTTCAATGCTATTCGCTCAAATCATCCCACCCTCGCCTTCTCCCACAGAGTCCAAAAGTCTGTTCTTTACACCTGTGTCTCTTTTGCTGTCTCACATACAGGATCATCTTTCTAAATTCCATATATATGCATTAATATACTATATTTGTATTTTTCTTTCTGACTTACTTCACTCTGTATCACAGGCTCCAGTTTCATCCACCTCATTAGAACTGATTCAAATGTATTCTTTTTAATGGCTGAGTAATACTCCATTGTGTATATGTACCACAGCTTTCTTATCCATTCGTCTGCTGATGGACATCTAGGTTGCTTCCATGACCTGGCTATTATAAACAGTGCTGCGATGAACACTGGGGTACATGTGTCACTTTCAACTCTGGTTTCCTCAGTGTGTATGCCCAGCAGTGGGATTGCTGGGTTGTATGGCAGTTCTTTTTCCATTATTTCCACGTTTTTAAGGAATCTCCACGCTGTTCTCCATAGTGGCTGTACTAGTTTGCATTCCCACCAACAGTGTAAGAGGGTTCCCTTTTCTCCACACCCTCTCCAGCATTTATTGTTTGTAGACTTTTTGATCGCAGCCATTCTGACCGGCATGAGATGGTACCTCATTGTGGTTTTGATTTGCATTTCTCTGATAATGAATGATGTTGAACATCTTTTCATGTGTTTGTTAGCCATCTGTATGTCTTCTCTGGAGAAATGTCTATTTAGTTCTTTGGCCCATTTTTTGATTGGGTCGTTTATTTTTCTGGAGTTGAGCTGCAGGAGCTGCTTGTATATTTCTGAGATTAATTCTTTGTCAGTTGCTTCGTTTGCTATTATTTTATTTTTAATTTATTTATTTTAGTTGGAGGCTAATTACTTTACAATATTGTAGTGGTTTTTTCCATACATTGACATGAATCAGCCATGGGTGTACATGTGTTCCCCATCCTGAACCCTCCTCCCACCTCCCTCCCTATCCCATCCCTCTGGGTCATCCCAGTGCACCAGCCCTGAGCACCCTGTCTCATGCATCGGATCTGAACTGGTGATCTGTTTCACCTATGATAATATACATGTTTCAGTGCTCTTCTCTCAGATCTTCCCACCCTCGCATTCTCCCACAGCGTCCAAAAGACTGTTCTCTTGTTCATCTGTGTCTCTTTTACTGTCTCGTATACAGGGTCATCGTTATCATATTTCTAAATTCCATATATATGTGTTAGTATACTCTATTGGTGTTTTTCTTTCTGGCTTACTTCACTCTGTATAATAGGCTCCAGTTTCATCCACCTCATTAGAACTGATTCAAATATATTCTTTTTAATGGCTGAGTAATATTCCATTGTGTATATGTACCACAGCTTTCTTATCCATTCATCTGCTGATGGACATCTAGGTTGCTTCCATGTCCTGCCTATTATAAACAGTGCTGCGATGAACACTGGGGTACGTGTGTTTCTTTCAACTCTGGTTTCCTCAGTATGTATGCCCAGCAGTGGGATTGCTGGGTCATATGGCAGTTCTATTTCCATTATTTCCACTTTTTTAAGGAATCTCCACACTGTTCTCCATAGTGGCTGTACTAGTTTGCATTCCCACCAACGGTGTAAGAGGGTTCCCTTTTCTCCGCACCCTCTCCAGCATTTATTGCTTGTAGACTTTTTGATCGCAGCCATTCTGACTGGTGTGAGATGGTACCTCATTGTGGTTTTGATTTGCATTTCTCTGATAATGAGTGATGTTGAGCATCTTTTCATGAGTTTGTTAGCCATCTGTAAGTCTTCTTTGGAGAAATGTCTGTTTAGTTCTTTGGTCCATTTTTTGATTGGGTCATTTATTTTTCTGGAATTGAGCTGCAGGAGCTGTTGTATATTTTTGAGATTAATTCTTTGTCAGTTGTTTCATTTGCTATTTTTTTTCTCCCATTCTGAAGGCTGTCTTTTCACCTTGCTTATAGTTTCCTTTGTTGTGCAAAAGTTTTTACATTTAATTAGGTCCCATTTGTTTATTTTCACTTTTATTTCCGATATTCTTGGAGGTGGTTCATAGAGGATCCTGCTTTGATTTATGTCGGAGAGTGTTTTGCCTGTTTTCCACTAGGAGTTTTATAGTTTCTGGTCTTGTATTTAGATCTTTAATCCATTTTGAGTTTATTTTTGTGTATGGTATTAGAAAGTGTTCTAGTTTCATTCTTTGGCAAGTGGTTGACCAGTTTTCCCAGCACCACTTGTTAAAGAGATTGTCTTTTCTCCATTGTATATTCTTGCCCCCTTTTTCAAAGATAAGGTGTCCATAGTGTGTGGATTTATCTCTGGGCTTTCTGTTTTGTTCCATTGATCTATATTTCTGTCTTTGTGCCAGTACCGTACTGTCTTGATGACTGTAGCTTTGTAGTATAGTCTGAAGTCAGGCAGGTTGATTCCTCCAGGTCCATTCTTCTTTCTCAAGATACTTTGGCTATTTGAGGTTTTTTGTATTTCCATACAAATTGTGAAATTATTTGTTCTAGTTCTCTGAAAAATACCATTGGTAGCTTGATAGGAATTGCATTAAATCTATAGATTGCTTTGGGTAGTATACTCACTTTCACTATATTGATTCTTCCAATCCATGAACACAGTTTATTTCTCCATCTATTTGTGTAATCTTTGATTTCTTTCATCAGTGTTTTATAGTTTTCTATATATAGGTCTTTTGTTTCTTTAGGTAGATTTATTCCTAAGTATTTTATTCTTTTCATTGTGATGGTGAATGGAATTGTTTCCTTAATTTCTCTGTTTTCTCATTGTTAGTGTATGGGAATGCAAGGGATTTCTGTGTGTTAATTTATATTCTACCACTTTGCTATATTCATTGATTAGCTATAGTAATTTTCTGGTGGTGTCTTTAGGGTTTTCTATGTAGAGGATCATGTCATCTGCAACAGTGAGAGTTTTTATTCTTCTTTTCCAATCTGGATTCCTTTTATTTCTTTTTCTTCTCTAATTGCTGTGGCTAAAACTTCCAAAACTATGTTAAATAGTCGTGGTGAGAGTGGGCATCCATGTCTTGTTCCTGACTTTAGGGGAAATGCTTTCAATTTTTCACCATTGAGGATGTTTGCTGTGGGTTTATCATATATGGCTTTTATTATGTTGAGGTATGTTCCTTCTACGTCTGCTTTCTGGAGGTTTTTATCATAAAAGGATGTTGAATTTTGTCAAAGGCTTTCTCTGCATCTACTGAGATAATCATATGGTTTTTATCTTTCAGTTTGTTAATGTGGTGTATCACATTATCACATTAACATGATTGATTTGTGAATATTGAAGAATCCTTGCATCCCTGGGATAAAGCCCACTTGGTCATGATGTATGATGCATCTGTCTTTTAAAATTATAGTTTTCTCTGGATCTATGTCCAGGAATGGGATTGCTAGGTCCTATGATACTTCTCCGTTGAGTTTTTAATGAACCTTTGTCCTGTTCTCTGTGGGTTTACTGACTTTCAGTCACACCAGCAGTGTAATAGGGTTCCCTTTTCTCCACACCCTCTCCGGCATTTATTGTTGTAGATTTTTTTGATGATGACCATTCTGAACTGTGTGATTATCACATTGTACTTTTGATTTGCGGTTCTGACTTCCCTGGTGGCTCAGAGGTTAAAGCGTCTGCCTACAATGCAGGAGACCTGGGTTCAATCCCTGGGTCGGGAGGATCCTCTGGAGAAGGAAATGGCAACCCACTCCAGTACCCTTGCCTGGAAAATCCAATGGACGGAGGAGTGTGGTAGACTATACAGTCCATGGGGTCGCAAAGAGTTGGACACGACTGAGTGACTTCACTTCAATAACTTAGAAATGCTGAGCATCTTTTCATGTGCTTAACGGCCATCTCCATGTCTTTGAAGAAATGTTCATCTAAATCTTGTGCCCCTCTTTGATTGGGTTGTTTCTCTGATACTGAGGTACATAAACTGTACATTTTGGAGATAAATCCCTCATGGGTGTCTTTGTTGCAAATATCAGTTACATTCTAAGGGTTGTCTGTCTGTTGTATTTATGTTTTCCTCTGCTGTGCCAATGCTTTTGAGTGGAATTAGGTTCCATTATTTTTATTTTTCATGATTCTAAGAGGTGAATCAAAAAAGAACTTTCTGAAATTTATGTCAAAGCACGTTCTGCCTGTATTTTCCTCAAGAGCTCTATAGCATTCATCCTTTTGTTGAGGTCTTTAATATGTTTGGAGTTTATTTTTCTGTATGTTAGTGAATATTCTAATTTCATCCCCCTTTTCATTTATTAAACAACCTGCACGCTGTTCCCCACCGTGGCTGTTACTAATTTACCTTCTCACCACGGGTGCAGGGAGCTTTCTATTTTCCCACACCGTTTCCAGCGTTGTCTTTTGGACAAGGGCCACTGTGAATGGTGTGAGGAAATCTGTTTCTACTTTTGATTTGCACTTCTCTAATATTTAGCAATATTGATGTCTTTTCTTTTTGTAAACAAGGTGAGTGAAACAGCTCTTGAAATTGGGTTCTTGAGCATCTGCCCTGTTTTGAAATCTTTTCTGATGTCATACCCCAGGATATACCTTGAGGGCAGGTGGTTTTCTTGACTGCCCCTTGTGAATATTAATTGCCCATCAGCACAGGTTTTTACAGTTTCCCTTAGGGCGAAGAGCCACAGGGTGACAGCATTTCTTCGTGGCACCCTCCCCCCACCCCCACCCATTTAATTTTTCTTTTTCACTGGTGTAGAGTTGATTTTCAGTGTTGTGTTTGTTTTAGGTGTACAGGACCTTGATTCAGTTGTACATAGAGCTGAATCTTCTTTTTTGGGTTCTTCCCCATATAGATTATTAGTGTGTTCAGTATTGTTCACTGTGCTATTCAGTAGCTCCTTTTTATCTAGTCAATATACATTAGTGTGTGTATGTTAATAATGAGTGATGTTCTGTATCTCTCGATGTGCTTATGTTTTATGAAGTGTAAATAAAATTTACCTCTTGAAATCGGCTCCTTTAACGTCTGCCTTTTTCAATGCTCTATTGTTGATTTACCCCAGGGCATTTCTTGAGAACAGGTGTAGAGCCCTGCAGGCCTTGGGAAGATCAAACACCATTCAGCTCTGTTGTTAACGTTGTTGATCTAAACGGCGGCCACAAAACGGCAGGCCCTCCTCAGCCCAACTGTGGTTATTTAAAGCAACCAGAGCCTCAGTGAAAGTCCTGATTCAGTGTTGAATTATAAAGTGGAAAGACAACACAGACTGAAAGCTTGTCTCCACCCTTGTTGTTTTTAAATTCACTTGTATTTCTTACTGTACTAACATTGATACACAAGGTAATGAGTGCTGTAGGTATACAGAATGTATTTGCAGTTTTGCATATATACATATCGACTCACAATCGAATTTTTTCCCCATATAGCTTATTACAGTGTTGAACTCCCTTATACCTCGGTCTTTGTTGATAGTCTATTTCATATGGAGTGATTATATCTGTCATATCTAAACTGTATAACTTATCCCTTACCCCTTCTCATTTAGTATGTGTTTTAACTCATGTCTGCTTATGTTTTCTCAAGTAAACTATGTGTATTTTTAGACTCCACTTTTAAGTGATATTTGATATTTGTATTTTTCTGATTCTGACTTTTTTCACTTCTTTTATTATCCCCTAGTTTATCTGTGTTCCTGAAAATCACAGTAATCGTTCTTTTTCTTGGCTGAGTCACATTGTGTTGTGTACATGTGTCACTTGTTTACCCATTCCTCTCTTGATAAACCTTTTGTTTGCTTCCATTTGTTGGATGTGAAACATTCTTGTCCAGTGCATACTTGGCTGCATGAGACTTTTCAAAATCTGGTTTTCTCCTCAAATACCCTTTGGGGTGGTTGTGCATGAATTCTGTCTTTAGTTTCTTTCAGACACATATCCAGGAGTGAGGTTCCAGATCAGATGTAGCTCTGCTTGATTTTTTGAGGAACCTCCGTAGTGTCTTCCCTTGTGGCTGTCACCAGGTTACTGTCTAAGCAACAGGCTGGGAGGTTCCTTCTCACCCCGCCCTCCCTGACAGTTGTTGTTGAGAGTTTTAACCATGGTGCAAGGTGATCCTTCACTGTAGTGACAATTTGCATTTCTCTACTAATGAGTGATGGTGAACAGCCTCTTATGTGGTTCATTTCTTAAAAGAATGTTGTGAGTAAAACTTAACTCCTGAAGTGGCCTGAAATTTGAGCCTATTTGGAATTTTCTTTTGATTGCTTACCACAGCACATTTCTCCAGGGCAGGTTTCATTAATAGCTCTGCAGGCCTTGCAATTATAGAGCTCCCCTCAGCCCTGGTTTTTCCCATTGTAATTATGGGAAGTGTCCACACGGCAGCAGCATATCCTCTTTTCCCAGCAGTGGTTCCATAGGGCAAGGAGATTAGGGAAAGTTCTGCTCCTTAAAGAAACTAGGAGTGCATATGTTCACCTATGACTGATTCATGTTGATGTTTGACAGGAAACAATAAAATTCTGAAAAGCAATTATCCTAAAATTAAAAAAAGAAAACTAGGAATAAAACCACCATATAATCCAACAGTCCCACATTGGGCATATACCCTGTGGAAACCATAACTAAAATGCAGCATTATTTACAGTAGCTCCAACATTGAAGCAACCTAGATGCCTATCAGCAGAAGGCTAACGCAGCTGGGAACATACGTACAGTGGGATAGTAGCCATGAACACATCTGAGTCACTTCTAATGAGGTGGGTGAACCCTGGTATAGAGTGAAGGCAGAAAGAGAAAAGTATCATATGTTAACACATGCGTATGGAATCTAGAAGGATGGTACTGATGAACCTATCTGCAGGGGAGCAATAAAGATGCAGACATAGAGAACAGATGTGTGGACACAGGGTGGAAAAGACAGAGTGGGATGAATAGAGAGTAGCATTGAAAACATATACACTATCATATGTAAACTAGATAGCCAGTGGGCATTGGCTGTATGATGCAGAGAGCTCAAACCTAGTGCTCTGTGACGTGCTAGAGGGGGTGGGGCGGGGTGGGAGGTTCAAGACGGAGAAGCCATGTGTATACCTATGGCTGATTCATACTGATGTATGGCAGAAACCAACGCTAACACTGTAAAGCAATTATCCTCCAATTAAAAATGAAATGCCAAAAAAAGAATGCAAGCCGTTTAGCTAGTCCAGTGTAAGTTGTTAATGTGTTTTTGCTGATTATATCATTGTCTGTTTAAAAGATCATAACATTTTTCCTATAACAGTATGCACCAGGAATCACAGAAAGCTAGTAAAAAGTACCTACTGTAAGTCTTCATAACCAAACTTTCACTACATTTTCATACTTTAAGTAGAAATAAACTGAAGTTTGAGAGATGGCTTTTTTATTCCAAAGATCACATTTTACATAACAGTAATCATAATAAAGATTATTTATGTAACATGTTAAAGTTACCCTGGTTAGGTATTTGTGTGGGCCAGTGGTGGGAAGTGAAGACATTCACTGTTTTCTATCAGTATAATTGAAAAACCAAGCTTTTTAAGTAAAATGAATTGAGAAGACTTTGTGCAATGGAGAGAATTTGAATCAGACCTTGAAGAACAGGCAGGACTTTAAAATATGGACATGGTTGGTAGATAGCATGTCAGGTAGAGAAAATCCACGCTTGGTTGTCTGAAATAATTTGATATTTTTCTTGTTTCAGGTTCAAGTTTTGAAGCTTCTTTTGAATTTGTCTGAAAATCCAGCCATGACAGATCGACTTCTTGATGCTCAAGTAAGTACCTGCATATTTGTGCTGTCTGTATATCAGTTTGGATAGACAGATCCAGAAGGAAAGGATTTATCCCAAAGTATTAACAGGAATTCTCCCTGAGGAGCACTATTAGAGGCGGTTTTTCCTTCTGTTTTGGTTCTCTTTGCCTATATGAATTGCCTCAATTTTCTGTAATGACCATATTTTACTTCTGAAAACTGTTTTGGAAAGGTCTCCCTAGTAGTAATAAATGGTAATTTTTATGTCTCTGTTCACTTTGGGGTACTTATCACACATTTTATACTTGATCTATTAATATTAATGCTCAGTGTATCTCAGTATCCAGAGACACTAGTGTTCACAGAGGCACCACCATGCGCCTGATGCCAGCTGAGTGCTAGGATATACCAGTGAGAACAGCATGACGTGGTGCTTGTCTGCTTACAGTCTAGGTAGAGGAGACAGAAAATGTAAGAAATGAGCAAGATAATTAAAAGCTGTGGTATTCTGAAGAAAGCACAGTTTGTACTATGATAGAATATCCTATAAAAAAAGGACCGTTTTATTATTTATCTGCTCGGCCTTATACCTGGCACCTAATAAGTTTCCATGATGACCATATATGATGGATCTTAAAGAGGAAAAATGACTACATTGTAGGATTTCAAGAAAATAGTATTTTTCAGCTAAGACACAAAACCTCCTGTTTCCTTTGGTATACAATACAGAGGTGCTGAAGATTTTACACAATTATGTGGTGCTGTCTCAGGGATAGTTTTCTACAACAGGATTTTTAAAATGTGTTCAGTACATGTGAAAAGACCCATGGAAAATGTTTTCGTATATTTTTAATTCTCATTGTTTCCTATTTCAGGTGGACTCATCATTCCTTTCACTTCTTGATGGCCATGTACCGAAGGAGATTCTTCTTCGAGCTCTCACACTGCTTCAGAACATAACTAACTGCCTCAACGAAGAGCACCGTTTAGCTGCGCAGCCAACTTTCCCTGAAGGTTCACTGTTTTCCCTGTTGTATGGAAAAGAATGCGCCCAGAAAATGAAAGCTTTAGTTCATCACCATGATGCAGACGTGAAGGAGAAGGTAACAATGATACCAAAATTCTAATTGGTTGGTCATATTTTTCCAAAGAGTAATGCAGTCCAGAAGTAATGCACAGAAATTTCTCTCTCACCTTCCTCACAAACAGATTCTTTCAGCTGCTGAATTTAAACAGTAAACATCATGTACTGTAAATACACTTCATCTTCAACACAGCTACAGCTTGCCGTGGTCTTTGGTTTGTGTTGGACCATTTTATTGATACCAAATGAATATGAGAGCTTGTTCTGAAACTGTTTTTATTTTGCTTTTTGCTAAGCTACTTCAGCTATTCCCTCCACACGGAGCGACAGTGACCCTTTGTATGTCAGCTCCCCTTCCCTTGTCCAAAGGGATTTGCAGTTGCTCCACCGGGACAGCAACACTGCCCCAGGAAGGACCCTGTTCCTCTAGTAGCGATGAGATCCTGTGCTCCCAAGGCCACCAGCCACTCAGGTCTGTTCTAATCATAGAATCTATTTTTAGACCATGAAAACTTTTAACCGTTAGGAAAAATGTTTCCTAATACCCACTCCTGTTTACTGTGTATAACATACTGGCATCATTCGAAACAGAATGCTTCTGTCGTTCCTGTATAGGCCTTTGGGTACATCTAGAATGAAACCCTGTCTCCTGAGAGTAGGACTGGAGAGGGAGGAAACGACTTTGTACAGGTGCTTAGTCTATCTAGTGTTTAAAATTTATGCTCAGTAAAAATTCATAGGTTCTTTTGGTTTTTTTTAGTAGAAAAAAGTGGCAAGATTATTTTCTCCCTTTAAGTGAAAAGTTTTATTCATTAATTTTCATCTATATTTTACATAACTAAAATTATAAGATAAAAATTCTTAGCAGTTATTTTAAATAGTATCTTTGTCCCATAAGCTACTGTAACAGTTTGCTATATTTGACTTCCTCTTCTCCACCCCACATCCCCATGTTTTATAATATTCAAGTTCATGACCACCACCATGCTTAGTTATTAAGTAAATCAGTTTGCAAGCAGAAGGTTTCCTATTCATATATTTAAGGCAAGAGTACTTTGAATTTCATTTCTAAATACATAGATTTCCATAGGAAGTTACAAATCCTCAAACAGAAAAATGTGCTTTCTCAGGGTTATACTGATACAGAAATGAAACTTGGGGGAAATATTTTTTACAGTAGAAAACATTCTCAACTAGCTGTACATTACGAGAGCTAAGAATCATTTTCAGTGATGCAAACGTATTACTTCCCTGAAAGGCACATTTCTTTATAACAATTTTGTGTAGTCTTCCTCATTTAATGAAAATATATATTCTAAATGTACACACATTAAAAATCAAGATTAGATTTTAATGTGCTGTAGCAGCACTGGATTCTAAAACTCCACCTATTCTCTTCCTCGAACACACAACATTTCCTGGAGATCAGAGCATTGAGTTTGACATGTCTAACTGCTAGAGAAAATCGGCAGGGGGAAGTCATTTTAACTATCTGGAGAGAATTACACAGTGAAAATGCACAGTTAGGTTTTTACCTTTGTAGGGCAGGGCACATCTTACTTTTTTAGTTGATCCTATTTGACAGCCCCACCCTCTTGGGCAATGAGTATCAAAGTGTTCCTCTGACCACAGGAGAAATGAATTTCAATAAAATCTTACATGCTTAGTTATTTCTCAGGGTTATACTGATACAGAAATGAAACTTGGGAGAAATATTTTATACAGTAGGAAACATTCAGTATATGATGAAAATTATCAACTAGCTGTACATTATGAGAGCTAAGTATGGATGCTGGCTAATCAAAGAGAAAAATGAAATTGACTTAGAGGATGAGACAAATGAAAGGCATCAAACTGAAGGGAACAGAGGGGATTTGTCTAATTTTTCAAAATCTGTCTTTGTTTGCACATAAAACCCTTCAAAATGTAAGATAGGAAAGATGAAGCTCAATGTACTGAAGGAACAAAATGCCAAAGTGGAAAGAGTGCTAATGTTGATAAAAATTAAAGCATGGAGGAAGCCTAGAAAAATGAGGCAGGTCCAATTAAAGTGCTTGGAGACCCTCAGTTAAACACTACACATGAAAACAAAATTAAGGCCATTCAAGGAGAAAAAATAACTAAGCAAGATGTGCACGGCTTGCCTCACAGAGATGAGGCAAGAGATGAATTTTCAGTCTGGCGTGCAAGCGAGGAAGGTGACACAGAGCACAGGCTAGTATTAGGGCAACACGAGCCAGAGCTAATCCACCAATAAGCCTGACATCTTGACTCCTGTCTGCTTGCGAAATATTCCTTTGGAGTGAAAGTGTTGGGTTTGTTTTTTTTTTCTGAAGGTTTATTTTAGGGGGAAATTTTATGTGCTTTAGTGCCCTCAAATCATATACATTCACCTGTATTACATATACATTTCCCCTTAACAGATTTGCTGCATCTTTGTAGCTAGAAATACTGACATTTTTATAAAGATCATTTACATTTATTTTGGCTGTAACTGCAAATTTACACAATGCAGGAGATAAAGTTGTCAGACCTCAATGTTTTACTGCCCCTATATATACTTGAATATATCAAAATATATCAAAAGCAGTAGCCTGTTTTCTGCTTTCAAATCTATTTTACCTATGACTACTATTTGTTCAGTTTTGGAGGTAGGTGGGAGTCGTCCTCTTGTCGCATGTGAGGACACTGAGGCACACAGAGAGCCCGCGGTGGAGGCAGGACTGAAGTTCAGACTGAGTGGCCAACGTGCATATATTACAGGGCACTGCCTGGGTAGCATTTGGTGTAGAAAAACCTGTACTTTGATTATTTTGTATGAATAAAATTCATTTTACTGAGACTTGATCAGGAAGACAGAACAGGCTTCTGCTCGGCTCTCCCCCTTAGGAAGGGTCACAGTCACCAAGCGCCTGCAGAGCCCGTCTACGACGAAATCACTGTCTCTTTAACCACTGACATCCCACACTGGCTTAATTATTAACGGGAGAACCGTGCTTAAGGGTCATTTGATACAAAAATATAAGACATCACACTCATGTAAAACATAGAATACTTATAAATCTCGCTGACACTGGAGTTATTTTAAGCAGGCTATGTTGGTTATTTTAGTTGAAATCTTATAATCTTTTTCCATTTTTGTTTCTCTCTGCCCTTTGCCAGCATTATTAAGAAACCAGAAAAAAAAAATGAGTACATATACATAGAGAGGAGATGGAATAGGGAAAAAATTAAAATCCAAAGTATATGGTCTATCAACATATAAGATGTGCATTTGTCTTTTTAAATTATTTCCTTGCAGCTATATTTGTGCTGAGCAGGTCTGACTTTTAAATTAAAAATCAAAAATTTCATAAGTCATGTCTCATAACCACACTTCCCAGCTCAGAGGGCTTCTGCCATAAGGATTGTAGATGTGCCATAGAACATACTGTTCCTCTCTTTAAAAAATTGTCTTTACAAATGGTAACTTAGCCAAAACTCCTATGTTTTTATGTTTAAAAAAATAAATCACTTACCATTTGGCATAATCTTAATAGAGCACAAATTGCTATAAGCATATGGGAATCAATGTCATCATTTACTCTGTGACTATAAAAAATGTTTCTCTGTGCAGGCCTCTAAGAAAATCAAGGTAGGTATATAACCTTGACTTACCTTGCAGAAGGCCCCTAAGAATAAAAAGAGGAGTGAGTTTTTAAAATCAGTTTTTTATAACCTCAAAACTCTACCATGAAAGTAGAATGCTTTAGTTAAAAAAAAAAAATAAACAACCCATTGCAGTGTTTATGTCACTGAGATAGGACCTTAAATAATGAGTTGGCTAATGTGGATTTTAATGACCCACCTCTGAACTATTGTTTATATGGACCAGCAATCATATTAGTATCAGGTGATAACAGAACATAAACCTACAGAAGTTGCTTCCAAATGTAAAAAATCATAATATTCATGCATTTCTTCGTCTTCTCACATATATATCAAATGATGCCTTTTTCATGAAAAACTCTTGTGTTCATATTATTCAACATCTTCATCATCAGTATTAAGGTATCTTGATTCACCGTGCTTCAGGACAAGAAAATCCTCAGTCTTAAGTCTGTATTTTTCTAGAGCTTCACACAGTTTCGCTGGAGGCTCTAAATAATGCTGGCAAAGGGCAGAGAGAAACAAAAATGGAAAAAGATTAAGCACACCTATATTTGAGGGGATAGTTCAAACAAGATTTCAACTAAAATAAACCAACACAGCCTGCTTAAAATAATATCTTTCTGTTTCATTGAAAGATTAGCATATGAGTCAATCACTTTCTAATATATAATCATTGTTGCTATAAGTGTCACACATTTATCAATTTATCTAATACCATGTATATCAACTTTGGTGCCAGCTTAGATTGAACATTAGACTGCATGAACTCTGATCACTATTTTCCCTGCATGAAATTCTAGCCTAAATGGAACCAGTGCTAAAGAATTAAGTGTTACCAATACTGCGGGAGAATATAGAAACTTAGATTATAAGGAAGAGTATCTGTGTGTAAGCAAACTCTAGAGACGATATTTTTGGCTGCAGAAGGGCTGTCATCCCCAAGCCCCCGCCAGACACCACTTCTGTAGCCTGAGACGTGGAGAGGGAGCTGGAGAAGATTTGACGGTGGAGTTTCACTGTGCTTCCTCACCTTTTCACAGCTAAAAAGGAAGATAGCACACTACTGAAGGATGTTTCAACCTACTCAAATGTTTTCCAAATAAAACCACTTGAATGTTATAATTATTAAAGTAAAAGGTATAAGTCATTTCACCAGTTATTTCTCTTTTGAGTTAAAACTGTACATTGGATAGTGGCTATTTTATATCAAATAAAGGGGGAAAAAACAGCTGTTACAGAAAAGGTTATTTTCTTTTTTTCAATTTCAATCAGAAAAGCTGTAAAAATGTGAAAGTTAAAAGCAGGAGTAAAAATCACCCGGTCTCTCCTCTGATCGCCGGCGGCGAGTCCGCTGCTGCCCTTCATGCAGTAGTGTCTTGTGAGCACCTGGAGTAGCCAGGTCAGGGCGCCAAATACAAGCGCTGGCCTTCCTGGAGCTTACATCCCAGTACACAGACAGGTAAGACGTGAACAAGGAGGAAAACAGTACTGGGGTGGGTGATGTGTTCTGGGGACAAAATAGTATCAGTTGGAGGTTTAATTTTAAATACAACCACCTGAGAAGATGGCAACACTTGAACAAACACTGATGGAGTGCCGGGGTCCAGCCCCGGCTGATCCAGGGTATTCGAAGGAGAGACGGCATAGGCGACCTATGTATTTAAATATTTATCAAAGATATAAAGAGTAATAGAATGAGGATAGCTCAGTGAGGAAATTCTGTGGAGAAGAGAGGCTGAGTAGCTTGGTTTACGCAGGAGACCAATAAAACTTCAAGACAAGAAGTTTGCACCACTTACGTAGGCTGCAGGCGTCCTTCCGTTCTCCCGAAGGAGAGGAGACACTGAGGCCTCCCCGGTCGGATCTTAGAAGCCCAGGCATAATTAGTAAGCATGGTGGGTTCCGCGCTCCAGATGGAGACTCAGCCAGAGTGAGAGAGAGAGAGCGCGACATGGGGAGACCAAGTTTCGGTGAACAAGGCCCGCACTTTATTTTCCAAAGTAGTTTTTATACCTTAAGTTGTGCATAGAGGATAATGGGGGAAGGGGCAGAGTCATGCAAGGACAGCAGTTCCTGATCCTAATCAAAGCCAGACTTTCAAACTTATCATATGCAAAAGTTCAGGTGATTTACATCATCTTCTGGCCAGGAGGCCTGTTAACATTTTAAGAAACTTATTTTTCTCTAAAGGTGATTATTCCAAAGTCAGGAGCCACCCTCCAAAAGCATTAGATACAGTTGCATTCCTAAAGGGCAAAGGTGTGGTGGGCTCAATCAAGAAAAGAATTAACTCAAGGGTCCAAGGTTACAAACATTAAAGCTACTACTTACACCAATTATATTAATCAATATACTGCCAGGGACACAGCAGGTAAGGGATATGGAGACTTAGCAGCAAACACTGGCCCAATAAGTGAAAAACCCTTCACCAATACAATTTCTAATCAATCTTTTAACTACTCAAAGGAATCTTTGTTTAGACAGTTTAGAATATCCCCCGCCTCTCACAGTTGGGAGGCTCTGAACAATCACATGTGGCCAGAAAACCTATTCAGGCAGGCTAGAGGATTTCCAAAGGAGTTTGTAGGTTGAAACACTGTCACACCCAGGAATTATTAACTGGAGCTGTAAGCTAACTCTTTTTTCAGAGAGAGGTAGTTGGGGACAGCCCCCCGTAAAGTCAGAGGTGTAGGTGAAAGCACAAAGCAGAAAGTAGGCAGACTCTGGTTTTGGGGGTAGATGCTCGAGAATTTCCAGGGGGACTCCTGAGGCTCGATCCCGCCTTTGCGTATGCCGAGCCTCCTTCCTCATGACCTTTGTCATGGGCGGAGTTCCTCACGCTGGCTCCCGGCTGTGACAGAATTCCAGTTGAGCTATTCCAGATCCTGAAAGATGATGCTGTGGAAAGTGCTGCACTCAATATGCAATATGCCGGCTCCCGGCAATGGAGCAGACTGCAGGGGGCTTTACAGGCGACCCTTAGAATCACTGTGGCTTTGACCTGGGGCGGCTGGTCTCCTGGAAGAGAAGTGTCCTGATCTGGTTTAGGGGTAAAGGTCGCTGCCCTCTGCAGTGTGGAGAACAGACAGCAAGGGGCAGTGTGGCACTGGTGAACGGGATAAGCAGCAGTCAGAGTCCAAATAGAGTCTGAAAGGTGAGCTGACTGCATTTGGAGAAAGTGGGACAGAGGATATACACGGTAAAGATTTTAGCCTGAGGAGCTGGAAGGAGGATTTTGCCATTTGCTGAGATACAAGAGAAACAAGTCTGAGGAAAGAACAGGAAGTTTGGAATGAAGCTTTTTAACTTTTAGTATGAAGTTTTTGTAACCTGGTGGACATCCAAGTGGAGAAAAGTAGGTAAATGTGGATTGTAGGGAAAATCCTAGGTTAGAGAGCTTACAGTGCATAGACCGTGTTTAAAGGCATGAGACTCGTGAGATTCCCCCAGGGAGTAACCAGCTAAAGAGAAGGGGCCCCTGGACTATGGCGTCCTAACATTCTCACTGCTGGGAGGGAGAGGAGGAATCAGCCACAGACTATGAAGGGCCAGCCAGTGATGCAGTAGGAAAACCAGGCAAGTTTTCTGTGGTTTCAGATGTACAGATCTGCTAACAGCTACTGGCCACACTCAAGTTTTTTCCTCCCTGCTTGCTCACTTCTAGGTTTATGGCTGTGTTCAGAGATGCGTTGCCACTGTTTGCTGAGTAACTGAGGTTAACTAAGCATTCGTTACCCTGTAGTCCTAGAAATAGCCACTTATTAAGGTTAGTTGATAACAGAAATCTACTCTCATCTTTTCTTTGCACATAGGAGATTGCTGATATATCACCAGTAAAATATAACTTTAATAGCCCAAGAAGCTTTCCTTTGCAAAATTGTTTTTAAGAGATTTCAAAATGACGAAACTCTTCCCCACTTCCCCTGTGTTCTACAACTCTCAGCCAGTAACAAAACACTTACACAGTTATCTCACACTAATAATTTCTTTCCTAAACTGTAACTTTAGTTATAAGCTATAACTTCGTATGGATTTTGATGTTGCACTATCTCTGTGAGTTTCTTCACAGGTCAGTTCTTGGTTGCTTCAACCATCTAGAAGATAACTTGACAAGCAGGCAAGAAAACTATTTTAGTGCAGGCACCTTAGTCCTGCAGGGAAGACAGAAATGCCCCATAGACCTGGGACCAAACAATATGTATTGATCAAGATAGTAGATCAGACATAAATATGAGTAAGTGGTGAAAGTTCCCAGCAGTCTGGACCCACTGAAGGCCAGGCACCAGCCCCAGAAAACTCAAACTGTTCCCTTTCTAAGATATAAGACACTCAAAATAGAGAGCCTGGTCATTTAAGAAGTTAACACGTATTATGTAGTGCCTGCAGTTTGTCTCCACCAACACTAGTGACTTAAATGCTTAAATACATGTAAGAAGCTCACTCAACACTCCTCAGGTTAAATATATCTACAGCGACCTCTGATTTAAGTCTTGCCAAGTCAAGGACATCCTTAAGTTGCTTATACTGTAGTAAGCAGTTACTACAACTATTTACATGCAGATCATTTTAAACTGTCTACAAAGCATAGACTAAATATCCTCCCCACAAATTCTTTATATTTAGCAAACTTGCAGTTGTCAGATTTACAGAACTAATGTCAAAAAGCCTAAATGAGTTTGTGTTTTATGTTTCATTAAGAAGTAAAGGTGAAGGTTAGATTTTTAACAGGAGTAAGACTGAATAATACAATAACTCTTAAAGACTGAGGTTTTTCTCTCCTCTCAAGTTCCCATCTCAGTCAAGAGCATAACCATCTTCCCAATTACTCAAGTTAAAAATCTAGGACTCATTTTTGACTCTTCTGTTTGCAGGGTTTAATAAAATACTACTACTTCATCTAAGTTGCCGAAATATATATGGAACATAAATAAGCGTACTTACATCTAAATTTATATACATACGGAACACGCGCACACATGGAATAAGACACTGCCACTAAATACAGCGGTAGACCTGTGTACTTGTGTTTCTCCAAGCACACAGAAACATACTCTCCTTCACCCTTCCTATGCCCTGTCGTTCAGCTATTGATTCTGTGGTGTCCCCCCAACAGTGTAGTTCAGGATAGTAGCACTGCAGAGGGGGAGTTTTGATGGGAGGGAGTAGACGGGGGCAGGCAGTGTATAATTATGGAATAAGATGCAACCAGGGAGAAGGCAGGCCAGAAAAAGGACAGGGACAGGGAATGCTTAAAAAGCAGAGGACTCCTTGCAGAGGGGCCCTGGAATGTGGAAGGTGCCGCAGAGAGCAAGGAGCAGCAGCTCAGTTCACTTGTCCGTTTCTAAGTTTTGCTTAGGACAGGCCCTGGCTCCAGGAGAGGAGAGAAAGTTTTTTGCTAAGCTTCTGTTTGATCCCACAACTCTGCCTACTAGCAGAGGTCTAGGGTCCGGGTACCTTATAGGAAAATGAAGTCTTCTCTACTAGTCTAGGAATAAAACCACCATTTATTTACCCCAGTGCCTGGCACACAGCAGACACAGAATCAGTGTTTACTGGACAAATAACACTTCTGAAAAGTTCCAAGCTGTCCAGCCTTACTTCCCTGCTGCTCTTGATAGCATTCGTACTCCGGCTGAACTCACTGCTCACCATCTCCACGCCCACACTTCCCTCCTTGAGATGCCTTCTTCCTTACCTTCTCACAGCCAAGTTGAAATGTCATCTCTTCCATGAAGCTCTCCCTGACCCCTTCAATTAGTAATAGTCCCTGACTCTGAGACCCCTTCATCTGTCCCACTTTTTATAAGTTACTTTTAGAGTAATTCTGTACATATCTTGTATCTTCCATTAAACAAAAGTCTGCCTTAAGAGGAATGACATGATAATTCATTTTTCTATTTCCTAAGACCACACATATTTTTGGTTATATAAATAATTCAAAAGACCCCATGCAATGAAGAGGCTTTTCTCACTGTATATAAATATTGCTTTACTAATTAATAATTTACCACCGTAATTCACGTTGATGACTATGATGACCACACAGGTCCAGATTCTAGTCTGGTTTCTGAACACACTGCCAGGTACACTGATGCCTGAATCCTATCCTATGTCAGACACACAATGAGTTACTGTGACCACAGTTGTACTTACCTCATTTGCTAAGGCAAAAGTTCCCCAGTGAATTGCCACAGACTTCTTTGCCTGAACATCAATGTGAATCTTTACAGCCTCTTCTGGGTCTACATGCTGGTACTTCATAAACCACCTTAGAAAACAGTAATTTATTAAATATGGCCTTTGAAGTATACACTAAATTCTAATTACTGCTTCATCAACCTTTACGATTCTACACAGGAGTAAGTCACAGTAGTCAAAACCATCGCCCTCAGACCACTAAAATATTTTTTGTACAGACTGCTATACAGTAGGTAAGTCTGAAGCAAAACTCCCCTTTGACTACTAAGATTTTGTTCCACATGTATTTTCATTTTACTGAGGATTTATTCTGAAGAAATGTCTTATCTTAAAAAGATATCTTGCAGTCTTGGTGTTAATCAAAGAAGTGGAATAATGGGTAACAAGTTAAAAATCAAAACTTCAGTTGCAAAATAACCTGAATAACTTACAGAAACCGTTTTTAACATGCTAAAGTGAACAGCAAACAAAAATTACTGTATAATTTGTAATATCAGGAGCAAAAAAAAAAAATCCAATTTACTAATCAAGGATTTAATTAAACATCATACAACCAAAGATGAAGTGTGTGGTTTGGTAAGAAAAAAGGGGACTTCGGGGGACTGGACAGAGTGTAGAAATGCTGAGGCTGCCTCACGCCTGGGAAGAGCAGAGCTATGGAGACAGGGGGCCTGGGTGTGAACCCTGGCTCTACGGATTCCTGGGAATGCCTTGGCAGCCACTTCAAATTCTCCAGCTTGCATCTTCCTTGTCTGTGAAATAGTAGCTATTCCCACTTCACAGGAGTGTTGTGAGCATTAAACAAGACAGAGTTTATTCAAAGCATCAAATACAGCACCAACTTAGTTGATAAAACCAGCACTTTCAGGACAAAGAATTATTTCTGATAAGTAAAATGTACTATCTACAAGTAAATCCTCTGCTTTCCCAGCCACCACTTTAGAAAAACAAGTGTCTTCACATTATTTACATCCTGGGTCTGCTACTGTCAGCTGATTTGCAGTTAAAACTCAGCGATCTGGCTCCAGCAGGGAGCTGCTCTGGTTTTTAGAGACATTCTGGAAAAGCCAGTCTAGCAACAGCACAAGGGGTGTTACCGATGGTGAGGAGCTGCAGGGCTCAGGACAGAGCCCCTGTGTTCTGCTCAACAGCAGATGAGAGAGACACTTGCTCTGCTCTATCTCCTGACACTCAGAAGTCAGGGCAGGATGAAAACAGTTTCTACTGGTTCTGCTGTAGAATCAGGTGTTTCTACTGATTTTTTGAAACTTGTACTTCAAATCAAAGAAATACACATACTCCTTTCTACCTTCATGTTTGTCTGAAATAAATTAAAAATGTTCACTCCGGTATAAAAATTAAAAACTTAAAATCCTACCTGACTTGGATAGGAAACTTGATGACAGGGATCCCAGATGTAAGGATGAAAGCATTCTAAGATCATATAAAATCATTTTGGGTGTAATCGTCTTACATTTATAGACTACTTTGAAATGTTGCTGATAACATTATTTCTAAAACTTTAGTACTGACCAGATAACTGGATTGCAGAGTAGAGGCTACCATGATTTAATTATTTAGAGCAAATACTGTCCCCTCCCCGATCCTTCTCCCATCTTAGGAACAAGACAGCTACAATGCAAGCAAGAAGGGGAATTATATGAGTGCATTTGTGTACTTAAGCTGTACACATTGTATCATCACCTATATATATGACACATGTATCTTGCTACATACGAAACCTTATTTTCACAATTACATATAAGAATTAGTCTAATATACTAAGAAGATATATTCAATAAGGATCAATACCATAGAAAACTGATGTGTAAACAGGTTGATATTCTGAGATTTCATAGAGTTCAGAATTAGAAGTATGTGGAAAAGGGAAATTCTGGCAATGTTACTGGTTCATAATAGTTTTTAATAAGGTAAAACTAGTTCCTTAAATGAAGAAACTAGGGGAAAGAAGGGAGAAATAATGGTTTCGATGAACTTAAAAAAAGTTTTAAGTATAACAAAATCAGAACAAATGGTCAGATTTGCTCAGTTCGTCTGTGCCCGTGTTCTTCTTTGTAGGACTGCCTACATACAGTGCCATCCTACATACCACTGTCTGCATACATGACCTACATACACATGCACCTTAGAAAATAAAACATTTTTAAAATTAGCCCTTCCTTATCTCATTATTTTCAGTGTTTATTTTCTCTTCACATGTACATATCAACCACAGTCCATGGAAATCTAACCAAGTTCTTTGAAATCACTTCTTTTTTTCTTTAAATAGTGTTAAGGAAAAGATAGGCAGTGGAGGGGTCTCAAATGCTAGTGTGACCTTTATCTGCTCTGAAGTCAGGTGATGAGCGCAGAGGTTGGAAGGCCAGTGAAACCATGAGTCGTGAAACTGTGTCTTGACCCAACTGACTGCATCGCTCACTGAAGTGAGACCATCGCCAGGACTGATGCTGAAGGCCAAGTCCTTGCTTTTTCTGCCCTCAACACAGGGCAGGAATGGGGGCAGTCCAGTCATGGAGCAAAAGGTGGTTCTTTCTATAAGGAGAGTACCTTCCACGTGAGGCAAAGCTGGGGTCAGATTTGATTATCAGCTGATGGGTTTAACTTTAGTCGGAATAGTACATGAACTTTGTGCTAGGTATAGTAATTCTTTAAACTGTGGTGTTTTTTTTATTTGGCAATATAATTTCTGATTTTGAATAATTTAACTGATAATGACTAATTAAAATGGTTTAAAATTTAAAAAAAAATTTTAACTGAGTCTGACGCACAAGCCCCTACCCAATGTATAACAAAGACCACCCATAAAATCCCAGATTACATGTATCATGACTACTTTGAGCCCAGTTGATTTCCCATTTAGCAGGAATGCTTTCTCTGGACACCTACATACCTTGGTTCATACGCGCCAATGGGAATAGCTGCAAGGTCAAAAGGGCCAAATCTTTTTCCTATCTCTTCAAAAGCAGAGCAATAACCAGTATCTCCTGCGAAAAAAAATCGGTTCCAAGGCCCCAAGACAGACCAGCTGCCCCAGAGAACCTTGTTGTCATCCATCAGGGTCCTCTTACACCAGTGCTGGGAAGGCGTGAACACAAAGGTGACCTTGTCATGTCCGGGGACACAGTTCTCCTCCCACCAGTCCAGCTCGATCACATTCTCACAGCCGCATTTCTGCATCCAGTCCAGGAGCCCCAAGGGCACAAACCATCTCAGCTCGTTACCGAATCGCTCATTGAGAGCGATGACAGAATTGCAGTCCAGGTGGTCGTAGTGGTTGTGGCTGACAAGGACCGCGTCTATCCGGGGCAGCTCCTCGACAGTGCATGGGGCACGACGAAACCGCTTGGGACCCATGCGCTGCGATGGGGAGGCCCGAGCACTGAAGATGGGATCCGTGAGCAAGATGAGCTCGTCCATTTCCACCATCACTGTTGCGTGTCCCAGCCATGTGACTCTTAAGCCAGCTCCCCTCACTCCAGCTTCTTCAGGGTCATCAATAAAATATGGCTTAAGCACCGGGAGTTCTTTATCAAGCTATGTGTACAAAGAAAGAAAGGCAGCAGTTATATTTAAAAACAAACAGAAGGTATATATCATCATGAGCACATTTTGACCTAAATTACAGAGAGAAGGGTTATTTGAGAAGAACTGAAGTCATTTGATAAATCTTTTTTCTTTTGCTTTTCTACTGAAAATGCATACTTCTTTGTGAATCAGACACAGTAATCACTAGATAGTAATGTAAGATCTTACTCGCAAATACAGCTGACAAAGGGAAAATTAAATTTAAAACTTGGAGTACTGCTGACTTTCCTAAATATTTGTAAAGGCTCTCTTCTGTAAGTGCCAGAAGCTCAGCTAATGCAAAACTGCCTCTGGAGGTCAGCCTCTAGAAATAGTAAAGAAAACCTTTGACAACATAACTGCAGATCCTGGATCTCTTATGAACCTAACTTTCTGAGTACACAGAATTCAAAGCAGAGGACTGTGATCACACTGCTGGACAATCACATGCAAAGATGATTCTCCTCATTCCTTTCCTTTGAAGTTTTCTACCACTAGTCAAACCAAAGTGAAATGTGGTCCTGACGTGATAAGATGATCACTTTTGGGGGTAAGCAGGTGTGAACCAATAACTGCAACAAATGTGTTAAGTACTATACCTTAGGTTATTCTACATTTAATCCTTGGGTTAAGCAACAAGAAGCTGTGTTTTAGGGTCATACATGTGTGCACGCTGTCACTTCAGTCGTGTCTGACTTTGCGACCCTATGGACAGTAGCCCGCCAGGCTCCTCTGTCCATGGGATTCTCCAGGCATGAATACTGGAGTGGGTTGCCATTTCCTTGGCCAGGGGATCTCCCCAACCCAGGGATTGAACCCACATGTCCAGCAGCTTTTGCACTGCAGGTAAGCTCTTTACCGCTGAGCCGCCAGGGGAGCTCGTTTTAGGGTCATATTCCTGGGTTCTATAAAACTTCCACAAACTGCGCTTTGCTGTTCTGCCACTGAGCTGCACTGAGGTCTCTCCCAGGAAGCCACTCGTGAAACTTGCCAAGTATGTCCCATGAGGCTGTCTTTAGAACTGGGTACCCACTCAACCTCCACCCCATCTTCCCACTCACCTCAGAAACATTACTTTCAATTCCCTGAACCAGGAAAAGCTCTTCTTTTCCAGAGCAATTTGCTTTACTCATTTGATTGTCACTGGGAGAAAATTCATGCTTCAATTTTTGCTTGGACTAGGAATTTCAAAGTAAAAGCTGAAGCTGTGCCATCCATGTGTAGGATGGAACAGGGAAGGACACTTCAGCAGGCAGTGATGGAAAAGGTTTCTGTCCTAACTTAATCTTGAAACTTTATTGTTCTACCCTAATTGTCCACTTCCTCTTCTATGTTTATCTATCTGTCCAACCACTATGAGAACGGTATAGAGAGTCCTTAAAAAAATTAAAATTAAAACTGCCATATGACCCACCAATCGCCCTACAGGGCATATACCCCAAGGAAACCAGAATTGAAAAAGACAGATGTACGCCAGTGTTCATTGCAGCACTATTTGCAATAGCTAGGATGTGGAAGCAACCTAGCTGTCCTTTGAGAGATGCATGGATAAGGAATTTATGGTACATACGCAAAGTGGAACATTACTCAGCTATTAAAAAAACAAAAGACCACACATTTCAGTCAGTTCTAATAAGGTGGGTGAACTTAAAGCCTATTATACAGAGTTAAGTAAGTCAGACAGAGAAAGACAGACCGTACAGTAAAGCATACATGGAATCCTGAGAGACAGAACCAACGATCCCACATACAGGGCAGCAAAGGAAACACAGATGGAAAGCAGACATAAGACTTCTGGACTCTGCAGGAGGCAAGGCTGGGATCACGCATTAGAGCAGCACTGAAACATACATTAGAATCTGTAAAATACATGCCCACTGCAGGGTAATGTGTGGAGCACGGCATGCAAAGCCGGTGCTCCGTGAAAATCTGCAGGGACGGGCTGGAGAGGGAGGCACGAGTGGGGTTCAGGATGGAGGGGACACATGTGCCTACAGCCAATTCACAATGATGTCTGGCAAAAAAGAAAAAATCAGAATATTTTAAACTAATTATCCTCCAAGTAAAATGAATAAACTTTAAAACACACAAACATAAGAGGAACACACCAGCACTCATCAGGATAGAAATGCCACTGGTAACTGCAATGGGGGATCACCTTGGAACAGTCGAGAGTGTCCACTATTAAAAACTCTATGATCAATCCTAGAAAGGAGCTGGTTAAAAGGAAACACACTAGCCATATTCTCCGAAGGGAAACCAGGAAAGCTACCAAAGGAGAATACTATGAAGGTTCTATGAATGGTAAGCAGACCTACATTTGATCTGTATTCACACCCGGGGCTTATATCCGAAAGAAACACTAATTAAATATATATATATATATGCACGTCACATTCACTGCAACATGCTGTCCACACCTGGAAGCCAGCAACAAACTGGCCATCAGCACAGGATGGTTCAGGAAGATGGGGTACACAGAAGGGAAAATTACTCAGCCGTGAAACTCCATGAAATCAGACATTTACAACAAAAATTCTCACATGACCAAAAACTAATGAGAAACTGTACTAGAATACCATATGACCTGCAAGTGCTATCTGACCAAACATACAAACACATCGATTTCTAAAGGGAAACAGACTCACAAACGTAGAAAAGAAAATTAGGGGATCAAAAGGGAAATGCTGGGAGGAAAGAATAAACAATCTATTTGGAATTAACACCTACATACTCACAGATCTAAATCAGTAAGAAACCTGGCCCAACTGGCTGGCACAGAGAAACTTCTTAACACTGGAATAACCTACATGGGAAAAGACTCCAAAAAAGACTAGGTGTTCACATCACGGTATGTGAATCGAGATGCTTGTCCCCTAAAGCATCAGCGTTAATCAACAGTAGTCCCACATGAATGAAAAACGACAATCTACGATGGAAAGAAGCTGACTCAGTTCCCATGCCTGGCTCCTCAGGCCTCGTACTTCCTCCCTGGAGCCTGAGCTGGCTGCATCCTAATGTTGCAGTCATGGGGCTCAGGGAGCTGGGACCCATGTGGTAAGAGAGTATCCCCCTTGGACCTGTCCTGTCTGGAACCTCAGGATGGGACCAGACTGTCCTGATGCAGGAGGGTCACTGGACAAGAAAGGTAAGCAAGGACTGGAAAAACACGACTGACTCTGGGCTGCATAGCTTTGCAACATCACCTGGCTTCCAGACATCCTGGTGCTCCAGGGTCCCCACAGAAGCCTCCTTCCTTGGAGACCCTAGCCCAGAAGATAGAAACCTCAGCACCAATCCTTGGCATAAGCTGACATATGTTCAGAGTGAAGGGTAAGGGGTGGAAGTACTGAGACATTCCAGGGCATTTCTTCTGGCACCGGGCGTTTCCAGGAACAAGCCAGGAGCAGGTTTCCTAACGCCTCCTGGCCCTATTAAATCACTGCTAGGACTGTGAAAATGCTGCCGCCTTGTGGACACTAATATAAGTACCACTGGAAAACCAGTGCTCTTTTGAATTGCACCAGAAAGCCTGCAAAGCTTTAATTTAATTTTATTTTATTTTTTAATTTTACAATATTGGTTTTGCAAGAAAGTCTGCAAAGCTTTTAATCACCTGGAGAAATTTGCAGGTTCCTTGGAGGAGGAAAAGGCAACCCACTTTGGTATTCCTGTGTGGAAAACCCCATGGACTGAGGAACCTGGAGGGCTACGGTCCAGAGGGTTGCAAAAATTCGGAGGAGTAGCATGCAGGCAGGTAACTGAAAGAAAATTCAAAACAGGGCTAAACTTCAGGAAGCCCATTTAAAGAGGGAGATTTTTCTCGGGCTTTTACTAAAAGACAAATACTAAAGATGCTCAGTATCCATTAGTAGATAAGTTCAAATGTTAACTACAATGAAGGGTCACCTCAAACCAGAGGAGCCATCATTAAAAACTCTACACACAGTAAATGCCGGGGAAGGTGTGGGGAAAAGGAATCCTCCTAGCCTTCTGCTCGAAAGGTAAACTGGTAATAGTCACCACAGAGGACACTATGCAGGTTTCTTAAAACACTAATTACTGCTCCATTTGATCTGTAATCACACACCTGTGCTTGTATCAGAATGAAACTGGAATGAGAAGACATGGTCACCTGAGGTTTCATTGCAACATGCTTTCAAGAGCCAAGAACTGGAAGCCAGGCCCCAGCTGTTCACCATCAAACAGATATAAGAGGAAGACATCAAACGGACATAAGAGGGGGCACTTGGCCGTGACACACACTGAAGTGAGTCCGGTCACAGTGGACGGGAAACACGAGGAGCAAGTCAGAAAGAGCACTAGCACGTGCTGTCACCCCAAGAACAATCTGAAAACTGAAACAAAAACACCAATTTGTAAAATAGAAACAGACTCACAGGCTCAAAGAGAGACATTTAGGGTTACCAAAGGGGAAAGCTGGGAGAGAGAGATAACCTTGCAGTTTGGGATGAACATCTGGACACTGACAGGTATAAAATAGGAAAAAGGACCCCCTGCCAGGCTCCTCCATCCATGGGATTCTCCAGGCAAGAATACTGGAGTGAGTTGCCGAAACTTTTCCAGGGGATCTTCCCAACCCAGGGATCAAACCCGGGTCTTCCACACTGCAGGCAGATGCTATCATCTGAGCCACCAGGGAATCTCAAAAGGGAAAAAAGCTGACTTTATTCCCCACATGCCTGGCTGTTTGGGGCTGGTATTTCATCCCTGGTATCTGAGGCTGGATCCTAAGGCAGGACTCTCATGGGGCCCAGGGAGCTGGGAAGGATGCACCAAGAAAGCAACCCCCTTGGACCTGTGGTGCCGGGAACCTCAGGCTGGGACCAGACTGTCTTAGTGCAGAAGGGCCATCCAACAAGTAAGCTAACAGCTAAGTGCATGGAAAACAAGTCAGACCCCCTGGGATGCAAGAGCTTTGAAAAGTCAGCTAGATGCTACATTTCCTGGGGCTCGGGGACCACACCTCTGGTCCCCTTCCTTGGACACCCCACCACAGAGGACAGCAACCTCAGCACCCATCCTTGGCATAAGCCGAGATGTGTCCCAAGGTTAAGGGCAAGGGGTGGAAGAATTGAGACAGCATCTCTTCTGGCACCCGGGGTTCCCAGGAACAACCCAGGAGCAGGTCTCACCCTAGTCGCCTTGTTCCCTGTAGAACCAGTGCCTGGAATGGGCAAATGCTGCTGCCTGTAACAGTACCTGGAAAACTAGTGCTGAGGTGGACTGCCGCATAAGACCTGTGGCTTTGCAGGGAAACTCCCCTAGAGAAATGCACTGTAGGTAATGACGAGGAAATACAAAAGAGGGTGAATTTCAGGATATGCAGTGAGGTAAATTTTAGTCATAACGTTCTATCGGGGGGAAAAAAAAAGCCTAGGAGCACCTCCATAGCTCATTAGTCGAGAAATGCAAATTCTAGCTATAATGAGGGATCACCTCCCAACATTCAGAGTGGCCATCATTAAAACCTTTACAAATGACAAATGCTGGGGAGCCCTCCTAGCTCGTTCCTCAGAAGGTGAAGTGGTAAGAGCCACCAGTCAGACACTATGGAATTCCTTAAAAAATAATTAGAGCTAAATTATCTGTAATCTCACTCCTGGGCACATATCTGAAAGAAACTATAAAAATTTGTACACATGAAAATTCACTGCAACACGATTTCAATAGCCCAGACTCGGAAGTCAAGACCAAACCGTCCATCACCAAAGAGATGCATAAGGAAGACAGGGTCCATATATACAAGGGAATATTACTCAGCCATGAAACAGAATGAATCAGACCACTTACAATGATAGTGATGCCTCTGGAAAAGCTCATACTATGAGAAGCAAGTCAGATAAGGACCAGTAGCATGTGAAAGCACCTCCACGACCCATCTAAAAACGGATACAAATCCATCAATTTGTAAAACAGACTCACATCTCAGTATTTCTGAATCAAGGTGCTTCACACCTAAAACAAACATAACCATATTAATCAACTCTACTTCAACATGAGAACCCCATGAACAGTATGAAAAGGCAAAAAGATATGACGCTGAAAGATGAGCCGCCCCCGGGTCGGCACGTGTCCTATATGCTACTGGGGAAGGGCAGAGAAATAGCTCCAGAAAGAATGAAGAGCTGAGCCAAAGTAGAAATGATGCCCAGTTGTGGATGTGTCTGGTGGTGAAAGTAAAGTCGAATGCTGTTAAGAACAATACTGTACAGGAACCTGGAATGTTAGGTCCATGAATCAAGGTAAATTGAAAGTGGTCAAACAGCAGATGACAAGAGTGAACATCAACATTTTAGGAATCAGTGAACTAAAATGGACTGGAATGGGCGAATGTAATTCAGATGGCCGTTACACCTACTATCGGGGGAAAAATCCCTTAGGAGAAATGAAGTAGCCCTCATAGTCAACAAGAGTCCTGAAAGCAGTACTTGGATGCAGTCTCAAAAATGACAGAATGATCTTGGTTCGTTTCCAAGGCAAACCACTCAACATCACAGTAATCCAAGTCTATACCCCAACCACTGATGCCGAAGAAGCTGAAGTTAACAGTTCTATGAAGACCTACAAGACCTTCTAGAACTAACACCAAAAAAAGATGTCCTTTTCATCAGAGGAGATTGGAATGCAAAAGCAGGAAGTCAAGATACCTGGACTAACAGGCAAGTTTAGCCTTGGAGTACAAAATGAAGCAGGGCAAAGGCTAACAGTTTTGCCAAGTGAACACACTGGTCATAGCAAATACCCTCTTCCAACAACACAAGAGATGACTCAACACATGGATATCACCATATGATCAATACCAAAATCTGATTATATTCTTTGCAGCTAAAGATGAAGAAACTTCACACAGTCAGCAAAAACAAGCCCTGAAATAATTGTGGCTCAGATCATGAGTTCCTTATTGCAAAATTCAGACTTAAACTGAAGAAAGGAGGGAAAACCACTAGGGCTTCAGGTATGACCTAAATCAAATCCCTTATGATTATACAGTGGAAGTGAGAAATAGATTTAAGGGATTAGGTCTGGTAGACAGAGTGCCTGAAGAACTATGGGCAGAGGTTCGTAACACTGTACAGGAGGCAGTGACACAAACCATCCCCAAGAAAAAGAATTGCAATAAAGCAAAATGGTTGCCTGAGGAGGGCTTACAAATAGCTGGGCAAAGAAGAGAAGTGACAGGCAAAGGGGAAAGGGAAAGATAATACCCAACTAAATGCAGAGTTCCAAGAACAGCAAGGAGAGATAAGAAAGTGTTCTTAAGAGAACAATGCAAAGAAATAGAGGAAAACAATAGAATGGGAAAGACTAGCGATCTCTCCTGAAGAAGGCAATGGCACCCCACTCCAGTACTCTTGCCTGGAAAATACCATGGACAGAGGAGCCTGGTAGGCTGCAGTCCATGGGGTCGCTAAGGGACACGACTGAGAGACTTCACTTTCACTTTTCACTTTCATGCATTGGAGAAGGAAATGGCAACCCACTCCAGTGTTCTTGCCTGGAGAATCCCAGGGACAGGGGAGCCTGGTGGGCTGCCGTCTATGGGGTCACACAGAGTCGGACACGACTGAAGCAACTTAGCAGCAGCAGCAGCAACAGCAGCAGCGATCTCTTCAAGAAAATTAGAGATACCAAGGAACATTTCATGCAAAGATGGGCACAATAAAAGACAGAAATGGTATAGACCTAACAGAAGCAGAAGAGATTAAGAGGAGTTGGGAAGAATACACAGAAGAACCGTACAAAAAAGATCTTAATGACCTGGATAACCACGATAGTGCAGTCACTCATTTAGAGCCAGACATTGTGGAGTGTGAAATCAAATGGGCCTTAGGTAGCATTACTACGAACAAAGCTAACGGAGGTAGTGCGATTCCAGCTGAGCTTTTTCCTAAAAGATGATGCTGTTAAAGTGCTACACTCAATATGCCAGCAAAATTGGAAAACTTAGCAGTAGCCTCAGGACTGGAAAAGGCAAGTTTTCATTCCAATCCCAAAGAAGGGCAATCCCAAAGAATGTTCAAACTACAACACAACTGCGCTCACTTCACACATTAGCAAGGTAATGCTTGAAATCCTTCAAGCTAGGCTTCAGCAGTACATGAAACAAGAACCTGCAGATGTATGAGCTGGATTTAGAAAAGTCAGAGGAATCAGAGATCAAATTGCCAACATCTGCTGGATCATAGAAAAAGCAAGGGAATTCCAGAAAAACGTCTACTTCTGTTTCACTGACCACGCTAAAGCCTTTGACTGTGTAGATCACAACAAACTGTGGAAAATTCTTAAAGAGATGGGAATATCAGACCACATTCCCTGCCTCCTGAGAAACCTGTATGCAGATCAAGAAGCAACAGAACCGGACATGGAACAGACTGGTTCAAAATTAGGAGATGGATACATTAATGCTGTACATTGTCACCCTGCTCATTTCATTTCTATGCAGAGTACATCATGCAAAATGCCAGGCTGTATGAATCACAAGCTGGAATCAAGATTGCTAGGGGAAATATCAACAATCTCAGATATGCAGATGACACCACCCTTTTGGCAGAAAGTGAAGAGGAACTAAAGACCCTCTTGATGAAGGTGAAAGAACAGAGTGAAAAAGCTGGTGTAAAACTCAACATTCAAAAAACTAAGATCATGGCATCCAGTTCCATCACTTTATGGCAAATGATGGGGGGGGGGGATGGAAACAGTGATAGACTTTATTTTCTTGGGTTCCAAAATCACTGCAGATGCTGACCACAGCCATGAAATTAAAAGACGCTTGCCTCTTGGAAGGAAAACTATAACAAACCTAGACAGTGCATTAAAAAACAGAGACATCACTTTGCTGACAAAGGTCCGTCTAGTCAAAGCTATGGTTTTTACAGTAGTCATGTATGGATGTGAGAGCTGGACCGTAAAGAAGGCCAAAGAACTGATGCCTTCGAACTATAGTGCTGAAGACTCTTCAGAGTCCCCTGGACAGCAAGATCAAACCAGTCAATCATAAAGGAAATCAACCCTGAATATTCATCAGAACGAATGATGCTAAAGCTCCAATACTTTGGCCATCTGATGCAAAGAGCAAACTCATGGGAAAAGACCTTATGTTGCAAAAGACTGAGGGCAGGAGGAGAAGGGGGAGACAGAGGATGGTTGGATGGCATCGTCAACTCAATGGACATGAGTCTGAGCAAACTCAGAGATAGTGATGGACAGGGAAGCCCTGTGTGCTGCATTCATGGTGTCACAAACAGTCAGACACGACTGAACAACAACAACTCCAACTTAAACTAAAAATTAAATGACGACCTAAAAAGGAAAGAAGCAGACTCTATTCCCACCTCATGCCTGACTTTTCAGGGCTAGTATTTCATCCCTGGAGCCTGAGAGATTATAAAGCTGGACTGTCATGGGGCTCAGGGAGCTGGGAAGGACATGCCAAGAGAATAACCCCCTTGGACCTTTGGTGCCTTGTACCCTGTAATGAGACCAGAATGCCCTGATCCAGGAGGGCCATCAGAAAACTAAGCTAAGCTAAGTGCAGGGAAAACACGATAGACCTCTGGGTTGCAATAGCTTTGAGAAGTCACCTGGCCTCCATGTCTCCTGGTGCTCCAGGCATTCCCACCTACAGCCTCCTTCCTTGGAGTCCCCACCTACAGAGGACAGCAAGCTCAACACAGCGCTTTGGCAGGGGCTGAGATCTGCCCCAGGCTGAAGGGTAAGGGGTGACAGCATCGAGACGTAGCCCAGGTGGGTGTTTCTTCTGGCACCGTGGGCTCCCACTAACAACCCAGGAGCAAGACTTGCCCTCATCTTCTAGTTGCCCTTAGTGACCAGTGCTGGGAAAGAAGAGATGCTGCTCCTTTGTGGACACTTCCCAAAATAACAACTGGAAAACCAGGAGTGAGGAACTGCATCGCAAGGCCCGCAGAGCTACTGTATTCATGGCTTTCCCTCATGCAATGTGCTGTCCAAGGCAATCAAGAAGCTCTCAAGAAGCTCATTTCAACTGGCAAATATTACTCACAAGGCTCTTTTAAGGAAAAAAGCCCAGGAATAGATGTTCAACGTCACTCGCCATTAGAGAAATGCAAATCAAAAGTATAATGAGGTATCATCTTGCACCAATCAGAATCACCAACATCAAAAAGTCTACAGAGAATAAACGTGGGAGGGGGCTTCCCTGGTGGCTCAGTGGGAAAGAATCTGCCTGTGCATGCAGGACACATGGGTTCAATCCCTGGTCCAGGAAGACCCCACATGCCTCAGAGCCACTAAACCTGTGTCCCAGGACTACTGAGTCTGAGCTCTAGGGCCCGGGAGCTGCAAATACTGACCCCACGCGTCGCAACTACTGAAGCCTGCTCACCTAGAGCCTGGGCTCCTCAAGAGAAACATCCGCAATGAGAAGCCCACACACTACAACGAGAGAGCAGCCCCTCTGCTCTCTGCAACTGAGGAAAGCCTGTGCAGCAATGAAGACCCAGTACAGCCAAAATTGAACAAATTGAACAAATTTCAACAAAATTGAACAAATACATAAAATTTAAAAATAACAAAGCATAAATAGTGGAAAGGCCATGAAGAAAAGGGAACCCTCCTATGTTAACTGGTAACAGCCTTTATGGAGAACAGTATGAAGGCTCTTTAAAAACTAACAGTATCAAGCTATATACCCGGCAATACCATCCAGGGTGTCTGTCAGAGAAATCCGTAATTTGAAACGACAAACGCGTCCCAACAGTCACTGCAGCACTATTCACAGCAGCAGCACACGGATTCAGCCAAAATGTCCATCAACAGATGAAGAAGATGGATGAAGAAGATAGGTAAGGAATATGTGGTGCAGATCCATATAAGGGAATATATACTCAGCCATTAAAAAAATTGAAATTATGCCATCTGCAGCAATGTACATGGCCCTTCCAATGATCATACTGAGAGAAGGAAGTCAGAGAAAGACAAATAAAATCTGGTATCACTTTTAGGTACAGTTAAGGAAAAATGATACAAATGGAGTTATTTGCAGATAGACTCACAGACTTGGAAAGCTCAGTGGTGGCTGCTGTAGGCACAAGAAAACCTGGCAGTGAAGGATAAATTAGGAGTTTGGGGTTAACATGTAGACACCATTAAATATAAAACAGATAATCAGCATGGATCTCTGTAAGGAACAGGGTACTCTTGTCACTATTTCGGTAATACCTACATGGCAAGAAGCTTGTAAATCAACTCTGCTGCTGCTGCTAAGTCGCTTCAGTCATGTCCAACTCTATGCGACCCCAGAGACGGCAGCCCACCAGGCTCCGCCATCCATGGGATTCTCCAGGCAAGAACACTGGAGTGGGTTGCCATTTCCTTCTCCAATGCATGAAAGTGAAAGGTGAAAGTGAAGTCACTCAGTCATGTCCGACTCTTCTCGACCACATGGACTGCAGCCCACCAGGCTCCTCCGTCCACGGGAGTTTCCAAGCAAGAGCGCTGGAGTGGGGTGCCACTGCCTGCTATATTTTTAGAGGCTGTGGCCCAAATACCAGGAAGGAATTTTACCCAACAGGTAGCCCACCCATCTTGGCCTCCTGCCCTAAGCCCCTCTTCTCACAGCTTGACTCCACGTTTCTCTTCATACCGGGTTTTCTAGAAGAAACAAAAATGTTCTTGTTCCTCCCATCCACAAAGTTTAAACATACAATAAGGTTTTATTTATTAATCTCCTGACTCACTCTTAAAAAGTGCTGGGAAAATATTATTCATGCTAATTCTGTTAATTAGGATTAATAGTACGCACATTCCATGGCATTGAAGTGACAATATGGGTTGTGTTTTGTTTTTTAATCCCATATCCTTTAAAGAAAAATGGACACACTGACCTAAAAGATCCAATGTAGCCACCACCCACTTACTCCCACCTCCTGCCTCACTGCGGATCAAGCCTTCAGGGATGTCCCCACTCTTTTCCCACCCACTTCCCACTTCCAATCCCATCCACTTCCTATGTCTACTTCCTTATCTCTCAATTCCCCACAATGTCTGACAGGACAGGCAGTGCTGGAAGAGACAGGACAAGGTGGGTTAGGAGGAATAGAGCGGCAAGAAACTAAGAGAAGCAAGTCCTACTGCAATTAGGAGCCGCCCCTCCCAGCCAAAGCGAAATCTCATTCATCTAATCAACCGTGGGCCAAAGTTTGTTTCATCGTAAGTATAACTGCAATATTGAAAGGCCAGGAACCTACTCTCAATTTTTAAAGGAATGGAAGGTTTTTTGATGATTTCTTTTAAAATTTTAGCAGCTTTATCCAAGAATGAAGAACCAAGCACTCTAGGCTTAACCCTCATAATCCATATTCCAAAGCACGGGTTAGTACAATCTGGAACACGTCATGCACTCTCACCTTTTGTGACCTTCTTCATGCCACCATCCACTGGGAAAACCATTGCCAAATACTTTTTATCTTTCTAGGCCTACCTCAAAGATCATCTCTTCTATAAAACCATTTCCAATCCCACCAGTCAGAATCAACAACTTCCTTCCCTGAACTTTTAAGACATTCTGTTCCTACTTCCAGCTGCTACCGGATCAGAGCTAGTTACACACACGTGCACTCTGAGGCTCCACTATGAATGTGAAGGTACCTTATTCATGTCATCTCTCCACAACCTTATCCTATAAAAGGGCTCGATTACCTAATTGGAGTGTCATAATACAATTTACAGCAAAGTTAAGGAATACATATATTAAGAGCAAATATACAGGACTTCCCTGGTGCCTCAGTGGTAAAGAATCTGCCTGCCAACACAGGAGACACGGGTTTGATCCCTGGCCTGGGAAGATCCCACATGCCGCAGAGCAACGAAGTCTGTGCAACACAACTATTGAGCCTGTGTTCTAGAGCCTGGGAGCTGCAACTCCTCAGCCCACATGCTGCAATTACTGAAGCCCAAATGCTCTAGAGCCTATGCTCTGCAACAAGAGAAGCTGCTGCCAACGAGAACCTGGGCACCGCGACTAGCAAGCAGACCCAGCTTGCCACAGCCGGAGAAACACCCACACAGCAAAGAAGACCCAGCCCAGCCAAATAAATCAATAATTTTTTTTTAAAAAAAAGAGCAAATACACAGCACTTGGAAGACAAACGCTACCTCTTTGGAGCATGGAACGCTGCTGTGATCTCTTTCCGTTATCACCCATCTGAGAAGACTTGGAATAGAGGGATTTTTCCACGTTGGCCAAGGGTTAACAAATCTCCCATCCTTTCCTTTCTTTGATTTAGTTACATCTTCTTCTAGTCTGTAATCCAGTTTGAAACTCTTCCTGGAAAACCTAGAAGAATCACTTCCTCCAGAATTTCGTGAATTTTGGCGCTTTCTTACTGCTTCTTTAGGATACTGGTTACTTGTCATCAGGAGCTGGTTGGTTTCATTTTCATCCATGTTCTTTGGTGAAGACCTAAAAACAAAGAAAGCAGAGGGAAGAAGAATATATTGAGTTTTAACATAAAGAAGTTAAAACATACACATGCTGTTATGCCTCTATTAGGCTGAAACTTTCTTCCTACAAAATATCATTTTAGAATCCACTGTTGCTGCTGCTGCTGCTGCTGCTAAGTCACTTCAGTTGTGTCCGACTCTGTGCGACCCCATAGACAGCAGCCCACCAGGCTCCTCCGTCCATGGGATTTTCCAGGCAAGAGTACTGGAGTGGGGTGCCATTGCCTTCTCCAAGAATCCACTGTTATTGCTTGCTAAATAGAAAAGGTGTTTGTTTTCCTTATTACTGCCAAACATTTTAAAAATTGCTTATGTGTTGTAATTCAAAACAAATCTACTTCACTAGCCAGCACTGAAACATAAGAAAAATTTCCATTTCAATAAGTCTATAGAATAAAGTAACTTCATGAATTTGTAATATTTCATATCTACATTTTTTAAATATCATGGTTAATAACACATAATAAGAAGGATTGTCTTAGTTCTTCCAGGATATTTCATTAATTCCAATGACTTACTACAACCCCACAAGGCCTAGTTATTTTTACTTTGAAGACAAACTGCTGCTGCTGCTGCTATGTCACTTCAGTCGTGTCTGACTGTGTGTGACCCGATAGACGGCAGCCCACCAGGCTCCCCCGTCCCAGGGATTCTCCAGGCAAGAACACTGAAGTGGGTTGCCATTTCCTTCTCCAATGCATGAAAGTGAAAAGTGAAAGTGAAGTCGCTCAGTCGTGTCTGACCCTCAGCGCCTCGACCCCGTGGACTGCAGCCTTCCAGGCTCCTCTGTCCATGGGAGTTTCCAGGCAAGAGTACTGGAGTGGGGTGCCATTGCTTTCTCAGTTGACAAACTAACGCCCTCCAAAAAGTGCACTGAGTCCAAACACCAAAAAAGGAGATACACATTAGTTGAGAGACATTTCATCAATGTAACAGGTTAACAATACAAATTTCAATTAACTCAGATATAGAACCACAAGCATGAATCCTAGCTCTACGAATTTAATCAAGTGTCCTATCCTCTCTGTGCCTTGATTTCATCTAAAAAATGGAGATGATAATAATACCAGCCTCCAAAGTTATTAAGAGGATTGAAAGAGCAAATCCAAGTAAACCACTTAGAAACATGCAGGCAAAATGTATACAGCAAATGTAACACACGTGTATGCACATCCTCACATGCGTTAGTCCCACGCATCAGGCTCACCAGCTCAACAAACCCGAGCCGTGGCTGCCACCCTCTTCGTTACTGCTCCTACGCCCACTTACACCACCTCCCTCAAGGCACTGAAATCCTTGCTTTTGGGCTATACAGGATTCCAGACACATTAAAGTGAGCAACGATGCAGTAAGACTATCCATTCACCTGCCAAGGATTTCATCCCCTTCCTATTCTGTTAAACGAACATTTGCTTTCTGAGAAAAATAAGCACAAATAACAGAGAGCTAAGCATTATGATTTGATTTCACTGGTGTTTAAACAGAAATATTACCAGGAAGAAAGGGAAATAACTCAAACCCCAGGATGAACACGTACACACAACCAAACACTTTTCCCCCAAAACTGTCTGGAGTAAACACTTCATGGTCCAGAGAAAAAGTGTATTAAGAAGCCACAGCTGACGAAAGCTGAAGCACCCACTTCCGCTCAGGCATGGCTGCTAGTGCGAGAGCCCAAAAGCTACCACAGTCTAACCAGCTTGATGTCTTGAGCAGGTGACTTAACCTTTCCAGTCCTCCATCATCTTATCTGTTAAATACCTACTTATCTCAAGTGAGGCTTCAAAGGATTAAATGACATAATATACATAAAGTGCCTGCTACTCACACAACTAATTCTTTATTCCCTAATCCAGTTAACATCTAAAGTTGTTAACTTCTATTAGAAAGCAAAGGATCTGGGAGATTTATCTCAGTTCCTCCTATAGAATAGCTTTACCTGGGTTATAATAAAGTTTGGGTCCAGGCAGAAACAAAAACCATCCATTTAAACCCTACTTCACTGAAGAGATGAAAATACACAGATATAGAGTTTAAGTCACTTCTGGACAAGATAATATGTCTAGCCAATGGCAGAGCTTGACCTCATGCCCACCCCCTGGGATGACTAACAGTTTGTGAGACTGTGTGCACTTGTTACACACAGACATTCATATAGACACACATATGTAATAATTCTACCAAATGTATAATAAAGTATTGGCTCACTGTTTTCAACAATCAAGAGATAGGGGAGAAAAAAGAAAAGGGAACTCTGACTCAAAACCAAACACAAAAAACTCAAAGCAGGGTTTTCAGACAACACCCAGTTGTCAAATGTACCTGGAACATAAGATGCAAGAAAGGCTTTGAGAGTCGGGGTGGTAAAGGTGTGAGGATGGGATGAAAAGGACGGGCCTGGGGCTGTGACATTGAGGAGGTCTAGCTACACTCAGGCAATGCGGAAACACTAAAGGCACTTAAATAGGGCATGTTTGGGGACAACAACTCTGGTAGCAGGATAAAAACAAAAATGGAGTGGCTAAAACCTGGAGCCAGGGACAGAAATGAACGAGCAAGAGACAGAAGAAACCCAGAAGAACGTCACTAACAGTGAGGCTCTATGCTGCATGTTTCACACACTGCATTTAAATTAACATCCCCAGCAAAATTTCAAGGCAGCTATCATAATCATTTATTTTTAACTGAAGAACTAAAAGGCAGAATAGCAGATCAGGCAAAAGATGATGAGACGGTGATAGTGAGAAAGGAAAGATCAATTCAGAGAGACAATAAAGAAGCTGCATCACTAAGATTTGAGAGTCTCTGGATGGTGGCCAACTTTGGCCACTTTGTAGGGCAGGTTGGGGCTAGGAGTTAAAAATGGGATGAGTCAGAACTGGAAGCCTACTTAATCCAGTAAAGGATTAGGGGAAATTAAGTACATGTTTCAAGTGTGGAAGAGAAACTGGATCTGTGCCCCAGGGAGTCTGAGGCAGGGTTTGAGATCACAGGGAAGGAAGGATCCAAGGTGAGCACTGATACCCAGTGCAAACGGATCTCTGGGATCCAGGCTGCTCTGGGGGTGATGAAAGAGAGAGCAAAGAGGCTTCCAGGGGCCTGGAGACCGAAACAAGGGTGAAAAATGGGTTTGGGGACTGTTTTCTTCCTGGACAAGAAACTTTTTTAAAGTTGTCTATTCACATGGAAGCCATTTTCCCCCCCGACTCAGGCTTTCATCCAGATTAATCCTTAGAAGCAGGTCTCCACCAAAACCTATCCTCTCTTAACATACCCCACCCCTAACACATACAAAATCCAGACTTCAGAAGAGAGCTTTTTAAAGGCATATCTTTTTTTTTTTTAAAGAGGGGGATGTGGTAAAGGGGAACCTCTAGAGATGTCCTTTGTTCTCAGAATGAGGACAAAGTCAGTAAGACGGCCCGTGAGGGTGCGTGCTTCCAGCTCTGCCCACACTCTCCTCTGTCCCAAATACGGGCCCTTCGTCTGCTTCCTTCATCTGTCTGCTCAGATGCATCACACGCCCCTGCAGGGCCCCCTTGCCGCCACAGTGCTGTGCACGTGACTCTTCATGTATCCCTGGGGTGAGAGGAGGGAGCAGCACATAGACACCGCTGAATCCACAGGATTGTGTACGCCCATGACGGTGCTCAAACAACGCAAAGTGCTGGCGCTATGATGCACCATTGCACGCTACACACTCTAGGCGTGAGATGATCAGAAGGAACCAGAAGAACAAGACCCCAACTGCGACCACCTGGGCTCGTTCCTTTGGAGGAAAAGTACTACAAGTGCATCTGGTGAATGTGCCCAATGACAAGCTTTGTCAACAGATGATCCGGCAACCACGGCAGCATCAGCCTGCGGAGACACACAGAGCTGCTGGATGGCTGGGCCATGCGAAGGCTCTGCATCGAATATCACCCTGGTGGTCACTCTGTAGTGGATACAGAACAATCTCACAAAGACCATCCACTGGATCCTGCTCTGCTGACTAGCTTTCAGCTCTGTAAACTTAGAAAATAAATCTCACTGAACATACCCAGGTTGGAGTTTCCTTTTTCAAATGTAGCAGACTTCCCAATTATTTTTTGTTATATATCTGTCTCCAATTTCAGAATTTTCACTTATGGTGAAATTTCACTTATGGTTAAATAAGTGAAAATTCTGCCTTGATTTCTGGCCAACACGGAGTACAAGGAGAGAGGCGTATTCATAAATGTACACCGTCAACAACCTGTTACAAAAGGGGTCTCAAAAGTTGATGAGGATCTTTATATTATACTGATTTTCATCCAATTTAAGACACCATGGATTCGTAAAGCAATTGTTTTAGGTGCCACTTAGAAAGTTAAAATGTTATCAAAGAACTAAATGTAAGACCACATACTATACAACTCAGAAGAAAACACAGGGAGAACACTCTTTGACATAAATCGCAGCAGTATCTTTCTGGATCAATCACCTAAAGTTAAAGAAAATAAAAATAAAAATAAACCATTGGGACCTAATTAAACTTAAAGGCTTTTGCACAGCAAAGGAAACCATAAGTAAAATGAAAAGACAACCCCCAGAGTGGGAGACAATATTTTCAAATGAAGAGACCAACAAGGGATTAATCCCCAAAATGTAGAAATAGTTTATGCAGTTCAATATCAAAATAAATAAATAATCCATAAAAAAATGGGCAGAATATCTAAATAGACATTTATCCAAAGAAGGCACATGGATGGCCAAAAAGCAGGTCAAAGGATGCCCAGCATCACTTGAGAAATGCAAATCTAAATTACAAAAAATGAGGTATCACCTTACACCAATCAGAATGGCTATTACTAAAAAAAAAAAAAAAATCTACCAACAATATATGCTGGAGAAGGTGTGGAGAAAAGGGAAGCCTGGTATACTGTTGGTGGGAATGTAAATTGATACAGTTACTATGGAGAACAGTACAGAGGTTTCCTTATAAAACTAGAAATACCTGGAGTAGGAACTGGCAACCTGCTCCAGTATTCTTGCCTAGAAAATGCCATGGACAGAGAAGCCTGTGGACAGTCCACAGGGTCACGAAGAGTTGGACAGAGCTGAGCACACACACGTACAGAATACAGATTTTTCCAAACAGTGTAAAAGTAGGCCCCAACAAGTTGAATCAACTTTTCACGGAAAGCAAAATAGATTGTATATTCAGTTTTGAGTGATGGTTTTCAATTTTAATAGGAAAAGGGCCCAAATGTAGAATTTGACCATAGCCAGAAATTTCAAGATAATATGCAGTTCATGTCTTGTTTCAATAAATGATCCCTCAAAATTCTGGCCTTTACCTCAAACTCCAGTGGATCCTCTCTCATGTGGCCAGAATCTAGTTTATGTTCATTGTGGCCAATCTTTGGCCAATGTTTAACTACAGTTTCAGAAATAAAGGCTTGTTCTCTATATTGATCAAAGTTTTATGATCCTTTTCTAAAGCTGTGGCTTCATTTTGCCAGAATATTTCTGCAATTCTTTAAAATATTTGCTTTGAGTTTGTCAAGAACCAACAGGAACTGTGTGGTCTTCAGCTGCAATGTAACACCACTTTAAACTACTGAGTACTTATTATGCACCTCTTAATTCACATATCCATTTTGACACTAAATCCAACACTGCATTGGAAGATTACTGTTTTTTATCTGCACTATAGTTTCAAAATCAGCGTGTTCAGATATAACCGTAAGAAAGTATATTATGATGTGCAATTGGGTTTGATTCATTGAAACTTTCAAGAACTCTTCCTTTAAATCTGATCTTTGAAAGTTGCTCAATATATCTATGGAAGTTTCCACAACCTACAAAAAAAAATAATAACTAAAAACAGAACTAACATATGATCCAGCAAGCCCACCTCTGGGCATATATCCGAAGAAAACCATAATTCAAAAAGATGCAGGCACCCCAGTGTTCCCTGCAGCACAATTCACAACAACCAGGACACGGAAGCAACATAAATGTCCATCAGCAGAGGAGTGGATACAGAAGATGTGGAATTCGATAAGATTCCATATAATAATGGAATATTACTCAACCATTGAAAGATGAAATAATGCCACTTACAGCAACATGGGTAGACCCAGAGATGATCATACTAACTGAAGTCAGACAGAGAAAGGATCATATATCACTTATATAGAATATAAGTAATACTTACATACAATATAAAAGAACAATAGAAATGAACCTATTTACAAAACAGAAACAGACTCACAGATTTTGAAAACAAAGTTATGGTTACCAAAGGGGAAAAGTTGGTGGGAGGAGGGATAAATAAGGAGATTGGGATTAACATATATATATACTACTATATATAAAATAGATAATCAACAAGGACCTAGCTTATAGCATATGGAACTCTACTCACTACTCTGTAATAACCTATATGGGAAAAGAATCTGAAAAAGAAGAGATATATGTGCATGTATAACTGAGTCACTTAGCTGTACACCTAAAACTAACATAACATTATAAATCAACTACACTGTAATATAAAATAAACATTAAATTAAAAAAATAAAAGTGAATTCAGTATTTTTGATATCAGAACATACAGTTCTGAATATTTTCCAGGTAAATGTTAGCATCTTTGATATGTCATGGATAGTCACTCAATTATTATTTATTAAATACCAAATCTAGGAAAGATGATTTCCAATGTTACAATTCATGAGTATGTTGAAATCTCAAACACACATTGTACTGTTATTTATTCCTTAATTTTTTAAATGATAAAGCAACACATTCAATTCCAGGCAGCTGGCAATCTTTAAATGTCAAAGAAAGAAAAGATAAAACACTTCCTTTTGAAATAAAGCATTCTTGTTTTTGGAAAGCGTTTTACCCATGTGTGCAGCTTCTGAAGTAAAATATTCGTACTTGGACAGCCTGTCTTCACCAAATGTCGCAGTTCAGACCTCTCTTTGGTTAGACACACAGGAATAAAAGTTTTTCTATTAAGTTGGCATTTAATCTTCTAAGAAACGTAGAGGTGCTCGCTTCGGCAGCACATATACTAAAATTGGAACGATACAGAGAAGATTAGCATGGCCCCTGCGCAAGGATGGCACGCAAATTCGTGAAGCGTTCCATATTTTTTTGAGTGCATAATGAAGATGGCCTGAAGGAGGGGAGGGCTGGAGAACGGTGGCTTTCATTCCAAGATCCAGGGATTTGGGGAAAAGGGGAAACTGACCTTTGGGGGGGGGGGGCGGGGGAAGGGTGTGCTTTTACACCAAAAAATCAAGAGTATGCAAGCATTTCTAAAAAAAAAAAAAAAGAAACGTAGAGAATGCACTTGATAATTACTAGATAGAATTTATGCTGTCCTTTTGGAAACAAATTGGTCTTAAAAATTTTATATTTTATATTTATCAGTTGTCACAGAGGCTTTATTACCTCAAAATCTGTTTCTGGATTCTAGCTTTCTTTTCCAAACTTAGCTATCAATATTATTCACAAATCCATCTGTTGTTCACAAAGGAAAAGAGGGTCAGCAAATTAATACTTAATTACCAAGATCCCCTGGAGGAGGAAATGGCAACCTGCTATAGTATTCTGCCTGGAAAATTCCATGGACAGAGGAGCCTGGCAGCCTTGCAAAAAATCGGACACAACTGAGCATGCACATACTGCAATGTTATTAATATACAACTCAGTGACAATTATTGTATGAACAACGTATTAGTTAGAATGTATATATATATACATGATTATACTTAGATATATGTATATATAATATATAATCTACATTAGTGAGCAATTTATCTTCACAGTAGTGGAAAGTACATTAGTTGGGAATCGGGACAGGACTCAATTCTCCAATTAACTAGAGGTTAAGCTTAGAGAGAAATTTAACCTCTCTAAACTTGGGTGTGGTAGTGGTTTAGTCTCTAAATCGTGTCTGATTCTTGCGAGCCCATGGACTATAGCCCTCCAGGATCCTGTCCATGGATTTCCTAGGTACAAACACAGGGACAGGTTGCCATTTCCTTCTCCGGGGGATCTTTCTGTCCCAAGGATCAAGCCTGCATCTCCTGCATTAGCAGGCAAATTCTTTACTGCTAAGTCAACAGGGAAACCCAAATTTGGGCTTCAGTTCAGTTGCTCAGTCGTGTCCGACTCTTTGAGACCCCATGAATCGCAGCACACCAGGCCTCCGTGTCCATCACCAACTCCCGGAGTTCACCCAAACTCATGTGCATCAAGTCAGTGATGCCATCCAGCCATCTCATCCTCTGTCACCCCCTTCTCCTCCTGCCCACAATCCCTACCCAGCATCAGGGTCTTTTCCAATGAGTCAACTCTTCGCATGAGGTGGCCAAAGTACTGGAGTTTCAGCCTCAGCACCAGTCCTTCCAATGAATACCCAGGACTGATGATCTCCTTTAGGATGGACTGGTTGGATCTCCTTGCAGTCCTAGGGACTCTCAAGAGTTTTCTCCAACACCACAGTTCAAAAGCATCAATTCTTCGGTGCTCAGCTTTCTTCACAGTCCAACTCTCACATCCATACATGACTACTGGAAAAACCATAGCCTTGACTAGACAGAACTTTGTTGGCAAAGTAACGTCTCTGCTTTTCAATATGCTATCTAGGTTGGTCATAACTTTCCTTCTAAGGAGGAAGCGTCTTTTAATTTCATGCGTGCAGTCACCATCTGCAGTGATTTTGGAGCCCCCCAAAATAAAGTCTGACACTGTTTCCACTCAACTGCTAAATAAAGATAATACCTAACTACATCCTTAAAGGACTGTAATGAAGAGCTATGACATCATAGGTTAGTATTTCTCCTGTGTTAAGTCATTTCAGTCATGTCCAATTCTTTGTGACCCTATGGACTGTAGCCCACCAGGTTCTTCTGTCTGTGGGATTCTCCAGGCAAGAATACTAGAGTGGGTTGCCATTTCTTCCTCCAGGGGGTCTTCCTGATCCAGGGATCGAACCTGTGTCTCTAACATCTCCTGCACTGGTAGGCGAGTTCTTTACCACTAGCACCACCTTTCTCACTGCTACACGAATACAAAGAGTATTACTATTATTTGTGATCAGAGGAGTAAATAGAGTAAATATGACAAACAGAACCTTAAGATCCAACTGAGCTGTTTTTTTTTTTTTTTTAGGTAAAGGATAACATCCTAAAATTTCAGATTTTAAAATTCAGATTGCTGAAATTTTTCTTTCATTAAAAATTTTATGTAAGAAAAAGTAATAAAAAGTTTAAGTGTCCTTATTCTTTATATACATCAGTTATCCTCTGTGTTAAAAAAAAAAAAGAAACTTTAAATCTGTCTTATAAAGTGCTCATCTGATTATAGTCAGAAAAATTACTTTGACAAATGATAAAGTTAATACACACACATACACATATATATACACATATATGTGTGTATACACACACACACACACACACACACACGGCTTCCCAGGTGGCACTAGTGGTAAAGAATCCACCTGCCAATGCAGAGACATAAATGTGGGTTCGATCCCTGGGTGGGGAAGATCCCCTGGAAGAGGGCATGGCCACCCACTCCGGTATTCTTGCTTGGAGCATCTCGTGTACAGAGGAGCCTGGTGGGCTACAGTCCATAGGGTCACAAAGCGTCGGACACGACTGAAGTGACTCAACACACAACACACTGTATCAGGACCACCCCGCCACCCAGTAGCCTGGCCCACATCACAAACCTGAACCCAAGTCAGCCTTCACTTAGGGGAAATACCTGTCAAGGAGTCCAAACATAAACCATGCACAACCCTCCAATTTAGCTTAACTAGCTTATGACATTACCCTAGAAAATGGACCTGCTGGCTTTATAAGGAAATGACCAGTCTCTTGGCCAATTGAATCCTGTTTCCAGGCTGCCTCTTCTAAGGAGTTCTTCCGTAGAACTCCCTTTTGCCCAAAATCCCCAGGGAGAAGCACTCCACTGTTTATGAGGCCCTGTACTCCCCCAATCCATGGGCTGTTTTCCCTTGAAAAAAGGGTTGCAAACTGGTTACTACATTGTTTTGTTTTTGTCATTTGACACAAATAATTCCCAAAGAAACACTAACTTACCAAGAGCACACAGAGCTGAATAAATGGTTAAACCACATAAAATTTAAAAAAAAATCAGAATAGGCAGTTTTGAGAAGGATGAAAGTAAAATACAATCAGACTCTGCAGGATACAAATTAGAAAACATGTTTTCTTTTTAAAAAGCAATCAAGAACAACTAATGTCCTTGATCATAGAATGCCAAAGGCTTTGAAAAATTCTTTGCTATTGGACAAAATTCAGTATGTTGAGCTAGAAATCATTTCACAGGCTATTTATAGGTTTTAAGTCACCAAGATAAACTCTGTAGATGCTTCCTCTATGATAAAATTTTTCCTATATGTTAAAAAGAGACCAAAGCTTTGATTAGGATTAGAAAACAAAACAAAACAAAAAAAGATAAAGAGCCAGCTTAAGACCAAAGCCCATTCAAAAATACAACTTCCAGTATTACAAGAGGAATCCTTGGGATTAGCAAATTAAAATGGCATGTTACAGCAAATTGAGAAGACACGCATAAAATAAGTTTAATGAAATGATATGGTCATCACCTCCTTAATATCTTGAAAATAATACCAAACCAAAAGTGCAGATTCCTTTCTGGTATAATCAATAATACAGAGAATTATTTAATTGAAAAGGTTGGGAAGGATGAGAAGGAAAAAGTCTAAACTGATGCCTGCATGACTTCAAAATGTATCACATTTTGACCTCTAAATATGTAAAGAGGATCTTAAATGTTCATTTACTATTCCTTAATCCTAGGTTTCAACAAAAATACACTTGTCAAAATGTGGTCTCGGGCTTCCCTGGTGGCTCAGTGGTAAAGAATATGCCTGCCAATGCAGGAGACATGGGTTTGATCCCAGGTTCGAGAAGATCCCACGTGCTTTGGAGCAACTAAGCCCCACACACCACAACTACTGACCTGGCTTCAGAGCCTGGGAGCCAGAACTACTGAAGCCCACACGCCCCAGGGCCTGTGCCGACAACAAGAAGCCTGAGCACCACAGCTAGAGTAGCCCGCGCTTGCCCCAACTAGAGAAAAGCCCTCACAGCAACGAAGACCCAACACTACCAAAAACAACCAAGGTTATTAAAAAGAAAAATATGGCCTCTCCTTCTCCTGCTCATAATCAATGCTGGAAAAAGAAAAACTGCCTGTGTGTGTTTTTATAAGAAGATAATTGCTTTACAATATTGTGCTGGTTTCTGCCACACAGCAATATCAATCGGCCAAAGGTATACAGACATATGCCCCTTCCCTCTTGAACCTGCCTCCCATCTCCCACGCCATCCCACCCCTCTAGGTTGTCACAGAGATCTGGGTTAAAAGCTGCCTGTTCTTAAAGCATAACTCATAAGGAAAGGCAGAGAAGGCAATGGCACCCCACTCCAGTACTTTTGCCTAGAAAGTCCCATGGACGGAGGAGCCTGGTAGGCTGCAGTCCATGGGGTCGCTAGAGTCGGACACGACTGAGCGACTTCACTTTCACTTTTCACTTTCATGCATTGGAGAAGGAAATGGCAACCCACTCCAGTGTTCTTGCCTGGAGAATCCCAGGGATGGGAAGCCTGGTTGGCTGCCATCTATGGGGTCGCACAGAGTCAGACACGACTAAAGCGATGCAGCAGCAGCAGCAGCATAAGGAAAGGAACCGAGAAATGTGTCTTCATAGCTCCTGGACAGATACGAAACATAAAGAGGGGGAAAATGCACTCTTTTAAAAAAGTTCTGACCTCAGTTCTGGTTCCAAATTTGTCCTACTGAATTCTGCAACCTTTAAAAAGTTACTTACTATCAAGGCTCACTTTCTTCATCTATAAAATGAGAGGACTGGACCAAACCTGCACAAAGCCAACCCTTTTCTAACAGTCTTTGCACCAAACAGCCCATTTATGCCACTCTGGAGCTGCTGAGTCTGAAGTGGCCAAGAGCCCTGGGCTGCCCCTCTCCAGGGCCCCAGCCTCCTAGGAAACTTCCAGCTCAAGTAGCTCAGATCTGGCCACTTTCCCTAGGCCAAGTTAGCAAGAGATTTGGGAATCTCCCTGCAATGCAGCAAACCTGGGTTCGATCCCTGCGTCAGGAAGATCCCCTGGAGAAGGGAAAGGTGACCCATTCCAGTATTCTTGCCTAGAGAATTCCATGAACAGAGGGGCCTGGTGGGCTACAGTACGTGGGGTTGCAAAGAGTCTGACACGACTGAGCGACTAGCACTTTCACTTTCAAGTGAAGTATTTTTCGCCTGAGAACAGCGGAGTCAGCCACAGGGACAAGCTCTAGTTTCACAGGTTGATGGGGCAGACCAGGAGTCATTCAGAGCAGGAAGTACATCAGAAGGCATTTCATGACGAATCTGATACATCAAACAACCCTTAAGACTTTCAACCTTAAAATAAGATTTGAGATATCATTTGTAAGGGCCTCTAGTTAAAGCGTTTTTAAAGTCATATTTAACAAGCACAGTTTGTCTACTGTATCTAAATTCTAACTCTCTAGGTACAGTGGGTAATACAAGCCCCTAACTTCCAAGCATTCAAAATCCTTCAGGGACAAAAAAAATAACAAAACCCATAAGCAACCATACCATATTTACAGAAAGTGTCAGCTCTGAATAATGAAAAGTCATCTTTAGAATAAGGCACTTCCAAAACAATGGGCCCTACATCTTGAAATGGCAAGAAACACTTTTCCTTACGTGCCAAGTATTAATAGTTCACACTGACTAAGTCCTTTGATTACCAGGGTCAGGAAGACTGAAAAGGCTCTTAAGCTCCTAAATGCAGACAAGTTAAAGGGCCCTCATGTTGACAGAGGGTGACGGGAAGCAGGCAAGTCACTAGAAGGGTTATGTGATTCACTGAACACGGCAGAAGGGCAGACATCATTTTGTCTCTTGCGGATCCTTTGTGAGAAAAAGGTAAATGACAAAAACCAAACCAACAGTGGGGGCTTTTCAAGGAAGCAAGGCCCAGGGCAGTACTGGGGTCAGACCCTGGTCAGCCAACCTCCTGTCAGTACAACAGGCTCAGAGTAAAGGCCTTCAGACAGCCCTAAAAGAACCTTGAGGCTCAAAAGTATTTTGAGATCCCTGAGTTAATTCAATATTTAAGAATACTAGGATGTAGTAAATTATACAAGCATTATAAAAAAAAAGAACATAATGTACATTTTAAATCATTTATCAGGAAAAACCACATTATCAGGAAAAGATGCACAGGAGATGTAAAACATTTTAAAAATAAATACTTCTCAACTTGGCACCCCTGTCATGTTTTCTAAGCCTAGTTTCCCTGTTTGATGCCTATTCATTGGATTATTGGACGAAAGGTACATAATCCTTCAGCCCTGTGTCTGGCACATAGTAAGTCCTCAATAACTAAGCCACTGTTTTACTACATGCTAAACACTATTTTAGTAATAAGGGTTAGTGGAGAAAATTCCACTTTGAATTCCATTTTGACATTTCTGCACTAATAAGATGGGGGCTGAAGGCAGTGGCGTGAACAAACATGAAAGGAATAAAGTCTGGATGTTTCTGTTCTTCTGTTTGAGGAAGATACAAGATTCTGGTCTTCCTAGAATTCACACAACTCAAAAAAAAGGAAACCACGATTCCCCACAGAACTCTTATGTAATCCCACAGCTCCATGCGGCCCCACCTACTCCTCCAGATTCACCAGGAGGCTCTCACAAACCTTGGCAGTGTTTGGTTCTGAAAATAACAATCTCGGCCCCCTTCAACTCCCCTTATTGTCCCTAGAGAACAAAAATAAGCAAGCTCACAATATTAATAGCAGCCACATCCACAACTTGCACTCTCCCCAGAGCTTGAGCCCCAGTTACTGAGGTTCTCCAGCTCAAAAAAAATCTTTCACAATAGGAACAGGCAAAACAGGCAAGCAAGGCCAGCTGTAGTTAAGTGTCCCCCAAACATTCACCGTCTCACATGTCCTATCCAGGTACTAAATCTCTGAGCTCTCCCACATTCCCCTTCTGACGGTCAAGACAGGTTATCAAGGAGGGCTCTGCTTGTATGACTGACGACTGATAGAGAGCAAAGTGGGACTCCTCCCTAGAGTATTTCCAAGCCAGCCGGGTACAAATCCTCAAACTTGGGGTTCTCAGTGCTGGATGCACATCAGAATTACCTGTGGAGCTTTTTAAACTACACTGGAGGCTCCTGAATCAAAATGCCAGGCAGGTGTTCCCCAGGCAATTTTTAAAAGCTCTAGGGGTGATTCTGACATGTAGGCAGGGTTGAGAACCACTATTCAATCAGCAATTTGTGCAAAGCTAGCTCGGGCATTTACATTCTCCAGCTCAAAGAAAACACTTTGGCACCCTTGAATTTATGCTAGCTTACCAGTTGCCAACAACAAAGCCTATTCTTCCTCCAAAGTCTTGCACTCCAAGTTAGCAAGGTGGCCTAACCTCAAGATGGCTACACAGTACTAGGACCGGGAAGACTGCACTGCCAGGGACAGGGGCTGACAGGTCACAGACTCGTGCTCAACCGGCTGAGTCACAAATTCAACTCTGTGAACCCAAGAAGCCAAACAAACAAACAAAATGCAAAACACACTTAGTGATAACGAACATGGTCTATAATAACCCACAGTAGCCTATGCATGATGAATGCTCAATGTATTTATTGAATGAATTAATGAATAGGAGCTTAAATCATAATTACTCTTCAGTGGGATAGACTTAAATTTTTCTCAGAGAATCTGGTGGAAATCAAACTACAGGAGAAGCAAAAGTAACCAAAGTATGATGAAACAAAATTCAATAAGGGGCATTCCCATTAAGACTACTAATTATGGAGATAAAAATTGAAAAATCTTTATCAAGGAATGCTGAAGTAGCTGAATTCTGCGGTGGTAAAGTGGTGACAAGGAGGTAGAGACCAGAAGATGCCACCATAAAATCCAGTCCCCATTTTCTCTTCAGTAACAGAATGCCAGTTATACTTAGGGTAGCTATGCCCCAGCTGAGAAGAAGAACTAAAGAGCCTCTTGATTAAAGTGAAAGAGGAGAGTGAAAAAGTTGGCTTAAAACTCAACATTCAAAAAGTGAAGATCATGGCATCCGGTCCCATCACTTCATGGCAAATAGACAGGGAAACAATGGAAACAGTGACAAACTATTTTTGGGGGCTCCAAAATTACTGCAGATGGTGACTGCAGCCATGAAATTAAAAGACACTTGTTCCTTGAAGAAAAGCTATGACCAACCTAGACAGCATATTAAAAAGCAGAGACATTACTTTGTCAACAAAAGTCCATCTAGTCAAAGCTATGGTTTTTCCAGTAGTCATGTATGGATGTGAGAGTTGGACTATAAAGAAAGCTGAGCACCAAGAACTGATGCTTTTGAACTGTGGTGTTGGAGAAGACTCTTGAGAGTCCCTTGGACAGCAAGGAGATCCAACCAGTCAATCCTAAAGGAAATCAGTCCTGAATATTCATTGGAAGGACTGATGCTGAAGCTCCAATACTCTGGCCACCTGACGCGAAGAACTGACTCACTGGAAAAGACCCTGATGCTGGAAAAGATTGAAGGCAGGAGGAGAAGGGGACGACAAAGGATGAGATGGTTGGATAGCATCACCAAGTCGATGAACATGAGTTTGAGCAAGCTCCAGGAGTTGGTGATGTGTAGTGGGAATTCCTAATAATGTACTTTCACAGCCATGAGAAATTCCACAGAAATTGCACCTAGAAAAACAGTATATATTAAGAAATTATGTTAATGATTACCTTTCATGTTTTTCTTAAGAATAATCTCCTTGTTACAAACCTCAAGGCCAGAACCAGAAGGGAGTATGACTGGGATCATAAAAGCATGGACCTTGGAACATCGGGTCGGTGCCAGGCATGAACTCTACCTACACACTTGCTAGTTGTTCCCGAGACTAGCCCAGAGGGAACGGCCTGAGGTAACACAAGGAGATCTGGACTATGGCAGTGCAGTACAGGACATTTAGGAGTACGTGATTAACACAACGTGTGTCTTGAAAAAGGTAAGATCTGTCAATGTATGGCAAAACCACTACAATATTGTAAAGTAATGAGCCTCCAATTAAAATAAATTTATATTAAAAAAATAAAGTTCATATGAAAAGGGAACAAAAAAAGATAATATCTGAGAAAATCTTGTAGTCTGCAATTAGGAATAAATGTTGTACTCAGAGTAGACTCTGCACCTCAGTCCAGTGGAGACTGCAGGTCCCCTGACCCATTGCACCAGATTCCGTGTTCTGTCTTCATTCTCCTCGTTTGCTCCTGGCCCATCAGGGCAACGGTGATGGACAGGGAAGCCTGGCGTGCTGCAGCCCATGGGGTCGCAGAGTCGGACACAACTGAGCTGACTGATGCCCCAATTAATGACTACCTTTCCACACCTTCCAGCCACACTGATGACACTGTAGCGGATGTGACAGAAGCAGAAGTCTCACAGGGTGCCTCCGGGAGTCTCCTTAAGGGAAAGGGAGGCATTCTCGAGTCTCCCTGCATCCTGCTGCCTCAAGCCATCTTGAGCCATGAGTATGATGCCAACTCACTGGGAATGGCACAGAGAGCCAGGACTTCAGACAGAGGCCAGGTACCAGCCTGGGCCTTGCAACTCTGGACCTCCCAAAACTAAGCCTGACTGACACAATGATCTTAACTTGGAAGTTTAGGGAAGCTATAAAAACATGTAAGGTCATGTATCCAAAAACAGAGCCTTCCTAATCCAAACATGGGTCCACAGAGAGGCACAATGACTGCTCTAAGTATGTCATTTATTGAGCACTGTGTGTCAATTTATACACGTCCATTATCTAGTTTTATCCTCACATTCTCACCAAACAGATATTCTCTTCATATCACAGGTGACACACCAGCGGTTCACAGAATTTAATAGTTTGCATAAAGTCAAAAAGCTGGTAACAGTTGGACCTGGAAATCTAACCCAAGTTGATAAGACTCCATAATCCATGCTCTTTCCACAAATCATGTTGAATATGAAAGAAAAACCCAAAAACTTTGTCTTGAACAGACATCTAGGTTCTAAAGTTAGTAGCACACAGACAACAGGATGGTCTCACAAACAAGGCTAGCCTTTCTTGCTTTCAACAATGTTTCTCAGACCCCAAAGTAAAAAGCACTTAGTACACAATAAATACCAATTCTCTTATAACTGCCCTTTTAATTTTACATGGAGATTTTAAATGATGTAACTATTTCATTTAACTGCTAAATTATTTTTGTTTAAAGTTACATGGAAAAGAATAAATTAATCCTATATTTCAGTCATATAAACAGAAAATATATATGAGGCCCTGAAGATATTTGCCTTGCCTTGAAAATATGTCTTTGAGTTCATCTAGTATGTAACTCGGAGAAGGCAATGGCACCCCACTCCAGTACTCTTGCCTGAGAAATCCCATGGACGGAGGAGCCTGGTAGTGTGCAGTCCATGGGGTCGCTAGAGTCGGACACGACTGAGCGACTTCACTTTCACTTTTCACTTTCATGCATTGGAGAAGGAAATGGCAACCCACTCCAGTGGTCTTGCCTGGAGAATCCCAGGGACGGGGGAGCCTGGTGAGCTGCCGTCTATCGGGTCGCACAGAGTTGGACACGATTGAAGCGACTTAGCAGCAGCAGCAGTATACAACTACTTGGCATTTTATCCTTCCAATTTGAAGAATTTTTAATTAAATCCCAAGAAGAGACACTTTCAGGTAAGAGGATCAATACCCCAGGGCTTTCCCAGTTTTAGCACTGGAAGTCCTATATCCTGGGAACTCCATCAGTCCTGGGATAATCTGAAGACTGATCACTCTGTGGCCTCAGGGTACCATATACATGCATAGTTATGTCTTCAATAAAATGTATTAGAACGTAGACAGTTTATATGAAATTGGAGATGAGCATTATTAAAAAGGGTAATTTCCTGGTGGCTCAGCAGTAAAGAGTATGCCTGCAGTGCAGGAGACGTGGGCTCGATCCCTCTGTCAGGAAGATTCTTTGGAGAAGGAAATGGCAACCCACGCCAGTATTTCTTGCCTGGGGAATCCCATGGACAGAGGGGCTTGGAGGGCTACACTCTACGGGGTCATAAAGAGTCAGACACGACTGAGTGACTAAATCACCACCATTATTATAAAGTATGATTGTAAGATATTTGGGCAGCTAAGCAAAAAAGAAATTACAAAGCTCAATATAATCATGCTTAACCAAGAAAACGTTGCTGAGAACATCACAAGTGTATGTCAAATTCTTCACTGTGGTGATATTCAACAAGTTCACCAGGATTACCATTCACCCAGTCCAAAAATGGGCTCTGCCAGCCACACATACATTTATATATAACAGACATTTCATATATATGTATAAAACTGAGACACTATATGAAGAAACAATGAAAAAGGAATCAAAATTCAAACAACAGTTTTAAAGTACAAATGGTTCCCGACTTGTGTGTGTGCCGTGTCCTCAGCCGTGCCTGACTCTTAGTAACCCCATGGACTGCAGCCCACCAGGCTCCTCTGTCCATGGATTTCCCAGGCCAGAATACTGGAGTGGGTTGCCATGCCCTCATTGAGAGGATCTTTCCAACCCAGAGATCAAACCCACATCTCCTGTTTCTCCTACATTACAGGTCGATTCTTTACCCACTGAGCCATCAGGGAAGCCCAACCTACAATGATCCAACTTATGATTTTATGATGCATTTAGTAGAAATCCTACTTCGAATGGTGAATTTTGATCTTTTCCTGGGCTGGTAATATGTGGACCAAAAGATCCTCTTGCCTTGATAGGCAGCAGCAAGCCACAGTTCCCAAAGGAGAATGGGTCGCTGGCTAGCAATTACCATGGTAAATGACCCATATCTTTACAACCATTCTATTTTTCACTTTCACTAGTATTCAATAAATTATAAAAGATATACAACACTTTATTATAGAATAAGCTTTGTGGCAGATGACTTTGTCTAACTGTGGGCTAATGTAAGTACTCGAAAGTCATTCAGTCATGTCCAACTCTGTGACCCAATAGAATGTAGCCCATCAGGCTCCTCTGTCCATGGAATTCTTCACTCAAGGATATTGGAGTGGGTTGACATTCCCTTCTCCAGAGGATCTTCCTGACCCAGGGATCAAACCCACACTGCCTGCATTGCAGGCAAATTCTTTACCATCTGAGTCACCAGGGAAGCCCAATGTTAAGTGTTCAGAGCACACTTAAAGACAGCTAAGCTTAGCTATCATGTTTGACAGGCATAGTAAATGGATTTTCAAATGATGGTATTTTCAACTTATGTTTATGAGAATGTGACCCCATCATGGAGCATGATGGGCTACAGTCCATGGAGTCACAAGAGTCAGACACAACTTAGTGACTACACCACCACCAACAACCCCATCATAAGTCAGGGAGGGCTGTACCCTCATCTCTGTGAGATGGTGGAAAAGTTTAATTTTGATGTTTCAGTTCCATGGTATCATAAGAGGCTTAAAACTTTCTGGGGTAGAAACAGGAAATCTGTAAGTTAAAAGAGGTTGGGCCCAGCCATATACTTAGGTCCTTTGTAACTTGAACACCCCATGACCCAAGTCATCCCTTTGTGACCTCTTTCTTTTACAGGAGAAACAAACTGGGCCAGAGAGTTACATGGCACTGCAAGGGTCCAGGGTTGTAAAAGTGGTTGGACTCAGCCATATACTTAGGTCCTTTGTAACTTGAGCATTCCATGACCCAAGTCATTCCTTTGTGACCTCTTTATTTTACAGGAGAAACAAGTTAGGCCAGAGAGTTACATAGCACTCCAAGGGTCCAGGGTTGGCTGGTGAAAGAGGCTGGACAGCTTATTAGTCATATTCTCATCAGAATTATGCTCAGAAACACTTAGAACCAACATAGCTTGTGGTCAGCATGGGGAGATAAGTAACACATTTTACTTCACCTCATGGGAGATATTTCACATAGTTTAACTCATAAACAGATAAACTTGCTTCAAGTTTTAAATAGAACTCTGAGCTCAGAAACTCTTTGTTATTAGTTACTTCAGCCATACAACAGCACAATATACACAGCAGTACTTTTCATGAACTCTCTAAACAACCTAAAGAATGAACAAAGTAATTTGAAAACAAACACCTTTGTAATCTGAAGGATCTTCAAAATACAGAAAACAATTTTCAAAACTAATTACTGCTGTTGTCTAGTATTTCCAGCATCAGCGTCTTTTTTAAGCAAAACAAGCATCTCCCCATTATAAGCGGTGCCGGAAAAATGAGAAATCTTGGTGTGTATTCTGACAAATTCATTCTTATAGCTGAGAGACATTACAAATGAGCACAGGCATATATTGTTCAAACAGTATGCCACTGTCTCTTAATCTGGGAAGGCCCCCAAACTAAATAAATAGGAAAATCTGCTGCCTCAGAGGGGAAAGATGAATTGTTCCAGGTAGCAGGCTTGTACTGAGTTGATTTTCAGTCACTTTTGAATTTATGCTGATCCATCTAGATGCCTGCCCTGTGCCCCAATAGCCAACGGTACTACCATTTTAAGGGTACAACTTATGGCTGTGATGCTGACCAAAGCTTGCTGATCCAAACCACTCTTACCTTGGCTTCAACTGGTACCCCTTTCTAATAAGCAGCAGCAGCGTATACACATACTGAGCCTAAGGCCAGGGCTACTAGGCTAAGGAACCTCGGGTAAATCACTCAAATCTCCCAGGTTCTCGGTTTCCTGTTCCCCTCATCTGTGGAAGGGCATTAATAATCTCATGTAAGTCTCTAAAACCAAACTAAATGTAAACATATTTAAAAAAAATACTTGAAAGAGTTTTTGTAAATTATGAAGTTATAATACTGAAGAGGAAAAGTTAAAATTTTAGGTAACCTCCTGCTCCTTCTGCCTCTATAACACAGCTTGCTCCTTGCAAAGTCTGGATCACGTAGGTCACGCAGTCTCAGAAAGTGGGGACTTAACAATACTAGGAACTGGAGCTTATCTCACTCAGCCCTGTCCTGCTCTTTGCAACTGCCCAGCCCCTGCAAACCTGTTTATTCATGCCTGTCCGTGTATAGGTCAGGCATCCCCTCTCCATCTTGACTGCTGGTCCCACGCGAGCACAAAACCCTAGTTTAAACCAGCCTGTTAGCAGCTAGTAACCCCTTTGTTCAGGGCTCAGAGCTTGTAAGTTAACTCCTCTGGGCCCACCAGCGTAATAAACCTGAGTTCTCCAACTCTCTAAGTGTGGTGCTTGGTTTCTTGATTAGTGGTTTCAGCAACATTTCTGGAGGCCCCAGCAAGATTCCAACCATGCCAACCCCTTGAGCCGCCAGACTGGTGGCTTGGCTGGGCTGGAGCGAAGGAACCCCAAGACGAATGAGGAGGCATGCCGCCTGATGGTATTCCGGGTTCTCTTTCAGACTGGTGTCCCGACTCTCCAGATGGCCGAGCCCCAAATGGACTCACTGGAGGGACGGACCAACTCACCAGGAATGGCCACAGAATCAGGTATGATCCTGGGGCCAGTCCCCAGTCAGTTCCTACCCCAACGGGTAGAAGAAGAGACTTATCACCTCCTTGGAGCTCCCAGGAAGGAGACATTAGATAGGGAGAAATGGAGACTTGGGAGAATGGAGGCATTGTGACTGATAATCTCCTTGGAGCTCCCAGGAAGGAAGCAACAGTTAAGTAACCCTGGGGACTTGGGAGAAGGGAAGTATTGTGACTGATAATCTCCTTGGAGCTCCCAGGAAGGAAGCAACAGTTAAGGAAACCTGGGGACTTGGGAGAAGGGAAGTATTGTGATAGCTTCTGAATGATTTTGAGTGCGTGATTGCTGACTGAATGGAGTGAAAGAAATTTTTCTTTTTGGAAACTGCAAAACCAATTCTTTTTGCATTTGAAATTAAAAACAACTAGCTTGTTAAAAGGCTTCCCTAGGGAAAAGCTTAAAGTTGACCCTTTCCATGTCCTTGAAATACACAGCCAACTTTGCCTGAGACCTCAGCCTTTGGCAAATTAGAACTTCAAGCAAGGAAAAAAGGTAGTCAAAGAGGTATTTTAAATCTCAAACAGAAAACTATAAGATCTCTGACTGTCTGGATTTATCTATATCTCAGTGTATGTCTTTTGTTTTTTTTTTTCTGATATTGTTGAAGTTGTAAATGAGTTCTAATTTAATTGGCCTAAAGAAAAGTAAGCACTTACAAATCAAACAATTCTAAATACAAGAAAAATTAATCCAAATAAATTTCAGAGTCACATAAACTGGGTAATATTCAACATTAAATATCTAGTATTAATGTTTGTTTGCTAATCTAATAAGGAAGAAGTAGGATGTATGTTTTTAATAAAGAAGATATAAAAAAATTACATTTTATAAAGGGAAAAGAAAGTAGGTCTGACTTACAGGTGGCTGTTACAGAAAGTGGTTAAAAGGTATGTGAAAGGTGGACCCTGAAAAAATGTTTTGTGCATGGGTAGGATTAAGTTTAAAATAAATTTAATTAAATTTACCTAAATGAGTTTAAAGCAAGCTGGTGCAAAAACTTAAATTCGGCCTTTCTCTCTGTTAAGAGGACATACTCTCTTCAGATGTTGAACTGCTTTTAATTATAGATTTAAGTTTACCTCTTAATTGATCCATTCTATATTTACCTTTGAAATCTTTTGTTAACTTTGGCTAACTACTACTACTAAGTCGCTTCAGTCGTGTCCAACTCTGTGTGACAGTAAATAACTATTATTTCACAGTAACTTATATGATCCTACCTGACTGTTATAAATCCTTTTGACATTTATTGACAAAACTTCCTAAATGACTTTTAGCTAACTTTGGGATGCTTCAGAGGGCCCCTGAGACTTAAGCTACCTTGGTTGATTGGACACGTTAAATCACATGGGAAGTACCGTTAAAGGGATGATAAATCTTTTCAGGTTATACTGTATGGTTGATGTTACTAATACAGATATCCTAAAATTACGTGAAATTCATATAGCTCTGATATGCCCTGATAAAATATGGTCAATTATAATTCTAGTTATCATCTTAAAGTGTTATGACCAGGCTTCTTTTGTCAATTGCAATAGAATCAGATTTTAAACATCCTTTTTATGGTTTTACTCTCATGCCTTTAGAAAAATACTGCTAGTTCTTCAAGATTTAGGGAAAAGACTTTCTAAAATTAAGCAGATAAACCAATTTTGTTATTAACAGTAAGCTGGTACCAGACTGGAATTTGGTCTTTGTTTAGAGAACAAAGTTTTCTTAGAATGCAGCTTTTGATAACAGATTATTAATTTCTTTGCCTTTAAGTGATTTATATTTGTTTTTAAAATCTTTCTGTTACTTTGGTAAAGTAAATAAACATTAGTTAAGGTTATGGTACATGGAGACAAAGCTCATTCTGCTTCAACAAAAATATATAAGCCCTCACAGTTAGATTTTTGCTATCCTGATGTCCTTAAAACATGGCAACAGTCTGCTCCTAAATCAGGAAATTAAAAATGGATAAACAACAGCTGAAAATCAAAGAGCCAGGGCTATGGGAAATCTTGGCTTTTCCTGGCTCCCTGACATTTTTATCTGATGGGTTAAAGCCTTCCCTGGCTACAGTGTTAATGTCCTCACAATGAGTTCTCCAAAAAAGAAAAAAATTATGTTTCACTGAATATTCTAGTTTTGTTAATTAAGGTCTGTGCTTACTAAGACTCACTTCTGAGATATTTCCTTGTTATTTGCTAAAAGGTTTAATTACATTATTAAAAAGGACACTCTAAGATTGTTTCTAAAGCTTATCTCAGTAACCAGTCTTTGGATAAAGGTCAGATGCTCCATGATGTACAACCAGGAGATTAACACTTGGCTATAATCATTTAACTGAGTCAGATGACCTGGGGTATACCAGAGTATACCCAGTGAAAGTTCCTGACTTAAATTCTTACTTGTAATCTTACTAATAACTGCTAGCTATATTATTTTCTGCTGGAGCAGCTGTGAAGAGACACCCCACGCCCAAAGTAAGAGAAACCCAAGTAAGACGGTAGGTGTTGCAAGAGGGCATCAGAGGGCAAACACACTGAAACCATACTCATAGAAAACTAGTCAATCTAATCACACTAGGACCACAGCCTTGTCTAACTCAATGAAACTAAGCCATGCCCGTGGGGCAACCCAGGACGGGCAGGTCATGGTAGAGAGATTTGGCAGAATGTGGTCCACTGGAGAAGGGAATGGCAAACCACTTCAGTATTCTTGCCTTGAGAACCCCATGAACAGTATGAAAAGGCAGAATGATAGGATACTGAAAGAGAAACTCCCCAGGTCAATAGGTGCCCAATATGCTACTGGAGATCAGTGGAGAAATAACTCCAGAAAGAATGAAGGGATGGAGCCAAAGCAAAAACAATACCCAGCTGTGGATGTGACTAGTGTCAGAAGCAAGGTCCGATGCTGTAAAGAGCAATATTGCATAGGAACCTGGAATGTCAGGTCCATGAATCAAGGCAAATTGGAAGTGGTCAAACAAGAGATGGCAAGAGTGAATGTCGACATTCTAGGAATCAGTGAACTGAAATGGACTGGAATGGGTGAATTTAACTCAGATGACCATTATATCTACTACTGCGGGCAGGAATCCCTCAGAAGAAATGGAGTGGCCATCATGGTCAACAAAAGAGTCTGAAATGCAGTACTTGGATGCAATCTCAAAAACGACAGATGATCTCTGTTCGTTTCCAAAGCAAACCATTCAATATCACAGTAATCCAAGTCTATGCCCCAACCAGTAACGCTGAAGAAGCTGAACGGTTCTATGAAGACCTACAAGACCTTTTAGAACTAACACCCAAAAAAGATGTCCTTTTCATTATAGGGGACTGGAATGCAAAAGTAGGAAGTCAAGAAAAACCTGGAGTAAAAGGCAAATTTGGCCTTGGAATATGGAATGAAGCAGGGCAAAGACTGATAGAGTTTTGCCAAGAAAATGCACTGGTCATAACAAACACCCTCTTCCAACAACACAAGAGAAGACTCTATACATGGACATCACCATATGGTCAACACCGAAATCAGACTGATTATATTCTTTGCAGCCAAAGATGGAGAAGCTCTATACAGTCAGCAAAAACAAGACCAGGAGCTGACTGTGGCTCAGACCATGAACTCCTTATTGCCAAATTCAGACTTAAATTGAAGAAAGTAGGGAAAACCACTAGACCATACAGGTATGACCTAAATCAAATCCTTTATGATTATACAGTGGAAGTGAGAAGTAGATTTAAGGGCCTAGATCTGATAGATGGAGTGTCTGATGAACTATGGAATGAGGTTCGTGACACTGTAAAGGAGACAGGGATCAAGACCATTCCCATAGAAAAGAAATGCAAAAAAGCAAAATGGCTGTCTGGGGAGGCCTTACAAATAGCTGTGAAAAGAAGAGACTCGAAAAGCAAAGGAGAAAAGGAAAGATATAAGCATCCGAATGCAGAGTTCCAAAGAACAGCAAGAAGAGATAAGAAAGCCTTCCTCAGCGATCAATGCAAAGAAATAGAGGAAAACAACAGAATGGGGAAGACTAGGGATCTCTTCAAGAAAATCAGAGATACCAAAGGAACAATTCATGCAAAGATGAGCTCGATAAAGGACAGAAATGGTATGGACCTAACAGAAGCAGAAGATATTAGGAAGAGATGGCAAGAATACACAGAAGAACTGTACAAAAAAGATCTTCACAACCCAGATAATCACGATGGTGTGATCACTGACCTACAGCCAGACATCCTGGAATGTGAAGTCAAGTGGGCCTTAGAAAGCATCACTATGAACAAAGCTAGTGGAGGTGATGGAATTCCAGTTGAGCTATTCCAAATCCTGAAAGATGATGCTGTGTAAGTTCTGCACTCAATATGCCAGCAAATTTGGAAAACTCAGCAGTGGCCACAGGACTGGAAAAGGTCCGTTTTCATTCCAATCCCAAAGAAAGGCAATGCCAAAGAATGCTCAAACTACTGCACAATTGCACTCATCTCACATGCTAGTAAAGTAATGCTCAAAATTCTCCAAGCCAGGCTTCAGCAATATGTGAACCGTGAACTTCCTGATGTTCAAGCTGGTTTTAGAAAAGGCAGAGGAACTAGAAATCAAATTGCCAACATCCGCTGGATCATGGAAAAAGCAAGAGAGTTCCAGAAAAACATCTTTCTGCTTTATCGACTATGCCAAAGCCTGCGACTGTGTGGATCACAATAAACTGTGGAAAATTCTGAAAGAGATGGGAATACCAGAACACCTGACCTGCCTCTTGAGAAATCTGTATGCAGGTCAGGAAGCAACAGTTAGAACCGGACATGGAACAACAGACTAGTTCCAAATAGGAAAAGGAGTTCATCAAGGCTGTATATTGTCACCCTGTTTATTTAACTTATATGCAGAGTACATCATGAGAAACGCTGGACTGGAAGAAACACAAGCTGGAATCAAGATTGCCGGGAGAAATATCAATAACCTCAGATATGCAGATGACACCACGCTTATGGCAGCAAGTGAAGAGGAACTCAAAAGCCTCTTGATGAAAGTGAAAGTGGAGAGTGAAAAAGTCGGCTTAAAGCTCAACATTCAGAAAACGAAGATCATGGCATCTGGTCCCATCACTTCCTGGAAATAGATGGGGAAACAGTGGAAACAGTGTCAGACTTTATTTTTCTGGGCTCCAAAATCACTGCAGATGGTGACTGCAGCCATGAAATTAAAAGACGCTTACTCCTTGGAAGGAAAGTTATGACCAACCTAGATAGCATATTCAAAAGCAGAGACATTACTTTGCCAACAAAGGTTCATCTAGTCAAGGCTATGGTTTTTCCTGTGGTCATGTATGGATGTGAGAGTTGGACTGTGAAGAAGGCTGAGCGCCGAAGACTTGATGCTTTTGAACTATGGTGTTGGAGAAGACTCTTGAGAGTCCCTTGGACTGCAAGGAGATCCAACCAGTCCATTCTGAAGGAGATCAGCCCTGGGATTTCTTTGGAAGGAATGATGCTAAAGCTGAAACTCCAGTACTTTGGCCACCTCATGGGAAGAGTTGACTCATTGGAAAAGACTCTGATGCTGGGAGGGATTGGGGGCAGGAGGAGAAGGGGACGACAGAGGATGAGATGGCTGGATGGCATCACTGACTCGATGGACATGAGTCTCAGTGAACTCTGGGAGTTGGTGACGGACAGGGAGGCCTGGCGTGCTGCAATTCATGGGGTCGCAAAGAGGCGGACACGACTGAGCGACTGATCTGATCTGATCTGATATTATTTTCTATGTAGCTTGCTTCAGAAGATTATTTCTTATGTTACCAAATGTGTGACTGAGCCTGTGATAAAATGCTGGTATGCAGTTCCATATGAGATCAATAATTGTAATAATGTAACTAGATATGGGAAGAAGCAACAAGAAGAAATATTTTCCTGGACCAAGAGGCTACTAAGACAGGTATGGTCCAGAGACTTTTGCTACTTACCAAGCCTGGTCTAGTGACACCACATTGAGTGGCCTGTCAACGGAATCTTTGTTAGATCTGGGAATGAGACTTCCTAGCACCGTGGGACACAATGACCACGAAATGCCCCAAAACATAGTCAAATATGTGGCTATGAAAGGGCGCTGCTGACTGGAAGGTGGCCCTTGCCAACTGCCTTTACAAAGATTAAATCATGACCACTATAAGATGCTGACCTTCAACACCCCCTTGAAAGGAGTTCAGGGTGGAGACAAAAAATAAGGCACTCTGTGCTCCAGGAAAACCCCAGAAAAACAGACTTTCAGATAGTCAGATGTTTTCAGGTACAGATTTTTATGAGTCCAAATTCTTGCATCTTCTCATACCTAGACAAACACTAATATTACAAACCAGTGTCTGGACCTGGTTCTCCTGGCTAGCCCCTCAGCAGCTTTCCTACTTCTATTAATCTTTTGGCCATATATCTTTAACTTTCTTGTTAGGTTTGTTTCCCCAAGTAGTAGTACAACAAGAATACCCCCGGCCAACACCCAGACAGTGCTGGAACAAGCTGCCTTATCACTCAGTGGACTCTCACCGCCCTCCGTAAAGGCACCCCGAGGCCCTATTCTCCCTGTGAGATCTTATACGGGAGACCACCCCCAGTGATAGAAAAGCTCAAGGATGAGATGGTCTCAAGGGAGACCACCAACAACTAGCTGACCTGGAGATGTCCCAACACCTCCAGGCCCTGGGAAAAGTCTTCCACCAAATTGCCCGAGAAACCTTAGAAAGGACACCCATTCCTTTGGGCAATTGGGTTCATCCCTATCAGCAGGAGATGAGGTATGGGTTAAAGATTGGATCAAGGAACCACTTCAGCCAGTTTGGACAGGCCCTCACACGGTTGTCCTGGCAACCCCTACTGCTGTTAAAGTTATAGGTGTCATTCCTTGGATCCACCACACCAGAATCAAGAAGGCAGTGACTTCCTGTGATGAAGACACCTGGAAAGCAGTTCAGGACCCCCCAAAACCTCCTCAAGGTCTGGTTCCAAAGACAACAGCCCTTACCCGTGAAGGACGCTGAGCCCTGCTCTAGTCACTCCAAAAGCTGACTAGTCAACACACGGCAGAAGCCCGAGGATCCTTCAGTCTTGCTCCAGTCACACTCCAGCAGCTGGCTGGTCAACACACAGCCGAAGCTTTAGGATCCAGCTATCAAAATATGGATGGATTTTCACTGTCAAACCTGGCCTCTAACCCTAATTGGTATTATTGCTGTTGTCTTCACTACAGGACCAACTAGACTTCCTGGCTCAGGTGGTTTTATAAAGTAGGAGAGAGCTAGGCCTACTGACAGCCAAAAAGGGAGGAATCTGCCTCTTCCTGAATGAAAGACGCTGCTAAAAGCAGCATGTAACCAATCAGAAATAGTCAGAGACATGGCCTAACAGCTAAGGGAGAAACTAGCTAATTCCTGGGATAACTGAAACAATATCTGGAGCTGAGGATCGTGGCATCTCCCTTTAACAGGTCCTCTCTTTATGCTCTTTGCGGTGCTCTTTTTTGGCCCTTGTATCCTCAATACAATTATCAGGATCATAACTTCTCGGATTGAATCCATAAATTTACATATGGTAATAGCTCAATATAGCCCCCTAAACAATGGAGAGCTCTGAATGTCCTACCAAAACATGAGATGATGCTTTCTACAATGAATGATAGAAGCATCAAGAGGGGAGAATGAAGAGGAAAAGTTAAAATTTTACATAATCTCCTGCTCCTTCTGCCTCTGTAACTCAGCTTGCTCCTTGCAAAGTCTGGATCATGTAGGTCACAGAGTCTCAGAAAGTGGGGACTGGAGCTCATCTCACTCACCCTTGTTCTGCTCTTTGCAACTGCACAGCCCCTGGAAACCTACTTAATCACGCCTGTCCATGTAAAGGTCAGGCATCCCCTCCCCATCTTGACTGCTGTTCGTGCGCGCGCAAAACCCCTTAGTTTAAACCAGCCTGTTAGCAGCTAGTGTTGCTCACTATAGTCTGTCTATAAAAACTCTGTAACCCCTTTGTTCAGGGCTCAGACCTTGGAGTGTTAACTCCTCTGGGCCCACCAGCGCTGAGTTCTCCAACTCTCCGAGTATGGTGCTTGGTTTCTCGATTTCTAGTTTCTGCAACAATACATTATTTAAACAACTGAGTTGGCAAAGACTGTATCTCTGATGTAACAATACTGCCCCTGAGATGTATAAGTTCATGCATAATCTATCACAAAGTCTGTTAATTAAAATATTTAAATACACAATTAATGATTATTAAATTCAAAAGACAAGTCAAGGAAAGCACTATAAATATAGCAAGGTAGAAGTCTTCAGTATTCTAGCATCTAAAATAGTACACGATTTGACTTAGACTGGAAATCACATGGGTAATTCTTTAAATACCAGTTTTACGCATGACCTCAGGCCTTCAGCCTAAATTGTGTGCTCATTAATTATGGGCACAGTTCATTTCCCCAGTAATACTTCCATGAAAACATTTCTTACCTGTATGCATTTCAATCTAAAATTTCCAGATCAACACAAACCACTTACAGGCATATTCTAATTTACAAAGAAAAAAAGAATAGAATGGAATGGAAAAACTCACTATAATTACAGCTGTCTACCACTACAAAGAAAAAGCAGAATGAAACAACAAATTAAAGTCAAGCAATACTTTTTCAAACACAGACAAAAATGTTCTTAAAAATCGCCCCAATTTCCCAAGTTCACTAATACTCAAAATTAACATAACACCCTTTTCATACAAGATGACTCTATCATAGAAAGTATAACTAAAACCCTAACCCTACGAAGGAATGCTTGTATTAAAATGTCCTTCATATAGTTATAACTGAATTAATTTCATAATTAAATTTTGCAATATGAAATGTGAGACGCTGAATGAAAATAAGAGTATGAGAAATACACTAAGTATTATCGTCTCTTTGAGACTACAAAATTCTTGCAGCAGGAAGACCTGCAGAATGTAATTAAATAAAATCAGAAAATTGTGACTATATTTTCACTTAACTTAAAACATTTTGAAGTCAGTAGCACTCTTAAATTTTAAACAAGACCTAAATTTCTTCTCTAACAGACTGAAATTTTCTTCCAACAAAATCAGACTACTGTGGGAAACTGGTAATCCTTTCTTTTTAAACATTACATAACTTCTTCCTAAACAATATGGATGTCTGAGGCTAAATCAAAACCAATGAAACCGAAAATAGAAATGGAACTGCTAGATATTCATTCTTAACAAAGATGGAAATTATTTCTTAGTTTTCAGAGAGCTGTATTTCAAGAATCACTTTCTCAATAATTAACCAGAATTATCAACTAGCAAACACTTGATGTTAATTAGCCAAAGTAAACCAGGTGAGTCATATTCTAACATATACAGAACAACTGCAGTAAAGGAAAAACCAAAAATCAAGTGACGTTTTAAAGGTTAACTTTTCTCATACTAGAATTTTCCAGGTACAACAGAGATATGATGCATTAGACTGAGAAACCTGTAGAAACGTATTGATCTCAACTACCAAGATTATAGCGAGTTCTAGTCAAAGGAGGGGGTAAAAATTATCTGAATACCTGTTTTGAAAAGCCTGCAGTAACACTCAACTTGAGAAACAAACCACCGAACAGAAAACAAGAATGCACGGTCAAAAAAACAAAAACAACAAAAAAAGAAAGCACCGTCTTCTACCACCTCGCCGCACCTTGCTCCAAACTTTAGCTCTTCGTTTCCTTTCCGTGGTTAACTTTCAAAATAAATGGGGAGAAACCTGTCGCAACGAATTTTCAGAAGTAAGTACTATAGGTGAAGCAGAAATAAACTGTTCTAAGGAAGTTGTCTAACCACTCATTTACATACACCAAAAGACACCCACATATATTCCAGTCGGTGAAGATGCTACCTCGTGAACTGCAGAGAAGCTTGGACCTATATATAACAAATCCCAGAGACGGCTACTCTCCCAAGCACGGGGGAAAAAAAAAAAAAACTATGTGGCTCTTAAAACACGCAGCGCAGAGATGTGGGCTCCGCACAAATTCAAACGAAGCCCTACCATTCAAAAGCGCAGCATCTCCGAAATGAGGCAGGGCTCGGGAGCAGGAATCCACCCACAGCCCGCTCTACTCCGCCGAAGAGGCCAAGCAGCCCCAGGCCGGGGCGTGAGGACCGCTCCTCCCAGAGACCTAGAGGAAGCCAGCCGAATCGCGCAGTGGAACTGAGCGAAGCGCGGGGGAGGGAGGCGGGCGCGGGGCGTGGGCTCACCAGGCGCGGGGGGCGGTCGGGCGCGCGCGCCGCCGCTTCTGCTGCTGCAGCTCCTCGGCTACTGGCCACGGCGCCCCAGCACAGCGGGAGGGGCCACGGAGGCCGGCGCCCGAGTTCCTCCGCCCCCGGCCCCGCCGCGCCGGCTCCGCCAAGGGCGCCAGCAGCTGCAGGCAGCGCCTCAGCGCTCGCCGCCTCACCATCCCAGGCCGAGCAGGCGCCGCAGCCCACCCGGCGGCCCGAGGCCGCGCGGGACCCTGGCCGAGCTAGGTTCCGCTCCACGTCGCCAGATCACTCACTCATTGTGACCTTCGAATCTGGCAGCCCCGCCAGGGAACCTGGCAGCCCCGGGCTGGCCGGTGCTCTGGCCTTTACCAAGATGGCCGGACCCCGCCGGCGAGGCCGTGTTGGTAAAGGAGGTGTCGCGGCCCGCTACGCCCCTCCCGGCCCGGCCCCTGTCCTTGCCCCACTCGCCCTCCGCACAAGCCCTTCTGACACTATGCAGGCTATCTTGTCCTAGACCAGACGCTAACTTGCAGATAGCTTGAACAGCTCCCGGATCAGCCGCCCATTGCTAAATTAAATGGAAGCGTGGTGGCGGTTCTTAGCCTGCGCTATCCTAGTAGGCCAGTGAAAGTGAAAGTGAAGTCGCTTACCCGTGTCCGACTCTTTGCGACCCCATTGACTGTAGCCTATCAGGCTCCTCCCCATGGGATTTTCCAGGATTTTCCAGGCAAGAGTGCTGGAGTGGATTGCCATTTCCTTCTCCAGGGGATCTTCCCGACCCAGGAATCGAACCCGGGTCTCCCTCATTGCAGGCAGACGCTTTGTCTGAGCCACCAGGGAAGCTTAGGCAGCAAGAAACTTACAGTGATGACCAAATACCACCAGATTACTATTCTTAGCTTTTCCCCAAGTTTTCATTTTTGAGTTGCAGGATGCAATTCATTGTTTTTTAAAGTGTTTTAAAGTATAGACAGATGCAAATAGAATTCAACAATGAGTGGTTGGGTGTTCACGGGCCAGAAAGAAATGCCTTCAGCCTGGGCCTCCGAATGCAGATACAACTGCGGGAAAATGCAAAACAAATTACTTTGCAATTTGAAGGTGAACGTGCCAAGTGTAATAGCGTAGGAATGTAAAGCAGATTATATCAGGTGTGGACTTTTACCTCCTCGGGGAGCTTGCAGCTGAATCTTATTGACTTAAGGGTGATTAAGAGCTGCTTGTTCCTGGGTCACAGTGTTCCTCGCTGCAGCAGGGAAAAGAAACAGCGCTACAAAACCAAACTATAAATTGAAGCTACTGATAGCTCAGGAGGTCCTCACAGTGCCCTTAGCAGAGGAACTTTTGAAAAATATCCTCTGCTCCCCTCACCCCAATTCTTTATGATGATGTTCAAATATACAGAAAATAGAGATACCTTTTTGTTATACTGTCTGAATAAATTGCAGGTATCAAAATCAATCACCCCTAAATACTTCAGCCTGTGTCTTCTAAAAAAATAAGAACATTCGCCTCAGAAATCACAATACCAGTACCACATCTAAGACAACAATTCCCTGATGGTATTTAACATCCAGTCCATTTTCAAGTTATGTGATTGTCCCAAGAAGGTCTTTTAAGCCTTTTTTCCTCCTAAACTAAGATATTGCCTAGGCTCATGCACTGCATTAATGTTTATGCTTTCTAAACTCTGGAATATCACATAAACTTTATGGATTGTGTTGTCATTTCTACTCAACTTCTGTTGTAGAAAGGGGGGCCCCCTCACCCAGGGCCCCAAGAACGGGCTCTTGTCTAACACTCAGAAAAGAACTGTCGGAGGAGACATGTGCTGACAAAGAAACTTTATTGGAAGAAGGCACCCGAGCAGAGAGCAACAAGGTAAGGGAACCCAGGAGAAATGCTCTGCTTTCGGGTTTTATGGTGATGGGATTAATTTCCAGGTTGTCTTTAGCCAGTCATTCTGACTCAGAGTCCTTCTGGTGGTGCATGCCTTGTTCAGCCAACATGGATGCCAGACAGAAGGATTTTGGGAGGTGGTCAGACACCGAACCCTTCTGGTTGGTGGTGGCTTATTAGTTCCCTGTTCCTTACCAGGACCTCCTGTTGTAAAACAAGTCATGCAAATAGTTACTATGGTGCCTGGCCAGGGTGGGCGGTTTCAGTCAGTGTGCTTCCCCTAACACTTCTAAAGCTTAATTTTTCTTGACAATGAAAAGCTGTTTAGTATACCAATTTTTGTCATTCCAGGCAAAACTACCTTGTCCTGCTTCACAGTACAGAGCAGAATGAATGCTGTGCCTCTTGCATTTCACTCATGGTTTAATTTTAGATCCTGACCTGCTGAATTGGGTTTTCTATGTCCTTCGCTCTTTGGTGACCCCTAGAAAGTCAGGCATTTGGCATATAATGGTTTGTCTTTTAAGTTGTCACTGTTAAAAATAAGACAACAGGCCTAAAATGGAGTCAATTAATGCTTAGCTCCACATCACCAAATGGAGACTTATAATGTCAGCCTCTCCTGGAACTGGAATCTTAAACCAGTCAATCAAGGAATCACCTGGTCAGCACTAGTGAGATAATCAGCCTGATATATCTATGTCATGACACGACACACCCAGACCCACATCATCCCCTAAAGGAAAGTGACCTTGTCACAACCAATTCACTTTCTGCTAGTATGACTTCCAGGTCCCACTCCCTTCTGCCTGTAAAGTTCTTTAATTTTGTACAATGCCTGGGAGCTTCTTTCTATCTATGAGATGGGATGCTGCCAAATTCATGAATCACTGAATAAAGCCTATAAGATCTTTAAAATTTACTGTTGAATTTTTAAAAAACATTACTTCTTTTTTAAATGTTAATTAATGCTGTAAAGAAGAGGAGCAAATTTACACAGATCCCTTAAGTAGTTAGGTGGGCCAAGGTAACATTTCTGGAGACTAGTATTAAATGAGCTTATTTTAAATACTTCACAAAATCTTAGGCTCTACTTAAATAACTTCTGTAAAACCACATATAAACCAATTTTAGCACAATAGCTCATCTGTAAAGTGAGTTCTGCAATCAGTGTTGTCCTTTCTTTTCCCAACTCCAAGCCTAAAGGCACAGAGGACTAGAGCACCACGTGACTACTTACTGCTGCTAATGCTAAGTCACTTATGCTGCTGCTGCTGCTAAGTCGCTTCAGTCGTGTCCGACTCTGTGCGACCCCATAGACAGCAGCCCACCAGCCTGCCTCGTCCCTGGGATTCTCCAGGCAAGAACACTGGAGTGGGTTGCCATTTCCTTCTCCAATGCATGAAGGTGAAAAGTGAAAGTGAAGTCGCTCAGTCGTGTAACTTACTAGGGGAGTTTAATTCAATGTGTATTTATAGCAGCACCTGTGGAATTAACTACTGCATTCACCTCCCGTTAAAGCAAAAGTTGTTTACATGAACATTAAGAATCTATCACTTCAGTTCAGTTCAGTCGTTCAGTTGTGTCTGACTCTTTGCAACCCTATGAATTGCAGCACACCAGGCCTCCCTGTCCATCACCAACTCCCGGAGTTCACTCAAACTCATGTCCATCGAGTCGGTGATGCCATCCAGCCATCTCATCCTCTGCCATCCCCTTCTCCTCCCGCCCCCAATCCCTCCCAGCATCAGAGTCTTTTCCAATGAGTCAACTCTTCCCATGAGGTGGCCAAAGTACTGGAGTTTCAGCTTTAGCATCATTCCTTCCAAAGAAATCCCAGGGCTGATCTCCTTCAGAATGGACTGGTTGGACCTCCTTGCAGTCCAAGGGACTCTCAAGAGTCTTCTCCAACACCATAGTTCAAAAGCATCAATTCTTTGATGCTCAGCTTTCTTCACAGTCCAACTCTCACATCCATACATGACTACTGGAAAAACCATAGCCTTGACTAGATGGACCTTTGTTATAGATAACTCCAAATAGCAATGAGGCAGCTAACGTCTAAATCTGCCATTAACTACCTCTTTGACCTTGGAAAATACACATCACCAGGCCCCCACTCCTACCCTCCAAAATGACCAAGTCTCTGTGGCCACTTACAATTGTAACATTCAATGACTCTAATAAAAAAGATTGTGGGGGGCGGGTTAAATATGTGAAGACTGCATGCTGATTACAGGGTAAGTTGGATTGCATTAAGCCAATGATCAACCAAAGTTGACCTGAGGACCAGATCTAACCTGTCCCCTGGTTTGTTTTGGTTCTGATTCAAACTAGTTCTCAGAATATAAAATCCTCAAATTTTACATTATAGTAATACTTTTTCATTTCTTGTATTGCAGTAAAAAACACATAACTAAAATGGTTAAGGTGGAAATTCTTAAAGGTATAGTTCAGTAGCGTTAAGTATGTTCACATTGATGGCAAACAGATCTCTAGGATGTTTTCATTGTGCAAATCTAAAATTCTATACTCATTAAACAATACTCTTTTTCCCTCCCAACTCCCAGGCCTTGCTAACCACCATTCTATTTTCTGTTTAGGTGGATTTGACTATTCAAAAACCTCATCCAAATGGAATCATCCATGCTCCCTTCAGCAACACATAAACAAATAGAATTATCCAATATTTGTCTCTTTATGACTGCCTTCTTTTTTTTTTTTTAAGTCTTTATTGAATTTGTTACAATATTACTTGTTTTATGTTTTGGTTTTTGGCCATGAGGCACGTGGGTATTGAATCCCCAACCCCTGCACTGGAAGGCTAAGTCTCAACACTGGACCTCCAGGGAAGCCCCATGTCTTCTCTTAGTGTGATTTTCTCAAGGTTCAGCCATGTTATAGCATGTGACAAGGTTTTCTTCCTTTTTAAGGCTGAATAGTATTCCATTGTATGTATTTGCCATATTTTATTTATCCATTCATCCATCAATGGACATTTGGGCTGCCCCTACAGATAAGACTGTCAGATATTTCTCCAGAAAAGATGGGTTTATTTGGGGTCAGCAGAGAATTGCAATCCAAGGTCTGCAACCATGGTGAGCCATGTGCAAGTCCCAAGAGAGCAATGGAAGGAGCATCCTTTCATGGAGGAGGAAAGGGAGTTGGGAGGGCTCAGGAAACAAAGAGTTCATGACTTCCCATTGGCTGAATCCTTGCCAGGAAAGAAGAGTCTTTCTCCTTTCCATTGGGCTCTGCTATCATCGTACGGTGTGACAGCTTCCCCTTCTGGTCTCCCAACTCTATTTAATTGAGGTTTATTAACTTTTTTATACTTTCCATAGTGACTACATCATTTTACAGTTCCACCAATAGTACACAAGTGTTTCAATATCTCCATATCTTCATCACTTGTCATTTCTGTTTTATTGATAGTAGCCACGTTTTATTGATAGTAGGGTATGAGGTGATATTTTGTTGTGATTTTGATCTGCATTTCTCTGATGATTAGGGATGTTGAACATCTTTTTGTACATTTGTTGGCCGTTTATTAATATATACCATCTTGGAGAAATTTCCATTTGAACTCCTTTGCCCATTTTTAAATTGAGTGATTTCTGTTGTTGAGTTGTAGAATTCTTTATATACTCTGGATATTAACCGCTTATCAGAAATATTATTTGCAAATGTTTTCTTCTATTCCATAGGTTCTTTTCACTTTATTAATTGTGTCCTTGATGCACAAAAGTTTAAGTTTGGTATAGTCCCATTTGTCTATTCTTACTTTTATTACCTGTGCTTTTAATGTCATATCTAAGAAATCACTGCCAGTCCAATGTCATCCTTTTCTTCAGTTTTCTTCAGTTTTATAGTTTTTATATGGCCTGTGAGCTAAGAATGATTTTTTTTTTTACAGTTTTACATGCATGATTGAGAGGAAATTCAAAAAATAATACTTTGTGATACCTGAAAATTCTGTAAAAATCAAATTTCAGGGTCCATAAAAGTTTTATTTATATAAAGTCATATTAATTCATTTATATATCATCTGACTACTTTTGCAATACAAGGGCGGAAGTGGGTAGTTGCCACAGAGACATGACCTACAAAGCCTAAAATATCTAACCTTTTACCAAAAAAGGTTGCTGACTTCTGTGTTAGGCTATTTTTCAATCATGAAACTTTAGAGAGAGAGAGAGAGAGAGAGAGAGAGAGATAGCCATCAACGGTGAAAGAGGAAACTTAAAGTAACCAATACATATGTATTTTGTGATTAGGAAAAATTATTAGACTTCAAGGGTTTTTTTAGACTTTTCTATTTGATTTTAGTTTTCATTTAACTTTTAAAACATAAGTTTTAACTTAAAACACTGCTCATGTTGACTATACACTTCAGTGTTTAATCCTTATGTTATTAGCTTGTCAGGTTGAATCCACTGACAAAATAACCAGAAGAATATGGGAAGACCCACTTTGATTATCTCCAATGAGACAGGACTCCTCCTACACCTAAGTGGTTGAAAGAATATGATGTGAGGGAAGTCTTCATCTGGGCACACTGCCTGAGAAAAAATCAGCCTTCTTTGTTCTCATGCTTTTCTGCTAACATTATTTTGGGTTTCCATGCAGCTGAATTACACAGTTAAAACCAAAGATTGGAATTTAGAATAAAGAATCAGATACTTTTCAAACTCTAAACAGCAAAAACTGACTGCTAATGTTGAAGACATTAAATCTTATTTATCCTCTTCACTCTAGCTAACTAAACATTTTATCTTATGATGGTTGGACCTTAAAATAGACACTTCCCTATTGACTTGTTGCATTAATATAACTTCTTTTTATATTCAGTTCGCTGCCCAAAGAAACAATACAATGTTAATTCAACTTGGATGACATTTATTATGGCAGAGAGAGAAAAGATTTCTTGCCTTCTTCCCAACAAACACCTCAGGTTACCTGATTTTTCAGAGATTGAGGACTAGTGAGGGTTTCTTGTCCAGTCCTCCTCCCCAAATTCCCAAGTCCCCAGCCAACAACAGCTGTGTGTCAACTGCTTCCAATTCAAGAACAAAGAACATGGCTCCCTGTGTTACACTAAAGAATCCTCTCTTCCCCTGAAAATATTCACCCTGTAAGCCCCAGAGCCTGTGAATATTACCTTATGTAGCAAAAAGATTTACACATGTGATTAAGGATCTTAAGACGGGGAGATCAGCCTGGATTATCCACGTGGACCCTACATGTAATCACAAGGGACCTTAGAAGGAGGCAGCAAGCAGGTCAAAGGGAAGCAGCCCTGTGGTGCCAGCAGCGGGGACCCGTGTGATGCAGCTACCACCAAGGAAGGTGGGCAGCCTCTGGAAGAAACCAGCCTTGCTGACACCTTGACTTTAGCCCAATGAAAACGACTATGGCTTTTGGCTTCAGAACTGTAAGAAGATACATAAACATGTATAAACCACCAAATTTATGGTACTTTGTTACAGTAGCAATGGGAAACCAATATATTCTCCTCTAAACAGTCTTTGAAGTGTGATAACAATGTATATAAAATATCTGTCAATTAGCATAGTTAATGAATGGGCACATACATCTAAACTCTATACTTTGACTTCCAAGTTGAGCTCTGAGAGACCCAATTTCCAGGCTTTGTAGCACGAGTATTCCAGGTTGATGCCAGGAGCCATGGTTGCAGGATTCAGAGAAAGGAGCAGACCTTGGGTGGGAGAGATCGGTAAGGAAGCAGAATTGACAAACCTAAAATGTGTTTCTTGACATGAGCAAGAAACGCCAGGCTCGGGAAGTTTTTCTTATCAACTCTCACTTTACCTGCCTAAAAGAATTTAGACAGAAGGCCTATTCCAGAAAAAAGAACTATCACCAGAGTTATCTATAGCAGGCGTCCCCAACCTCTGAGCTAAGAACCAGTACCTCCTTTCAAATCATCAGCAGCATTAAATTAAAGTGCACAATAACTATAATGCTCTTGAATCATCCCAAAACCACCCCACCCTTTCCCAGTCCGAGGAAAAGTTATCTTGCACAAAACCAGTCCCCAGTGCCAAAAAGTTTGGGGACCGCTGATCTATAGTATAATATGAACTAGGTGTGGTAGACGGGAAGGAACCTAGAAAAGCCTGTTAAAATTCTCCTCTGTGTCCCATTGTTTGTTTGTCCCAGCAAATATGTATTTACTAAACATCTGCTCTCTTCATTCTTCCTACGAATTTACTTATTTTTCAAGTCCCAGATGTCTACTCTCATCTTGGTGGGGGATGACCTCATTTTACTCTCTGGAATCTCCTGTGTTTATTTGGATTCCCTGTACATCATGGGCTTCTCTGCGGTTCCGACGGTAAAGAATCCATCTGCAATGCAGAAGACCTAGGTTCAATTCCTGGGTTGGGAAGATCCCTGGTGAAGGAAATGGCAACCCACTCCAGTATTCTTGCCTGGAGAATCCCCATGGACAGAGGAGCCTGGCTATAGTCCATGGGGTTGCAAAGAGTCAGACATGACTGAGCAGCTAAGCACAGTACATTCATAATTAAATTTTTTTCACCTGTTTGTCTTATGTCATTTTAATTATTCAACCAGCCAAAAGAATTAAGAGGGGAAGGGGAAAATATTTTCTCCTCCCAGCAGATTGCTTCTGGTCCTACTGTGTCATTAAGTACCATTAAGTCATTAAGTACCCTGAGCCTCTATGAGGTTAATTTACATAATCCCTAAAGATCCCTTCCAATTCCAAAATTCAGAGCTGAAGCAAAACATGGTTTAACTTTGAATTTCACATTCACATGTTCCTGTTGTGACAGTCACTCTTCAGCCAACCTTTTCAGCCTCCCCTGTCCACCAAGAGCCTGCATGTCAACCACACACTTATCTGCACTTGTGTACACACTGCTTCTTCTGCTTAGAATGATCTTCCCTGGCTTCACCCTTAAGCACTCAGGCTCATCTCGCAACACTCAAATCAAGAATCACCATCTTTGAGGAGCTTTCCCACCTTCTCAAAGCAGAATGGCCAACTGTACCTTCATGCCGTCAGTTCAGTTCAATTCATTTCAGTCGCTCAGTCATGTCTGAGTCTTTGCGACCCCATGGACTGCACCAACTCCCGGAGCTTACTCAAACTCATGTCCATCAAGTCAGTGATGCCATCCAACCATTTCATCCTCTGTCATCCCCTTCTCCTCCTGCCTTCAATCTTTCCCAGCATCAGGGTCTTTTCCAATGAGTCAGTTCTTCACACCAGGCGGCCAAAGTATTGGAGTTTCAGGCTCAACATCAGTCCTTCCAATGAATATTCAGGACTGATCTCCTTTAGGATGGACTGGTTGGATCTCCTTGCAGTCCAAGGGACTCTCAAGAGTCTTCTCCAACACCACAGTTCAAAAGCATCAATTCTTCAGTGCTCAGCTTTTCTCTCACATCATGACTACTGGAAAAACCATAGCTTTGACTAGATGGACCTTTGTTGGCAAAGTAATGTTTCTGCCTTTAATATGCTGTCTAGGTTGGTCATAGCTTTTCTTCCAAGGAGCAAGCATCTTTTAATTTCATGGCTGCAGTCACCATCTGCAGTCCTCCAAAAGTAAAATCTGTCACTGTTTCTATTGTTTCCCCATTTATTTGTCATGAAGTGATGGGACCAGATGCCATGATCTTCATTTTTTGAATGCTGAGTTTTAAGCCAGCTTTTTCACTCTCCTCTTTCACTTCCATCAAGAAGCTCTTTAGTTCTTCTTTGCTTTCTGACATAAGGGTGGTGTCATCTGCGTACCTGAGGTTATTGATATTTCTTTTGGCAATCTTGATTCCAGTTTGTGCTTCATCTAGCCCAGCATTTCACATGATGTACTGTGCATTTAAGTTAAATATGCAGGGTGACAATATACAGCTTTGACATACACCTTCATGCTGTCAGAGAACTATTAAAGCAGGGAGCAAATTATAGTGTGACAATTTGTTTCCATTTCTGTTTCCCCAAACCAGGATGTGGGCTACTCACATGCAGATACTCTGCTTTGATTCATATTTATACCTCTAGCACCTACTACTGTGCTTGGCACACAGCAGACACTTCTATTGTGTCTGTGGACTGAATAAATAGATTATGATTTACTGAATTCTGAAGAATCCACTTGGGGCTGGGCAGGAGTGGGAATTGGAGGGGGGATGGAAGGGAAGTACAAGAGGACAGGAAATTTATGTTTCTGCAAGACTTCCAGAGCCCTGGAGAAAAAAATGAGGCTGATGTGTGTGATGATTTAATTCAAGGCCATCCTCATATACTCATTGCACATGCAATCTAGCATTTCTCTTGACCTTGCTTCAAAGCCAGTTTTAAATGGAGTTAGCAGCAGCAGCAGCAGCAGCAGCAGCAACAGTATGAGCTGCCTCACACAGCAATCTGCTGATTAGTCTCTTAACTGAGGTGGAGGCAGGCAGCCACACGTGATTTGTCAGCCTTGCATCCTTGTGTGCCGCTAGGCAGAGGCCGCAATTCTAGAATTTTATGGTAGCTTAGTTAACAATTCTGTCCTTACAGACCATTCTGAGTAACACTCATAAAACTGTCTACATTCAGGGTTCTTTCTTAGGCATCAGAAATACCCACCCCCTGCTCCTTGAGTGATCTGGATATGCCTTCCGTTTTCTTGAAACAAAGTAAAAATGACAAATTACTCAGAAAACCTCCTTAAAGTGGAAATGAGGTTATCATTTCCATACTTTAGAAAACCTGTGTCGTATTTTCACAATACATAGACTGATGGTAATTTACTGTTTGTCTCTGATCATGCATTTCTCTTTATGATGTAGTTATCTCTGTATGTTCCTTTGTTGTATTATTCCCTTGTGTCGGTTTAGAGTTTTAACATTTGAGATTCAGCTTATTATTTTGGGGCACCACTTACTGTACATTTTCCACATACCAGACACTATGCTAAGGGCTTTACAAATCTTTTAGTCCTCATAACAAACTCAGGCACTAAGCATTATTTTACTCTTTATTTTTTAGAGGAGGGAGCTGAGAGTTTTAGAGGCTAATTAACTTTTCTGAAGGCACAAGGCTAATAAGACGTGGAAGCAAGACCCATAAGACTTGGAGAGTTGTGTCTTTGGAGAGTTCTTCTCTCCATTTCAATTCTTAGGGAAAAAAAAAAAAAAAAAACAGTTAATTTATAATAGTATATTAGTTTCAGGTATACAGCATTGTGATTCAGTATTTTTTATAGATTATACTCCATTAAAAGTTATTACCAAATAATGGCTATAATTTCCTGTGCTGTAAAATATGTCCTTGTTATATCTGGTTGATACATAGTGGTTTGTATCAATCCCGTACCCCTAGCTTGCCCCTCCCCTCTCCCCACTGGTATCTCCTAGTTTATTTTCTATACCTGTGAGCCTGTTTCTCTTTTGCTATATACATTCATATATTTAAAGAGGTAATGAGAGAGACAGGGCTGGGGGGAGGGATTAGACAGAAGTGACTGGAAAGGTATCTTTGAAAAGATGAAATTTAAGCTGAGACTTAAATGATGAGGAGTTACTCTTGTCAAAAATCTCTGTTAAAAAAAAAAAAGTCTCTGTAAGCATATTACCACACATTCCAGCTAAGTCTAGCAAAGGCTTGAGTACTGGAATGAGGTTAGTGTTCAGGAGCAGCAGAAAGAAGGCCAATGTAGTTGGACTACTGGGAGAAAGGGGAAGAGACAGAGAAGATAAAATCAGAAAGGCAGATAGAGGCCAGATCATTTAGGAGCCACTTAGGAGTTTTAAATATGGAGTGTGTGTTGAGGGTAGGGAGCATGATCTGGTTTAAACAAAGAGCAGAACGTGGTAACTCATAGATACTGCCTGGAGATGCCTTACTCAAGGTGTTTGGGCCTGGAGGGCACTTAGCATATTGTGTTGCTCAGTCCATTCATCCAGAAATTTCTGTCACTTAGAATCTTATAAGCATGTTTTTCAATGTTTCATCCAGGTTATGATACGAACATAGCTTCATAGAGAGAGGCTGAAGGCCCCAGCTGTCAGTGATAATAGAAAAATCTGAAAGGTCCAGATCACAGTGCAGGAAGGTCAGCTGGAAGAGCAAGGGGATCAATCAACTTTCCTCCCCCTGTTCTCCCTCCACCCTTTTGAAAGAGGAAAATCCTATTTGGAACAAAAAGATGAAAAAATACATCTTGAACTGAAAAAAAAAAAAAAGCAGCCCTGCTGTCAATCAGCCGGGGAGGAGGAACAGAGAGCCAGCTGCAGAGTTAACAGAAACCATTGTTCTCCCCAGTCTGTAAAATGCCACAACCCTCCTCTTTGAATGACTGCTTCTTTCCTTTCAAGGATGCCTCAACCCATCTTATTATTCTCATCTCTTACTGGAGATTCCTAGTTGCTAAACCACCCTCCATTCCTGGCAGTACCCGCTTCTCTTAAGCCCACAGCAGAAACAGCATTCAGTACAGGAGCTGTGCCTGTTTCCCTTATGCCCTTCTCGGAATCCTTCAGAAGGAACCTAAGCTGTACAAAATGCTTTCCTCCTCCCTGTCTTTAATGGTCTCCCTCATTGCGTGGGGTCAGTAAGTCTGGTTTTGTGGGCCCACAGGTTTGTGCCTGAGGATCTTACTACCTGGCTCATTCTTACCCCTCCTTGCTTGCTTTCCTCCAATGACTCTAAAATATGGTCATGGTGAGGTCACGATTCAATTTTTAAACTGAGATACTGGAATTTGGAATTGTAAAAGACAAAGATGCAGCCAGCTCTCATTTCTGTGCTGTTTGATTAGTGGAGACGGCAGTGATACTGCTAGTTTTGCTACAGAAGAGTGGGTAGGGGACTGGGACTCAAAGTCCTTTCCGAAACCCGTGACCTCAAAGTCTTCCGCCAGAATTCCTGTTCCTATTGACAATTTCCTTCAACTTGCAGTGTGTAATCTTTAAAAAACTTCTCTAGTTTTGTATAAAAAGGGTTCCAATGGCTATCAGCTAATCTTTATTTTCAGGGTTTCCAGAATTAGCAAAATGGCCAGAAAAAAATTCTCAAGCTACTACAAGGAATATTTATGTTTTCTGAAAGTTAAGGACAGAGTTCACTTATTAAAATATGGAAATACAAATATATGTTATTGAGACTACCAGCTCCACTCTTGACTTGACTTTCCCACGAATAGAAATTTTACTGTTTTAACATAAATCATAGGTTGCAAGTATGATGTTACCCCCAAGAACAGAAAAACTGGAGTCACCTGTGCTCAGATACAGTGAAGAGTAAATGTGTTCTGGGAGTAGAAAGATCCTGGATTAGAAGTCACACACATTTTGGATTGCTTTTTTGTAACTCTATGACCTTGGGCTATTGCTCATCCTCCAAGCCCCAGTTTCCTCATTTATCAAACAGAGATAATTACACCTTCCTCACAGGGGTGTTTTGAGTAAGAGTGTATGCAAAGCCCTGGCACAGTGACTGACACACAATAGGTGCTCATCGAGCAGTTGCTATCTTTATTAATATCGGGTTCCACCTAGTCCACTGACCACTTCATTCCTGCTCCCCCATACTGCGATACCACTCACACCCACTCCAGCCTCCACTCCACCAAGGGTGGCCCAGCTCTGGGCCCGTGTGCAGGCTAATCCTGACTGCAGTGTCCACCCATCTCCACTGCCGACTTTCTTGCCCTCCTGCTTTTGCTTTGAGATCTGGCCCCCTGCCATGTTCCCACGGGCCTGCGCCTTGGTGCTCCATCCATTATCAAGTCTCCCTCTTTGGGACCCTCCTGTCAAACTTCCCAGCCCTCATAATCCTTCCTCCACCAGGAGGATCAAGGACAAGATTCCTGCTCATGAGGCCAGTCCAATAACATGGTTCTACCACGAGCTAACAAGCCTCCCTGATCCCACTGCTTGGAGTTCCAAGTGTTACCTGTTCTGTCGTTCCAGGCCTTGGCCCTCATCAGTTGGGGGATTCCAGTTACTAGGAGCTAAATCCCCCCTCACCTGGCTTGGGCAGTGTGTCCCACTTTCTGGAATACACCTTTCTCCTAGTATCTGTTCTCTGAATACCTGTCCCAACCCAGCTATGAGGTCTGATTCCCGAATTCTGTTTATGTCTCCTGCCTATTCGTACTGGAAGACAGATCAGGGTAGTAGAACCATCATACTGAGGGGCACACTGAGGTGCATAAAATCTGGTTAAGTCCTTGACCTTTTGACCTTGAAAATGGTCATGGAGACTGCAAATATGAGGATTAAAGTACTCTGGGGATGCAGGCAGGTCACTGCATCTGTGGAGCTTTAATCTGATGTTCATATGTTAAAGAACTGGAGAGTTCAGCTGCTCCTAGCATTAATATTTACTGGGACTGAGCTTCAGTGTAGATAGTAGATTAGTGCTGTAGTATCACCAATTCTTATACAACACAGCTGTCAGTTGGTTGTTGACTGTATTTGGGAGCTTACAAGTATTAAGAAGCAAGCATAGCGGGTACTATTTTGCCAACACTGTCTCCTAGGTGTGCCCAATTTGGACCAGCAGGTCACTGGGCTCAATCACCTTGAACCTGATGAGGCACCTGGACAAACCTCAAGCAACAGTGTGTTGTTCTGAAGAACTGTTTCTCTAATGCTTCTATCTGCCTGTTGGCATTAATCTAAGTTATAAAGAAGACAATTAAAAAGAGCATTTTAGATGACAAAACAATGCATACTCGCTTTAGAAACTAAGAAAATACAGTGAAATACAAAAAAAGCAGATAAAATCACCATTCACCACAGCATCTAGAGATAAACATTGCTAACATTTTTATGCTATCATATTTGCCAGTTTTAAAATAACTCTGTTTGACTCACAGACTTACAGGATGAACTTACGGTTGCCATGGGGGAAGAAGAGTGGAAAGGGATAATTAGGGAGTTTGGGATAAACTTGGACACATAGCTATATTTAAAATGGATGACCAACAAGGACCTACTGTATAGCACATGGAACTCTGCTCAATGTTATGCGCTGGCTTGGAAGGGAGGGGAGATTGAAGGAGAACGGATACACATATATGTATGGCCAAGTCCTTTCGCTGTTATTCACCAGAAACTATCACAACATTGTTTGTTAATCAGCTATACTTCAATACAAAATAAAAAGTTTAAAAAACGCATAAAATCCCACACCAAGAGCCTATTTACCACAATTACTAAAGTTAATATTATTGATTTTGAAAATCATCATAAAAATAAAGCATATCATTATGTTTAAAAATAGCTCTGCATATAATAATATGTGTTTATTAGGAAATAACACTTGGGGGAAAAATAATGACAGTAATGACCACTTCCTGAGAGCACTTATGTGCCGGCTTCTGTACTAAGTGGCTTAACCTATTTAATTCTCCCAACGGTGCTGTAAGGTAAGCTGGTGAAGTAAGCAAAAGTGGATTCAAATGAGGCAGCCTGTCTGGAGTGTGTGTTCTTACCCAACACACTACACAAAGAAAGCAGAAGCTACTCATAATCCCAGTGGACTCACAGGACTGCTTTTCACATGTTACATTTCAAGAAACAAATTTCAGATATCACCAGATGCATTTTGTGATTTAAGAAGCAAGAGCAATATTAAACAATGCATCAGTAACATTTAATAGCTCTTTTATATGGCGCTGCTCCAAACTTAGCCATTTTCTCTCACAAGCAAAATGATGCCATAGAAACTAACCTTTTGTCAATTCGTTTATTTCTTAATGCATTTGATCAACTAAACTGAGCATCAGTGACTAAAGGGAAAAAGCCTGAATAAAGAGGAAAATAAAGAAAAACAGCAGTGCCTAAACAAGCTGGGATGGAAGACAGCTCAGATATAACTTCCTGAACCGACAGTTTAAAATTAGCCTCTTCTGGACTAGATGACTCTTCCATGGACTATTGTGAGTTATTTTGCTGGTCTACCAGCACCCTCTCTGGCATGCTTTGATCCATTTTTCACAGACAGTAGCAAGAGTTTCCTTGTAAAACACAAATTTTGGCCTTCTACCTCTTAGAATGAAGACAAGCTCCTTACCTGTCTCACCGGACTCTGCAAACCTCACTCTTAAAGTATCACAGGTTTCCACAGGTGCTAAGACTCCTACGCCTCCACCTCCCAGCAGTCCCCGCTGGGCCCTCTGCCTGCATCACCATCCACAACACATTTTCTCCTTCCTCAGCTCAAAGGAGTTTTCTCATAGGAGTCTTTCCTGACTTCCCGGAATAGGACACGTTCCCATCCACTGAGTACGTACACGGCATTGTCCGCCTCTCCTTAGCATGTCACAATCCCAGTTTTGCACTGGTGCATTTGACCATTTATTTGACATCTGTCTCGCTGACGAGAGTGTGAACTCCATGAGAACAGGCTCCGTGTCAGCAATGGATCCCCAAAGCCTAGCATGGTGCCCAGAGCAGAGTAGGCACCCAAAAAGTTAGTCAATGAATGACTAAATAAATATTTACTGAGAAATTTACTATTTTTATAATAAGTTGCTATATGAATTACTGTGTAATTGAGATAAGTTAATATATGTAATATTAAGAAAAAAACAGACTGATACAGAATGAACACTAAGTTGAATTTAATGTCCCAATTTGTTTTTCAGTCGCTAACTCATGTCCAACTCTTTGTGACCTCATGGACTGCAGCACACCAGGCTTCCCTGTCTTTCACTATCTCCTGGAGTTTGCTCAAATTCATGTCCATAGAGTCGGTGATGTTATATAACCATCTCATCCTCTGTTGTCCTCTTCTCTTTTTGCCTTCAATCTTTCCCAGCATCAGGTTCTTTTTGACTGAGTTGGCTCTTCACATCAGATGGCCAAAGTACTGGAGCATCAGCTTCAGCACATCAATCCTTCCAATGAATATTCAGGGTTGATTTCCTTTAGGACTGACTGGTTTGATCTCCTTGCAGTCCAAGGGGTTCTTAAGAATCTTCTCCAGAACCACAATTCAAAAGCATCAATTCTTTGGCACTTAGCCTTTTTTATGGTCCAACTCTTACATCTGTACATGACTACTGGAAAAAAAATCACAGCTTTGACTTACATGGACCTTTGTCAGCAAAGTGATGTCTTTGGTTTTTAATACCATGGACTACAGCCCACTGGGCTCCTCTGCCAGTGAAATGTTTCAGGCAAGAATACTGAAGTGGGGTGCCATTTCCTACTCCAAGGGATCCTCCAGATCCAGGGATCAAACCCACGTCTCCTGAGTCTCCTGCATTGGCAGGCTGATTCTTTATCACTAGCACCACATGGGGACAAACAACTGATGCAACAGGAAAGGATTCATCTCTGTGAGATGCAGCCTTGAGGAATGGACTTGATACAGGGTTTTAAAGCCAAATCCACAATGGCTATGATCTAATGGACTTGCTGATGGGTTGAATTCATGAAGTCCACTTGAATTCAGACAGTACAATTAGGTCACAGAAAAGTATTTGACCATTGGGATACTTTGGTGCTGGTTCTAAGCAATATTCTAAGAAAATCTATTCCAGTTCTTTCCTCTGAAGTTCTGACTGCTTGCTATCTTGCAATTTCCCCTGACTTCCAAAGCTCTGTTCTGCAGATTCTCACTTTGGGGACTTACCCAGAAAGATGATCTTTTTTTTTTTACCTGGTCGGTACATTGGTTTGCATTCATCTCTCCAACAAGGCCAGTGACAACTTTCTCAAAGGATTCCTGTGGAGATTATTAAAACAACTCAAGGGTGGAAGGTAGTAAGTGTGTAATGTACTAGTTAATAAAGATCGTTAGAATTTATTGAAAATGGTGTTAGTGATTCAAACGATAAAATTGTTTTGTATGAGGACCAGTATGCCAGGCCCCACTAAATTTTGCTATGCTAGTAAAGACTATCTCCATTTTTCTATAGATCTTCTAAAGGAGAACATATCTTATGGCAAATCTCCCTAAACAAGTTTTTCTTCATTATATTGTTGACCAAAAAATTAATAGTCAATCTGACAAAGAAACAGATATTTTTATTCAAGTCAACCTGAAGATTATAAACCAGGAGATAGTCTTCTAGAAAGCCCTGAAGACTGTTTCAAAGAGGTAAGGATGGGAAAAATGCAAGAAACTGGGTTCTTAAAATTTTCTCCTGAAAATATTTAAGTATTTGAGGTCCAATCTGCCAGTTTCCCCAGAGTCCAAAATGCTTCATCCTGATCTTTGCCCTGAATTCCTTTCAAGGCATATTGCAGGTCAGCAACTACAGCAGCTGGAGAAGACGATGGTACCCCACTCCAGTACTCTTGCCTGGAGAATCCCATGGACGGAGGAACCTGGTGGGCTGCAGTCCATGGGGTCGCGAAGAGTCGGACACAACTGAAGTGACTTAGCAGCAGCAGCAGCAGCAGCAACTACAGCACCTAATGACTTGATCTTTGTAGAACTGGATGGTGGGCTATGTTCTTTATTTTACAGAGTCCTCTTTTTAGTCTTATTTTTGCTAGATTTTAGAGTCATTTCATGATCAATGTGTCCCATGGTACTAGAAACACTCATTCTCAGATCAGGCAAGGATTTCATTGACAGGCTACTCAATATGCTATTATTGGCCTAGGCCTTGTTAACAGTAGCCAAAAGCCCACCTGTCTTACTAGTCTGTCATGGTCCAGGAAATGGTTCCTTCTTGTTGTTCTTCCCATATCTAGAGTTGCACTATTACAATTATTGATCCTATAGAGTTATATATTTGGTTAATTGTTTCAAATCACATAGTCATTATTTTTAATAAAGAGAGTCAGTTATACATTTGGTAATGCAAGAACAACAATATTGTAAAATAGGCAGAATACAAATAATGTAGCTAGTAACATTAATAAGGTTATAAGTAAGTAATACTATCTTCTAAGGAGTTACATGACTGGCACCAGAAGAAAAATTGAACTTCATGGTTGAGCTGGTATTTCTGTCCTTGGGGAGGTCTCGTTAATGCATAATGCAGATGTACAATGCACATCCAGAGGGGTGGGAGGAGGTCCAAATGGGCAGAGAAAAATTTTATGTTTAAATTTTTGTCTTACCTTAAAATAATGAATTTTATTTCATCAATATTAAATGAACTCAGGTCTTCAGTACCATAAAATTCAAGGCTGAGGTTGTTCTGAGAAATTTCTGAGACATCTCGTAGAAGTAAAGCCATAGAACAACAGAAGCCATGAAGCACAGAATTTGGTCAGAGTTCTAGGTTGTTTTTAGCATCTCTCTTCTAGTTCTTCAAAGCTGTGTCATCTTAGCTTCTCAGATCTCCAGTTTCCTCATCCATAAGGTGATCATATCAGCTGACCACCTGGTTGTTTTAAGGACTGAAGAGAAACTTTTCATGGGAAACTTAACTCCCATATAAACTGAGTAATTATTAGTTGCGTATACACTAATATCACTTTTATATACAATAATAATAACTGGCAGGACAAGAAAGGGAATAAAGTTTTAGATAGAGAAGTTAATCATAAACTCAGCATGGGAACTTGATTCTAGGAGGACTCAGTTTCCTATATATGTATGTATCTATATACATGTGCATAATATAGCATATATTTTCCCAAAGAAACTTCCATTTACATGCTGTAAATAAATGAATCATTTTGCTTGTCATTCCCCTCATCATTTTATTTTTAAGGTGGAGAAATGATTTCATGAATCATTCATGCCTGAAAAGATCTGCTATCTTAGAAGCACCCTGATGTGAGACAAAGTGACAGATCTACACTTTGTGTGTCTCCTAAAGTTTTTGGTAACTAACGTCTAGAAGCAAAAACTGTGTGTAGGTATTGCAGCCTGATCCTCCCTGAAGGAAAATCCTAAATCACTCCTTTCAAAAGCCTGAGCTTTGCTAATGAGGAACATTGCAATCTGCAGCCATTATGTTTTACTTTAAGCCAGATTTCCTTAACAATTCAAAAGTACAAAGAATCAATCTCAATGCCCTGAAGACTCTCCAGGCTATTGCTCAGCTATTAATCTGGGGGAAAAAACCCTATTTTCAACTTAATTGGTTGGAGAACAACCTATAGATATAAAAAAAAAAAAAGTGTAATTCACAGCCCACTAATGAACAGCTATTCAGGAAATGCTCATGCTGTGTGAGCACTATGTACATTATAAGAAATATATAAAGCAGCATACTGCTTAATTCACATAAAAATTTTCTGGTCTTATTTGCTTGCTTTATTTTTTCAGTTCCTATCTGCTGCTTCAATGAGTGAAAAGAGCTGCTAGGCAGAAGTCTTTGAAATACTCTGAATTCTGTGCTTATTTTTTATTAAGCCTTCCTGGCTGAATGACAAATGCTGATGCTGGCAAAGCAGTCACAGTAGGACGAGGGAGCAGGGGTTTAGGTGCTTCATTTTCTCAACACTACTTTGTTACTATTGTTATAAATCTTTGGGCAATCAGTTATGGTTTAACTGCCTGTTTAGCCAGATTTTGTTATAGCTCAAAAATGAGTTGGGAAACTCTCTATCAAGGCTTAGAATGGTAGAATCTCAGATTCAGAAGAGACCTTAAATCAGGGAAAGTCCTGGCAGAAAACAGGATTCTATGCAAAGGGTTTAAGTGAAGATAATTTAGTGGCAAGATGATTTACAGGGACATGGGCAGGGTTAAGGGATCCAAAAAGGGATGAAGGACTGAGGCAGGAGATAGATGCGCCCAGGGCTGAGCAGCTGGAGCTTGTCCCTTGTGGAGAGATACTCCAAGATGAAGAGGAGGAGGAGTCGAGCCCTGCCCAGGTAAGAGACCACATGTTTATCATTCTCAAGGTCAAGGAGACCTTTCCAACCTCACATGTGCAGAAATGCTCCTCGGAGTTAAAAGGGAGGCGGTGACCCCTCACAGTAAATGATGTCAACCTACCCATAGGCCTCTTCACCAGAATACATCTTGGCTAAGAGAAGTGTGCGGACACAGGGGAGGACCCCGAGATAAAGCAAATATGGACTCAGAACCAGGCAAAGCAAGGAAACTGGCCACAGGAAGCCTGGAAGAAATGCCCCATAAGAGTGATTCAAACTACCACAGGGATGTGGCTCTCTCTGAGCCTGCCCATGTGTGCCTATTCACACATACTCTTTTCTCTCCTAATAAACACTTTACCTGTCTCACTCTTTCTGTCTTTGAGGGAATTAATTTCTACAAAGGCTAAGGGCAAGGGGCCTTGTCACTGGCCACTGGTCCCTGGTGGTCTAGTGGTTAGGATTCAGCATTCTAACTGCTGTAGCCTGACTTCAATCTCTGGCTGGGAACTGAAATCCTGCTTCAAGCTTCTGCAGGCTGCGGGCACCGGAGATCACAACTACCCAGGACTAACAGTGGGCTTGGTACTACACTTTGGGCGTGAAGGGCAAGGGCAGAAGACAGTGTTGTGAGTGCTGGAGCTGTGAAGGGAGGAATCTGTAGTCCTACACAGAGGAAGACAGAACCACTGCTGGAACTGAACTCTGAGGCAGGGAAGCATCAGGGAGAAGAACTTCCATCTCCCACTCCCCATCCCTTGGCAGTGCCTCCTACTGGATGAACCCTAGGGGAAGCCAGAGGTGGGGAGCCTGGATGGTGATGTAGCTCAGCTCCCACCTGGGTACAGAGATCAGGGTAGAGAGGGTCAGATGGATGAGGGAGAAGGGTAGAGGATAACCCAACAGACCCTTTGGGGCCCGCAGGTCCAGTGATTCCCAGACCTGGACAGGCAGCAAACCATGTGGAGATTGGCTTATTCCTTACATAATAACTTCAGTCCAGCCAACTTTAACTACACACCTAACACATGCCAAGCCCTGCTAGAAGCAGGTAAATTTGGAGATGCATAAAGCATCATTTCCTGCCTCAGAGGAACTTAGAGCCTAAGTCAAGACAGACCATAGGGAGATAATTTCAACATAATATGATGTGTATTTGTAGTCATCTACTGCAGCACTGTTTTATAATAGCGAGAGAGGAGGAGAAAGTTATGAGACTCAGACATGACTTAGCGACTGAACAAATAAATCCATCACTGGGGATTGGTTAAATGATGACACGTCAATTCAGTAGAATCCTATGTAATTGTATATTTATAATTTAAAATTGTATATTTAAAACTGTATATTAAAAGATATTTAAACATTTAAGATCTTGATGCAGTGCTATACAGTGATCTGAGATATATTGTTTAATAAAAAACAGGAGTTGAATGTTGTATATACTATGCTGCCATATGTATTTTAAAAAGGAAGGGAGAAAGGAGAAAAAAAGAATATAGAGTGTATATATATGTTCCCCGATGTTCATAGCAGCGCTATTCATAATAGCCAAAACAAGGAAGCTACCTAAATCTTGACCGATAGATAAATGGATGGATAGAAATGATGTATTCTGCACACAATGGAATACTACTCAGCCATTAAAAAGAACAAAATGAAGTCATCTGCAGCAACACGGATGGACCTGGAGATGATCATACTAAGTGAAGTGAGACAGAGATATATAGAATCTAAAATATGGCACTAACGAACCCATCTACAAGACAGAAAGAGCCTCAGACATAGAGATCAGACTTGTGGTTGCCAAGGGGGAGGGGGAGGGGCAAAGGCATAGACTGGGAGTGTGGGGTAGGTGGATGCTAACCATTATATTCAGTCTGGATAAACAACAAACTCTTACTGTATGGCACAAGCAACTATATCCAGTCTCCTGGTATGAACTATAATGGAAAAGACTATTAAAAAAAAGAATATGCATGTGTGTATAACTGACTCACTTTGCTGTACAGCAGAGGTTGTCACAACACTGTAAATCAACTATAATTCAATTTAAAAAAACACTCTGGGGTTAAGCATGGCTTTGAGGGAGATGAAACTGGAGATACAGAGGCTAGGCTACTTGAAACACAGTCCTTGAAACACAGGTACATTTAATTCCATCAGGTGACCTTGGAACAACTGGGCCAGCAGCAAATTCAAAATCAAAATCATCTCTACTTACAAAGAAGGTGTGGTGTGTATATATATATACACAATATAATATTAGTCATAAAAAAGAATGAAATATTGCCATTTGCACAATATGGATGGATCTGGAGAATATCATACTAAGCAAAGCAGAGAGAGACAAATATATCACCTATATATGGAATCTAAAAAGTAATACAAATGAATACAAAACAGAAACAGACACACAGACATAGAAAACAAATTTATGGTTCCCAAAGAGAAAGGGGACAGGATAATTAGAATGGGATTCACAGATACACACCACTATATATAAAATAGATAAACAACAAGGATTTACTATATAGGACAGGGAACCATATTCAATATCTTGTAATAACCTAGAATGGAAAAGGATCTGAAATTATATACATATATATGTGTATGTATATATATATATATATAAACTGAATCACTTTTCTGTATGCCTGAAACTAGCACAATATTGTAAATCAATTGTACTTTAATTTTAAAAATCATCTCCGATTAACTTCCCTTTTTAATCATGATGAGATCAATGTTTAACATATTATAGATGTTCAGTACATTATTATAGATTGACTAATGGCAGCTCATAAGAGGATTTTAAGATTTATATCCAGTTTTAACATTAACTCAAAGTTCGTATATTTAAACCTTTACTTATATTTGGTCCAAGATAATTTAATTAAATAAGCTAGTAGGCTGAAAGAGAAAGAAACCCTTGGAGGAGGAAAGCATGGGTTTTAGAGTCAGAAAGCCTGAAATTAGATTCAGAGTTCAGACCTTCATTCACTTTGTGCCTTGGCAAGTGGCCTAATCCCCTTGAACCTCAGTTTTCTCACCTCTCTAATGTAGATAAAGAAACACCACCACCTGCCATTCTATTTTCTACCCCTCCACCCTCCTCCTCCTGAGCAAAGAATGTAAATTAGCGAAGTTTAGTTTTCTAAGTGCTTCCACTTAGAAACACATAAAGGAGCCCCATACAACTTCCAAGTCATAGTCCAAGATACCATGTATGCATTTTATCCATTACCAGCTACACTCATCTTGAAGACAGACACCAAAATCACAAATTCATTTATCTGTTCAACAACTTATGAGCTCCCCCACGGGACTAGACATGGTGCAACTTTTGGGGGTAAAACAGGCATGGTCCTCACTCTCACAGAGGACAGGGCTAATAGGGAAACAGGTACAATGAATTAACCCACAAACAAACATAAAATTGATATTTGTGAAAAGTGCAGTGAAGGAAAAGAAGGTGGACATGAGACAAAAATGAGGAATGTCACTTCTACTGTGGGCATCTTAGGGCAAGTTCTCTAGAAGTAGAGCCTGAAGTGGGGATGCCTGTGCAAGTGATTCATTGAGAGAGCACTCCCAGGAGTCCGGAAGGGAGTGACAGCAACAGAATGAGGGCAGGGGGAGAATCTGGGCGAAGGTGGGGTTAGGACCAGATGGTGAAGATGGGTGGGACCCAGATCTCTGTGCTTTTGAAAGTTCCTCTGGTGGTTTCCGGAGAAGGCAATGGCAACTCACTCCAGTATTCTTGCCTGAAGAATTCCATGGATAGAGGAGCCTGGTGGGTACAGTCCATGAGGTCACAGAGTCAGATACAACAGAGTGACTAACAATACTACTACTACTAGCTATCTCTATACAAACATGGTGAAATCAGCCAGGGTTAAGAAGAGAGGGATGCATACAAAAGATCCAGGTAGATAGAAAACCAAACTGACTTGACTAGCTTCTCTCCCTGGAAGCCTAAAGTTTTACTTATTTATTTTTGGTTGTGTTGCGTCTTCCTTGCTATGTGCTGGCTTTCTCTAATTACAGAAAGCGGGGTCTACTCTTCGTTGGGGTGTGTGGGCTTCTCAGTGCAGTAGCTTCTCTTGTTGCAGAGCATGGGCTGGTAAGTGCAGTGGGCTTCAGTACTTGCAGTGCAGGGGCTCAGTAATTGTGGCTCCTGGGCTTTAGAGCACTGGCTCAGTAGCTGTGGCGCAGGGGGCTTAGTTGTTCCGTGGCCTGTGGGAACTTCCTGAAACAGGGATTGAACCCTTGACCCCTGTATTGGGAGGCAGATTCCCAACCACTAGACACCAGGTGAGCCCCTCCCTGGAAATCTAAATTACTTAATTGGCAGATCATCATTCCTATAGTTTCTGAATTGCCTATTCTTTTCTCAGGTACCAGATAATGGAGAAAATGTTGAAAATAGGTTCAATTCTCACTTTTGTAAGAATCTTATGTCTGTTGAATAGCATCCTGTGACCCAGGTGATTTCGTACTCTTGTGTATTTGTGTTAAGATCTTTATAAAAGCTTCTCCAATATTTAATTAGAACCTAAGGCAATGGCACCCCACTCCAGTACTCTTGTCTGGAAAATCTCATGGATGGAGGAGCCTGGTAGGCTGCAGTCCATGGGGTCGCTAAGAGTCGGACACGACTGAGTGACTTCACTTTCACTTTTCACTTTCATGCATTGGAGAAGAAATGGCAACCCACTCCAGTGTTCTTGCCTAGAGAATCCCAGGGATGGGGGAGCCTGGTGGGCTGCCGTCTATGGGGTCGCACAGAGTCGGACACGACTGAAGTGACTTAGCAGATACTCTGTCTTCTACATTCCTTCTCTACCAGACCCGTTGGATGCCTCCTGTGAAGATTTAATAAGTTTAAGTCTATCCTAAAGATGTGACTTAGTGACTGAGCGCACACACACACACACACACACACACCCTACTGGAGTCATCCATAGCAGAATATCTTTCTAGAAGGTACTGTAGGTCTTCACTACAAAAAAGACAGAGTCTCTGGGAAGGTTTGTGGAGTAAATGGAGCCCAGGGGAAGAAACATTTAGTACATATCAGTCCAATGTGAGTCAAGGAGCACTGAATGGATAGTCAATGGAGAACAAGATGAGGAGGAAATTCATGATTTAAGAGTCCCAGAAAGACCACAGGGTATGCAAAAATCCTTGAAATTTGGAGTCATCTAGACTAGCAGAGGGAGAAGGCAATGGCACCCCACTCCAGTACTCTTGCTTGGAAAACCCCATGGATGGGCTGCAGTCCATGGGGTTGCGAAGAGTCAGACACGACTGAGCGACTTCACTTTCACTTTTCACCTTCATGCATTGGAGAAGGAAATGGCAACCCACTCCAATGTTCTTGCCTGGAGAATCCCAGGGACGGGGGAGCCTGGTGGGCTGCCATCTATGGGGTTGCACAGAGTTGGACACGACTGAAGTGACTTAGTAGCAGTGGTAGACCAGCAGAAAATAAAGGTGAGGAAGACATAAAATCAGATTTTGCTATCATCATAAATGCTGGACTTAATTTCCTATAGAAAAAACAGTGGCCTGAGTGGATGTAAGTGGGAGTTCAGATTTTTCATGAATTACTTTTCTCCTACCACACTTGTTTATAATTGATTCCTAGTTAATAAACACAAACCAGAACTTTGAAGGATGTGAAATTGTTTGTATAAAGTACCCTACATTTTCCTCTGCCTCTGTCCTCAAGGACAAATCAGGTAATCTATAAGAATGACAAACATAGACACACTTTCACACACTCACTCAAACTCAGAAACATTCAAGACATAGAAAAAATGCGTAAGAAGGACTTTGACAATAGTCATGTGGGGGGGCCATAAGCTACATTCCCAGGGATTGACTGTGGCCTCTGTTCCCATGGTGATTATACATTCAACTCAGGGCCTCCTTCCCACTCAATGTAACCTCCATTGAGAGGCAAAAAAACAAAAGGAAATAAAGCTAAAGCACTTCAGTGGTCCACACTGGGCACAAAGGCTGCTAGTACCATAGCCAGATGCAGAGAGCTGCTCCAACTGTCACATTACACACCTCATAGTTCGCTAATAGCTCCCTCCTCATTAGAGGGCCACTGTAGAAAATGCTGGATCAGGAAAGCTTTGTGAAACATGCAAAGATTTTTTTACTCCAATTCATTTGCAATTTGCTTTATTACCTTATTAGTTATGCACAGATGAACAATTCTAAATTTCTCTTCCTATATCAATTTGTAAGAACCTCTGTGACTAATGTGTGTGTGTGTGTGTGCGTGCGTGCACCTGACTGTGATACGTGATGATCAGTAGATAGAAACAGTACTTTTCCCACATGGTTCTTTTCCCACAATACAAAATTATTTTGGAACTGTAACTTCTTTTTTGCCTAAAATTCAACTTTTTATTTTGAAGTAAAAGAAATAATGTATAGAGATCTTATGTACCTTTTATCTATCTTGTCCAACGGTAATATTGTTCATAACTGTAATACAATATCACACCCAGGAAATTAACTTTTGATATCAAGTCTAAAAATTCTTCACCTAGCCCTACATCCCAAAGATTTTATGTTATGTTTTTCTAAAAGTTTTATAGTTTTACATTTAAGTCTATGATTCAATTTTAGTTGATTTTTATATAAGGTGTGTGATTTAGGCTGAGGTTCACTGAGGGAAGTGGGGAGGGTATCTAGAAATATCCAACTGCTCCAGCACCATTTGTGGGAAAGGGTATCCTTTGACCATTAAATAACTTTCTCATATTTGCCAAAAATTAGTTGGCTAGATGTGTGTGGGTCTATTTCTGGCTTGAGATAATCACAAAAGATTGAGATGAAAATGACAAAGCTTCAAGAACTTGGAGAGATGCTAATAAACATGGAAGACAGATAAAGTAATTCATCATAAAGAGAACTGTTATCCCCAATAAAGAACTCACTGAGTGGAATGCCAGAATATGTAAACAAAGAGAATTTTCCTAAAATGAAGAAAGATGTGAATCTGCAGATTGAAAAACTATATTGTGTTCCCTGAAATTTTGATGAAAATCACTGAACACAAAAATTACTCAAAAAAAGAAAAAAATTACTCAATATTATGATATATCCATAGTTAAGTTATTAGACTTCAAGGGTAAACTATTTTTTTCTTAGATTTTCAAACAGACAAAGTGAGCCATACTTAGGGTAGTTAAAACAAATCTGGTTAGCCTCTGTTTCTCCAAAGCAATATTGAAGAAAATAATGGAGCTGTGTTTATGAAATTCTGAGCAAACGAAAATGTGACCCAAGAATATCAAGCCCAGATAAAATATTGTTCAAGGATAAAGACAAAAGCAGATATTCTCAAACATGAAAAGCTTAAAGGAATTTGACATCCATAAAGAAACTTTCAAAACAACAAAACTAGCAACAACTATTTGAGAATGAAATTCAGTCAAAAGATTAATCAGTTTAGAAAAGCCGCATAAAAGGACTGGTGATAAACGTCAACCCATTTAAATATCATGACCATACCAACAATAGTGCTGAGACAATTAGACATCCTATCTCATATGGTATTATAAAAATTAACTCAAAATGGACCACAGACGTAGATGAAAGAACTAAAATTATAAAATTCTTAGAGGAAAACACAGATGTAAATCTTCATAATCTTTGTGCATTTTTTAATATGACACCTAAAACACAAGCAACTAAAGAAAAAAAACAAATACACTGGACTTCATCAAATAAAAACTTTTGTGCTTCACAGACTCAGTGGAGAGACTGAAGAAGCAAGGTCTGAAAATGAGTAGGAATCAGAGGCTAAGCAGGATGCGTACAACACAGCCTCCACCGGGAGTTCAGTGCCTCCAACACGCCTGGGCTCTCCAGGGGCCACTTCTGCTATAAGTCATTTCCCCACCTCCCCTACAGTCCCCCAGACATCAAAGTCATACTCAAATCCCAATGAGATACCATTTCACCTCCACTAGGATGGCTAAATAAAAAAAAAGACAATAACAACTAGTGGTATGGATGTGGAGACATTAGAACCCTTACGTGCTGCTAGTGGCACTTTGGAAAACAATATGATGGTTCTTCAAAAAGTTAAGTGTAGAGTTACCATTTGACACAGCAATTCCACTCCTAGGTATATACCTGAGAAATGAAAACAGATGTCCGCTTGTATACTGATGTTCATAACAGCATAAGTCATAAGAACAAAAAGGTGGAAATGATCCACAGGTGTATATCCATGAAACAACATTATTCAGTAGTAAAATGAATGAAGGACTTACATGTTCGGCGACATGGACGAACCCTGAAAATACTATGTAAAGTGAAAGAAGTATAGTCCTTGATTACAAGAAACAAGTATACTCAATGATTATATGAAAGACTATACATTCTATTACACCATTTTTAGAAATGTCTAGAAAAGGCAAAACTGTCAAGAAACAAAGTAAATTTTTTGGGGTAGTTACCTAGGGTTGGGGGAAAAGGTAAGAGTGGAGGTTGACAGCAAAGGGTATGGGTTTCTTTTTTTGAGGTAAATAAAATGTTCTGGAATTGGTGGTGATGGTGACCCAACTCTGTGAATATACTGAAAGTCACTGAACCGTATAATTTAAGTGGCAGGATTATATGATGTGTGAATTATTTCAAAATTGTTACCAAGACTTGGATAAAGGATTTGAATAGATATCTTAGTTGTTCTGCTTTTAAGATTTTCTCTTTCTATAGTTTTATCATTATGATATGTCTAGGTGTAGACGTCTTAGAGTTTATTCTACTTTGACTTTGTTCAGATGTTTAGACATGTAGATTAGTGTTTTCCATCAAATTTGGGTGTTTTGGATCATTATTTCTTCAAAGATACTTTCCCTCCCTTTCTCTCTGTACTTTCTGTCTGGAACTCCCATCATGTGCATGTTGGAATGCATGAAGGTATCTCAAAGAAATCTGAGGATCTGTTCATTTCCCTTCATTTTTTTTCTCTTAAACTCACCGACTGTTAATCTCAGTTGATCTATCATCACTTTCTGGCTCTTTCTTCTACCTGTTCATAGCTGCTGTTGAGCCCATCTAATGAATTTTCCATTTCATTTATTATATCTTTTAATTTCAGGCTTTTGACTTAAAGATAATTACTATCTCTTTCTTGATATTCTGTATTTGATGAGACATAATTCTCATACCTTCCTTTAGTTGTTTAGACATTGTTTCCTTTAGTTTTGTGAACATTTTAAAAACATCTTATTTTAAAAGGTCTTTGTCTTTTTAGTCCAATGTCTTGGTTTCCTCAGGGACATTTACTTTGATGTTTTTTCCTGTGCGCGACTGTATTTTCTTAATTCTTTGAACTGTAATTTTTTTGTTGAGAACTAGACACTTAATATAATGTGTCAGTTCTGGATATCAGATTCCACTCTCTCCAAGATATAGTCGCTGCTATTTGCTTTAGTGACTTTTCTAAATGAATTCCTTAAATTCATGTGTTACCACTGAAGTTTCTGCTCAAATATCTTAATGGTCAGCTAATAATTACACAGATACTTCCATGAATGCCTAGATCCAATGAACTTCTCAGTCGTTGTCAAGAAGCTCTGTGTATACCTTCAACATTTAGCCAGGCAGTTGACAACTCAGCCTTAGCTTTTTCTTCCTGCTTGCACAGAGCCTCGAGGTCAGTCAGTGGGTTCTCAGGTCTCTCCTGGGCATGTGTACAGCCCTGAGTATGCACACAGCCATAGACATGTGCAGGGCTTTCCAGACTCCCAGAAATATGTCTGGGCTTTTTATTTTTTATTTTTATTTTTTTGTCTGGGCTTTTTAAAGCCTCTATAGGTAGACCTCAGAGATCTTGTAGGTTCAGTTCCAGACTACCACAATAAAGTAAATATTGTAATAAAGTGAGTCACATGAATTTTCAATTTCCCACTTTACATAAAAGTTATGTTTATACTATACTGCAATGTGCAATAGCACTATGTCTAAAAAGCCAATGTACAGACCTTAATTTAAAAATTATCTCTTGCTAAAAAGTGCTACCCATCATCTGGGCCTTAGTAACATTCAAGATCACTGACATCGCAGATCATCATAACAAATATAATAACAGTGAAGAAAGTTTGGAATATTGTGAGAATTACCAAAATGTGACATAGAGACACAAAGTGAGCAAATGACCCAGGAGAAAATGGTGCCAATAGGGTTGCCGTGAAATTTCAATTTTTAAAAGTCACAACATTTGTGAGACACAAAAAAGTATAGAGCAGTAAAATGAGGTATCCTTATATGGACAACTGAGGCCCTAGCTTTTTCTTTTAAGCTTCTTGGTTTGCCTATTGTTTGCTACCTCCAAGCAGCCACCTAAAGTTAGACAGCTGCCTCTAAATATTATCGACAAACATCTCCAGAAGAAGGCTTCTGGCCTCAAGTCAGGTCAAATAAAGGCAAACTCACAAGTGAGGTCATCCAAAAAAGCATGAAAAGTGAAAGATGTGAGGGTGTTAGTTGCTCAGTCATGTCAACTCTTTGCAACGCCATGGACTGTAGCCTACCATGCTCCTCTGTCCATGGAATTTTCCAGGCAAGAATACTGGAGTGAGTTTCCATTTCCTTCTTCAGGGGCCGTCCTGACTCAGGGGTCAAATCTGCATCTCCTGCATTGGCAGGCAGATTCTTTACCGCTGAGCCACCAGGGAAGCCCCAGTGGAGCATGAGACAGGTCAAATAATTTAGATTCTCTGGATTTGAGGCCTTGAAGGAATTCCAACCCAATTTTGCCCTCTCTGGTGGCTACCAGGCTACTGATTTTCACCTTGGTTGTGAGATCCTGGTTTTCAAGGGTACGAGTTAGGGGCAAGGGGCTAAAGACAGAGTTAAACACTATAGTTTTAAACCCTTAAGTTAGAATAGTATGAAGCTCAGTATTTTTACTGAGATTTCAGTGTTTTTACTGGATAAAAAAAAAAAATAGCACCCAGATTACTGCAAGCCTTGTTTAATTTTCAGAGTTTTGAAAATGTTGATTCTGGCCATTTTTATTTTTCATTTATTTATTTAGGCATGCTGCGTGGCATGCGGGATCTTAGTTCCCTGGCCATGGATCAAACCCATGCCCTCTGCAGTGGAGGCCCGGAGTCTTAACCACTAGACTACCAGAGAGTCTCATATTTTGGCCAATTCAGTTTTCTCATTTATTTTATGAAAAGAAGAGAGAATTTGCAGAGGTCTTTATCCTGTCATTTCCCCTGAGATCCTAAGCTAAGTTTGAATTAAGATGTGCTGAAATTTCCCAGGTGCTTCCTGTGGTTATACCTAAATATTTTTGTATATATGTATGATGCTTGTATTTCTTTATTGTTAACACACATTTGTTTTATAAACATGAAGGAATAAACTTGGCTGTCTTTATTATATAATAGATCCTGTAGGCTGAACCTGTGGATCATAGCAGAAGGGAGAGGTGGAGAGAGATGAGTCTGGAAAGATAAGCAGGAATCAGCTCATGAAGGGACCTATCTTCCATACTAAGGAGCCTTCACTTTATCCTGACCAAGGGAAGTTACTGGGGGGTTCTTCACAAAGGGACTATCATACTAAAAGTTGCACTCAAAAAAGACCCCTTGTTCCAAACACTATGACAGTTGGGCTGGAGTAGATTGAAAAGGCTGGAAAGGGGTGTATTAATTGGATGTTGAGAATGAGAAACAGGGAGGAGCTGAGGATTAAATCCAGGTTTCTGGTTTGGATGTCTAATGAATGGAGGTATCATTGGCTGTTTTCATTGACTATACAAGAATAGACTTAGGAGCAAGCCAGTGAAGTGCATTCTGGACAAGTTGATATTGAGGTGCCAATGGGATATTAAAGTGTAGTTGTCTAGTCACTGAATGGTTAAGTGGCCTGGTCTCAAAAGAAAGACAAACAGGGAAGGCCTCAGGTGAAAGTGGAAACCATCAGGGAGAGTGTGCAGTGGAAGAGGCCCAGGCCGAGGTCCAAAACCCTGGGGAACATCAGCTTTCAGCTTAAGGTAGGAAGCCTTAAGAGCAAAGGCTTTGGAGCTACAGCCTATTATTAGTATCCTGAACTCTAGTCATGTATGGATGTGAGAGCTGGACTATAAAGAAGGCTGAGTGCTGAATTATTGATGCTTTTGAACTGTGGTGTTGGAGGAGACTCTTGAGAGTCCCTTGGACTGCAGGGAGATCCAACCAGTCCATCCTAAAGAAAATCAGTCCTGAATAATCATTGGAAAGACTGATGCTGAAGCTGAAACTCCAATACTTTGGCCACCTCATGCGAAGAACTGACTCATTTGAAAAGACCCTGATGGTGGGAATGATTGAGGGTGGGAGGAGAAGGGGACGACAGAAGATGAGACGGTCGGATGGCATCACGGACTCAACGGACATGAGTTTGAGTAAGCTCCAGGAGTTGGTGTTGGGCAGGGAAGCCTGGTGTGCTGTAGTCCATGGGGTTGTAGAGTCAGACACGACTGGGTGTCTGAACTGAACTAAACTGAACTCAGGCAAGTTGTTTATACCAGTTTCTACATCTATAAAAGAGCACAGGAATAGTACAGTTAGTACAGTGCTGGCTATTTTTAGTCTCACTAAGATATATGTGCATGAAGAGCTGCCCAAGAAAGTAAAAGAAGGGACTAGAAGAAAGAGCAGCTCTTAAAGGAGGATTTTCCTGGTGCCTCAGTGGCAACTAGAGAGTAGCCTTTGCTCACTGCAACTAGATAAAAGCCTGCACAGCAACCAAGACCCAGCACTGCCAAAATAGATAAATAAAGTAAAATAGAATGATACAATGAGGAAAGTCCACCTCCCTGGTGGTCCAGTAGTTGAGACTCCTCTTCCAGGGCTTCGCTGGTTGTCTAGTGATTAAGAATCTGCCCACCAATGCACTGGACACAGTTCTATCCCTGGTCCAGGGAAGATCCCACATACCTCAGAGCAACTAAGCCTTGTGTGCCACAACTACTGAGCCCAAGAGAAGCCACTCCAATGAGAAGCCCGTGCAAGATAACAGAATAGTACATAATGGAACAATAGCACCCTTCTCTCTGCAAGTAGAGAAAGCCCCACTGCCACAGCAAGGAAGACCCAGCACAGCCAAACAAACAAACAAATCTTAACAGAAAGAGTCCTCTTCCAACACAGGGGATATGGGTTTGATCCCTGGTCACGGGAACTAAGATCTCACATGCCACAGTGCAACTACACCCACCGCGAGCAATTACTGAGCTACAATAGTTCATAGTCAACTACAGGCGCCCAAACTAAAGAGCCCCCGTGCTCTGGAGCCCCACCACCACTAGAGAAGTCTGCGCTTTGCAAGGAAGAACCCCGTGTACTGCAACTAAGACCCCATGCAGGAAAAAATAAACAAAAATTTTAAACAGATACAATGAAGAAAGAAATCCATGTCAAGGATTGTATGTCCATCTTTCAGCAGTTAGTGGCTTCACAACAATTTCTGTGGCATGGGATGAGCCAGACTGTAAGGTGCTGAAGTGTGAATAGGTGTCAACACTGATACTTGCTTCTCTCCCCTTACCACGCCCGTCCCATGCACTAGAGACTTCCTCTAAGGACAGTGAGGAATCATGTTCCTCATATTACGGATCAAATCCCTCCTTTTCCAATCAATTTTACCCACCACTGGGATAATATGTTGCCCCAAGTTACCTTTTTCTACATTTGTGCACTTGCACGTCGTAGGAGATAAAAGTAACCGCTGATACAGGGGCTTCTACAGACTCCCTAATTCGTGTTCTTCAGTCAGCACCATGTCCTGAAAGATTCCAAGACCGCTTACAGGACTGTCATTCCCATCATGGTCGCTAGGTGGGGTCCGCCCTCTCGTCTGGGACATCAGGTCATGACCCCGGAAGCACACCCTTCCTACAGTCCCAAACTGAGACGATGGCGGCGGCGGCGGTGGCCCGAGCGGTGCTATTTTCTGCGGCGCGGCGGCGGCTTTGCGGTTTCACCGAGAGGCTCCTAATCGGAGGCGCTGCTGGGCGGGTGAGCTTCCGTCTACTTGTCTGGGTGCCACCTGGAATCAGGCTAGACCGGGCCTTACCCGCAGGACCCTGTGCGGCGACCCTGAGTTAACGGGCGCCCGGCTGGGCCGCGGGCGCCCGGCTGGGCCGCGGGCGTCCGCCCCACACACCTCCACCTGCGGATCGGGCCTTAGCCGGGACCCGTGGGGCATCCGGCTGCCGGGGACGCTTATTCCCGTCGGCGCTGGGCTGGCTTTGGTCACCCGCAGCGCGTGACCTGCCAGGGACGTGTGGGATGACCGTGGTTTACTAACCCCCTCCCCCAGTTACTCAGTCATTATAAAGAGTGCGTGTTGATTATTAAAATCGCAGTGGTTACAATTGGCGGGGGTGGGGGGGTGGTGGTGGGGGTTGCTGTTAAAAACTGAGGACCCACCCCCATCCGCTCCGAGTTCCCTTTTTGCCTAAAACTGGCTGTCGTCCTGATCATCAGCTCTGGTTCCTGTGAACCCTGGGGCAGCTAAAGGAAAAGTTTGTCTGTATATGTATTTTTCTCGTAAGAGACTAGCTTTCTCTAGAGTTCGAGGGACTTTTAACATATGTATAAAGAAGAAAACATGTGGGGACCTGCGAATAGTCCATAGTCAATTAATCAGTCAGCCAGAGTGTATCTTGAGTAATTACCCTTCTTTCTACCCTCTTTTTCTGTCCTTTTCAAAACTTTGCTTTTCTTTAACAGTGGAAGCTAAGTATTTCTATGCTGTGAGTGTATTTTTATATTTTTTTCTCCTTTTCTTGACCTTTTTCTCCCCTTCTTGTTCCCTTTATGAGTACTAAACATTTCTAGAAGTATTGAAATAAAAGTAGTTTCTTTTAGGATAATGACAAAAACTGTTCATTTTTCTTCAGGAAAGGGCATGTTTGTAGACTTGTTGCTGGCTTTAGGAAAGTGGTTGGTCGAGGAATATTCCTAGGGTAGGCAAAGGGGTGGATCTAGTGAAGTAAAAGTTAAGGAGGAAAGAGTACTTTAGAGTCTCTTTGACATAGATTTGGTTTTCCAATCAGTAATTTGTATTAAGAACAGTGATATGTTTTGCTGCTTCCTTTCTCCCCAACCAGTCTTTATATTTTGGAGGAAACAGATTGAGAAGTACACAGGCTGCTGCACAAGTTGTTCTGAATGTTCCTGAAACTCGAGTAACCTGTTTGGAGAATGGACTCAGGGTGGCCTCTGAAGACTCTGGGCTTGCAACATGCACAGTAAGTGCTTTAGTTTGACCCCTCATTAGGAGACAGCAGACTGTACGTGTAAAGCTTTTCAGTAGGTTGGCAGGTAGTTGGAAGGAGCAGCAGTTATTTTGCCTTGACGAGTGATTGTCCCTTGTGACGCTTTTCTTGTAATACTTCCATACTGGATGCGTGTGTGCTTAGTTTAAGTGACTACATCTTGTAGCAGGTTGTACTGTGCAGTGTTGATAATAATGAGAGCCGTATACTTGCTGGACTACCGTGTGCTAGATGTTTTTACATATCTTGTCTTATTTGATCTTTAAAATACTTCTTTGTAGCAGGGATCATTTCATCCATTTGATAGTTGAAAAACAAGATTCGAGAAGTTAAATGGTTTTGTCCAAGGTCACAACTCATACATGACAGAACAGGATCTTAACCTAGATTTTCTGACAGTCTCTTCTGATGTTCTTTATCTTATACTTGATAATTGACTGTAGTAACACACTGGGCTAACAATCTGGGTCCTCAGTAAAGCTGCCAAGTAAGTGTTTGCGGCACCCAGTAGACTGACGACTAAAATTTTTAAATCTCATAATTCATAGGATTATATTGTCAATCCAGTCAAGAAAACTTTAATGTTAAGACTGGAAAGCATTTGTCAGAAAAAGGAAGAACACTGCTCCCACCCCTACCTTATCCCCTCAAAAGAAAGAAGAAGACGTCTTATCTAATTCTTACCTGACTATATTAAGGTTGGGCTCTGGATTGATGCTGGAAGTCGATATGAAAATGAGAAGAATAATGGAACAGCTCACTTTCTGGAGCATATGGCTTTCAAGGCAAGTTATAAAGATTATTTTTTAAATACATTTTAAGAGATAGTAAACACAAAGTCTTATTCTAAGACTACGTGATATAGTCTTATATATAAGACTATATATATGTCTTATATATACTACTTCAAAAGTATAGCATGTCTTATTTTTATTATTTTTTAGAATCTTTCTTTTTTCAGGATAATTACCTGGAATAATTACTGATAATTGCTCTGTAGAGGTGAAACAAAGATTTTCTCTTGGGATGTAAATGTCATCTGAAAGTATGTCACTATTTCTGAAGCCCGATGTAGTTTAGAAACCAAATTTGGTCCTTACATCAAACTGTACATAGGCTTCTGTCCTCACCTCTTATTCATTGTTTGAACTGTGTAGAACAAATGAGGGATAAAGGAAGAGATTTTATATTTATATATATATATTTTTTTTTTTTTTCCCCCCTCTCTCTCTTTTATTTCAGGGCACCAAAAAGAGATCCCAATTAGATCTGGAACTTGAAATCGAAAATATGGGTGCTCATCTCAATGCCTATACCTCCAGAGAGCAGACTGTATATTATGCCAAAGCATTCTCTAAAGATTTGCCAAGAGGTATTATTATTTATACTGCAGATATGTAATTTTCACAGGCATTCAGAAACAATTTAGTACTGTTTTCATTATGTTTCTTGAGAAAGAGTAAACCCCAGAAATGTGAAAATAAGTGAATCAAACTCCGGGTGAGGGGGCACCTATTTTTTCTACCAATATGACAAATGATATTAAATATTTATAGGCTGCAAGACTTGTACAAACCAGGTCCTAACACTTGATTCAAATATTAATTCCTCCAGAGTCATACCTGGGTAGTAAATGATTTTTAACTGTTTTATTATATGTTCACTTTTACTGTCTACTTTTTATTTTTGTTTTTTCTCTGTTCTGTTATCTGAATTTTTCATTTCTCTTACAAGCCAGAACATATTTTATATTTCTGACTGCCGGGCTTTGTTTTTGAACAGAACGTGCTTGCTTCTTTATTTCATTTGCATATTCTGGTTCCTCCTCCTGGAGTGCACTTCTTTCTTAGCTTCCTTTACATTAATTTCAATTTCAAATTTGAATTTCTAAAATTCAATTTATTTAAACTAAAACCCAAAAAAATAAACCTAAAACAGTTCACTCATTTTTCCCTCCCCCATCTCTGGTGATGACCAATCTGAATGAAACTGTATCATTAGAATACCTAAATATAGTTTGCCCCACCTAACTCCAGGTTGTTTGGGTTTGTAGCTGCTTCTGGAATAAACAAGTGATGGTATTATATATGTGTGTGTGTGTGTGTGTGTGTATGTAAATTCTTTAATACTTGTATATATCCTATTTCTGACTGCATTTGACTTAGAATATCTTTAAGGTCCAATTTAATTTCAGGTATGTTATTGAGGATCTATGCTTTTAAATTTCAGTATTAAATATACATTAGAAAGAAGATTCTTATTAAAACATAAATATTGGGAAATATGAATCCCCACTTTTAGGTACTAGTCTAGACTACTACTTCCAAATAGAGGAGGCTCTTCATACAGGATCTCTCATTTTCCCATCTGTCTTTGGGCTCTTCCTTACCCATCTGGGCCTTTACTTCTCTGGACAGATGGGATTTTATTGTTTTTAAATTTTATTGGAGCATTTTTTATTTGATTCACAACATGGTGTTAGATGGACAGATAGCTTTAATTTGGTTTTACAAATTATTTTTTCCTCTTGGTCATAATCTCAGTCCCAGCTTATTCTTGCAGTCTGTTTTGTCATTTTGGGCAATGTAGAGGTAATTAATTACAGAAGTCCTTGGTACTGAAACATTTTTGCTTCTGAAACAAGTCCACTTTAAGTGAACTTAAAGAACAGAAGTTTATAGCAGGGTAACATAATGAAAGTTGATAAATTTGTTTTCTGTTTACTAAAATTTAGATTGTGATTACAACTGTATACTAATTCTTCAAGGATAGTTTAGGTTTCTCTTTTTTGGAGAAGTATGTACTTTCTCTGATAAAATTGCTTAATAGCATGATATATCCTTTAGTTTACTTGTGACTTTTTACAAATTAGGGTTGTTTTTGTATAAATATTTGAAGGTTTTATCAGTTTTCCCCAAGGGTCACTTAATTATCCTTTGATAGTCACATGTATGTCTTTTGGGGTAATTATCCTTTTCTACAACTGTTAACTATTCCAGCTCTGTTGAATCATCATTTATCAGAGTCTTTGATAAACAGTCAGAATCTAACCAGCACTGACCATTAATTGTAATTAAGTGGGGAAAGATGTTTGAGACGACACTAATTCTCGCAAATTTAGGAATTTTCTCCAAGCTCATCTGTACCACAGGGGATTATATTTTTCATTTTAATTTATTCCTTTTAGGTATATCAAATGTACAGAAACATTTATTTCTTCCAGTGTAATAATCATTTATTCAGTATTGAGTGCTGGTCACTATCATGGTTTCTGATGCTAATTTAATAGATATTAATAGTGAAAATTAAGACTCAGTGTTTCTTCCTGTGTTTTATTTTCAATTAGCTGTAGAAATTCTTGCTGATATAATACAAAACAGCACATTGGGAGAAGCAGAGATTGAACGTGAACGTGGAGTAATCCTTAGAGAGATGCAGGAAGTTGAAACCAATTTACAAGAAGTTGTTTTTGATTATCTTCATGCTACAGCTTATCAAAATACTGCACTTGGACGGACAATTTTGGGACCAACTGAAAATATCAAGTAGGTATAATTCTCAGATTTTTTTTTTGAGAAAAAATTTGAATTGTGAAAATTAACATTCACAAACATTCAAAAAGTATGTTTCAGAAAGTAATTTTTTACCCCCAATAATCTGAATGAAATGGTATCATTATAGTACTTGAATGACCCTTTAGCCCTACTTGACTTCAGGTATCTGGGTCCTATTTCTGGAGTAAACAAGTGATGATACTACATTTTATATATATATATATGTTGAAATTCTTTGATACTTGTTGTATATATCCTATTTCTGACTGCATTTAACTTAGAATAACTTTAATATCCAATTTAATTGGATATTAAAGGTATATTATGTGAGGTATATTATGTGAGGTATAAAGGTATATTATGTGAGGATCTTTGCTTTTAAATTTCCCTTTAGTACTGCTTTTCTTACTCCATTTACAGATCTATAAATCGTAAGGACTTAGTGGATTATATAACCACACATTATAAGGGACCAAGAATAGTACTTGCTGCTGCTGGAGGTAAGTTTAAATTTCTACGACTATTTTAAACAGTGATATGCTTATCAGTTTGATCCTGTTGGGAGATATCTTTAGAGTTTTCATTTACAGAGCAAATTGTTTAGTATGCTGGGTAAGGGCAATGCGGAACACTGAAACTGGACTTCCCCCGTCTTCTCTTTACTTAGTAGAGTTTTTTAATAGGAAAGCTTAGTGACCCTCTAGTATATAAGTGTACATACATAATGGAATTTACTTGCAAGGAAAGGGCAGATGGGTGAGCTGGAAGATAATGACAGTGGAAGATAGTGTTCAACAGTTTGGGAATCTCTTGAGATTTTAAATTATTTCTTGAGAACTAGCTTCATCCTTGGTCAGGCATGGCCCGAGTATGTTACGTTGTTTATTCATTCTTTGATCTGTTCGTTCATTCAGTAGATCTGCTAATTACTGAGAAGGGGAAGTATACAAGGGATTTTGAGACTATTTAATGGGAATTTGAACATGAAAGTGGCATGAGGACAAGGCCTCCTTGGAGGAACAGAGAAAGTAAGTTCAGGTTAGATTTTGCTAGATTTCCTGGTAGTCTGAATTTAGGCAAATAGTACATTTTATTGGTTTCCAGTTTTATTTTCTCTTTTTAAGACAAAACGAAGATTTACATGGCATGTTCTTTTGTGTAAATTTTCCTTTAGAAATGATAATAATTTAAAATTCTAGTTGGCCAGGATAGACTTTATTACTTGGGAATAATGAAGAAGATGAAAATGAGGTTAACTGTCAGAAACATGGTACCTTTGTGTGGCTCTGTGTGCTCTAAAGTTCTCGAGTTAGTAACACTGTTTCTAAAATGGCTGGTGGTGACTGGAGTTCCACAGTGAAACTGCCTTGGAAAGGGGACACTGTTGGTTGGATGGGGCCTCAACAACTAAGTTGTCTAGGAGATTCTGCCATTGTTGGTGGCATATGGATGCAGTGGGTTTTGTCACACAGTTCATTGGTTCATTTTGACATTGTCAGAGTTGGGATATCTTACAATTAATGGCCTATCCTAGATTAATTAGCATATTGTCTTATTGGTACATAAGCGATGATGTTTCTTATAAGCAGTGGCATTATAAATTCAGTGAAACAGGCCAGACCCAGCTTCATTAAAAAAAAAAAGAAAAGAAATTATTGGCTCCCCTGCCTTTTAGATAGAGGTAAGTAGAGGTGGTACTGGGACAGGAGCTGAAAGTCTGGAACATCCAACCAGGAGGGCTACAGATAAAGGTAGTAAAACAGTGGAGGTGGTTGCCAGGTGCTGAGAATTGTGTCCATGCTCACGGGTCTACCCTCTGCTTGTCATCTTTGTACCACCAAGTTCTTCCTATTGTCACCGTCTGGACTGATAATCAAGGTGGCTCTCCTATGTAGTGATTGTGAAAAGAACGTGTATATAATCATTCACTGTCTTGTTTTATACCAGAGATTCTTTGGAAAATATGGGTGTAAGTTGTGCTTTTATGTTCTAATGGAATGTTTCATTAAAAAAAAAATTGCGTGGCGATATTTTTTAAGGCACTTACCCATGCCTGAATTAGTCTTGTAAGTTTAAGAATCTTTCACTGAATCTCTTTAGGCTCAAGTTTGGAAAATAGGGCTATAGAATCCAAGTACTTCTTAAATTTTGGATAGCAAATAGTGAGTGTTTGATTAGCTATGAATTTATTCAGGAATCTGTATGAGGTTATTTTAGTCCTGAATTTTGATAGCAGAGCACAGAGAATAAAGTATGTCCAGCTTTCTTTAAATGATACAGAGCTCATATTCTTTTCTACTTTAAAAATTTTATTGAAAAGTGACCCTTTTTTGCTAGTTTGCAACTAGGACTTTTGGGGGCTTCCCTAGTGGCTCAATTGGTAAAGAATTCACTTGTAATGCAGGAGACTGCCTACAGTGCAGGAGACCCAGGTTGGATTCCTGAGTCAGAAAGATCCCCTGGAGAAGGAAATGGCAACCCACTCCAGTATTCTTGTGTGGGAAATCCTATGGGCAGAGGAGCCTGGTGGGCTACTGTCCACGGGGTCGCAAGAGCTAGACATGACTTAGCAACTCAACCACCATCACCACCACCATTTAGGACTTTTAATTACTTAATATAACATGATTTTGTATGGAAAGTAATACCTTCAAGCTATCTTATCCTTATCTTTGAATCAGTGGATGAAAACTGATTGTTATTCAGAATGAGAAATCTGTGCAACTGCAAGTCTTATCAACCAGGTATAAAATGTGCTTTGTGAGCTTACTCTTGAAAAGGCTTTTTACTGACTGCAAGTAGTCCTTGTGTAACCTGTATCAGTTATACCACCTTAAGCTCATTGTAAACAGAAGTACTGGCAGTTAATTGTGTGCTTTACATTTTATTGCTGCTGGATATATGAAATATTTTCCTTCAATTTAGGAGTTTCCCATGATGAGCTGCTTGACTTAGCAAAATTTCATTTTGGTGAATCTTTGTCCACACACAAAGGAGAAATACCAGCTCTGCCTCTGTGCAAATTCACAGGAAGTGAGGTAGGCCGAGCGTCCTAAGCTTTTAACCCTTTTGGTTTCTTGTGTTGTATTTATGACCGTTCGTACAAAATGTGCCTGTTCCTAACAGTAAAATGGAGGAAACCAAAGGAGTCCAAATGCATATGGATTCAGTTGCTTATATTTCTTCCTGTTCCATGTATTTAACCACCTATTTTTCTTTTTTAAGGAAAGTATTATTTGGTCTTTTTGTGCTTTTTGACATTATGCCTATTTTCCTATTGGCAGGGCATAAAAGTAATCTTTTATTTTAAAAACATCCCACATTTTGACACTATTAGATTTATTCCTGACTGAGTCTACCCACAGTACATTTCTGGGCGTAGCTGTTAAAGCCAGAACGTCTAGAGAAATCTGCTCTCTGTCAGCTATTTCTTTAAGCCTCATTAGAAGCTTTGTTTGCCACATTAGGGATGATGCTCATATATTAGTATCTGGAAAGAAGCCTGATTTTGGCAGTTACATGAGACTAGCATTGGCAGTACAAAAATAAGCCTGTTGAGATTAGCCTAAATTTAGACAGAAAAATTCAGACTGATGATTATTTTTGCCAGTTAAATAATGCAAAGCTTTTTGACCACATTAATTATCTGGTAGCTACGTGTCTGTAGTATTTCAACTAGAGATCTTTTGGTGAAATCCTTCTGAACTATGGAGTATAATGAGGCCTGATTGTTTAAAAAACAAGAGTGTCATGGTGAGCGTTTTAAGTTTGCAATTAATAGCACTGGTGAATTAGTTTATTGTCAAGCATGTTATAGAGTGGTAATCTCAACTAGAGCTTTGCATCCTTTATCCCAACTAGATTCGAGTGAGGGATGACAAGATGCCTTTGGCACATCTTGCGGTAGCTGTTGAAGCTGTTGGTTGGGCACATCCAGATACAATCTGTCTCATGGTTGCAAACACACTGATTGGCAACTGGGATCGCTCTTTCGGAGGAGGAATGGTATGTGATTTTAAAAGTAAATTTCCATAATAAATGAGAAGATAAAACTGTGCTATGAATTTTGACTTACATATGAACTGATCCTGGATTGCTCCCAGGCAAGAAAAAAAACTTTCTTTTGGTGTATTGTTAAATTTTGATTAAGGATAGACGGATTCATTGATAGTACTATATCAACATTAATATCCTAATTTTATAACTGTAGTAAGGTTAAATTCATTGTTTTTCAGAAGTGCATATTAAGTATTTGGGGGTAAAAAGGATATTTGCACTATATTCTCAAACAGTTGAAAAATATGTTAAAGAGAATTGATAAAGGAAAATAAGTTAACAATTGTTAAGGAATTTGGAAAAGGTAATTCTTTGTACTATTTTTGTTCCTATTCTGTTATGTCTGAAGTTACTTCAAAATTTATCTCATCCTCTGCTGCCCCCTTCTCCTCTTGTCCTCCATCTTTCCCACCATCAGGATCTTTTCCAGTGAGCCAAGCCTTCACATCAAAGTATGGTGGCCAAAGTATTGGAGCTTCACTTCAGCATCAGTCCTTCCAATGAATATTCAGGGTTGATTTCCTTTACCATTGACTAGTTTGATCTCCTGGCAGTCTAAGGGAGTCTCAGGAGTCTTCTCCAGCACCACAATTTGAAAGCATCAATTCTTCGGTGCTCAGTCTTTTTATGGTCCAACTCTCGAATCAGTATTTGACTGCTGGAAGAACCATAGCTTTGACTATATGGATGTTTCTCAGCAAAGTTATTTCTCTGCTTTTTAATACACTGTCTAGGTTTGTCAGTTTTTCGTCCAAGGAGCAAGGATCTTCATTTCATGGCTGTAGTCACCATCCACAGATTTTGCAGCCCAAGAAAATTTGTCACTGCTTCCACTTTTTCCCCTTCTATTTGCCATGAAGTGATGGAACTGGATGCCATGATCTTAGTTCTTTGAATGTTGAGGCTTAAGCCAGCTTTTTCACTCTACTCTTTCACCCTGAACAAGAGGGTCTTTAGTTCATCTTCATTTTCTGCGATTAGAGTGGTATCCTCTGCATATCTGAGGTTATTGATATTTCTCCCAGCAGTCTTGATTCCAGCCTGTGATTCATCCAGCCTGGCATTTCGCATGATGTACTCTACATAGAAGTTAAATAAGCAGGGTGACAATATATAGCCCTGTCATACTGCTTTCCTAATTTGGAACCAGTCCATTATTCCAAGTCTGGTTCTAACTGTTGCTTCTTGACCTGTGTACAGGTTTCTCAGGAGACAGGTAAGGTAGTCTGGTATTCCTATCTCTTTAAGAATATTCCACAGTCTGTTGTGATCCACACAGTAAAAGGCTTTATTGTAGTCAGTGAAGCAGATGTTTTTCTGGAATTCCCTTGTTTTCTCTATGATCCAGTGAACATTGGCCATTTGATCGCTGGTTCCTCTACCTTTAGTCTATACACAGTTTGTACACCTGGAAGTTCTTGATTAACATACTGCTGACACCTAACTTGATGGATTTGGATTTTGAGCATAAGCTTACTTGCATATGAAGTGAGTGCAATCGTATGACAGTTTGAACATTCTTTGGCATTTCCCTTGGAATGAAAACTGACCTTTTCCAGTCCTGTGGCCACTGCTGAGTTTTCCAAATTTCCTGACAGTATATACTGAGTGCAGCACCTCAACAGCATCATTTTAGGATTTTAAATAACTAACAAAATGTATATATTTGTACTCAAAGACTTTGACAAAATATATTTCATACAAATATCTTAGGTTCACATGCTATATTTCAGATTTTTAGGCAAACTGCCAAAAGCTCTACAAAGTACGTTGGTAATAGTGCATTATTTTACTTCTTAAATTAACTTTTTAACTTTTTTGTTGGCAAAGCAAATTGGCATAGTTTATTCAGTTTTTTGGTTTATGTGGTTTTTATAAGTGATTATTCAGCAAAGCTGGAACACATAATTAATAACCATATCCCACGTCAGTCAGTGCTAGAAGTGGAATGCTGGGTTGGATTAGCCAAGGGATCCTGAGAATGTGCTTGAACTACAGTATGTGAGATCATCCCATTTTTAATTTTAGGGATAGCTCTGTCCTGACGGGATCTGTCACTTCTTTTTTTTGGTTTTAATTTTTATACTGTAGTTGATTTACAATGTAGTTGTGTTAGTTTTGGGTATGTAGCTAAGTGATACATATTTGTATAAATCCATTCACAGAGTATTACTTAAGAGTTCCCTGTGGCATGCATAGGTCCTTGTTATTTTATATATAGTGGTGTGTATACGTTAATCCCAAAGTCTGTGAGTCTGTTTCTCTTTTGTAAATAGGTTCACTTGTATCTTTGTTTTTTAATATTCTACATTTATATAAGTGATATATTTGCTTTTCTCTGACTTAGTATGATTATTATTTTAGAAGTGGGTGCAAATTCTAAGGATTAACTCTTTTAACATTATGACTTTCTCTGAGGATGATGCATTGGGCTGGTGAGGTAACTATAATTCTTAGTTTCATTGAATTTTCACTTTTTATTGAGATATTGCTGAATAAAACTGAGAAACTCAGCCTTTTTGGGCAGTCACTATTTCTACATGTCATTTTTCTTTCTGGTAGTCTGCACATGTATACCTACAGTTCTTCTGGACAATTTCTTTTCCTTTCAGAATTTATCTAGCAAGCTGGCCCAGCTTACCTGTCATGGCAACCTCTGCCATAGCTTCCAGTCTTTCAACACTTCCTACACAGATACAGGATTGTGGGGAATCTATATGGTTTGTGAACCAGCCACTGTTGCAGATATGCTACATGTTGTTCAAAAAGAATGGTGAGAAAATAATTTAAATCTTGCTTAAGAATTACCAATTCAGACTATTTTCTTTTACACTGTTGACGGTGATTAATTTTTTATGGTGATAGCATTTTATTAAGAGAACAAGACTAAGTACTGTTCTACAGTAGCAACTGTTGCAATGTTTTAAAGATCACATTTCTTCTGGGTTTCATGTGAAGCTGATTTATATTATAGAAACTTCTTCTTTTTTTTTTTTTAATATTTTGCTTTATGAATATTCACAGAGATATTTAATATCCAAAGAGATCTTTTTTTTTTTCTTTTCATGTAGACATAAGTTGTCAAACATCTTAAAACCTATAACTTGATTATCATCCCTTATGGGAAGTCCCTGTAGCAAGTTTTTACTACCATACTGGCTCAACATATTGTAATTCATACACTATCAAGATCTCTGAAAAATCATTGTTCATCTCTGTGTGACTAGGAGTATGAAATACCCTTTCTTTTATGGACCTTTGTCCCATAAATGTTAATGCACCCATGAAACTGATCTGATGTCTTTTAATTTTATTTTTGAAATCTGGTACTGAATCCCTAGATTATACTATCAGGACAATGTCATTGAAGAACAGCTCTGGGCAAAAATATGAAGTATGAAGCTTATTTCCTTCCCATTAGATTTATCTGTGCTGTCCTGATAAACTTCCCATGCCTATCACAATAACCAAAAATAAACTTCTTAATCATTAAGTAGCAGATTACTTCAGAAAGATCTTAAAAGTTAAAAATGTTTAAACGCCAACTAGAATTTTAGGAAATATTTCTAAACCTATTTGGCTTGGAAAGGCTGTGTTAAAAATGAATCTGAAGTTGCCATTGCTAAAAGAAATGTAGTGTTTTAGTCAAATCTAGTACCTTGAGACAGGCAGAAGGTCCCACGGCTTCTTGGAAAACTGTTATTTAGCTCTGGTCCCTTTCCTACACCATTCTTAAATGGTTTACGCTCTAGCTAGATGTGAAGTGAAGTGCAGTAGCTCAGCTGTGTCCAACTCTTTGTGATCCCATGGACTGTAGCCTTCCAGCCTCCTCCATCCATGAGATTTTCCAGGCAAGAGTACTGGAGTGGGTTGTCATTTCCTTCTCAAGGGGATCTTCCTGACCCTGGGATTGAACCCTGGTCTACCACATTGCAGGCACACGCTTTACTGTCTGAGCCAGACTTAAAGAGATGTAATCATTAACTTAATTATTAGGTTTAAATTAGACTCAGCTAGATTCTTTTGAGAAACCAGTGACCCACTGATCTATCTATCCCCTAGCAAGTCAGATCCTAACACATGGGGATTCACAAATTTTCAAAATGACTGTAGAATTTCTCAAAATGCAGTCAGCCTATTTTTATATTGTAGTGAATCTCTGCTAACCATATCCCTTTTGAGAAATTAACCCTACCAGGAAAATTATCAGTAATATTTTAACTTTGTGTAACCTGTTGGGATCAATAGTAATTTCAACTTTTTACTAAATTGAATTCATAATCAATTGTACATTGTGGTATAACAGAGAATATAGCATCCTTTCTTTCTTTAGGTCATTAACTCATAAAACACGTAACATTTTCAAATTACTTGACCTTTGATTTTTCCAAATGGCTTTTAGGATGCGACTGTGTACAAGTGTCACTGAAAGTGAAGTTGCTCGTGCCAAAAATCTTCTGAAAACAAACATGTTGCTGCAACTTGATGGTAAAAGAATAAAGACTTAGGTCTTTTTTTCACATGGTTTATCTAGATTCCAGTCCTTAGTTTTCTTTTTTCATTAAAACAGGTTCCACTCCCATCTGTGAAGATATAGGTAGGCAAATGTTATGCTATAATCGAAGAATTCCCATCCCTGAGCTTGAAGCAAGAATTGATGTAAGTAGTCCTTAGATACTGTTGGATCTTGTGTAAAACAATCTTTGTTATTAATACAACAGCTCAAGATAGGTATCATAAAATTTGCTTTAGCTCTAAAATATTCCAGGTATACAATGTCTTTACTAATACAAAAAACCTCGAATGCTTGTATCTTCAATTTTTCAGGCTGTAAATGCTGAGATAATTCGAGAAGTGTGTACCAAATATATTTATGATAAGAGTCCAGCTGTTGCTGCTGTTGGTAAGCCTGACTCCTAGTCTCCCATGCAGAAAGTTGGCTAAGGACTTTCCTTTTATTTAGTTATAACTGTCTTTTCTTTTAAATCCTTAGGTCCTATTGAGCAACTACCAGATTTTAACCAGATTTGCAGTAACATGCGCTGGCTTCATGATTAAAAATGCTCCTAATAAACATTTGGAACATTATAAAACTGAGACCCTCAAGTTGTAAAGAAAAAAAAAAAATCTATACTGGTAAATATGAATAAAATACTGTATGTCAGACTTTGAAAAGATAAGACCACCACAGTGAATGGTAGATTCTCAGAGTTCAGAGAAATTATGCTGGGACACACTTTAAGTATAATTTTAAGAATGAAAATTTGTATAGTATTTTCAGTTTTATTATAAAAATGCACACGCAACAAAGATTGTCATAAGTCATTTCTTGCCTCTACTTGCATTCAGCACTTGCTCTTGTGCAGCTTTCTTTGCTTTTACCATTTCAACCAGTTCCTAGGAAGAAGACAAACATTTTACTTAGACAAAAAGTTGTCAAGATTTCAGACATTTCTAGTGTTTGATATAAATATGTAAAACATTCAAATTGGATAAATCTGTACTGAAAAGGTTGATTTTTTTAAATTAATTGCCAGAGCTAGGAAATGTCTAATACTGGCCCCACAACTATGGTGGTATTGAAGTAAGTATAACACCATAATTTAAATGATAATGGAATCTATAAACTCAAGATCTACAACCTTGTATCGTTTCATGCAGTCCTTCTTTGTCCTGCCAGGCACTGCTTCTGCTATTTTTTCCCATCTTTCAGGTGTATTTACTGGGTATGTTTTCAAAGCTTGTTCCAAAAGCTTCTGTTCTTCTGTTGTCCAAGGGGTGAAATCTGTGCATGGACCTGTTTAAGAAACAAATTTTATTTCAAACAGTTATCCTAATTTATAGAAAACTCTTTTGGAACACCTTCTCAGATGAGTCATTTGTAAGTGCCCATCTGAATCTGGTGTGTAATCTTAAATGTACTTTGAGATTAGACAAACATATACCAGCACTGAGTTGACCAAGTTTTTCCATCTTATGGAAAAACCCAAACAAACTTTGTGGCCAACCCAATATTAACTGGGGAAAAAAAACTTTAGATAGCTTACATCCCAGAAAATTATCTGAGACAAAAGGAAAGAAATGCTTTGTATTTCTGGTCTCAAAATATACTTACCAGACATTTTTTAAAAATCAGATTTAAAATATACAGTTGGACTACTGGGTTCAAAAACACAATCATAAGTCATTTTAGATTTTTGATATATCTAGTTCCTTATAGCATAGAGAAAAGAGCTGCCTAATTACAAAACTTTTCGTTGGATGAGAGCCTGTAAACTACTCTTCGTTTTTAACTAGAAAAAACAATTTTAACAAAATTAAGGCAGGTACCCAATGCTGTAGAGGCAATGTGAGATTAGATTCCATGTTCCAGTGCTACTGTCAGCACATCCACTAAAGCCTATGCTGTACATCTCTGCTAAACCAAATCTGTATGTCTTATAGAACACTTCATAGATGTATCACAAATACATTCCTTCCTAAGGATGTAAGAAGTGCATATCCCACTTTTGTAGGAAAATTAAAATGGTTCAAAAGCTGGCTTGGTTTAGTAGTAAGTCTAAGTTAATGGACTGATCAGATCAGATCAGTCGCTCAGTCGTGTCCGACTCTTTGCGACCCCATGAATTGCAGCACGCCAGGCCTCCCTGTCCATCACCAACTCCTGGAGTTCACTGAGACTCACATCCATCGAGTCAGTGATGCCATCCAGCCATCTCATCCTCTGTCGTCCCCTTCTCCTCTTGCCCCACCAAGCGTCAGATGGGGCAGACTCTGATGCCCTCCCAGCATCAGAGTCTTTTCCAGTGAGTCAACTCTTCGCGTGAGGTGGCCAAAGTACTGGAGTTTCAGCTTTAGCATCATTCCTTCCAAAGAAATTCCAGGGCTGATCTCCTTCAGAATGGACTGGTTGGATCTCCTTGCAGTCCAAGGGACTCTCAAGAGTCTTCTCCAACACCACAGTTCAAAAGCATCAATTCTTCAGTGCTCAGCCTTCTTCACAGTCCAACTCTCACATCCATACGTGACCACAGGAAAAACCATAGCCTTGACTAGACGAACCTTTGTTGGCAAAGTAATGTCTCTGCTTTTGAATACGTTATCTAGGTTGGTCATAACTTTCCTTCCAAGGAGTAAGCGTCTTTTAATTTCATGGCTGCAGTCACCATCTGCAGTGATTTTGGAGCCCAGAAAAATAAAGTCTGACACTGTTTCCCCATCTATTTCCCATGAAGTGATGGGACCGGATGCCATGATCTTTGTTTTCTGAATGTTGAGCTTTAAGCCAACTTTTTCACTCTCCACTTTCACTTTCATCAAGAGGCTTTTGAGTTCCTCTTCACTTTCTGCCATAAGGGTGGTGTCATCTGCATATCTGAGGTTATTGATATAAGAGATGGGAATACTCTTTCAGAATTTTCCACAGTTTATTGTGATCCACACAGTCAAAGGCTTTGGCATAGTCAATAAAGCAGAAATAGATGCTTTTCTGGAACTCTCTTGCTTTTTCCATGATCCAGCGGATGTTGGCAATTTGATCTCTGGTTCCTCGGCCTTTTCTAAAACCAGGTTGAACATCACGAAGTTCATGGTTCACATATTGCTGAAGCCTGGCTTGGAGAATTTTGAGGATTACTTTACTAGCATGTGAGATGAGTGCAATTGTGCGGTAGTTTGAGCATTCTTTGGCATTGCCTTTCTTTGGGATTGGAATGAAAACGGACCTTTTCCAGTCCTGTGGCCACTTCTGAGTTTTCCAAATTTGCTGGCATATTGAGTGCAGCACTTTCACAGCATCATCTTTCAGGATTTGGAACAGCTCAACTGGAATTCCATCACCTCCACTAGCTTTGTTCATAGTGATGCTTTCTAAGGCGCACTTGACTTCACATTCCAGGATGTCTGGCTCTAGGTCAGTGATCACACCATCGTGATTATCTGGGTCGTGAAGATCTTTTTTGTATAGTTCTTCTGTGTATTCTTGCCATCTCTTATTTTCTGCTTCTATTAGGTCCATACCATTTCTGTCCTTTATCGAGCCCATCTTTGCATGAAATATTCCTTTGGTATCTCTGATTTTCTTGAAGAGATCCCTAGTCTTTCCCATTCTGTTGTTTTCCTCTATTTCTTTGCATTGATCGCTGAAGAAGGCTTTCTTATCTCTTCTTGATATTCTTTGGAACTCTGCATTCAGATGTTCATATCTTTCCTTTTTTCCTTTGCTTTTCGCTTCTCTTCTTTTCACAGCTATTTGTAAGGCCTCCCCAGACAGCCATAGCTTAAGTTATTTCAGACCATGCAATGAGAACACAGTGGCACCTATACTGCCAGTAATGAGACTACTACTACAAATGGTATCCAGGGGTGAAGTCTGGAAATCTAAGTTCTTTCCCAATTAAAAAATACTCATAGGCACAGGGAACAAGTTAAAAAACAACATACCTCAAAACAAGGCAGAGAACTTCCATTTAAAGACAGATTAGACAGATTAAAGACTTCTGGTATTTTTGAAGTCAGCTTTTAAGTTCCAGAAAACCCTTAAGTGGAATTTTATTAGTTTGAACACCCATTTAACATCATAGATTTAACTCACTTTCTCTCTCTTGGAAAAAAGATGGAACTGGCATGCAATTATTATCTGCTATTATTATCCATGTATTGGGTTGGCCAAAAAGTTCATTTGGGTTTTTTTTAACATTTTCTGGAAAAACCTGAATGAACTTTTTGGCCAACCTAGTACTTCACAATACCAAAATGAATGCAATGTAAAATTACCATGAGAAATCACCATTCCAAAAAATGCAGCCAGCTTGCTGTTTACTGGTACAGTTGGAGAGAGGGGGGCTTACCCATTAAATCCATAGAAGAGATAAAGGAGTCGGGCCCAAGTACCACATCACTGCCAATCACTCCTGCCCTCACAGGGTCTCCCACTTGCCAGAAAACAACCATCAGTGCCTGCCTCAAGCATGTAAATTAGAACCATAAGAAAGGGCAGTAACAGTAATATCTGAACATGTCTGCATTTTGTGGAGGGCATAGGGAAAAGAGCATTATCTCCTTTAGACGTGCCCTCCAAGTGTCCTAATATGTCCACTTTGTTACTTATCTTTCTTGTGCTCAATTACTCAGTGGTTTCTGACCTTTTGTGGCCCCATGGACTGTAGCCTGTCAGGCTCATCTGTCCATGGAATTTTCCAGGCAAGAATACTGGAGTAGTTGCCACTTGTACTCCAGGTAACATTCTTAAAAGAGCCAAAATAACACTCAGCCTAGACAAAAGTCACCCTTGATTTTGCAAATGCAACAAGCAAACACAATGATTTTTTTACTCTTTATAGAACATTCTAAGTCTCTTCTATTAAAATATTTTCAAATTGAAACACAGGATAATAAATCAGACTATAGGAAAAGTGGCACTGCTAAGATAGGGACAGGAGGTCACGAAGAGTCAAAGCTGTTAGTTAATCCCAAAACAGATATGGCACTGTGATCTGGAAAGTGTATCCAAGATTAGCTTAGTTAGGGAGAAAGGACTGGTGGCTCACAAATGCATGAAGTGAAAGAGAACTTTTCAAACTTTTGTCAACAACTCAGAGTAAGGAAAAATGTATCACATCCTGAACACACATACACATGAACAGAAGTTTCACAAATACCCACTTGTACAACAGATGTAATGCCCTCTGATATTTTCTATTCATGACCCATTAAACTGATTTCATGACCCACTTCTGAGTCATAATTTGCATTTGAAACACACTGGTCCAGAGTAATCAGAGATTAGCTAGAACACTCAAGACAATGTCAGCATAACAAATTGTGTCTGCGTAACTTGTTCTGAACCATGTGATTTGTAGGCATGCTTCCCCTTAACTCCTGTCTTCTCTTTAAAAACTAGGACATTTCCTTATATATAGTATATTTTTCAAAATCAGGAAATTAACCTTGATAAAAAGTTAGTTACAGACCTTAAATTTCAATCGTCCTAATATCCTTTAATTCTGATTTGTTAAAATCCTATGAACAAAACAAACACACCCCTCCCCTCATGGCATATGAAATGGAAGAACTGCAGTTCTCAGTGGTGTTGAAGTCAGTCAGTCCTAAAAGATTACACCTTCCAGTCCACTAAATGCTTTATTTCCCAGTCACTCTGCTTGTAGGCCCTAGATCTTGTATATTCCCAGGTAGACACAAGGTTAGCATTTTCTACTCAGAAGAATGAAATTTCATTACCTTCAAATCGTTCTGAAGGTGTTGCATTGTCTGCCTGAGGCACCACACCATGTTCTTTCTTAAATTTATCAAAAGCCTTTTTGTTTATGTCATCCTTTTGATGAGGGTCTGAGAAGGGAAAAAAAATTTTTTTAATACAGTTCATCTCAGTCTTTCACTAAATCGCATAGATTACTTTTAAAATACGTATCTCAGGTAGCAAAGAAACTCTTTTGGCAAAAACTAACTCACCAAGTTTTTGAAGGCTCTTTGCTTTGCCAATAACATCTTTGGCAGTTCTCTTAACTCCAGAAGAAGAATGTATGTTCATGTAATTAGCAATAACTTCCCATCTAGAAAAATGGATATAATAATGAGAAGGAAAAAAAAAAATTCAGAATGATCCTACATTTTTACTGCAGAAAGGTTAGCTATAACATCTAAAGAATTAGCTCTAAATTGGTGCTCTAATTATTACTATTGCCTGGACTTGAGTGTTTAAATCAGCTGTGTATAATCTTGGTTTCAAGTTTGTATAAAATCTTACAGATCGTGTAAAAAATCAACAGAAATAAGAGCACACATTTGTGTACACTGCCATTTGGACACATACTTTTAAGCTCCAGGTTGAGGTGGGAAGTAATACAGGAGAATTAAGACTAAAGAGAAACCATGGAACACAAAACCTAGTGCCTAGTATAAGCCACAATGGAATAGGCCAGCATGACAGTCAAGGTTTATGTTTCATGATCCTTAATTTCCTGAGAAACTGATGAAGCATCCTGCTGTATATATGGATCTTTGTATGTGTGCTGGTATAAGCTGTTAAGACTAGCAAACAGGTTCAAAATGTACTCTTGCTTTTTACGTTTTCCACCGTGGCACAGAATTTAGCATCTAGACCCAAGCAAATCTTTGGAAACTTGCCGCAATATGCTGCTATTTCAGATGCTTGTCTACATAATCCTGAGGCTCCAGTGAAGAGAAGCTTCATTAGAACCAATACCTTGAATTTGTTCCAGCAGGGAAGAGATTCACAGCTTTAATGAGTAATTGCAGATCATCTTCTGACCAATGTTTACTTCCGTTTCCACCTCCGCCAGCTGACTTCTCTGCATTCTTAGATGCTTGTCGCATACGAGCCTCAGCTTCCTCTTTCTCTTTTCTAATTTGCTCATTTATTTCTTCTATCTACACAAATATCATAGGTAAGTCAGGGACTTAAAGCATCTTACTACTCTGAGTTCTCTTTCTGGATGGGCCCCTGTGGTTCTCGACCCTCAGCATCATTCAGACAAGGACCCTACATTGCCCCAGCCAGGCTGCATATCTCTGCTTCAAGGAACCAAGAACCAGCCTCAGCCTAAACTACACTGTATTCCTGTCACATGATATCTATTTGCTGTGGACACTACTTGTGAAGTCTACAGTCAGTGGGTTACTCACCCACAAGGCAATTTCAAAGCTCTTATCTATCCTCTCTTGCAGACAGTATCATTTATTCTCTACAAAAAGGTAGCAGCACAGCAAAGTGCCCTTTGTTTAATCTTTAAGTTCTATCTTTTACACTGTCACTTCCAGTGTAGCTTCAAACATGCACAAGTGAAACAACAAAAACAAAAACATGCCTTTACCTGATGTTGCTTCTGCTATCTTGGAGTCATCTTTGACTCATTTTCCCACTTCAGTCCCTTAGAACAAGTCACCAAGTCCCAAAGATTTCAGTGATTCCCATTATTACTCATAGTCCAAGTCCTCCAAGTGAGATTCTTACACTAGTCACTTACACTCATCCAATGCCTCTTGTCTACAAATGCCAGATTAATAGCAGTGTTAACCCTGTGCTATTCAAAAGATCTGTGCTTATGGAAACTAGTCATCTTGGTATTCAAATCTTGCTTAATTTGGCTCTACTCTTCTTAACCAACTTAATCTCCCAATCCCCGCCCCCGCCAACTTTGTACTCCTACCTGTATTTTATGGTTCATGCTGCTCCCCTGACCTTCACTTAACAATGTCGTCCTTCAAAACTGGCTCAAACCCTTCACTGAGTTTCCCTGAGCACTCCAACCTACTGTTGGCACCTCCTCTCTAAGCTACAGACAGTATTTACTGGGTGTCCTGCATCTTTTGATCCTTAGGCCTTTTCTCTTTAGTGTAACTGTTCCTGAACTTTGTGGCAACAATAAATAGCGTAAGACTTTCTCCACATCACCTAGGCACTGGGTTATATATAGCAGGTACTAACACTTGTTGCACTGAATTGAATTTCTGGGCCTGTTTCCTCATCTGTAAAATAAAAGGTGTAGACTAGACAGAATAAAAATCTCTTTTGGTTCTAAATGTTATTATCCTACAAAAATTTGCTCAAGGAATTAACACAATTTTTTTTTAACAGTGATTCTGAAAAATCTATGATTAATGTGCTGCTGCTGCTGCTAAGTCACTTCAGTCGTGTCCGACTCTGTGTGACCCCACAGATGGCAGCCCACCAGGCTCCCTCGTCCCTGGGATTCTCCAGGCAAGAATACTGGAGTGGGTTGCCATTTCCTTCTCCAGATTAATGTGCTAGATAACCACAAATCAAACAAATATATATGATAATAAGCATAAATACTTAAATCCAGTTTACATCAACCCTAACAGAAATGAGACACTTTCTGCCCCTACAGTAACTTCCATGTTAGGTGGGGAAATACTGAGGTGAATGCAGTACTGAGGCAGAATTAAGTGCTAAATACAGGTAGAAGTGATACGATTACCTGTTTCTCCAGAGCAGCCTTTCCTACTTCTTTAGTAGAAGATGTGAGTGTTTCATTCAAGCACTGTAAACTTAAAAGAAAAAAGGGGATGAAACTTCATCCCAAGCCCAACAGAAGACTTCAACAGCAGCTCTGTAGTTATACCTTGATAATTCAAGCCGATCACAAAGTTTTTCCACTTCTTCCATCATTTTAACACGTTCTGCCTCACTGTCAGAAAAGTGATTCCAGGTCTAGAAGTAAAAACACAAACATTTTCATCTGCTATCTACTGGCACTCAAGACATCCATAAACACAATTACAAAGCTTGAAGTTTTTGAGAACTTCTTAGGTTGAACATATTGCCTTCTGACCACCGCCAACGACATTCCCAGGGCACCTCCCAAGGCTCTCCATGGCCAGCCAGCAATAAAGCGGCATCAGCAAGGATGGAGCAAAACAGAAACGTGATGGTGCAGAGGACCTCTGGATGTTATAAAACAATGATTCCCCACAGAACCACTGAAGAATCAAGAAACTCTTTACAACAAAATCCCTTTGTTAGGCTACCTGTTCTATCTAGTGTGTGCGCCAAACTATAAAAAAATAATGTGTTAAGAAATAGGAAGGCCAGCAACACCTGTTGACTAGAGATGATACCTAGAATGGAATGTCATGATGTGCCTGGATGAACAAGAATCGGAAAGTACTTCTCATGCTGCTTTAAACTGCCGCTGACACATCTCCCATTCCTCGCTTTTCCTTGCTCCCTTACTCCATGCAACCTGGTGCTAAGGTTCCAACGCTTCTTTTCCTGGGACACTTCCCTAGGCTTCCGCTTCCTCTCAGTTCAGTCACTTAGTCATGTACAACTCTTTGTGACCCCATGGACTGCAGCACGCCAGGCTTCCCTGTCGATCACCAACTCCTGGACCTTACTCAACTCATGTCCATCAAATTGGTGATGCCATCCAACCATCTCATCCTCTGTTGTCCCCTTCTCCTCCTGCCTTCAGTCTTTCCCAGCATCAGGGCCTTTCCCAATGAGTCAGTTCTTCGCATGAGGTGGCTGAAGTATTGGAGCTTCAGCCTCAGCGTCTGTCCTTCCAATGAACATTCAGGACTGATTTCCTTTAGGATTGACTGGTTGGATCTCCTTGCAGTCCAAAGGACTCTCAAGAGTCTTCTCCAACACCACAGTTCAAAAGCATCAATTCTTTGGCGCTCAGCTTTCTTTATGGTCCAACTCTCACAACCAAACATGACTACTGGAAAAACCATAGCTTTGACTAGATGGACCTTTGCTGGCAAAGTAATGTTTCTGCATTTTATTATTTATTTATTTTTGCTTGAGAAAAGTAATATTATTAATATCTGGACTGTGGTATACAAAATTGACATTCTCAGAGTAAAATTTAAAATGGCCAGAGTAATGTTACAAAAACTTCTCTAGAAATAACATAGTTCTATGAAGTTTACAGAGTTCTTGGAAGACTCTGCAGACAATGGACAAAATCTTTCCAGTCAGTTTTTGGAGCATGTGGAGAAAGAAAATAGCTTGTGTGGCTCTGCAGCTATTTCCAGAGCAGAGTCAGTGCATAGCAAAGCATGTCTCAGTGTGGATCTTTCTGAGGAAGATGATGAGCCAGAAAGTAGTTAATGTGAAAATCAGAAGAAAAGCCAGACGAATTGATTCAGATGATGAAGATGAACATACTTTTAAAGATACTTTCAAGCACAAACCCATTCAATACATCTCCCTTCCCATTTTTATCTGTAAAACAATTTGATGCCTCAACTCCCAAAAATGACATCAGTCTACCTGAAAGGTTCTTTTCACCTAAAATATCTGACAGTATAAATAAGTCTGTAAATAAGTCTGTAAACTCTAGAAGATCCCTGGCTTCTAGGAGGTCTCTTATTAATGTGGTTTTAGACCACGTGGAAGATATGTTTCTGCATTTTAATATGCTAAGTTGGTCATAGCTTTTTTTCCAAGGAGCAAGCATCTTTTAATTTCATGGCTGCAATCACCATCTGCAGTGATTTTGGAGCCCAAGAAAATAAAGTCTGTCACTGTTTCCGTTGTTTCCCTATCTATTTGCCATGAAGTAATGAGACCAGATGCCATGATCTTAAGTTTTTTGAATGCTGAGTTTTAAGCTAACTTTTTCACTCTCCTCTTTCATTTTAATCAAGAGGCTCTTCAGTTCCTCTTGGCTTTTTCTCTTAAGAGTGGTATCATCTGCATATGTCAGTTATTGGTATTTCTCCTGGCAATCTTGATTCCAGCTTGTGCTTCACCCAGCCTGGCATTTTGCATGACGTACTCCGCATATAACTTAAATAAGCAAGGTGACAATATATAGCCTTGATGTACTCCTTTCCCAATTTGGAACCAGGTCTGTTGTTCCATGTCTGGTTCTAACTGTTGCTTCTTGACCTGCATACCGTTTTCTCAGGAGGCAGGTATTCCCATCTCTTTTAAGAATGTTCCAGTTTGCTGTGATCCACACCGTCAAGGGCTTTGGCATAGTCAGTAAACAGAAGTAGATGTCTTTCTGGAACTCTCTTGCTTTTTCTATGATCCAACAGATGTTGGCAATTTGATCTTTGGTTCCTCTGCCTTTTCTAAATCCAGCTTGAACATCTGGAAGTTCTTGGTTCATGTTCTGTTGTAGCATCGCTTGGAGAATTTGGAGCATTACTTTGCTAGCGTGAGAGATGAGTGCAGTTGTGTGGTTGTTTGAACATTCTTTCGCACTGCCTTTCTTTGGGATTGAAATGAAAACTGGCCTTTTCCAGTCCTGTGGCCACTGCTGAGTTTTCCAAATTTGCTGGCATATTGAGTGCAGCACTTTCACAGCATCATCTTTTAGGATTTAAAATAGCTCAGCTGGAAATCCATCACCTACACTAGCTTTGTTCGTAGTGATGCTTCCTAAGGCCACTTGACTTCACTTTCCAGGATGTCTGGCTCTAGGTGAGTGATCACACTATAGTGATTATCTGGGTCATGAAGATCTTTTTTGTATACTTCTGTGTATTTTTGCCACTTTTCTTAATATCTTCTGCTTCCGTTAGGTCCATACCGTTTCTGTCCTTTATTGTGCCCATCTTTGCATGAAGTGTTTCCTTGGTATCTCTAATTTTCTTGAAGAGATCTCTAGTCTTTCCAATTCTATTGTTTTCCTCTTTCTTTGCATTGATCACTAAGGAAGGCTTTCTTATCTCTCCTTGCTATTTAGAACTCTGCATTCAGATGGGTATATCTTTCCTTTTCCCCTTTGCCTTTCGCTTCTCTTCTTTTCTCAGCTATTTGTAAGGCCTCCTCAGACAACCATTTTGCCTTTTCTTTTTCTTGGGGATGGTCCTGATCACTGCTTTCTGTACAATGTTATGAACCTCTGTCCATAGTTCTTCAGGCACTCTGTCTATCAGATCTAATCCTTTGAATCTATTTGTCACATCCACTGTATAATCGTAAAGGATTTGATTTAGATCATACCTGAATGGTCTAGTGGTTTTCCCTGTGTGTGTATAGCTGCTCAGTCGTGTCTGACTCTTCGTGATCCCATGGACTATAGCTCACCAGGTTCCTCTGTCTGTGGGATTCTCCGGGCAAGAATACTGGAGTGGGTTGCCATTTCCTTCTCCATTTAAGTGTGAATTGTGCAATAAGGAATTCATGATCTGATCCACAGTCAGCTCCGAGTCTTTTTTTCACTGACCATATAGACCTTCTCCATCTTCGGCTGCAAGGAATATAATCAATCTGATTTTGGTATTGACCATATGGTTATGTACATGTGTAGAGATGTCTCTTGTGTTGTTGGAAGATGGTGTTTGCTATGACCAGTGCATTCTCTTGGCAAAACTCTGTTAGCCTTTGCCCTGCTTCATTTTGTACTCCAAGGCCAAACTTGCCTGGCACTTCAGGTACCTCTTGACTTCCTACTTTTGTATTTCAGTTCCCTATGATGCAAAGGACATCTTTTTTGGATGTTAGCTCTAGAAGCTCTTGTAAGTCATCATAGAACTGTTAAACTTTAGATTCTTTGGCATTAGCGGTTGGGGCTTAGACTTAGATTACTGTGATACTGAATGGTTTGCCTTGGAAACAGAGATCATTCTGTCATTTTTGAGACTGAACCCAAGTACTGCATTTTGGTCTCTTTTGTTGACTATGACTGTGAGGGTTAGTCTATTTCTTCTAAGGGATTCTTGCCCACAGCAGTAGATATAATAGTCACCTGAATTAAATTCACCCATTCCCATCCATTTTATTTGGTTCACTGATTCCTAAAATGTTGACATTCACTCTTGCCATCTCTTGTTTGACCACTTTCAATCTACCTTAATTCATGAACCTAACATTCCAGGTTCCTATGCAATATTGTTCTTTAACTGCGTCGGACTTTACTTCCAACACCAGTCACATCCACAACTGGGTGGTGTTTTTTCGCTTTGGCTCTGTCTCTTCAATCTTTCTGGAGTTATTTCTCTGCTCTTCTCCAGTAGCATATTGGGCACCTACTGACCTGGGGAGTTCATCTTTCAGGGTGGTATCTTTTTGCCTTTTCATATCGTTCATGGGCTTCTCAAGGCAAGAATACTGAAGTGGTTTGCCACTCCCTTCTCCAGTGGAACACGTTTTGTTAGAACTCTCCATCATGACGTGTCCGTCTTGGGTGCCCCTACAAGGCATGGCTCATAGTTTCACGGAGTTAGACAAGGCCATGGTCCATGTGATCAGTTTGGTTAATTTTCTGTGATCATGGTTTTTATTCTGTCTTCCCTCTGGTGAATAAGGATAAGAGGCTTACGAAGAAAGCTTTCTGACAGGAGACTGGGCAGGGCAGGGGGAGACAACTTGGGTCTGGTTCTGATGGGCGGGGCTATGCTCAGTCAATTTTTAATCCAATTTTCTGTTGATGGGTGGGACTGTGTTTCCTCCCTGTTGTATGTTCCCTCCCTTCAAATGGCAACCCACTCCAGTATTCTTGCCTGGAAAATCCCATGGACGGAGAAGCCTGGTAGGCTATAGCCCATCGAGTTGCAAAGAGTTGGACACAACTGAGCGACTTCACTTTCACTTTCTTCCTTAACACCACCTGTTTGGTACTTTCTCAACCTAGTACTCATCTTTAAGTATTTCAATTGCCTATTTTCTTATCATTCTCCATCATTAACTAGTGGATCTTGAAAGCAAAGACTGTGTTATCATTAACATCAGTGCTCCTCTATCCATACCTTAAGTATTGGTGATTGCCAGGGTCTGATCTCTGTACTTCTTTATTCTTTCTCCCTGGGAGTCTCATCTACTCTCCACTGAGATGTGGATGACTCTGTGATGATCCTGCTAAACATCAGACTTGTACCTCAAAATCACCTACTGAGTATCTTCATCTCAGCATGCCCGAAACTGAAATAATTTTTCCTAACCCCTTTCCTCTTCCTTTGTTTTCTATTTCACTGAGTAATATTATAAACCATCTAATATTCCACTCAAGAAACCAGAACATGTATTAACACTTATACTTCCTCCAACTTAGAATCAGTATTGATACCCAACAGGCAACAGCAGATCTTACCTCCTAAACGTTGGTTCATGTCATCTACCTTTGTCTGTTTCCACCATCTCTACCAGTTTAAGGCCCAGCCTCTCACCTGGATTATGCAAAAGACTTTTGTCTCTTGGCCTCTTGTGTTCTCTTGGCATCCTGAGCAAAACTGACTCAGGTCAGATTTAGACTAGCAATGGCCTTTAAGACCCAACCTCTCCTTCAGCTACCTGTGGTTCATCAAACCTCTTGTATGGATGTGTCAGTGCTCCTTGATCTCTCTCATCTAATCCCATATACACACTGCTTCACCTGACTAAATCCCACTAGATTCAAATATCCTTCCTTAACCACCTGTTTGGTACTTTTTCAACCTGGTACTCATGTTGAAGTATTTCAATTGCCTGTTTTCTTGTCATTCTCCATCATTAACTAGTGGATTCCTGAAAGCAAAGACTGTGTTTTCATTATATCAACATCCGTTGTAACTGCTTGGCACATACTTAGTGCCTATCAGATATCTGATGAGTGAATAAAAGAATTTACGCTGGAAAGGAGCAATGATATAAAGTTACCAAAGGCCAGAACTTTAACCCTCTTTTATGTACCATCTCTAAGAACTTTTAAAATTTTCTATTTTCTAACTAACTTTTAAAGTTTTTGATTCAGTTCTCCTTATGCCAAATCTAACAAGTGCTACATGTGAATGATCTCATCTTCATAACTCTTTCTAGGTATTATTTCAGTTACTGTAAAAATGAGGAAATTGAGACACAAATAGGTTGAGGGAACCTCCTGAGAACCACAGCCAGGACACAGGAAGTAGAGAATGACTTCAAATCTAAGCTGCGAGCCCTGAGCCCATGCTCTCAGTAACTATAATACACTGCATTCTTCTCAATATAATTTTCTAGGTGAAATCTGAGGAAAATATTTCATTTTTTCTATTTAGATTTTCCACTTGTCAAAAGTCTGAAGAGACAGATTGTATTTTTATTAAATGCCTTTCAAAGCCTAGTGATGGGGCAGTTTTAATTTCAATTTTATTAAGTGAAGATTTAAGATGCCATATATTAGAATACATATTCTAGTGTCTGGAGCCTCTGGACAGTTACATGAAAGAGTTTTCTGTACATAGTAAGCATGAACATATTTGCTGAATTAAACTACAATGGTGTAGTATATGGTGTGGCAATCTCTAGCTTGGAATTTCATTAATTTATCCATTTTATGCTGTGTGATATAAAATAATACTGGCCTCTAACTTTACCAGTTTAAAACGTAAGACTGTCTCTTGGACAAAACTACATTTGAAAACTTTTGGGCCTTTTTAGTTAATATTTTTAGTAAGATCTATTTGAACACAAACTACCAGCATTGAACTAAATAATATCCCTTTATTTAGACAAAAATGAAAGCTTTTAGATCCTTAAAAGCAACCCATGTTTAACTTCTAAAAGAACTTTTTCTGTGATAAAAATTAATTTACACTATTAAAGAAGCAACCAGACAAAACCAATTTGTGGTGCATTCTTAGAATAAATGATCTGATATCTCCAACTGGGAGAAGGGGGCGAGATAGTGATGGTAGGCGACCTGTGACAGACACAACCAGGAGATACACAGCTGACACTGTTGCTCTTATTTAGATCCTAATTTGAACAATTCAAGTATAAAAAGATGTTAAGATAATCAAGAAGATCTGAATATGGGACATGTATTAAAATAATAAGCTTTTTTCTTTCTGAAGGTTTAAAATGGCAAGATGGTTATTTTAAAAACAAACAAAACACGACCCTATCAGAGTTGCATACTGAATATGCATGTGTGAAATTTTTAAAAAGTGAATTTTAAAACATTTATGTTTTGAGATAAAATGCAGAGAGTAGTTTAATTATATTTTTATCGTAATGAAATATTTTTAAGTTTAAACAGAAATCTGATTTACTTGTATGTAGTGCTTGTTCAATCAGTCAACGTACCTTGCATAAGTTTCGAAGTTTTTGCCTTTCTTTCTTAATGGCTTTTTTCTGGATATCTTTTTCCTTCTTTGCCAATAATGCTTGTTGTCTAACTTCTTCTTCTTCTTTCTCCTTTGCTAACCGAGCAGCTTCTAATTCAGCTTGTCTTTGCTTTAATAAAATTATTTAGTAATAAAATTAGAATTCTTAAATGCTCTATAACCTTACTAAAAAAATACAATTTTTAGTAACTTATATTACAGAAAGGTAAACATCAACTTATCAAAGACTGAAGGAAAAGCAGATGGTAAAGTTCTACAAAAATTTGTAGAAATGTAAAACAGACATATTAGAAATAAGTGTAGTGTTAAGAAATTATATGACTTCATATTTTTGCCCAGTAAGAATCTGGTGATAAAGAAGATCCTTCTGTCAACTGTGCTAAGTGTCATGATTCATTCATAGAAGCACCTAGTTCTCTACTGACAGTCAGTGTTTAAAACAGATCTGAAGATTGACAATATTATGAACATTTAAAGTCCAACTTTATCAAATGTCATCTTACTTTCTCTTTAGCCTCTTGCTCCTTTCGTTTTGCGTCTGCTTTTGCTTTCTTTTCTGCTTCTTTCTTGGCTTTTTCCTCTTCCTTAAATTTTTTTATCCTTGGGTCACAGCTATATGCATTATCTACCAAAAAAAGTTAAATCTTTTGAATGTCAAACATTTAATTAAAGAAGTCTAAAAATTCATTAGTTAAACTTACCAACTAATGTTCTTATTCTGTTCATTTCTTCTTTTTTCCTTTGGGCCCTTGTTGCTCTGTTCTGCTTTTCAATCCATCTCCTTTCATCACGGCTATTAAACAGGAAATATTGGAAACAAACTATTGCTTATAGATGGTATGATAAGAAAATGTAATGCTTTATAAATAAAACTAGTTAAGCAACCAGAAGAAAAAGAATTTGCTGACTTGAGCTTTATTGACAATTTCATAATCACATTTAGCACTATTAAGCTTAACTTGTGAGATGGGATCTCAAAATATCAAAAAACTTATTTAAAATGGATACACAGAAAAATGTGAAAGAAAATACACATGGTGCATTTTTATATCATCACAAATACCAAATAACCAAATAAATGTCTTATCAATGATTTACATACATACCATTCTGCTTTTTCTTTTTCTTCTTCATCTAAATAAGAAAATTCTCTCCAAGAATCAAAATTATACCTAATATAAATAGAAATAAAATAAAGTCAAGCCTAAACAAATGAAAAATATCTTCCTTTTAAAATTAAGTTAGGAGCATTAAATTTTAAGAAACTTTAATGACAAGTGGATGAGTCTAATAGGTCCCTCCCCTCTTTTCTGATACTGAAATCACACTGTACTCAAGTCTTTTTCTTCTTCTTTTTAAAACGATGCTGTATTCGGAATGGAAGTCTAAAATACTTATCAGCCTTAAATCAAAATACAGCTTCCTGCTATCTCTTCTGAATATCAGGTTTTACGCTTGACTGGGACGTGGTACAAGTTGTCCCTGCCTTCACCTCCACTAGTTTGTCAAGTTTTAAGGTCATCTAGTAATGGTCACTTTACCTGGTTTGTGTTCTCCGAAGGTAAGAGCAACTACAACTGACAGAGCTAAATTTGTCGTTTCTGTTTTACAGTGATTTTGTTTTCATATTTACCAGATACTTAATGAGAAAATATAGCACACATAATATAAAAGTAGAAAACGAGTAATATGTATTAAAATTAATGAACCAGTTAGAGACCGCAGTCTTCCATTGTCATATACTCAAATAACTTTAAAAAATAAATGAAAAATTATTTTTTACTGAATTCAAATGACTCCTTATTTTTCATTTTTTATTGCTATAGTGTGCTTGACATCTAGAAATCTGGTTGATAGAGATTGAAAAAACAATCATAATAGCCTAAATATTACACAGAAGATAATACAGCATTCTGTGGAAACTTTGATTTCTTAAGAGAGTCCTCCTTTTGTTCAGTGAAGGTTCTGTGATTTTCCCACCTATCAATTAATTTATAAAAGTCAGTCAAGTACTTATTGAATGCTTTTCTTAAAAAATGAAAGCGCTGGAGAAACAATGTATTCACTCACCAGAAAGAATAAAATGCATCTACATCTTCAAATGATGAATTCATATCACCAAGTTTAGGGACATTTTTTTTATTTGACCACCTGAAATATTGAAAAAAGGAAAAGCTAAAAACATTTTGTACAAACGTTCAACAACTGATTTGTTAAAAAAGTTTTTATCAGTCCCTTACAATCTCCCTGCCCTACGTCCTCCATGACTAAGAGACAGAGCACAGGGATCAGGAGTGCTGTGATGAGCAATACAGGTGCAGTAAAGGGAGGGCAAGGGGAGGATGGGGGTGCAGAAGAAAACAATGGAACAGTGTTCTAACTCTCAGCTTATCTTTAGTTCTGTAAATTACAAGGTTGTGGAAGATGCCAGGATGGCCAGGAAAAACAGACTCTAGCACCATGTTTCAAGCTCACTTAGTCCTGCAGTACAGGCAGTACAGAAGTGACCTGCAGGCTGAGCCTTTTAAGAAACGTGAATCCTCGGAGGGAATAGATTTCCACCTCCTCATCTCTATCACCTCCCCCTTAATCAGACTTGTAAGTTTAAGCACTTCACCCACCATCTCTGAATGGATCCTGAGACTGCTGTTGACCTGTTTTTCCAACTTGATGCACTGTTCCACACACACATGAATACAATACACTAATTTTTTTTTTACAACATTATTTTTTTTTTTAAACCACAAAACAAAGGTAAGGAGAAGGGTGTAGGAAATAGTAGACTGTATCAAACCACTAATCAAAGTGCTTCTCAAACTTAGCTGCTTCTGCTGCTGCTAAGTTGCTTCAGTCGTGTCCGAGTCTGTGCGACCATAGACAGCAGCCCACCAGGCTCCCCCATCCCTGGGATTCTCTAGGCAAGAACACTGGAGTGGGTTGCCATTTCCTTCTCCAATGCATAAAAGTGAAAGGTGAAAGTGAAGTCGCTCAGTTGTGTCCGACTCTTAGCAACCCCATGGACTGTAGCCCACTAGGCTCCTCCATCCATGGGATTTTTCCAGGCAAGAGTACTGGAATGCGTTGCCATTGCCTTCTCCCAAACTTAGCTACCCATCAAAATCGCCTGCAAGCATTAAAAAACCTACAGGCATTCCAAACCACTTAAATTAAAATCACAGTTTCTCCAGGTGGAACCCAGGCTTCAGGAACTGTTCAAGCTCCCCAGCTGACTCCAATATGCAGCTAAGATGTGCTCTGAGGAAACCTTCCAGTGCAGATGGAAGCAAAAAAATGTAGATTACTGGTTCACACAATTTGAAACTGATTTTAATTAAATAAATTACATATGACTTAATCTTAAATATAAATTCACCCTTTGTCAGAGAACCTTATGATAATCAGATGCTCAAAAATAGAAGTTTTTCCTCAATGAAAACTGACCAAATGTTGGTAGTGTGCCTGTTAACAAAGGGGAAGGAGAAAACGGGAAATCACTGTCACCTAAGTATCAGCATCACACTACATAAAGTCAACCACTGTTCTTTCCCCCAAAGGAAATTTAAAAGAAAAATGTCCTGTGAGTTAATTTAACTACAGGAAGGAAGAACTGTTTAGAGAATAAAATAAACAATCATAGTAAGTTCACCAGAGGAGCTCAATATTGTAAAGGAGGAGGAAGAAGAGAACCAAACTATTACCAGAGGAAAAAAACCAAAACTTGGAACTATTAAGAAGCCAGCCAGTAGAGCATTATGATCACAAGGGGATGCCAGAACTCACCTGGAATTCCTTTCAAACACTGGGGAAAACACTTCGAAGAAATTGTCCTTTGCTTCACTTTTAGAAGGAACTGAGTTATCAAAAGTAGGGTCTACACTGTTAAATGCTCGTCTTTTCACTGGATCAGATAGCATTTCATAAGCTGAAGAAAAAAAAATCAAAGGTCACATCACCATAATACTACATTTTTTTCCTTAAAATAATTTTTTGTACTTAAAAGTTGTGTGTGCTTATGGGGAGGGGAGGACTTCAGTAATAGCTTGAGCACTACTGGTTACAACTGGACTTAAAAACTTCTGTAAGTATCTCTTCTGGAAAAGAAAGGACAGAACAGTAAACACTCAATCTTGAAGAAAGCATGACTGAGGAAAAAGAAATAGCTAGAAAATTAACTGTTAGATCCCAAGGCTGTTAAAAAAAAAAAATCAAAGGATCTTTGGCATCCTGAGCACTGTGTAAGAGTGAGCCAATGAAGAGTAAGTTTGAAAAGTGTGTATACAGTTTTTAAAAAATTAGCATCAAAATTAAAAATCACATTTAAGGAAACATTTAGAAATGGTGGTTGCCTCTATTAATTTGCTTATGAGGATATGGCTATGTAAATAGCCATTGACAGCTGTGGGTCCTTGACTAGGATAGAATCAACTTCTTGATTTAAATAAGCAAAATATCTGAGGAACAATTTAATTCCATAAAGTGTCTGAAACTGAAAAAGATGTTAGTAGTCTCAACCTTAAACACAGCACTTGTATGAAGTAACTCCAGGATAAGCTTCTCATAAGAATCACCTGCTGATCTTGTTAAAAATGCAGATTCAGATTCAGTAGGTCTGGGGCAGGGCCAAAGCTTCTGCATTTCTGACAAGCTGCATTTCTGGTATTGCTGATGCCGTTGGTTGGGAGAACCTCACTTTATAAAGTGAGGCTCTGGGGGAGATGACCACAAATAACCAGATGTTAACTAAAAATGTTTTTAAATGTTATGGTATAAATGAACTGCAGTATACATAGGAAACCCAATCTAAACAATAAATAATCTTCACTATCAAAAATTCCGAACTCTTTAACACGCTTTCTTACCTTTAGTTATGCAAGTGAAGTAGTCATTATCTCCTTCTTTTATTGGTTCACCAGCTGCTTTCCGTTTGTCCGGGTGATGTTTTAAAACCATTGCTTTATCTACAAAGATTTAGATAACTTGTCCTTTTAGTCATCAAAATTAAAAAAGATCAGTTAAGCAGAGCCATTTTTAAAAGCATAATATTAGTTTAAAAATATTTTCTCCCATAGTAAAACATATGCTTATTAAAAAGAAATTACAGAGAAATACTGTGTGTGTGCTCAGTCATGTCCAACTCTGTGCAACCCCATGGACCGCACCCTGCCAGGCTCCTCTGTCCATGGGATTTTCCAGCAAGGTTATTAGAGTGGGTTGCCACTTCCTCCTCCAGGGGATCTTCCTGATCCAGAAGTCTCTTGTGTCTCCCACATTGGCAGGCAGATTCACTACCACTGAGCCACCTGAGAAACCCTGAAATAACTTTAAGAACTGGCCTAAGTGCCAGTACCCAAAAAGACAACTGCCATTAATATTTTGGTGTACTTCCACACAGACTTTTTCCCCCTTAAGCATATACCTTTAAAAATGTATAATCATATTATACATACCAATTTGTGATTTTTTTCAACTAAGCATTACAGCAGTTCCATTTTCCAGGCAGTTGCAAACGCTTCAGAAAATTTTAACAACTACTTAGTACAGTATTTCAAGTAGATTTTTCATAACTTATTCAACTATTTCCCTACTACTGAGTATTTACCATAGATTGTTTACAATTCTTCACTACTATATTTCAATATGAATCATTTTGTACAGAACTATTTTTTCATATTTATGACTCTTTCTTCTCAGTATATACTTAGAGAGGTATATCAGTGAGTGAAATGTATGAACAAATCCCTTTCTAAAAGTTGTACCACTGCAACCCCTATGTTAACATTCTTTTCACCACAACCTCAACAGCACTGGATCCAATCGTTTAAAACATCATTATCACTGGTGCTCAAGATCAAAAAAATTTTTGTGGTTTCTATCTTTCATCCCTTACTTATGGAGTAATAGAGAGCTATCTTAGTTTTTCTTCTTAGTTTGTGAGTCATTTTACAGTGAATAATGGCTAGCTGTTAATATCCATTAAGCATTTAATAGGTGCCAGCACTATTTATCAATTAATCTTTTCAGTAACTCTCTGAGAAAAGTACTATTAGTTTCTCCATTTTACAGATGAGGAAATAAGGCACAAGGAGGTTAAATAACCACTTACTTTACCTCTATTCAACATGTCCAAAGTCCTGGCCAAAATCAGGCTCCAATCCAGGTAGCCTGACTCCAGAGCCTGTGCTTGTATGCTGCCTCTCCTAGTCCATCATGTTTGATGCTAATGCTTTCCCCAGCTGCTGTGACTATTCTTGTGTTTTTAAAAAGCATTCAGTTCATTAATTCATATTTACTGATCATTTCCTTTATATTGTATTCCAGTACTTATAAAGGAGGTCCTTCATTCTTCAGAAGTTTGATATGTTTCTATCTGAGTATCTTCTATGGTCAAAATTGAAAAGCTTATTTGAATTTTCAAAGTCTTAACATTATCTAATAATCCTTCCCTTCTCTACTAATTTGTGAGGCTTCCTTTATCTCAGTAAATTTTACCAAGGTCTGTTTCTGGCTACCTATTCTTGTCACGGGATTATCTTTAAAATGACTCTGTCTTTCTAATATATTTGATGGTACCTTTCAGAAACTATTATTTTTGTTTATTTTTCTTGCACTTGGCTACTTAATTCAACTCTTATAGTTTTTAGGCAGATCCTGTTACCTACAGCTTCCCTTTTGACTGAGCTGGTAAAGAATCCGCCTGCAATGAGAGAGACCTGGGTTTGATCCCTGGGTTGGGAAGCTCCCCTGGAGAAGGGAAAGGCTACCCATTCCAGTATTCTGGCCTAGAGAAGTCCATGGACTGTATAGTCCATGGGGTCACAAAGAGTCGGACACGACTGAGCAACTTTCACTTTCACATATTACCTACAAATAATATATTTCTTTCCTTCTAATAGTTCTCTCTCCTTTAATATCTTAATTCACTGACCCGAACTCCCAAATAGCGTCAAAGTCATTGGCAGACTCCCTCATGGGTTTTTAGAATATCACACAGTTAAAAGTTTGTTGGGAGTGAAATCTGTAATATGTGGGAATTAATTATATTTCTTTTTAAAGTTCTATTTATCAAAAAGGAGTGAATATTAAATTGTACTGTATGTACTTTCACTATCTTCTCAGGATATCACATTGATATATTGATAATATTGTGTAAAATATAAGCAGATTTAGCTTTGTTAATATATTTCTTAAAAATAATATTCATTGGCAGTATTCTTTTAACACATTGTTGAATTCATTTTGCTATTAACTGTTTTTGGTATTATTCAATACATTCATGGATGATATTTGTAGTTTTTTTTTTTTTTTAAGCCTTTCTGGCCACATTTTAAAAATTAGTTTTAAGATTCACAACAAAATTAAGAAGGTGATTAACAGATCTATAGACCCTCCGCCCTTCCTTATCAGCTCCCCCCACCAGAGCAGTCCATTTATTTTTTTTTTCATCTAGCTTTTTTTTTTTTCTTCAAATTTGGCTGCACCATGTGGCTTGTGGGATCTCAGTTCCCTAACCAGAGATCAAACCCAGGCCCTGGCTATGAAAGTGCTGAGTCCTAACCACTGGACTAGCAGGGAATGCCCACTATTTGCTACAACTGATGACCCTACACTGACACATCATAATCACCTAAAGGCCATGGTTTTCACTCCTGGTGGTGGACATTCTGTGGGTTTGGATGAATGCATGACAACACGTATCCACCATAATATACAGAGTATTTTCACTGCCCCCAAATCCTCTGCGCCCTACCTATTCATCTCTCCTCAATCCCTCAACCCCTGGCAACCAAGAACTTTTCACTGACTTTTCCATAATGTTGCCTTTCAATGCCAGGTTTTCATACTAGGATTACATGGTCATGAAATGAATTGTTCCTAAAACAGTTTATGTTCAGCATGAGAATTTTCAATTCCTTAAGCATTTGAAAAAAAATTCACTTAAGAAATCACCTAGGCCTAAAACATTTTCAGGAGATAATTCTGGGTAACTCTTTAAATTTTTTCAATTCCAAAAAAAAAGCCAATTTTATCAAAAATTTCAAATTCCCTGCATTTAACTGTGGCCTCAGTTAAAAATATCTTCTATAACACTTTCTATTCCTTTTGTACTCTACTATGTTTTTCCTTCTTATAAATCCATTTTAAGATACTGTTTTATCTACTTTTTTCCCTCCATTTTCCTCAGTGATATTCTTTTAAATATCTGAATTGAATGTTTTATTTTTTCTCTCCTTTAGAAAAGGTAACAGAGGTATCCTCTGGTGGTCCAGTGGTTAAGATTCCACGCTTCCACTGCGAGGGACCTGGGTTAGATTCCTTATCAGAGGACTAAGATGCTACATGCCTTGCAGTGCAGGGAAAAAAAAAAACAACGGGGGGGGGGGGGGGGGGGGGGGGGAGGGGAAGGTAACATGATAGCTTTGCAAGCAATGAACTTCCTGATGGTAGGGCTCTAGCTGCCAAACGTCTGTTCTGATAGTCAGTGATCTTGCTCTCACATCTATTAATACAATTTTTATTTCTGTCCAGGTCCAAGTGTATATATACAAACACTCGAGTCTTTTTTTTTTTGGTTGAGTCAGATCTACTTTATTACATAGAATAAAATGTTCATATTTTAAGTACTCCGTTCAAAAGGTTGTGACAATTGTATACAGTTGTTTAACAACCACTCAGAGGAAAATACAGATTGTTTTCATCACTCAGAGTTCCCCTTTACCCCTTTTCCAGTTAAGTCCCACCCCCACCACTTGGGACTACCCTTCTGATTTCTCTCCTGAGAGATTATGTTTGTAGGCTCTTGAAGTTCATCTAAATGGAATCATACAGTATGTCTCTGTATCTCACATAATGTTTTAAGATTCACCCCCTTATGTATATCAGCAATTTTTTAAAAACTGCTAAACACTACTCTATGTTATGAATACAAGCAGTTTGCTTATCCATCATCCTGTTGGTGAACATTTGGGTGGCTTCCAGTTTTTGGACACTGTGAATAAGGCTGTTATAAATATTTCTGTACAGTATTTCTTTTTATGGCATATTTAGTGATTTTTGTATACACTGCAAGGGTTCAGAAACTTTGATAAATACACTTTTGTTTGAGCTACAGTTAAAAAAAAAAAAACTGTATTATCAGTTTGTCCACTAACACTCAAGAGGAGACATTTTCACCTTCTAGCTGGTTTAAGAAGAAAAGGAAATTTACTGAAGGTTATTAGGCACCTCACAGGAACTAAGAGTCTGACTATTAGGCCTGGAAGCTTACTAGCCAGGAACAACAATCACATCATATAGGATAGTTCAGAGGTGTGATGACCCACCATTGTTGGGCACTGCAGGAAGGGAGAACTGGCTTTTCCTACGGTCAGTGCTTGGGGAAAACCATAGCTTCTCTAGTCACCGCTCGGGGCTCTTCCACCCTGGTTGGCAAAACGGATGCTGTGCAGCTTGGCCTAACTCACACTGTTCTCCTTTGAAATGCAAGTGTGTGCTGAGGAGTAAACCCTAATGGCAACCCACTCCCGTATTCTTGCCTGGAAAATTCCATGGAGAGAGGAGGCTGGCAGGCTACAGTCCAAGGAGTCACAAAGAGTTGGACACAACCCACACGCATGCACACACACATGCCTACAAATATTCTCAAACTCAAGTCACAGCTCTTTATAAATCAGGTAAGTTTTCTTCTTTATTTGCAATTACTGCCTCTGTTACATTTATTCTGACCCGTTCTTTAGGGAAATCTGACATCTTTTTATTCTTTCCTTCTGAATCTTGGGAACATTCCTCTAGGCTGTCTGCTTTACTATTTTCTAATTGTAGTCAGCCTTTGTAATTCTAAACCCTGCTCTCCAGTTTTGAGTTTCCAGGCAATTCTATTTTTTTTCTTGAGTCTCTTTCTGCAATGCCTATGCCGCCCCCCGCCTTACCCCAATGCAACATCTTTGTATCGCACTGACAAGGTGGAGTAAGTCTTCTTTCGAACCTCATGATAAAGTCTGAGATAGGCGATGCCTGTTTCTTGCTAATAGTCTGCTCTTAGGCTACACTGTTTTTTCCTTCATTGACGTTTCCACCTAGTCACCTCTAGTCATTTATGTACAGTATACTCTGCCCAGAGGTGGGGCTGAAGGAGGCAAAAGATATCCTCCAATATTAAAAATGAGATAACGGAGGCCAAAGAACATCTTTCAGTTTGAAAGAGACAAGGGTAATTTTTGAGCAGCTGTTGTGCATGTTTATTGTAATTACAGACTTCTCTCTCCTCCCTTCCTCACCAAAGACAGTTTCTGGGGTTTTGAAGGTGCATTACTAAATGGGCTTTTATTGTACATTCATATTGTTATTATCAGAAAAAGCATCTATGATTTCTTTATATAGAAGTACAGCTGATTTACAATATTGTGTTAGTTTCAGTTTATAGCAAAGTGATTCAGATATATATATATTTTTTCCCCGATTGTTTTTCATTATAGATTATTACAAAAAGTCTCTATTATTTCTAATTTTAAGAGGCATTCTATGAAACAGTTTTCAGCTTAAAATATGAGAATTACTTTTCAAATATTTATTTATTTCTACTTATTTGGTTGCAGTGGGCCTTAGTTGTGGCCTATGAGATCTTCAGTTGCGCGTATCAGATCCAGCTCCCTGACCAGGGATTGAACCCAGGTCTCCTTCACTGGAGCACAGAGTTCTAGCCACTGGACCACCCAGGAAGTCCCCCATGAAAAGTATTTTAAGCTAAAATTATTAAATTTAGAAAATTCAAATCAAAGACTTTTATTTCCAAGCAGAGACTTTCTCTTAATCCACCATTCAACTTTCCTAGCAATTTATTATTTTCAGATAATGCAGAAAAGGAAAAAAAAAAAGACCACTTACTTTATCTACTCATGAATGAATCCCTAATTTTCATCATAGCCATTCAAAAAGTTTAAAAAATTAAAACTGTTAACAAACTATTAAGTACAAAATATGCTATAAGGATATACTATACATCGCAGGGAATATAATCAATATTTTACAGTAACTATATGGAGAAGGCAATGGCACCCTACTCCAGTACTCTTGCCTGGGGAATCCCATGGACGGAGAAGCCTGGTAGACTGCAGTCCATGGGGTCACGAAGAGTCGGACACAACTGAGTGACTTCACTTTCACTTTCATGCATTGGAGAAGGAAATGGCAACCCACTCCAGTGTTCTTGCCTGGAGAATCCCAGGGATGGGGGAGCCTGGTGGGCTGCCATCTATGGGGTCGCACAGAGTCGGACACAACTGAAGTGACTTAGCAGCAGCACAGTAACTATAAATGGAGTATAACTTTTAAAAATTGTGAATCACTATACTGGACACCTGTAATTTATATAATATTATACATTAACTATACTTTAATTTAAAAAATTAAATAAAATGTAAAAAAAGCCTACAACCTCCTTTATGTGTTGGTAATAGGATTCAAGAACTAGAAAGGTTTCAAATGTAATCAGACTCATATTACTGGGTTTGTCTATGCTAATAATGGGCTTCCCTGGTGGCTCAGACGGTAAAGCGTCTGCCTGCAATGTGGGAGACCTGGGTTCGATTCCTGGGTTGGGAAGATCCCCTGGAGAAGGAAATGGCAATCCACTCCAGCACTCTTGCCTAGAAAATCCCATGGATGGAGGAGCCTGAGAGGCTACAGTCCATGGGGTTGCAAAGAGTCGGACACAACTGAGTGACTTCACTTCATGCTAATAATTACAAACTTGCAAACAAGTAACTTTGCATTTTTACTTTTGGACTAGATTCCAGGGAGCAGTAAGTAGCAGCCATCTATTTTACAGTGACAGAGGAAAAAGAATGTCAGTCTTCTAAATAAATACTGAGAATACACAACAAGGAGGCAGAGAGTTAACTGTAAATCCACATAATGTTAATAATCTGTACGTTGGGGGTACGAAACTTTTGGCAACAGAATATTCAAAAATTAATTTCTATTATCCCAATAAAATGAATGGACTTAACAGAAGCAAATGAATGTTTCTTTTATAATTGTTACATATGTTTCTATCTTTAGAGAAATAATTCCCTCATCTTAAAACATAAAACTACTTTCATAGTTCTAAATCACTTTCAGTTCTTTCACAAATTTGTATGTGTCAACACATTTATAGTATTTGTATGCTATTCTTTCAGAGTAAGACTTTGCAAATACTTTTCCAGAGCAAATGAATTTTCCTAGCATTTATGTATATTGCAATGATTATTCATATGCATTAACATATGCTTATTCTAAAATCATGCCAGCCTTTAAAGAAATCCAGTAATAGGTCTTAAATAATCTCATAAATTCCTTCAACTAACAAAATGAATGATACTTCCTGTGACTTTCCTAAATACAAGCAATAATGGGAAACTTTTGAGTTTATTTATCATAGTTGTGTGTGCTTTGTGCTCAGTCATATCTGACTCTTCGTGCACCCCCCGGACTATAGTCCACGAGGTGTCTCTGTCCATGGAATTTTCCAGGCAATAAAATGAGTGGGTTGTCATTTCCTGCTTCAAGGGATTTTTCCCGACCCAGGGGTTGAACCTGCGTCTCCTGCATTCGCAGGTGGATTCTTTACCACTGCATCACCTGGGAAGCCCCATTTACCTTACTCAGGCTCAACCAGTATTTTTCAACATGAGGTAGGTCTCATTCAGTCATCTTTCTCCAAGTACAATACTTTCTCCTCTTGACTGACCCTGATTCCCTGCTCCTTTTTCATATGGCCACAATTTTACCTCCTCTGATCTCAATATCCATTCTCTAGAGTAGAAGGCAGAACACTGTTCTAAGATAAAAGAGAAAACTGATCACCTTCACCTCTTTCATGAAGCTTTACTAATTAGGTGATCAAACTTTACTAATTAGGTGTGTAAGAAATTACATCCACAAGACGTCAGAGGACAGAACAGTTTAGAGCACTAAGTGGACAGTGACGCTTAAGTCGATGAAGACTGGTTAGCCAACGATTTCTGCCCCCGTACCTGCACCCCACCAATTTTTAACCTTGTCAATAAAAAGAACAATGAAGTATCAGATACCTCTTTCTTGGACAGAAAGATAAGATGGTATCTACAGAGATGTGACCTAAGATCACAAAAGAGTACCGACAAACTGAAGTTATCAAGGCAACTTCCACTAAGCACAACTGGCCGAACTTCCAAAGGGAAGTGAAATACTATTTTTTTTTAAAGTGTGCCATTAGAAGAATGTTGTTTATTCTGTCACAAATACACTCACCCGATTTCTTGACCCTAATGAGAATATCCATTCAGGAGACTTACTGCTTATTTTTTATTTTGAAGGTAAGGAGACTGTGGTTATACACTGGTACACTACATAACTTACATTAAATCCAGAGTTATGCCTAGAAAACTGTAATCATGCAATACTTTTTCAAGAGGATAACATTTCCTATAGCAGATATTTGATTATTCCAAAATAACCAAGTACTTACGAGCTGCTTTAATCTGTCTCTGTGTAGCTTTGTACCTTACATGGCCAAGTCCAAGTACTGCATAATGATCTTGGTTCTGATAAAGACACAAAAGGGAGTCAAATTTGAAATGAAGCCATATATCCTATCCCTTGTGTTGCTATCCGAATACAATGTTTCCTAAAATGAGACTCTCGTAATAGAAGTCTAGCGAGATATTCCAAATGAGTCCTGAGGTCATAGAAGTTTAGAAAACATGGACCACTGTATATATAGCCTTCTTGTTAATTTGTATACACAGAAAGCAAACAAAGGCTCTGAGAAGCCTTGCAGTTAAAAACAAAACAAAACCAAAAAACCAAAACAAAAACAAGCAGACAGAAACTTAGAGAGTCTAGTATTTTTTGAAATTACTTGACCAAATAATTCTTTTTCTATTAATACAAATTAATATCCTATGGCTATCCTTAAATCAAGGTATAGCTAGAAAGATTTCAGAACTGAGGAGAGCATTACAGAAGCCCAAGTAGGTTGGGCCAGTGTCAATGACAGGATAGGAACCATGTGGAGCAAAGAAGGTTGCATGAACATTTTGAGAAACTGGGGTTTCTCAACAAAAGGAAGCACCTGCTTTCATTTTCCTTGCAAATTTAGAGGTTGAGGCAGCACTTGAACGAAGGCTCCTAACAGAACTCAAAGGGTGTATCTAGTATCAGAGAATGAGTGGGAAGAAAGGGGAGTTGAAGGTATAAAACATGGGAGAAAAAAAATCAAATAGGATCACCTGGTTTTCCTTTAAATTCAGGACTGCAAACTCCCAATGGATGGATTCCTTTATTATGCCTGGCACTCACACTTCATTCCACTCTCTCCAACTATTATTACATACCTTGGTCCTCTAGTCTTTCCTTAAGCTTCATAGACCCTGCTCCACCCTCTCATCAATGGCCTTGTTTCCTGCTTAAGGAAAACTATGTAAATTACCATACTCAAATTCCTGCATCTTTTTGCCCTTGTCCTGCATCCATGTATCTTTTCCCTTTCCCTCACCACTGAGAAAGCCTGTCCTGCTAAGACAAATTACTCCATTCCTCTTCTTGGTTCTAAACACCATCTTCTCTACGTCTCTCAAATGCTAGCATCTTTCAGCTGTCTTCTAAATTTCAACTGAATTCTTTTCATCAGTATTAGAAGATGCTCTGTTATTGCTCTTCATTCAGACCTTGCTTCCATTTCTTTGCTTCCCATCAAAATTACTTCTTGAAATAGCTGTCCTCCTTTAGCTTTACATCCTCTAGAATTTACTTTTCAAATCACTCCAATCTAGTTCTACTCTGTCCATTCTCAGCCATGGGGTTATGAAGCTGCTCTCTTCAGAATCAATTTCCAACTGCCAAATGTAAGATCAACCAACTTCCTTTACTTGACTTCAACTTTCACTGGCAGCACAGGTGACTCTTTTCTTGAAACATTATTTTGCTTTAGTTTCTGTGAATCCACTGTTTTTCTCCCATCTTTCAGTAGCTTTTCCAGTTATTCTGACTGGCTTCTCAATGCCCTACAAAGCTCAGTCCTGGGATTTCTTTCTGTCTCTCTCTATACCTTGATCCAAGCTGATCTGCTCCGATGCCAGGGTTGGAAGATAGTAATTGCCCTGTAAATGCTCATGACTCCCTAGTTCACTCTAGCATAGATGTCTGAGTTCCAGATGCAGAGCAACACAACAACACGCCTCCCACAAAGTTTCTTTCCTGCAATGCTGTGCTGGTGACCAACAGCACGGTCTAACAGGTGACTCAAGCTGGGGTGATCAGGGGTCTTCCAAATACGTCCCCTTCTCTTAGGCAGCACAACCAAGGTCTCTAAGACTCGTCAAGTCTACCTCCCCCAAAAGCAGATCTTTCTCCTCTGTCTCAAAACTTGGCTACAAATTTAGTTCAAGCATCAAGCATTCACTTGTACACTAGCCCTATAACAGCAAACTGTTCCCTTCCCCTCTCGTCCTGATCTCCCTTTTCAAGCAAATTTCTGTACTACCAGAAATTACTTTTCTGAAATTAGCTCAGAAACTTCTGATGATGTCTTACTATCCTGAAAACAAATTTAAATTCCTTCCTTGGTATGGCATAAAAAGGACACTCCAGAGTTCAGATTCTGTTTTCAGCCTGATTTCTCGCCACCACCCTTTCATGTGCTACTCTACCCTTCACCAGGCCCTGAAGAGGCAGCACACATTCTGTTACTCCTTTGTGTCTTTGCATATCTGTTCCTTCTGCCCAGAACACCTTTTCTCCCTCTTCTCCCTCTTGCTTCAAAGACTGTCACCTAACCGTTTAAGACCACTCAGACAGTACCTTTTCCATGAAATCTTTCTGGATTTCTCCAGTAGAGATAGTATTCTATGGCTAGTGCTGTCCCACTCAGGATTTGACCATAAACAGGTGCTAAATTATGATTATTTTGTTGAATCATTTTAAAACGTGGTTTAATAATGGAAAACTGCATCTGACTGAACAAGAGTCAGATATTAAATACCTTCCAGTCTTTGGGATCAAGTGTTTTCAGCATGGGAAACTCTTCTAACTGCAATTCTTCATCTTCCGATTCCTCTGATAACTCTTTCTTATCCTCCAGTTCCTGAAAAGAGGCAGAAGCATTTCTGTTTCTCCTCTTAACAAAAGCTTCAAACCATCTTCCCACAGGTTCAACTTGACAGAGTGTTGAGGCTGTGAGTGAAAGTGTTAAGAGAGGCTTCAGTGTATTGCACAGAATAAATCTGTTCCAAGGCAATAAATAATATCAAACCAATGACAGCATAAATATATAATTTTAAAAGCCATCAACTGAGAAGCTAACTGCAGTAATCCAGTTAACATGAGGATAAGCAATAATCGTTTCCTAGTATTTACAGTTAATCAACATCTTCCAATTATCTGATAATTATCCAATTGTTCAGCAATGTCAATAAATCGATACTTTTCTGAGGAAATGAGAGGAAGATGAGGGACAGAGACTAACTGCCTTCTTTTTTAGACTGCTGCTGCTGCTAAGTTGCTTCAGTTGTTTCTGACTCTGTGCAGCTCCATAGACTGTAGCCCACTAAGCTCCCCCGTCCCTGGGATTCTCCAGGTAAGAACACTGGAGTGGGTTGCCATTTTCTTCTCCAATGCATGAAAGTGAAAAGTGAAAGTGAAGTCCCTCAGTCGTGTCCGACTCTTAGCGACCCCATGGACTGCATCCCACCAGGCTCCTCCATCCATGGGATTTCCCAGGCAAGAGTACTGGAGTGGGGTGCCACTGCCTTCTCTGCTTTTTTAGACTAATAACTGTAATAAAGCAACAAATAATTAAAAACTCATAAAGAGCTAGCCTCATCAAAAAAATCTTCTGAAAATAACTCAAAATATTTTAATTATTAAAAACTGAATTTAGATAGCTTTCAAACATTTTAAGAATTCATTAGCAATGATTTTTTCTGAAAGACAATTTTCAAGCAGCTAACAGGAATTTACTAATGAAACTGTGCTTTAGTGGAACAGCTCTGAAATCAAAAGCTCTGAATTTCAGCGTGGGTCTATTAGTAGCTATGTGAAATGAGTCCAGAGATGCCTTCAACTGTAAAATGGGAATACTTATCTGCTTCCTTGTAAAACTGGATGACAAACTATGAAAGCACTTTGAAAATCAAAGAAAGAAAGAAAGAAAAGTGAAGTCAGTCATGTCTGACTCTTTGCCACTCCATGGACTGTGGCCTACCAGACTTCTCCATCCATGGAATTTTCCAGGCAAAGAGTACTGGAGTGGGTTGCTATTTCCTTCTCCAGGGGATTTTTCAGACCCAGGGATCGAACCCAGGTCTCCCACATTGCAGGCAGACCCTTTACCATCTGAGTCACCAGGGAAGCCCCAAGCTGTTGAATAAAAGTAAGTCTTTATCATTATTCCTGGGAAGTGCGGTCAGTCACTATACCTTTGTACATTAACAATTAAAGAAAGGTAATTTGGGTCAGGAAAAAAGTGAGCATCTTGATTTTATATTTCAAATGAAAGCAAAAAGCTGTATTGTCTAATAACTCAGATTTAAGTCTTTCTTTGTACTGAATGGCCACAATTTTGTAAAACTAGTCCCACTTTTCATGTTTTACTTGGGTAGGAAAATTGAGGTTTCTTCTACCATGCACAAGGGAAGATTCCAAACCACTATATTTAAGAAGTACGACCTGTGTGTGTAGTGCAGGTGTGGCTTTCAAGCCTTTCTATTTGCGAGATTACAGAGAAACCTCTGTAAGCAGGAACATAACATGTACTGCGAACTATGTCTGAAATCACATACAACAAGCGTCTGTATACGTGGTTCTGATAATCAATGAAATCACTGAAACTAGAGACTCTAAATTTACAATACCATGACTGTCCTGGGCTATAAATTTAAGAAGCTGCAGCAGCAGGGGAACTTTCTCTCCCTTAAAACCAAAAACTGAAGACAGTTGATTTACATAGGACGTTTCACTTAATGACTGCCTTTAAGAGTCTGTCTACACGGGTCTTACCACCACCACACCTTTTCTTATAAGGAGCACTGTTTGGATTGGGATATCTAAAAAACAAAAGCCGGAGCAAACGTACAGAGGGAGAGAGGTGTTTAAGTGAGCGCCGGCAGCAAAGCTTTGTAGGGGCTCAGGCACGTGGGGAGCTCGCTGCGGGCAGTTTCTTGCCTTAGGCAAGGAGATGCTTTTAAGAACCTTTTTAGGGTACTGAAGGGTTCGGTTCCGAACTGCTCCGCCTGATCCATGAGTCAGCAGCAGCGACACGAGGAAGAATTGCGGGGGCTCAAAGAAGACGCCCCCCTCCCTCCTTCCTTCCAGTCTGGGAAAGGACTTCTGTGTAACAGGGAGCAAAAAGACACTCGTGACGTCGCAGCTCCGCACTCGATACGCTAGTTGCCACGGGCAAGGATAGAGAGGTTACGGAGTCGCCAAGGTGGAGGACCGGGAGAGGGGCGGCTGAGGCTAGACGGAGCCGGGGCTGAGTGGGCACGTACCAGAGGTCAGAGCGTGGGTGATGGCGGTGCCCTGGCCGTCTGCAGCGCTTGGCAGGAGCAGCATGATGACGCCGGAGCCAGCCCCGCGGGCGCAGCGGCTCGCGTCCCAGGAGGAGGGCGCTTAGAGTCCCTCCAGCTCTACCTCTCTGTCCGAGCCTCGCGCCTTGGCTCTACGAGGTCCAGGAACCGGCGCATGGAGACGGCCAATAACTACTTCCGGGATGAATCCTTCGTGGTGCGTAGGCCAATCCCACCCCCACTCCCCTCAGCCAACGTGTGCGGCTGCCTAGGTCCTCTACTGACTAACATCCGGCTGGGGACCAAAATTCACGAATGAAAGGTTCCTAGAATTATCAGTTTCCTGGTTTAAAAAAAAAAAGGATTAATTTCCACTTCCAGTGAAATACATAGAACATGATTTTCTAAAGCAGCTCTTACTATATTCTTTTCCTTTTAAGTTACTACTACTTTATTAGTCTGAATGTAACCGTTCATTTTTGTAGTAGCTCTACTTGAAAAAAAAAAAGTGAAAAGATGTGTACAAATTAGTATTGAGAATAACTGTTATAGCCTACACGTTTACAGAGAATTCTGTACATACACTCTAATGCAATTATGTTTACGTAAATAATAATAGAAAGTGAAAGTAAAAGTTGCTTAGTCATGTCTGACTCTTTGCAACCCCATCGACTACACAGTCCATGGAATTCTCCAGGCCAGAATACTGGAGTGGGTAGCCTTTTCCTTCTCCAGAAATAATAGAAGCTAATGTTTATTGTGCTGTTACTAGTGTACCAGTGGTATCTCATTTAACACTCCTATCATTTGCATAAGAAACCCCTCTTCAGTGTTAGATCCTAATCCAAGGCCAACAATCATTTTACACTGCTTTAGCACCATTTTCTTTCAGGATATTCCCAATTACAGGACTCTGGGACTAAATTGTTCATAAAGACATTTATACTCCAGCTGTATGATTCCTTCTGGGACTGAAGTAAAAAGCAAGAATTAGCAAAAGGAAAACAGTAGGTGAAAATTCACAGACCCTCCCACCCCCCCAACTCCCACTCCCATTACCGATGCCAGAGTATCTGGATTAGGTTGTGCAATTGATGTACCCACTCTTCTGCAAAGAGAACCAGAAATAAGCAAATTATTATCTAGGAATTAATTTTCATTTGTTAAAATACATTGACTTTTACCTATGTATGTTACATGACAAAACTGGTATTTCAAAAACTAAGCTAATAAATTTCCCACTAAAACTCTTATTAACCCCTTTCTTTATTAATTTTCAGTTCAGTTCAGTTCAGTTGCTCAGTCGTGTCTGACACTTTGCAACCCCATGGACTGCACAGGCTTTCCTGTCCATCACCAACTCTTGGAGCTTACTCAAACTCATGTCCATCCCGTCAGAGATGCCATCCAACCATCTCATCTTCTATTGTCCCCTTCTCTTCCCTCCTTCAATCTTTCCCAGCATCAGGGTCTTTTCCAATGAATCAGTTCTTCGCATCAGGTGGCCAAAGTATTGGAGTTTCAGCTTCAGCATCAGTCCTTCCAATGAATATTCAGGATTGCTTTCTTTTAAGATGGACTGGTTGGATCTCCTTACAGTCCAAGGGACTCTCAAGAATCTTCTCCAACATCACAGTTCTAAATCATCAATTCTTCAGTGCTCAGCTTTCTTTATATGCCAACTCTCACATCCATACATGACCACTGGAAAAACCATAACCTTGACTAGACAGACCTCTGTTGGCAAAGTAATGTCTCTGCTTTTTAATATGCTGTCCCAGGTTGGTCATAACTTTTCTTCCAAGGAGCAAGCATCTTTTAATTTCATGGCTGCAGTCACCATCTGCAGTGATTTTGGAGCCCCCCAAAATAAAGTCTGACACTGTTTCCCCATCTATTTGCCATGAAGTGATGGGACCAGATGCCATGATCTTAGTTTTCTGAATGTTGAGCTTTAAGCCAACTTTTTCACTCTCCTCTTTCACTTTCATCAAGAGGCTCTTTATTAATGTAACCACTGTTAAAACAGTCTCCAAAGTTCAAGATAACCTGACTCCATTTTCTTAATATTAATAATTTTTTCTCACACCTCTTCCATCCATTCTCATCATAACCTTTAAATTGTAGTGAAATCACATACAATTCTCATCTTAACCATTTTAAAGTGTGCAGTTCAGTAGTGTCAAGTACATTCACTCTGTTGTGCACCCAATCTCCAGTACTCTTTTCATCTTGCAAAACTGAAACTTACGGTGTTAAACAACAACTCCCCATATCCACCACCCCTATGCCCCCATCAACCATCATTTAACTTTCCATCTCTGAATTTGACCCCTATAGGTAACTCCTGTAAGTGGAATCATACACTATTTCCTCACAAGTGGTTATGTGTCAGATTTTTTTAAGGCTGAATAATATTCCATTGTATGTACATCTTATTTATGCATTCATCTGTCGACTGGGTTGCTTCCACCTTTCAGGAATCATGAATAACGTTGCTACGAATATGGAGTACAACTATCTGAGACCCTGCTTGTGTGTATACACCCAGAACTGGAATTGCTGGGTCATTTGACCATTCCATTTTTAACTTTCTGGGGTAATGCCATACTGTTTTCAATTGTAGTTACACCATTTTAATATTTCCATTTTCTCCACATCCTCACCAACACTTCCCCCCCCCCCCCTTTTTCATGATAATAACCATTCTAACAGGTATGAAGGGATAGTTCACAGTTCTGATTTACATTTCCTCAGGGCCTAATGATGCTGAACATCTTTTCCTGTGCTTGTTGACCATTTGTAGAACTTCTTTGGAGAGATAGCCATTCAAGTACATTATCTATTCAAAGAATCGGGTTTTGTCCTGAGTTTTAGTTTTTTCTATTCTCTTTTGAAGACACCACATAGCTTACAGTATCTTAGTTCTCCCACCAGGGATTGAACCTGGGCTCCCACACTGAAAAAGCTCTGCATCCCAACTTCTGGACCTCCAGTTCTAACCTCTGGACCAAGTTTTAGTCCTTTATATATTCTGTATCAGATCAGATCAGATCAGTCGGTCAGTCGTTTAACCCCTTATTAGATACATGACTTACAAGTATCTTCTCCCATTCTGTAGGTTGCCTTTTCATTGCTGTGTACAGAAGGGTCAGGCTTCTTTTTTTTTTCTAAATTCTATAATTGTCTCCTAATTGCTCTCTTCTGTTCCTCATCTCCGAATTCATTTCTTTCAAAACCTGTTTTCCCTGACATCCCTGTATCTGAAGACAGTACCACTCCTTAGCAGCGAGCTCAAAAATGGAAACAATTTACCTCCCCCTCCGTCGTTAACATCAAATTAATGAACAACTCCTATTTACCCTCACTCTATAAAACAAGCCACTACTCACTGGGTATCTAATAAGCCAGGTACTTTACAAACGTCGTTGTTTAATGCCTCCACAATACTCGGAGGTCAAGAGGAAAATTAAAGCACAGACATTAAAGAAGTTACCCCTAAGTATAGCGTAAATGACTAAAGCAGGATTTAAACTTAGCAACCTGAGTCTGTGTTGGTCTTGAAATCTGTTGCTGAGGGACCTCGCCACAGTGAGAGGCTGAAGGAGAGCGACGTTCGCCCTCATACAGGATAGCCTCCCCCTTTCCCGCTTCGCCGGGTGCAACGCCAGCGTGTGACCTCTAGGGCGCTCTTCTGCCTGGCGCCTCAGTGAAAAGACCGCGGAGCCGGCTTTACTTCCGGTGAGGAAGGGAAAGGTGGGGGCACCACCGGAAGCGAGGAAGGTGCTGTGTAATCACCGAGGAGCTGAGGTATTTGGAGCCCTTAAAATGCCTGATTACCTCGGTGCTGATCAGAGGAAAACTAAAGAAGATGAGAAGGACGACAAGCCCATCCGAGGTCAGTTGACTCAGGCAGGGGCTCCGGGCCGCGTCAGGACCAGTCTTGGCCCGGCGTGGGGGGAGGGGAGTGGATTCCAGGTTGTCGCTCTGTCGCTCGGTCTGGTGCGGCAGCCGGGTTAACCGGCTGGTCTTTTCTGTTCCCTCTTTCAGCCCCACGTCCTCTGTTCATCTTTCGCTGATCGAAATTTTTATTCACATGCAGCTCTCAGGTCTTGAAGAAATCACGCACTCCACTTGGTCTTGCAGGCCTTGAAAAGTTCCCCGCCTGGTGGTGGTTGCTTACCTGGACCCTCTTTTCTGTTCCTCCGCTCCCTCAAGTGACAACTTGCTGCTATGCTATCCCTGCATAGCCAGGATCCTGAGACATAACTGTAAAAAAAAAATTTCTTTGACTAGGTAATGCATTCACATGATTCAAAACCCAAATTGAAAAGCGTCATCCTTGACCGCAGCCATCTTTCCACAGAGGAAGCTGATGTTACCATTTTGCCTCATCTTTCTGTACATTTTCTATGTACATACAAGCAAGTTTGCTTATATATTCCTTTTCTATTTTAGAAAAGAAAAAGCATAAATGTACATCTTGACTTTTAAAATCTTAGTATGTTTTAGGAATTAGTTTATATCATTATATAGAGTCAGTGTGAAGTGTATAGAATCCAAATCATTGGACTTTCAGTCACCTAGGAGTTAATCATCATTGATGGACATTTCGTTTTCTTCTAATCTGTTGGCCATTATAGAGCAATGAATAACCTTGTTCATGTAACTCTTACCACACGCACGGACACAAGCTGTGAGGTAAGTTTTAGAAATGCAGTTGAATTTTTTTCTTCTTTGACATTTTTATAGACAGTGCGGATTACTCTCCTGAGAGACCATACCACTTGACCCCTCACCTGCAACACTTCCGTTCATGATTTCTTTGCTTTTGTACTCTCATGTTTATGCTGTTTTGTTTCTTATAGGTTATTTAAAAATGTTCTTATGGTGGTTTTTCGTTGTTGTTTTTTCTCTTAACTCTTTCCTTTCTGAGCAAGTTCAACCTCTTGTAGCACCCTTTCTTCTTAATAGTCACCCATCCCTCAAAGAAGCGTTTCCTCTCCGCTTTCATCTCACTCTTTTTCCGTGAAAGAGGTGCTCAGTCACCCTGTGGAAAACTTAGTCGTTGATTTAACATTTCATCTGTGTATTTCTCTGGATAAGTTATAATTCTATAAACATATTAACAGGTTTATCCCTTGGATACAGTTATAACTAATGGGTGTGGAATTTTTTGTGTTTCTAAATCCATGTCTTACTTTATCTTAAAGAAACACTGAGGCTAACATTCTTTCAGGTGAGAAAACTGGTGCTCAGAGAAATTAAGTGGTTTTTCCAAGGTAACTTAGCAAATGCATGACCCTGCTGGGACTAGTGCTGAAGTCGTTTTGATTCTTAAAGTCTTTGGGCTCTCAGTTCTTGTTATGTCATATCACTCTGAAGCTGTTTTATATAATGTTAAGAATTTGCCTTCACCCAGTTAGATAAAAGTTCCTTGAGTCCAGGAACTAATTGATGGTTATATTTACATCACTACAACTTTGCACACTTCTTCTCAGTTGACGTAGTTCGGTTTGAATAGAAAAGAATTGTGAGCTCAAGTTTCTTTTGTTTGAATTTCATGTATTATCTCTCTTCTTTTAGCGCTGGATGAAGGGGATATTGCCTTGCTGAAAACTTATGTAAGTCCTTTCAGTATCTACAAAATACAGATGTTTTATGTTGAAGTTAGGACTCTTGTTGGTATTGTCTTTCCAGAATAGTTAGAAGAGACTTTGAGCAGTTTAATCTTCACTGAAAAATGTTATATATCTACAGTTTGTATTTAGAATAAATCAGAAGCTTATACATTATTTTTATACTATTTGTAATTAAAGTGTGATACTCTATGGAAAGATATTTGAAATAATTTACACAAACATTTACTATATTGAAAATGTGTGAAAATGAATTAGCTGAAATGTAAGTTTTAATGCATAGAAATGGGCCTCAATTTTAGATAATTTCAGGCACCATGTTCATTTGTTATCTTGCACGATGGTGTGTTGCCTGCTTGGGGGGTGTAGGTTGGTTCAGGAATTGTTGTGAAAATGAGAAACTACTTTCATTTTACAAGCTTTAGGACAATAATAGCTATTACAAGTGTAACTTAAAAGTTTTTGTTAATATGGTTTAATAAATTGTTGATATCTTTTATCTCCTAGGGTCAGAGCACTTATTCTAGGCAGATCAAACAGGTTGAAGATGACATTCAACAACTTCTCAAGAAAATTAATGAGCTCACTGGTATAAATATATTTTATTCCTGTTTCCTTTCTGTATATGTAATGGTTTAATTATATCAAAGGAGCAGAAATACAAATGTTACTCTTTAATCATACATTTTTGAAAGTCATCCTTTACCAAAAACTATTTATTTGCTACAAATAAATGTGCTATTCCTCTTATAGTTTGTTTTCACTTTAAAAGCCAAAATAGAATTCTTCCATAGAATCAGGCCCAAGTTCCATATTAACCACAAAAATCCATTAGTGAATATAATGGATATGCACTAATAACTAATACACTCTTAAGTTTTTATCATTGTTCCTTTTTTCTTTCACTTTTTAAAGTTTTTTATGTCTACTGTTAGTCATCTCTATTCTACTCTTAATTGCTAACGAGTATTATAAAATCCAGTCTTCCAGATTTAAATTATGTATTATTTCTGCCCAAGTGTGTAAAGCAGTATATGTAACTTTATTTTCACAGAGAATAAACTAAAAAATGAAGTGTAAAAAAAAAATTCCCCTTATCTGTTAAGAAATTGCATCTCATTTAATAATCTCTTTCACTATTTCTACAAGCAAGTTTACTGCTTAGCAATTAAGAAACATCATCCTTTAAGCAAGTAATGTTTCTGTTGGTCAAGGCCAAGTTCCATAGACTCTAATAAACAAGTCAGAATTTCTTGAATAAAAATATAATCTTAAAAGGTATTTATTGCTTGAAGTAAGCAGACTGTGCCTAGTAGTTGGAAACTTTTCTTCTTGAGAACTTGAGTGGTGAAGTTTTATAGTATTTGACCTGCACAGAAAAATGTCAAACATGGCATTACATTTTTGGCCTATGTGTACTTTGGGGTAGTAGTTTTCACTTGGGGTGATCCCCTAGGACACTGGGCAATATCTGGACTCTCTTGATTCTCCTATCTTGAGGGGGAAGTGGCGCTAGTGATGTAGTGGCTGGAGGCCAGGGATGCTCCTAGCCGTTCGGGAATGCACAGGACCACGCCAGCAACCAGTTACTCAGTCCGAAATGTTACTATTGCTGAGGTTGAGAAAGCTTGCAGTACATTTCATTGAGTTTTGTGATCTTTCTTTACGTAGGTATTAAAGAGTCTGACACTGGCCTGGCCCCACCAGCACTCTGGGATTTGGCTGCGGATAAGCAAACACTCCAGAGTGAACAGCCTTTGCAGGTTGCGAGGTATGCATAGTGGTCTCTGGAAATTGATTTTTTATCTGTACTTTTGAGTATAAGGCAATAGTTCATAAAGAATTTTTATTCCATATTCCAAGTAAATAAAGCTTTCTCCAAAAGTATCTGGGGTTAAAATTTTATGCTTTTAGTAATAATTCAAGAAATAGGCAAAGACATAATCATATAAAAGATTTAAATGATATAGGAAAATACAGAGCAAAATACAAAAACCTCCCTTTCCTTCCTCACTGTTCATAAGAGATGATGTTCAGGCATCAGTGCCCCTTTGAACACGCATGTTAAACATTTTTCTGTGTATGTGCATACATACCTATAGCATAGCTTACTAGAAGTGGAATGGGGACAGAGGTATTTACCGTTTTGAAATGTGTGGAGAAAAAAATGGTTTGGCCAGTTTAAACTCTTAACCAAAAGGTTTTGAGGGAAATGTATATTTGCCTGATCAGTGTTAAGATATGTGATTATTGATTTCTACACTTTTGCCATTTGGGCAAGAAACCCAGCTCACTTTAATTTGTATCGTGCTAATGACTAGTATACCTAGTTCTTACTACTTATTAAACATTGTTTTTATCTGTGATGCTGGGCTCTCATGTCCTTCAGTGTGTAGATTTTCTTGAAACTATTTGTGAGTGATTTCTTTCCGTTTTCTTGGTCTTCTGTTCTGGACTTTAGTTACTGATACTGGATTGTTTAGATATGCTAATCTTTCTTTTCTGCTTTTCTGTGTCTTTTTGCTCTACTTTTTCGTGATCTTTTCTTAACTTTGAGTCCATGTATTGATTTTGTTCCCCCGCTCACTTCACTTAAGTTTTTAATTCCTGAGAGCTTTCAGTGTATATGTTTGGTTGCTTTTTGAATGTCCTGTTCTCATATCATGGTCATAATATGTTGTCGTCTCTAAGAAAGCTAAGGCTAAACTGGAAGGTTTCTGTTTCCTCTAAGATGGTTTTTCTTTTTTTGTTTTTGTTTTTTCTTTTCTTGTTTGGTCTTTTTAAAAATTATTTATTTTAATTGGAGGCTAATTACTTTATAATATTGTGGTGGTTTTTGCAATACATTGATATGAATCAGCCACAGGTGTACATGTGTCCCCCATCCTGACCCTCCCTCCCACCTCCCTCCCCATCCCATCCCTCTTAGTTGTCCCAGGGCATCAGCTTTGCCCTCTTTCATGCATCAAACTTGGACTGGTCATCTGTTTCACATATGGTGATATACATGTTTTAATGCTGTTCTCTCAAATCATCCCACCCCTGCCTTCTCCTACAGAGTCCACAAGTCTGTTTTTTACATCTGTGTCCCTTGCTGTCTTGCATATAGGGTTGTCGTTACCATCTTTCTAAATTCCATATATGTTAATATACACATATTATACGATACAGAATTAATATACTGTATTGGTGTATTTCTTTCTGACTTATTTCACTCTGTATAATAGGCTCCAGTTTCATCCACCTGATTAGAACTGACTCACATGTGTTCTTTTTTATAGCTGAGTAATACTCCATTGTGTATATGTACCACAACTTTCTTATCCATTTGTCTGTTGATGGACATCTAGGTTGCTTCCATGTCCTGGCTATTGTAAACAGTGCTTCAGTGAACACTGGGGTACACATGTCTCTTTCAATTCTGGTTTTCTCGATGTGTGTGCCCAGCAGTGGGATGCTGGGTCGTGTGGCAGTTCTATTTCCAGTTTTTGAAGGAATCTCCACACTGTTCTTCCATAGTGGCTGTACTGGTTTGCATGGTGTGTGTCTTTTATGCTAGATGTCTGATAATCTTTGGGCTTCTGTTTTAGTGGGAGGCAAAAAAGCTGATAGATGCTCTAGATTCAGTAGTGAAGCATGTCTGTCCTAAACATCACTGTAGCTTATATGATTGAATGTTTAGTTGGGGAGCCTTCAGTGTCAGTATCTTTAGATCTTTTCACTTGGACGGTCATTTTTCCTAGAGAAGTTGTCTTCTGTCTCCTGTTGTTTCCAATCTCCAATATTTTGGAAGAACAGTGGAGGTAGGGGTCTAGGGAATGTCAGCAGCGGGTTCACTTACGTTTAATTACCCTTCCCCTCTCACCTCCACACCTGCCTCATTTTCAGTCAAGTTAGCACCACCACTACCACCCTCCTACCACTTGCCCCAGCATTTCTTGATACCTTCTGATTTACTCTCTGCCGAATGTTTTCACTACCTCCAAACGAAACCCCAAACACATGAACTGTCCCTATTCCCCTTTCTCTTTGGACATGGCAGCTACTAATCTACTCTATCCGTATGGATTTGCCTATCCTGTACATTTCATGTAAACGTAATCATGTAGTGTATCACCCTTTGTTTCTGACTTTGGCTTCACATGATGTTTTAAGCTTCATTCGTGTTGTAGCTTATATCAGAACATCATTCTTTATAGCCAAATAATATTCCAGTCCAGTTTCTCTCTTCATCGGTATTGTCTGTTTGGTGAGACCTTGTTCTCACACTTCCCACTAATTCTTTAGACATGATTTCATTTAGTTTTCAAAAAAACCATTTATGACATGGATCAAAGATTCTGTTTAGTAAGACCAGTGTCTTCCCTTGGACTGCCTTTCCCCTGTGTGTGGACCGTATCTTACTTCTCTTTGTGTCTCATAACTGTTTGATGGAAACTGGACGTCAATTTTGGAACTCAGATTTCCCCTTTCCCCAGGGTTTGTTCCTGTTCTTGTTTTGAAGTTTTTTGGTCAGCCTCTTGTTATCTCCAACTGGTAAATGCTGCTTCAGCCAGTTGATGTTAAATAACTGCCACTGATTGTTTCCAATAAGTGCCCTGTGGGGAGGGCATCTGTAGACAGTGAACTCTGAGTCAGGTCAGATAAAAACAAATCTTGAGAATGGGGCTTTTTAGCCAGCTGTCACACAGGTCAGGAGTTCTCTGAGGTAGGGCTTTTGGAGGAGCTCCATTTCTTCATCCCTGCCTTCCCTCAGGGAGGCTGCTTGTTTCCACCTTTACTATGTCTGGGAGGCTGTTGCCTTTCAAGTCTTCCGCAGAGGTGGGGAGAGGGTTATGGGATTAAAGTGAGTTTAAATGCAAAACACTCACTGTTCTTACTGGGATTTAGCCTTTTTTTTTTTTTTCCCCAAACCTGTAGTTAATTTCCAGAATTCTGAGAATGTTGATTTGGACTGTTTTTGCCAGTGTTCTCTTTGCTTTTAAGGATGAGCAGGTTTTCAAAACTCCTTACTTCAATGTTCTGCATGTTGAGGTCCCTGTATATGTACTTTCTCAGCTGAGGATTAAAACTATCTGTGTTGGCACGGTCTGTTAGATAAAGTAGTGATGGATACTTTATATAAAATTATACTTCCCTGGTAGACTTTGGCTCATAACAGAAAACAGAGTCCTGTCCACAATTTATGCTGCAAGGACAAAGCATTCTTTACCTTACTCTTAGCTCTGCCTAAATGCACATTCCAGAGACTATTTTGTATTTCCCTGTATTTGTTGTGATAGCTTATAAGCCTTTTCTCATGTAAGTTCTGTTTGTTTTTGTGTTTCTTCTGTAAGCAGATAGTATAGCAAATAGGGAATAGATTACTTTCTCCTGTGATGTACGCTGCTGCTGCTAAGTCGCTTCAGTCGTGTCTGACTCTGTGCGACCCCATAGACGGTAGCCCACTAGGCTCCTCCATCCCTGGGATTCTCCAGGCAAGAACACTGGAGTGGGTTGCCATTTCCTTCTCCACCTGTGATGTATGTGGGATAGCAAATTTACCTTCACCATAACCCATAAGAAGAAATATATTTAAGTTAAAAATAGCAGCAACAGTAAAAATGGGTTTGAAATATAAACTCAGGGAAAAATGAAAACACTTATTACATGATATGACAAGATGACTATCTTTTAATAAGAAAAATAAAAAGGAGAATACCTGAAGATACAGAGGAGTATCACTAATAAAGGGATATAGTTATGAAAATCAAGAAAGGGAACTTCCTAATTATGAACTATTTGGGATTAATTTTCCAGGGGTATATATCCTCTGAAATTTTACTGGCTTGACTAAAGCTGAGCAGACCTTTGGGATTGAGCATGTTCTGTAGAGAAGGATCCTTAACAGTGGCCCAGTTTCTGCAGTTACACCTGCTCGGTAGTGTACTGCTTGCCCAGGAGAGAATCCAGTTACTTCAGTTCATGATTAGTGGTTCAGGTTCCTTACTCTAATCAAGCCTTTTGCCATGTTAGATGCACAAAGATAATCAATGCTGACTCAGAGGACCCGAAGTACATTATCAATGTGAAGCAGTTTGCGAAGTTTGTGGTGGACCTCAGTGATCAGGTAGCACCTACCGATATTGAAGAAGGGATGAGAGTTGGGTAAGATTTCTATCTATAGTAAATACTCATCTTTGATTAAAAATGCCATGTCACATTCACATCCTTGACTTTCTTTTGAGTGAATGAACTGGGTGTCATGGAATACCAGGGGATAATCTAGTAGATGACTGTGGTTGAACATCCTTTCTTCTGCATCTGCTTCCTGACCTCCCACCCCTACTTAGCCTTTCATGGCCTCAAATGTCAGGATTAAAGTAAGTACAGAATTTTAGAGTTGAGTTTTCTGGTCTATTTAAGGTAACATGGTGTAGGTGGAGGAAGCACTTGCCCTAGCATGGTTATAAGGACTAAGTGAGTAAATGTAATGAATGTATACAGAACAATGATAATTCAGTATATTTTTTTGTATGTGTTAGTGAGGATCTTTTTTTATCTCTTTAGTGTGGACAGAAATAAGTATCAGATTCACATTCCATTGCCTCCTAAGATTGACCCAACAGTTACCATGATGCAGGTAAGAAACTGCGGGAGGGAAAAGGAATGGCATGAATTTGAATACAATTGCATTCATCTCAAAAAGTGTTGAAAGTTTTAATAAAAAATATTAATGTGTGCATATATACTGAAGAGTTGCCAACATTTTAAAAATAATTTTTCAGATGAGAAAGTCTTTATCAGTCTTTTACTAGTTTGTCTCTCACTTAGTGTTATAACAGTAGTATAGCTTGTGAGTCTAGGACACTGGCAGTGTATTCAGTCTTTATTAAAATTCTTACTTGGTGTAAGTCTTGATTTTTCTTTAGGGTATTGGGTCTGCTGTACTGGATAGAATAATTAGTATTCAAAAGCGTGTGGCTCTATGTTGTACACTTTCGTCCTTCTCATAGGTGGAGGAAAAACCTGATGTTACATACAGTGATGTGGGTGGCTGTAAGGAACAGATTGAGAAACTTCGAGAAGTAGTTGAGACCCCACTGCTTCATGTAAGTGGCTGAGACTGTTGCTTTTTAAATTTTTTTGTACAAAGATATGACAGCCTTTTGCCTACTGTGCAGTAAAATTCTACCTATATATTCATTTTAAATATTTTTATTTTCTAAATAAAAAATTTTGATGGGGTAGAGGGTAAAGCTGTGGAGAATTGTTAAGTTCCAGAAGAGAAGGCAAAAGGATTGAGCAGCCAGCCCTATTCAAAAAAGGAAAATCTATTTAGAGTGACAAAGGAGGTTGAGATATAACCTTTATAAGTATGTTAAATATGTTATAGGTAGGTTATTATAAAAGAAGCAGTGTGTTTTAATGATATCAAGAAGAAATGGGCTTAAATTGAATCAAATTAAGCTTAGGGGATAATGCAAAAAACCAAGATATTAAATATGAGTTAATACTTTTGTTATTTAAACACTTTTATTTTTTTTTTAATTAGGGGGGAAAAGTGTTTTTGTTAACCCTGGATAGTAGGATATCTTTAAAAGCCATTCAGCCTTGGGTATTAATGAGTCTGGATCTTATGTCATAGAATAAGTAAAATTCTTATTTAGATCAAATACATAAATTGTGGACTTAATAATTTTGGTTTAAAAATACTGATGTAGAGATAGTCCTGTTTTTATTATAGAGAAATAGTAAGTGTAAAAATTATGTCTCCATCACAGCCAGAGAGATTTGTTAACCTTGGCATTGAGCCTCCCAAGGGTGTGCTGCTCTTTGGTCCACCGGGTACCGGCAAGACACTCTGTGCTCGGGCAGTTGCTAATAGGACTGATGCTTGCTTCATTCGAGTTATTGGATCTGAACTTGTACAGAAGTATGTTGGTGAGGTAAAGTAAACTGATCATAATCAAGGAATATGTAGCTCTATGAAAGATGTATAAAGCATAGATGAAATTAAAATGGTGATTCCCCATCGAAAGCTTGAGACCTGAAATGTTTTGACTGATGGATTGTAATTAGTAGTTAGAAGTCTAGAAGCCACTAGTCTTCCCTTGTAGTTAGCTGGAAATAAACAACTGCTTAACATTTTTAATCAGTATGCTCCCTACTGAAGGGCACCATTTTCTACAGATTTGGTTTATAAGATAAATACCCCAGTAATGCCCAGAGAATGTATTAGAAAGTATATTCACTTCAGGGGCCGTGTTTTATGTTCTTTTGATAAAGAGACCAGAGATTGTCTATATATGTGTGTGGGGGGCGGTGTAGGTACACATACAAACAGACATGTTTTTTTCATTGGGGAGTAAGTTTAGGGCTGAATATATTACATTAAAACATTAATGTTTAGTATACTTACAGTGAGAATTAGAAAAGGATCTCCATATGTGGAGATACACTTTTATTCTTTGATCAAAACTTACAAATCAAATTCAGTGATCAGAAATGCCAAGTGATCAGATTCTTTCATTTCTTCAAGTTTTATTGATTGAAATGGTACCTTTATTCAATTATGTTAATTTGATCTCTTCAAGTCTTAAAGTTATTGACTATTTAATAAGAACAGAATCATGAAATTACTTAATAGTGCTTTAAACCTAGTGAGATTAATTTGATGGACTAGGTAGCACACATTAATCTTTGTGAAAAAATTTTAGGTGATGACAGTTGAGGATACTTGTAGGAAATACTGAAAAGGTTGAAGCATAACTTATTAAGATTTTAAACCAGGTCTGAATTAACAAATTATTTTTTTCATTAGGGGGCTCGAATGGTTCGAGAGCTCTTTGAAATGGCCAGAACAAAGAAAGCCTGCCTTATCTTTTTTGATGAAATTGATGCTATTGGAGGTATGAATGGTATCTCAGAGAACTTTAAGACTGAGTTTCATGAGGATTCTACAGTAGTATGTGTGAAGGTCCCTGATATGTTAGTCTTGTTTGAAATTTTAATTCCAGCTCTGTTATGAGCTTTGGCACATGAGAGCTACAGATCTAATAGTAGGACTACACATAAAGGGGAAAAGCATTAAATAACATTGATATTTCTCAAAGTCTTTATCTTTGAACTTGCCCAATTTCATTCACAGAACTTGTATTTTCACACTTTGGCAACTCCTTACTTGAGATACAGCTTCACTTAATTGGATCAGAAAGCAGTTGAGGCATAATTTAATTGGTAGTTCATAAAATGTACATAAAATAATATTACTGGCTTCATAGATTTGATGAAATACAATATTAGCTGTGCGATCTAAACAAGTTGTCTTAACTAACTCTGAGCTCCAGTTTGCTTCTCTTATAAAAAGAATAATTACAGCTTTATTTCATGGGTTTTTGAGAAGCTTAAAGTAAGTAAGAAATGTGGTGGACTTTGAAAACTCTATACTGTTCTCTTGTTCCTTGGCTATTGTTATGTCTATACAAGCAATAGTCCCTGTTAGCTGCAGAAGTGTTATATCACTAAACAGCTGTGATTTAATGAACTCACTGACAAAAAAAATATAGTGGACACTGTACCAGTGTTTGGGGACTGTGGTTGTTAGCCTTGCTTTTAGACTCGATGGGTGTTGTGGGCTTTGGACATTCTTTAGTAAATGTTCAAGGGCTGTAATTTGACCCATCTGTAGATGTGGTGTGGTGACCCTGATGTCATTTTTGTAATACCTTTGGAATAAGCCTTATGATGTGAGGATGCTCTGAATCTGTGGTTCCAAAGTGGATTTTATATAAAACTGTATTAGGGTGAAGGTGAAGTCGCTCAGTCGTGTCAGACTCTTTGTGGCCCCATGGACTGTAGCCTACCAGGCTCCTCTGTCCATGGGATTTTCCAGGCAATAGTACTGGAGTGGGTTGCCATTCCTTCTCCAGGGGATCTTCCCGACCCAGGGATTGAACCCGGGTCTCCTGCATTGCAGACAGACGCTTTACCTTCTGAGCCATCAGGGAAGTCCATATTAGGGTACAGTTTTGTATAAAACTGTATTAGGGTACTAGAAGAAAATACTGGGATTTTGGCTCATATTTAATCTCATTTAACAATTTTTCATTTTGGTGCTTGATACTGTACATAATACATTAATGCAACAGTATGTATTTGTACAACTTTAAAATGAAAATATATATATTTGGAGGTCTTGTTTTGTGGTATTCTGATTGAAATGAAGGCAAGTCTTGACACTATAGAGTATTCTAATGTATCCAAATTGGTGTGATAGTAAGCTGTTACAGTTCTACTGTATTATGGATTTAGCCATATTTTTGACAGTTTTAAAAAAGCATGGCATTTTCTTACATATAATCAAATACCATTATAGTGCTAAAGTTTGCATGTATTTTTGTTACCTAGTCCAGGTGTATATTGTGTCAAATAAAAGAGGTGTTCTTGAGTGACTTAAAAACCAAAATTGCTTAAAGAAGATTTAAAAAAAATACTTATTTAAAGGAACCTGTGTTAAATAAACCTATGATGAACCCTTTTAATTAGTTTTGTGTAAAGCAGGCTATTCTTACAGAATTTACTTACAACTGAGAGGTTCCTTTGGGCTGGAGGGCATGATATTCCCCAGAGAGTGCTTCTCTGAGTGAATGTGAAGATCATGTCTTTCCTCCTGTCTTCTCAGGGGCTCGTTTTGACGATGGTGCTGGGGGTGACAATGAAGTGCAGAGGACCATGTTGGAACTGATCAATCAGCTGGATGGGTTTGATCCTCGAGGCAACATTAAAGTGCTGATGGCTACAAACAGACCTGACACTCTGGACCCAGCACTCATGAGGCCGGGGAGACTGGACAGGAAGATTGAGTTTAGCTTACCTGATCTAGAGGTGGGAACATCATTTCACTGTAGAAAAGGGATTCTTGACATTTTTTCCTTCCTGTGCTATTTTCCATTTTAACATTGTTAATTTCCCTATTTTCAGGGTCGGACTCACATTTTTAAGATTCATGCCCGTTCAATGAGTGTTGAAAGAGATATCAGATTTGAATTGTTAGCACGACTGTGTCCAAATAGCACTGGTAGGTGGAAACGTCTTGCTTCTGTTTTTTGGTCTGTCTGTCTGGGCTGCTTTATTTAAGCCTGTTATTTTCTTTTTGTTTGAAAGGTGCTGAGATTAGAAGCGTCTGCACAGAAGCTGGTATGTTTGCCATCCGAGCACGGCGAAAAATTGCTACTGAGAAGGATTTCTTGGAAGCTGTAAATAAGGTCATTAAGTCCTATGCCAAGTTCAGTGCTACTCCCCGCTATATGACATACAACTGAGCCCTGGCGGTGTTTTCGAAAACACTTCTTTTCATTGGAATCCTAACCGTATACAGATTTCTTAATAACCATTTCACACACAAAATAAATGGTTTTCAAAATGGTATTTTTTCTTCCCAGATGTCTTTTTTTTTTCTCTGCGTTACAATAAAGGGTGATATCTAATGCCATTCGACAGAAAAGCTGTTTTTTGACTCACTAACCATTTAAAGGTTCCAAATTGTAAAGTGCTCACTCTGACCACGTGTGTTCTAGACATGCTGGCAGGGTGCTGTACCTACGTTAGCTCACTGTGTCTGCCACTATATCTGCCCAGTGAGGTGGATTTAACAGATGCAGAATTTTCCTGCCTTGTTTCCTTGTCGCAGAGCTGAGATTCGAGTCCACGTTTAACTGCGCCAGCACTGATGCTTCTAGGCATAATACTTTTCTTCCTTCATCACAGTGGCCCATCAAGGCACATGATCACATGTGTTTCAATAGTTTTTTTTTTTTTCCTACAATGTTGAATAATAAAGCTTTGGCTAAACTTTGTTTAAAGTGTAAGAAGCATCTGATGTAATGTGTTTTGCTTTGCCGTTTAAGTCGATTTCAAATTAATTAAGGATTGTTGATATTAATGACTAGCAAAGTAGTAAATTAGAATAATATATAATACATATTATTATATGTATTATAATAATTCATTTAGAAAATCCAGAATTGGCTTTATACAGAAAAGTACTTATTTTCATTTTATAAATTTAATGGTTTAAAATTTTGGTAAAGCTTCCATAAGAATTCTGGTCTAGGAGTATTACTCAGCCATTAAAAATAATTCATTTAAATCAGTTCTAATGAGGTGGATGAAACTGGAGCCTATTATACAGAGTGAAGTAAGCCAGAAAGAAAAACACCCATACAGTATACTAACGCATATATATGGAATTTAGAAAGATGGTAACAATAACCCTGTGTACGAGACAGCAAAAGAGACACTGATGTATAGATCAGTCTTATGGACTCTGTGGGAGAGGGAGAGGGTGGGAAGATTTGGGAGAATGGCATTGAAACAGGTATAATATCATGTATGAAACGAGTCGCCAGTCCAGGTTCAATGCATGATACTAGATGCTTGGGGCTGGTGCACTGGGACGACCCAGAGGGATGGTATGGGGAGGGAGGAGGGTTCAGGATGGGGAACACATGTATACCTGTGGCGGATTCATTTCGACATTTGGCAAAACTAATACAATACTGTAAAGTTTAAAAATAAAATTAAAAAAAAAAAAATTCTGGTCTACACTGAAGTATTTCTAAAATAAAAGTTGTATTAGAATCCTAAACAAAGCATTTTAAAATTATTTCATGTACCGCCACCACCAAATTCCCTCCCTATTTCACCACAATAACCCCCTTCTGTGCCCCTCCCAAACACTGAAACCCAAACACAATAAAATTTTTATTGTAGTTCAGTATTCACAAGTAATGCAAAATAGAGATGGATACATTGTAATTCACAAAAAAAGTTGACAACATAGAAAATGCTCTAAGTGTTGCATTGAAATCTTTAAGAAAATTTTTAAGCAGAAAAATTAAAGCCATTCATTCATAAAATCCAGCCAGCATCCTTTCTCTTTTCATTATTGTGAACTTGATCAGAAAAGCTTTTTTTCCCTAAACCTGCTATAGTCTTTCAGGAAGTATGAAGTAAAGTGAACCATTTCCAAGTGATGCTTGTAATACTAAAGATTTATGTTTTTGTACTGTTTTGCTCAATGTATGCATTTAGAACACACTAAAGTCTTAGCACTTGTTCATATATCACCACAAACATCAGATGCACCAATTTGAAACAGCTCAAGTTGGATATGTGGTACTCAGGCTGAACCTGTTACAGGTTCTGAATAATCTTGACATCTCTGTTACATGATGAAAATCTACTGGCCACACATAAAATCAGTACACAATGAATTATTTGAAAAAATATGGGTGTCTCTGCCCAGACACATGCATGCAGATAGCATCAACACTAACTAGAGTAGCATGTCTGTATTCCATTTAAAAAAGAAAATACGCACTGGTAACTCCCTCCACATAAAATATGTATTTGTGTGTACAGACACATGTTTACACGTGTATCAGCATGCTGATAGAATACAAAGGATTTCTGACTTCAGAAAAATACTGTAGTGACCTTTTAAATAACATTTTAAAAACGTGATTAGATTTATACAATTTAATTTCCACAAAGCTCAGGTTCGTTGGTTAACATAAAGCTGAAATGCTATATACACCAGTACAATGAAAAACCTGGTAAGGCAAAGTGGATTTTTGAGATGCTCAAACTATATTAAACCCAAGTCAAGAGAGCAGGCAAGTTACCTGGTGGAGTCCTGGCTTTTGAACGTTTTGCTATGGGATTTGAAGGAATTAAAAACCATTGTATGCATTTTGGTCAGCTATATGTTTGGAGAATTAGATACTTTTGTCAGTCCTCAAACCAACTTTTATCAGCATTCAAACCACATTATCAAGAACCTACACACTGAATCCTAAAAGCATTCCTAAAAGGTACAATAACAAAGGACCAACAGCATTTTTGCACTCACTAAAGCATACAGTCTAACACCAAGGAAGTTGGGTTTGATTTTAGGATTTAAACTGATTAAAAGGGCGGGCTTCTTCACCATCATAACCTTCCTTCCTCATTCCCACTCAAGGGCACCTCCCAACATCAACACACACCTGCCCCCTGGGGGGCAGACTCTCAGTTTGCAACCCTCTCCAGTCACACGAGAGGGCGGTCTCATTTTCTCAACATGGACCTTTGTAGGCAGGCATCTCCTTTCTCTGTTAGGTACAGGTAAGGATGCAGGACCAAATACAGGGAGTGGATATTTTAGATGTTACCTGAAAACTACAAAATGAGCTCGTAGGGCTTGCAGAGGATCCATTCCCTTCACTGAATCTCACTGCAGATGAGACTCGCATTGAGATCCCACTCTCAGCTGCTATATGATTGTACAGTCAGTGTCTATGACACGAATGAGGAGTTTCCTGGGCCCTGGTTCACAACTGTTTGCAAACGTATTCCATCCAACTGTGAGAGAGATAAACCATGGTCATATTGGCAGAGGATTTGAGAAAGACAACTTCACTATCTGGGACCTTCCTGAAAACAAGGCGTTCCCATACTGCCATAAAACATAGTAGTCTAGTCCCTATATCTGGAGAAGGAAATGGCAACCCACTCCAGTGTTCTTGCCTGGAGAATCCCAGGGACGGCGGAGCCTGGTGGGCTGCCGTCTATGGGGTCGCACAGAGTCGGGCACGACTGAAGCGACTTAGCAGCAGTCCCTATATCTATCAGTATGGATTATGCTCTTTGATAGGGCAATAAGAATCTGAATTTGAACCTGGGCTGAAAAACAGAAACATACACATACAGACATAGAAGGATACACAGCTTTTAAGGTCCAGAAAGAATGAGGTAGAGATAAAACTTGATTGTAAGTATAAAAAGGTCAGGAAACTTCCCACTATACGAAATAACCCAAAAAATTCCAAAATATTTACATGTAGATTACATTTTGAAATGCATTCTTATGTTATCAGAGGCATGCAGAAAAACACACTTTTCCTCAGTAAGACTTCAGTGTTTTTTATGTACATGGTAGAATTCTCTTCAGAGTAGGTTAAAAATTAAAGGGCAGAAAAGTTAAATACAAATTTGTAAGCTATGGATGGTACTTTTCCTGTATACTACTTGCAGTCTATCACCAACCAAGACTTGAGTATATGCTGTGTGTAAAGCATTTATTGAAAATTAATGCTAAGATTATGCAATAAAATATTGTGTAACATTATTTAAAATCCTTGAGCTCTACTTTAATGGCTGAAATGATCAAGCCTTTATACAAAAGTTTCCAGTGTAAGCTGAGGTTCTACAACTACATGCTCTTTCAGAAGGCAGATGTATTTGATCTTGTGTGTGATGAGTGCAAAGGAAACAACTGGATGCAAATTTAATTTCACTCTAGATCTAGATACAGTATCAGTTATAAAGGAGGGGGACTACTTTGAATTAAATTAGTAAAGTCATTGAGAAACCTGATAGGAGTTAAAGTAATAAACCATAGGGTTTGGTTTGGAGTAGACTCATGTTAATCTAGTCCTTTCCTGATGTACTTTTCTCCTCAAAGTGTTTTCTTCCTGAAAACTAAAATAAGGAGTCAGTAAGGAAACTCATAAAAAAGATAAAACATTAGCAGGAAATCTTAGCAGATGAGGCTTTAAGCAGATTGGCTAATACTTGTGCTGTGATTTGGAGTGACCTCGTGGTTGGAATTATAGGAACAAGAACTGATGACATATATTGGCTTAAAGGTCTCCTTTTGAACAGCTATAAAGAAAAATGCTTGAAATAGCTTTTTACTCACTCATTGGCTAAAACTGAGTTTGATGAAGAATTAACTGATAACTCTATGGACTTAGAAGGATAATACTCAGTTATCTGTATGGTTATAGATAACTATACAAATCTAACCAGGATTTGGTTAGATTTCTAAAATACAGGGTCCTGATGGCTACTTCACTATTAGCAGCAACAGCAAAACTTCTATGGGGGGTCCTACTGGCCACAGGTGTGATGATTTGAAAACCAAAAAGAATAACTATGATAGACTGAAAGACATTAAAACTACAAAAATTCATGAATCTATAATTATACCAAAAAAGAGAAACCTAAAAGAACTTAATCTGTCATCATCTATTAAACCAACTCCTTACTTCGAAGTTGATAATTAAGCATAAAAAATAAAACATTTAACCTGGATTTCAAGTAAGAACTATATTTAAGGATGATCAAATAATTCAAGTTGAGAGAAAATTACTAGGAGAGAATTAGAGAAAAAAAAATTCACAAACCCTTAATAAAATTGCTGATTAAGGCAAGAACTATTACTAAACGTTAAAAATCCTGGGTGAATGGCTAATGGAGAACTGAGCATTCATTCAATGCTAAAGGAACCACACAGATAACTCACTAGTCACAAAGGAGAAAATGTAATTGGGGGATGGTTGTCACATTAATCCCATGATTTATTTTAGCCTCATTAATGGTAGATCAACAAGATATTATTTGTTTTCTGTTGTGATGTGATTTGAAGCATGTGTCTCATCTATGATATATTCTAGCAAAAAAATGTTTTATTCAAATTCATGAAGCCTTTAGTTAGATACAACTTCTAGATTATAGGTAGTTCAGGAAATGGAGGGACAAGCTAAATAACATCTTGAAAAAGCAAGTGGACACATTCACAAGATGGGATTCTATACAACTGCTCCAACTCCCTTTAACAAGTCCATATCATAAATAAAGGGACAGTGCTAGGTTAAGATAGACTTCTGAGACTTAGAGGGACATGACCATTTGTAGTGTAAGGTCACAGACTGAATGCTGCTGCTGCTAAGTCGCTTCAGTTGTGTCCGACTCTGTGCGACCCCATAGACGGCAGCCCACCAGGCTCCCCCATCCCTGGGATTCTCCAGGCAAGAACACTGGAGTGGGTTGCCATTTCCTTCTCCAATACCTGAAAGTGAAAAGTGAAAGTGAAGTCGCTCAGTCGTGTCTGACTCTTAGTGACCCCATGGACTGCACCCTACCAGGCTCCTCCATCCATGGAGGAGGGATTTTCCAGGCAAAAGTACTGGAGTGGGGTGCCATTGCCTTCTCCGATAGACTGAATACTAGCTTGGATAAACCAACTACAAATGTGGGGACACTTGGGGAACTTTGAATATGGTTAGAATGAGAAAGCAGAAATTGTGGACTGAAAAAAAAAATAGGTTACAGAACACTACATAGAGTATAATCTTATTTTGGTTAAAAGATGTAAATTATATGAATAGAAAAAGATCTGGAAGAATATGCATTAAAGTGTTAGCACTAATCTTTGGTGGTAATGTAAGGTTCTCCTTATTTTTGTTTATCTTTTCTAATTTTCCCCAATGTACTTATACTGCTTCTATTACAATAAATAGTTATTTTAAAAGAAGAACTTCTAAAAATTGTGAGTTCACCACTTTCATGAGGTAACTGATTACAGAAAGTCTGTAGATCAACAAGAAGAAAAACTAAATACTATTACCCATCTGGTGACGGCATATCTGATTTGTGGATAAAGTACTTAAATACATTTTTAAGTGCTTGGCTCATAAAGATAATACTAAAAAGTAACAGAAATGTCATTGAACAATAAAGGCAGGCAAGAGGCCAACATTTTTGAAATAGTCAATTAAAAAATACAAGTAAGATACATCTTGCTGTGTGTCATTCACCCTCCAAATCAAGCCTTGACTACTAGTATTTACCCTCGGTGGCGGGGGTGGCGGGGTGGGGGACAACGTAGAGTCTAGTACTTAAAGCATGTAGGTTAATAATCACGAGAGGCTCATACCCCATGGCAGGCTGAATTCCTCGTCTAGGCCTCGGGAGTGGCATTGGGCTCGGAGTCCTCCTGGGGAGGAACAGCCGAGCCTTCCTGTTCGGCAAGCGCTTCTCGGGCTTGGCTGCCTAAGACTGCGTCGTGAATGCTGTGAAACAGCAGCTCCAGTAAGGCAGGATTTTCAAAGAATCGATTTCGAGTGAGGTCATTCACAACTTGGGCTATAAAAGAAAAAGGGAAAGTTAGCCCACACTCTGGGTGTCAGTCTTAAACATTAAAAAAAATAACACTTTCACATAAAATATTAAAATGATATAAAGTAAAAAATCTCACCCCAATACTTGTCCTCATGACATCACTCCCCTGGTCAAGGAAGCCACTTTTATTATATTCTTGTGTATTCTTTCAGTATGTCTTTATGCAGATGTAAATGTAAGTATATATTTATTTTATTTTCCATTACCCAAAAGATAGCATTATCTTTTGGTATGTATGTGTATGTATATATGTGTATCTATACACATACATATAATTCTGTATTTTTTTTTTACACTTAATCTTTTCACTCATATTTTTTTTTTTTTTTTTACCATTACACAGTGTTCTATGTATGGTTTATTTAACTGGCCCCTTCTGTTTGACACAAATTGATTTTGGCCTTTTGTTTTTGTATACTGTGATGATTAATCATGTAATGTGTCATTTTGAGTGTGTGTAGCATATTGCTGGATTTTCTGGGTTAAAGGTAAAAATGAATTTGTAATTTGGAAAGGAAATGCTGGTCTGCTCTCCGTAGAGGCTGCTGCAGTCTGCACTCCCACCAGCAATGTCAGGGTTCCTATCCTCCACAGCCAGCCCGCAGAGCCTGCTGTCAAACATTTCCGATTTTTGCCATTCTGGTAGGTGAAAAGTGAAGCCTTTAGGTGGATTTAATTTTCAAGTACTGTTTTAACCAAAATTTATATTAAAAATAGCAGGCATTGCATGGTAAAACACTTAAATGATTTTATATAACTTTGTTATGGCAGCCATTAAAAACATGATTACTAAAAAAACCCACAACTCCTTCACCGTGGTCTACTAACTCCTTTCCTCAAACTTCAGTACAAGAGGCCTGCCGCAAGTGACCCAGGAACGTTAGTGCCTGTTAAGTGGCTAATTTCAAAGCTTAGCTTCAGAGTAATTTTCAGAAGAATAATTTTCATTTTCACCAAAACTAAAATTAAGGGAAAATTCTTCCAAGTGTAGTTATTAAAAAAAAGGAAACAAAACCAAAATGTTAAAATGCCTCCCCCAAGGATGCAAAGAGATGGAAGTTTTCTCTTCATGGATGCTGTTTAGTTTTTTTATAACAAAAATTATTATAAATAAATGTAATATAAATTCTGTTTCATAAATAAATAAATAAAATGCCTCCCCATTCTAAAATTGTACTCACCACTGCATCCTGCTAAATATACATAAATACCGACATCTCCATATTCTTTCACAATCTGTAAGAACGTTGAAATAAAGTTTAGTTTCTCTTGACTCTGTGAGGTGTCAAGAGAAGTTTCTTTCTACTAATATGTATTTAGTGATATAAGATGCTCTGGTTCATTCACTTGAGCGACTTTGCTTCAAAAATTATACATTTTGAACTAATCATTTAAAATTTGCCTTTTGTTTGATTTTTATATCAACAGTGATGACTTGGAACATTGAAGAATTCTTGTTAAATTTTATTCAGGTGTAATAAAATCATTATGGTAATGACTTTTAAAAAATCTTCTCAAAGAGATATATACTAAAATATTTATAGATTATATGATGACTGAGATGTGCTTCAAAATAAGAGGAGGGGAAAGTGAGTGTGGGGGATAAACGAAACAAAATTGGCCATGAATTGATAATTGTTGAGGCTGAGTGATGGTTACAGGGGGTTCACTATACTCTGTCTTTACTTTTATATATTTTTGTTCTTTTAACAACAAAAAGTTGAAAAACAAAAGCAACAGCAACCAAATTTTGAGAGCTGGAAACCCTAGTTCAGTTTTCTGATTTAACTGATGGTGATTCTGGGCACAGAGATATTATCCTTAAAAGACTCCTTGAAGATGATGCTTACCCCTGCCAGAGTTTTTACACCAACAGAATCAATAAAATTGACTTGCGTAAAATCCAGAATGATGGTGTGGATGTTATCCCCTGGGGGCATAAATCTTTGCAGTTCCTCAGGAAGTGTGCTCTTGATGACTATTGGGGGGTATTTTATTTCATTCTCGTCTTCTTCAGGCTTGGTGCCATCTTCTCCATCTACTTCAGCATCCTACGTCAAAATCAAACCAAACCAGAATTCTATAAACAACTCATATTTTGGTTCTGAGAAAGATTTATAAGAGGAAAATTAGTCCTTATATTCTCCAGTTTCTATTATAGCAGATCTCTTCTAAATTACTCACTATATTCCAGCCTTGTCTATGACAAAAAAGGATATGTACACAATATTCAATTTTAGCTATTTCTTTATTCTTCCTTCTTTTCCTCTATTGTCCAATGAAACCACTTTCTTTAGTATTCATATCCATTTTCCTCTCACTTCTAAAATAGTCTTATTAATTTCAACATGACAGATCACAGTTACCATAAGACCAAACAGCAAAAACCAGTCTTTGAGGTTTTTTTCTACTATCAGCTGAATGAATTTCTGACAAAGTAATAATAGTAACATTTATTATGCAACCAGTCCATTCTGAAGGAGATCAGCCCTGGGATTTCTTTGGAAGGAATGATGCTAAAGCTGAATCTCCAGTACTTTGGCCACCTCATGGGAAGAGTTGACTCATTGGAAAAGACTCTGATGCTGGGAGGGATTGGGGGCAGGAGGAGAAGGGGATGACAGAGGATGAGATGGCTGGATGGCATCGCTGACTCGATGGACTTGAGTCTGAGTGAACTCCGGGAGTTGGTGATGGACAGGGAGGCCTGGCGTGCTGCGATTCATGGGGTCGCAAAGAGTCGGACACGACTGAGCGACTGATCTGATCTGATGTGATTTTCATTTCTAAAAATCACGTTTTCCTGGCTCCTATCACTACTTATTTCAGAAGCATTCTCATAACTGACCTTATTATGTATTTTTAATATATAAAGGATACTTACCTTATTTCTAAGCTTTCCTATTTTAGGGACTTCATGCTGTGTTAAAAGGTGAGGGGCATGCAGATCAAGAGTAAAGGGGGAGCACGCAGATCAAGAGACAAAGGAAAATTGCAGTGAAGGGACTACTCACCACTTTGACTACGGTCGCATTGGCCATGTTGGCATTTCCAACTTCCTTAGCATACTTCCTCATCGCCTTTCTTCTTGCTCCCATTATGAAGGCTGGGTTCACTCCAGTCTTTACAGAGGGCAATAAATGCAAAAATCACTTCTTGCTCCCAGAATCCACCCAAAGCAATTAATCTTTAATTCTCTCCATCTGATTGTTTTCTATGCCAAGTTATCACCCTAACCCTTGCTCTCCCTCTCCCTCAAATGCCCTGAACTGGGTTACTCCCTCATTAAAAGAACATTGGTAACTTTTCTTATTCTTGGTCTTGATTCAAGACAGCCAGAAGCTAAATATTAAAGAGAATTTTAATGTAGACCATTCTTTTAAGGTCTTTATTCAATTTGTTACAATTCTAGTTCTGTTGAAAGCTTTGGTTTTTGGCCACAAGGCATGTGGGATATCTTTACTTCCTGACCAGGAATCGAACCCACACCCCCAAGCACTGGAAAGCAAAGTCTTAACCCACTGGACCACCAGGGAAGTCCCTAAAAAGATTTTTAAAGTAGTGTTTTTCAAACTTAGATCTCTCAGATTTTTATATTTAAGAGACTGTGGGTTGACTGGGTGGAGAAGGCACTGGCGACCCACTCCAGTACTCTTGCCTGGAAAATCCCATGGACAGAGGAGCCTGGTAGGCTGCAGTCCATGAGGTTGCTAAGAGTCAGACACAACTAAGCGACTTCACTTTCACTTTTCACTTTCATGCACTGGAGAAGGAAATGGCAACCCACTCCAGTGTTCTTGCCTGGAGAATCCCAGGGACGGCGGAGCCTGGTGGGCTGCCGTCTATGGGGTCACACAGAGTCAGATACAACTGAAGTGACTTAGCAGCAGCAGGGTTGACTGGGAGGTTTTCCTCTTTAGTAGATAGTGTGGGGTGGAGTACTAATCATGACCAAAGGAATCCATGTATTCCCAAGAATAAGAAACTTAATTTTTTTTCTAAATATTTCTGAAACAACTATATGTATATATTAAAAGAGAAAGAATAGTGGTGTTGGTTAGCCAACAATTGAAACGTACTTAATTCCATCCACTGCCTTGTATAATTGCAAATCATTAAAATGATAAATTTTGTTACATTTTACTATAATTTTAAAAAATAGAGATGCAGAGAATGAAATCGTATAAATGATATATAGAGACATGTAAGTGACCCTCACATGCCTATCAATCTTTAGATTCCTTTCTCAGAAATAATCACTCTTAATTCCTTGTGACTCACCTTTCTTTTTAATGCATTGCTATATAAGTCACTATTTGCATAGTAAATTGGGGCATTTATTTGGAATATTTTTATTCCAGGAATTTCTTTCACCTGAAAAATAAAATGTCAGTGAATTTAATATATGGAAATATTTCAGAATCAAAACTTCAACTGCCTCCCTTTTCCAACTTGAAAATTAATACAGATGTTGCCAAGGACCCTTTGACAGAGTTTAAATAAAATGTCAGTCTAGCTGACCTACTCATGTTCTGAAGGAAGGCATGTTGAATGGAAGGCCTTTAAAAATGCACATCTTCCCATTTCTTTTAAAAGTCTTTGTTTCATTTTTTTTTAAACCATAAAATACAAAGAAGAAACTTAAAGCGAATCTAGGAGAGGGGAGCTGCCACTCAAACTGTGAGAAGCAGTCACATAAAATGAACAGAAGTGTATATTGGTTTATTCACAGAATGTAGGTAGGAGTCAAAACAGACTCAGGTGAAAATTATATCAAGAAGCCTCGTGAAATTCTGGAATGCAGATGGAAACAGGTAATCAAGCACATAATTCTTTGGAAGGGGAAAATACACCAATCCTACTAGCAGTCTAATTTATTAATATCTTACAGTGAGTCTGAGAAATTCTTCCCAAACACAAAACAAACAGATAAAACTAGTTTAAGAAGACTTTGTAAAAGATTCTACATAAGAGATTCCACATCAGAAAAGAAAATTCAAAGTCAAGGATATTTTAAGCCATGGTTTTAACCACTAAAAATGAAGCAGAAAAAAAAAAGAATTCCACAGCTCCACCACCTACATTGTACACGGTTAATGTTAGAATTTTATCACCCCTTTGAATTCATCAGAAGGAAATCACGCACATACAGACCACCCTGGCAAACAGTCTTGGTATTTTGTAAACATATACTTTAAGTCCAAGAATATATATTTATCCTCATTAAAAAAGAGGAAAAATAAATATTAAGAGACTGTGTAACTGATGTATAGTATAAACTATAAAACTGAATCCAGACAGCAAATGGAAGTTCAGACTTTTCACTCTGACCACCACACTTTCCACATCTCCACCCCTAACTCTCTATCCTGAGTAAAAATAATAATTAGCCAATCACAACATATGCTTACAACCATTTAAAGTGATAGAAAAAAGGACCTACCTCCTCATACGCATCTATATCAATGTACACATCAGTGTCAGGAAGCTGCCCAAGGACTTTGTAGCTTGGACTGCAGACAGAGAAGGAGTATTATCATGCTGACGTTCAGGTAGTGATGGAAACACAAGATTCTGCACATTTGCAAATCCGGTATGGATTTGCTAGTGACTTCAGGGATACTTGGTTCTTTTCTCTTTTTGTTTATTTGGTCCTTTTATGGTCCCTTTTCAGAAGGGCTCCACTTAAATTTGCATTCCCAGTACCATCCCAAACCTAACACATCCCACACCCCCCACCTACATACACCTCACACATATACAATTTACATACACAGCACATATGCCTCACACCACATACACACACACATAACACCACACACATGCTGGTATATACCATCCACATATTATACACACAATCTGTTCCAGACAAATGACTTAAGGATTTAAATATGGGAGGTAAAATGAGCTGTGCAGAGTTCAAACCACGTCTAGGACATGATTTCATGTCACTCGGTACACAGAATTATCTTCCTGCTCTAATTCTGAAGCAGGAGAGGGGATTTTCATTTTATTTGAAATAAGAGAACTGACTTGTGGAGCAAGAGGTTGGAGGATCAACATAAGGTGTGGGGAGAAAACAAAAAATTCAAATCAGCATAGGAGTTTCCTTAAGTTTAGTGTGAATAGATTTTTTAAAAATTTATATTTAATTGAAGGACAATTGCTTTACAATATTATGTTGGTTTCTGCTGTGTATCAACATATATCAGCCATAGGTATACATATCTCTCCTCCCTCTTGACCCTCCCTCCCACCTCCCTCCTCATCCCACCCCTCTAGGTTGTCACATAGCCCTGGTTTGAGTTCCCTAGTCATACTGCAAATTCCCACTGGCTGTCTGTTTCACATATGGTAGCGTATATGTTTCCATGCTGCTCTCTCGATCTGTCCCACCGTCTCCTCCCCGCCTCTGTGTGTCCACAAGTCTGTTCTTTATGTATGCGTCTTAACTGCTGTCCTGCAAATAGGCTCATCAGTACCACTTTTGTAGATTCCACGTATATGCGTTAATACTTGTTTTTCTCTTTCTGCTTACTCCACTCTGTATAATAGGCTCTAGGTTCATCCACTTCTTTAGAACTGACTCAAATATGTTCCTTTTTATGGCCGAGTTATATTCCATTGTATATATGTACCACAGCTTTGTACCACAGCTTCTTTATCCATTCATCTGTTTACGGACATCTAGGTTGCTTCCATGTCCTAGCTATTGTAAATAGCTGGGGTACTTGTCTTTTTCAATTATGGTTTTCTCAGGGTATATGCCCAGAAATGGGATTGTTGAGTCATATGGGAGTTTTATTCCTAGTTTTTTAAGGGATCACCATACTGTATTCCATAGTTGCTGTATCAATTTACATTCCCACCAATAGTGAAAGAAGGTTCTTTTTCTCCACCCCCTCTCCAGCATTTATTATTTGTAGATTTTTTGATGATGGCCATTCTGACAAGTGTGAGGTAGTATCTCATTGTAGTTTTGATTTGCGTTTCTGTAATAATGAGTGATGTTGAGCATCTTTTCATGTGTTTATCAGCCATTTGTATGTCTTCTTTGGAGAAATGTCTGTTTAGGTCATCTTCTGCCTACTTTTTGATTGGGGTGCTTGTTTTTCTGGTGTTGGGTTGCATGAGCTGCTTGTATAATTTGTAAATTAATGCTTCATCAGTTGTTTCACTTGCTATTATTTGTATTCCTACACACTAACAACATAAAAATCAGAAAATTATTGCAACAAAAAGAAAATACCTAGCAGTAAACCTACCTACAGAATCAAAGAGTTGTATACAGAAAGTTATTAAGACTCTTATGAAAGAAATCAAAGATGATGTAAAACAGATGGAAAGATAGTCCATGTTGCTGGGTTGGAAGAATCAATATTGTGAAAACGACTATACTACCAAATGCAGACTACAGATTCAATGCAATCCCTGTCAAATTACCAATGGCATTTTTCACAGAACTAGAACAAAAAACTTCACAATTTGTATAGAAACACAAAAGACTTCACATAGGCAAAGCAATCTTGAAAAAGAAGAATGAAGCTGGAGGAATCAACCTTCCTGACCTCAGATTATACTACAAAGCTACAGTCACCAAGACAACATGATACTGGCCCAAAAACAGAAACACAGACCAGTGGAACAAGATAGAAGCCCAGAGATGAACCATGTACCTATGGGCACCTTATCTTTGACAAAGGAGTCAAGAATATACAGTGGGGAAAAGACAGTCTCTTCAATAAGAGGCACTGGGAAAATCAGACAGCTATGTGTAAAACAATGAAATTAGAACGCTTCATAACAGCATATACAAAGATAAACTCAAAATGGATTAAAGACCTAAACATAAGACCAGAAACTATAAAACTCACAGAGGAAAACATAGGCAGAACACTCTATGACATAAATCACAGCAAGATCCTCTATGACCCACCTTCTAGAATAAAGGAGATAAAAACAAAAATAGACAAGTGGGACCTACTTAAACATAAAGGCTTTTGCATAGCAAAGGAAACTATAAATAAGGTGAAAGGACAACCCTCAGAATGGGAGAAAATAATAGCAAGTGAGTAGATTAAAAAAAAATTATTTATTGATTTCTTTGGCTGTGCTGGGCCTTAGCTGTGGGATGTGGGATCTTTCATCTGAACAGTGGGATGGGAGATCTTTAGTTGCAGCATGTGGACTCTCTCTCACAGCATGTGAGATTTTGTGTTCCTTGACCAGGAATTGAACATTGCCCTTGCATTGGGAGTGTAGAGTCTTAGCTACTGGACTGCTAACAAAGTCCCAAATGAAGAGATTTTAAACATTATTTTTCAAGAACACAAATTCCTATATCTTTACAGTCTGGATCAAAGTAGACAGTGAAATGATGATAGGTACTATTTCTTAAACACCTGATATTACCTTATTATAGCCCATTAAACATATACTGGGTTTATTTCTGCCATCATGTGGAAGAGAAACTGAAGTCCAGTGGGGTTAGGTAAGCTGTTCAAGTTAGAGAGCTTGGCAGACCCAGAATATGGCTCAAGGTCTTTTCTTTGACATTTCATGACCTTGTTACCATGCTCTGGTATTCCTCAGCATGTATGTACAACTGCTTTGTGAGTTAGAATCTACAGCAGAAATGTCACAGGTTTTTCTAGGTGGGTTCCCTCAACAAACATTCAGAGAACACACAATCATGTGCTGGTTCTGGGCTCCAGGAATCTCACCTCTACAATTAAGTTGCTCATGCTCACAGTCTAGTGATGACTGTGGACAAATATAACACCAAGAACATACTGTAGACAAGAAGAAAGGTTCTCAGCTGAGTTCACAATTATGAGAAAACCTTTTAAAAGAGACTCAAAATGTTGTCCATATGTTGCAATCTAGTTGCCAGGGGGCAGGGGTGAGTAGGGGTTAACACACAGACCATAGGTGGCAACAGTGGTAAAGAACCTGCCTGCCAAAGCAGGAGACATCAGAGATGAGGGTTTGATCCCAGGGTCGGGAAGAGGCCCTGGAGGAGGAAGTGGCAACTCACTGCAGTATTCTTGCCTGGAGAATCCCATGTACAGATGAGCCTGGAGATTTACAGTCCACAGGGTAGCAAAGAGTTGGAGGTAACTGAAGTGACTTAGCATATGGACCACACAAAACACAAGTAACCTGGAGACATGCGAGGTGCTGGAGGACCAGAGCACTGCTGTGGGCACACAGGGGAGGAGGAGCGCTCTCTGGCTGGGTGAGCGGGGTCTCAGTGTATGAGGACTTCAACAGACAGATGCGGAAAAGTCTTCCCGACCAGCTGGAGCAGCACTGAAAACCCTCAGGTCTAAATACTCCTTGTTTCTTTTCTAATCACCCCAAGGAGCAAGAAAGTCTTTCTTTATGAACTCTGATGGGGTTTTATCTGGCCATTTCTTATGCTTATTATCACTTGTACCTTGCTTATGGTTACTGAAGCACTTATAACCATGCATTTCAATTTCTTAAAGATGGATTATAAAATGCTCTTTAAGAATTAGCCTCTGGATTTACAAAAACTCATATTTGAATCATTGTCTACCATTTGCTATATGATCTTAATCAATCTAGGCCCAAGTTTCCACATCTGTGAAATGGGGATGCTAATAGTCATCGGTATATAAGGATGAAATGATACAAAGCATGGATCTTTGCACAGAGCCAGGCACATAACCACACTAATTTAATGCCACCATTACTTCATTACCATGATTAGCATCATCATCATCATTATGAATCTATCATTCTTAGGAGAGTGAAGCCTTTTTGAATGGAAGGGCCATGTTTTATTTACTGCGATATCCCTTAGCCTAGCATCTCTATGAGAACATAGAACTCCTTGAAAAAAATTTACCCAATTAAGATTATAATTTTTAAGAAAAGCTTATAATTATTTTAATATGTCTCCCCCCACCTCAGTTGTGGGGGGGGAAGCTGAATTTCTGTCACATTTATATCATTGCCCACATCACCTACAGGAAGGAGGTATCCTGAACTATTTGCTGATGAACTGACTGTCCCTTAAGCTTGTTGGCTATGAGGGAATCTGGGTGTTTGGAAGACAAGCAAAGCCAATGAAGCACTAGCCCTCTTTGGACAGCCTGCTCCAATTACAGAAAAAGATTAGCAGCTGAAAACAAACAAGTAGCCTGAGTAGTGGCTCCCCAAACTCTAACCGACAAAGACCCAGCCCAATCACCAACAGGGACAAAACATAAAAAATGAACTTTACTAAATCATTTGGGAGAGAAAAAGAAGCAGAGAATTAAAAAAAAAACCTAACTTTAAAATTTATGATAAGAAATCACAAACTACTATTTGGGTGAAAAAAAAAAGTGAAAAAAAATCTTGAATTCTATACCATGGCTTCTTAAAGGGTATTTGTTGTTGTTTAGTTGCTAAGTCATGTCTGACTCTTTGGGACCTCATGGACTGCAGCATGCCAGGCTTCCCTTTCCTTCATTATCTCCCAGAGTTCATTCAGACTCATGTCCATTGAGTCAGCGATGCCATCCAACCATCTCATCCTCTGTCATCCCTTTCTCCTCCTGCCCTCAAGTTTTCCCAGCATCAGGGTCTTTTCCAGTGAGTCAGCTCTTTACATCAGGTGGCCAAAGTATTGAAGTTTCAGCTTCAGCATCAGTCCTTCCAATATTCAGGGTTGATTTCCTTTAGGATTGACTGGTTTGATCTCCTTGCTGTTCAAGGGACTCTCAAGAGTCTTCTCCAGAACTATTGTTTGAAAGCATCAATTCATTGGTGCTCAGCCTTCTTTATGGTCCAACTCTCACATCCCTACATGACTGCTGGAAAAACCACAGTTTTGGCTATATGGACCTTTGTCTGTATCTATATCATAAAAGATAAAGATATTTTAAAACCATGATGTTCACTAAAGCTCTGAGATAAAGAAATCTTGCATGTACTAATAATGTCTTTATGAAAACAAGTAGGGGACTTCTTTTTACATAAAAATGAGTGACAGGGTAGAGTTTGTTATGAAAACAGTGTAATTCTTATCTTGAGTTTAGATTCCACATGTTAACATTTCCCTTTATGTAGTTTTTGATGAAAATGCTCATTTCCTTCCTTCAGAGTGGGAAGCATCCCACCATTCTCCATCTAGCAGCTCTTCAATAAACCACAATCAAAACTTTAAGAACTATCACATGATTTGCAACTACAGGCAAAAGCAGACTAACCTCATTTTCATTCCTCCTGTGTTAAATTTATTGGGTGCATAGTATGAGTCAGGCACTGTGCTAGGCTCTTCACATGCATTATCCTCATCTGAACCTCACTGTGACTCTCTGAGGGAGCAAGCATTAGACTCATTTTATAGAGGCAGAGACCGACGCTGTCATGTAAAATGACAGAGTATATAGAGGGTGAAAGCCGGGACTTGAATCCAGGGTTGTCTGACTCCAAAGTCAGGCTATTTGGAAACAATATTTCTTTATTTTTTCTTCGTAGTGAGTTATTTATTTATCATGAATACACTATTTTTTTAAAAAAAAGTTCTTTTATACCTTCTCCATTGGGCTCAGCTTCCTGCTAGGAGAAGAGATGACAGGTGATAACAGTTCAGGGTGGAGGAAGGAGCAGCTGAAGCCCCACATATGGTAACTTGCTGCCAGAGTCTGCTCCACATCATCAAAACCTATGTCAGCACTCAGTGCCAAAGACTGCAAGAATACATAGTTCATTCAGAAGAGCGCAAGGAAGCCAGGGGGCCACAGGGGCTGGAGTGGGAGGAACCGTGAGACAAATTGGGCTCTTTTCAAAAAGTCACTAATGTAATTATACACTGTGACAGAATAGAGCATCTGGCAACATCCTATTGAGTTTTTCATTTGTCATTTTGTTTATTTAGCCAGCAAGCCCAGTGAGTCCTCAGCTCCCTCTCACGCAGACCAGAAGTAATCAAAGAGCTTTCTTTGACCAGGTTGAGCTTTGGTCTGTATCTAAAGTCACTGTTGAAGTGTCAGGCAGAAAACACAACCAAGCCAATCTGCACTCTCACCTCTGTGTTCTGTAAATCACAGTCAGCAGTGCGATGATCACAGCAGTAATCAAACCATAGTCCAGTCCCAGGAACAAGGAGGAAACAAAAGTGGTAAGCCAGATGGTCTAAACAAAAGACAGAGAGGTTTAGGTAGAATCATGTGAAAAACTTCCTGAGTCTCACACACACACACACACACACACACACACACACACACACACATACAGTACTTAGCCTTGCTTAACTGGATACTGCATATAATAACTGGCCACAGTAACTTATCTTTCTCACATTTTTACCAGCAACAATTCATTTGTTGCTATGACATACTCATTTGTTGCTATGACATACTCACCTAACAATCACTTTTGTTACTTACCAGCTCTATTTTGCTGGTTCTCCAGAAAAAGGGGAGATCTGAGAATTGCATAAACATTCCTTTCAGGTTGACGATCACAATGGCCGACAGCACAGCCTGAAACACAGCACATCCACACTTGCCTCTCCTCTTGTGTCCAGAGACCCCCTGATACACTGTGTCCTCAGGAGCCTTGCTGGCTCCTCACTGTCCTCCTGCTGCCCTCCCCACATCCTCTCTCCACTCACTTCCTACACAGCAGTCATGGTACACTTGGAGCCAAGAATACCTGGATTTTCAGGACTTGGTTAGCTAAAATGGCCCTGGAAAACCAGGTTTAGATCCTAGTAGCAAACCTGTATGGTGGCCAGGAGGTTTAGCATTCAATGGTACTCAAGGAATGATTTCCCCCATGGTCTTCCTGCATCATGAGTTTTCTACTCTATATTGTTCCTAAGTTCTACTAGATTAAATGTTTTATGAGTGTAGGCCATCTCAAATTTTTAATAGAAGTATAAGGTCATAGAAGATCAGAGAGAAGGGACCTTGGAGATAAGCCAAACCCAAACCTCCACTTTGCGGATAAGGAAACAGAACCAGAGATGTTGAGAAGGCTTCCCGTAGGTCCGTGTTGGCAGATTGCGGAAGAGGATATTGACCCTAGTGTTGACCCTTTTTGCTACTACCCTACTAGGGTTATAGTAAAAACCCACGAGAGTCACAAACATATCAACTAACAAAACTGTAAAATCTCTACACATGGAAAAACCTCTCACCAAGTCCAAGGTACACACCTGAGGTAGTGATTCAAAGAGAAATCCAGTGGCTAATATGACCAGCAGAATCATTAGTGAAGCCAAACAACCTGCAAGCTGGAAGAGAAAAGACACATGGAAGGGGCTTTTAGGAGACTTGAGTGAAAAGTGGGACAGAGGTTCCTCTTAGTCTCTTGAAAATCACTATGGAAAGATATGGCTTCACATAAGTCAGCCATACCATTACATAAACCTGTAACTGTTTCCCACTGTTTCTGAGGTTTTGGTTCCTCTTAGAGCCTTCAGGTGAAAGTCGCTCAGTCATGTCCGACTCTTTGTGACCCCATGGACTACACAGTCCATGAAATTCTCCTGGCTAGAACACTGGAGTGGGCAGCTGTTCTCTTCTCCAGGGGATCTTCCTAACCCAGAGACTGAACCCAGGTCTACCGCATTGCAGGTGGATTCTTTACCAGCTGAGCCACCAGGAAGTCTTTTAGCCTTTAAACAGAAGCTGAAATGCTTAAAGACTCTGAATGAAATGCCCATGCAGTGGTGGAGAAAAGGCGATATGGTGCAGACCTAAGACACACAGGGGCCAGAAGAGTTCAGACATGGCTTTGCTGTCCATTTGCAGTAGCCACGTGTGGTTATTTCATTTGTAAAAAGTAAATTAAATAAAATTAAAAATTCAGGTCTTGGTTGCGCTAGCCACATTTCAAGTGCTCGAGAAGGCCATGTGACTAGTGGCTGCCATACTGGACAGTACAAATATCGAACATTTCCATCACTGCAGAAAGTTCTATGGAACAGGGCTGGCAATCTGCCCACACTCACTCTCAGGCTTTCATGACAACATCCTATGTCTGAACCTTGAGGTTTACTGGTAGCCAGGAGTGTTAATTTTTTTGATTTGACTGGTGAATATACTCCTTTTCTGTAGATTCAGTTCCTTGTGATTTGCTTCAACCAATCATGCCTTTCTGTGATTCATACACAGCTCACTGGAGCATGGATCTTCAGGCAGAATACAATCAGGAGATTAGTTTATCACGCAAATCACCAGACCTTAGGTGCCAGCGGCATACACACCTGTGTCTTCCCTCCAGTTCCCTCCTGAACAAGGCTTCGAGACAAGGAGCATGAAATTGAAAAAGTCTGGAAGAGTGAGCCAATGGAATTGCACAGTCCCAGGGCAATGAGCTCCTTTTCCATGTGGAAGGAAAGCAAAAAGAGATCAGTTATTTTTCAGGAAGACAGGCTTGATGACCCATTTAATGGACATCTTCAACAGTATGGACTGTCTATTCATTCTCTTTCCAGATATAAAAATTTGTTTAGCATGAGTTCAAAATAGGAATTTTTGCATAATTTAAAGTAGGAGAAAAACATTTTGAATTTTTATTGTGTTAGAGATAAATGCTGTGATCATCACCTAGCCCCCTCTTTCTTAAACACACTCTCTACACAATTAATATTTTTGTTTTTAAAAGAAAACTACAGCAACAGGGACAAAATATTTTTGATGTTTAAGAGAAAATTATTGGTGGATAGGACTACTGGCATCTTTAAATGCCTGGGCTCATGTTCATCCAGGAACCCACACCAGTGTCCTCTACGGACCAGTGAGTGAGTCTTTTTCTCAGGGCAACTTCTGGTCTTCCTAGTTGGATCACTGTGTCTCACACAAACATAGAACATCTAGTCTCCTCTTAGAACTACAGTGTTACAGCAACACTTCAAGCCCAACTAATGGCTCATTCAGATCAAATAATTTGTTCAGATTAAATAATTTATCTGCAGCTATCTTATAAAAGATGGCAGCAAATAATATATTCGAGTGAAGAATCATAAACTCAAAGTTTAATGAACAAAGAGAAAGCTTCCGAGTAAAGTAAAAATGGTTCTGGAGAAATATTAGACTCTCAAGCTGTGGGGCTTTTAAGTAGGGACAGCACCTAGAGGAGTTTGGCAAACTGTAAACTTCAGAGTGGAGATTTCACCGACTGATGAAGTGAGGTAGGATTCAGTACCTCAGTATTCTGATGATTTAATGCCTCCCACAGTAGAGTAAGATGACCATACCGCTAGGAAGCATCTGCAGGAAATTAATTATTTTTACCTGATTGCCATCAACCTGGTAGCCATGCTTATTTGCCAAGGTCTTGGCCATTGAGATGGTGACTGAGAATCCAACGATGGCTATGGCAATGGCATCCACGTACACGAGGTGGAAGAGGCTGGTGTCTGGATTGGCTGGAGGTAGCAGCCTGAAAAGTGAAGCTGACTTTAACCTGGGTGTTGTGACCATTGGAAAAAACCATGCAGCTAGAGGGCAGCATTTTAGTAGGGGGAGGGGCACTATCTGCAGATGAGGTAATCAGCACTTGGGTACTTGTTTCTGGGCAAAAAGCAGGGCCCTCTTTGACGCACAGGTTCTTTCCAGGCCCCACCCCCAGAGTGTCAGCTTTCAACCTGAATGGGTTATCAGCAGAGATCCAATGCCATTTTATTTAGAAAAGGAGTAACCCCATACCTCACGGCTCCCCGTATGGCAGGTGTAAGTAAGACTCAAGAGTAGGAAGAAGAGAGGGTCAGTGAAGCGCTCAGATGCCACAAGACATTCAAACCAAAACAGAGGTGAGGAGGGAGCTGGATACGGCTATCTTATTGGAGAATTACTACTGTCTAGGCAACACCAGGGATACTCACTGCTCTCCCTTGCTATTTGATGTAAGGACTCTGCTTTTCCCCCACATCCCTTTAGGTGAGTTTCTCACATGGGAAAGGAGCAGCAGCAGATTATACTCCTTGGGTCTCACCTGGGAACCCTAGGAGTCTGGAGGGGTCATAAATATGACTCCTGGAGCGTCCTAATGGGGAACCTAATTTTGTGGTCCATTCCTATAGTTTGGAACCTTTGTCCTAAAAGAACAGAATAGGTATTCCCTGAAATTGTATGGGGGAAAGGGCAATAGAGGTTTTCAAAGGCACCTGCTCCAATTCAAGGCATTGGGCTAAATAATAATAACATCAATTAACTGATGCACAGTATTATATTTTTATAGTCATTTATTAGTACTTCTTTTTGTGCCAGGTTCTGTGTTTACCTATCTCTAATAGCACAGTAAGCTAGGCACCATTATAATCCCCATTTTACAGATGAGGAAAATGAGGCATAGTGAGGTCAAGAAATTTGTCCAAGATCAAAGGACTTATCTACCAAGTTCAACAAAAACTGTGAAGAACCTGCCTCTCCGTGTTATTTCTCATACTGTGTCATATCATGATGAAGGGGTTGTCTCAGGTTCTGGGGTAAGGGAAAGGGAGGGGAGCAAAGGAAAGGAACCTAGCATGTGTTAAACTCAAGTTATGTGCTGCATGCTTGACAAATGGCATCTCATTTGTCCTTACAACAATCCTTTTACATAGGTGTCATTATTATCCCAATTTATAGGTAAAAAAAATGGATATTAGCAGAGTTAAGTGATCTGCTGAAGACAGAGCTGGGATCAGACCCAGGAGGTCTGACTATAGAACTTACTGTTTTTCCCTGCAACTTTGCTGCATAAGCATTAATCAGGAGAGAAGGCATGGCAGCAGGTTTGGGTCTGAGGAATAAGAATATGAGAAAAGAATGTATGCAGCAATGAATTAAGAGAAGGAACGTGAACCAAGGAATGTGATATATTGCCATGAATGGGATCTTTTAACAGTCATCTATCAATTTCTGGACACTGTATTGTATATTTAAGTGTGTGTGCCTGTGTGTGTGTGTGGTTAAGTGTGGTAGTTACAGCAGTGTTTTCTAATACAATCACTAACAATTCCTCCCTTACATGTGTGTGCTGCTCCCATATCTAGATGTCATCTGTTTCCCCTCTAGTTGAATCTGGGCTGGCCATTTGATTTGCTTTGACCAGAACGTGGTGGGAGTGATGCTGAATAAGTGCGGTAAGCCACTTGGCAGCTTCTGCTCTTCAGTCCTGTTGGCCTGAGCCGACACACAGAGACCCTGGTTACCCTGCTGGAGACCTGTATGGAGAGAAGGTGCCAGCCAGCCCTCAGCTGTTCCAGCCACTGCAGCTGAGCTGTCAGACAGAGGTCCTCTTGGTTCCTCCAGCCCTAGTCATCTCTTTAGAGTCTGTGGCTGCCTGAGAGATCCTAAGAGAGACATTCACTCAGTTGAGCCTCACCTACACGGACAAACTGTGAGCCAATAAACCACTGTTGTTTGGCAATGAGGCTCATATATCACTGAAGTGGTATGACTGTACATAGATAGGATGTTAGACAGGCATTATTGGTTTCCTGCCTGGTTTTGAGCAAAGTTCCATAAAGATAAGGTTTCTGGGAAGCCAAGTTTCAAAACGGTACTTTTTTTTTTTTAAGGTTTAGCTTTTACTAATAGAGGGAAAGCATATTTAGGTATAATGCAATAGGGAAAGGAAGGTATTAGGTAGGAATCATGGTGGCATGTGAATTTTAAAAAGGAGAAATCTAAGTGTAAAAATTCACCATGTAAATTACTTGTGATTAGTTATTGAATAGGGTTATCTATTGGATCCAAAGACTTGTGTTTATCACATGACTAACTATGTTAGTGACGCAGGTGTGAGGTAATGGAAAGATCACACAACTGGGTATCAGAAGACTGAGTTCTGACTCCAGGCTGGGACTCACTGAACTGCACTCACATCTCTCAAATGTCACCTTCCCTGACACCCTACCTAAAAGAGCAACCCCAGCCCCTCCTGTCTCTTACCCGGCTTCCCCTGTCTTACGGCATGTCTCACCACTGATGTACTGCCTATTTCTCCTAGTAGAATATCAGCTCCATGAGAGCAAAGACTTTTCTGCTTCCATGTTCACTTCTGTTTTTAACTCCTGTGTCCCTAGCACTTAGTAGGCATTCAACAAATATATGCTGAATAATTGAGAATAAATGAACTTTTTAATCTGCTAAGTGAGGATAACACGTCAACAGTGTTATTGTGAGCCATCAATTGACATGGGGGTATAAAAGTACTTAAAAAATCATAAGTGCAAGTAGAAAAGCAAGGATTATCACTGTTATACTTTTAAATGAGTCATAAGTAACTCATTTATGATAGCAATTCATTGAAGCTGAGTGCAGGCTTCCTCCTTCAATACTTGCTCCCTGGGTGAACTTTGGCTTGGAGAGCAACTCCTCCTCCCTGGGCTTCCCTGGAGATTCTTAGCTGGTCCCTGGGGCAAGCCCTGATGGAATATGCCAGGTTCTTTCAATATCCAACATCTGGGCAAATGTCTGACTCTGTTCTTTTGCAAGGAGAGGACAGGGTGGGTGGCAAGAACCAGACGGTACCAGGGACAAAAAGACAGAGAGACACACAGAGAGATACAGAGAGAGCCAGAGATGATCAAGGAGGGACAGATGAGACCAGGAGAGGCTCGTAGTCACTCTTACTCCTTTAAATATAAAAAATAATAGTAAAATTTAAAAAATGTAGAATTAGATAAGAGAAAAACAGATGAAGCAAAGCAGCAACATGTGGTCTAAAACAAGAAAACTGGTTGAAATAATGAGCCACAGGGCTTTCAATTAACATGTCTAGACCATGCACTGTGTGCCAGGTGCTACGTGGACCGCTTTACCTGCACTTCACCGGAGGTCTCACAACTGCCCCTCGGAGAGTCACTAATTACCATGCTTACTTGGCAGAGGAGGAAACTGAGGCTTTGAGATGGGATGTGACTTGCCCAAGGTCACAAAGCTAGTAAGTGACAGGCTAGATTAAGGTCATTTTGCTTTTAACTCCTATGCTACCCAGGAAGATATCTATTAATAAAAAACTGGTAAGTGCTATATAGGAAAAAAAATGAAAAACCACATGCCATTGTTGGTGGGACTGTAAAATGGTGCAACAATTATGGAAAACAGTATGGAGGTTCTCAAAAAGTTAAACTAGAACTATCATATGATCTAGCAATCCCACTTCTATGTGTATATCCAAAACAACTAAAAACAGGGTCTTCAAGAGACATTTGTATACTCATGTTCATAGCAGGATCAGTCACAACAGCTAAAAGGTGGAAGCAACCCAAATGTCCATCAATGAATGAATGGATAAACAAAGCGTGGTACAGACACACTGTGGAATTTTATTCCACTTTAAAGAGGAAGGAAATCCTGTCACATGCTATAACATGAACCTTGATGATATTATGCTAAATGAAATAAGCCAGTCATGAGTACTAAAATAATCAGATTCATAGAGATAGAAAGTAGGGGCTGGAGGAAAAGCAGAAAGGAGAGTTATTGTTTAACAGTATAGAGTTTCAGATTTGCAAGGTGAAAAAGTTCTGGAGATCTGTTTCACAACAATGTGACTGTACTTAGTATACTGAACTATGCACTTAATGATTAAAATGGTGAATTTTATGTTATTATTATTATTTTTACCACAATAACCTCTGCCACACATACACAAGCTAAAAAAAACACAAAACCTCCAAACCCTTTTAGCTATTTGATATATAGGAGAAAATGATTTTTCATTTCAAGAACATTAAAGTAGGAGATATAAGATATCCATCCACTGATTGTTCAAGTCACAGTGTTACTTATAACTATTTTCCTACCCCAGAGGAAGTGTGCCAACGACATCCACATTGTACGATTCATGCAGGTTAAACCCAGCCGAAATGCCAGTTCCCATAACCACCTGAAAGAGACACAAACCTGAATGCACTCTGAGAAATAAACATTCAAACATCACAAAAATAAGCTTCAAAGAACTTGTTAGCCAAGCCAAATCTATTCTCACACTTTCAGTTTTAAAAAGAATTATAGTCAGCTCCCAGCATTTCTAACTTCTTCTAATGACCTTCTCCACAACATTAAGGTGGACTCTACAGTCTCCTTGTGACCTGGAATTCTTTCCTCTTTACTTTGCTCTGTTTCATCCTGAGGCACTTGGCTAGTTGGCTCCAAACAGAAAGAAGCCGTAAAACCTTCTAGGAGTTGGCTTTGCATTTAGGGCAAGTAAGATGAGGCTCCGGCCAAGGTGGCACAAACAAAGGATATGAAATATGTCTTGTGAGGGTGATACAGTGACAGTGTATCATTGTAAAATGTATGTTTGGATCTACAATGGTGGATCAGCATCCTGTAGACTGCGTCTCCAGGACAGCAGGACCAAGGTGCCCACCAGCACCTCCAGAAGCATGGCTGTCTTCTCCCATGTCTGTGGCAGAGTCAGAGCGAAACCGCCTGTCATTGACTGTACTTATATATAAGGTTTTCTGGATTTAGTCTGTGTGTGAAGTACAAGCCTCAGTGAGCTACAAGAAGAGAAAATAACAGGAGAGATGGCAACTTTCTTCATCCCAAAGAACAACTGCCTGTAGAATTTCTGAGTGGGTTACTCAGGAGCAAAGGAATAGGGGTGGCCAGAGAAGGGAGCCAGTCCCCCATGGAAGGGCCTGCTGCAAGGAACCAACAAGAAGGTAAGCTCATGATCAGACACAGCAGCCTGCGAGGTCAAGGGCATGGCTGCTTCTGGCCCCATGACGAAATGCCTCCTCTTTGTTGGTGATAATGTCTGCCACCCTTAACTGCATCTGTTGTGCATCTCAAACTGGGGGAGTGCCCCCAAATTCAAATCCACAGGATACACATGGCTCAAGTTTCTGGAGCATCAACTTTATGCAGTGGTAAATAATTTAAACCACAGCTTTCCTACCAACACACACAGATGCATTTTGAAACAGAATATAAAACCCCAAACAATTTTATGATAAAGAAAGTTTATGTTTAAAGAGAGTCATGTAGATACTGTTCCCAAGGTTCCAGCATGGCTCTCTTCTTCCTTGCTCTGAGGAACACACAAATAAGTAAAACACCCAAAACCCCAAAAAACACAGGTTCACCATAATTACAATGAAAGAATTCTGGAGAACCACTGCTCTGGGAAACATGAAGGAAACCTTAAATGGAATCTGGAAAGTGGACAGAGCTAGGAACCTTGGCCAGAAAAAACAATCTTCATTATTTACTTCATGATTAGGGCTTGTCCTTCTCCTTTGCCATGCAAGGGAGCTGAGAACCTCCTGTTGTTCTCCAAGAGGAAACAGGAACTCTGTGTCAAACCCCAGTGATAGAAAAGGTCTTGAGATGATGAGAAACAGTCCTATTTGGGTGTAGATGAGATGAAAGCAAGGAAGAGGATCAAAGGCACTGGCTTCCTTGTGAGCTATACCAGCTGGTAGGTTTTGGGGCTGGAACTTCTTGCTAAATTTGGATCCGATACCTATCCTTTTTATTTCTTCTCCTGTGGGTTCCCAAACTATACACCAAAGTGCCCCAGGGTCCCAAGGAGAGCTCATTCTCTGTGAGACTTTCATGGGAAATAGGGACACCTGTCAGATACTAGGCAAACTTCTAGTTTGAGTAGTTCACAGTTTCCACATTAGTTCCTACTACATTGGTTTCAGTCATACCAAAGGTTTGCAAACTTTGGTCGCTGTGATTTAGAAAACAAGTACTACACAAAGATCAAAAGTGCACAGGAAATGAGGGTGGTGGCGTCTGACTGGCAAGTTTAAAGGGTTGTGCAGTGTCCACAAGCCACACAAATTCATTAATAAATTGCTGTAGTTATTTAAGAATGTAATAACACTTTATTTCGATTTATATGCATTATTTTTACACACAGTTCTTAAGTTGTCAGACATAAATATACATTAAATTATTTGGATTTGATTACTTAGTAAATGGAACTATTAGTTAGGTTTTTTTTTTTGACCTATGAGTGCCAAGAATTAACAAAGTTTGGGAACCTTTGTCTTTTGCTCTTTCCAAACTAGAAACAGCTTAGTTTTCTCAAGTCATTAAAGTATTACATATTCATTATAAAACAATTAGACAATAAAAACTCTGAGAAAGGAAAATCTCCATAATTTCACTCAGATAATTTACATTCACGTTTTGTGGATAGTCTTCATCTATATTTTAAAAGTCACCCATGCCTATGTTTTAGTGCTTTTATTTGTTTGTCACTGTATTTGTAAAAGTTCCCCTTGACAAACTCCAACCTTCTCTTGGAGGAACAGAGAGAAAAAAAAGTCTAACTTCTCTCTCCCCTGTCCCACTTCAAAACCCTTCACAGAAACAGCTAGGTGAACGTGGCTGGAAGTTGACTTACCGCAAAGAACTCTAAAGGAATGGGTGCTGGCAATTTCTCTTTAAATCTCTCATTAAACTCCTTGCCACCCAACAGCAAACCAAAAACCATCAGCCCAACGCCTAGGGAACACACGTTGAGGTTTTTAACATTCTGCAACACAGCAACTGTACTCTGTAACACAGTGAACACGGGAGGTTACATCAGGCAGTAGCCCCTGAACAGACAGTCCAGTGCTCTAATTCACACTAGCCATCCCAGTAGCGGATGTTTCCAGTTTACACTTCTCAGGCTGAAATCTCTCTCTTCGCAGCTTTCACCACTAGGAGTCACTTTTACCCAGCTATACAACTTTGTAGTTGTAATATCTAACCAACAATCATATATTACAGTGTTTTTTGCTACACTAATGTCTCAATGTAGAATTGTAAAATTCAGAACAGTCACCCTGAAGCTGAGTACTGAGCATTAGGAAAGGACCATGGGTTATATCAGCATAATTATCTGAAAGCAAATATACAGAAAAGCTTTTAGGAACGGAAAGCGGGAGAAATCATTTTTAGCAGATGAAAGATGAATCAGGTGAGCTTCGAAGGCAAGAGAGTAGATGAAACTTAGAAAGAAGCCCAGGAAACTTAAGAGAAGAAAGCCACTTAATTGTCTCCTAAGGCTGCAGTCTTGGCACCCCATGTACAGTCAGTACTCTTCTGGACCCTGGGCAAGTAGATGACCGCCGAGCCCAGGCTACAAACCTTTCTTATCAACGCCTAGAGCATTCTCTGGTGTGCTTCTCTGTCCTATTTCCTTTGTGACATGGCACTTTGAGAAATCTCTGAGTAAGAAGCATGTTACCAGCTATTATGGGAAATGAAGAATTTAGATATTTAGGAACTATTCCCACAGTTGGAGGCTTCTCAAGTGGCTCAGTGGTAAAGAATTTGCCTGCCAATGCAGGAGATGCAGGAGCTGTGGGTTTGATCCCTGGCTTGGGAAGATCCCCTGGAGAAGGAAACAGCAATCCACTCCAGTATTCTTGCCTGGGAAATCCCATGGACAGAGGAGCCTGGTGGGCTACAGTTCATGGGGTCATGAAGAGTTGGATATGACTGAGCATACATGGACACCCACAGTTGGACTCTATTCTAATCAATGAAACACTCAATTTAATTGTTACTTCCTCAAAGCTACTTTCCTAGATCCCTAATCTAGTAAGTCAGTCAGTTCAGTTGCTTAGTCATGTCTGACTCTTTGTGACCCCATGGACTGCAGCATGTCAGGCTTCCTTGTCCACCACAAACTCCTAGAGCTTGCTCAAACTCATGTCCATTGAGTCGTGATGCCATCCAACCATTTCATCCTCTGTTGTCCCCATCTCCTGCCTTCAATCTTTCCCAGCATCAGGGTCTTTTCCAATGAGTCAGTTTTTCGCATCAGGTGGCCAAAATAATGAAGGTTCAGCTTCAGCATCAGTCCTTCCAATGAATATTCAGGACTGATTTCCTTTAGGATGGACTGGTTGAATCTCCTTGCAGTCCAAGGGACTCTCAAGAGTCTTCTCCAACACCACAGTTCAAAAGCATCAATTCTTTAGCAGTCAGCTTTCTTTATAGTCCAACTCTCACATCCATACATGACTACTGGAAAAATCATAGCTTTACTAGACAGACCTATGTTGGTAATGTCTCCGCTTTTTAATATGCTATCTACGTTGGTCATAGCTTTTCTTCAAAGAAGTAAGCGTCTTTTAATTTCATGGCTGCAGTCACCATGTGCACTGATTTTGGAGACCCAAAATAAAGTCTTACCGTTTCCATTGTTTCCCCATCTATCTGCCATGAAGTGATGGGAAGGATGCCATGATCATTGTTTTTTGAGTGTTGAGTTTTAAGCCAGCATTTTCACTCTCTTCCTTCAATTTCATCAAGAAGTTCTTTAGTTCTTCTTTGTTTTCTGCCATCAGGGTGGTTTCATCTGCATATCTGATGTTATTGATATTTCTCCTGGCAATCATGATTCCAGCTTGTGCTTCATCCAGCCCAGCGTTTCTCATGATGTACTCTGCATATAACTTAAATAAGCAGGGTGGCAATATATAGCCTTGATGTACTCCTTTCCCATTTTGGAACCAGTCTGTTGTTCCATGTCTGGTTCTAACTGTTGCTTCTTCACCTGTATATAGATTTCTCAAGAGGCAGGTAATGTGGTCTGGTATTCCCATCTCTTGAAGAATTTTCCACATTTTGTTGTCCACACAGTCAAAGGCTTTGGCATAGTCAATAAAGCAGAAGTAGATGTTTTTCTGGAATCTCTTGCTTTTTCTATCATCCACCGGACGCTTGCAATTTGATCTCTGGCTACTCTGCCTTTTCTAAATCCAGCTTGAACATCAGGAAGTCCACGGTTCACATACTGTTGAAGCCTCACTTGGGGAATTTTGGGCATTACTTTGCTAGTATGTGAGATGAGTGCAATTGTGTGGTAGTTTGAACATTCTTTGGCATGTCTTTCTTTGGGATTGGAATGAAAACTGACTTCCAGTCCTGTGGCCACTGCTGAGTTTTCCAAATTTGGTAGCATATTGAGTGCAGCACTTTCACAGCATCATCTTTTAAGATTTGAAATAGCTCAACTGGAATTCCATCACCTCCAGTAGCTTTGTTTGTAGTGATGGTTCCTAAGGCCCACTTGTCTTCACACTCCAGTGATGCTTCCTAAGGCCCACTTGTTTGGCTCGAGGTGAGTGATCACACCATCGTGGTTCCAGGTGAGTGATCACACCATCTGGGTCATGAAAATCTTTTTTGTATAGTTCTTTTGTGTATTCTTGCCACCTCTTCTTAATATCTTCAGCTTTCTACCATTTCTGTACTTTATTGTGCCCATCTTTGCATGAATGTTCCCTTGGTATCTCTAATTTTCTTGAAGAGATCTCTAGTCTTTCCCATTCTGTTGTTTTCCTCTCTTTCTTTGCATTGATCACTGACGAAGGCTTTCTTATCTCTCCTTGCTATTCTTTGGAACTCAGAATTCAGATGGGTATATCTTTCCTTTTTTCCTTTGCCTTTAGCTTCTCTTCTTTTCTCAGCTATTTGTAAGGCCTCAATAGACAACCATTCTGCCTTTTTGCATTTCTTTTTCTTGGGGATGGTCTGGATCCCTGTCTCCTGTACAAAGTCAGGAACCTCTGTCCATAGTTCTTCAGGCACTCTATCAGATCTAATCCCTTGAATCTATTTGTCACTCCCTCTGTATAATCATAGGGATTCATACCTGAATGGTCTAGTGGTTTTTCCTACTTTCTTTTAAGTCTGAATTTTGCAGTGAGTTCATGATCTGAGCCACAGTCAGTTCCTGGTCTTGTTTTTTGCTGACCGTATAGAGCTTCTTCATCTTTGGTTGCAAAGAATATAATCAATCTGATTTCGGTATTGACCACCTGGTTGTAACTCTGGAGTTCTCACAGGAGAAGATGAGCGCACTTTCTTCTACTCCACCATGTTGTGTGTATGAATTATAGATCCCTGATCTAAAGGTCTCCCTATTCAATTTTCATAGCAGCCTGATTTTTCTTTCATAGCACTTAACACAATTTATACTTAATTACACATCTATGTGACTTGTTTTGGTTGCTATGTCTGACCGTTTTGTGACCCCATGGACTGTAGCCTGCCAGGTTCCTCTGTCCATGGAATTCTCCAGGCAGGAAGACTGGAGTAGATTGCCATTTTCATCTCCAAGGGATCTTCCTGACTCAGGGATCAAACCTGCATTTCCTGCAATAGCAGGCGGATTCTTCACCACTGAGGCACCAGGGCAGCCCATTTATGTGATTAGTGGTTTACTATTTGTCTTCCCATTGTACTGGGGACTTCCCTATAGCTCAGAAAGTAAAGAGTTTGCCTGCAATCCGGGTGACCTGGGTTCGATCGCCAGGTCAGGAAGATACCCTGGAGATGAAAATGGCAATCCACTCCAATATTCCTGCCTGGAGAATTCCATAGACGGAGGAGCCTGGCGGGCTACAGTCTATGGAGTCGCAAAGAGTCAGACACAACTAAGCAACTAACACATCTGTCTTCCCATTGAAGTGTAAGCTCACTGCTCTGCCTAACACAGTGTGTGACACATGAATTCTTACAAAGGCCATATAGGTCTTTCATTCCAAAAATATCTTTAGCAGCATTTCAGAGGTTTTGATAAGTAGCAGTTCCACTGTCATTTGGTTCTAATTATTTCATAATTTTCTCTTATCCATGGGCTGCTTAGAAGTGTTTTTAGTTTCCAAATGTATGGGGGTTTTAAGCCATCTTTAGTTATCGATTGCTAATTATATTGCACCATGTGAAACTGCATTTTTTTAGAAGTTGTGGTCAGCTGTACATGACCATTTTCAACATGATCAGTTATTACCATTGTTACCTACATGCTTGTAAATAATTTGTATTTTCTCTGAGTTGGGTGGAAGGGTCTATGTACATTATATTAGATTAAACTGGTTAGGTGTGTTAGTCAAATCCTTTATAGACGTCCAATTTTCGCATGCTTGAGCAAGCAGTTTTTGAGAGAGAGATATTATCCCAGAATGACTTTAAATTGACTTCCTTGGTGGCTCAGATGGTAAAGAATCTGCTTGTAATGCAGGAGAACATAAGAGACACAGGTTCAATCCTGGGTTGGGAAGATCCTCTGGACGAGGATATGCCAACCCACTCTGGTACTGTTGCCTGGAAAATTCCATGGGCAGAGGAGCCTAGTGGGCTACTGTCTATGGGAATGCAGAATCAGACATGAGTAAGCAACTTTCACTTTCACTTTCCCAAAGAGAACCTAATCTGATCTTATGAAGAAGCTGTCTCTGGAGCTAATTAGGCTAAAGTTGTAGTCACCAAATAAATACCTGACAAAAAATTTCTTGTGAGGTAGATAGTATCACATATTAATGAAGTGAAACTTTAAGGTTTAATTCCCCTTGTAATGCTCTTCTCAGAAAAGCCTTAGAATGACTAAATCTTCTCCATTCTACTGAAATTCTTAGAAATAAGCAAAGTGAACCTTGAGATACAGGAGAGGAGGAGGAAAAATACAGAAGGGAAACAAGTGCCAGTCAGCCGGGAAGTTGCTTACTTACATACACCACTGAAAAGATCCCACTGTACCGCTTTGTTTTAACTCCAAACAGGTATTTTAACATGGAGGTGAAGACATGTACGGCTGCAGCAGTGGTAAACCCACGGACCAGGGGCTCCGTGAGATATATGGCCACAAATCCAAATCTACAGACACCTAGGCAAAACTTTTTTTTTTTTTTTATGACAAAGAGACAAATAAATCACATGATAGATCAGGAAGTTAAATCCAACAGAAAACATCCCAAAGTTTTTTCTGGACCACTTTCTAACACTACAAATTTGTATCTATAGCAGGTAAGTAGCTAACAAATCAGTCAGTGGTTATTCAGAAAACAACAACATTTGGAGGGGCCTGGAGCCTCACAAAGTACTGGGCACCCTTTTTATGCTCCCTGTCCCTCAGAAGTGGGGGCACACTTAGTCATGTCATTGCTTGCTCCTTCCAGGCAGATAAGAAATGCCTTTTCCCATTACCAACCCACCCTGCTTCAAGCTAGTCTTGCTTTTAGAACCTCTAAAGTATCCAACTGCAGTTAGCTAGTTCCTACTCAATATCAATTTAAGTAAAGCATGCAGTGGGACTGGCATTCCTGAGCTACAAACCCTAAGCTCTGGAGTTTTGCTGGCCGACCTTGCCCACGACCAGCCAGGAGTGCTCAAAAGATATTTATTAAATCAGCAAATGAGAGCTTATTTCCACATCTCTGAGTCTTACCTGAATGATTCCTGAAAGTAAGGTCACAGACATGGCGACTTTTACTCTCAAGGCATCTCTTGCCTCTGTACCATTGGTTGCATTTACTCCTCCTGGAATGACTATATCATCTGGTACTAATCGAACAGCCACACCGCCTATCATCAGGCTAATAACTGCAAATGGACCTGAAATAATGAAGTATTAATCAGAGAAATGATTTTCAGCATATCTGATATGATTGTTGCCAGTATCCCAGGAGAGACAGGTGAGGTCAATAAATCCTCACTGAAATAACACTGCACAGTGACAGAATCTTCCATTCCATACACTCTTCTAGAACTTTGACATTTTCCCATGAAGAGGTGGCCTAATTCCTCTCTCCTTGAATCTGGGTGGACTTGCGGCACTCTAGTAACCAAAAGAATGCAGCGGAAGTGATACTGTGTGACCTGTGAGGCTACGTAACAAAAGATGCTATGACCTCTGCCTGAGAGCTGTGCTGCTTGCTCGTGCTTCAACCTTGTGTGTGAGAGAGCCCCAGAAAGGACCCCATGGAGAGAGGGTGGGGTGAGACGCAAGAAGAGAGGGAGAGGGAGACCCACCTCCTGTAGCTGCTCTGGCTCCAGCTCCCACCTGACTCTCAACTGCTTGAGAGATGCTGAGCCAAAACCGTCCAGTTGAGCCCTTCTCAAATCCTGACCCACAGAAACTATGAGAGATAATCTAATGATTGTTTTTAGCTGCTAAGTTTTGGGCGTGTTTGTCACCTAGCAATGAACATCTGAGACGTGTGTGTGTGTGTGTGTGTGTGTTGGCTGGTAGCACCCTCAGGCAGCACCAACACTACTATGAAACCCATATAAACCTGATCCTAAATACACTAAAGAGAAACCATGTACAATTCAGTGTCTAAAATAAGATGCAAATGCAATGTATGCATAGCAATAGGAACTTGAAGTATCGTTAATAAATAAAAAGAAAACACAGATGCAAGCAAACTGTATTATGAACTGAAATACTTACATCACAGATTTCTTGTCTTTTCAGACAAGAAAACTGTCTTTTTCTATTATGCCCATATTATAAGAAAGCTATTAATTCTAGAAATCTTGAGGGAGAGTGTATTTTTTAAAAGCACCTATTGGGCATACAGTAACAAAAGTTTGATATCCTAATAACAAACATGTTATTTCTTCAGCACATTGCAAAGCTGGGAAATCCAAAAGGAAAGGTAGTAAAACATCAACTATAAGGTTTACCTATGGATACGTGTCTGGAGGTTCCAAAAAAACAATACATGATAACGGGGTAAAATGAAGAGTATAGGCCAAACACTGGAGGCACAGCTGCCAACATTGCAAAGGCTAAACCTGCGGGATTAAGACCAAACAGAAATGGGGAGATGATTAGAAAACAGCGGGCTCTGTGTATCTCTCTCCTGGTTCTTTATCTATGACGAACAAATGAAAACCCTATTAATTTAAGCTGACGTGTCTCAGCGTGCCCACACTTCTGTCCCACTCCTACACAGAATCTTGTATTTGTGCTCAGAGAGTCCAGGCTGAGACAGTTTTTCTTGTCATTCCCTCTTCACCAGGAGTAGATTTTTTTCTGCTTTAATCTTTCCCAAATTAGATATGGGCAGAAAGTCTTCCTTGACTGGCACAGCTGTAATCTGCTGTTAATTCCCAAATGCCGGCTGCTTCTCCAGTGCGTTGCTTTGAGGGTTGTCCGGAGACCCCTTTTCAATGAGGAACTCCCAGTGCAGCATTCTCTGGCAGATGTAACACCCCTCCCCTAATCTTGGCCCCTTCCAGGTTCCAGGTCTTACACCTCTTCCAGGTTCTTTCTGCTGGGCAGCTGCTTATGCTGTAGGCAGTCTTCTTGGGCAGGTTACTTTCAAATGAGCCAAGCCTGGTTACCTCCCAAAGCACCCGTAGTGCTTTAGCCCCAGGAAACTTTGCAAGTGCAGGCCACATTCTGCTGTTCTAGGTGGTTCACACCATTCCACCTGTAGATTTACTTTTCCTGCAATAGTGCCCACAAACTTTAAGGGACACGTGTCCAGTGCTCCAAGTGGTTCTGTTGCAGTCCTTCTTTCCTTCCTTGACTTTTGGTGGAGGGTAAATGCATAAGGCTTTTTCACCTTTCTCTAGAAAATTCTTACTCCTAATCTAATGTCAGTCTCCTTGTCCCTCACATGCCCAGCTTCCTCATTCTCCTCCAAATCAATCCAACAGCCACTCCTGCTGATTTTACCTATAAAACACAGCATGTATGTTTCCAATTCTTTCCATTTTTACAGCTACCATCTTTATCAAAATGGAAGAAGGTCCAAAAAAAGTTGCAGAATGGCGTTTCAGTGAAAACACAACTATGCAAAATCCTAGAATTTCTCTGAAGCATTTGTCTACGTGCTCACTGCAGCCATTTCCTGAAGCTCTGTCAGTCCAACTTGACTGAACGTCAGTCTAGATCCTATTTCCCACTTCAGATGCTGAGTTGACCTTTGCTCCTTCCCCCACCCTCACCTCTGCCTTTAAATACATCCCTTTCTCTGTCCTCTGGTACTAAAATGGTTATGGAGAATGGTCCTAAACCTGATTTAAAACTTTGTTTAACAGATTTAATAGATTCAACAACTCAGTTACTTGGCAAATTGAAAATCCAACTAATTGATCACAGGGGAATTTTTTTTTTTTAATTTATCATTTGGTAATTACTTTTCAGGAAACTGGTGAGGGAATAGTTCTTCCGGCCAGCTAACCTAGAGGCTCCAAATAGGAAAAGGAGTATATCAAGGCTGTATATTGTCACCCTGCTTATTTAACTTACATGCAGAGTACATTATGAGAAACACTGGGCTGGAAGAAGCACAAGCTGGAATCAAGATTGCCAATGACACCACCCTTATGGCAGAACCTGAAGAGGAACTAAAAAGCCTCTTGATGAAAGTGAAAGAGGAGAGTGAAAAAGTTGGCTTAAAGCTCAACATTCAGAAAACTAAGATCATGGCATCTGGTCCCATCACCTCATGGCAAATAGATGGGGAAACAGTGGAAACAGTGTCAGACTTTATTTTTTGGGGCTCCAAAATCACTGCAGATGGTGATTGCAGCCATGAAATTAAAAGACAATTACTCCTTGGAAGGAAAGTTATGACCAACCTAGATAGCATATTGAAAAGCAGAGATATTACCTTGCCAACAAAGGTCTGTCTAGTCAAGGCTATGGTTTTTCCAGTGGTCATGTATGGATGTGAGAGTTGGACTGTGAAGAAAGCTGAGCGCTGAAGAATTGATGCTTTTGAACTGTGATGTTCGAGAAGACTCTTGAGAGTCCCTTGGACTGCAAGGAGATTCAACCAGTCCATCTTAAAGGAGATCAGCCCTGCGTGTTCACTGGAAGGACTGATGCTGAAACTCCAATACTTTGGCTACCTCATGTGAAGAGTTGACTCATTGGAAAAGACCCTGATGCTGGAAGGGATTGGGAGCAGGAGGAGAAGGGGACAACAGACAATGAGATGGCTGGATGGCATCACCGACTCAATGCACATGAGTTTGAGTGAACTCTGGGAGTTGGTGATAGACAAGGAGGCATGGCGTGCTGCGACTCATGGGGTCCCAAAGAGTGGGACACGACTGAGCGACTGAACTGAACCTAGAGGTTTGTCAAGCCATTATCCCCTTTTGATTACACTGAGTCACTGTTGCCTCTAACTGGTTTCCCTACATTCATTCTGGTGCCACTCCCATCAACCAAGTCCCTTCCCCACACAACAGTCCCAGAGATCTCCTAGCAAAAAAAAAAAGCAAAAAAAAAACACCCAAGGGGAAAGCAAGCTGACAAGCTTGCACTGGACTCAGAATGGAATCCAAAAGATCCTATCGAGGCTGTGCAGACCTGCTGCTGCCCATCTGGCCAGCCACTGGCCTCTCACTCCCCACACTCCTAGCACACTGCCTTTCTCAGAATTCTTCAAACACCCAATTCTTTTCCTGCTAACTGCTTTCACACATGCTATTGCTTCTTCTTGAAATGTATTTCTTCTCATTCTTTATCTGCCTCCTACTGATCCTTCAGGTCTCAGCTCAATCTCACCTTTTTTTTCCCCTTATGTGGAAGTATGAAGTACTAATTTTTTAGATATTAGACAAGAACAGAGCTAAAGAATCCAATTTTATTGCAGCACTGTAAAAAATACCCCTTTACCACAGTGTAAGATTTAAATGCATATGCACAAGGGTACATATGATATAAAATGTAGTGAGGTGGCTGCTGCCCTGCCAAGTACTTCCAGTCCCTACTTAGGTCCTATTGCTGCTGCTGCTGCTGCTAAGTTGCTTCAGTCGTGTCCGACTCTGTGCGACCCCATAGATGGCAGCTCACCAGGCTCCCCTGCCCCTGGGATTCTCCAGGCAAGAACATTGGAGTGGGTTGCCATTTCCTTCTCCAATGCATGAAAGTGAAAAGTGAAAGTGAAGTCGCTCAGTCGTGTCCGACTCCTAGCGACTCCATGGACTGCAGCCTACCAGGCTCCTCTGTACATGGGATTCTCCAGGCAAGAGTACTGGAGTGGGGTGCCATTGCCTTCTCCGGGTCCTATTGCAATACTGGTCAATCTCACTTTCTCAATGAGGTTCTGTGACTTAACTACTTAAATTAGGTCCCCATATTATTATCATGTCAGAATGCCCTGTATCTTTCATAGTGTTTACCATCATTTGTACATAAACATTTATGTGTATTTTTATTTATTTCATGCTTCTCTCCCTAACTGGATAGTTAGTTCTGTGAAGACAGGGAGGGCCAGGTTACACACGTGTGAACAGATGAATAAATCAATGAGCATTTTCTTAAATTCTTGTATATCTATAAAATTATACAACTGCAGAGGAATTCAGTATATCATGGTACCTTATAATTAGATATGGACTTAGTCAAGAACCTTTTTTTAAAAATGGAGTATAGTTGATTTAAGGACAGCCCCTAACAACATGTTCATGGAGTTAGAAATTAACTTAGCAAAGGAAAGACAATGCCCCACCAGTTCCTAAATGTATTGATCTGTAAATGTATCACCATATTCTGCAACTAAAAGCTCTGAGGCTTTTAAAGGGTAAAATGTTTCTGAAGAATTACTCTGGACAGGAAAAGGTGCTAGAACAATGTGATAAAAATTATAAATTTAAAATCACGATGAAATTAAACAGAACAAAGTTAACACAATTGTTTGAGATGATATCAGAGGAAGAAAAAATGAAATATATTCTACTGACCTTGCGGAAGCTGCAGCACCCCTGTGCTTATGCCTGAGACCAAGTCACCTAACACATACTCTTTGAATTTGTATGCAGGCAACCACTTGGTTATGGGGAGGAACATGTAAATGATATTTCGTATTTTCTTAGGAGTACATCTGGAAGGACAAAGAAATAGATAAATGAGAACCATTTCTGTAGAATTCACATCAAGGCATTTTCCCTTCCTTATATTTTGGAACAAAAAGGAAAAATTCAAACTGGTGATGAGGGTGATTTTTCTATTCTGCAGAGATCAGAGAGAATAGCTGCTTATTATTTTTTTAGAAAATAGGAACATCTGAATTGGGTCCACTCTAACACTCCACAACTGACCATGAAAAATAAGAAAAAGTTAGTTTCAAAATAGTTGAGATATCCCAGAAGCCATTATTTCAATAGGTGAAATCTTTAATGTGCTTTCTGTGTTGATGTAAAGTATGGGAAGTACTTACCAATTGAGTTAACTTTTGATTGTGGAACCACTGACCAGCACCTACCCACTTAGTTTTCCCTTTTCTTTTTTTTTCAGAAACATCTTTATTTTGTGTTGGGGTATAACCGACTAACAATGTGGTGATAGTTTCATGTGAACAGCAAAGAGACTCAGCCATACAAATATATCTAAGTTTTCCCTTATAAAATGAAAGGAATTCACACAGGTATTATGAGCTTTATAAACATGTGTTCAATGCTTTAGGGTCTTTGATTAGGTAAACTCAAAACACCACCGTTACTGTAGCTGAGTCTATGCCTGGCTGTCTTGCTTAGGTGGAACACCGTGGTAATAAAACCAAGGCATTGTATTTAATCCCTGGATGTTTTAATTAACTTTGATACAGAGACTGTATTATGGGCTTTGGCCAGTCGTCTTGCTGGTCGATGCCTGTAAGAGAGTATAGACAGATGAATTCCATTATCACTGTGACAGTCTCAAGTCCTCTTGGTGACAAGGAAGCAATTTATTCCATTTAAAAGGATAATGCATTGTTGTGAAGTGTTAGTCGCTCAGTCGTGTCTGACTCTTTGGGACCCCATGGACTGGAGCCCACCAGGCTCCTCTGTCCATGGGATTCTCCAGGCATGAATACTGGAGTGGTTTGCCATGCACTTCTCCAGGGGATCTTCCCTACCCAGGGATCGAACCCAAGTCTATTGCATCTCCTGCACTGGCAGGTGGGTTCTTTACCACTAGTGCCACCTGGGAAGCCCATGCATGGTATTTTATATAGTGTCTTTAGTGATTAAAAGTACTTGGTAATTAGATGTAGAAGGATATTGGAAGCAAAAATGTAAAGCAACTATGACAAGAGCAATGAATCTGAGTAAAACAAACTAGATTTGATAGCAGTCTCCCTGTTTAGAAAACTGAGATATTAATACTAGCTACATTTATACAGTGTTTTCCGTGTGCCTTGCACTGTGTATAAATTAATAAATTTTAACCCCAGTAACCCAATGATGTAAACACTATTACTATTCCCATTTTTCAGAGGAGGAAACCAGTGCACAGCTGATAGGTGGTTGGGATTAGGATTAAAACTCAGGTAATCTTGACTCCAGTGTATGTATTTTTAACCTCTCATGATGTCATACCTAGAGCACAGGGTCACTGTGAAGCTTAAATGAACACAGCATAGGAGCTGTGGTCTCAATGGTTCAGGAGGCAGCAATCAGATAGTTTGCACAGTGAGGTATGCAATCAGGCACCAAGGTATTATCAGTCTCAGGCCTGCCACATTACTGTATTCGTGTTTTCAAAATGAAGAGTCCCAAGACACTGAATGTCTTTGATAGCTTCAGTTGGGGACTTACATTCATAGATTCAAGGTGTTGGCACTAGAGTAGAAGCAGGAAAAAGACTAACATTCCTGAAATGGAAGAGGTGGACATTTTTTTAGTAGGGGGAAGGATCAAGCCATTTTATTGAGGGGCTTTGGAGGAGAGTTGACAGGTTAGGAAGACAATGAGATCCTATGTCCTTCTCCTGGCTGGGATCTCCCCAGCTTCACAGTCACTGAAAGCAGTGGATATTTTAAAGGTGTGTGGAGAACTGAAAAGTGGATTGTTTATATAAACCTTTATATGACATAAGGCATAGCTGGAATTTCATATGGTGAAATGCATAATAAAGCTTGTGTTCCATCAGATATCTACCACCGAATGTAGATGTGGACATCTGAATGAACCATGTGGACAGCTCTGCAAATCACGAGTGTTCATCATTTGCTTTTTACTCTACATCATAGATTCTCTTTGTACATTTGACCTTGCTTCTCTCGTAACTGAATGAGAGAATAAAGGAAACAGGCTGAAAGAACATACGTGAATGCCTGTTTCAGCTTATCCCCGATGGAATCCGAAACCTTGTCCTTCTTGTGCAATCTTTCTTGGAGGACTGGATGACTAAAGATAGGTCTTTCCACATAGTACCGCTTGGTTGCTCCAAGGATTTCATTTTCTTCAGCATGATCCATAGTACTCTGAAATTATTCATCAACAGCAGGAGACAAGCATTTCCTGAGTGTCACTAAGGGAGAAAATAAAAACTCTATTTCAGATGCCAAAATCTTACAGATGATTGTTTCCTACCATCTCTTTCTGGCAGTGTTATTGTAAGTTCTCTAATGACTTTTTGATCTTTGAATACCCAGAGCACCGAACCTAGTGATCTAGACAGAGTAGGCACAAATAAATGAAAGGAAATTAAGGTCAATAAAAAACATACGACATTTCTTCCCAGGGCAATTAGTGGGTAATGTATATACTTTAAACAAAGGATTGTATTAAATTCAGTGGACAAATATTGCAGCAATTGGCTCTAAGTCAGTATTAAGGAAACAGCGAAATAGGCTGACTCTAACAATTTATGTGTCAAAGAAACAGAAAAAGGAGCAAGACTAGTCCTTAAACTGACTCCAAGTTTCTTGAAGGTATATTAGCCTCCTTCCCAATTCTGTACTCACATATGGTTACTCCTTACATTATTCTGTGGTTCAGAGCTGAGGCTTCTATGCGTGAGACTATTAGGATGACTGATATTTCTATACCTACATCTATCTACCTACTTATCTACATAATGAACACTACTCATATGAGTAAAAGAAATGTTTAAGGAACAAAAACCCAATATGCTTCTGCACAGAGGAATATGTTAACTGCAGCGTTATGACAGTGAAAAATCAGAAAAAAACTAAATGTCTACATAAATTTTTGTATAGTCATAAATTGAACACTACACAGTAATTTTAATAAATGAACTAAATCTATATATGTCATCATCATAAACCTCAAAAACATAATTTTCAATAAAAGTATATGGAACAGATGGGTACTTCAAGAATGGAAGTACTTAAAGTTTAAAAAACTTACAAAGCAATTATGTATTTTGTTATGTGCCCATATGTAGTAAATGTATAAAAGCATGCATGACAATGATAAACACTAAAATCAGGATGGTGTCACTTCTGGAGAGAAGGGGAACAGAAAGGGAGCTTCGACTGACAGTATCTGCAATGTTTAGTTTGTAAAAAAAGAACTGGCACAAATAGAGCAAAATGTTAAGATTTGACTAAGCTATGTGGAAAGTAAACTGGTGATTGTGGTTGGTACATGATTCTTTGCAGTTGTAAATTTGAAAGATATATTTTATAATAAAAAAATAAGTGCACAACAACTAAAGCCATGGGTCCCAACTGAAGGAAGTAAAGGGCAGAGGAGTTGGGGGTTAGCATGCTTATGCTTAGTCGCTTCAGTTATGTTTGACTCTTTGTGACCCCACAGACTGTAGCCCACCAGGCTCCTCTGTCTATGGGATTTCCCAGGCAAGAATACTGGAGTGGGTTGACATTTCCCTCCCAGGGGTTAGCAAGAGTTAATGGTTAGGTGCCAGTGTGGTAACTGCAGGTGGGTGCTGGATTACTGATGCTGACCAATACAATTTGCTCATGGTGAAAAGTTCAATATTCATCAAACTGAAATTACACTCAAATTTAAATCATGTTTGTGTGACCAATCAGAAAACATCACACAAAACAAAAGCCTAGGTCCAAGAAGGTTGAAAATTTAAAAGTCTAGAATAAAGAGGAATTCTAGCAGCAAATGCAACCAAGTATCAGTACTGATGATATGAAAAGATAAGCCTGAAGAAAGAGGATTCTGCAGCACAATTTGACTAAGACTGTACATCTTTTGTTTTAGAGTTTGCAAGACTGGCTTCTCATATGACTTTTTATTTATTATTCCAGGAACTCATCATAATACACAAGAATGGCTGGGCTGAGGTATGTGGGTGGGTTTATAGACAGCAACACTGCCACTCTGCCTCCCTTCTGCCCCCAACTCCTCCAGAACATCATGCAACGGCGACATAGAACCATCTGCAACTCAGGCCACCTACCAAGCTGCTTCCAGCCTCTGTGCCTGTGCCCAGAATTACATTCACTCTGACAAGGAATGCTGTTTCTTTTCCCTCACTCTCCTTCCATTTCCCCTACATCCTAATCATCTTTCAAAAGCCAGGTTTTGTTCTTTGCTTTCCTGAGTCCTTGCTCACCTCTAATCTCCCATGAAGTGGGTCTCTACTCACTGTTATGTATAATATCCTATCTCTCCCCTCTATATAATCATCGGTTTCCTCTTCTAGACTGTAAATCCCTCGAGACAATACCCTGAATTCCCAGGACCCAGCTCAGTCCTTGTCTCACTGATGAACACACACAGTCTTTGTACTGGTGCATCATGGTTATTGATAGTGTATGTCATTCTTCCTCTCTGTACTTCACATTATAGAAGACTAAGATTACTCTGACATTTTTATTTAATTATTTTTCTGGAGACCTCTTCCTTTATTGTCTTCTAGCCTGTCATAGAAAGATAACTTCTTCCTTCACATAGCCAAAGAGAAAAAGATCAGGTAGATCTGAGAGAGGTCTCATAATATGAATCCCTATTGCAAAAATCTAGTTTTACCACTGATTTTACTGTTACTCTTCTTGAATTTGCCCAGTTGTCAATGGGATGAATTGCAATGAATTGGGATGTGTTATCGTAAAGTGCAGCAGTGACCAAACCTGCCCTCTCACCACAATGTTCTGGGCAAGGTTTTAAAGGATTAGTGTCTGGCCTCACTCTGAGCCTCCTGAATTAGGGTCCCATAGGTGAGGTCTGGACAGTGAGTATTTACTTCACAGGGGTGTGGGCATGGATCCCTGTACCTGAGTACAGCAAACTGCTTTGAAGCTTTCAGTGCAACACAATAGGTCATGTTAAAGTATAGCAGAAGAAATAAAACATTTCTAAAATATTAGACATCCTTATTTTTATTCTCAAAAGTCCTTTGGCTCCCCCCAACAGAAATTCCTCATTTACACCTATTACTATGAAGGTCATTTATCATTTCCTCATTTCTCTTCCTCCTAGAACCTCAAAATTCTTTCTACCTCCTTAAGCATGGACAGAGGAGCCTGGCGGGCTACAGTCCATGGGATCGCAAAGAGTCAGACACAACTGAGCATGTATGCAGGTTCAGGTTCATTAAGCAGGGTAATTATGTGCATGTTTTAAATGTTCCCAGGAAGATTCAAAACATCTTTTGAATCTGGCTTTCAATTCTCCCTAAACTTGGAATCTCCTGAGGTGCTTTTTAAAAACTTCAATGATTGGGCTCTATACCAGACCAATTAGCACAGAGCCTCCCAGCAGAGCCTCTGGGAGGTGGGGCCCAGACATCTTTTTTAGCGCATCCTAAGATGAATCTTGGAGAAGGTCATGGCATCCAACTCCAGTACTCTTGCCTGGAAAATCCCATGGACGGAGGAGCCTGGTAGGCTGCAGTCCATGGGGTCGCTAAGAGTTGGACATGACTGAGCGACTTTATTTTCACTTTTCACTTTCATGCATTGGACAAGGAAATGGCAACCCACTCCAGTGTTCCTGCCTGGAGAATCCCAGAGACGGGGGAGCCTGGTGGGCTGCCGTCTGTGGGGTTACACAGAGTCGGACACGACTGAATCGACTTAGCAGCAGCAGCAGCAGCAGCAAGATGAATCTAATGAGCAGGTAAAGTTAAGAACCACTGGTTTATAACCTAAGACAGACATGTATATGAAAAAGACATCAGAAAATCACAAATAAATATTTGAAAACAAAGCCAATTAGGAAGCTCTTAGGAAATTAATAATGAATCAGTGACATGATTAAAGACAGATGAGATTTTTTTTAAGTAAATTTTATAAAATGACATGTTTGCTGTAATTCAACATAACATTATACATATATATATATATACACACACACACCATGATATAATATACTTGCTGAAAAATACATGAAGTAAGTTATGAAGAGGAATGTGAAATATAAGGAGATGATTTAGCAGTAAAAAATGTATCTTTGCATTTGCCATTTTCGTTCTGGGCACTGGTTCTCAGCCCTGGCTGCACATTGGAATCATCTGACTCTACTGCCAGCAATTCTGATTTAACTGGTCTAGGAGGCAGGCAAGGATTGAGATTTAAAAGCTCCCCAGGTGATTCTTAATGCATAGTCAAGGTTCAAAACCACTGACTTAGGAGATGGCAATATATACACTCACACCTACCTATCAAACCAAACAAAAAGAAGGAAGCTGAATAGGGTATAAATAAATTGTGTGCAATGCATTATATTACTATCTTTGCTTATGTGTATCTTTGAAATACTTAATAAAAACTTACAAAGGAGAGAATTATCAAGCTTGGGTTTCTACAGAAAAGTCTTATTTCTATTCTTATATTCTCACAACAAAAGGGAATTGTGTATAGGTGGGCAGTGCAAATGCTAACATTTTATGAAAATGCTAAAGAAAACTGAAATCTTAGTTATTACAAACATTCCATTCAAGTTTTAAAATAAGAGCAAATATTAAAAGAATTTAGACCCCAAAACATTAGATGAACTAGGAAAGCCTTAGCTATGTACTCTCTGCAGAGTTGCCAAATAAATTATAGGATGTCTAGTTAAATATGAATGTCAGATAAGTAACAAATGGTTAGTATAAGTATGTTCCAAATATTGCATCCTTATATTAAAATTTTATTATTTATCCCAATTTAGTTACAATTGAGTATCTTATATTGTCCTCTGCTAAATCTGGTAACAAATGGCAACCCACTCCAGTGTTCTTGCCTGGAGAATCTCAGGGACAGGGGGGCCTGGTGGGCTGCCATCTATGGGGTCGCACAGAGTCGGACACGACTGAAGTGACTTAGCAGCAGGTCAGGAAGAGACACAGAAAAGAGGGGATTCTCAAACTCTTTTGAGGTTTCAGGATCCTGGCTACAATTTTTGTCCTCCTTGAGATATCTATTTGGAAGTTCAAAGATGTCTCAACTGAGAAAGGAAAAGGACTGCTGGGAAGAGTAAAGAAGAGGATGTTATAATGAAAGATTGTCCTTTGGGGGAACTTTGTATGCTCATCACAAGAATTAAATAACTAAAGCCTTGAAGGCTATCGATAACCACTTTATCAGAAGAAGAGGTTATATATCAGAAGAGAGGCAAAGTAACCAAGGGACCAAGGCAGGAGATCAAATGACCAGATGATTATCTGACAGATAATGAGCTTCCAGTATGTGGATTATCATTATAAATCACCAAGTTGTAAAACTAAGTATATAAACCCTCACATGAGTAAAGTTTTCTGGATGGACCTAAGGAACAAGCCTTCTGACAGAGTCTCCAACAAAAATGCTGATGACAGAAAAGCCAATTGATCTCGATGCAGAAGCCCTGGTTTTCAAAGCTATGAAAGAAGGGATTTAAAAACAATTTAGAATACCTTCCAACATTGATTTCTAGATCTGAAAGTAATTTTGTAAACCATCCAGTTTAACTTCCTCACTGTGTAAATCTGAAAATGAACTCATCTACACTCACTTGACTTATCCCAAAATATTTTCAAAATGAAAACCTTGCTTCCTATTCAAAGTAGTTTTAAAAAGCACACATATTTATAAATAAAAATGTAGTGACAACATTTTTAACTTCAAACTAAAAGCAAGAATCAGTTGCTTGCCAATAATGAAGCTTCACTATAGTTTTGTGGAAGATGCTCCAAATTGAAGGTTGGGGTAAGGGTCTGGCCCTAGTTCTGCCTCTCAAGCATTCTGAGCTGTTCTATGATATTATCATAGGGTCAACTAGACCAGTCACAACAAACTTGGAAGCACATTGAAATGACAAGGAGAGCTTAAAAGACCACAAATTTCTCCTTGAAATCACAAGGAGAACTTAAAATACCTCTAGAGATTCTGATTTAGTAATTCTGGAGTCTGTATTTTTCACAGCTCAGAGAGAAAGATTATAGTTCAGAAAAAAGTTTTCTTTCACTTATAACTTTTGTAATCTTCTCTTTAAAGGAATTTGGAAAAGCTGCTTCCTCTTTTCTATACCTCTGGGACTTTTAGCATAACCAAGATAAACTCCCTGCTTTTCCTTATTAATGATCATGGATTAATTGAAGTGGCCCAACATGTAGAAAGAGCCAAAGGCCCAATAATCCTTGCAAGCTGGTCCTGAATGCAGACTGTAAGCTCTGTGAGGACAGCGTGATTGTCTGAACACCTAACACAAAGTAACATGCAGCTTGCGGCCTGAATGCTCTCGGAGTGTTTGTGAGTGGTGGGGGCCATGGTTGCTGGAGGATATAGCCTGTGGCTCTTCCCATCCTTTCTCTCTTCTTTTGTAATTATCCACCCCCCATTCAATTCCTAGGCCAAAGGATTTTGCATTCTGAGACGCAACGGTTTGGAAGGCTTTGGGTTCAGAAGGACTACGTTGGAGGCTGGAACTGTCATTTCATAGGTGTGTGCATTCTGTAAGCCTTCATTTGCTTATCCATAAGTGGCAGTCAGGAGCACAGGCTGTAGATTCTCTCAGACCAAAGTTCCAGTCCTGGTGTTCCCTCTTGCTGGGACATCTAGCAAGTTACCTGACCTCTCTATAAATAGAGTGACCCTAGTCCTGGCTTATGCTTGCTGTCCCAGAGTAATTATCACTTCCAGAGTGTCCTGAGCTGGAAAATAAATTACGTTTCCTTCAGATTCTTCAGCTATACCACTCGGATAAAATCATTATATATCTGTGAAAATAAATTAGAAAAAGTTTTGGGCTTCCTTAGTGGCTCAGTGGTAAAGAGTCTGCCTACCAATGCAGACTGATTGACGCAGACCAACGCAGACCAATTCGGACCAGATTGATCCCTGGTCTGGGAGGATCCCACATGCCGATGAGTAACTAAGTCTGTGTACCACAACTGCTCAGCCTGTGCTCTAAGAGCCCAGGAGCCGCAACTACTGAGCTCACGGAGTTCACGACCTAGAGCCTGTGCGCCACAAGAGAACTCATCGAGGTGAGAAGCCTGCTCACAGCAAGAGTTGCCCCCACAAGCCACGTATGGAAAAAGCCCGATTAGCAACTAAGACCCAGTAAAGTAAAAAATAAATAAATAATAAAATTATAAACGTAAAAAGAAAATGTTTCTAAAGTACTTCAACTGGGGCCTGGCACACAGTAAGTGCTCAGTAAATGTGACCATTATTATTGCTACTTTGAGCAGTGTACCTAATTTCCTGTAATCTCCTTGCTCCTTATAAATGGCGATAATGATTTTCTTCTGTCTGCATTTAACTGTCATTTCGAATCACCAACACATTCACAAGGTTCGAAAATTCATGTGTAAGAAGCATTAAAGTGACGTTATACTACCACTCCATGGCTGGGAGGCAATCACAGTGTCAGCTTCTTGTGTCTTCCCAGAGATATTTTCTACACAAGCAGATATAAATATATGGCCTTCTTCCAACAAACAGTAGCACGACTTACACCATTCTGCACCTTGCTTTTTTCACTTACTATATCTTGGTGACCTTTCCATATCAGTACAAAAGAGCTTCCTCATTCTCATGTTTTTTAAAACAGTCGCAGAGTGTGCTGTTACATGGATGTCCCATAATTTGCTCGGCCAGTCCTTGTAGTGCTGCACTGAAGCTTAGTGTAAGAATTATGAAACACTTACAGCAAGACATTCAATATTTATTATTTATAATTACTATTATCTTTTAAATTTTATTTATTTTTTAATTGAAGGATAATTGATTTACAGAATTTTGTTGTTTTCTATCAAACATCAGCATGAATCAGCCATAGGTATTACACATGTCCCCTCCCTCTTGAATCTCCCTCCCTTTTCCCTCCCCACTGCACCCCTCTAGGTTGATACAGAGCTCCTGTTTGAGTTCCCTGAATCATATAGCAAATTCCCATTGGCTATCTATTTTATACTATTACCTTTTAACTGAACCTCACTCACCTTTATTTCATATGCTTCATTTCTCAAGTCCTTGGGTCTCCATCTATTAATCTGCTCAATGCAAATCTACTTAGTCCCTACTTATATGTTTGGCTAAAATTTACCAGTTGGCTACGCTTAGAGATTAAAAAACTCAGGAACATGGCCTCAGGGACCTGTCATCTAGGGTCTCTGCAATCTATATCCTTTAAAGAATTTCTTACAGGTGGGTATGCTGTTGCTGAGGCTGCTAAGTCGCTTCAGTCGTGTCCGACTCTGTGCGACCCCATAGACGGCAGCCCACCAGGCTCCCCTATCCCTGGGATTCTCCAGGCAAGAACACTGGAGTGGGTTGCCATTTCCTCCTCCAATGCATGAAAGTGGAAAGTGAAAGTGAAGTCGCTCAGTCGTGTCCGACCCCATTCCAGTACTCTTGCCTGGAAAATCCCATGGATGGAGGAGCCTGGTGGACTGCAGTCCGTGGGGTCACAAAGAGTCAGACACAACAAAGTGACTAACACTTCCATTTTTCACTTGTTTATCATTAGACTACTTAGGCTACTTCTAATTTGCTGCTATCACAAGTGAGATTTTGTTCTTCAATCTCTGTGAGTTTATGTGTATAATGGTAATGAAACACAGTCCATATTTAAACAATGTTAATGGTAATAAAATATAGTCTATATTTAAACAATGTTAATGCAGGGAGGCCTGGCATGCTGCGATTCATGGGGTCACAAAGAGACATGACTGAGCAACTGAACTGAACTGAACTGAATGCTCTATTTAAGTATTGGACAACTTACAAAGTGGGTACATAAAAACTACAAATTGACTTAAAATATTATAAATGAGAGATAGTTATGTGAGCTCCTTATATATATACAATGATAGTTAATTATAGTATAACATTTATTGAGACTGAAATGGAAGAATCTCAGCATCTATGTAAGGCAGGAATTATCCATGTTTTTCAGATGAAGTAATAACAGCCTGGATTGGAATCTAGGACTGGTCACTGCAGAAACCATGCTCTTATGCTATGTTGCTTCATTAACTGTGTATCAGACTAATCATATGAAAATATTTATCTACTTCTATCTAAGTTATATTAATTACAGGCATATGCTCCCACTTGTGATCTGTTGCTTATGGAGTATTGTGGTCTTAACCAAATTAGAAGCAAGACTAGAGCTCAAGGAAGGCTTCAGTGAGGATACTACCTGGAAGTAGCTCTTGGGGATGGATTGTTGTTGTTCAGTTGCTCAGTCATGTCCAACTCTTTGCGACCCCATGGATGGCAGCACACCGGGCTTCCCTGACCGTCACCACCTCCCAGAGCTTGCTCAAACTCATGTCCATTGAGCTGGTGATGCCATCCAACCATCACATCCTCTGTCGTCCCCTTCTCCTCCCGCCTTCAATCTTTCCCAGCATCAGGGTCTTATCCAGCAAGTCAGCTCTTCACATCAGGTGGCCAAAGTATTGGAGCTTCAGCATCAGTCCTTCCAATGAATATTCAGGGTTGATTTTCTTTAGGATTGACTGGTTTGATCTCCTTGCAGTCCAAAGGACTCTCCAGATTCTTCTCCAACACCACAGTTCAAAAGCATCAATTCTTTGGCACTCAGTCTTCTTTGTGGGCCAACTCTCACAACCATACATGACTACTGGAAAAACCATAGTTTGACTATATGGACCTTTGTTGGCAAAGTAATGTCTCTGCTTCTTAATACGCTGTCTAGGTTTGTCATAGCTTTTCTTCCAAGGAGCAGGCATCTTTTAATTTCATTGCTGAAGTCACCGTCTTCAGTGATTTTGGAGCCCAAGAAAATAAAGTCTGTCACTATCTCCATTGTTTCCCCATCTATTTGCCATAGAGCAATGGGACTGGAAGCCATGACCTTCATTTTTTGAATGTTGAGTTTTAAGCCAGTTTTTTCACTCTCCACTTTCACAGTCATCAAAAGGCTCTTTAGTTCCTCTTCGCTTTCTGCCATAAGGGTGGTGTCATCTGCCTATCTGAGGTTATTGATATTTCTCCCGGCAATCTTGATTCTAGCTTGTGCTTCATCCAGCCCAGCATTTTGCATGATGTACTCTCCATATAACTTAAATAAACAGGGTGACAATATACAGCTTTGACATACTCCTTTCTCAATTTGGAAACAGTCCATTGTTCCATGTCTGGTTCCAACTATTGCTTCTTGATCTGCATACAGGTTTCTCAGGAGACAGGTAATGTGGTCTGGTATTCCCATCTCTTTAGGAATTTTCCACAGTTTGTTGTGATCCACACAATCAAAGTCTTTCTTATCAATGAAGCAGAAATAGATGTTTTTCTGGAATTCTCTTGCTCTTTCTGTGATCCAACAGATGTCTGCAATTTGATCTCTGGTTCCTCTGCCTTTTCCAAATCCAGCTTGAACATCTGGAAGTTCTCAGTTCATGTATTGTTGAAGCCTGGCTTGGAGAATTTTGAGCATTATTTTGCTAGTGTGTGAAATGAGTGCACTTGTGCAGTAGTTTGAACACACTTTGGCATTGCCTTTCTTTGGGATTGGAATGAAAACTGACCTTTAAGTGAGGCATGTGATTATGCACTGAGAAGTGAAAGGTAAAAATTAATGGGACCTAGTCACAGAATGGGCTTCCCTCGTAACTCAGCTAGTAAAGAATCTGCCTGTAATGCAGGAGACTCCAGTTCGATTCTTGGCTTGAGAAGTTCCCCTGAAGAAGGGATAGGCTACCCACTCCAGTATTTTTGGGCTTCCCTGGTGGCTCAGATGGGAAAGAATCTGTCTGCAATACAGGAGATCTGGATTCGACCTCTGGGTTGGGAAGATCCCCTGGAGAAGGGCATAGCAACCCACTCCAGTATTCTTGCCTAGAGAATCCCCATGGACTGAGGAGCCTGGCAGGCTACAGTACATGGTATTGCAGAGTTGGACATGACTGAGCGACTAAGCATCACGCAGCACAGTCACAGAATACCAAAAGTACTGGTAGAAACTTTTTTTTAGGTAGTCAGTGGAAATGAAACTGGAGAGGTTGAACAGGATGTGGTCTTAAAGGATCATAAAAAGCAGGCTACACATTCCAATTTGAAGCCATGTGCTCTAGCTATTTGACCATATTTCCATCCTCCTTTGTGCTATACAGAACTACTGATCAAACCCACCTACTATGAGACAATTAGTCAACTCCACTCAAGATACTAATCATCCAAGCACTAGTTTTCTATGACTTCTTAAGGTGATAAATTGCAAGATTTATTTTCCAACTAGGAACACATGAAAGATCATTAATACTCAGAAGATATGCCTCTAGAAACTTCTTTGGGATAAAAAGCTCAGTAATTCATATTGGTGCTTAAGTTTGAATGACAGATATTTTAATAAGAAAGAGTTCTCTTTAAATGAAAATGGAAGAACAATATACTGGTTTACCAGTCTTCTTTAAGAAACATAATACAGACATGGTGAAAATACAAGTATTATGGAAGGACTAATCACAAAAATAAATGGTTGTCCACCCCTCTTCTCCCCAACTCCAGCTCTATTCCCTAAAGCAAACTTTTTCTTAAAATAGTTTTTTTGTTTTTAGTTCTGGTGGGCTTATTTTTAACTCTAAATCAGCTTTTCTCAAAAAGAGTGTTATTAGTATTAATATTTGGGGGGGACATATGTGGAACTGTGCTGGGCATTTAGCATGTTCATCCCCGGTACTAAATGCTAGTAGCGCCCTCCAGTCACTACGATACATTTCCAAATCTCCTTTAGGATTGAGAACTACTGCTCTAAGTAATATATGGCTATCTTTGATTTACTGAATTTAGATATTATCTATGAGTGCTTACCACGAAAAATGAATATTTAAGTCTCCTTACTCCCTACTATTTTTTTCTAGATTGTATTACATTTTAATTTGTTTACTTATGTAATCAGTATAGGCTAAAACATTCTATTCTTTCCTTCTGAAATTTCTATTAGACATCTACTGGAGCTCATTATACCAATGTGTCTTTCAACCTATGACATTTTCCATCTTTTAATCTCAACGGGTTGATCTTAGGCAGTTTTCTCAGATTTGACTTCCGGTTCACTGATCTTCCTTTGGGTAATATGTTGTTTAGTTAATACATTAACTAAAAATAATCAATGTCTGTATTTTTCATTTATTTTCTTTTTAAAATATGCTGTTCTTTTTATGCACTGTTTTTTTTAAATTTTGTTTTCTATTCTTATCCCTTTAACAATTTTTTAACACAATTATAACTTTTTTCATATATTTCTTTTATTTTTGATTCATTGGGATTTGATTCTTCTATTTGTTTTGTTTGTTCAAACTCCCTCACTACTGTTTATAGGTTTTTAAAATTGTGAGCTCATATTAAATGGGGGGAGGTGAGACGAGGTTCCATGTTTCCTTGTGCCTGAGGGCACGTCTTCCTTCCAGATCTAAATGGCATAATCCCATCTCTGTATCTCAGGATCTGTAACCTCCAGAGAAACTGCTACGGTTGTGCTGGGTATAAACTTGCACTAACTGCTCTTTTAAATGATTTTCTGCATTCTTCTGGTAGTCTTTATTTTAAAGTTGACTATTTCCAAATAGGAAAAGGAGTACGTCAAGGCTGCATATTGTCGTCATGTTTATTTAACTCATATGCAGAGTACATCATGAGAAACGCTGGGCTGGAAGAAGCACAAGCTGGAATCAAGATTACCAGGAGAAATATCAATAGCCTCAGATATGCAGATGACACCACCTTTATGGCAGAAAGTGAAGAACTAAAGAGCCTCTTAATGAAAGTGAAAGAGGAGAGTGAAAAAGTTGACTTAAAACTCAACATTCAGAAAACTAAGATCACGGCATCTGGTCCCATCACTTCATGGCAAATAGATGGAGAAACAATGGAAACAGTGTCAGACTTTATTTTTTTGGGCTCCAAAATCACTGCAGCCATGAAATTAAAAGACGGTTGTTCCTTGCAAGAAAAGTTATGACCAACCTAGATAGCATATTACAAAGCAGAGACATTACTTTGCCAACAAAGGTCCATCTAGTCAAGGCTATAGTTTTTCCAGTAGTCATGTATGGATGTGAGAGTTGGACTATAAAGAAAGCTCAGTGCCGAAGAATTGATGCTTCTGAACTACGGTGTTGGAGAAGACTCTTGAGAGTCCCTCGGACTGCAAGGAGATCCAACCAGTCCATACTAAAGGAGATCAGTCCTGGGTGTTCATTGGAAGGACTGATGCTGAAGCTGAAACTCCAATACTTTGGCCACCTGATGCGAAATGTTGACTCATTGGTAAAGACCCTGATGCTGGGAAAGATTGAAGGTGGGAGGAGAAGGGGACGACAGAGGATGAGATGGTTGGATGGCATCACTGACTCAATGGGCATGAGTTTGAGTAAACTCTGGGAGGTGGTGATGGACAGGGAGGCCTGGCATGCTGCTGTCCATGGGGTTGCAAAGAGTCGGACATGACTGAGCAACTGAACTGACTGACTGATTTACTTATATATTTCATTGTGTCTTATCCTTTACTTTTGTGTGTTTGTACTGAAGAGAGGTCTGCATGAGTTAGTTTAATACCCCGGGTTGCTAGATGTCCTGTTATTATAACTATGTGAATATAGTTCATTACTGGTTCTGGCTACTGAACAAAAGTTACTTAGTTCTTCCTAAAGTCATGATTCTTAGAGTATACAGATTACTTTTGGTTTTTAATTTGCATCATTTTTTTTTTTTCTAAGTCTGGTACAAATCTGCCAGCCTAGGATTGTACTGGGGGAATAACACTCTTATTTCACATCTTCCTCCAGTTTTACTTTCTGCTCTCATTTTGCTGGAGCACATCCTTAGGTAATTGTTTAAGAAAGGGTACTTGGAAGAAAATTGCCTGAGTCTTTGAAGATCTGAAAATGTCCTCATTTTACTTTTGCACTTAATAATTTAATTGGCAACAGAATTTTAGATTCAAAATCATTTTCCCTCATAACTTCGAAGGCACTGCTCCATTGTAGTTTAGCGTCCTATTCAGTGATGAGAAGCTTAAGATCAATCTTAAGTGACTTTTTTCTCTTTCTAGAGCTCCAATAGATTGAAGTTGGACATAATGAACTATTTTTTATGTTTCTTATCTTTTCTAGCATATATATTCTCCATCTCTTTGACATTTGGTTGTTCATTCCAGGAGACTGCTTAAACTTTATCTTTCAGCTGCTCTACTAAATTGATTTCAGTAATTACTTTTTAAAATTTCAAGATCTTTTTTGTCTGTTTTCTGATTATTACTCCTTCTTTATAGAATTATATTTTTGTTGTATGGAAACAATATATTTTTAATCACTCAGAAGGTACTCAGATTTTTTTTATTTTTAAAAGTTATTTTATATATATATATTTTTGATAGTCCTTATACATTTTTAAAAAATTGAAGTATAGTGATTTACAGTGCTGTGTTAGTTTCAGGTGTATGGCAAAGTGATTCAGTTATATATATATGTGTGTGTATATGTATATATATATGTATTTTTTTACATTCTTTCCTGTTATAGGTTATTACAATTATTGAATATAGTTCCCTTTGCTATACAGCGGATTCTTATTATTTATCTAGTTTGAATAACATATTGGGTGGGCCAAAAAGTTTGTTTAGGTTTCCTGTAAGATATTATGGAGAACCTGAACAAAACTTTGGGCCAATCCAATAATAGTGTCTATCTGTTAATCCTAAACTTTTAATTTATCCCTCCCCTCCTGCTTCCCCTTTGGTAACTTTAAAGCTATTTTAAACAATCTCCCCTCTAACATTAATAACTGTTTATCTTGGGGTTGTTTTTTTCATACTCCTTCATATGTCAGATTATTCTTGGTTTTATAAATATATATGTGTGTGTGTGTGTGTACATGTGTGTGTATGTGTTATATATACAAAGACTTTATTGACTTTTCTGATTAACTGGGGTCACTTTCCTTCACTATCTTGTACACAAGTGTTTCAGGACAGGATTCTTCCCTGAATGGAATGGTGATCAGGAACCTTTGCACAGCAGAGTAGGCTCTTCAACTTCTAGTTTGACTTTAGTGTGAGGAGGCAAGAGCTGGCCTTCAGACTAGAGTTCACTCCCTTTTCAAATGCCAGAAAGAGAAAGGATTTACTCCATAATGCCAAACTCAATTAGAAGTGCTGCTCACCCTAACTAAACCATAAAAACTCCATCAAGCTCTCTGCTTTCAGGCCCCCTTGCTCATGCCTGCTCTCTGTCCTTGCTGACTCCATGCCCTGAGTTTCTTTCTAGAAGGTCATTCTCCCTCCCATGGTGGTCCTTCCCGCACCAATTTCCTGATTTTGTTTCATCAATAACTTGCCCCCACTCTCTTCAGGTTCTTTCTATTATCTGCAAAATGTCACAGTCATTTAAAAAGAGTTATAGGATAGAGGGAAGGCAAATGCCTGTGCCTAGGATGTTATCTTTCATCTTTAACTTGTTTTTTTAATTTGCAAATTTGGTGATTGTGTGCTAAATTTTATATAGTAAATATATTTTTTAACATAAAATATATAGACATATTTTATATTATGACATTATGAAGAAAAATTTGAAAGTATTTACCACAAAAGGGTAAACAGAGGTTATGTTCAGAATTGTGGGTAATTTTATTTTCCTTTTGTCCGTACTTTCCAAGATTTCTATGGTAGACACATAACAAACACAATAAAAGTAAGTTTTAAGTGCTGGTAATAGGAGCTAAATGTACTTTCTGTTATCCTTTTAGAGGAGGAGTCTGCAAGCACAGGAGACATTTGCATTTGAGAGGAAAGCTGAGACTTATGTTTAGAGACCTCAGAGAATTCCACATTCGAGAATACCACTAACTGAGAGATGGACATAGGTGAGCCGCTTGACTGTAAGCATAAGCTACCAAGATTATGTTTCTGTTACCTGCTTCACATACAACCCTAGGAGGCAGGTACTAATTTCTCCACTGCCAATTAAACATATCAGGCCTCTTCAGATATGTTCTCTATTGATAGTTGAAATCAAAACCACTACTGCATAAATCACACACCAATGTCATCTACAGGATCCTGGTGAAAGTGAAAGTCGCTAATTTGTGTCCGACTCTTTGAGACCCCATGGATTACACAGTCTATGAAATTCTCCAGGCCAGAATACCGGAGTGGGTAGCCTTTCCCTTCTCCAGGGGATCTTCCCAATCCAGGGATTGAACCCAGGTCTCTTACATTGCAGGCAGATTCTTTACCAGCTGAGCCAGCAGGGAAGCCCAGGTACATAATGACAATGATTGAAGTGAACCAGGTAATAAGTCTATGCCAATCTTGAGAGCACATGCCAAGCTCGAAGTGGTCAGCACTAATCAGCTCTTACTGAATGCTGGCTTCCATTTTAAACTTCCTTCATAGTGAGGTTCAGTTGACATACAGTCAACAGTACAGACCAGTACGTTGTTTAATGTGTTTTATCATGCAAGGAGATCTAATCAGTCAATCCTAAAGGACATCAACCCTGAATATTCATTGGAAGGACTGGTGCTGAACTCCAACACTTTGGCCACCTGATGCAAAGAGCTGACTCATTAGAAAAGACCCTGTTGCTGGGAAAGACTGAAGGCGGGAGGAGAAGGGGACGACAGAGGACGAGATAGTTGGATGGCATCACCGACTCAATGGACATGAGTTTGAGCAAGCTCTGGGAGGTGGTGAAGGACAGGGAAGCTTGGCATGCTGTAGTCCATGGGGTGGCAAAGAGTCAGACATGATTTGGTGACTAAACAACAACATGTCCAGGCTGCACCCTATTAAGATAGCACTCAATGCACCATGTATGGGAGATGCAGGCAACAATGGATCATGGGCTGCAAGCCCACATTTACTAACACATAGCAGCTGGGGTACAATTTGCTTAAACTTTAGAAAATTTGAGAATAAATGTATAGCAGCTCTAAGCCCAACAGCAGAGAGAAAAGAAAAAACTTAAGTGATCCATGGGCCTCCTTCCTCCTTAATGCCTTTCCATCTTTTGTCAACTCATGTCTGTTTCTCTTTACTGATCTGACAGTCACACATACACACTGTTTTTTTCTTCTTCTAAGTATTTTGGAATATGAAGGGCAGCGGGAGGGGAAAAAAGAGAAAGATAAACAGAATTTCATGGATTACAGTAACTTCTATCTTTAACTTGAATAATTTTCAAAGTGTGAACCTGAATTGAATTTACGATGTAATGGCAACAGGATTAGGTCCCAACAAATGATGAAGGTAAACAATGTGCTCTTTTTTCCCTATCCCAGTTCTGGTAACTCGATAGTCTACAACTACTTGAGAAGGTGTGAGGATCTTTTTTTTTTTTTTTTATCTCAGTTTGGTCACAGTAGCTCACATTTCGGCAACCATCAATGTGATCATCCTTATCCCTTGCTGACACCTTCTCCTCAACCCCAGAAAGTCACAGATCACCTCTAGGAGAAACTTTCAATAGGCTAGTAAACACAGGCATGGACACGAAGAGAAGAGAGATAATTTCCCTGGGGACCTTCAGGAACAGCTAATCATTTTAGAGGGGCAGAGTTACATCTAATTCAGTCCATCAAAATGTACAAGGTGCTGAGAACCTGCAAAGCGTCGTGGGAATACTGAAATGGCGAGAAGGCACAGACTCTTCCCTGAATAAATTTAAATTGCTTGATTTGGACTGCTTCTTAGAAAAGTGTGTGTAGGCTTGGTTACTGTGGAGTGTATGTAATGCTGGGCTAAGCCACACAGGAAACAGGTTTTACCAGTCTGCTTTTCTATCTTTAAGTTACACCATTTTATTTTATTTCTTTTTGATGTTCAAGCTGGTTTTATTTTTTTAATTTTTTTGAAAAAGAAAACAAAATTTATTTAAGAAGAGATATGACATTTCCTTAAGTATCTTTTGCAGAGGTTTCTGTTTTTTCCACGTAAGTAATTCATCACATATTTCATTGTTAACATTTAAAATTTGCCAACCAATAAATGTTGACATTCTGGTAAGAGAGGAGCTGGTAACACATTGGAAGGGTGTTATTTAAAAACAGTTCATATTAAGTTACACCATTTTAGAATCAGTTCTTAATATTGATTTAACTCAGGGATTCTCAAACTTGGCTGGATATTAGCATTTCTTGGGGGGTGGGATGGGGTGGAGGTGGGCTTTTAAAAAACAGAGATGTCTGGCTCTTCCCCAGTCCAATTAAATCAGAATCTCTGACCCAGTGTATATACATATTTTAAGTAATTCTACATGTGATTCAGATGTGTGGGACTACATAGTAGTAGTTGAAAACCACTGATCCCTATGACACCCTCATTTTATATAAGAAAAATATGGTCCAAGGAATTTAATTTGTTATTCGCCCATGTACCTAGTTAAGGGCAGAGCTTGGATTAAAACCATGATGTCCATTAATTTACTAATCTAATTAATGTGTATCAGTGACATTCTAAGGGCTCCCCAGGTGGCACTATTGGTAAAGAATCAGTCTGCCAATGCAGGAGATGCAAGAGACGTGGGTTCAATACCAGGGTTGGGAAGATCCCCTACAGTAGGAAATGGCAACCCCATCCAGTATTCTTGCCTGGAAAATTCCATGAGCAGAGGACTCTGGAGAGCTATAGTCCATGGGGCCACAAAGAGTTGGAAATGACTGAGCACATCCATCAACGACGTTGTAGGGGTGCGACCAGTTACCTGCTGCTGCTGCTGCCGCCGCCTAGTCGCGTCAGTCGTGTCCGACTCTGTGCGACCCCATAGACGGCAGCCCACCAGCCTCCCCCGTCCCTGGGATTCTCCAGGCAAGAACACTGGAGTGGGTTGCCATTTCTTTCTCCAATGCATGAAAGGGAAAAAGTGAAAGTGAAGTCGCTCAGTCGTGTCGGACTCTTCGAGACCCCACGGACTGCAACCTACCAGGCTCCTCCGTCCATGGGATTTTCCAGGCAAGAGTACTGGAGTGGGGTGCCATTGCCTTCTGCGGACCAGCTACCTAGTTGTGACTCAACAATAAGGTAAGTCAAGGGACTTCCCTGGTGGTCCAGTGGTTAAGAATCCACCTTCCATGGTGGACATGGGTTCGATCCCTGCTTGGGGGACTAAGATCCCACATGCAGTTAAACCTGTGCACTGCAAGTACTGAGCCTGCGTGCTGCAGACAGACCCCACCTGATGCAACTAAGATCCCGAGAGCCACAACTAAGACCCAATGCAGCCAAGTAGATAAAGAATAAAAAATATAAGGTAAGTCAAATTGGTTCATTTCTAAGGATCGACTGGGTTGGTCTTGGTCCAAGTTAAAAAGACAGAGTAAGCAGTGATGCTTCTGGCATTCTGTGTCTTATTGTTTTCTTCCAAATAGTGTAATGTGATATTGGCTTCTAGAAATGTTACGAATCGTGGTCCAGGTAAAATCCATTACTACCTATGATTCACTCTACCATTTACTAGTTCCAGGGGGCCTCTACTTAGCCAGATCCAACGTGCAGCACACAGAGCAGGAGGCAGGGTACCCAGATGGCAGGTCTAGTGCAATTCAATGAAACCCTGATCCATGGGGCTGAGAGTTGGAGAAGACAGAGCTCGCTCTTTGGCCCTAGAGATAGAAGAAGGAAAGTTAATCCAGAGGTTGCTGGTTCTTTAAAAAAAGCTACATCCAAGATATTCTTAATGTTCTCCACTCACTCCTGCCTGCCTGCCTGCCTGCTAAGTTGCTTCAGTTGTGTCCAACTCTGTGCGACCCCAGAGACGGCTTCCCATCCCTGGGATTCTCCAGGCAAGAACAAGTGGGTTGCCATTTCCTTCTCCAATGCATGAAAGTGAAAAGTGAAAGTGAAGTCGCTCAGTCGTGTCCAACTCTAGCAACCCCATGGACTGCAGCCCACCAGGCTCCTCTGTCCATGGGATTTTCTAGGCAAAAGTACTGGAGTGGGGTGCCATTGCCTTCTCCACCACTCACTCCTAATACCAACCAACTTTCTCCAAGACACAACTACTGCTGTCATAGTGGCTCAAATTGAATATGGTAATTATGTGAGATATATATCCTTCCTGTATGAACTGTGTGAGTGAGCAAGTTCAAATTTTGAACTCAGCCATTCCCATATTACAAAAGTTGGCACATGAGAAACCATCCTGAATGAGGCATCAGTGTTGAGAGAAAAATAATCTCAGAAACATTTCCTTGAGAAGAATGACAAAAATGGAAAAACCAGATTAATAATGTTCAAGATAAAAGCTGATCTTGATCAACTAAAAAATTAATAGGACTAATTTGTCTTTACCATTTTATAAATAATAGTTTTTTTACTTCCCATTCAGAGAACACTAACTCAAAAAGCCAGGTATTATTCCATTTGAAGTAAATTAAATTATACCCACAGTTTATAGATTTACCCACATCCTTGCTTCATTTCCACACTGCCCCTGTTCTTGAGCAAGGTACCATGAATCCTCCAAGAGATATACAATATTCTGAATGCATGTGCATTTTTTCCGAGGATAAAGTCCTAGCTTTGATCAGATTTTAAAAATGACCTGTCCCCTCCCTAAAGTCCCATAGAACACAACTGTTTTCAAGGGTACAACTGGGAAGAAGATGATGTGATGATGTTGATGGCTTCTGGTATCTGTAACAAAAGGTTTTGTGAAATTGGCCTCTGGAACTGTCTTCCAAAAGAAGGATGGAAAGATTTCATGACGGTGGATCATCCAAAAGAATGGACTTAGATAAAACAGTTTGGGAGGCAACAGAATATTAAACTTACTCATGCTGACTTTGTTTTACTAGATTGAAATGAAAGGGAAAGAAAGTAATCATCTCCTAATTTTTATTGTTGATTTTGACTTCACTAGCTTAATGATAATGCAAACACTAGGGAAAACAGACTTATGTTCTTATTTAGTTGTATTTCCCAGAAAACCCTTTCCTTTGGAATTACTAAAATGCAGACCACTGGCAATGATAGGAAAAATAAATTACCAAATGATTAGGATATCAGGGGCTACACATGGCATTTAGAATAAATAAAAGCCCAACTGGTTTTGGTTTTAAATCGAATAGGCAGTGCACACCTGCATCCACTCTTTACAAATCAGCCTACTGTTGTTGCTACTGTTTTAATTGCAAAGTTCCTGCATCTTTCATCCTTCTGCAGCTCTTCACAAAGTGCCTCATACAGCAAAGGAGCTCAAATTCTTGTTGGACTGAGTCAATTCTTTTGGTATCACTCATAAATTAATGAGGGACGTGTAACTCTGTATAGTTTCAGAGTAGTTAAAGAGAAAAAAAAAGAAAGAAAAGAAACCTTACGTAACAGAATTGGGGCTTCAGGTGTTACTTACAGGCTAGAATGCTTTCCAGCAGTGCACTTAAGGTATCAGCCATAGCAACCTTACCTAGGAATTCTTCACCCCAAGTTTCTTTCTAATGTACATTAGATTGAATTTCTCTCTCCAGCCTCCTGTCCCCTGCCAGAAAGTCTTCAGAAACAGAAAAACTATGGAAGTAATTATAAGGATTGCGTGGCATAAAACTATTTCAAATTTCACTTCAAGAAGGCATGCACTTCCTTTTGCATCCTTCAAATTCCCCTGCATTTGCCAAGCTTACCTTAAATGCTACATTTATATAATAGACATTGTCCCCACTTTTCAGATAAGAAAGCGCTGAATCTCAGTGCACCCTCCACCCTGAACCTGCCATATCTGTTGTGTTTTCTTACGTGTTTTGAAAATTTTAGACCTCGGATTGATACACAGTACTCATCCCAGTGAGGAAAGGTCTCCCCACCTTCCTCACAGCCTGACTGCTGCCTTCCCTACAGCGAAGGTCCTTGCACAGCTTCCAGCACGCTTCCTCGTGGGTCTTGCCCAGAGGGCGCCTCAACGAGGCAGTCGACACAAGTAAACTGATTTCCTGATCAACTATTTTATTAAATATAAGTCAGAGGCCCTCGTATCAGAACCCTTATTGCGGTTGAGCGCCCATCACTGCAAGTGTTTAGAAGCGTTTTTAAGCAAGAGGCTACCACTATCCAATTTTAGGGCAGGAAGGCCCTCAGCAAGCCCTCGGCTCATGGAGAAGCCACGGATTCGAGGTACAAGCTTCCTCCGGGCGCGGAGGGGAGCCGTCCGGACTACGAACTACAGACCCTCTCGGGGAACCCTGGCCGTCCAAGCGGCAGAACCCACCCCGACTCCCGGTTGGACTAGGGGCGGCGCTCGGCTCCAGAGAGCAGGCGAAGGCAACCCCGGGGCTGGGGGACGCGCGGGCTGCAGTAAGAAGGTGTCTTGAGGCTGCGCACAGCACGGCAAGGCTGAGAACGTTCTGGGCACCTGAGAAGCTATGAAAGCCAAGTTGTGAACAGCAAAGGGTTGGGTCAGAACCAAAGAGTTGCGCACGTCCAGTAAAGACGCAAACGTCTGGCAAAAAAAAAAAAAAAATTGTGCGGCGCGGCCGCTGCAGACAGGGAGGCCTGAGCCGGAGGTTTGCAAAGGAAGGCGCTTTTTAGAGACAGGCAAGGTGTGGGCAAGTCAAATGTTGAATTCACTTTTCGAAAGCAGTTTCAGGAGAGCCCAAGAGACAGAGCGGAGCTAGAGATGCCGGGAGAGGCGGCGACGCGGGAATCCCGTGGGTCCCCGAGGGCCTGGCGGTGGGCGCTCCGTGCGCGCCGCAGCAGCTCCTCCCCGGGCCCGGCCCACGCGCACCCACCGGCTCCGGCCCGGCCCGCGAGCACTCACCGGCCGGCGCTGCCCGGCGCTGCCCTGGCGGAGCCGCCGCCCCGCCGCGCTCCGGAGCCGCCGCCGCCGTCGTTTCGATGCCTCGCCGCTGCTTCCCTGACAGGCTGTGGAGGCGCGACGTCCCGCAGGACCCGTAACCCGAGCCCGCCCCGCCCCCCGCCGCGCGACCCCTGCGACCCAGAGGTCTCTTCTCCAACTTCTAGAACTTTTAAGGTGCGCTGGAAATTATACGCCGCCCGTCCAGCCCCCCAAGGCCACGGAAACAACACCCCCGTTTGTCTCCCGCTGCTCACGGGGTCTTGACGATGGGATTCGTGGAGCAAACACGGTAAATAAAGTGGTAGTACTCAAGTAAGAAACATGTTACTATTTTTTTTTAAATGAAAATAAGCTAATATGTATTTCAAAATACACTCCTTATGGAGAATCATGTTGACACAGGAACAATGACAAAACTGAATGACAGTGTTAAGGTTTTTTGTTTTTTGTTTTTTTTTTAAGCTTTGAGGAGTTGCCCCGGATAAACACTTGAACATATGCGCCACGGATTCTTTCCCAGGCATTCGAGTTAGAATGTACAAATCAGTGTTTGTTTTTTATTAAGTAATGCGACCTGATATGCAGTTTAGCAGATAGGAAGGTAAATGGAGCGAAAATGGAATATGGAAAGAAGGAAGGGATAAAATGAGGAAGGAGGGAAGGAAAGAGCCTGTTTTGCTTTTAACGCCTAATAAGAGCACCGTGGCCAGAGTGCTCCAATCCAAGAAGAGGAACGGCAGAAATGATTTAGGTATAAAAACTTTCCTTTGGCCTTGTCTTAGCAAGGATTATGGTTGATTCATTAGAGTCACTCTCCCCCCCGCCCCGCCCTGCTTTTTGCATTTCTAAAGCGACTGTATGATTAGCTAGTTACTTGGTGGCGGCTTTTAAAGCTGAAAAGTGCGCCTGGAGAAAAACCAGTAGTACCAGTACCAGTAGTACCATCCCATCAGAGACCGAGCTTCACCTTCACGACGCTGCCCGGAAGGAAGAGCTGGAAATTCCTCTCTCTTCCACACGAGGGCACTCTCTTCAAGGGTACCACACTAGCCTGAGAGTCCGGTGATGAACTAAACTGATAGCTCGGTGTGTGTACTTTTCTTCAGACTTTGATCATCTCTGAATAAATCCTAACAGTGAGATACTGAGGAGGAATTGGGTACCTGTGACATACATTTCCGGTGTCATCCATTTGACACTGTCATCTTATGAGATTACCTTGTTAGTCCTTGAGCCCAGTACTTAAACTATAATGTACATAGGAGATGTTAAAAATGCAGATTCTGACTGAGTCCATCTGGGTTGGAGCCTGAGATAGGCACTTCTAACAAGTTCCTGGGTGAGGCTGGTGGGCCGATTGGAGGGCCAGATTTTGAGCAGTAACACTGCAGACAGGTAGATTATAAACTAATTTTGGAAGTAAGTCAGGTGACTTAATATGACAACAATTGTTAACAGTAATACTGAGTATCACTCAGTATTTGGCACATGTGCTTGGAATTGTTCTAAGTACCATACCTGTATTAACTCATATTAGGACAGCTTTGTGAGTTAGATAGTGCTATAGTTTCTAGTTTATTTTCCTTTTGGTGGCTTGATTTAATTTTTAAATTTGTAGAAGATTAACATTGATCCCCAAAGTGAAAGCTCTACAAATGTAGTCAGAGAAATGTCTTCCCTCCTTTGTTCCATTCTACCCAGTCCCCCCAGGAGTAAACAACTTCATGGTTTCCTGGCTTATTCTTCCTGGTTTTTCATCACAAAGCTAGGCAGATATAGGTATGTATTCTAGTTTCCTGTCTCAAACAATGGTGATTGTAAATGCTCTTTTTTCCTCAGCTTTTTTTCGTGTCTCAATATCTGTGGAAAACACTGTATATCACTTCACAGAGATTTTCATTCCTTCTTTTTAACAGTTATGTAATACTTCATTGTGTGTATGTACCACACTGTGTTCACTCACTCACCTATGTTTGGATATTTATGTAGTTTCCAATATTTTATAGTTATATTTTATTACAAATAGGAAATTTAGAGGAAGACCAAATAATTAACTTCAAATCACCTAAAATATGAATGTGAAAGAAATTACATTAGAATTAGTATGGATTGACTTTCTTTTGTAATGTTTAAGAGAGTTGTTTAGTTTTTGTTAAGATAATTGTGGAGGTGGTCAAAAGTGCCTCACTTATCACAGTATGTCTGTTTTCTATGGATAGTAATATTCAGGAATTTCTGTAATAATTTTGGTGTTAGTTTACTGTCTTTAGATTTACTGAGGCAATATTTCTTACACACAGTTTCTGCCTTTTTATTATTCATATGTATTGCCACAAATTATTCTACCAGTATTCTCTCCATAAAAAATTACATTTCCAGAATTCTCTTTCTCTGCTGTATTGGCATGGTTTCTAGACAGTGGATCCAGAGGCTGCAATAAGGTAATGAGGCCACTGGAGAGAGGCAGGCTTTCCCACCGTCAATGCGTGGTCTCCTACATCTATAAAGACAGCATCCATTTCCATCCATGTTGGATTTTAAAAATTCTGTAAAAATTCATTTATAATAAGCACCCAAAGGACTAAATGGAAGATACAGTAATGATGACAAGACTGTCTCACCTCTGAACTGGAATTCTTGCACTATCAGCTTTTTTTTGTTTTCCCTTCTTCTGCACAATAAATAAATGCATAGTTACTTTTTGTATTTACTACTGTATTTTGTATGTGAAGCAGTTTGTAGTTTCTCTGGAGAAGTGTGAATCCTTAGCAAAATTCTTGTCAGAAACTTAAAATTATTCCTCAGCTGTTGTCCCAAATCTACCTATTAATTCTAATCTTCCAGCTTCTTTCCTTAACTTACTCCAGCCCCTCTCCACACCTCAGTCAGTATCCCAGTGCCTCCTGGGAAAAGCTGAATTTTGTTAGTTTAAGCAAATGCTTGCTTGCTTCCCTCCCTCCTGATGCTGCCAACAACACTGGCCCCTGGCATCTCTTCACACTGCTTCCCAGGTGCCCCTCCTCAAATTCAAATAAGCTGTGACTCCCCTAAGGCAGCAAGCTGCTTCCCATCTTTGGTTTTTGCACATGCTGCTTTATTCTTAGAATATATTTCCCCATTGAATTTGCCTGACAAAGCCAATTTATTATTTTCTCTTTTTTTGGCCATATTTTACAGCTTGCAGGATATTAGTTCCCTGACCAGGGATTGAACCTAGGCCCCTTGCAGTGTAAGCTCCAAGTCCTAGCCACTGGACTGCCAGGGAATTCCCTATTCTTTTTTTGCAATAGTATTTAGATCCTAACTTGAGAACAGAAATATGACAAGCCCATTTGTACACATAACTCATTCAAGCCTTAACATTGTATTATATTTTATTTTGGCTTTTAAAGAAATATTTTAGGCACAGTCAATGTCTTCCACATATCCCACTCTGATCCTACTTCCTCACCTGAGGTAACTGCTGTTATGAATTTGTATGTACCATTACCACACATGGTTTTATATTTTTGCCATTTATACATGTATTCATATGCAACATGTGGTATTTGTTAGCAAATTTTAAGATCTGATGAATGGCATTAAATCATATTTATAATTTTGCAACTTTTGTTGTTATCATTAAGGGGTGTACTGTTTATCCATTTTCATCACAATATTCTATTATGCAAATAAATCACAATTTATCCATTCTCTTGATGTACAGTTGATTGCTTCTAATTATTTGCAGTTACAAATAATGCTGTTGTGAACATTCTGATACACATTTCTTTGTGTATATATGTGAGTTTCACTATGTAAATACCTAGAAGTAACTGGGTCATGCTGTATACACAAATGCAATTTTTACTGATATTGTAACATGGTGTTACTGATATTAAACTACTCTCTACAAAGATTTGTATTAACTGTATTTTCTTATTTGCAATATTCTTGATGTCCTAGCATCAGGGAACTGGCTGAAAAATACAATTTGCTGTCAAAATACCAACCGGAAAACATTACAATGAATGGATGCATGTTTTAAGTGATCTCCCATAATTCTTTCTTTAACCTTGGAACATAAGGAAGAAAGTTTGGGGAATTTTAAAAGTAATACATGTTATTTTTTTTAAGTGATATTGACTATAGTTAGATTAGATTGGTGTGTAGTTTACATTAAAATGTGCGGTGAATAACAACTGTGTAGAAATCATGGAAACTTGGTCATAAAAATGTATATTTTTATCTGTTACTAAACTTTGTTTCCTTCAGCAAGATAAGTCAGTTGAGTCCACACTACTTGAATTCCTACTTGAACTATGTTTTCAAATTAAATAAATCAACAGACATAAGTCCCAACGTATGCTATTAAACTTTTAGATGAACTGGTGGGGAGTTCAAATCCTGTTCTGAGGGTAAGACATGTGGATGAGAGCATTGTAAATATCTTATCTTAGGGGATAGGTCTATGGCACACATAAATTACTTGCAAAGATAAGGCTTTGGGAGAAATTCAACCTCTTATACCAGTGAAAAAATGAAACAAAATACTACCAAACGGTGAACCATCATCTGACAATTTGTGAACAAAGAAGAATCAACAATTAAGAACAATAGTTATAAATATATATGGACCACATATGCACCAAATTATACAAAGTGTCATATGTTACATTAAGTAGAAAAAAGGCCTTTGTATCTTCAAGGAAATGATTCACAATGGATTTGATACTAGACTCAGAATAAAATTTTACTAAACTTCTCAGCAAGATCATCCCTTATTGTTTCCGTATTCAATGAGAAATACTACTGCCATTCCATGCTTTCTCACCTAGATATATGTATTTTTAACCCTCTGGAAAACCAACAAATACAACAAAATTAACATATTTATTATTTTGTAGATGTTAAAAACAAGCAAGGAAAATGTCAGCATTTTTAATCCTTAACACTGTCGCATAATAAGCACTCAATAGATATTTGCTGAATGAATGCATGAGTACTTATGAGCTAGGCATTATGGCAGCAGCTAACAAAATTCTCAGGAGTTAAATAATTTTCAGAATTCTTTACTGACTTTTCTTGGTATGACTGCAGAGAGAATAATAGGGAAAAACCAAATGGCTACACTGAAAAGTGTGGCTTCATAATGGCTATTATCAATGACAGAACAATAAAAAACCAGTAAATATATCTGACACTGTTCTTTCCAAACCTGCCCAGACTTACAAATCCTACATACAAACAGCAAATAAAGACACAAACAGCAAATGAACTTCAAATGGTTTTTGAACATAATTTTTATTTAAGCATGGACTTTTAGCTTGGTTCACCCTAAAGTGCAACCTTTTTGTTACGTTAATAGAGAGTTCAGGGCTACAGGGCCATTCTAACGTTGCTGGTGTTGGTACAACTTCATCAGAAGGTGTGAATATGACCCGCAGGAAAAACAGTCCACAAAGAGAACACAATGAAAACACCCACTGTTTTACAAATCACTCTGTTATCACAGACACAAAATGGCACTTACTGTTAGTCAATCAGCCACAGAACACTTTAAAAGTATCTTTTAGACAAGGAAATGGGAACTCCTTTGTGGGAGATAGGGTTTTCATCCACAATTTTTTTAAGTAGAAAATATTTCAAGGTCAAGCATTTTTCTTATCCACAACAACGCTAAACCAACATACATTTTGAGGGGTATATTAAAGGAGATACAATATCTTTACAACTATCTTCATGAGTAGGTATTTCAATGAATTTTCTATAGAATATAAGTAGCCTGAAATTCAGCAGCAAAAAATATTGCAACGTAATAAGTAAATACAGTGTCAATGTGTTATATTGTAGAAGAGAATACATAAAGAACCAACAATGATAATTTAATCATATAAAACATGATACATAGCTGAAATACAGTCCACTTAAATAGCTTTGTGACCAAGAATGTTAAATACTGTACTAAATGCCATTTTAAACATAAAATCTCTTAAACTTTTGTGCTTAAACTTTTTTTTCTGTTAAACTATTTCTTATTTTCAATACTGCTACTGTAACTGATATTACAACAGATCACAATTTGCACAGATACATCAACATGAAGACATTTACTTATGAGAAATAAGTCACTTGTCATTAGTTCACAGTGTGGGAAAGTGGTATACACTTGGTCTTGAGAAGGGCTTTCAGTTAATCACTAAGTCCTTCACAGAAGTTTTCCTGATATCAGATGCAGTGCGAGATTTAAAAGAATGCGAAACAACACATCACATATTGGAAGGAAAAATAAACTTTTTGATTCTTCATGGGTATCGTCTAAGTGACCTTCGTCTTCTATTGTAGAAGTGCCTGAGCCCATGTTGTCGTGAAAAATTCATCATGTAATTTTGTTTGCGAGTGCTGTTAAAATCAGAAAGGATAGAAGCAGGGAGGGAAAAAAGAAAGAGCATGTAAGTTCCATCACTGAAAGCACAATCTAGTCTATGCCCTAAGTTACCCTGCTGTTTTTTGGAAAATTCTCAGGGTTTATAGGCCATGCTACCATTATCACCCCAGGACAGAAGAACTAAAGGTTGACAACTGCATTCACTGCCTTTGGCCTTGAAGAAATCCCCTTCTTTTCATGAGCTCTGAACCAGAACAAATGGTAAATTCTCTTGATTAATTGCAAAAGTGGACTGCAACTGTTTTTGGATTTTTAATTTTATTCTTGAACTCTTTCTGAAAAGGCTGACTTGAATTAATTTGAGATAAAGTGTGTACTATACCTATTACCTTATTTACATACATCTTTAACAAGTAGGAAGGACAATTTGATTCTTCCAGCAACCATTGCCATTTAAAGCTTGAGAAACAAAAACAAAGGAAAAACAAACTTCTTTTCGGAATCAGCTTGATCTTCCTATTTCCTGCAGTCTCAGGGGCAAAATGAAGAAGCAATTTTTTTTTTTTCCTCAGAATATCAGATTTTGCTGCCTTCCTCAAACAGTAAGCAGCTGGGGTCATGTTCTATGAACATGGCCTTATGAAGGAGACACCCTACTGAAAAAAAGATCATAAGACACTAAGAACGTGTAAGTGAATGTTTAGATGTAAAACTATGTGCACATATCCCCCTCATGTATGAACACACACATTCATACATACATACTCAAGATTAAGCTGATAAAAATACTGAAAATGAATTTTGGGAACCTGTAAAAATATGCATGATACTGGCAGAGATAGCTATTAAAGTTCTGATATGGAAAATGTAATTTAAGTAGGATCCTTATCCATAAGATCACTGAAAAGAATCAGACTCCTTTCACACACGGACTGGAGTGACATGTTTCTATATAGCATTAAAATGTGTTTTTTAAGAGTGAGCCTCTAAGTATTTTCCAAATTCACTCAGTCTCTTGAATGCTGTCTTGTCTTAAAGTCTTTTCTTCCTTGCTTGTGTGCTTGTTATGTCCGATTCTTTGCTACCCCATGAATTGTAGCCCTTCTAGGCAGGAATACTGGAGTGGGTTGCCATTTCCTCCTCCAGGGGATCTTCCTGACTCAGGAATCGAACCCTCGTCTCCTGTTTCTCCTGCATTGCAGGTGAATTCTTTACCACTGCACCACCTAAAATGTGCATGGAGCAGGATAATGTCATGTGATGTGATTTCACCATAAAGGTAAATATGATATGAATTTGCATTGGGTTACAGAGGAAGGAAAGAGTAATTTTGCACTGAGCAGTGTATTCTTCTGCTCAACAGACCAGATGTAAAATATGTAAAATAAAATATGCAAGGATGTAAAATATGCAAGATGTAAAATAATTGTTTTACCTAGATATTATACTAACATTTATAATATACAGAAACCTTTAAAAGAGGATTTTATAGATGTTATATCATTAGAAAATAAAATTTATAGTAAAATCTCTTGAAAAATAAAGTGAATTTTATCAGATATAGTTAATCAAAAAGCAATAGCATTTGTGCTAAAACTTGATAAAAAGACATTGCATTGATCTATAGTTTACAAAATAAAATGATAATAACTTGCAATCTGGATTTCTATCCTCTGAAAATGTTAGAAATGATAGAATGGAAACAAAATATACTCTGAAGACATTATATATAGAGAAAAAAAAATCAGGTTTTGTTTTCAGATAGCTTGACTGTCCTCCCCATTCCCTTGATGTGTTAATATTCTATGTATCAATCAAGTTGAGCAGTTTCAATGTCACAGTTGGAGGAGGAAATGAATGTATATATTATTTATTAGTGGTGAGAAGTACTACTTGCTGCCTATGTAAAGTCTAGTTATAAAAAAAGAACAATGACCTAATGTATTGAACTAATCAAGTTTCAGGAGAAAGAATCCTCTCACCTCTTTAAGTCACAGAAGATTAGCCTGGAACTAGCTGTCTTCCTGCCAGCATCCTAGGACACTTCATGTGTGCTCTTTCCCTGAATTTCCCTGAGCTATTATATGACAGTGGTCCCCTAAGCTAGCCTCCTCATCCTTTCTGCTTATGAAAGAAACACCACTGAAGAGAAACCATAAATACCAAGAAAGTATCACCGAATGTGTAATTGCAAAGAAATTTGTGTAATGTGCAAAGAAAGAAAAAAAAGTCGCTCAGTCCTGTCCGACTCTTTGCGACCCCATGGACTGTAGCCTACCAGGCTCCTCCATCCATGGGATTTTCCAGGCAAGAGTACTGGAGTGGGTTGCCATTTCCTTCTCCAGGGGATGTTCCCGACCCAGGGATCAAACCCAGGTCTCCTCCATTGTAGGCAGACGCTTTACCATCTGAGCTACCAGGGAAGTCCATCAAACATTGATTTTTAATCTTGTTAAAAAGGATTCCTAATCCTTTTATCTAAGTCAACTTTGCCAGCTATTTTAAGTCCTCCACACATTTCATTTTACTCTTTTTCAAGTCCTTTCATTTATTATACTTTACAGACATCTCTATTTAAACTCACCTTGAGTCCCTTCCACCTGCTTTATTGGATAATCTTCAACGCAGCTTCCTAAATTTCTACTTATTTTTCAAGTATTACATTTTTTTTTTTCTTATTGCTCACCCCTGCCAGTAGGTTTCCACCCCTACATTGAATCCTCATACTGTTCCTTTTCTGCTTTGCATGGAGATGACTCATGTTCATATCTTGGCTCCCCTTGACTAAACTTCTCTGGGTGTAGCAGCTGTGCCCCACTCCCCTCCACCCCATACCATAGCCCTGAGCCTCCTGCCTGACCCTGAGTGGTCATGGCATGTTTGTTGAACTTTTGGTGACTTACTGATTGGATTCCTGTTGTAAATCATTACTCTTTAACTATAAGGAATAATTGCAAAGTTAAAGCAATGAAAATTATTCTGTTGTAAACACATTTAAAATATAAGGTACTCAAAGAAAATTTAAAATAGTTAAAATATCTTACATAAAAAAAAGATAAACTCAGAACACTTAGGATATTCAGTTATCTCAATGCAACCCAGATTGATGGGAAAGTGACCTCAATATATGGGAACACAGGAACATTTCATTTGAACAAAAGTTGATGTGCATGTGTGGCTTCAAAGCAACTTCTCCACATAACTACTTATTATGGACTGATTTAAATTCTACATTTTTATACTGTTTGTTGTTTAGTTTCTAACTCGTGTCCAACTCTGTGACCTCATGGACTGTATAACCCTCCAGGCTCCTCTATCTATGGGATTTCCCAGGCAAGAATACTAGAGTGAGTTGCCATTCCCTTCTCCAGATCTTTCCAACTCAGGGATCCAAGTCTGCAATGTCTCCTGCATTGCAAATGGATTCTTTACAGCTGATCCACCAGGGAAGCCTGCTTCATTTTTTATGAGTGAAAAAATAAATATTAACAGGTTGTAGATCTTTAGTACCTTAATAATAGATCCAGCTTGGGAGCTTATATTTACTTTAGGAGGCATTTTGATTCATTGGATATCCTTTAATTTTGAATAAATTTATACATCTGTAACATATCTTTAGATCCCTGCAAATGTTGATGTGCATTCAGCATTTGCAATAGATGTTTGTTATATATGGCTAATGTTTTGTAGTCACATTAGAAATGGCCACATTTTCAAAGCACACTGGAAACATTTTGTTACATAAAACTAAGTATCTCTGGTGACAGAATGGAATCTAACAAAAGCAGATTTTTTCCAGTTCATAAGCTTTTGAAAATCAAGCATCAGGGGAAGCTATACCAAAGTGCTCCCTGCTTCAAGGACCATTAATAAACTCACATGGTTACTAAACACTAGTGGCTTCTAGAATATCTAATTTATGGGACTGGACATTTTTAAACCAGTTTAAAGATGTCATGCTTATTATGTCTTTTTTTTTTTTTTTTGTGGAGCAGATCTGGGAGCCTATTTTTGGTTTTGATACATATAGATGTATGTGGTGGTTTAGTCGCTTAAGTCGTGTCCGACTCTTGCAGCCCCATGGACTGTAGCCTGCCAGGCTCCTCTGTCCATGGGGATTCTCCTGGCAAGAATAATGGAGTGGGTTGCCATTTCCTTCTCCAATATAGAGGTATAGTTATAGATAAACTAGTTATAAACTAGTTTATAAGCAAAATAATTATAGGTGTGATGGAATTTTAAGGATTTATTTCTTCACTGCAATAATATTAATATGAGAAAGTATTTTATTACAATTCCAATGAAAGCAGGTAATATTCATTCCAAGGCATTTCAACTATGGTTCTTGACTTATCAATTTGCTTGACTGAATAGAACTAGGTCCATTTAAAAATTTCTATTTTGAGGAAGCCACTGAAAGAAGCGAGAGTGATCAATGACTTCTTGGAAATGCTAACTTAAATTCCATTATTGCTGCGGGAGTTTAGGGACTTTAAATAGCATATGGAATAATAATATGCTTCCCTCATAGGAAATATGGATATTGCAAGTTTTTTCAAGAACTAGTGACTATGTTCACCTCGTATTCTTCACTGGAGCCACTATCTTAAGTTATTTATCATTATAAAAAATTAAGTGATTTGTTGTTGATTCTAAAGGAAATAGGGAAGGTGGAGACTTGATAAAAGTAATGTGAGCACATAGAAATTTAGTTATTTGTACTGTTAAGTAATTAATTTTTCATCAAAACTTATGATATAATAAGTAATGCTTTATATCAATGCAAAAATAAGAATCCAGTGACTGCCATTATTTTTCAGAGAAATACTGATGATTGTAAGATGGGAAACTGCCACTGAAACTAATCAATTAAACTGCCCTGCATAGAAGATGCTGTACATTTTACTTTCAAGGCCTTGCATTTTCAGGAGGGATATACATAAATATGGGCTCACATATCTCACAAATGTAGAGCACTTCATTTTTCTTTTCCCTACTGAATGGGGATGAGAATAGTATCTGATATTGTGTACTTTGGGGAAATGAAACTTCTAGCAGAATATGCAGATGTTTAACAAATGATAACCATTTTACCTTCTTACCTAGGCTTAAAGTATCTCCAAATGTAAACATATGTTAAAGAAGTCTTACCTAAGGATACCTAAGGCTTACCTAAGGATACCAGTCTTACCTAAGTATACTTTCTTTCCTAAGTTTTAAAGTATCCCTGCTAAGTTGCTTCAGTCGTGTCTGACTCTGTGCGACCCCATAGACGGCAGCCCACCAGGCTCTGCCGTCCCAGGGATTCTCCAGGCGAGAACACTGGAGTGGGTTGCCATTTCCTTCTCCAATGCATTAAAGTGAAAAGTGAAAGTGAAGTCTCTCAGTCGTGTTCAACTCTTAGTGACCTCATGGACTGCAGCCTACCACGCTCCTCCGCCCATGGGATTTTCCGGGCAAGAGTACTGGAGTGGGTTGCCATTGCCTTCTCCAAAAGTATCCCTATTAGAGAGCAAATGTAGATACGTATTCTAAAAGGCCAATCCTTTTCTAGATCCTAAGGATAGGATCTAGAACTCACAAATATTATGAATAAATCCACTCCCTTTTGCTGGTTCATTTATTAACAGAATAGATTTGAGAAGTCCAGGCATTCTCAATCATCTCTAGCACAAGAGATCTTTTGAAAGACACCTCATTTAATCAGAGCCCATAGCTCTTGTGCACACATTTCTATTTACATTTTCCTCTCATAACAAACTTATAAACTGTTCATATTTCGAGAACGCCTAGGAAAATCCCAGGCACAGAGTCAAGCAGTCCAATGAAGGCATGCTGATTGGCACTCTGGTCTATGCTGTTTGTATACATCAGAGATTTATTACAATTTGGCTGAACACCGAGTTTACATGATACAGGTTTCAAGTGTTCCAGTATTTCTCAATATTACATATAACTTTGCTTTCACAGTTTTTTTTTTTCAATTGCAAAGGTCTTCCACAAAATTTCTCAGTTAACATAGGTAATAACAATGAAACTTAGTAAACAGTTCCCCAGAATTAGTAAGAGGACTTACCTTACTCTAGTAGAAAACCAATGACAGCAAATAATGAAATATAACACAAGTTAAAAAATGCCTTTCAACACATGCAGCACTGTGATTACTCATAAAAGTCTGATCAGGTTTAGACGCAATATACGATTTTTCATCTCTTTTGAAAATAAAAATTAAAGAAGTTATTCCTTATTCTTCTATACCTAGTATATACATATATTTAACTTTTCTATGTAATGCAACATGCAATATTTGCTCATAACCATATGTGTCAAAGTACATGTAGCTACAGTACTACATTTGGCATAAATGTTGCATATAAAGCATAAATATGAAAGTAATAGTTTAATAACTACCATAAATGTTATTATTTGATTTTTCAATTATTTACATTTTAGAAGATACTTATTCCTGAATATATTAAGGAATGGGCTTTTAGAAATAGTAAGTCCTGTATATCAAATAACACAATCAAATTTAAGGAAGGATAAATATGCTTTGCAACAAATGTAATACGTTATTCTCCATAAATCATTTGTGCCAAAAATATGACAGTATCTTGATAATGAATAGCATGAGGGAATGGCCATGATGGAACTCATATTATTAAAATCTGATAAATGCTTTTAAGACCATAGTTAGCAACATATTGGTTTTCAATTCTCAGCAAATGTGGTGATAATTCACTTTTTTGGTAACTGAATTCACAAAGGCTGACTCTTTACTGAGCAATTTGCTTTCAAGGTACACATGCAAAAATCAGCCCGCTTTATCATACACATGACAGGTTGTGACTTAAGACACATACACAGGAAATGTGATGTGTGAATGAAATGCATAGTTGGGTGAGGGAGATTCTTAGGATAGAAGGATGAGTGCCCAGGCAACAAAGGTTAAAAAAAAGGACTCTCTTTTATCCTAAGAAGACCCCACCAGCATGGATCTTGTGAGGGATCTGCCCAAATGTATTCACAAACATTTACGGAAAAACAAATATTCTACACTAGCCAATGAATTCAGAGAAATTAGGTTTCTGACACTTGATTGTCAATGACTGTGTTACGCTACATCACTCAGATTTTACAGATGAGGACTTTTTGTAAGCTAGTGAGGCTGGGAAAAAGTGATCTGTCAATTTGGTTCATCTGTTCTGTGGCAGATTAGCCAGGGCTAATCATCACGAAGTGCTTTTCATGTACAGGTTTTATTGAAAAAATCATCAGAGTGGGGAGATTACACTCTCAAACAAGCATAAGGCATAAGTGACTTCGCTTGTTAAATGCCAGAACGGTGTTTTTTATCTTTATGGTGTGGGGCTTATTCTGTATATCCATATTTATGAAACTCAAATCCTTCTGGATGGAGTATTTTAGAATTAAACTATTAAATTAAAAATATGTTCTGTATCTTGTTCATTTAGGATGCACTCCTAAACCTTGAAATATTTTCAAAAGTGCTCCATTTTTTTTTTTTCTCATCAAACTCATGTATCTTCTCACTAATACGGGCAGTACTGAGGTTAGACTCAAGATACCATGCGTGACCACGGGTTTTCTTTCTCGGAGTTTTTAGCATGTGTCCTTAGTGCACATGCAAAAGAGCTAAACTATGGTAATAAAGCTATATTAGGGCCAATCTTTACTCAGAAAAGAAAATATATTCTAAAAATGTATACCTCCAACCATTGGTTGCAAAAAACATATCAGTTGCCCTATTTGCAGTGTTCAATTAGGTAGGGCTTGTATCTCTTTAGGTATGCACCTCAGCCTCCTGTTCCTGCCACACTTAGAAAACCAACAATCTTAGTTTATATAACTGTTATTATACAAAAGTATAATTAATTAGGATGAGATTTTGAATTTAATAGGGCTTTATGGGAGTATTTCACCTATTTCTAAAAATACATCTGCTGCAGCAAAGATATAATTAGTAATATTTGTGAACTGTGACATGAACCTTGGCTGGTTTCTTTGTGTTTTATCTGCTTGAAAGACATTTGGAAAAATTATTTTATTTTTCTGAATCATCTGGAACTTTAATTTTAAGCTCATTAAATGAATGAATTAAAAAAAATTATGTAGAGCTATGGAAGGCATACTGACTAGAAATGCCTTAAAATTTTTTGTGACTCTTCTGAAAAGACATAGTTTAAAAGAATACAGTGGCATGGACATATTAAATCCTAATACAAAAGCAAAAAATCAAAAATATAGTTCTAAAAAGATAATTTCTTTGGTATTTTTAAAACAACTTATTGATTAAACTCAACTTTATGAAATATTTCTTCCTTCTGAAAAAGAAGGAAAACAAAGTAACTCCTTTAGTTTTAACAAATTTTAACATATAATAATGTATACATATGTTTATCAATATGTAAAATTTTATGGTTACATGTATAAAGTTATAATTTAAAATCATTCACTGAAAAGAAGACTCTGAATAAAACTCAAGTCATGTAATACTCTGCATGTGAGGCAATGACCTTTTCTCATTCAGAATGTTTTAGTCTCCTGAGACTCTGAGAAAATCATACAGAGTAAGAGCAGACAGGTGGCTGGTAAGTAATAAATTCTTCAAAGTACTAAAATTCTGGAGACGGAATAAAAGTAAAGTCTTTACAAATGCAGATTATTGCTCCAGAAAATACCAGAAACACTAGGTTGATTCTTGTAATAATATCACGAGAATATCATGAAGCTGGCAGCTGCTTATAAAAATTAATACCAATGCCAGGTATACCAGAAGGTTCCCTTGGGAACTGTATGATGTGAACCTTTGAGGCAGCAGGTCACCTCCAATTTGACTCCCGAGTTGTGAAGGGGTTATTTCATACCAGGGAGTATATTTGTACTTCTGACCCACCTACTCTTTAATTTTAGTCTGTGGGAAGGAACTGTGGTGATGATAAGCCTTTGAAATCCAAAATGGATAACTGCAATTGCTCGGCTGGGTGGGAGGAGAAGAAATATCTATTCAAACACATGACATGTAAGATTTGTTATATCCACCCAAGGTCAGTATTAGCACCCTACCTTCTATTGAGGACTGTCAAATTTTGAACTTTTCATAAAAGTTGGTAATGCTTTGTCAGGGATAGGAAGCTCCATTAATGTAAACTGTCTGGGAGAGAGACTTGAAAGACAACAAGTAGTTACTAATTCTAAATCTGATTCTCAAGCAGTTTATTAGAATGAACTGAGGTGCTTTTAAAAAAGACTGATGCTCAGGTCTCACTGCAGATCAGTTTAAATCACACCATCCATAGGGATGGGTATGGGCACTGGGACACATATTGATGCTTCCAAAAGCTCTTAAGTGTATCTCATGTTCAATCAGATTGAGAAGCGCTCCTTTGAAAGGAAAGTAGCCAGGGAAGAATGGATGTAGGGTTGGTTTTTGGTTTGTCTGGATATCTTGCTCTCTCTGACCTTACCAAAAATCATTCATTTTAGAGCCCAGCTTAGTCTAGTCTCCTGGCATAAGGCAGTCTGAGGAGATCAAAATCTAAGTGAAACATCAGCCTCATTATACGGAGTCAACTGAGTCTGGACTATTACTATAAACATCAACCTTCTCATATGGAGGCAGAGCCCAGCAAGTGGTCCAAAGCAGCAGAGCGCAGTGGGAGCTTGTGTAGGGACTGGGTTGCTCTTGGATCTGGGGGTTGATATGGATGCCATGCAAGCAGGTGCCTCAGTGAAAACTAGGACAAGGACTAACTCAAGACTGAAAAATTCAGCTCATGGCTATGATTGAAAGAAAACAAATCTGGTAGGTTTCCTACCAATTAATCATTTAAATTTGCTTTCAAAATGACTGAAATCAGCCAAAGGGCTGATTTCATTTTCTATTTGGTAAACAGAATGAACATTTGAACCTATCTACCGAGAAGATTCGCCTCTCCTTGCCAACCACTTGGAGCCATCAGTCCGAACCCGCCGAGACATAAGCATTCCAGTTCTACAGGAACTAGATTGTTAGAGAAAAAGCAAGTCATCTCTCTGTGGAACAGTCAACCCAGCTAGTTGAGAGTGCTGACAACCTTATTCTATGGGAGAAACCATGGAGGGGGCACCCTTGACTTCTTAGGTGCTAGGATTAAAATCACGAGGAATCTGAAACCAAATTCTTTGTTCTGGTTTTGACCATGTCACTAAATGGAAGAATGCCCCGGGCATCTGTGGCTTGGACAGGTGTTTGTAATCAGGCACATGAACTAGTGATTCTCTGCACATCGACCAGCACAGATCCTTTTTCTTTTCAGGATGTCATTCCATTTTATAAGGCAACCCAGACTTCATGAAGGCACTGATCTCATTTACCTGGAGACTTCCGTTTGATCTCATTGAATTAATATTGTCAAACTGTTATATAAACTGTTACTTACTGAAGTTTTCTAAGGTACATTAAGTTATACTCGGGGCCTTGTAATATCACTTGTTGACTAGAGCTATAGTTTGCAGTTGTGGAAGAGTGGAAGCCAAAGTGATCCTGTAGGGGTTTCTCATCAGGAACAATTCTTACTGAATTAAGGAGCATGCCATATCAAAGGAATTTCAAACCTTTCTGAAATGGACATGAGATGTTATATATCAGATACTCACAGCACGACCTCCACATGGTCCAAAGCCCATTGATCATGACCTGTTCCATTGTGGCGTGGCTGCCACCAGCGCAATAAAACTCCTTTCATCCGTGCCTCCCTAGGTTGCAGATAAGAAGACAGGTCAAACACTAGAAACGAGAGAACTTTCTGGTAAATACAATAGGCTACTCTAAATCAACAGAACTTTGGGTATGGAATTTAGATTTGCTTAGGTCACAGTATTCTTCTAAGCAGCAACACATTTTATTGGCTACTCAAGGATTTGCAATCCTTCTACATTTCTCTCATTTCTTCCCCTTGTTCCACTAGGACCTGGAAGAGCTGCATCTTCAGTCAACAAATGGGATGTACCTTCTGTGTGATGGGTTAGATGCTAGACACTAGGGTATCATGCCAGGCAAAACTGACAAACCTACCTATCCTCAGCAAATTCTCAAATCAGTGTACCCAGCAAGAGATTTAAAATGTTGTCTTCTAAAGGACTAGAAACACATTACTGGGAGGGAAATATGCACAAAGCACCTTGGTATTTAATTGTTTTTCTCTGTTCCCTCTTGCTCTTATTCCTGGCTCCAAGTTTTGTCAGTTGTCCCAACAGGAAACAGTAACACAACTTTGGATATCTGGATTAGTTAGTCTTGGTTCTGCCACCACTGACTTTGTGGTGTTTGTTCAAATAACTTCATCACACACTGTTGATTTTCCTTTCTGGGCACTTACAGGGGGACGTTATAGGACACCCTCTGAGCTTGGGTGAAGTCCTTTGGCTGGTGCTGTGCGATGACATGCCAGGTGATCCCATTGTTGACACTGTACTGCAGCAGCACGGCCTTGTCCACGGCGTGGGGGCCACTCAGGTCACTGTTGCAGCTGTCTGTCTGTGATGTGCTCCCAATTTGCAAAACAAACATGATTTTGCTGAAAAAAAAAAAACAACAAACAAACCACAGGAGAATTCATTTTTAAACAAAAGTCAGGTAGTATTCAAGGAGTTATACTTTATTTTTTTTATCTTTCTTGTTTCTAAGTTCTGTAATTTTCAAGTTCATAATATGGTAAAAATAGAAGCATCCAGTCTTATGACTAAGTCATATAAATAACAAAATTTATTTATACTATCTTTTACATCATACATATGAAAAATAAGCTTGGAAGGCTGGTGTTCTACACAGAGAAAACAATTCTGACTTTCAAAGATCTTTTTTCTTCCTTTGATGTTAGAAATCTTTTTAGAACATTTCTCCTGAAACACCTTCTGTTTTCTTCAAGGTGATATCAGCCAAATAGGCAGCTGAGGACATGGAAGAGAAAAGAAATAAAGCCATACTATTTACTCTATATGCTTTTTATGATGGAGAAGGAAAGAATGGCTTTACTTCTTGGCCAGGCAAAGGGAGAACACAATAGGCTAGTGACTCAAGAACTGTGCCTCTATGCTATATGCTTTTTATAAATAGCTTCAAGCTGAACAGAATCTGGACAAGGATAAATCATGTTTATTTTAGGAAAAGATGTTTGGAGATCAGAGAAGAGGGAAAACTGAGTTAGACATGCAGGCTCTGGACCATGTCTGCTGTTGTGTTTGATGTGCTTCTCACAGGCATCCTTGCCCTTAGAAGATATAGTTTTTAAACACAGGAAATCTATCTTTATAAGATTCCTAAAGTGATTAATAAAATTCCTGAGTGATTAACAGAGTGATTAATAGGTGGTCAAATAAACTGCTAGACTTAAACCTGTAAATGCACTAATCAATTTAAAGCAAAGTTACTTGTATGGCAGACAAAAAGCTGTGTTTGCTCTGGCTTAGGGGCAGAGCTGGAAGGGCAGGTGGGGAAAAAAATTCAACCCTCCTGGGTCTCTTTTCCTTTGTCTTCTCTATTCTACATTAGCATGCAGTTCCTAAACTGTGTGAACTTTTAAAGTTCCCATTTATCCAACCATCAATCTTCCATTTCCATTTGTAGCTACATATGCTAAAAATGTAGAAGGAGATGGCAACCTACTCCAGTGTTCTTGCCTGGAGAATCCCAGGGACGGGGGAGCCTGGTGGGCTGCTGTCTATGGGGTCGCACAGAGTCGGACACAACTGAAGCGACTTAGCAGCAGCAGCAGCATGCTAAATATGGAGAAGGCAACGGCACCCAACTCCAGTACTCTTGCCTGGAAAATTCCATGGACGGAGGAGCCTGGTGGGCTGCAGTCCATGGGGTGGCTAAGAGTCGGACACGACTGAGCGACTTCACTTTCACTTTTCACTTTCATGCATTGGAGAAGGAAATGGCAACTCACTCTAATGTTCTTGCCTGGAAAATTCCAGGGACGGGGGAGCCTGGTGGGCTGCCGTCTATGGGTTGCACAGGGTCGGACATGACTGAAGTGACTTAGCAGTAGCAGCATGCTAAATATAGGACTATGTATGCTTCATTACTATAAATCTTCACACTCATATTTGTATTTACGTGGTTGCATATGGTCCACATTAAATTATCTATATAGATTATTCATAACCAATTATTTACTTTTTCAACTTTATTGATATACAACTGACCTATAGCACTGTGTTACTGTGATACACTTCTCTATTTTTTATATTTGGCCATTTCTCTAAGCTTATGCCTATGTTACCACCACTCACAAGGTAACTCTATACTAAATTTAAGCAAATCATAATTCTGAGTTGTGAAAACATATACTTTCTCATACCAAATTCAGCTGATATTAAGTTTCTGCTGCTTAGTGACACCTGTGCCATGAAATTCATGATCATATCTAACAATGGACAGTGATGTGCTTGTGACTGATTCTGTATCTGAACTACAACACAGGAGTTTTTTACCTTGCTCGAGTGAGATCCAGAGGTTTGGTGGCCGCTTGCCTTATCTGACAGCCATTAAAATAGAGCGAGTCCCCATGGGCATAGGGTGCCAGCTGCCCACAGCCACTTCCTATCACTCCACCTTGAATAGTTTCCCAGTTTGCCTCAGTGACTCTTGCCGACTCAAAATTATCTTTAATGTAACTGGGAAGGTCATGACTGAAAATAGAGCAGTCATCGCCTAGAGGGAAATGAATAGTTGCAAAAATTAGCTGGAACAAGCAGAATCATCAAAGATTATGAACAAGCATTCAATTTCACATTTAATCCGATCAATGTCAGATTTACTTGTAAGAATGACAAAATACCAAGCAGATATAGATTCCTAGAGATAAATATTTCTCTTTTATTTCAGCAATTATTGGCTTATGTTGCTAAAAAGTCATATTATCTTTGAGTTGATATTTACTAAAATAGGTAGGTGCTAATGTACTTAGTACTGGTGTAAGCCCATTGTTAAAAAAAACACAGCGTCTGGCTGGGCTTGCATGGTTACCAGCCATGGGTCTTAGAAGGGAGCTCTCACCCTGGCATGAGAGGCAACATAATTTATTTTTCCCTAGCATGATAAGAAAATAGCAGGAAAGAAGTCATGTTCTTGTTCTCCCTCTAGCTCTCATAGTTGATTCTTGAGAACAGAGTCTATATTTTATTCATTGTTGGATTCTAGTACCTAGCATAATACTGAGTACATACAAAATATTCCACAATGAAGCTGGAATAAATACAGGAATGATAAACTGGAAGTGTTTCTCAGAGATAACAGAGCTGCAATACAGGCATTTAAGGAAGGCACTACTTTAGCAAATGTGTATGTCTCTACATTTTTTCTTGACTGGAAAAGCACAACTTTTCTCAATGTCTAAAATAACTCAAAATCAAAAGCTCACAGTTCTGCTGGATCAGAGAAAAAGGCAAATTCTAGACACCCAGGACTCCTAGTGAGACAGCTGAGTTGTTCATTTGCCTAAAAGTTCAAATTCTCTAGCTAACACATGGACAGATCCAGCTGGTCTCAGCAATAAGACGACCAGGGGAAGAAGACAGCGGCTAAGAATTTCTAACATCAGAGATGTGCAGCAGTCTACATTTATCATACTCATTTCATTTGGAGGCAAGGAAATAGCATCCATCAAGAAAGCTAAGTAGATTCTACTCCAGAGTCCAAATCTATGGGTTCTTGCATTGTACACTCGGGAGAAGCTAATTCTGGTCCTCTTTGGATAAATCTCTCATCTCTGAGAGACATAGAGACTGACTGGAAAGAACTACCTGGGGTTCTGGTCTTCTTTCCGACATGTACTATTAGGGAAGTCACTTACGCTCCCCTCAGTGTCTTTACCTATAAAGCGATAACTGTGACATTAACCATAGTTAATTTATGGGGGTGGGTATCATAAGTACTAAATGACTCTGCTGAATGCATGGGGGGATACTTGTGTAAACAGTAAAGCATAAGGCAATGTAAAGGTTCAGTAAAAAAAAGTTTACTGTGCATTGCTCTTTGTCAAGAATTAGGCTCTGAGGATGTAATAGTAATTGGATACAGTGAACTTTGTAACATAGAGGCTGAAACCTGTGAGAAACATTTCATCAAAGGAAAGCAGGGCTGCAGGCTTTCAAACAGGACTGACAAAGCAACCTCCTGGGATCTCAGCAGTTGAGTAGATACTTTGCCCCAAATGCATCGTCAGCCTCTAGAAACTCAAGCAGTAAAAGTGTATTTTTTGAGTTATGAAGGTTTTTCTGTATGTGTATGTGACGAAGAGACCTGGGAAACAGAACATTTTGAATTGTCAGCTCCATCTTGGGAGGCCAGGGGCTCCTGCCCCTGGGAGAGGCCGAGGAAGAAAGAATATTGGTCCAGTGTCTGGGGACAGGCAGCCAGGCAGGGAAGGAGAGAGGCCCAGAGCAAAAATCAAGTGTGGAAGGTAGAGGCTGGGGCAGGGACTCATGTGGAAGTTGGAGAATGTAAGGTACTATAGAATATCTTAGCGGGGTGGATAAAATCTGCATTTTAAAAAATTCAAGGAATATAGCATAAAATTATCCTTCATAATTCATCCCCGAGGTAAATAAGTCATGATCAAAGAGTGCATCATCTATCTCAAATCCCTCAGGCCAGAGTTTCTATCCATTCCCTAGTGGCCTTTGCACACATGTTGAGATGAGGAGAACCCTATAGTCTCCTGGGTCAAGAACAACAAAACAGGATTCTGACCTTGGAAACTTTCATCGCAGATGCAGACGGCACCGGTGGTGCAGTATCCGTGCCCACTGCAGAGCTTGGGGCAAGCCTCTCCGATGTACACGTGATCGATTGCCCAGCTCTGCTTCTCTGTTTCTTCGCCCTTCTGGATCCAGCGGAACTGTGTTGCACTGAAAGCAGAAGGGATTCAGGAGGCTGTTATTGCCCATGGGTGTGTCCAGCCTCTAGTCTCTGGAGATAGGGGCTATTTCCAAGAAAAGGGCTTCTAAAACTTTCCCCCGAAGCATCCAATTGGCAGAAGTGAGTGAACTTGTACCCCTCAGATTCTGGAAGTAAACCCCCAAAATTCCTCAAAAATTTATGTGCATTTCCTGTTCTATTCCATAATAAGCCCATATCCATTTTTCCTACAGTGGTGTGTCATTTGCAAACCTTTGGGGAAAATAAATGCTACTCTAGGAAGACTGTGCTCCGTTATATTTACCCTGCAATTCAATATAACCCGATCAGCCTGGCACACCCCAGTGGGCACTGGTTGTGGGGGGAACAGCAGAGCCTCTGGGAGCATCAAACACTGGGGCAGTTGTGGTGCCAAGTCCAAGTCTTGGGATGTTTTTCACTCAAGGGCTATGACTGAGATTGGTGTGTGCTGCGGTATTTAATTAAAAGAAAATTTGAGGTCTGTGAATTGTTTACAAAGAAGAATCCTATTTCTTATGCGCACATGGAGTTTCCATTTAGGGGCATGGGGCAGTGAGAAGAGCGGGGAGATGAGGGGAGAGGGGACTAGGGCTATAAATAAAAGTCTAGACTCCTTTTATCAGTTGCTGTCGAGTCACTGTATGAGCTCTGCAGATACTCACAGGTCATCCACACAGTTTACCTAAGTATGCAGCCTACCTGGAGGAGACATGATCAGGCAGCTGGATGGTGATTCTCTTCCAGCTGGAGCTGTTGACAGCATTGTAGATGGTGGCTTCATGGAACTGGAAGGGGGAGCAGCCAATGCTGTTTGAAGAGGAAGGAAGGCATTGGGTCTGAACGAGCTGCCAGGAATCGGACCTGCAAAAACCAGAGAGGTTGCATTAGATAGCTCTTCAGAGGCTGCAGTAGACATCTGTCTCATGTCAAGGTAATGCTTGATGATTGGGTTAAATTAAGAAATTTTAATATAAATTTCACATGTACATATATATAATTACATATAATAAAAAGAAAAATTGAAAATTATTTCAAATAAAATATACCCTAACTCTTTATAAGCACATTAACATAGTTACAGATGACAGAATAAAATAATAGCAGGTACAGAGCTGACTCTAGTGGCTTCTTCTCCCTGATATTGCTACAAGAACTATACCTGGAGTTGACTGACAAAATTCTCTGTCTACCCAAACTTTATTGCTGCTGCTACTGCTGCTGCTAAGTTGATTCAGTCGTGTCCGACTCTGTTCGACCCCATAAAGGCAGCCCACCAGGCTCCCCCATCCCTGGGATTCTCCAGGCAAGAACACTGGAGTGGGGTGCCATTTCCTTCTCCAATGCATGAAAGTGAGAAGTGAAAGTGAAGTTGCTCAGTCGTATCTGACTCCCAGCGACCCCATGGACTGCAGCCTACCAGGCTCCTCCATCCGTGGGATTTTCCAGGCAAGAGTACTGGAGTGGGGTGCCATTGCCTTCTTTACTATAATTCATTTTTCAAAGTGGTGGTGGGAGGCAGGCCTACAGACACCCTAAAGAGGTAACTGCACTAAGTCAGACTTATAGTCAACAGTGCTACTATGCTTTAGGGGATGTGACTTTAGCTAAAGCATAATCAGATCTTTCACTGATTTATATTTTTATTAGGGTTGGTTGAAAACAAACAACATAAATAAAAAAGAGTTCTACTTTGAGGACAAATATAGTGTCTTAGTTTAAAATACAAAATCTGTTGGCTGCAGCCTAGCATGAAATTGATTTTTCTTGGTTTGAAGGAAAAATTGAAAATAAGATACATTGTGAATTTTATACAAATAACATTTTTACATGCATACAATTAACTGCCACTTCTAATACATAAGAATGCTTCCCTGTAAGCAGTTGCCTTAAAAACAGACAACCATTTGAATTGTATATACACATTTGGAGGAAATGTAAAAAGTGATTTCACAAACCTTGCATCCTTAGTGTATTCCAACATTACGGAATGAAGGTCACCACAAGAAGTGGCTTCACAACCCACCACAATCTAAAACAAACAGATAATTGATATGTGTCAGCAAGATTAAATAATGCCTATCATTAACCAGAACTCCCATCTCTCCTCATTATGACTATATAAGTAACCAAGAAGTATTTGGAGAAGCTTTTACAGAGCAGCCTGCCAGACACCAAGAAGGCGTTCTTTTGAGTTTTGTACAAGTCATACCATTTTGCAAGGAGATGAGAATTAAGGTTAAAAATTACTATTTATATTTACCTAATTAGTAATAACATACTAATTGTAAATTTGGGGAAGATAAATTGGTCAAAAGGAAAGTAGTATTAGGAGAACTAATGGAAAGAAACAAAGTATCACTGGTTCAAGATAGTTTCATTCATTTACTAACTTCCTTGATGCTACCATTACATTTTTATATGTAATTAAAAATAGTAATTTTTAATTACTTAATATTTATTCCTAGTTTTTTCCACTTCCATGTAGATAAAAGTATTCCATATTATGTGCAATTAAATGCTTGAATCATCGACAGTGCATAAATGCTATAAAGACTTGGTGATTCAAATTTAAGTTCTAATCATCTGCTCAATGAACAAGTCCTATTTCAGTGCTGACACTAGGGAAGGTTGGTGCTATAAACTTCATACTATATGCTTATCCATAAACAACTGTGATTTCAGAGAGAGAATACAAAGTGTATTCTAGCAGTGGAAATGGAAACCAGAAAAAAATAATATGCTTTGGTGCTTCATAGGAAGGAGAGGTTGAATCTGATTAAGTGGGTGAGAAAATAATTCTTCAGAAGTTGGAGAGCTGAATTATTCCAGCTACAAACAGAAATAATAATTATGTGATGTGATACAGGTGCTAACTACCACTTTTGTGGCAACTGTATTATAATATATAAATGTATCAAATCAACATGCTGTATGACTTAAATTTACACATTGCCATATGTCAAATATATTTCAATTAAAAAAAGAAAAGAATTCATCAATAAGCAGTAGAATGATGTATCAAAGCTATGCTTTGTAAGGATCAATCTGTGCTGCTGAAGACATGTGAAGTGGAGAGAGATTAGACAGGAAAAGACTACTCAGTGGACTACTGATTTAATGAGGCCCAGAATGAAGGTGGTAACCGTGCAGAGAGGAGATGGGATGGGTGTCAGGAATACAGGGAATTAGAACTAAAAGGATGGAGTAACTAATTAGATGTGAAAAATGATAAATCAAAGACTAAATTAAAATTTAGAGCTGGTGAATAAGTGAGAGGCAATGCCATCAAGAGAAATAGGAAAATCAGAGAGAGGAGTTGGCAGAAGTGGGAAGATAGGAAGTTCACTATTCAACATGTTGAGTTGAGGTGCCAATAATTCAAATGTGTAGAAAAGTATACAGGCTATTAAAAGTACTGAATTAAATGTTGATGAGCCAGTCAAGGTTGGATATGCAAATTTTAGAGTTGCCCTTAAAGATATGATACTTGAAGCCAGAGGATGAATGAAGTTCTCAATAGTGAGAATGTCTATGAAGAGAGAGGAAAGCCTGGGAGAAGTACTAAGAAATGCTGATATTTAGAGGGTTGAGGGAAGAAGAGCCAAAAAGGAGATAGACATAACTATTAAGAAGGTAAGAGGAGAAGCAGCAGAGAACCCAGAAGCTGAGGGGAAAGAGAATTTCACCAGCTGGAGAAGACAAGAACAAGTGTGCCAAATAGTACAGAGAAAACGAAAAACGAGGAAAGTTGCATGTGGTGTTCAGAAAGTCTATGGTGACTTTAAAGTTGTAGATTTAGTGACACTTCAATTTTTAAATTTCTGGGGACAAGTTTTTTTTTTTTTTTAAAGGAACAAATTGACTTGGCTAGAGAAGAAAATGTCAGTCTCTTCAGTTCTGGGTTGACAGAAGCAACAAAAGAGGAGGCCCCAACCAACTTAATAAAAAATATGAATGTGATGCGGGCCTGGGAGAGGAAAAGCCCGAGAGGAAAAGCCTTCACTCTTAAAGGACGTGGCTTGGAATTAGGGGTAGTGTAACACTGGATGTGATTTTGAGTGTCCTTCATGTCACTAAGGTAAGGATAGTCCTGAGGGGGTGGTAGCATTCGGGGGGACTTGCCTCACCCTCCAGTCTCTGAAGGAGAGTTTAATACAAAGCTGAGGAAAACAGAAAATTTGCCTTTTTTTTTCAACTTGGGAATTCTTCTTACAAAACTGAAACCCTATACATATTAACTCCCCATTTCCCTCTTCTCCCAGCTACGAACACATTTTTATTTATGCTAATAAGCATTCTTTCTGTTAACTGTCATTGTAGCACATCTTTTTAAATAAGGGCATTAGAACAACTGATCTGTCTCTTTAAAATGATCCAGTAATAAACTGCATTTCTGTAATGTCCCTTTTTAGTGTTTTCTGCAATAAGACATTAATCGATAGTGCTTTATCTTTCTCTCTAATTTGTCTACTAATTACCTCCTGTGCCTTCTCTTTCATTTTTCTATACGAGTAAAATATGCATTTATTAATAAGAAGTGAGAGTCTTTTTAAAATCTTTGAGGATTTGGGAGGTTTCAATTGGGCTAATGTACAAGTTTGCTGTTTGGAAGTCAGAGAGAAAAGAAAAATGGAAAGAATGAAAAAGGACATATAAAGAAGCAAAGCTTGATGTATGAAATAGGCATAAAGAGAAAGTGGTAGAGAAATTAGTGGGAGAGAGAGACAGAAAGGGATAGAGACAAAGAAAGAGACAGATGGAGGCGCCTACTTGAGATTTTTATTTCCAAGGTTTGTAAAAGTGAAGTCAAGATTACATATCTGAGATATAATACAGTTGCATGTCTTTCTATGTCTCAATATATCTGTGTTCAAATAATCCTATAAGATAAAGACCTTTGTGAAAGATAACTATTTTTTATTCATAAAATAAAGTCTCTTATAATGAATGAAATCAATCATTTCCTTATAGTTGTTCAAATAAGCTTTCTCTCTGTACTCCCTCCCCCAAATGTAACACCATACTGCCTGGAGGAGCCGCTTCCCCTTACTTTAAACTGCATCATATATCCTGGCTGTATAATGAGTTCTCTGGAGGAGAGTGCATTGTGAGTCTTGTCCTTCTTTTTATTTGGCCAGTAGAGGTGGAAGGATGGATTGCCACAGAATCCTGCTGTCCTCACTGCATTAGGGTAAAAACTCCAGTTTTCTTCATGGGAGGTGCCTTCTGTTAAGATAAATTGGAAGTAATACCGCATGTTATTCTCTTAAATTAATTGGTTTATTGTTGAACTACTTGAATGTCTATTCTCTAGCTCTTTGCTTACCCTTTAAGATTGATTTTTATTTTCTTTAATTGGTATAATATATATATATAGCAATCAAATCTAGAAAAGATTATTAAATGCTAGTAAACAATTACCCAACTTTTAAAATATAATTGCTAGTCTGGGTAACTTTTACCATTGCAAGATTTTTCCTGGAATACTTTCAAACCAATAAAACATGTATCTCTGCATACAGAAATTCTTAAAGAAACTGAAATTATTTGGGGCTGCTGAAATTTCAAATTATATTTAGAGCAAGACATTTTGTCTTTAATGGGATTTATTAAATTCTTTGTTGACATTTCAACAAGCAGTCAACCTTGAAGATGTATAAACTATTAGGCAAAATAATAGCTAACATTCGTTGATCAGTAAATATACAGTAGGCACTCATCTAAATGCTTTTCATGTAGTAATTCATGTAAAGACATAAGCAGACAAAAGATACACAGGGAAGATTGCTCAATGTCTTGTTTCTTACCATCATCAAAAGTGTCAACCAGCTGACTGGGATTGATTTCCGCTCCACCAATCAAAATGTTGTCTAGTGCCCACTGAGCACGCTCTACCCCGGAGACCACAAGTCCATTGCTGATCACAAAAGGCTGCCACCAGCGGAGTCGAGTTGTGTTGGTAAGAGCCTCCTCGGGAAGAAGTATGTAGTCATGTCTGACTGAAATGTATTTCTGATAATCCATCTCATGGAGCAAAGTCCAAGTAATTCCTATAAAACAAATATACCAACATAGTAACATACTGGAAAAAACACAACAAACCACCAATATATTGAAGTTACTGCAAGTTCTCCAAAGAGATCTTCAGCCATATCATGAGAAGTGATTTCACTGACTTTAATGTAAGTATTCATACACTGTTTCAAAATGAGAGTGATGATATAAAGGGAAGGGTATTTAGAAATACTTGGGCAAAAATAAAAATACTGAGGTAAAAATTAAATTTTCTGCTTCTAAAGTTTTGTTCTTGATTCCTATATCCATTATTTCTCATAAATAATGAGAAACACCCGTGTTTTAAATCTTTCTAGATAAGATACTCCTAGTATTTTAAAATATAGTGATTATAATTCTATGCAATTTGTGATTTGTTGGACGAATATGAAGCTTCTCTCATCAACTGATAAGACAGTAGGTGGAATGTTTAAATTACTTAAGAAAACATCTTTGAATTCCTAAAATACTTTAAAGGTAGGGTCATCTATTTATCTGCCAGTTATTAAGAATGATACCTATCCCCTAATGCTGATTTTCTAAAGACCTCATGGTACTACTCATCTGGTTCTAGCTACTTCAAAATAACGAAACAAAATCTTGTTAACATAGTGTGTGACAGACTCACAAATTGACTATAGTTTCCAACAACTACTAATGCTTTCTTATAGATTTTCTATACCATTTATTATATGCTTGTTCACACAAAAGCTTTTTAAAACATTTAAAAATGTTTTTAAAATTATCTTTTACTTGGAAGACTATGCAAAAATTTATTTCTTAATTGTATCATTTATAATCAAGCTTCAGCTATGCCTCGTGATTATTGTCTTTATTCATAAGCTTGGAGTTTTTTTTAAATGTGATTTCTCTATTTTCCCTTTTTGGGTATATTTTGTACAACACAGAAGTTACAAATATAGAATGTGTAATGGGTGGAATGCAACCAAGGTCTATAGCTTTCTCTTTGTGACTTTCACTGTTTGCATTGCCAGGTCAGCAAAGCTTTGCGGAGACTTTTCTGAGGGGCAATGGATGGAATTTGGGAATCTGCTGCAAGGCATGGCTTTCACCCCTGAAACGTGCCTCCGTCTGTAGAGTAGTCCAACAGCACGCCTTCCTTCCGGCAGATGGGCCGATGGCAGGAGGTCATGTTGTTCTCACTACCAATGCGCCCCCAGTACTGCAGGAATCTGAAATCAAGCACAAATTAGCCATCAGAACAGTTAGTTAGAACAAATTATCTACTCAAGCCGTGGATAACAACTTCTTTCATAGGTGTGTTCTCCTCTGGGGGCCAATTTGCTAAGTTGTAACAAAGATACCAAAAAAATTGACTTACTTTGCCCCTCTGAGATCCAAATCTTGAGTAATAGCTTGTCTTACTGTGGATCCCCCAAAATAGAGTGCAGTGTCCTCTGCAAGAATCCCACACTCAGTACAAGTACTTCCACCTTCCAAGGACATCCATAAATCAGGCTTGATTTCTTCACTGTCAAAGCGTTCCTTCAGAAAAGTCTGGAAGTAAGTGGTATGCGTTTAAAAGTAAAAACTTCGAAGAATAATTATGGGATAGTTAAGACAATACAAAGTTACATCTTGGACCTTAAAAATTAGAGCTGATTTCAAATGCTTTTCTGAAAGATATTAAAAGAAACCCAACATGATACGTCCACAATATTCTTGTCCATCATCTATTGACGATCATTTAAACTGCTTAAATAATGCTTAATTATTGGAATTTAAAATCTAGAAAGAATCTTAGAACAATTGTAAAGTTGAGTTTAGTAATATTCATATTTGTAAAAACTTACTTAAGCATATACTCTCAAAATATTTATCTATATATGATGGAAAGTACTCTTGTAATTTATTATGATATTATGAAACAGGAACAAAAATTTTAAAAAATTAAAGGAATAAGATAAAACAGATGGTTTAGCACTTCCCCCTGTCCCAGTATTCCCTGAATGATTGTCATATTCTCCTTGGAAATGTGTGCCCCCTCCACTCCCTGCACCTTGGAGAGTATTTTAGGAACCCAGGACCCTTCAGCTTTCAACACAGAACAAACTTAAAATGTCTTATTTGGTTAGGCAGGGACACTTGAAACCAAACCTTTCTGTATGAAGTTAAAAGAAAACAATCTTGGAAGGCAATTTAAAATACTTTTCACATGTTTGTCAGGGCCAAGATTCAGGATGATAGGGAGAAGAGCTCAAAATCTAGAATGAACTATTTCCCCTGAGTCTCCAATTTATCCTTTTAACTAAAAAGGACCACCAACCAGGAATAGTCTATTTCCAAAACATAATAGATAAATAAAACATTAGGGTTCATTACGGTTAATTTTATGTTCAATTATTTCATTTCCTCGCATCACAGTCAAGCTCTTGATTTTCTATTCATTTTGTCCAGAGGACATTCTTTTTGTCCACAATACAGTTTTGCATTAGGTTGAGGCAGTTTTTTTTTTTCATTTTTCTTTTTGTTTTTTTTTAGTGCTAGAAATATGTCATGAAAACAATATGTTATAGTTACAACTGTAGTAGTTGTTTACAGATAAACTATATACCTTTTCACTTCTTAGGTAGGCTGTCTAGTTGCTATCTTATTGTATGGTTCAGATGATTTAGATAGACACTCTTCAAATTTGGAACATAATCAACTCTATAGTTAAAGACATGTGGTCAACATGTTAGCCTTACCTCACCTCACTGATGTTAGCAAATAAATGCAATTTATAACTGGAGGTTTATATATGAGAACACAAGGGTCAGAAGACATGCTTTGGTAATCATGTTAAACTCTCAGAAATATCTGATTCAGGGTTCATAATATAGATTTCTACAATTTCTTATCCAACTGGAAGCACGCTAATGGAATTTAAATGTTCATGAAAGACTACATCAAAAAATTTATTTAGTACCTGTAGCTACGTTTCTCATGTTATAATCTCATTTGATAACATACAAACTAACGGCTTCAGATACAAGTGAGTACTGCTCCAATTTTATGTTTTTAATCTATTAGTTTCAAAGTTGTTGAAGTATTGTAGGAAAAAAATCACAGTTTAAAAAAAAAGTATTTATTTTTGGCTGCTTGGGTCTTAGTTGCAGCTCGGGGGCTTCTCTCTACTTGAAGTGCATGGGCTTAGTAATTGTGGAGCACAGGCTTAGTTGCCCTGTGGCATGTGGGATCTTAGTTCCCTGACCAGGGATCAAAACTGCATCCCCTGCATTGGAAGTCATATTCTTAACCAATGGACCACCAGGGAAGTCACAAAATGACAGGTTTTATTTACATTGTTTGTCACTTATACACTCAATTTCAATCACTTGTACTTTTTTAACTTAGTCATTTTTCTGTTATTGTAAGATAAATACAGTATATTTATTCACAGAAACAGTGTTTATATATATATATGGCAACAGTGTGGAGCAACTTTGCATGTTAAATAATGATATAATAGCTAAAATTTCCAAGACTAACCTCTCTATTCTTATTTAATATGCAACCACATTTCAGCAGTCAACAAATCAGAACACTTTCTGAACAAAAATTCTGGTGCCATTTCCACCTTTTTGAAAACTTGTTTTTTTTGTGTGTGATAATGTATCAATATTATTTGCTTTATTTCATAACAACAACAGTATCCTCCTAATTTAAATAGTATATCTACTGAAAAAAGTGAATTAAGGAAGGTTTAATATTGACTTTAATAGTCTGCTCTATAAAACCCCCCTAAACAGAGTATGTTCTTTAATCCATACAGACTGGTTTATATTATTAAGTGGGTAAAACATACTAGCACTTGGTCCTAATATTCTTGTATTTAATAAACCCTATATATATATATATGTATATATAAGTATATGGAGAAGGCAATGGCAACCCACTCCAGTACTCTTGCCTGGAGAATCCCATGGACGCAGGAGCCTGGTAGGGTGCAGTCCGTGGGGTCGCTAAGAGTTGGACACAACTGAGCGACTTCACTTTCACTTTTCACTTTAATGCACTGGAGAAGGAAATGGCAACCCACTCCAGTATTCTTGCCTGGAGAATCCCAGGGATGGCGGAGCCTGGGGGCCTGCCGTCTATGGTGTCGCACAGAGTAGGACACGACTGAGGCGACTTGGCAGCATATATATATTTAAGATTCTGTCCAAAGGATTTATTTACTGGGAGTCCCAAAGAACGTGGTTATAAATTATTAGTCTCACTCTTAAGTTGGCTCTTGATGCACGACCTGGAATGAGGGTACATGCTTTCTTCAGGTGCTTTAATTTTACCTTCAAAGTATGAGTCAAGTAGCAGTTTGGCCCAGAGTATCCCGGATCACAGATGCACTGTTCCTTTAAGCAATCTCCATGGCCTCTGCAGTTGTCCAAGCATTCAGGGCCCAGGTAGAAATTGTCAATTGCCCATTGCATATCTGAGTGCTTCTGATAGAACCGAAACCTTACTGGACTATTGGTAACACAAGAGGAAAGGAGTGAAGAACAAAAGTTAACTTTATTCAGGTCCATAGTCCTGCATGTACATTCAGTATTCAAGAGAAAAAACATTTAAACCATTCTGACCAAGATGAAATGGGTTAATAAAAGTTGTTTTGGGACCATCATTATCTTTCTATTTCTAGCAATGTAAGTTTAAAGCCAGTTCAACTTACATTTTAAAATATGTGAGTAAACTTGTAAAACAAAATGAAAATACAGTGGAACCTCTATGTCAAGCAAAAGGAACATTTTAAAACACAAATCTGTAACTATTAAAAATCAACTTATAAACTGGAGTCCAGTGGCTACAATGCAATTTAGATTCATTAACTGTATTTCTGAAATTGTACAGAAGGTAAATGACTCCTTTGACAGTGCCTTGTCAGCATATACACGGCCTTCAGGTGGTTGGGAAACAGCAGCTTCTGAATCCCCTAAAGATAATCAATATTCTCAGAGTAACTATGCTAATTAGAAAATAATTTTGAAGGGTCATATTAAAGGAAAATTTCCCTGAGATTTTAATTTTATCATTGCTCTTCTCTGTCCTCTGGGGAAAACAGAAGTGTCATAATTAACCTTATATTAACATATTCCACCCTTTTTTGGTGGAAAGAGTTCAAAGTACATGAAGCAACATCCTGGGAAGATATAAACATTCTGTATCTTGTTTCTGGTGGTTACATGGATTATACAAGGGGAAGAAATCGTGAGGAACAATCAAAATGTGTTCATTTTACTGACTCTAAATTATATACCTCATTATAAAAAAAAGAGAGTGAGAACAAGACGGGGAAATGAGGCAATGAGGGTATGGTGGCTCTCCAGCACCCACTTCAGCCCAGATGAGTCATATGAGAATCATAATGTAATTTCCCTAACTGTTGGTGGTGTAAGGAATGAACATTCTTGAACTAATTTGTACCAATGAGATGCAAAGAGGTACTTGCTCCAGCTTTGCTGGAAACCAAAGCAACTCTCTTTCTCTTCCATTGGACACAGGTAAGGATGTACTGTGGTCCAGCTTTCTGGGAGACATCTATGTTCACAAAGAAAACTAGTCTGAAGACTGACTGTGACATCCATGTGTGGACAGTGGAGCAAAGAATAAGAGTAAGAGAGTAAGAAATAATAATGTCCTTGAAGACACTGTTGACCTTGTCAACCAACCAATCCTACAGTCCACTTACCTTTGGATTTTTTTCATTATACAGATAATATATTTCACTTTCAATTGAGCCAAATGTAATTTTAATTTGAATGGAATTTTCTGTTACCTGCAGCTGAAAGTATACTGATTGTTGTCTAGCATGTTAACTAAGCCTTTTAGATTTGTTCCAGAAAACTGAGTGATCATGCAATAGACAATCTCTATGGGACTTTTTTGCCTTGTGTAAATACCTTATTCAAAGGCTCTATGTGTTCTGGTCATATATCTCGAATCTGTTTCACACAAGGTTCTTCATTTAGCCAGAAACTGTGACATATTGTGGAAGCATAACTATCATTTTCTTTAATGTATCTTTTCCCCTAATTTTACAGTTGAAGGGAATTTTTTTGTAATTGCCTAAATTAACTTATCCACATACTTTTCAGAAAACAGTTTAACCATCTTGGCTCACTACTGTCTAGGCTAATTACTTTCCACTGCAGGTACAGATCATAATACTTAGATTAAAAAAAAAATGAAACCTACAAACTACATTTGTACAAACAGCATGGAGAATTAGGATTTGTACAAGTGTTAAGAGCATGATAAGTTAGGTTTTCTCTTGGCTCCATCTATCATGGATTGACAAGGGACCAATGTGGAAAGCACAATTTACAAGGTCCATAAGGTAACATATACCTTTTCATCTGGCTCCAAGGCCATCACTATTGCTCACAGAGCACTAGTGAGGTATGAAAAATGGAAGAGCCTGTCAGGGCCTACCTTGACAAGTCTGAGGATTACATCTTGAGGTCTCCTTAAATTAGTTCATCATGGAGGTCACTAATGAGTGAACTTTAGAGTTAGGGAGGAAGAGAGCATTTTACTGACAATTACACAGTACTTTCAGGCTGACCACAGTGTCTAAATCCACTTCTGAATGCTTAGAACCAGGGTTTAATTTTCTACTTACTTTCCAACTAAGCTTTCAGGAAGTGGGTAGGTGATCCTTTTCCACCCTTTAGTTGGAAAGAATACAGATGGTTGAGAAACGCTTCCAGAGCATTTTGCGTCTGCAGGTAAGCACTGAGGAACCAGATAATTCCAGCTCACACCAAAGTCTGTAGAGTACTGAACATGAATTTGATTCTGGGTGACTTTTTCAGACACTTTACATCCAACAGAGATCTAATAAACAGAGAGATGAAAAATTATTAAGATTATTAAGGTATTAAAACCATATTGCATGCTCTAAGGACTTGGTAGTAAGAAAGCTGCTGATTATTTGACAGACACTGCAACACATCCGTTTCTTTTCAGGTTCATTATTTGCTGTGCTGATGAATGGTGGAGTTGACATGGTTGCCCTAGGTGACAAATTATAGAAAGTGCCAAATATATTGTGCGGGGAGTTTGGAGAGAAGCTGAAAGCTGTGCTTCTGCAATAGCTGGCAGATTGCCTTGGAAGGCCTGGGCCTACTCTTACAAATTGTTGTTTGTTGTGCTAATGGTCTGGCACTTCTGTTTGGCAGAATGCTCGACCAAGAAGGATTGCTAATAGCTTTACCAAGTTTACTGTTTTGTTACACAATTTATGACTCTCAATAAATCACTTTCAGCTGCAAGTAAGATGCAGTGAAGTAATTACAGAGGGTATTTTTGATAAGACACAGCATTCTTTGTTGATGGAGACAGTCATAATGCAACATTTGTTGCTAATACAGTGGGAATGAGGTAGACAGAGTAAGTTGGTTGACATAAGATCTTAGCTAAAATTGATGTTGGCATTAATGCTAATCATGCCTTTGTTTTCTATAATTTTCTTTCTCCAGAAACACTGAAATGTTTTTATTAAAAAAGTAGGTATAGCCACAATCTTCTCTTAAAGGAAAAGAATGCCTACATCATATAATGATTTAAACTCAGGCAATTGAAATCAGTTTTCTACATTTTTCTTATCAATATTTTTCTCTATTAATATTTAATCTCAGAAGCACATTAAATCTTATTTAAGTTCATCTTAGGGCTTCCCTGGTAGCTCAGCTGGTAAAGAATCCACCTGTAATGCAGGTGACCCCACTTCAATTCCTGGGTCTGGAAGATTCCCTGGAGAAGGGATAGGCTGCCCACTCCAGTATTCTTGGGCTTCCCTGGTGGCTCAGATGGTAAAGAATCTGCCTGTAATTCCAGAGACCTGGGTTTGATCCCTGGGTTGGGAAGATCCCCTGGAGGAGGGCATGGCAACGCACTCCAGTATCCTTGCCTGGAGAATCCCCATGGACAGAGGAGCCTGGCAGGCTACAGTCCATGGGGTTGCAAAGAGTTGGACACAACTGAGTGACTAAGCACAGCACACAGCACAAGTTCACCTTGAAATAGTTCAAAAATAAAACACTTTTAATCATTAAGTTATATATACTTGGGATGTATATTAATATTAAATTTTGTTAATAGTTTTCAATGTATGTATTAAGTCAATAAAAGATTGTATAATCATTGTCTCTACAATTTTTTTTTAATTTTTATATTACTGGTATATGGCTTATTTATATAGTTAAGGTCATGGGGCTTGTGATTTCTATCACATCTCCTTTCAGCTCACCTATCTGGTCTGTAAAGAAGACAGAGGGATCTTGAAGAATTACAGTGGATTGCTGTACACTGGACTTCCTAGGTGGCCCTAGTGGCAAAGAACCCACCTGCCAATGCAGGAGACATAAGAGATGTAGGTTTGATCCCTGGGTCGGGAAGGTCACCTGGAGAAGGAAGGATACATGGCAGCCCACTCCAGTATTCTTGCCTGGAGAACCCCACGGACAGAGGAGCCTGGTGGGCTACAGTCCATAGGGTTGCAAAGAGTCGGACGTGATTGAAGTGACTTAGCATACACACATAGTTAAGGTCATAACATTTTCACCTTGAATTGCATGATCCAGCCTTCAGTGGGGGTCAGGTCGTGGGTCACTGCATATACTTCTCTTCCATCGTGACTGCCACAAATCATGACACCATCAGGGGAGTCACAGAATCTTTCTACTGTACAATCATCATGGAATAGCCAGTGCTCATTTACTTAAAAAAGAAAAACAAAAATGTTATGACAGATTTATGACAAACATACCTTAAAGCAAATTTTCACTTTAGGTAAGATCGATAATTATTTTAAGTAGTAATCTCTCTAATTACATACCATCTACAGACAAAACACTGATATAAGCACATCATTTTAGGAACATAGATACTGAGAGACTGAGATATATCAAGTGTCCAATACTAGTTTGTTTTTCATTTGTAACACATACAATACATTCTTTTTTTCCCTAAACTAGTTAAGTCTACATTTAGGAAAAAAGAATGCATTTTATGTGTTACAAATGAAAAACAAAGGGAAATGTACATCCATTTGTTTTTCTGACAGGTGTTTAACTTTTTAGGCCAAATCTAAAGAAAGAGGAAGATTTTTAGTAACATGATAGAGAAGTGAGTTAGCTATTTATACTCAAATTTTGGTAGTGTCTCCTGGGCAATGAAAAAAATTGTAATAGCCAAACTCTTATAACCAGAGAGTAGACTAGTGGGAGGGGAAAAGGGGACTTGTCAGTCGAAGGGCACAAAGTTTCAGTAATGCAAGGTGAATACGTTCTGGAAATCTATCGTACAACATGGGGGCTATAGTTAATAATTCTGTATTGCATACTTAAAAATTTACTAAGAGAGATATTAATGTTAAGTGCTCTTACAAAATAGAAAAATTAATATTAAAAAAGAGGGGGGCAGGAGGAAACTTTCAGAGATGATTGATAAATTTATGGCCTTTATTGTGATGGTTTCATAGGTGTATATATAAATCCAAATTCATCAAGTTGTATACATTAAATACCTACAGCTTTTTGTACATCAATTATACCTCAATAAAGTGATTTTTAAAAAAGCTTATAAGAGTCTAATGAAAATTTAAGCAGCAAGATATGACTTAATCAGTGCAGAGTAATCCTATTGTGCCTCTCTCTCAAACACACGCGCACACACACACACACACACCCCACACATTCATGTCCCTCACAATTTGCTTTCTCTTTTGGAAGGGATGCTTTAACTTCATGATTTTATCCCAGAAAGGTTAGAAATTAAACATATCTATACATTTCATCTAATTCATGATACATTTTGATTTCACAGGCCCAACTTTTTTTTGGCAGTTTCCTGGTTAGCTCCAGCATTCACAGTGGAGATGAATAGGTACAACTGGAAGCCTGGGTTACTGTGCAAAGAGTTGGATGGCCTCAGAAGAGAAGAGACCAAACAATTTAATTGGAATCCAGCCTTCACCAGTGTTGTGTTCTTTTGATTTTGTCTGGGCTTAACATATGCCTGTAGAACAAGCATTTTTATCTCCAGGACTCAAATGGCTACCATAATGCGATTATCTGTTGGTTTTCGCTCCATTGGATTAGGAGTTACATTTAGTCCTACAGCAGAGATATAGGACTCAAGAATCAAAAGGCACAGAAATCTGAATTCCAATAACAATATGCTGAGTTTATTCTCTGGTATATATTTTATTATATACTAGAATGCTGCAATCTTGAAAAAGGGCTTACATTAATCAACTAACACTAATCTCTTTTGCAGTATCATAAACTACTTCTGTAAGTAGATATTATACTTTCTAGGAGCACTATCTTTGCAAGACAAGCATGAGCTTAATTGTACATCACAAATTAGTCTAAAATAAAAATCAGTATTTTCAGTACTTGAAAAAACATGTATTTGCTTTTATTCATACAGAAGTTGCACTTAAATTTTTCTCTGATCATAAACTCACTTACATAAACCATTATATAGGGAAAACAAACGAGTAATTTAGCAAAGTTCCAAATCAGATTATATAAGTCTACTCGACAATCTTCTTGAAAGAGTTAGACTACTTGATAGTGGTGAAGAACATTTCAAGCCTTTTCAATTTAAAATGGTGATTTTCATTAAATATTTGCAATTATACCATTGTCCATGTGAAATACTAATCAATGAATTAATAAGAATAATCTAAATATTCAATGTTAAGATGATAAAATTATAATGGAATACTATATAGCCTTATGATTATACAGTGGAAGTGAGAAATAGATTTAAGGGCCTAGATCTGATAGATAGAGTGCCTGATGAACTATGGAATAAGGTTCGTGACAATGTACAGGAGACAGGGATCAAGACCATCCCCATGGAAAAGAAATGCAAAAAAGCAAAATGGATGTCTGGGGAGGCCTTACAAATAGCTGTGAAAAGAAGAGAAGCGAAAAGCAAAGGAGAAAAGGAAAGATATAAACATCTGAATGCAGAGTTCCAAAGAATAGCAAGAAGAGATAAGAAAGCCTTCTTCAGCGACCAATGCAAAGAAATAGAGGAAAACAACAGAATGGGAAAGACTAGGGATCTCTTCAAAAAAATCAGAGATACCAAAGGAACATTTCATGCAAAGATGGGCTCGATAAAGGACAGAAATGGTATGGACCTAACAGAAGCAGAAGATATTAAGAAGAGATGGCAAGAATACACAGAAGAACTGTACAAAAAAGATCTTCACAACCCAGATAATCACAATGGTGTATCACTGACCTAGAACCAGACATCCTGGAATGTGAAGTCAAGTGGGCCTTAGAAAGCATCACTACAGTTGAACTATTCCAAATCCTGAAATATGATGCCGTGAAAGTGTTACACTCAATATGCCAGCAAATTTGGAAAACTCAGCAGTGGCCACAGGACTGGAAAAGGTCAGTTTTCATTCCAATCCCAAAGAAAGGCAATGCCAAAGAATGCTCAAACTACCTCACAATTGCACTCATCTCACGTGCTAGTAAAGAAATGCTCAAAATTCTCCAAGCCAGGCTTCAGCAACACGTGAACCGTGAACTTCCTGATGTTTAAGCTGATTTTAGAAAAGGCAGAGGAACCAGAGATCAAATTGCCAACATTCGCTGGATCATAGAAAAAGCAAGAGAGTTCCAGAAAAACATCTATTTCTGCTTTATTGACTATGCCAAAGCCTTTGACTGTGTGGATCACAATAAACTGTGGAAAATTCTGAAAGAGATGGGAATACCAGACCACCTGATCTGCCTCTTGAGAAATTTGTATGCAGGTCAGGAAGCAACAATTAGAACTAGACATGGAACAACAGACTGGTTCCAAATAAGAAAAGGAGTTTGTCAAGGCTGTATACTGTCACCCTGTTTATTTAACTTATATGCAGAGTACATCATGAGAAATGCTGGACTGGAAGAAACACAAACTGGAATCAAGATTGCCAGGAGAAATATCAATAACCTCAGATATGCAGATGACACCACCCGTATGGCAGAAAGTGAAAAGGAACTCAAAAGCCTCTTGATGAAAGTGAAAGTGGAGAGTGAAAAAGTTGGCTTAAAGCTCAACATTCAGAAAACGAAGATCATGGCATCTGGTCCCACCACTTCATGGGAAATAGATGGGGAAACAGTGGAAACAGTGTCAGACTTTATTTTTCTGGGCTCCAAAATCACTACAGATGGTGACTGCAGCCATGAAATTAAAAGACGCTTACTCCTTGGAAGGAAAGTTATGACCAATCTAGATAACATATTCAAAAGCAGAGACATTACTTTGCCAACAAAGGTCCGGCTAGTCAAGGCTATGGTTTTTCCTGTGGTCATGTATGGATGTGAGAGTTGGACTGTGAAGAAAGCTGAGCGCCGAAGAATTGATGCTTTTGAACTGTGGTGTTGGAGAAGACTCTTGAGAGTCCCTTGGACTGCAGGGAGATCCAACCAGTCCATTCTGACGGAGATCAGCCCTGGGATTTCTTTGGAAGGAATGATGCTAAAGCTGAAACTCCAGTACTTTGGCCACCTCATGGGAAGAGTTGACTCATTGGAAAAGACTCTGATGCTGGGAGGGATTGGGGGCAGGAGGAGAAGGGGACGACAGAGGATGAGATGGCTGGATGGCATCACTGACTCGATGGACGTGAGTCTCAGTGAACTCCGGGAGTTGGTGATGGACAGGGAGGCCTGGCGTGCTGCGATTCATGGGGTCGCAAAGAGTCGGACACGACTGAGCGAGTAATCTGATCTGATCTGATCTGATATAGCTATTAAAATTATATTTTCAAAGAAACTTAAGGACAAGAGGAAATGATAAGGATTTAATTCTAAATGAAACAAGCAGGCTAAAAAATATAAATAAGATTCTAATTTAGTTTAAAATATGATTATATAAAGGCACAGAAAAAAGACTCTAAAAAATATCAAAATGTTGATGATGGTTATCCTCTGGGTGATTTTCATCTTTATGATTTTCTGTATTTTCTTAATTTCACACTTTGAACATGTATTGCTTTTACATTAAAACATTAATGATTAAGTATTTTAAGTTACTAAAATTCCCCACATTTCAACTGTCTTCAGCATAGATTTCATTCCTTTGGAAGGTTCTTATCAGTCTCATTACTGCAAAATACATCCAGATCCTTCTTTCTGCGTAAGATTCTAACGCAGAGTTGGGTATTGCACAGTCTCATTGTCTGATGAATCTATAGTGGTATAGTCTATCCATTCCATAAGACTTGCAGTATTGATACAATGCATGTAATTAAACATTACTACTTTACCTGAAGATACCATTTCAGGTTTTATGCAGTATAACCAAATATGTGGCATCACAAAGTCACATACTTCATATAATACACCACTTTAAAAAAGGGACCAGAATAATGTGATGAAATGAAAACAAATCATTAAAAATAAGAATAGCATGGAGAGATCCTTGACAGTACACCAGGACTACTGCAATACTCCTATTAAGAATGAAGAGTAACAAACATGACCCTGGATATTTCTGAAACATGAAATGCCATCACAAAGGCATGTACAGCTAAACAAAATCCTTGTCCTTGGAGAGTAAAACAAACGTCCAAAAAATGCTGGCTTTCTAACCAAAATAAAAAACAAGAAATGTAGAAACAAAAATTTTCTCAGAGAAAATTACCCTATTAGTAAAACTATAGAATGCTATTTATTAAAACAAGCTTGCTGGCTTGAAAGAAAGAAAAGGTTTCGTCACAATGTAAAATCAGGAAGTTTGAGAGAGGAAATGGGAACACTCTTTTCACTGTTTCTGTAACCACTTGAGAATGTATAAAAGGTTCTACATTCCATTTTTTGGAAAAGACCCAAATGGATTTTCATTTAACATCAGTGAAAATTTACCTGCAGTTTTGTCCTCCATAAACATGTCAAAAGCAATTCTCCCCACAGGGCCGGCATCTGCAGGCGAGCGCTCGTGCTGGGGCACCGGGGCACTGCTGAAGGTGTCCAGCATGACAGTCCTCTGGTCGGCAGAGCCCGAGATGAGGACGTTGTCAATGGCCCAGTCGTTCTGGTCCAGGCCATCGTGTCTTGGCTGCCACCAGCGGAAGCGAGTAGCAATCTCTTTAGCATCAGGAGGGAGAAGGATATTCACAAATCTGAAGAATAAATGATGGTGAGGGTGGGGAAAAGTCGTGTCAAATGTCTCATGGGAGAAAAGGATGTGCATCCAGACATAAGACATTACACATCACTTAGGAGATGAGGAGAGGGGTTTAGCTAGAATAATTTTTAAAAACCATGATAAATTGTCTTGATTTTATGGTCTCGTGTGTGTGTGTGTGTGTGTGTGTGTGTGCTAAGTTGCTTTGGTAGTGTCTGACTCTGTGACCCCATGGACCGTAGCCCGCCAGGCTTCTCTGTCCATGGGATTCTCCAGGCAAGAATACTGGAGTTGGTTGCCATGCCATCCTGTAAGGGATCTTCCCAACCCAGGGATCAAACATCCATCTCTTAAGTCAATATTGGTTTATGTCTACCAAAGTGCATATACCCTATGCCTCCTGATCTGAAGGAGGCCTAGGCAAAAAGAAAACTGCAGAGTTCACCCTGGAGGCACAATGATAAAGAATCCACCTGTCAATGCAGGAGATGCAAGAGGCGGCGGTAAAGTCTCATCTTTTTAATCCATGCCAATCTAACTCCCTTTACAGTCCAAGGCTGCCTCTTAGCACTACAGGACAGGGCCAACAAGCCTCAGTTCATCCTGGGAAGAACCTTTAAGCTAAGAGCTTCAAAATGACCCCTTGGTTTTTATCTTTCACACTGAAGAGGTTTAGTTATTTTAGTTTTGCTTACACAGTATTTCCTTGTTGATTCTTTTACCCCTTTTTCTCTCTTTATGTCTTCCTTAAAGTATAATGACCAGAACAGTAGGTAGTATTCTAGATGGGGATCAATCAAAATCTATTCAAGGCTACAATGTTGTTAGTTGAATTTCTAGTACTTTGAATTTAAATACATTTTTTAGGTCATGTCCATCATTTTGCATACCCTTTGGGTTACAACAGCTCAGTGGAGCTTGGTCTTAGGGAAGGAAAGTGTAGACTGTGAATCTTAGACCCTCATCTGTGTAGTAACTGGCAGTTTGGAGACTATGAGTCTTTAAAAGTCAAAGTGAAGCCGCTCAGTCATGTCTGACTCTTTGCGACCCCATGGACTGTAGCCTACCAGGCTCCTCTGTCCATGGGATTTTCCAGGCAATAGTACTAGAGTGGATTGCCATTTCCTTCTCTAGGGGATCTTCCTGACCCAGGGTTCGAACCTGGGTATCCCGCGTTGTAGACAGACACTTTACCATCTGAGCCACCAGGGAAGTTCTATGAGTCTTTAGGTAAATAATCTTTTTCGAAGTTCATTTTCTCATGCATTTCAAATTTGAAGCTCACGTGTGCCCTTCTCTTTCCTCTTTTTTTTGTATGCTCACCTTGTAAGATCTTTTTATAATTTTTATCCACTAAATTGGCATGTTTAATTAAAATTTTAGAAAGTATTAAGTAATATCAGAAATCTATCCATTCCTGGAAGGACACACAATCACACAGCTTTACCCAGAGCAATGACTTTCTTCTCATTTTTCTTTCCTGAAAAATCCTTGACCACATTTTAAAGACCTTTGGAGTGGAAATTTATCTAAGGCTGCTGAAAGTGTAAATAAATTATGACCACTGTTCCTACCTTGGTGAATTTGTTTCTCCTTCAGAGAACTAAAGTGGATTGGAAAGTTATGCTTTTACCCTATAGAAACATAACTTCCTTTTCTCTGTCTATTATGTTGTTTAAGTGTTCAGAAGCTCGTACATGAGACACATTATAACTTTCTTCATAAATAGTTTACTTGGCTCATCTCCCATCTTCTACTAATAGGTGAGCACAGTTTTTTTTGCACTATTACAATGTGTACCACTTAGTTTCACTTGGAATCCTTTATTGGTGTCCAACTTTAATGCATGTGTAGGATTTAAAATGTTTGTTTATGGCAGAGACTGCTGGCATTTCCTCAACTGCCATATTCCCATTCTCCCTTCATGTTAGGAACCCATCTTCTTAGTGAGGCAAATAGTCACCCAGAATAAAGACATTTCCAGATTCCCTTGCATATGGGTGTGTCGCTGTGACAAAGTTCTGGCTATTGGAATGAGAAAGGAAGTGTAGGCAAGTGTTAGGAAATGTCTTTAAAGAGAGAGAGCACACTGCTCTTGCCCCATCCTTTTGCTTGTGAGCTGGAATGTGGGTTCTTTTGGACCATGCTGTGTAGGTCAAGTGTAGAGTGTGGCAGAAGTACCAGCTAGCAAGAACCTGGGTCTCTGCTGCTACTGCTAAGTTGCTTCAGTCGTGTCCGACTCTGTGCGACCCCACAGACGGCAGCCCATCAGGCTCCCCCGTCCCTGGGATTCTCCAGGCAAGAACACTGGAGTGATGTGCCATTTCCTTCTCCAATGCATGAAAGTGAAAAGTGAAAGTGAAGTCGCTCAGTCATGTCCAACCCTCAGCGACCCCATGGACTGCAGCCTTCCAGGCTCCTCCATCCATGGGATTTTCCAGGCAGGAGTACTGGAGTGGGGTGCCATTGCCTTCTCCGACCTGGGTCTCTAGTCCTGGTGAAACCACTGGAGCATCTCTGGGCAGCTTCCTTCTGGATCTAACTTATATTAAGAGAAGGAAAAAAAACTCCCAAGTTATTTTGGAATTCTGTAATTCACAGGTTCAGCTGTGAATTACAGTATCAGTATCAATGTATCAATGTATCAGTATCAATGTATCAGTATCTTGACTGATACATTGCATTTCAATGATCATTTACAAGACTCTCAATTACTTTTATTTTACCTAATTTTTAGCTGGTATCTGGCTTGCCATGCACTGAAGGATTATCTATGTTTCTCATTTTTTTCTGTCTTTTATTTGGGCTACAATCATTCCTCCTCTCCTTCTCTTCCCATCCGCTCTTTCATCTTTCCTCCAACCTTCTCTTTTTCTCTTCTCTCATCCTTCTCTTCCATATTCTTCTCCTCCTACTATTTTATTAAATGTTCTTTTCTTTTTTACGAACCTTTTGGCTTTTCTAATTGGTCACATTGTATTTTTGCCCTTCAAGAATATATTCTTAAAAATGACACATACATTGTGTTTATTCAGGATTTTTCAGGAAGAAATGTAAAAAGAGACTCTAGGCTTCTTAAGGATATTCACATTTTATTGTGTTTATTTTGGAGAAGACAATGTGTTTATTTTCTAGCTTCCAAGTCCCTAAAATGGAGTGAACACTATGTGAACAAACAAAGAGTTTTTTTGTTTCCATTTTCCCCAAAATGTTGTTGAACTTAATTATATATTCATTAATTTATATGGTTTTTTGTAATGGGTCTATTCATTACTGGCATTTGATTGTGTATTTATCTATTTTAAAATTTACAAACTAGTTGTTCTTGAAATAAAAAAACCCAAACCAGTTGTTTATCCAGCTCAGAAACCTTATCCTCAAGTTTGTCTCAGGGGCATCCTCTAGTGGTGAGTGTGGTTCAGGGCTCCCTGTGGTCCCTGTGACAGATTGCTGGCAGATCTTATCAAGCAATGTTGCTCAACGTACTAGTTATTAGAGATAAAACAGAATACAAACCCAGGTTTACTGTACTGGTCATAGAAGATTTCCATTAGTAGGTTCCAGGTAATGCCTCCATTGACAGAGTATTCTAAAAGAACACCTTGGTTACGGTTGTTTGGTGTGATCAGGCATCCATACATGAAGTAAAACTGGATAAACTCAGCATTTGTGAGGTTTAGATCCACGGTGACCAATAGCCGACTGCAGCCCTAAGAAGCAGAATGCACCGATACGGTGATAAGGAATCGTCATGACAGGTTTCAGGTGTTCTTTGGCTTTCATCCTTTCTTTTGTAATACAGCTCACACAGTACTGCAGTAATGATTTTCTTATAATTTCTCCTACTATACTAGCTTCTATATGGTCTCTAGCGCACAGTAGGTACATAGCAAACATATGCTGAATTTTGAAATTTTAGTATTAGAACTTACAAAGGGCAATGTATTCTAAGGAGATTCTCTTGTTTTTTTCTAAGCAATAGGAGAGCTGGAATTAAAGTAACTATTTTATTTCTAGTTATTTATAGGTATCTGTTAGATTTTTAAAAAGGCATTGGCTATTAACAAAATAGTGCATTGAGATGACTATTTTCATATGGAATTTTAAAATGATGTTCAAAAATACAACTTAATTATAATTAGCAATACTAGTTGTAAGCTTTTTAAACTTTTACAGTTGATTTTAATATTTTCTATATTAATTCATTAACATAGATAAGTAGTTGTTTCTTATTAATAGGTGAAACTATGAGGAAAACTAGGTATCAGAGTTCCATCTAAGTTAATACTAAAGAAGAAAGAGTATTGTGAACATTGCATTCTTAACCACTGTTGATGATTATAAAAATTCTGTATGCTGTATGTTCTGTTGCTACTCTTGGGCTAAAATACTAGTACACTTCACTGGTACAAAAAACTCTAAGGTAGGGTGTGGTAGGGAAACAAATAACTGACAGTGAATTTGCAATTTTTAAAAATTAAATTTACCTATGAAAGGTATTTAATCATACTACTGGAGAAATTCTACTTTTAAACAAGTCATCTTTGGCAGCAGTGCAGAATGATTATAAAATTTCTCAAAGCAATTTTCTAACATTGCTGCTATCGTTCACAAAATAATCTGCTATAAATATAAATGTCTAGAAATTACTAAGTTATTCTTGCTTGGGTAAGTTATATAAGGGGTTAATTATTGTTAATAAATTCAGGAAACATCAAAGCTCATTTTCCAGATTTTTGGCTCCTTAAATCCTAAATCTGTTGCAAGCTCAGGAATTTTCAATTAGAACATCATCCAGATGGAAGACCCTCACACATTGTGCAAGCTCTCTATCCCAGGGTGGAAATTCATTTAAATCCTTTTTTAAAAAATGTGCACTTAAATATACCTGTACTGACACCACCCTGCATAGTTAAATTGTCAAAACTGATTTGTGACAGGAAAATGTTGAAAATGATTAGCATTTTCTGCTTTGTAGACAGTTGTGAGTTCACATTAAGTTTGTACATTTAGAGTTTCTAACTCTGCAACTTGTTTGTCGATTAAACTTCAAAAGAGAGTCAGTTTTGGGAGGGGGAGGAACTGAGGATGCAAAAATGAATAAACAGCAACCAAACACTGACCCCACTGAAATGAAGAGCCATTCCTGAAGCCACAGCTCCACACACGGTACTTAATTTCCCTCCATTCACAGTCAGCCAGTTCTGGTTAGATGGGGCCCGATTGAAGTTGTCTTTGAGTTGAGTTGGAAGAGAGGTCTCAGGCTCATCACAGTACAGGCCACCCCACTGCTCATCACAGCTGGGAGTGGAGAAAGAGTAAAGAAAAGTCAGCATCAAACACAGGCCCTGCAAGCGTGCTCTCAAATTAGTGAGGCCAAATCCTTTTCCTAGTCCAAGATGATGAAAGATTAGTTATCTTCACAGAGTTTGCCGTAATTCAGCTGCTCTCCTTAACAGTGCTTTAGGTTAGAAATAAGCAGTGAATTAACTACGTCTGCTGCTGCTGCTGCTGCTAAGTCGCTTCAGTCGTGTCCGACTCTGTGCGACCCCATAGACGGCAGCCCACCAGGCTCCCCTGTCCCTGAGATTCTCCAGGCAATAGCACTGGAGTGGGTTGCCATTTCCTTCTCCGATGTGTGAAAGTGAAAAGTGAAAATGAAGTTGCTTCAGTCGTGTCTGACTCTGTACGACCCCATAGAAGGCAGCTTACCAGGCTCCTCCGTCCACGGGATTTTCCAGGCAAGAGTACTGGAGTGGGGTGCCATTGCCTTCTCTGTAACTGCCTCTAGGCTTTCCTAAATTAGCGACTTGGGCTTATAGGTGGAAAGAAAGAAGCAACCTGAAAGAATTCACTAAAGCCCAGTCCCTACATGACACAGCTCTGGATGGCTGATAAGCAATTGCAGATACCAAACTAGCCTGGTTGGTCCTAATAATTTATGAAATCAGGCTTTTTAACAGAGACTTTGGGCCAATCAGGAATTCAAGAGGCCAGGTTCCAAATAGCAAAGGGCACTTTGGATAGCATCTGCCATCTCTGACCACAGGATTGAATTCTCTGTTAAATGTGGGAAGAAATATGAATATAGGACTGGGAAGCTCTGGGGTTGCAGAGGTCATGGTTGATATGGGCTAGAATCATTAATCAAAAGAAAGACTTCCCAGGTGTGCAGAGATTAATGGAGAAGGGAAACGTGAATTCTTTATCATGATCTTCATTCATACTACCCCATCTAACAGTAGAGCCTTTGAAAATAAAGCGCAGAGCCCCGTAGTATACAACACACACACACACACACACACACACACACACACACACTTTGTTTAGATCCTTCCAAAGATGCTAAGGTTCTATAAGAGTAAAATCCCAGGTCTCTCCATGAAATACACCTGGCAAATTGATCAGGAATTTATATACTTTCTTATGCAAATAACATAGGAATACCATTCAAACCACAAGTAATACACATCATTACATATACATTCAGACCTAAGTGAGAAAAATACTTATGATGTATTATTTTCAGTTAGAATATGCTGAACTCTTGAACCTCTTTTAATATTTTTCTGAAGTCTCAGGTGTATCACAAAAACACAGAAGAAAATAAAACAGTCAATTATAACTCAGCCTTCTCCTTAAAAGATAGCTATTGTTCAGTTCCTAATCTCTAACCAAGAATGAAGATTCTATAGCCATAAACTTCATAGTTAGCTCAATGTCAGATTTCAGGAAAAACACATATAACTTAAGGCAGTTTGGGAGTGATTCAAAAACCAGTTTCAGAAAAATCTGGCTGGAATGTGAGTCAGGGACTTTCTACAGAAGAAAGAAAAAAGCCTACTTACACACAGTTTCCTTGGATGCACCTTCCATGGCCACCACACATATCTATGCAGCCATCCCCGATATAGACATTATCTATTGCCCACGTCTGCTGCTTGTCAAAAGGAGCTGGCTGATGCCAACGGAAACGAGTGGCTTGGGACCTTTGAAGAGAAATAAAATTATAATGAAGGATGTGGTGGACAAAAGAACGTGTTTTGATATGTTTAAACAAGTGCATGGAGGAATGTAACACAAATGTATGTATACCCTTGCCTGTATTCTGAAGAAAGTGTTGGTAATCGCAGTGTTGTTTGCCCAACTTTGATTAATAAAACCAAGCCAAATTGAACTGCAATAGCTTGAGAATGCATTTTGGGCCAATGATATTTCTGAGCCTTGTAAAAACAGATTAAAACAGAAACTAAAACTAATGGTAAAACCAGTAGCCTCAGGGAGCCAGTGAACCCTGAATTTTGGGTGGAAACCACTGTGAAGGGACACCAGGTCTGCTGCTAACTTATATTTGCATTTTAGGAAAAGATGTTTGTCCTTAAGCAGCCACAAGCCCTCTGCATTTGACTTGGTGAGAGGGTTTCAACTACCCCATGCTACCTAAGGTCAGATGCTTTTGTGCAGGGGGCACACTGATAGGCCTCACATAACATTTTGGAGGAATTCTCACAATGAGAGCCTTAGGAAGACAGTGGGGGTTTAAGTCCGAAGGATCAATGAAACCCTAGATAACTAGACAGACAAAACAGAGGGTAGTAAGATCAGACTTACTTTATGATGATTTAAATGCAATATAAATAAAACCCAAACAGAGATTCTCCCACTACATAAGCAGAAATTTATTTGCTCACTTGCATAGCTTGGGAGGAGTGTCTTGTTCAGAAACACAAATAAACTTATGTGTTTAGAGACACTACTACTACTACTACTACTACTACTAAGTTGCTTCAGTCGTGTCCGACTCTATGCAACCCCATGGACTGCAGCCTACCAGGCTTCTCCATCCATGGGATTCTCCAGGCAAGAACACTGGAGTGGGTTGCCATTTCCTTCTCCAATGCATGAAAGTGGAAAGTGAAAGTGAAGTCGCTCAGTCGTGTCCGACTCTTAGTGACCCCATGGACTGCAGCCTACCAGGCTCCTCCATCCATGGGATTTTCTGGGCAACAGCCACTAGATGGCAGTAAAATCCAAACAATGCCTGAGGCTCAAGTGCGCTTGAACATTCAAAGAGCATGGGGGAAATAATTAGCCAAAGCAACTTTTGTTTCATGGATTCATGTATTTTTGTCATTAAGAGATATGTTAGCCACGTGACTGAAAGATATCTGTTTTAGGCAGGACCAAATACCAAATAACAAGAATTTAAAATTTTCTAATTGAACTCATATATATTAAATTTGGGCTTTCCAGGTGGTGCTAGTGGTAAAGAACCTCCTGACAATATAGGAGACCCAAGAGACATCGGTTTGATCCCTGGGTAGGAAAGATCCCCTGGAGAAGGGCATGGCAACCCACTCCACTATTCTTGCCTGGAGAATCCCCATGAACAGAGGAGCCTGGCAGGCTTCAGTCCATGGGGTCACATAGAGTTGGACACGACTGAGCAACTTAGCATGTATTAAGTTTAGAAAATAGAAAAGAAACAGAACTCATATCTTCACTCTGAAAATAAATCATTCGATATTTCTTTACTGAGCATCTACACACTCATTTCTTCACAACCTGTTTCGCCAGCTCCCATCTGTTCCTCTCAGCAGAGAAAAGTTGACCTAAAACCCTCCTGTCACTTCTTATTGCATTTAACTTCAACCGCAAGCTCCTCTTTGGTCCACGAGGCTCTGCCTGAGCTGAGCCCTCTCCTTTACCCCCCTAGCCTCGCTACTTAATTCTGGAGCCTTGCTCATCCTCTCAGCTCACAAGGCACCCCACATTCTTGCCTCCCTTCTGCCGGCATGTTTTTCTTTTGTCTCTGCCCGGTTAACCCTTGTATCCTTTACATCTAAGAGAAAAGGTCAGGTCCTCATAGAGAAATATTTTTTCAGAGCCCTTTAAAAATTACATTTCTTCCATAGCAAAAAGTTCTTTTCCTTTCATAGTATTTATAACAATTGTAGTGATATAGTTATTTGCCATATAGTCAAAGGTCCATATAGTCAAAGCTATGGTTTTTCCAGTAGTCATGTATGGATGTGAGAGCTGGACCACAAAGAAGGCTGAGGGTCGAAGAATTTGATGCTTTCAAACTGTTGTGTTGGAGAAGACTCTTGAGAGTCCCTTGGACTGCTAGGAGATCAAACCAGTCAATTCTAAAGGAAATCAACCCTGGATATTCAGGGAAGGACTGATGCTGAACTGAAGTTCCAATACTTTGGCCACCTGCTGTGAAGAGCCAACTCATTAGAAAAGACCTTGAAGCTGGGAAAGATAGAAGGTGGGAGGAGAAGGGGATGACAGAGGACTAGATAGTTGGATGGCATCACTGACTCAATAGACAAGAGTTTGAGCAAGCTCAGGGGGTTGGTGATGGACAAGGAAGCCTGATGTGCTGCAGTCCATGGGGTCGCAAAGAGTAGGACATGGCTAAGTGACTGAACAGCAACATTCCATTGTGTGTGTGTGTATACCACATCTTGTTTATCCATTCATCTGTCAAGGGGCGTTTAGTTTGCTTTCATGTCTTGGTTATTGTAATAGTACTACAATGGGGTGTGTGTATCTTTCTGAGTTGGAGTCTTCATATTTTCCAGATATATGCCCAGAAGTGGAATAGCTGGATGATACGGTATCTCTTTTTTAGCTTTTTAAGACATCTCCAAACTGTTTTCCATAGTGGCTGTACCAATTTACATTCCTACTAAGAGTGTAGGAGGGCTCCCTTATCTCTACACCCTCTTCAGTATTTATTATTTGTAGACATGATAATGGACATTTTGACTAGCTCATCACCTTTTATCATAGCTCTTCTCACCTTTTATTAAAAGAGCCTTACTTATGCATTATTTCCTCTGTTGTTTTCCTTATTTATCAGTTTATTGTTGATGACTCCTATAGATGGGGCTTCATGCACACTTACTGAGAGAATG